>NC_134712.1:123448307-124698307 GCF_049634645.1 Pelodiscus sinensis | reverse complement strand
CAGCTGAGGCAGTTCTTGCTAATGAGGGCCCAGCTGGGGGCTATATAAGAAGGGCTCTTGAGAAGGAAGGAAATTCACTGCTGCTCTGGAGAGAGGGTAGGAGGGACTTGGCTGCTGAAGCAGAGCAGTGCTAGGGAAGGAAAGCAGGGCTGGGGGACTTTGGCCAAGTTAGTTCCCAGGCTGCAAGGCCTAAAGCAGACACCCCTGCTAGGCAAAGGCAGCAGATCCAAACTCCTTTGCCAATGATGAGTAGCTATTCCAGACTGAAGTTTTTCTGAGGCAGGGGCTAGATGAAGTGTGGCAGTGGGTCACTGAGGCAAGGTGGGTACAGGGGAGCTGCGTGTTCCCTGGGAGAAGAACTTGGTGTCCCTGGGGAGGGGTGGACCCTGAAGTGCAAAGCTGGATAAACACCTACCCCCAGAAG
Source organism: Pelodiscus sinensis (assembly GCF_049634645.1). Classification (NCBI taxonomy): domain Eukaryota; kingdom Metazoa; phylum Chordata; order Testudines; family Trionychidae; genus Pelodiscus; species Pelodiscus sinensis. The sequence goes on along the minus strand of NC_134712.1, from coordinate 124,697,883 downwards.
GGGGGCCAGAGACACTGCTAGATTGATATAAATGTAGTATTCAATGGACTGGAAGTTGATCAATTCTTAGGGACCAGATTACGTTCAATGTGGACTAAAAGGGGACAGTACTTCAAAAGGCATGATTTTGCAGTGTTGAAGAAAATTATGAGCAAAATTGATTTGGGAGGAAAATAGGCAGAACAAAATAAATGAAAATGTGGAGTTTTATAAGAAATGTTTATTAGGCAAAATGCCATGATTCCACAATCAACAAACCAGATAACTTTGGCTAAAAGCTGCATCTCGGTTTAGTGATGAAGTGTAATCAGCAATCTGAAAGACAAAAGCAGTGTATGAAAATGGAGGGAGGGTAAATAAATAACAATCCATAATACATTTGAAATGTAGGAAATTTGAGATGGGAACAGATGCTGCATTGGGAATGTGGACATGAGCCTGTGTCACGTGTCCATGACCCCATCCTTCTTAGTGGTGGCTTGTGAGGGGAAGGTGTCCTATCATGGGGTTGGGAGTAAGGCAGGCTTCGCCAGAAACCCTGTGAGCAGGAGTGCAAAGTTCCTGTGTGGCAGGCTCATTGCAGCTGTCTGCTCTGGACTGGCACTTCATGTGTACCCAGATGCACAGGCAGCTGTGCGATCCCCAGGCCAAGCAAAGAGCATGTAGCCCCATGCCACTTACTGCCTCCTCCACATGTGTCCAGGGAAAGTAATGCAACTCATCTGATGGACCTGGGCTCTCCCTGGACCAGGCTGTTAGCCATCCAGCCAGAGATGTATGGTTTTTGCCATCTGGCGCGGAGATCCTGGATGTTGGAGTGTTTTCTTCAGATCTCAGTGAGATCCAGGATCTCTGTCGGTCCACGACACAGTATCCTCTTTTGCCCCTGAGCAGGAGCTTCAGAGGTGGATGCCTGCTTCCTTGCAGCCATAGGGTGCTTGCAGGGAGCACAGGGATCTGTCATGGCAGCAGCAAAAGCAGTCAGGCCTCTGTTCTGTGGCATGGTGTGAGCTGGGCTAGTTTGTGCCACTAGTCCTTTCCCTAAGGGATGCAGGGAAAGGGGAACTATAGAGTCCTGATGAGTGTGGACAGAGTGGCCCCCAGGGACCCTCTGGGAAGCCCTGGAGGACAGGTATTTCAAAATAACTTCAACAGTGCTGTCTACACACACCCTATTTTGAAATAACAGGTTTGCTGTGTAGACACTCACTTTATTTTGAAATAATGCTAGTTATTTTGAAATAACTCTGCTGTATAGACACACCCTTAGGGTATGTCTACACTACCCCGCTAGTTCGAACTAGCGGGGTAATGTATGCATACCGCACTTGCTAATGAAGCCCGGGATTTGAATTTCCCGGGCTTCATTAGCGTAAAGCCGGCTCCGCCATTTTTAAAAGCCGGCTTGTTCGAACCCCGTGCCGTGCGGCTACACGCGGCACGGGCTAGATAGTTCGAACTATGTAGTTATTCCGAACTATCTGTACGCCTCGTGGCACGGGGTTCGAACAAGCCGGCTTTTAAAAATGGCGGAGCCGGCTTTATGCTAATGAAGCCCGGGAAATTCAAATCCCGGGCTTCATTAGCAAGTGCGGTATGCATACATTACCCCGCTAGTTCGAACTAGCGGGGTAGTGTAGACATACCCTTAGAGAGCACAATTTATTTTTCTTATCAAAAAAGATCGAGCGATGACTTTTTTTTATAGTGTAATCAGTGCCACCTCAGGGATAAAATATTGAGAGCTAAAGGACTCTAATATCACAGAGAATTCAATTAGGGTGATTCCCTTGAACATTTATTACAATTGTTAGTCCTTTCTGTCTCTTGAGCTATGTCTAGACTGGCATGATTTTCCGAAAATGCTTTTAACGGAAAAAAATTTCTGTTAAAAGCATTTGCGGAAAAGAGCGTCTAGATTGGCATGGACGCTTTTCTGCAAAAGCATTTTTTGCAGAAAAGTGTCCGTGGTCAATCTAGATGCGCTTTTGCGCAAAAAAGCCCCGATCGCCATTTTTGCGATCGGGGCTTTTTTGCGCAAAACAAATCTCAGCTGTCTACACTGGCCCTTTTGCACAAAACTTTTGTGCAAAAGGGACTTTTGCCCGATCGGGAGTATTTCTGCAAAAAACACCGATTTCTTAGTTGGAATTCAGTGCTTTTGCGGAAATTCAAGCGGCCAGTGTAGACAGCTGGCAAGCTTTCCGGAAAAACTGGCCAGTCTAGACACAGCCATGATGTTTTCAGATCAGGACTATATGCATGTCTGGAAGATACCTTTAGCCAAACAAGTTATTCCTTTCAAAACAGGTTAAGTGAGGGAAATTTAATGTCCTTTGGTACACAGGAAGTCAGATTACATGATTTTGTGATCTTTTATGGCCTTAAACTCTTATGAATCCATGACCAAAACTCTCCCACTTACCTCAATGAGAGAGTATCTGATACCCAAAACAGTTAAAGAGCTTCATATCTTCTTATTACAAATTAATGTATTTTAAGGCCAGAAGAAATCATTGTGATTTCTAGGCATAACAAAGGCATCACAGAGTTTCCCCTGTTGATTTTTGCAGCTAACATTTTGTTGTCAAAACTTAGCCTTTCATTAATGATGATACAAAATTGCACATCATATCACAGACTAACTTTTTATAATTAGGTTAATACAGTGGGGGACATTGTATTAAAATGCATTTGTTAAATTAAAATATGGTTGTGTAGCATTGTATAATAACATAAGAACTTCCACAGTAGGTTAGATCAAAGGTTTATCTAGCCAAGTATCCTGTCTTCTGATAGTAGCCAATGCCAGGTGCTCCAGAGGAAGTGAAAAGAACAAATAATTATCAAATGATACCTTCCCTGTCACTCATTCCCAGCTCCTGAAAAACAGAGGCTATAGGCACCATTCCTACCCATCCTGGTTAATAGCCATTGCCTGACTTATGCTCCACGAATTTATCTAGTTCTTTTTTGAACCCTGTTAAAGTCCTTGCCTTTACAATATTCTCTGGCAAGGTGCAGGTTGACTGTGCATTGTGTGAAGAAATACTTGATTTTCTTTGTTTTAAATCTGCTACCTATTAATTCCATATGCTAACCCCTTGTTCTTATGTTACGGGAGCAAGTACATTTCTCATTTACTTTCTCCACAGTGTTCGTGATTTTATATACTCCTGTCATGTTCCCCTCCCCCTTAGTCTCCTCTTTTTCTAAGGTGAAAAGTCCCACATTTATTAATCTCTTCTCATATGGCAAACTGCTCCAAACAGCTAATATTTTTGTTGTCCTTTTCTGAACTTTTTCCAATGCCAGATATCTTTTTTTTTAAATGAGTCAACCACATATGCATGCAGTATTCAAGATGTGGGCGTACCAGGGTTTTATATACAGGCAATAAGATATTCTCTATCTTATTCTCTATCCCTTTTTTAAAATTATACCTAACTTTCTGTTTGCTTTTTTAACTTCTGCTGCACTTTGAGTAGATGTTCTCAGAACTATATACAATGACTCCATGATCTCTCTCTTGAATGATAATAGCTAATTTAGTCCCCAGCATTTTATATGTACAGTTGGAATTATGTTTTCCATTATGCATTACTTTGCATTTATCAACATTAAAATTTATCTGCCATTTTGTTGCTCAATCACCTAATTTTGTGAGATCCTTTTGAAGCTCTTCAATCTGCTTTGGACTTAACTATCCTGAGTAGATTATTATCATCTGCAAATTTTGACACCTCACTGTTTACTGCATTCTCTAGGTAATTTATGAATATGTTGTGAATAGGTCTGTACTGGATCAATCCTATCTCCATTCTGAGAATTGACAATTTATTTCTACCCTTTGTTTCCTATCTTTTAACCAGTTATCAGTCCATGAGAGGACCTTCCCTCTGATCCCACGACAGCTTACTTGCTTAAGAGTCTTTGGAGAGGGACTTTGTCAAAGACTTTCTGGAAATCTAAGTACACTATATCCACAGGATCCCTCTTGTCCATATTCTTGTTGACTTCCTCAAATAATTGGACAGGATACTTGGTCTGTAAAGTGCACTCTTCTTTAGAGGAAGATGGGACCTACTGAGGCCCCATAAACTGGATGCTCATTCTGAGATGAAGCTATGATGTATTTGTAACCAAATGGAATCCTCTTAGGTGGGTATTTGAAAGACTACTCCTTCCAGAATCCACATTAAGGTTGGGGTGAACCCTGGTAAGCTTAAGATAAATGCAGATACTTGAAGATTTTACTTAACACCCAAACAAATAAAAATAAGTGCCCTGCTACAATAAATTGATACAAATAAGAGGACATCTCTATATGATCAGTCTCTTTGAACTCCTGAGAACTGTGGAAAACAAAGAAGAATTAGCCGGTGGAGTAAATCATCAGTGAACTATGATAACCCTACTTTATATTATCTTGCCAACCCAAGTGTTACCAAATGAAGGTTTGATAGCCCCATTTCCATGCTACCCACATGTGACTGAGATCATATTTGATGAGTTTTCAGCTTTTGCCCTTATATGATGTTCCAGTGAAACATAATTAAGCTTGTAACAGTGAGTACTATATTTGTGTAAATTAACATCCTAAAATTTTTGATATATCAACATGGCTAGCTCCATGGTTACCTTTATTGCAAAAAGGTGTTATTTTAGAACTTGTTTTTATTATTTTGTGATGTACTGTTCCTTTTGCAGTATTCTTGCTTATCAAAAAACACACATACATTTCATAACCTTAGGTCAGCACTCATTCCAGCTTAGCTTAACTAATTCCGAAATGTTACTTGCTAATTTCTAAACCTTACTACTTATAGCAAGGCCTAGTATGTAGATATAGCTATTGTTTTTGTTCTTTCCTATTTACATTACAGCCCTAGCAAGTACCTTTTTCAGTAATTTCCATGTTTTTATCAGATTCTGCTGTGAGATAAACCTTTGAGGAGTGTGTCCATCCTTGAAGAAATTTGTTTTCTATACACTGACTAGTATGCAGAACAGAAGCCAAAGAATAAATCCTTATTCCACCCAGACTAACTGCTGTGACACCATTCAGCACTTGTTAACTTGAACACCTGATATGCATTTGGGTAGGAAAGGCAGTCAAATGAAGGCTGCCTGCTGTAAATGACCACTAAGATTCCAGGAATACTATCTGTACTTTCTATTGCCTAATCCCAGTGCTGGGGTACTGCAACATGGAGGCCATACCACTTACAGATTAGTGCATAGTTAGAGCGGAGTGGCTAAAAATTAAATATTTGCTCCCCCCCCCCCTTCCCTTGACAAACCATCTGGGAACCCTCAGTGGCCCTGAAAGCTATCAGTTTTCATTTGTGTAGCCTCAGTAGTCTTCAAGTTTGACATGCTGGATAGTGTATTGTGGGAGGTGACTGCTCTTTTTAAAAGCTCCTCCTTTGTCAAGTGTGACACAGATCAATTTTTGTGCTCAACATCTAGACGAGACTTCAAGGAAAAGTGGTGAAATGCCACTTGCTTCTCCACAAAAGATGCATCACTGAAAACTGCCCAGGCCTGCTGAAAGAGTGGAGGGGTGTAAAGGGGCAATGGCCCCAAGGCCCAGCAATTCTGAAGAGCCCATGGCTCCCAGCCACCACTGCTGCTGTTGCACCAGTGGCAGTGGCCAGAGCCTTTGGATCTTTAGAATTGCTGCCAAAGCACTTTGTGGCATGCTCCTGAGATCTGCACCATGCGCTCCAGCTGACTTTGAGGGGTGCCATATGGGCAGTGTTGGGGTGCCATATGGGCAGTCATATTTAGCTGCCCAGCCCTGCAACTTCTGCCTAGAGCCCCACCCCTTCCATGAGTATGGAGCCATCTCCTCTCCTCATTGCTCAGGGGCCCAGCAATCCTATAGTCTCCCCTGTACCTACCTGAATATCTAATTGTCCAGAGGTGCCACTGCCATGACAAAGTTTTCAAAGTACTTCCGAGAGATCAGCACCAGGCTGAAGAATAGCAGGGTCAGAATAATGTCAGAGAAGACCAGAGTTCTGTTGGGTAGAAGGAGATCAGCTTTGAAGAGCTAGATATTCTCCCTTTTCCACTGCTTAGATCATCCAAGAGTAATGTGATATGGCCTTGCTGGATGACAACTAAGAAGCAGTGCTGAGAAGTGTTTTCTTCCAACTTTATCTCATCCTCTTGATAATTTGACCACATTGATTCATGTATTCAGTATGTCTTGACTTAATTACTCTAATCGACTGTATGTGGAGCTGAAGATAGAAGCTTTGCATAGGCTTTAGTACATGTAGAATGCACAGCCTGCCTCAGTGGGCCTGGCTGTAGTGAGCACTTGTGCTTTTGCTCCATCCGTTTTCTTCCAGTCCATTTCCTGATGTCCAATACTACCTATTGGTCAAGACCCAGTTTACACTAGCAACTGCATTGCCATCCATTACTAGTCAAGAGATTTGGTAGCAGCTAACAAACCCTGGATGCCATACATGCAGTGGAGTCGAGAAATACGAAAAAGGTTGATACAAACCAAAGTACTATCATTCTTAGGTCATGATGCAAGTATCTTCATTTCGACATTTTGTATTTTTTTTAAAAAGAACTGAGATCTCATTGTGGTAGGCACTTAAAATACCCAGGAAGGCAGTCTGATTTGACGAGCTTATTCTCTAAATAGACAAGAGGAACAAATGGTGGGAGAAGGGATGTAATATTAGTAATTTTAGCCATGTTTTTAATGTGTGTATAATGCAGCACAGCTTCTCTGATTCTGACAGATACTAAATAAGCATATCTGCACAGCTTATTCTACTTGAAGGAAGTAAATTTGAAAGGGAGAGTTTGTCATGGGAAGGGGACAACAGCCAGGAAGAATACCCCAGAGTTAGCTGACTCTTGCAACAAAGCTGTTAGTGGAGAGTCAGCTAATGAACCTCTGCTACCCACAAGGACCCACCAGGCTGATTGCAGCAGGTATGAACTGAAGGTAAACCCTGCCTTGGCATCTAGTTTTATTCAACCTTCACAGTATACCTCTTCAGACTCCTTTGAAACACTAAGGCTATGTCTAGAATACATTGATCTATTGGAAAATCGTGCCTACCTACCCATCTACACTGGGCCAAATTTCAGAAATGCCTCCTCTTTTCGAAGAGCTCTTCTTCCTCATGGAAGGAGGAAGACAGGGCTTCTGAAAGAGCGCATCTGCTCTTCTGCCAAAAAAAGCCAAAGAGCAGAAGTGTTCCCGAAGTGTAAACATAGCCTCAGAGTTTAAGTGATCCTATAACTAGAAGGCTTATGATGGGGCAAGATTTCTGAAAACATCCAGATACAACCTAAAAGAATCCACACTGTCTCAGTGTGTGTGTATATAGATAAATGAACATGTAAATATAGAGACACGCAGATACACATTTCCATGTCTACATACATGTATGAGTAACGTATGTGTACACATGTCCACAAATTATACTATTTAATGCTTACATATTCAACAATGTATAGTATACATACTTATTAAACAATATATTATTACAAAATAAACAATATGCAGTTTTTGACACTGAGCTTCTTAAAACATGGAAAGAAATAAGAGCTGAGGCCTCCCCAAAGTATATGCAGGGCATCAACATTCAGATCTAATTTATCTGGATAGCTCTTCGATTCTATTGTTAAAGATGCTATATAGATAACCCCACGATTAATTATTTAAAATATATTTATTGGGCACCATCAAAGTATGCCATCAGAAACTTAAGGCATTTCAATGGGACTCTTAAATGCATTGTGGCTTATAACTGTATACATTTACAGAAAACTAGTCAATTTAAAACAACAATAAATGTTTCATGACTTTTTCTAGAGTTTTGAATACAGTAGTTAATTCTGAAATAGATTCATTTCTATGAGGCTTTAGTTAATTTTAAAGACACTTGTAAAAAGAAATGTGATGGCTATGCCCTTGGAATTAAACCAGTCAGTCAGTTCTACACCAAAATAGTAGTTTCTGTTCATACAAACAATTATTTGGAAACAAGGCCAACCACAGTGAATTACCTTTTGAGGGTGTGAGGTTGGAGGGATAAAAGGTGGGAAGACCTTCAATGACTTTTTTCCCCTGAGGAAAAAGCATAATGGTTATGTGCTTATCATTTCTATGTGTAAGAGTCTGCAAGTAGAAAGAAACAGCAGAAAGAGGAAATGTTTGTTGCTGGACTAAGCAACAGATTTGCTTATTTTCAATGATTCAAGAGAAAATCCACACAGTGAGAAAAATTGCCCTCCTTGGGTCTTTTGTTGCAAATGCTATCATTAGTTTCTTTTTTTTGGGTGGGGTGGGGGAGAGGAGGGAAGGGCAGGCTGGTTGCTGATTAGTTAGCCTGTTAATTGTGGTGTGGTTTCTTGCTAATCAAAATGTCATTATTCAGTCATATTTAGCAGGCTCACAGTATTTTATTATGTGAATCTTTTTTGGAAGATGACTTATATAGGACATATACAATCAACCAATTAATCAGCCTCTCCATTGGAGATAGTTCTTGATTTGCTAAGGTCACTGGAAATACTGGTTCTGAAAGCCATGGGTATTCGTTGAGGCACTTAATCAGTGCAGCAAAGTAGGACATCAGCTGCAATTCATGCAGGCAGTTAATTTCATATCGTAGTTCATCCATGAGCATGTTTTAAGGCAGTGTTAAAGTGGTCCGTGGACCCACTATGAGAGAGCTACTGTCAGGCTGTTCCGGTTTGTTTACTTACCAGCTCCACAGCCATGGAGCCTTGCAGCTCCCATTGGCTGCTGATCACTATTTACAGCCAAAGGGAACCATGAGGCCCCATGGCTGCGAAGCTGATAAGTAAACAAACCGAAGCCACCCAGTAGCAGCTTTCTCAGAGTGGGTCTGCAGACTACTTTGAGAAACTCTGTTTTAAGGTGAATCCCAACTGTGTTGTGTGTTGTTGCTATGACTTAAAAACAGCCAGGATACATGAGACTATGGCAGGACATACAGGGTTAGCTAAAATCAGATGTGAACAAGGACTTTTACTCACAAACCAAAATTTCCTCAGGTTTGGAACAAATTATACATTTATAATGTTTGTCACTTTCCCTGACTTTGTACTTCCTGTTCCATTGCTCCTTGGACTGCAGAGAAAGGATGGAGGCGGGGGGTACCACTTTCTGGGACAGGCCGAGTGGTCTTCATTCCTTCCCCCATGCCCCACCCCAGTCCAGCAGGAATTTCTCCCTCACTCTGCTCCTCCAAGTATGATGGAACTTTCTCCTGGTCCAGTGGGACTTTCTCCCTTCTCCCTCCCCTGGCCTGCTCTAACATTGTGGACAAAGATGGGGGAGGAGTAGGGTTAGGCGAGCCCTTACTTTATCTGGTGGCCAGGAAAATAGCAAGCCCTGGCCCCAGCTGGTCTCCTCTTTGTTGGTGTGGCTCACTCTGAACTCTCACTGTCCTCTGATTAGACCCCTCTCTTCGCATGTTACAGAAAACAATCCCATTCCTGGCAGATCCCTTTTTCCTGGATGAACTAAACACTGACCTTGCTTTATGTTACGATAAAGGAATCTGCATACCAAATTTCATGGTCCTAGCTCTTACTATTTAGGAGGCGTTTTGGAACAAATGGACTCACCGATGGATGGACATATAGAAATGTGCATCTGTCTGTCTAAAATTTACAGATAGATTTGATCATGATATACAATATTTTTAAAAAGTGACAATGGTGTCTCATATTGTCTTTGACATCTCACAGTTATTTGCCACCTACTAAAATTTTTATTACTAAAAATACACTTTTTGCACTATAGGTGTCACATTTATATTCAATATAGTATGTGATCCCATTTGTGTGGTCATCTTGAAAGATTTACTGTTGAAGATAAACACACATTATGAACCACTGCTAAAAAGATATTCAGTTAATGGTGGTGTCAGAAAAAATTAAATAGAGGCATACAACAGTATTTCCTGCTAATGAAAATATGGACTCAAATATTCGAGATTTCCACAAAAAAATCTATTTGACATATATAAAACATTGCCATTTCAGGCAGGAAGAACTGGCTGCAAAAAAGTTCTAATTTTACTGAAAAAATGTCATCCTGCACTGTTAGCTTGCCTTTGTATTTTATTATGTATGCAGCATCAGAATGATTTTGCTCCTTGGAATGAAAATGTTTTTCCACAATTTTTTTTCTTCATTATATACTGTCAGAAAACTTCACATGCAGGTTCTCCCAAAGGAAAACTTATTTTTAACACAGACCTGATTATTGTGTGCATTTCTTTTCACACAATTCCTCAGTGTTCAGAGTTCACAACATAGCCCTATTTCACTTTAATATGATTATCTTAGATTCATTCCTATTTTCCAACAACAATACACATGAAAATTCCCCCTCTCCTTCCTTTCTCTTCAAACACACAAAGACAGAACACATGAATTCACACAGATGTAATTCTAAGGAATTGCATCTTATGCCCAGTGTTCCCATTAATTTTTCCAATCCCCATGTGGAATAAATGTTTTGTGTGTGCCAATGTGGAGATGATGCATGACACACCACCTTCATGTTGTTGCACATAAAACAATTTGTGTGTGTGTGTGGAGGGGGGAAGGGAAGTGGGTCCAAAGGAGTGGGAGGTGGCTGAGTCTTGGGCAGAGGGTTGGGATGCTGGACTGTGAGGGCTCTGGCTGAGGGTGCAGCCTGCGCGGTGGGGTTGGATTGAGAAGCTCTGGGTTGGGATAAACAGTTGGGTGCAAGGGCTCTGACTGGATAGGGCTGAGGGTGCAGGATAGCACACCAGGTTTGGGAAGGAGCTCATTTATGGGTGTTGGGGTGCAGGAGGAGGTAGAGGCCCTGGACTGGAAGTGTGGATTAGGGATGAGAGCTTTGGGGTGCAGTATGGTGTTCAGGGCTGGAAGCACTCAGGGTGGCACAGGGCTTAGCTAAGTGGCTTCCTGATTGAAACAGTGAGGAGGGCCCCCATTTCCCCATCCATGGCTGGGGCTAGCAGGGAGGTACTGAGGAATAGATCTTGCTCCCTTTTATAGCCCTAAGACCCCTGCACAGTGCTTGATGGGAAGCTGCATGGCTGCACAGCCACATAGCTTAGGGGGAACTTAGCTTATGACCCATGAGCATATTAGGTGGTATTTTATTGATGCACAAGGCTGACTGCAAAACAAAGACTTTCATTAAGAATGGTAACTATATACAGAAATAAGGCAAAAATAATTCTTACAATTTTCCAGTAGTAGATTGTGACTTCTGTGCTGTGTTGTGTTTCTCCCTATCCCTTTTAGTCTTGTCCAGCATTCAGTACCTCACAGAGAAATAAAAAGATTGCATGCCAAGTATACAGGAAGTATCATATTTAAACATTTATTAAAGGACATAACCTATTGCATACCATTCTTAATCTCCTGACTGATGTAAAAGAATATGAAATTAAACCAACTACAAATATAAAACTCTTCAGTTTGCTTTAAAATAGCCTTAATATGTCTAAATCTGTCTTTAGGGTGTTTCAGCAATCTTCCTGATTTGCTGTATTGCGAGTCCTCTTTAGGCATGTCCTCATCTTCAATAGTTGCAGGGCAATGATCAGATCAGTTTGTGGATTATTTTTAACTTGTACATTTGCAGTCACTTCATTTATCTCTCTCAACTGTTTTCAAGGTATTTTGAGCAGATGCTTACAATTTCTTGATAATATTTTGCATTCATCTGTGATCACCGTACATGTATGAGAAGATTCTTCTCTATGAACACGATAGCTTTGAATGGCAAGAACCATCTTGCCAAAATGTCATTGGGGTGTTTTTATTTAAATGGTGAAAGATGTCTTGTAATAAAATATAAATCTGATTGTACATTCCTAGTATTGTTCTCATTGACAGACTCTTCAGTTATTCTCTGTTTTTGTGTTGTATCTGCCACTCATACATTGATTATACGGGAGTTTCAGCAGTTGACTTTCTATGTTATAGTAGGTTGCTCTTTAGCTAAGTAGTTACCTTCCTACTAAACGCAGCACTTGCCAAGCCAATTTGTGACAGCCTCATCAGAGAAGTGCAAAGCTTGTCAAAAGGCAATTGCCAATTATGTGTGATGATATCTGTTTTTGGTCACATCTATAGGTGGTAATCTCTTGTTGACCCTGGTGTTAAGGTTGGTTGCACCTTGACCCTGACCCATTTGAAATTGTTTCAGAAGGGCCCATGAGTAGTTGGCAAATCAAAGCCAGTACATGTCTTGTCTTTTTATGTCAAGCTACAGACCCTTCCTCATACCACATCAGTGTCACAGAGAAATCTGACCAGGGTAGTGGGTCTAGAGTGGGTGTCTCAACCACAAGTGTGCTCTTGGGTGGTCAAAGAGATCTATGTGTAGTAGTAGACTTGACTTTTTCCTGGTCTTCTCATCTATTCTGGCTGTAGCATCCTCATGAGGGATATGTGCAGGAGTGATGTAGTTTATATGGGGAATCAAGGTACAGTTCTAGGGCAAAACACTCCAATTGTGGTGTACATGGTTGAGTACAGTTGTGTGGCAATGAACTTTATATGAGATAAATTGAGCCAGACTTGAGAAGAGTAAGAAACTGTTAAATTAGAAGATTTGAGAATTTGGATATTTGCTCCCCATGAAATGTTAGCTAATTTATTTAGATGATTATTACACATCCTCACATTAGTTGCAGTTTTCCTCAGGTGATTAAGAAATGTGAGAAGTCTACATAGGGTTACTTCTAGGTTGTCTGAATCTTTTTTTAAAGAGATCTCCATTGAGAGAGGTGTTCAGTTCTTAGGCTGCTATGGCCTTGTCAAGATAGAAGACGCTCAAAATTGTCTTAACCACTCTTTGTTGCAAATGCTACCTACCACAGCATTTGGCTATCTTAATAAAGTCACCTTTTGAGGGCATCTATGTTCTCAGAAAGGGCGTGCTTGGACAAACAAGAAAATGTTATCTGGATATATAAATTTGTGGGATTAAGCAAGTGGAAGATTTGTTTATAGGTTTAAAAACTTTACTGTAAGCAGAGAGACTTGGGATACACTTGGTTTTTCCTTTCCTGATGCTAATTCTGTCTCCCATATGCACTCACAATTGTCTGTTGCAGAGGAGAAAGCCAAAGACATTGGCTACCCAAGATAAGACTTGACAATTTGACTAAAAGTCCCATGTGCCAGAAAGTATCATATGTTGCTGTCTATCTCCTCCTTAGGCTTTACTGAAAACTGCTTCTGATTAATGGTGTCAAAGCTAGCATTTGATCTCAAGTACTCTGACCTCTTCAAAGGCTGAGTATTGATTTTAACACTTCAGCACCTTGAATGGCACAGACAACAGAGATATTGGTCAATAGCTTGCAACTTTATAAGGCTCTTTCCCCAATTTTAAAGGAGCAATAGCTATTTTGACATTTACCATGTCTTTAGAATTTACCTTTTGTCATTCATTTCTTGAACTGTGCTGGCACAAGTCCTGAGATACTTAAAATACTCTGGTATGTTATCAGAGCCAGCAACAGTACTGTTTCTAATATCACTCAGATATTGGGAGCTGATGGATCACTGTTTTCATTGGCTATGTCTACACTACAAGGGTTTTGTGCAAAACCAGCCGTTTTTGCGCAAGCAAATCGGCAGAAGAGAGGGCTTTTGCAGTAGAGTTATTCCTCTTCCCACAAGGAATAACTCCTTTTGAACTACTGCTCTTGCACAAAAAGGCAGGTGTGGATGCCCCGAATGGGTTTTTGTGCAAAAACCCATCCGCAAAAGCACAGGTGCTCTGATGGCCATTCTGTGAAAGGCCATCAGAGACTTCTTGTGCACGAGTGTCCATGCAGTGTGGTTGCTCTCTTGCACAAAAGCACATTGCTTCTGTGATGCACTTTGAGGTGTGGTAGTGCTTTTGCACAAGACATTTTTGCAGAAGATCTCATCTGCAAAAGGCTTCTTGCACAAAAACCCTGCAGTGTAGACTAAACCATTGTGTATTCCATGTGTACTCCATAATACCCCCTTGCTCTCCAGTTAGGAAGGAGTTCGCACTGCTGCACTGTCTCAGGGATATCATTATCAGCCTTTTGGTTAGCATGGTGCAGTAGAGGTCTCAGTAGTCTATATTCTAGGCACATGTGGCAGTAGCCAAAAAAGTCTTCCATAAGGGCATGTCTACACTACAGCGTTATTTTGAAATATCTCATTTCAAAATAGTTAATTTGAAATAAGTTATTTCGAAATAACGCATCTGCACACACAATGCATTTTGAAATAGTGCATCCACACTGAGTGGACGCTGAATCACATTTAAGGCTGGCCAGAACCAGGTCCGGCAGGGCATCAGGTCAGGAGTTACTTTGTGTGGCTGCTGCCAGAGGCTATCTGAGGCCTGTGCTTAAAGGGACTCCCTCTGGACAGCTAGTTCTCAGCTTTCCCTGCTTCTTTGTCTATCTTGATGAGGGACAGCAAAGCATTTTGTCTCTGTGTGCTCTGGTTGCCCTCACGGGGGACACCACAGCACTCTGCAACATGGAGCCAGAGCCCTACCCTGGGCACTCTGGTGCTTCTCTTGGTTACATTGCTGTGAGCCTGGCTGCACTTTCTGCAGGCTGCCATCCTGCTTTCAGTATCCAGGAGGCCCTGTTGGGAAAGCTTCCACTCAGAGGAGCACTAAGAACCTCCCTGGTCTGCCCCACTGAGGGCTTGTGCCTCATTCCCCCCTCACGTCCTTCCACTTACACCTCCCTAACCCCCCTTCCTGATGTCAAATAAAATACATGTGTTTTCATGAACACAAACTCTCTTTATTTAATGAAACTGGGGGAGAGGGGAATTAAACTCTGGTTAGACTGGGAAAAGGAAGTGGGAGAGGGGAGAAGAGAGGGTAAGAGAAGGAATGGGGAAACCTGGGAAGAGGGAGCTGGAAGGGGGAAGCAAGGGGAAGAAGGGGGAAGCTCAGAGCTCAGGGTTGGGGGTCTCACCAGACCAACTTGATTTTCATGCAAACCTGCTCCTGGGTTCGCATGCAGCCTTCAGTGGCCAGGCTGGCAGCTATCCTGCCATAGTCAGCCCCATTCCTCCATCTAGTGTGGAAATGATGGACGTTGGGGGTATCCCCCTCAAACCTGAATAAGGTCCATGATCTCCACCCTGGACTAAGAAGACACCCTCCTTCTCCAGGGCTTGGCAGGCTCCTGGGAGCTGGTAGACTGCTCCTGGGGAGCGGTGGAGGGCTGGCTGCCAGTGGCTTGCTGACTCATGTTTTGGGGTCACTGGGTCAGGGGCAGTGACTGCTGGCTCTGGGTGGCAGGTTTGGAGCTGGCACAGGAACTGTGGCCAGAGTCAACCCCTTTAAGGGCTCTGGGGAGAAAGGGAAGGGAGTGGAGTGTTCTTGGTTGAGACTGGAGTGGCTATAAGGGCACCCTGGGAAGGCTGGAGTCCCCCTATTTCAAGATAAGTGTCTACACAGCACTTATTTCAAAATAGCTATTTCTAATTTGGCATTATTCCTCATGGAATGAGGTTTACCAAATTCGAAATAAGTGCTTCAGTATTTCAAATTAATTTTGAAATAGCGGTTTGGCTGTGTAGATGCTAGTAAAGTTATTTCAAAATAATTTTGATGTGTAGACATCACCTAAGAGCCATGGCTGTGCTCAGGGTTGCAGGTTGGTGAAGGAGACAGGTTCTTCCATGAGCTTGGAAAATGTGTACAAACTGTTAAAACTCTACTTGTTTGGCAACCTCAGCCCCTGTATACTTTTCCAGCTATAATCAACTCCTGAATGCCTCCTTTACCTGCTGGGCATAGCCTTTGATTGAGCCTCAGGAAGGTAGGACTTCAATGGCTACTGAATTGTCACTGGTGTGATCTCAAGGGCATCAAGGATTGCAGCCTTCACCCCCCCCCCCCATAATCATGTGTCAGTTTTTGGGTTGTCCTATAGGCAGCTTCGGCTGCACCCATGAAGTAGATGCCAACAGTGTGACCCATTTTTCCAGGAGTCATTTGTGGAGGCAACTCTTTCAAATGTAACCAGGAAGGTTTGGGGGTCATCCTCAGGGGCCCATCTTTGTCAAGCAAACTGGCACCATTGGGTCACTGGGTCGTAAAATACCCCTGGGGCTGGAGCCCCTTGGAGTCAGCTGGAGTGCCACAGGTTGCTGCAGACACTGTGGATTTGTCTAAACTGCAGGGTTTTTGCGCAAGAAGCTTTTTGCGGAAAAGATCTTCCACAAAAACTTCTTGTGCAAAAGCACATCCACACCTCAAAGCACACCGCAAAAGCAATATACTTTTGTGCAAGAGAGCATCCACACTGCATAGATGCTCTTGCGCAAGAAAGCTCCGATTGCCAGTAACAGAATGGCCATCAGAGCACCTGTGCTTTTTGTGATAGGCTCTTTTTGTGCAAGAAACCCCTGCAGAGCCTAAACACGTGCCTTTTTGTGCAAGAGCTGGAGGACAAAAATGAGTTATTCCACGTGGGGAGAGAAATAACTCTACCAGCAAAAGCCCTCTGTCCTGTAGATTTACTAGGTGTTTTTTGCACAAAAACGCACTTGAGGTATGGATGCTCTGTGGCTTTTTGTGCAAAAACATCTGGTTTTGCACAAAAACCTTGTCGTGTAGACCTAGCCTGTTATTGCTGATTCTGGTTTTAGTCCCTAATTCACAAAATCATTACCGTTTTTGAGTATCAAGAGTTTCAGCAGCTATTCTTGCTGTGCTGGCTGACTCTCGGCAAGCCATTAGTCTGATTACTCAACTTCCATTGTCTTCTCATTAGAGAAGTAAAGAAGTCCGCTGTTATGCTGTGATTGGCTTGCCCCCTAATCTCATAGAAGACCTAATCTCATGGAAGAGGTTAATACTCATATCCTCCACCATGTGTAGTGCCCACTCCCTCTCCAGTGGGGAGGGAGGCCACTCTGATGCATTGTCTCAGAGGTTTCATCATTGACCTTGGGTCACCACTGTGGGGCATAGTCTAGGCCCATCTTGAAGAAGAAAATACACAATAATAATCTGGGGCATGGGCTCCCACAGTTGGGCAAGATCCAATGGGAAAGTTGAGTTTGCAGCTCTGCAATAGGGCTAACAACAAATGACTATCACTTCACTCTAGTCCCTTGGGCAGGGTGAGAAGGAACAGGCATTAGCCTGGGCTTCTGGGCTCAGGTAGCCAGCAAACATGCAGTTGAGAGGAGCAGGTAAGTGAAGCATTCACAGTCTAGGGCAATTGAAAGCAGATAAGGAAGAGTTCCCACACAGTTTAGAGGCTCAAACAGGGTTCCAGGCACTTGGCAACAGGTGTTCCTGCAACACACAATTTTCCTGTTGTAGGTAGGGAATCAGCTCCCCCAAAGTAGATGTAGAATAGGAACACAGACCTACCCTACCCTGTTGCCTCTCAGCTCAGGGATCTAACAGTGTCATGGTGGCCTCCCACTGGCTTGGCGGGGATGCAACTGCAATACTCCAGCTGACATGCAGATAGTTATGCAGTCAGCCAGTTGTCAGCTTTTCTTGGGCTTTTTCCTGCCTCCATTGGGTTTGGTACCTCTTGCTCCCAGTGGTTCTTGGGATACACAACTGAAGATAATCCCAGCAACACCTACTCAGGTTCCATTTCCTCAAGACAGCTGGGCACAGGTTCCTCTCCTGTGTGCTGCAGCATGACAGCCCAGAGCCCACAGAGGAGAAAGGACAACTGAGCTGTGGAGCCTTTTTTTAAACTTCTGTCCTGCCCCAGTACTTCTGGTGAGGAGGGCGGGATGGGTTTGCCTCCCTCCACCAAGGGAAGTGTAGTGCCCCCACCCTCTCCAGTGGGAAGGGAAGCTACTCTGCCTCTCTAAATACCCTATTCATAGCAGGGAAACTGATTATATCAATCAGTGGACCCAATTTAAATCCTTCCTAAGGTGAATCTTAGTCATTTGCCAGGCAGTATTCCTCAAGCAATTCAGCCAGTTGCTCCCAGCAAAGTTTGAATGATTGGGTTAGCTCAGAGAATATTATAGTTCAAAGTTCAGGGATAGTCAACAGCCAAATGCGGTATTACTAGATAAATAGTGCTAATTATGGACCTCCTGTTGCATCCATTGATTTTTTGGAGAAAATTCTTCCACATTCAGCTATTCCATTGGCCTGAGAATATCTGGGAGCAGATGTCTTATGATAAAAGTTGTAAATGTTAGTAACATCCAGGAATCCCTTTTGATCATGGCTTCCCAGACTGAACATGTCATTTCTTACTTTGCCATATGGAGAGTTATTTGTGTCATAACATTGGTTATTTCTGTTGCAAATCTTTGTAGTTCTAAAATATTCTGCACCCGCTTATCATTTCTTTGATGTCACACTCAGCAGCAGAGAGAATATAACTTCTCCAAATCCTCTGTGTGACTTGGTCATTCTCAAGTACCCTTTGCGTGTTCCATTACTTTTCATCTCATCAGTATGAGAAGCATTATCTGTGCCCTATTCAAGTGTACCCCTGAGATCATTGAAACTTCATTTCTGTTGTGGCAAAATGCAAGTGAGGAGTGTTGCTTCCCCCACCTCTTTTACTTGTAGTTTGTGTCACTGCTTGAAGTCTGTCTCCTGTTCACCACACTTACCTGAAGATCCAACATATGAGACTTTTATCATGTTGATACATATGTTTACACTTCTTCTAGATTATTGGGATATTATTACATGGAACATAGGTTTGTGAGTGTGTTTACCAGTGACATCTCCTTCAGGTGTCCTCTTCAGGTTTCTCAGCTTCACTTGACTGACCCCCCTCTTCCCCCCACTTAATTTATTGTAAGTGAGGTCACCGTTTGGACCATCATCTTCCTTTAATCCTGTCAGCTCTTCACTCATCCTCTCTTCAAGTCTCCTGTCTGTTTTCTTTGAGGCATCCAGGCACAGGGCTATCACCACCTTGCTCTCTCAGACCTTTCTTCCCTCCTTTCTTTCTCTACACTCTTCTCTTTATAGCAGGTTCAGTTTCCTTTTATGGTTACAGCTGTAAGTGCTTGCCTCCCTGGTTGGCAGCTCTGGCAACTATGAGGGGTCACCATGGGATTAGTACAGCACATAACAGTTGCTTTACTAAGTGGAATTTAGGTCATAGCAATCTTCTGTAATTTCAAAATACCTGTCAGCCGACGATCAGGGCAGTGTGTATGTGCTATACAACCGAGACTTTAACTGCTGAGACCGGGGTCCCTTGCAGCAGGCAACCTGGAGGAGGCTGACAGGTGCCCAATAAGTGTACAGGGAGAGCTTATAACACCTTAGATTTCAGCTGCTAGAATTCGTAATTCCTTCGCAGCGGGCAGCCTTGGGGAAAGACTGAAAGATGCCCCAGTGGATTCTGCCACCTGGGTGTGACACAAATCCAAATGCCCAAGCTCTCCCTATATCTGTCCCTTAAGACCGGCTGAAGTTCTTTTAAATTGTGCTTGGTTCTGTTACAGCAACTGAAGGAGTCAGGTTAAAACTTAAACAGTTACAGGTTTATTAAAGAAACTTATAAATCATATGCTTACAATGGCTATTGCTCTATTTCTTAACTACTAGCAAAATATAGATCTTAAAAATGGTTACAAAGAAGATAAAGATAGAAAAATAGAAATAATGGTACCAAGTAACAGCTTACTCTTTCTATGTGTACACTTAAGACAGAGGACCACATCCAGGTACAATTTTTACCCCCTTCTGCGTCGCTCAGTCCTAGCGTGTCAGGCCAGGATCGGTCCCTCAGTTCCTCGGAAAGACGAAAATACGAGGTGGGCGTCCCCATAAAACCTCGGGAGGTCAAACACCTAACCCGACCAGCAGGTAGAGGGTAGAATGACACTCAAAAGTGAGAGCGCTGCTGTACCCACCTTTATACCCATTGGGTCACGTATTTCTCTTTCTTATCTGTGATGCCAAATGGTGCTGGTCTGTCTTTTGTGAGACCAGTTCTTACAAGGGAGTTGTGAACTTAATTTACACTTGTAAGAGAGATAACTAAATTGAAAGTACTGGGCATTCTTTTCTCAGTGGGGGATTCCTCTCCCAGGGACTGTGTGTTTGTATCAACATGGGTGCCAGCCAGGTACTTCTCGCAGCCTCGATGCTAGCTTATTGCCTTAATCGCTCTCTCCTCATGAACCTCAGAGAGGCAAAATAAGATGGATGAGATGGGGGGGGCTGTCTGGCTACAATACCTTAACCTTGATCATGCTTCTCCAACTCCCTTTTTATGTATTGCAGTTAGTGGTTTGTGATCAGTTTCTGCCAACGGGGCTGACAGACTCACTGGGCTCCTGGGTGGGGGTAGGGAGGCTGGCTACTTGCCCCTGGAAAGGGTGTGCCCTCAGATGGAATGGGTAGGGACGGGGCTAGCTTCCTTTTGGGAGCCTCTGCACTGCCCAGAGTGCACTATTCGGGGCTCTAGTGATGATTTAAAGGGCCCAGGGCTCCAGCCTCAGCTGAAGTGGCAGAAGGAGCCGGGAGCCTGAGCTCTTTTGAATCACTGTGCCCCATGGCAGTCATCCTCTTTGCCTATCCTGACAGCATGCCAAGTTTCTGCTTTGAAGTTATGAATGGAATGAAAGATGTGAAATCTTTTCCATACACTTACCTGAAGTCTCGTATCTCTTTAAATTTTTGCATTCATCTTCTGTGTAGTTGTCCTAGGCCTAGATGCATGTGAGAGCTGCAACCCATTATTTTCTCAACACTGTACTATTAATACTCTTGGCCCTCCTTTCAGAGCATTTATGGGGAGTTTGCTGTTTTTCCACAGACCAAAAAATTGCAGACCTTGAGCTCTGATTTAAATGATTGGACTCTCTCTCTTTGTTCTCTGGCATTCATGCTTATTTTGTGACCTTACAGAGGAGATGTGTTCGATAAGTTGTATGAGCTGTACAGTTAGGCATGAAATTGCTGACATAACTCAACATGCTTTTGAATTATTTTTTATCTTCAGGTGTGGGCATAGTCAATATTTTCTGAATCTTAGATTCATTGGGCGTGATTTACTTTGAGGATAGTCAGTCTCCCTCCCCCCCCACATATATGTTTGTTGCATTGTTTAAAATTGAGATTGGCATTATTCACTTTAAAGGTGATTAGCTCTCATTCCTTATGCACAATGGTGGAAATTATTATATCATCAATGTACATTTTCATACCTGTTAGACCATTTATGATCTGGCTTATTCTACAATAGAAGCCTTCTAGAATCAAATACATTAGAAAAGAGACTATGAGGTAGCAGTGTCTGCTAGCTGGAGTGCTGAAAATAGTTTTTTGAACTCTGTTTCAGGAGCTCTGCCATACAACAATACATCTAATATGCAGAAGAATTTGACTCCTGCCCTCTTACTCAATATTTCACTTCTCGTGGAAATATTTTCCTTTTTAATTTTTGTTCAGCTCTTTAAGGTCCATACATAGCAGGAATTCTCTTTTTTCCCCTCTACAACTAAGGAATTAACTTAATCCACTAGTTTATTTCCTGATTGGTACTCTCTGCTGCCATATTTTGCAGGTCTTCTACTTATGTGTATCATCTGTTCTAAGTTCTGTACCATTCTTAACTATATCTTGCATGTTAGCAGTAGGTACCCATTTCATATGTCTTCATATAATGCTAGTAATATATTCACATCTAATTCTAGGTTGTCTTTATTGTCTCTCATAGATTTCATCTTGATGAGGCCAACACTTCACATATGTTGGCCCAAAACTGGTTGCATATTTGTGGATTCTACCACAAATTCTTGTTTTGTCATTTTCCCTTTTTATTTAGGTATCCATGTGCCCTCTCCCAATACTGGAATTTTTCCTTGATTGAAGTTTTCACAAACACCTTTCACTCTTCCATTTTTATATGCTCTTTACATCTTTCTGTTTCAGTTTCAGTGATAACATTTACTTGTGCCTCATTGTTCATTTTGTATGTCACGTGTGACATTTTTGCAGATTTTAACTAGCCAGTTTTTTGAGTTTGCAGCCTCCGCTATTATTGTGCATAAGGACAGCTTTCTCTTTTCACTGGAGGAATCCCTTTCTGCACTTAATGCAGTCACCTTCTTGCTTTTTCTGCACATTTTAGAATAATGCTTGGGTTTATTACAGTTTATGCGTACTTCCCAAATTCACAGCATTTCCTCTACGAATGGTAGCTGACAGGGTTTCCTGCTTTCAGTTTTTCCATCATTGGTCAATTTAATTTTTGTGAACTTTTTCTTTGCTGAGCTAGCTGTAGTACTCACAGTCATGGCCTGTGCCTTTTTGTAGAGGTGCCTATACATTCTTGTTTTTCTGCTGCTTGGCATACATACTGATACTTCCAGCATTAGATCCACTCTCCACATGTAAGGCAGCTGCAGCTATCTGGAGACAACGCCCCTTTACGATAATACTTTTGTTATGCTTTTATTCAGGGGAAAATTCACTAGTCCTGGCCCTGCATTCAGGCCAAGCAGTGGGAAGTCTATAGGTCTAGAGTCCTCAATCAAGTCAGTGCAACATACACTAAATGGTTCCAGCTTATGGTCTGGGAGAGCAGCATCATGTCTATCTGTCCAGGCCCTCAATCAGGGAGGGGAAGTAATTGGTTCACGTATGGGGCTCTGGCCAACAGCTAGACAGAACAACCTAGCACAGCCTAGGAGAGATTAGTAGGATTGCCAAGTGTCCGGTATTGACCCAGACTGTCCGGTATTTTCGGCTTCTGTCTGGTAAACAAAAATTAGAAAATACTGGACACCTAAAATGTTTGGTATTTTCTGATTTTTTTTCCCGGCTAGGGGGCGAAAATACCAGATTCTCCGGGTCAGTACCGGAGAGCTGGCAACCCTACACACAGTCAGCAGTTGGGCCCAGCCCCACACTGCTTATCTGGTTCTGAAGGAGAGCTGTCTGGCCCAGAGCAGGTGGGGAGGCAAGATAGCCACCGGCTGCTGGCAGCCTGTTATGAGAGGCAGAGCCCAGCCCCTCCTGTTCTTAAAAGGGCCATGCTGTTTTTTAAATTCTCTGGGTCCTTTTTTTTTTCTTTTGCTCAACCACTTTGGTCCCCCCCCCTTTTTTTCAACAAAATTTTTCCCCTTTTTTGGGGGGGAGAAGTGTTCGGGATTTTTGGCTAAACCATCTGGCAACCCTGGAGATTAGCATTTTGGTGAGAGTCAGCAAACCATCTGGCGTCCTAGTTCAGACAGGTGCCAGACCAATGCAGGCCTCCTGACCACAAAGTAAGAAGGCTGCCACCCATACCTAGTGGGAGGCAGGGCTTAGGGGCCCTAATGGTCGGGGAGTGGTCCGTCAATGGGGAAATCTGACCATGATACACTGGGGCCAGCTTGTCAGTAACCCTACATCTATCTCCTCTTTGGCTTTCCTGGTCTTCTTCCTACACTCCCAATGTGTGGAGTATCTGGGATCCAGGGTCATTGTTCCTCTTGCAGTGGTAAATGGCTAATGGCAACCCCAACTGCTGCTTGGTGTTCCTGATGGATGGTAGTTCCAGCAGTTCATCTGGTTCTCTGGCAGAATTTATATCCCATAAAGATTTCTTTGCTTTACCCTTGAAAAAAGAGGGCTTTATGATAGAGAAGCAAAGGAAAACCATGAGAGTGGTCATACAACCCTCTCCAGCAGTATGTTTTGGGTGCCAGCTGACAAAGGTAAATTAGTGTGGGTTAATAGGAAGGATTGGGGAAGATCCAGCTGGTGGCTCCTACCTTTCACTGGGCTGGAGAGAATGGGACTTCCTCTTTCCCTGAATGGATTCCAGAGCTGTATGAGATCTACCCCTAGATGTATCCCCCACTGCAGTAAGTTCTGAAAACTCTCCCTCCCTCTTCAGCACTTCCTGCACCTATCACTACTCAGCTGCAGAGGGAGGGACCACTGTTGAGGGATCTGCTATCCCATCTGCTCAACCACTGTGCATCTATACCCCCTATAACAAAGGAGTTTTTGGGGGGGCAACTGCTGAGAGGGTCACTTTAGGATGAACTGGTGAGACAGGGCTAATTATGGCCAAAGTATAGGGGTTCTCCACTATAAAGCACACCAAACCAATCACAAAGCCCTCTTCTGTTTACCACACTGGCTAGAAGGAAGTCATACAAGCAATTCCTTTGAGACACTTCAGTTCTCTGTGACACTTACCAGTGCCACTCCCTATACAGATGAGAGGTGATGAAAACCAAACTCCCCAAATCAAACGAGGTTCTTCTGATCCTGACGGACCAGCCATAATTGCAGGTCAATTTAGAACTCAGACCTTATCCAACAAAGCATACTGTTAACCAGTCCTTTTGAATCTAAAATCTAAAGGTTTATTTATAAAACACAAGAAAGGGTGAGAGTTAAAAGTGTTTAATAGAATAAAAAACATACACCAATTGCAAAGTTCTTAGTGCAGGCTTGTAGCAAAGATGGCCTAATCTACTAGAATATACCCACTGTTGTGTTGGATCAGCATTCTCTTTTTTTTTAAGCTTCAGTTAATAGCAAAGGTGCTCCAGAGAGGTGAAACCGGGTTGAAGGCAAAATGGAGGAACCTCCAGGGCCCTTTTTATATCCTCAACTGTGTGGAGGGACTCCCATCAATCACTGTGGAAATATACAGCTACAAAATAGAGTTTGTCATATGAGCAAGTAATCTGTCCATTATGACTTAGTATATTTCAGGCAACAGCCATCATTCCCATGCTGGTCTGAATGTTCACGGAAAAACTCATCATATGTGGATTGGCACCTGTCAAGGCTCACTGTCTGTTGAGCAATTATATTCATTTGACTAGCAGTTCTTTTACAATAGGCTGGACAAGTCTCCTCTTTGCATCTCTCAGAAGCCAACATTTGAAATACAAATATATCGTCAATACTCATAACTTTAAATAAAGAAATGAGACATCCCTGTGAACAGGAGAAACAGAAGCAGTGAACCATTCACATTTCATAGTCATCTTACTTGGCCCACTTTGTACAAGATTTGGTGCAAACATTACAGAAGTTGCAACAATTCATATACAATTCAATAACACCATACCTCCTCATATCCATTCCTTCCTGATGAGCCTCATTCACTCGCCACACCAAGTACCCCTCTGACAAGTCCCATGCTCCCTGCACCTGACCACTCCGATGAGGCACCTACATTCAGATCCCCACTATATTGAGCTCCAGTCAGCTGCACCTGGATCCCTACTCCATTGTGTCCCATTCACCCAGCATCTGGACCCCACCACTTAGCCCCACATACCCAGCACCCCTGCCAATCTCTAACTTCCTCCCCCCCTCCGAATTCCCCTTGCTGGGCCCCAACCACCTTTCACCTGGATCTTCCCAGAGCATCCCAATTCCATGGCAACTAGAAACACCCAACAAAACCTAATGTATCCAGAACCCCCCTGTATCCAGTTCCCCCATTGAGTCACCTGTGCCCTACACAGAACATTTTCAACCCACACCTGGATTCCCCCACACTAAGACCTCCAAACTTGAATCCAAACTTGCTGAGCCTGTCTGCACAAACCTGGTGCACATGGCTTGGAGGGGCAGGCTTTTACTCAGTATCAGGACTGAATGTAGTCTCACCACTGAGTCCATGTCTTGATGGGAATCTGCACAGTGGTGTCAGTGGCCAGTGCTCCCGAATGCCATGCTGGACCCTTCACATTTATTTGTCAACATTTGCAGAATTTAGCAGAATTTTAAAATATTGTTTGTGTGCAGAATTTTTATTTTCACGGAATACCCGTGGGAGTAACACACACCATATCAAAATGGCATACACAATTAGCACAGAATGCAGGACAGAGGAGATTTGGTCCCATTGCATGTAAAATCACTTGTGTATGCTGGTGTAGAAAAGGCAAAACTCCATTGAAGTAAACACAAAATCATATGCGAGTGAGAGAAGAATCAGATTATGAAAAAAAAAAACTTTCACACAAAAAATGGACACACTTCTAAATGACTTAAATTTTGAGCCATCCAGAGATATTTTATGGTTTCAGACAAATATATGCAATATGGCGCTGAAACCAGATTGACTTTGAGTTCCAAGATGGAAAAAACCCTAATACAAAATTTAAAGTCCAAACTAATGAAAACTAAGGCTCATTTAAGATAAAAAAAAGCTTACAAACCACTGTGAATAAAATTATCAACATTTACACAACTCAAGGAATGTCAAAAGATCATTCTTTAAATTTACATTTGCTTTTTTTTCTTTGTTTCCATGTTGATGCATTTAAGTTCATCCCTGGCTTGGTCTTCTAATTACAAAATAATAATAAAAAATAACATAACAGTTATTGAATATAATGATATACAGAACAATTAGTCAGCGGATTAGTCTAAATTACTTGTAAGCCACAATGTTTGTTAACCAAAAGCTGCTGTCAAAGTTTCACCTTTTGTTACTCTGGCCATCTGTCCAGTGCAATCTGTGTCAATGGCATGAGCTCAGTTATGGCATGAATCCACCACTCAAAGAGAAAGATCAGCATACATTAGAGCTTTCCACATAACTGATAGCACTGTCCATGTTTATTAACATCACTAACAAAATTGCAGTGCTCAGCATTAATGAGCAATTTCATTAGTGCCCATCACTCTGAGAAAATTGTAATTGGAATGTTAAATAAGATACTCAAAGATGCCTTGGCTATGCCACTTACATTAGAATGTAGAGATGTTTGCTTATTATAGTACCCTCTCTAATATGTAGCCTTCTGTATCTATAAGCTTTAGCAATAAAACCAAGAACATATGGAGTGACCAGCCAGCCCCTCCTTCCATGTTACAATCCAGCTATTGCAGAAGCCAAAAATTAAAATGAGAAACACAGCTTTTTATCATATTTAGATATTTATTCCACATATCCTCCTAAAATAAAACAGTCAAATGAATTGTAAGGATTACTACCTATATTATGGCTTAATTCTCCAGTGAATATAATTTAAATGACATAGTCAACATGCTCAGATCAGAGGGCATGTTAGAAGAAGTTAAATTCCTATCATTTAACAAATATCAGTATTTAAATCAACTGTCACTTAACCAACACAAATAAACAGGGCTCGACAAATAATGCAATCTACTCACCTGTGTCGAGTAGATTGAAACCCGGAAGAGCCGGGTTCAGGCGATCTGCGCATGCGCACATCACCGGACAACGCGGCTGGCGAGCGGAACTCACCGCTGTTCAACAAGCCCTGCAAATAAAGCATTCCCATATATTGAGTATACTTGTGTTTACTAATCCTGGGTAGCAATGTTCAAATCTAGATTCAGGTTTAGAACTGGTCAGGATTTTTTGTTTTTTTTTTTTGCTGTGAAAATACTGATTTGCCAAAACCAAAATTTGTAATGGGAATGTACCAGACTTAATGTAACTTTCTATGGGAAAGATTTCTCAGGCCCAGGACAGATTTCTGAAAAAGGGGAAGCAGAAGGAGAAAGAGAGATTAATAAAGAAAATAGTCTCTTTTAGGGTACGTCTAGACTACATGCCTCTGGCGACAGAGGCATGTAGATTAGGCTACCCGACAGAGTAAAATGAAGCGGCGATTTAAATAATCGCCGCTTCATTTAAATTTACATGGCTGCCGCGTTGAGCCGACAAACAGCTGATCAGCTGTTTGTCGGCTCAGCGCGATAGTCTGGACACTCCCCTGCCGACATCAAAGGGAGTTGTCGACAACCCAGGTATGCCTCATCCCAGGAGACATACCTGGGTTGTCGACAACTCCCTTTGAAGTCGGCAGGGGAGTGTCCAGACTATCGCGCTGAGCCGACAAACAGCTGATCAGCTGTTTGTCGGCTCAACGCGGCAGCCATGTAAATTTAAATGAAGCGGCGATTATTTAAATCGCTGCTTCATTTTACTCTGTCGGGTAGCCTAATCTACATGCCTCTGTCGCCAGAGGCATGTAGTCTAGACGTACCCTGAGTGTCTCTCTCAATCTTTCTGATAGAACTTTTCTACTTTGTATAAATACTCTATTATGCATCCATAAAGAAACGGAGACTGACTGTACATGTAGGGTACGTCTTCACAGCATTCTGACCAACTTATTTCGATTGTATTTTGAAATTTGACATTTGGTGTGCCTACACGGTACCAAATTTTGAAATAATACGCTGTTTCAATATATCCCTTAAACTTCATGGAATGAGGGTTACAGGAATGTCAATATATTTTGGAAATATTTTGAAATAACAGGTGTCTAAAAGACATGAGGTAGCTATTTTGGGACACCTCTGATATCCAGAAAAAAGGTCCACTGTCCAGATGTACCTATAGATCAGGATCCTGGGGGGCACAATGATACTCACAGCACATGCCGAGGGCTGCAACTTAAATGTGGTTGTATAAACGTGCAAATATATATGCAAATAGCTTCTTTCACACTGATGGGCATGAATATAAAGATTAAGGCACGACTACACAACACGCAAGCCTCATTTAAGTCAGTTCTGCGGATATTAATAAAATGCAATATTTATCTAATTTCCACCCATATGACAGCACTTTTAATGAGCAATGACAGTCTAGGAATTTAACTACTAAAATGCATATCAACAGAAGACCATTATATTGACTCACCAATGTGGAGCTTGTTTCCAGTGGAGGCCATGTTCAAAGGATCACAACTGCGGGACACATGTTGAGCCTTATATAAACCCAAACTGAACCATAGGCCGCAAACAAACAGGCCATGGACCGTATGCAGCCCAATGATTGAGTAGCCCTGCTATGGTGCATAGAGGATCACTTGGGATGTGGCAGAGGCAAGTTCAAATCCCTGCTCAAAAATACTTATACAAAGTGGAAACAACTTCAAAGAAAAGATTGTATGGAATGGCAAAGAATCACCACTGGAATAGCCAAATGGGTAGGTCACTTATATAAGAAAACAATGGTCAGTTTCCTGTCCTGAATAATCAGGTAGAGCAGAGAGCTGAACCAGGGTTTTCTACATCCCAGATGGGTGTCCTAACCAGTGAGCTTTTGGCTGGAGTCTCTATTTCAAACTTTAAACGCTCTTGATTTCTTCCCAATATGGGAGAGCCATTTCCTACCCACCAATCCTATTCAGATCTAATATCTCAGAGTTCAAGGTACCTTAGATCTGGAGATTTGGTTGCCATGTGAATGCAGAATACCTGTTGGTCTGGTGTGGTATGAAAAAGTCATGAGTAAAGCATGATTGTAGTATTCATGAGCAGACATATGAGCAAGTTACATAGATCTTCCAAAGTGAGTACCAATAAAACTTTTCAGCAACTATGTACAAAAAGTACTATTTCAGAAATATTTTGGAGAGGGATTTTTGGCACTATTTTTATATCCCTGCATCTGTAAAGCAAGGCTCCCTAGAGATCCTATTTTGCCATCCTGACTGGCAATGATTTATACCTTAGAATCATAGAGCTGGAAGAGACCTCCAGAGGTTATCTAGTTCAGCCCCCTACCCAAAGCAGGACCAATCCCAACTAAATCATCCCAGCCAGGACTGTGTCAAGCTGGGACTTAAAACCTTCTAGGGATGGAGATTCCACCACCTCCCTAGGTAACCCATTCCAGTGCTTCACCACCCTCCTAGTGAAATAGTTTTTCCTAATATCCAACCTCGACCTCCCCCACTGTAACTTGAGACCATTGCTTCTCATTCTGCCATCTGTCACTACTGAGAACAGCCTCTCTCCATCCACTTTGGAACCTCCCTTCAGGAAGTTGAACTCTGCTATCGAATCCCCTCCTCACTCTTCTCTTCTGCAGACTAAATAAGCACAAATCCCACAACTTCTCCTCATAGCTCAAGTGTTCCAGCCCCCTAATCATCCCCTAATCCAGCCCTCTGCTGGATTCTCTCCAATGCATCCACATCCTTTCTGTGATGGGGGACCCAGAAATAGATGCAATATTCCAGATGTGGCCTCAATAGTGTCAAATAGTGCCTTCT
Organism: Pelodiscus sinensis; assembly: GCF_049634645.1. Classification (NCBI taxonomy): domain Eukaryota; kingdom Metazoa; phylum Chordata; order Testudines; family Trionychidae; genus Pelodiscus; species Pelodiscus sinensis. The sequence goes on along the minus strand of NC_134712.1, from coordinate 124,667,877 downwards.
TGCTCTTGTAGTCACTGTTGACTCATATCCAACTTCTCATCCTAGGTCCTTTTCTGCTGAACTGCTACCTAGCCAGTCAGTCCCCACCCTGTAACAGTGCTTGGGATTCTTCCATTCCAAGTGCAGGAATCTGCACTTCTCTTTGTTGAACCTCATCAGATTTTCTTTGGCCCAATCCTCTAATCTATCTAGTTCACTCTGGAGCCTATCCCTGCCATCCAGCATATCTACCTCTCCCCTTAGCTTAGTGTCGTCCACAAACTTGCTGAGAGTGAAATCCATCCCCTCATCCAGGTCATTAATAAAGATGTTGAACAAAACCGGCCCTAAAACCAATCCTTGGGACACTCTGCTAGAAACTGACCACCAACCTGACATCGAGCCATTGATCACTACCCGCTGGGCCTGACAATCTAGCCGCTTTTTATCCACCTTACAGTCCATTTATCCAATCCATACTTCCTTAGCTTGCTGGCAAGAATATTGTGGGAGACTGTATGAAAAGTTTTGCTAAAGTCAAGATATATCACGTCCACTGTCTTCCCCATGTCAACAGAGCCAGTTACCTCCTCAGAGAAGCTAATCAGATTGGTTAGGCATGACTTGCCCTTGGTGAATCCATGTTGACTATTCCTGATCACTTCCCCTCTTCCAAATGGATGCTTCAAAACGGATTCCTTCAGGATCCCTTCTATGATTTTTCCAGGGACTGAGGTAAAGTTGACTGGTCTGTAGTTCCCTGGAATGTCCTTCTTCCCTTTTTTAAAGATGAGCACTACATTTGCCTTTTTCCAATCATCTGGGATCTCTCCTGATCTCCACGAGTTTTCAAAGATGATGGCCAAAGGCTCTGCAATGATATTTGCCAACTCCTTCTACCCTCAGATGCATTAAATCTGGATCTATGGATTTGTGCACATCTAGAGTTTTTAAATAGTTCTTAACCTGTTCTTTCTCCACCAAAGGCTGCCCACCTCCTTCCCATACTATGTTGACTAGTGCAGTAGTCTGGGAACTGACCTTGTCTGTGAAGACAGAGACAAAAAAACCATTGAGTACTTCAGCTTTTCCCACATCATCTGTCACTAGGTTACCTCCCTCATCCAGTAAGGGCCCCACACCCTCTCTGATCACCCTCTTATTGCTAACATGACACCCTCTCTAATCACCCTCATTGCTAACCTTGTGTTGCTAGGATTTCTACCAGAATAATGGAAAAATAAAAATGCTAGTGCCATCTGTTGAATTGTACAAATCAGTGAGGGAGAGAAAAAAATCATAGTTTATAAACCTTTGATGTCTAATCAGTTGGGACGTACCAAAACTATATAAGCAAGTACTATGTGGATCAGACTGGGAAGCTGGGACACTCCTTTTCCATTTATTCAAACTCTGATTTATAACTTTGATGGAAGAAATAGTGGATTGTAGATGTGCCATTGGTCCAGAAATGAATATTGCCTATTCAGAGACCTTGGATTTATGCCCTCTTTTGCTTTGGGAAGCAGGACACAACTCAGGAGATAGAAGGAAGAATTTTATTTGGTCAAGATTTTTCAAAGCAATCCATCTGAGCACCTGACTGAAATGGCTCAGAGGTTTGTAGTCAGGAGGAGACAGAGTGGCAAATGGTTAGTGGAAAGAATGCTGCTGCTGAGATCACAGATGTATAATAAATGTAATTCATTACATTGTTTTGCCCAATGAGAAAACAGAAGCACTTCATAATTCCAGAAACGGAAGGTAGCAGGTAATTCCAAATTTTCTAATTCAGGGATAAGTTAGCTAGTGAGAAGAAGTGGCCAAAGGGAGTTTTCCAGATGGACGAGGAAAGATTATGTAACCGTTGGGGTAAGTTTGTTGTTGGTAGTGTGATTGTGTTGTGCTTACTGCTTTACTGAAATATACAATGTGATCTGTTTGTTTAGGGAGCTGTGTGCTAAGCCTACCAGCCTGCTAGGCAAGATTGAGAACTTCTTAATAATGCTTTTCATCCCTAAGCCATTTAGCACCCATCCCTAATCCCTTTAACACTTTTAACCAGGAAGAAGGCTAGGCAGGTGGCTAGAAGTGTTACTGAACAGGTGGGGAATTTTCTGAGGAAGTTCTCCAGGTGAAGTAGGAACAATTATGTTATCCCTGGGGTATATTTGTTTTCTCTAATGTGTTTTTGTGATGCATGTCAATAAATTTAAAAGATACATCCTCATTCTATCCATGTTCTTATTTACAACTCTCAGTACTGAGAGATAGTTTAGTGATTAGAAGAAGAACCTTTTTGCTTTTTTTGCAGGTTCATATCTGTTATTGTCGGGTGGATGACCGCTGACATGGTAATTTCAGTCCCCCTATGAGCTACTATCCAGAAAAGAAAACCAGTACAATAGACCCCTTTCTCTACAGTTTTGTCAGGGAATCCAGTTAATGAATGGACATAGGTACAGAACTGTCCTTTCACTCCTAGGCTATGTCTGCATAGCAGTGTTATTTACACTACAAGCCTTTATTTTAAAAAAAGTAAAACTGGAGGACTTCTTATTTTTACTCATGGCAACCTGCATTTCACAGGGAGTAAGGGAAGTTGAAGGAAGAATGTTCTTCCTTCGAATTCCTGCTGTGTAGACAGAGTCAAAAGCAGACTTAAGCTAATTCAACTTAAGTGACACAAGTGATGTAGCTGAAGTTGCATAGCTTCATTTAACTTTAGCCCTGCTGTGTAGACGTAACCCTCGAGCTTATCCTATAGATCATGAATGAGGTACAGTGTGGAAAAGATTAGCAAAATCAGCAGTGCATATCAATTCTACAGATAACACCAAGGATTTCAGCTGCTAGTATTTTCAGTCAGGCATCTTCCTACAACACCAAAAACCTATGTTTAAAAATTAAAGTTCCTGCTTCTCTTCTTTGTCCTTTAGTGATCGGTACCCCCATCCTCCTTAAATGTCAAATACCAAGAACGTTAAGAGTGAATCTGTGAAGTCTTTAAATTGAGGCACATTATATTCTTGATCACTTTTTTGTCATCCCCTCAATGGAAACATAATTTCAGTACATTCCTGTCCTACTTATCCACCAAATATATAAAATGTCAGATATTCATTGTGTAATTGCCGTTTACTTGACATTTTATTCCTCCCATTGAAATACATGGCAGGCATAATATGCCAGTTACAAAAGAAGTATTGACATTTTATTCCTGCCTTGTATTTCAATGATGCAAATTCAGTATTTGTATACTCAGCAACATCTGTGAAAATAATGACTGACAAAGTGGGCAAAGTTAAAAGATATACAATTTGAAAAAAAGGAGGAAAGAGCAGATAATGGTAGTGTCTGTTACGCAGTGCTTTTTCTTTCTTTACTGTAGTCTATGCTGCTCTTGTGCCTTATAGCTCAGACCTTCTTTGCAATATAATGACTTCCAATTTTTCCATTCCCACCGTGCATATTATAATGTAATGCATAATTTGACAATTCTGGTAGTCTGCATAAATGTGAAAATCACTCTTACCACCCAGAGTTGAAAGTAATTCTATATTGCATATCACTGGAAAGATAATTTTCTTACTTTTGCATTAAGGTTGTGGACTAATTCCATACTCTCAAGCAGCCAAGTGCAAACTGTTAGGTGAGAGTTGTATCATGTGTCAAAGTAAAGTTAATTTATCCTAGAGTTGCATTAAAGTCACTGACTTCATACATGACTTCAGTGTCATACCAATTAGAATCCTCAAATGTGTCCTACCCAAGTATAATTCTGTCTGTTGATGACAAAGACATAGAATATCTTCTGAATGAGAGTGAAGGGGAATAACGCCTGCCACTGAGAGAGCTTGTATTTCACATGTGTTATTTCTGGTACTCCAGAAAGACTTTTCTGCTTATTAAGAGCAACTTGGAATTGAGGTAGACACCTGCACACTTACATTAGGCAGGTAACTTGCTGTTGAGTCATGACACCATGTACTATATTATTAAAATGTGTCACCTCTCTCACAATACTTGCCAGCATGGACTACATGATTATCTGGATGTAAGTAAGCATTAAGCATAGCACAAAGTGTATCCAGGTTAGAAAGAGAATAGAAATGGGCTTGCCTAATAACTTTGGTCAAGCTTGATTTCAGAATGAAGGTAACCTTTTAGTATTCTCCTTTGAGGTTGTGGCCACTGAAATAGCCTTGAATTCCTCTATTAGGCTATGTCAACACCGCACATTTATTTTGGAATAATAGCTTATTTTGAAATAGAGCACCTACACACCAAATACACATCAAAATATCACTGAGCTATTTTGAAATAGAATGTCCACACTGATTGGACGCTAACTCACATCTGAGGTCACCCAGAAACACGTTAGGCAGGGCATCAGGACAGCACTCGCTTCCTGTGGCTGCTGCCTGAGGCTATCTGAGGCTCTTGCTTAAAAGGACCCCCCTGTATAGCCATGTCTCAGGATTTTTTCCTTTGCTTACCATCTCCTCCTTGTGGACACCTCAGCTTGCCAGACATGGAGCTGGAACTACTCTGGGCAGTCAATGGCTATTGCAGTTTGTAGTGTACCTCATGTAGCAGTTTCTGCAGGCTGCTGCCCAGGCCCTGCGGGAACCCAACCCCCAGCTCATTTTGGAGACCTTCCTCGCCTCTCTGCGGGTATGGCTTATGCTGCTGGATCCCGCCTGCTCTCCCCTGCACACCATGCACCACTAATTCTGGTGTCTGGACACCAAGGCTGACTGGTAAGACCGGCTCGTCATGGAGCAGTGGGGAGACCAGCAATGGCTGAGAATTTAAGAATGAGGAAGGACACCTTTTTGGAGCTCTGTGAGTATCTCACTTCTGCCCTCAGGTGATGGGACACTCATGTGAGACCTGCCATCCCCCTCCAGAAGCGGGTCGCCATCACCCTATGGAAGCTCACCATGCTGGACAGCTACTGGACAGCATTAGGAACCAATTTGGCCTGAGTAGATCAACCATTGGGGCCGTGGTCATGCAGGTATGGCACCCTCAGGCTATCGTCTCAGGAGGGTGGTGGACTGCTAGAATGGGGTTCCCTAGGGAAAGGTGGTGATGCAAGCCCCCTTCCCCTGGAGGTTTTGCAGGCCACCTCACAAGGCCCTGATATGGGATGGGGTAAGTGGGGGGTTGTTCCTGCTGTTGAGGGGTGGAGGAGTTGGGCTCAGCAACCTCCCGAAGACCCTGTCACCCCCATGATTCTCTGTTTGTTTGTTTATCTCTTTCTACAGGTGGTTCAGGCCATCAACATTATCCTACTGTGCAGGGTCATCAGCCTCAGTGATGTGAATGCCATCATCACCAGCTTCCCCAACTGTGGGGTGGGGGCTACTGATGGCACCCATATCCCCATCTGGGCCCCAAACCTCCAGGCTTCTGTGTATTTTAACCAGAAAGGGTACTTCACAATGGTTCTGCAGGCTGTCATATACTGTCCTGAGGCCAATTTATGGACATATGCATAGGGTGGTCAGAGAAGATTCATGACATCTGTACCTTCTGCAACTCAAGTGTCTTTGAGCTGCACACCAGAACTTTTTTCCTTGATTGCACCATCAGGATTGGGGATGTGGACATGCCTATGTGCATGGGGTGGAACACGGCCTACCATCTCTTGTCCTGGCTCATGAAACCCTACGCCGGCCACCTTGACCACTCCAGGGAACAGTACAACACCAGCCTCAGCAGACCCTGCATGGTTGCTGAGTGTGCCTTCAGGTGTCTGAAAACATGGTTCAGATGCCTCCTCACCCAGCTGGATGTTGGGGAGTAGATCATCCTACATGTGGTGGCCCCATGTTGTGTCTTTCACAAAATTTATGAGAGGAGGGGGGGCATTTCTGCCAGGGTGGGGGCCAGAGGCTGACCACTGTGCATGGCTGCCATCTGGCAGACCCATCAAGAAGCCATATAGGAAGCCCTGAGGGAGAGTTTCTCACAAGGACACCAGTGACACTCTCCCCTGGACCTCCCCACAAGGGATCTGTGAATAGCCCATCTCCGCCTTTCCTCCCACACTCCTTCCTTTCCCCTTTCCCACTTCCCCTGCAGAGACAATACAAAAGTTTGTTTGAGAAAACTTTAACTCTGTGGGGGTTTTTATTTGGGCTCAAAGTAACTTGGGAAAGAACCTGATAGAGGGGAGAAGAGGGGGAGCAGGAAGAGGAGGATGAGAACTTGGGAGGGGGAAGGGAGAAGGGAGAGGAGTGGGGTTGAGAACCTTAGAGGGGGGAGAAGGGAGCTGGAAGTGGGAGGAGAAGTTAGGAGAGACTCAGGGCTGGGGCTTGGAGTGGAGCCTTGCTCTGGTGATCCCAATGCCATAGATGGAGGAGCCTTGGTGGCCACAGGTGGAGTTTGGGAGAGGAGTGGGAGTAGGTGTAGGCAGCATGCTGGTGACCAGGGATCACACAGCCATGCACATGGAGCTGCTCTGATCCAGCATCTCCTGCCAGGTGTCTCACCACAGCTGGATATCTGCGGTCCAGAATCAGATCCGTGGATTTAAGTGCCATGAGGTGCTCCCTCTGGATCTCCTCCATGGGTCTCCAGCACCTACAAGTTCCTCAGCTTCAGAAGACTGCCCCGGGAGGTGTCAACTGCCCCCCTCTCACAGCTGGTCCAGCTGTGGAGAATGAAGAGAGATGGTCAGTCATTCCAGGAGACATTGTGCCTGAAGCCTTGCCCTCATCTCTGAGCCGAAAGCAACAGTTCTCAGCTCAGACGAAGGTGATGTGCTTGGAGCAAGGTCATGTGTGCTCTAGCCAGTGAGCCCTTGTCTGCAGGGGCCCAGATGTCCAAGGCAGGACCCTCACTACCCCCCACATCCTGGGAACAAGCAGGTGCCAGCCAGACTGAGATCCTGCGGGGGGAGAGGAAGAGGGAAATATGCACGCTGGGTCCAGCAGTGGTGGCATCCCATGGGGAGAGAACTTTTATCATTGTCTGCTGGAGGAGAGAGGGGCAGAGTGTTATCAAGGAGGTGTGTATGAGTGGCAAATGCTCCTACACCTCACTGCACTGTCCCTGGAAGTGGATGCTGCCCCAAGAGTGCAGGCATGCCCATGTGCTGTGTGCAGCACAGCTGAGGATGTGTGTGTGTGTGTGTGTGTGTGTGTGTGTGTGTGTGTCTGTCTGTCTCCATGTCCCCAGCTTCCTTCTAGTGGTGGCTTATGGAGGGAGGGTGTCCTACCCCAGTGTCAGGAGTAAGGCAGGCCTCTCCAGACACCCCGTGACCAATTGCACAAGGGTCCTCCAGTACAGCCTGCTGGGGCTGTGTGCCTCGGGGTGACGCTACATGTGCACAGGAAGCTATGCAATTCCCAGGCTGCAAAGGCCAAGCAAGAAGCACGCCCCAGTCCCTCGTCACCTGCCACCTCCACTCTGTATGTAGGTAATGTGTTGGCACTCACTGTATGTGCCTTCCCTGGCCTCAGATGATGCCTGGGATACGTCTAGGGTGTTGGGTACTCGCTCCAGGGTCAGCATGGTCATGGTGCTGGCCTCATCTGGCTCCTCTTCTTCCTCTACTCTTCCTCACTGGCTCTGTCCCCTAGGAGGACGACGACGGGCGTCTTGAGCCCTGAGTCAACTACTGGGGAGGAGTAAGGGACTGCCCCACTTCCTAGATTGTGGTCCAGGTTCTCAAAGAGGGTGTGGGGTTCTGCTCTGGAACAGGAACTGCACTCTTGGGCCCTGGCATATACCTGGTGGAGCTCTTTGACTTCCATCCACAACTGCTCTTCGGTGCGGATGTGTCCCTGGCTGGCCAGGCTCTTGGCCATGCGGCATTCCTGTGCTTGATGTGGAGATCCTGGAGATTGGTCTCATCACCCCAAACTCAATAAGGTGCAGGATCTGTGCACCAAACCAGGAAGGCATGTGTCTCTTTCAGTTCTGGGCAGGCTCCTGGGAGCTGTCTGACTTCTCCCTGGGAGCAGTGGAGTGCTGGATGGGAGCAACAGACTGACTCATTGTGGGCCAAAGGGAAGCAGTGGTAGCTGCTGGGGGGTTCGGGGCTATCAGGGTCTGCTGTGTGCTACAAGCCCTTTTCCCTGAGGCTGCACCTTTAAGGGCTCCAAGGGAAGTGGGGCACTATAGAGTTTGGCTGAGTGTAGACAGAGTATCCAACAGGGCACCATGGGAACTGCTGGAGGCCCCTTATTTTGAAATAACTGCAGCTTCCCTGTCTACACGGCCCCTTTTTTGAAATAGCTATTTTGGAAGAAATGTTATTCTTTGTGGAATGAGGTTTATCAATGCCGAAATAAGCCACCCATTATTTTGAAATAATTTTTAAATAACAAAATTGCTGTGGAGACGCTCACAGAGTATATTTTGGAACAACATCCATTATTCTGAAATAACATTGCTGTGTAGAAACACCCCTAAAGTGGCAGGCTATTCATCAAAGATAGTTGATCTGCCCCTTCTAGGGCAAGGAATAATCCAATATATACTGACTCTCTTGATAGTTACAATGTCATCTAGGTGACCTCGAATCCCTGTTTGTTCAGCCAGTCTTACAATGTAGTTGTCCAATCTTTTAAAATATATCAAATATATGTTAGAATATATATTTAGGCTTGGGCTGTTTTCAAGCTCACCTTTTGTTTAGTGGTATCTCCCTAGATATGTTCTAGATACTGAAAAAAGTGGTTGCATACACATTTTGTATATTAACATTCTTAAATAAGTCCTTCATAAGATACAATTAAACAATTTAAGTATTTTCTGGTAAACTGAGTTTTTGAAATATTTCACTGTAACTAGAGTTGGTCACAAATTATTCATTGGAATAATTTTCCAATGGAAAATGAAGATTTCACAAAATAATTTTTTCCATGGGCACACTGATTCCGACAAACATTTTCCATTTTTCCTTCTGGAAAATTCAAATGAAATATTTTATTCTGGGTCAGTGTCACCCAGATCAGAATATTTGTAACTACTCTTCCACTTTTTCTTGCTGAAATGTTTCAGATTAAACATGTTCCCTGGATGAGGCAGAGTTTTTCTAGGATACTGAAAAACCCAGCAGTCTAGATGTACCCTGAAAAAAATTCAATTTTGGGAATGTAGAAATGTTCTATTTCTACTTAAAGTATTGAAATGAAATTTTTTGATATTCTCAAATAGATTTTTAAATTATTATTGTTCTTTGAAAAAATGAAATTTAATCTTTCTGGCTCAATTTGGGACAAGAACAAATGTTACAATGTTGAACCTTTCCCATAGAATTCATATTTGAGTTTTGCTCAACTTATATTTTAATTGAATAATTTGCTGGCTGGTTGAGTATTTCTTGGTATGCAGCTAAGGCAACCCCTAAATATACATGATGTGGCATCCAAAGAAGGACTCCTGACTGAGAATTATTTTCAGAGAAGAACTCAGGGGCATGTCTGTCTTTTTCCTGCCTCTCAGACAAAGTAAACATGCACGTACGAGAATACCAGAAATATGAGGTGAACTGCTGTGTGTGTTCTGTCAACAGATAGCAGACATAGCCCTTTTGTGTGAAGAACCTGTGCCTGTTGTCATTTTCTGTGCTATCAAGAAAATGGACCACAAGGTCATTTGTAACAGTGGCAAGGTCATTTAACAGTATCATTAGAAACAAGAGACACTTATTATAAATGATTTTTTCATGCTAATTATTTAAAAAATTAAATGCAAATGACAAAACCAAAGGGAAAACAATGAAGAATACTATAAAAAAGCAAGAATTTGAGAGATTGTTGTGTTGTCTTCATCTTTTTCTTGAAGTAAAACAAGACAAAACATGATAATCCTTTTTTTTAAAGGAGGAATTATTTAAATGCTTTGTTTTTCTAACAACAATTGTTCCTTTTGCTATAATATTGAATAAATTCAGAGTTTTAAAGCATTTTTTCCTTCAGTAATGTGTTTCATTATGATGCATCCTATCCTCCTGTTTTCATCTTGATGACTACAGCCTCCATATTGGTTAACATATTGATGATATTTTTTTGTTTTGTGTTTTAAAGAAGTTGTCTGTTTCTGTACTATGTATGTCCAATTGGGCTGGAGAGTTCTTACATAACAAGTCACACCTAGTCCAGCTATCCATATTTCTTATAGTGTTATCTAGGGCAAGTTTTCAATTTTAATAATCTTCAACTTTTTCAGCACTATTAGAATTTCTTTTCTGTATGCTCAACATGAGTGGCACTCTGTGGGAGAAAAGCAGTTGTGGTTAGGATAGTTCTTTTGCAGTTACAGTATAATGGGGAAAAAAAAGAAAAAAAATCACTTCTGGTGAATCTTTTTAAAGCATGAATATAAAATACATGTTTAGGAGGAGGTGGCATGTCTGTGTGTTTCAAAATCTTATGAGAATAAATCTCTCTCCCTCTTGTTTGAATACCAGCACAATGCTTACTACAAAGGGAAGAATATTTTTTCTCTAATTTGTAAAATATAACATTGGAATTTGAATTTCTAGTGAGGATCACTGGAAATCAATGATATATATATAAATATTTGCATTTTATAATTGTTTCTATAGCAACATATAGGAAATAGTGAATCCTGATGAAGAACTTTCTTTTTTCAATGAGAATTTTTACTAAAATTATTCTGGAAGGTTTAAACACCCCAAAAGTTCTGCTAATATGCCTGTTTTAGAAAAAGTCTCTCCTGATATAAGTTTTATAAACAGTTTAACCTGGTGTATGGGTTTGTTTTGTAATGTGCTGAGTACCATGTACTTTAAATTAAATTAATGGGATATAATGCTACTTTATACTTCATGGAGTTGCTCAGCACCTGACAGAGAATTTATGCATCTAGGTATTTCATTTCATTTTAAGCTATTAATTATCAAATTAAATTGTAAAGAGTGCAGAAGTGGGACTGATTTAAATGCCACTTGCATTAAAATTCCCAAGCACAGTAGCTGCATAGAGGTATATGTCTCTGATGGAATCTGGTGCTTACTGGCTCATCAAGATTATCTGTCCAAAAAATGAATCTATGTGATGCTGTCCAGTACTGAGGTATTTACATCATAAAATGGACCAGTGGACTGGGAGTAGGATAGGGCTTTTTGCGTTTTGTGTGAGAGAGGAATAAGGGTCTATAGTGCTAGATAGAGACTGCTCATCTTTGTCCTTTCCTGCTGTTTGTGAAAGTCTTACTCTGCTTCATGATAGCAGTCATCAGGCACACATTGTTCATTTCAGTAGCAGTGACAGGGCGTTGGGGCTTCCTGGCATAGAACCAGGGCAGTTCTGTGTTGAAGAAGCTGGCCTGCTTTGATTGCAAGTAAGTAATGAGGCTCATGAAAACATTAAAACATAATGTATGACAAAATGGATTTGGGGAAAGTATGTTTCTATCCACAAATGCTGTATGCTTTTTGCATGATACAAAATAAGTCAGAGGTATTGACAATTAGGCAGAAATTGCATCTCCCCCAATACAGAGGAGAAAAACACAGAGGTCAGCTCTTTTCCTAGCACCAAGAGTGGCAATACATCCTTCTGTATTCTGTATAGTGCTGTACTAATCTCTGATTAATAATCTTTGATTAAGTAATTCCATGAAAGCCTGAAAGCCTGTTATGTGACAATCTCAAATCATTATTAAATTCTGGCACACAGCATGCTATTCTGACTACCCAAAGGACCATGCTGTGCTACTGGGAAGACTAATCAGGACTTGTCATATTTTAAGTTCCTAAAGTGATTCACTGCTTGCTGACACTATATCACTAAGCAGTGCAACAGCCAAATATATTGAACAACAAGGTAGCCAATACTTCCATTGGGAGTTGTGCATGGCTATACTATACTCACAACTCTCTGAATCCTGCACTTTTGGACACATGATAATTAAGGTAACTGGTGCCAAACATAAAATGATTTAACAAGTAAAACTGTCTCACAAGCTGTTACTTCTTCCAAAAACCTAGCTAAATGAAAACGAGTGTACATGGGGATGGTACTGGTCCAAACTGATTGAAGTTAAGCTGATGCCACGCTTCTGTATAGAACAGCCTTCTAATTTTCCTGTAAAACGTGGCATTATATATGATGATCTGGTGTAAAGATTTGATTAGCTATGCTTTAGGATGACCTGCTTGTGACTTTGCTTTAGGATGATAATTTGCTTGTGACTTTGCCACTCATGAGTAATGCACTCATCCCAGACTCCAGCTGCTAAAACCTTTATACCAAACCCTGCTTTCATGTAATTTTTCTCTATTGAACTTAGAGTTCTGTGGATTTGATAGATTCCACTAGTTCTAAAAGGGTTCTCTGTTCAGAAGATAAGGAATAGAAACTTATTAATACCTGGCTATTTTGAATATGATCTTTAGCTCGTGTGTGTTTGGTGCAGTACAAAGAGGATACGGGCATAAAGGTCACTGTTGAACAACCAACCCTTCGCTGCCCTGGAGCCTCCATTTGCCCCATCTAGATTCCTAGGGCAAATTAGTGCAGTCTGAGAACTACTGTAACTTCCACTTTCTACTCTCAGTCCCAAGTGATGAAGCTAGAAACCAGGAATCACCAGATCATTGAGACAATTGGCCAACTTCATACTTCCCTTCTGAAGGGTCCCTATTACATTAGCTTTAGAAAAGCTGAGTGCCAGTAAATTGCCACAAGGTTGCTGTCATACTGTTTGTAGTAGCTCACCACTGTGAATGCCTACCCCAGGGCAAACTGTGAAAACATGGAAGATAAGCCAAACTGGTGGTGTATTATATAATAAGATTCACCAAGCACTCCTGTATCATTAAAAGAGTTTCCCCTTGGGGTCCCAGACACCATAGCCTCTCCCTTCCATCTTGCTACCCACACAAAGTCTTCTTAGTGATACATGGTTCCTTGCACCAAAAACCACACCACTTTCAGGTTGTTTCCAGTCCCAAGAGACCAGTACATACCCCAGATTAGTTATCACTCTAGATCTTACACTAATGGCCATGCCTGTAGTTAATTCTGTAATAAACTATCTAAAGGTTTGTTAATTAGGAAAAAGGAATAAAAGTGTTATTTACAGGTAAAGCAAACAAACATAAATACAAATTAGTTATCTAAATCCTAAGAGTGACAGGGTTGTAGTGACCTGTTAATCCAAAGTGTCTTTCAGGGCAAACCCACAGATAACCTCAAGGAAACTCTCCCTCACTTCAGAGTGTCTGGCCCTGTCAGAGTTCAAATAGTAAAAAGAAAGAGAAAAATAAAATGTTCCTGTGACTTTTTGTTTAATTTCCTTCATTCAGCTTCCAAGATCACAGGACAAACTTCCTTACACATAGTATTTCCCAGGGGTGACAGAGCCATCGACTAATCTTTTTATTGTGATGTTCCTTGATGGCCTATCAGATTTTGATAGTCCTTCTGGATGGAATAGTTCCCACAGGTCTGGGTTCACAAGTTCAGAGGAAACATTGTGAACATTATAAAGCAAAAATTACATATTCTCTTTTAGCATGGGATACAGATATTATAATGAAATTCAAGAATACAACAATTATGAGCATTACATTTTATAAGGTTAAGCTCTATTTTGAGCAAAGCTAGCATACAGGTGGACTGGTGTTGTCTCCATCTATAACTTTGTCAGTTCTTAGGTAATGCCTTCAGTCCTGACAAAAAAATCACCTTTTTTGCCAGAATCACAGATGTCCCATTGCAGAGTGCAGCATGGCCCTTTTAAGAAGTGCAGATATTGTGAAAGAGCGTGTGTGTGTGCATAGAAACTGTGTTTGGCAGTGCAGGAAGAGGACACTATTTTTATAACACCAATTTTGGCACCACCTACTTTGATAAAAAGCTTTACAAATATTTTGCTGCTTGAACAGAGTAATGTTGCCAATAGTAAAACATCCACCTGTGAATTACCTTCAATTATTACCCTGAACAAATGCTTTGAAATATGGGTGAAATTATTAAAAAACTAGCAATAGGCCATGTTTAATGTTGAGTGTGTGTGCTACACTCACTGTAGTCAACAGGATTCTGTCCTTTATTATAGCTCATAAAAAATCTGAGGGCAGGAATTTCTCTAATAATTGTTAAAGGTTTTGAATGTACTTAAATAACCCTGCATAGCACAGTATATCAAGTTTTAGAAGCATTTTCAACTACATAATATTTAATAGATGCCACTTCAGGGTTTTTTTATGTCTCATTTAGAGAATAAATAAAAAAGTAGACTCATTAAAATCAGTATAGTTACTGACTCCAGATTTAAAAAAAAAAAAACCTCTAAAACATTCACTGAACAATAAGAAGTGGAAATAAAATTTCTCATTCTATCCCAAGTTGATCTCAGTATTTTACTTTGTATGAAATAAAAAGAACACACATGCATTTTAGAGTTTAGGTACATCTGAGAAATGGATAAACTGTAGAAGTTTTACTAGTAGAAAGTAAGTACCAAAAGGTAGTAGACATTAGGGTTCAGATGGAAGCAAATAATTTATATATATATTTTCCTGAGGGGTGAAGAACCTTCAGTGGTTTTCCCACTTTAGAAATCTTGCTCTTTGCTGACGTTTGGACTATAACTATATTTCATAAACCATAAAGCTCCCAAGTTGCTGGAAATAAATTGATTTTGTGAAAATATGTGATACACAGGTTTTCAATATGGGGCCTGAACAGCCTGTCCCTAAAGTAGTTATTTCCATTTATGCCCCTGACCTGCTGGTGTCTTTGGTGGAGCTGTAGTTTTTCATGTACTTCAAAAGCCACAGATCTGTTTCCATCCCTCTTAATTTAATATAAACTGCACATGCTTCTATCAGTAAGGACTTTCATTTTTATACTTCTTCGATTTCATGACACCAATGGTTCTATATTTCACAGCATAGGGAGCAGAATGAAATTACACTGCTCTCCGACTTCAGAAATATCTGGTTTATGTGATTCAGGGACCTCCACACAAAGAAGAGGTCAGTCTCAATATTTCTATAAATGGCTCTTTCTGGAGAAGCCTGTATGATAAGTCTGACAAAGTGCATGATTTGTTGTGCGTATGTTAAGTTGTGGAGCAGAAGCCAAATATTTCTCCTCACTTCTGCAAACTATGCAGGAATGGAGCAATGCAATTATATAATCAAATACACTATTAAAGATAGTAGAGTGATATTATGGCTTTGACATTACCTAAGTAAAGCAGCTCTAAGTAAGAACTGCCAAACAACCTTGAAATCTATCCTTTTAAAGCTTCCTGTAGCAGTCTCTCTAATTAATATTTGCATTTAATATTTTTTTTATATTCTTCATTGTGTACTTTAGGGTAAAATTATAGCCAAAGTTTCCTGCTGTAATCAGTTTACTATGAGATAGTTGTTCCTATTATTTTAATGAATAAATATGCAGAGATTTTTCTGCAGCCACTCAAGCTTCTCAAACATCTGTTTTTAATTATCTTATTAGATGTCTATTTTCTTAAGTAGATCTGATTGTACAATGAGTAGTCACCTACAGTGACCAAAATCAAGTCACGGGAATAGATTACGCAGTCTACAATGTTTCCCCTGATGATGTCCCATATATGGTAAAAAATTACTCTGAAAGAACAATCCATATGGCCTATTCTGACTACTTGTGTTTACGAGCAACAGAGGATAAGTGTATACCAGTATAAGTAATTAAAAGTAAATATTAACATATAGTCTATTCAAACAGTATTAGTTTTCTACAGTATCATCAGCACATATTTAAGAATCATTACAGTCTTTTTTGGCTCGCAACAGCTGAAATAATAATAATTATGTCTTGTTACCTGATTAGAATAACTGAAATGAACCATTTTGATGTGCAGAGACGATAGCAAATATGGCAGATGACTGCTTATATTACCAGAGAAATGTTTAGTGAGTTTAAACACAAAAAGGGAACATATAGGAAGTGGAAACTCGGATGAGTAGATGGGGGTATGAAAATATTGCTCGGGCATGCAGAGGTGTAATCAAGAAGGTCAAAGCCAAGCTAAAGTTGCAGCTAGCAAAAGATATAATGAGTAGCAGGAAGGATTGCTACAGTTATGTTAGCAACAAGAACAGGTCAGGGCCAGTGTGGTAGGCAACCTAGTGGCAGCTGATGTGGGAAAAGCTGAAGTAGTCAATGTTATTTTTGCCTCAGTCTCCAGAGACAGCTCCCAGACTCCTGCACTGGCAACACAGTATGGGGAAGAGGTGGGCAGCCCTCAGTGACGAAAGGGCTATTTAGAAAAGTTGAAAATGCACAAGTCCATGAGACTGGATGCAATGAATTTGAGTGTGCTGAAAGAGTTGGCTGATGTAATTGCATTGTCATGGGACATTATCTTTAAAAACTCATGGGGATCAAAGGTGGTTCTGGACAATTAGAAAAAAGCAAATATTGTGCTCATCTTCAGAAAAGGGAAGAAGAAGAAGAAAAATCTGGTAAAATCAAGGAGCAGTTCCAAAGCTTAGAGAGAGACTGAACTCTGCCAGGCCAGCCACCCGTTTATACAGCCTAATGGAGCTCTGATTGGGTGCCTCAAGTTTCTCTCACTTTAGTTGCTGCCATAGCCCTCTTCAAGGGTTGTTTACCCTCTTGTTCTCCAGTGAGGGGCAACTATCCCATCACATGGCTCTATGAACATGGGGAAAATTGTGGATGTGGAATATCCTAACTTTGGCAAATCTGATACAGTCTGTCCAAGTATTTTTGACATCAAGTTAACAAAGTATGGCTGAATAGGCATTAAGGTGGATAGAGAACTGACTGGATCATTAGACTCAAGGGGAAGCTTGATATTTAGTTGGCTGTCAGAATCAAGTGGATTAACGCAGGGCAGATCCTAGAACCAATTTTGTTCAACATCTTCATTAATGGTCTGGATGATGAGATGGATTTACACCCTCAGCAAGTTCACAGATAACACCAAGCTGAGGGGGGAGGAAGATACTCATGGGGGGGGGGGGGGAAATAGGGATAGTGTCCAGAGTGATCTACACAAGTTGGAGGACTAGGTCAAAAAATTGGATGAGATTCAACAAGGACAAGTGCAGAGTAGGCAGAAGAATCTCATGCACTGTTACAGGCTGGGAATTGATTGGCTAAGTGGCAGTTTTGTAGAAAAGGACCTGGGGATTTCTGTGCATGAGAACCTTGGTATGAGTCAACAGTGTGTCTTTATTGCCAAAAAGGTGAACAGCATACTGAGGTGCATAGGTAGAAGCATTGTCAGCAGACTGAAGGAAGTAATTATTCCCCTCTATTCAGCACTGGCAAGGCTACATTTGGAGTATTGTATCCACTTTTGGGTGCCCTGCTATAGAAAGCTTGTGGAAAAAGTGGAGAGAGTGTAAGAGGGAAATGAAAATGATTAGGGGTTGGCACACATGACTTATGTCATAAATCTTATGAGGAGATGCTGGAGAACTGGGCTTATTTAGTCTACAGAAGAGAAGGGTACGGGGGATTTGATAGCAGCCTTTAGCTACCTGAAGCGGTGTTGGAAAGAGGATGGACTTAGACTACTCTCAGTGGTAGCAGATGATAGAACAAGGAACAATGGTCTCAAATTGCAGTGGGGGAGGTTTAAGTTGGATATTAGAAAAAAACCTATTTCAGCAGGAGGGTGGTGAAGAACTGGAATGGGTTGCCTAGGGAGGTAGTGAAATTGCCATCCTTAGAGGTTTTGAAGTTAATTGCGGTTGGTCCTGCTTTGAGCAAGGGGTTGAGCTAGATAACCTTCTGAGGTCTCCTCCCAGTCTAATCTTCTATTATTCTACCTCTATCACAGTGACAGAGAATTGATAAGCAGAGCTCATTTAGGCTCTTTCCTGTGCCTTACTGACAATATTGCTGTCAAGCTGAATGAAAGATAAGCTCAAATTTCTGAGAAAACAAGTCTGGTCTAGCTTGATTATGTACAGTAGCAGCTCCCTCATGCATAGATCCATAATGCATTCCAGCTCCTTTTCTTGGTGCAGGCCTGCGGAAGATGGAGAAATCCCTAAAGAGTAGGGAAACAGATAGCATCTCATAGAACACTCTATTGGAATTTCCCGCAGTGGGTGTGGGCAGTGTAGCTAATGGATTCCAGAGGGAATTGCATCCAATCCATGCAGTAATGGCTAACACGATTGCAGAGCCATGATGATTATCTTTGAAAGCTTGTGGTGATCAAAGATGATCCCAGACAATCTAGTCATAGGTCCTTAAATGGAGATGGTAGAAATGGTCAAAGATTAGTTCACAGATCCTCATGGGCATTGGGGCATCAGAGAGGTCTTGGATGACTTGGGTAAAAACAAACAAATGAAAAATAAGGAGATTAAAAAAACAGATGCTACATCTGAAGCTTTCTTAGTGTGCAGAAGGAGAAACATTAGCATATATGAGTGAAGTATGTTGCTTACGCAGTTGTTTCAATTTGGGTTGCAAGGCCTATCCAGAATTGTTAACTTTGCCATAATTAATGATGAAAAATACTTTATACAATTTTTGGTCCACATGAAAAAAATCCCTCCTCCTATTCAAAGGAAGATTTTTTTTCAGCCTATTTCTGAACTCTGCACTTTGGTGCCCATTTAGCCAGAATTTGCCCAGATGATGGTATGGCTCTGTGTAATTTGGTTCTTCCTTTGGCTGAGTACCACATCTGTTGGTAAAACCATTATATTTTACAGTAAAAGCACCCAGATAGAGCCAATTCAGCCCTTCCTCTTCAGCATACCTATAGCTTGTTTAGCTGTAAATAAATAAAAGGATGGAATCAATGGGGCATGAGGTTTTGGTGTTATTTACAAGTATAAGTTACAGAGGAGATATAAGACAGAAAATAGCAGTGTTGTACTCCTAAATGAGAGCTGCAGAAACAAATCATGATCCTCAACAGAGCCCAGGAAAAAAACACACCTTGGTGATTTCTCTTTTTATTGTTGCACTGTGATCCGAAGCATCAGTGTTCCTTAAAGATTCTAGTACTCAAGTGATATTTATTGTATGTAATGATTTCCTGAACTACATGTTTGAGACATCCCCTCAATGTGTATTTTGCAGGAAAAACTGTTAGTAGCTTGGTTCCATTTGAAACTTATCTTATAATATGTAAAGAAAAGATTAAGTACGTAACAAAAAAAAATCCACGCTTCAGTAAAGGTTGTCTTATTTCAGGGGCTGTGGAGGGGAACTTTGCGTACTTAAATCCCATTGACTTTAATTGGACCTAAGCATGTGCCACGTTTCCTTGCTGTGGGTAGGGATGGACTTAAGTATGTGCATAACTGATTCAGGGTCTGTAGCTGGGTCTGTGCAGCAGTTAGGGCAGGGGTGGGCAAAGGGGCCTCCGTGGGCTGGATCCGGCCTGCCAAGTGGGTGGATCCAGCCCGGGGAGGCCCTACTGCTCCCCTGCCCCCAGGCCAACCAGGGCCTGGGGGTGGGGGAACATGCCAAGCCTTTTCCAGGGCATGGATACCCAGTGGGGGGGGGACAAAGGGGCTCCCCCACCCCCAGACCAATCGTGGTCGGGGGGTCGGGTAGCCCTACCCCTTCCTGTTTAGGTCCCACCCTTTCTGGGGTGGCCCCTGGTCAAAAAGTATTGCCCACCTCTGAGTTAGGGTCTGGACATATGGATCCTACTGCAAGCCCTAGGGCCCAAACCCATTTTCATTAAAACTCCCATTCACTGTGAAGGGAGCAAGATCAGGCCCTTATCTCCAAAAGACACTTTAGTTAGCAAAGTCTCTTCATATTAACATGTTTAACTACTCTCCTTATAGAAAAGAAAATCGCTCTTTTACCCTACATCATTTTATGGCGTATTTTCCATTTAATTCTTGTCTCTCATAATTGTGGGGTTTTTGCAGGTTTTTATGCCCTCTCCCTTCCAATCCCCATCTTCCATTTATGACATTTTTTTTTATGTGCCAGAGTAGATTGATTTTAGATATTTCATCTCCAATGATAAGTGTATAAGGTCTCCGAGGAAAGACTTTTGTGAGAAATAATAGGCATTCTTTATCACTTTAGTGATATATGTGTATATACAGAAAGTATACTTATAGCTAACATGATTCTGACTAGACCTCTGCACAGCCCTTCAGTTTCTCTTTATAGGCAGTTGTGTTCATAAATTTTGATCCACTTGGGTTCACATCTTCAAGTTACGTTAAGTTTTGAGTTGAACAAGCTCAAAATCTCAATCTAAACATATTGCAAAGTATCCATTTGCACATTTTGTGTAGAAAACAGATTTCCTGATGTTCAAAAGTGAAGGATTAGCAGCTTTCACTCATCTCAAATGGAACCTCTCCAAAACAGGTAACTTGCAAACTCCCATTTAACACAAATTTGATCAAATGGTTCATGATCCAAAGTGAATCTTTTTTTTTATCACAGATAGGTTTCCCATTGTTCTTATGAGTGTTATATTGCTTGTGTTTCTTTGTGAACACATTAATGGCTCTAATATATCTTTTTGGTTTTAAAAAAAGTCTCTTTATAAATATAATCCCCTTTTTCCTTTCTGGGTTACTTGGGAGCAGGTCACACTCACAGGTGTGCCTGGGCGCCTGATGGTTTTAACATAAAAGGAAATCCTGACTACCCCATGGTGATGTTGTTTAGTCGGGGATTCCTTATCCACCCCCTTGCTGCATTCCATGACTCATAAAGAAAATGCAATGGCGGTGCCTCCACCTGGCTGGCTCTGTACACACTTAATGATGTGCCTTGGGAGCCTCCAGGAATAAAATTATTCCAGCAATAATCTGAATCTAATTCCAGAACAACAATTAAAAATAATATACATCTAATTGATTACATTAGAATGAACACACCTTTACTTAACAACTTAAAGAAACAGGGTTTAAAAGATTAACAGTGAATAACATTAACAAAGTACACAGGAACTTATCTATTTGGCATTTGCACTGCTACCATCTATTCCTCCCCAGAGTGTGCACTCCTTTGGACTCAGAGTCCCAGACACTTGCTTGCATGAGCATGCTAATGGGAGTTGTAGTCTCTAGGGCTAGATTGCAGCACACAGGATCTCCCAGAAAAAGTCAGAGGCACCTTTAGTAAGGGGACTACATAAAAATGAATTATATAACCTTTTCAGGCATTTTATCTTCATTTGTCAAATTCACCACTAGTGTAACTCACTGATTTTAGTCAACTAAGCACTTGTTTTCTTGTTTTCAGTCCTCATGTAAAACCAAACATGATTTTGCAGGCACTCTCTGCCTTAATCTTCAAGTTGTGACCACCTTCTCAGAGAAAGTGAGCCAGTTCCTTAGGCCTGGTGTCAGCCTATAATTTAAACAGTTAAACAGAAATATCAAACTTAGGATTGGTCCGTCTGCGTTTTTACACAAACCTAAGCAACTTCAAAGGCAAAGCTTATTTATAGCTCTTGAAAGCAAGATGCTTACCTGGTCCTAAGATTTTTTACTAGCACTGTGGATATCCATCCCATTCCCTATCCAACGCTGCCACTGGAAGCAGTAGGCAAGCCTTCTTAACCAGCCTGCTGGCTCTTGGTCACATGCTGGTTTCTCCTGGCTGTTCAATGCATCTGGAACTCTGTTTTGTTGATAGCTTAATGTTGAAGATGGGGTTGTCAGGTAATTAGTACCTACAGTTGTGGACAGAGAAGGACTGATAGACCCATCACATCTTCTCTTCATACAGCATGTTCAGTATTCTAGGCTCATGTTCTTATCATTTTTTTCATGATAGCACTTAATAATGGTTATGACTAGAGTTTATCTGAGATATCATAAGTATTTGCTCTCACAGGCATAAACTTGTAAATGAAATCATGTTTAATTATATTCAGTGACTTTATTTAGAATGGTTTTTACCATTGTTTTAAGATTGGGGTGGGAGGATGTATCCTGGGGTTTCATTTTGAAGATTCAAATTGTTTCTGACACAATTAAACTGAAAATGAAATTCAATCAAATCCACTGCATTCCTCCTTTGTTTTGTTTCAAAACCATAACAATCCATTAGGTATTATGCTGTTTTGAATGATATAGTCAGTATATATTTCTCCCTTCATTCTGTAGTGAGAGGAAAGCAGTCACTCAAAATGGGCTTGGATTTATTACAGGAGTTCAGAAAACAAAAACTTGTTTAACTAAACAAGGCAGAGTTTTTGTATTTGCAAAACATAAAACCACATGCACACCATATACCAGGGCAGTTAACCTGGTCTTCAGTTAGCCAGGGTCATATCTCTCTTTTTGTAATTAAGGGGCAATTTGTGGCTGACCCTGCATTGTTGCACAAGAGTGGAGGAAGAATACATGTTGAACACTTTCCATTGTCTCCTATAGACAAACACTTAACCTCAAGATGATTCTTACCAACAACCACAGGACATACCACACTAATACCAACTCTGGTACCTTCCCTCGCAACAAACCCCGTTGCCAGCTTTGTCCACATATTCACTCTGCTGATACCATTATTGGACCTAACCAAGTGAGTTATAAGATCAAGAACACATATTCCTCCGCATCCAGAAATATAATGTATGCTATCATGTGCCAAAAGTGTCCGTCTGCTATGTACATTGGACAAATGTCTCAGACACTTCGCCAAAGAATCAATGCCCACAAAACAGATATTAGACAGGATCACAAAGAAAAGACAGTTTCTTGCCATTTCAACCAGAAAGGACATTATCTCAGTGACTTGATTACCTGCATCCTGTTTCAAAGACCTTTTAAGACTACACTTGAAAGAGAATCCTCTGAACTGTCATTCATGCTTAAATTCGACACTTTACACCTAAGCTTAAACAAAGACATTAATTATCTCACCCATTACAAAGATGGCTTCCCCAGTTATCACCTCTAATATCATTAGCTCAGACATTTACCTCCCCCTCCCCCATCTCCCTTCTGTTCTGAAATGTGATTTGTCCTTTTCATGTGTGTTCATTTTTTTAAATTGTATCCTTTGGTATATATGGTTGTGACAATTTTCTTCCACTATTTGATCTGAGGAAGTGGATCTGGCCCATGAAACCTCATCACCTAATAAACCATCTTGTTAGTCTTTAAAGTGCTACATAGTCCTGTATTTTGTTTCAGCTACACCAGACTAACACGGCTACATTTCTATCACTTTCCATTTTGTTTATCTTGGTGGATGCCAATCAGAAGCCTAGCCATGGCCTTCCTATAAAGAAGTCTGGCAGCATTCTGCACTGACCCATAGAAAAAAGCAGTGTAGACATGTTCAATGAAGCTGATAATTAAATATGAAGACTTGACTGAATGCAGTAACTAATTAATAGACAGTAATCTGGACACAGAAAATACGTTTTGCTCTCTTTCAAAGAGTATAGCACTAGCTGCTGCAGCATACATTTTAGCTATCCTGCTGAACTTTTTTCTTCTTCTATCACAGTACCTTCTAGAATTGCTGCTTATGCACTGCACAAGTGGAAATTCTGGCATTTTGGAGATTTTCCTAGCTGCACATGACACTGACCTATCTGGATTTTTATGCTATATAACTTTTTTATTTTTTATTTTCACAGATAAAAATATGAACACCAAATTCTATACCTTAAAAACAAATGCAGTCCTCATGTTATCTTCAATTTAAGTGAGTGTTGGATAGCAGTAGTTCTCAGCTTAGGAAGGGTTAAGAGTGCCAATTTTATGTGCTCTCAGTTTTCCCTAGCACCACAAGAAGTCCCTCTGTGAATGCTTATGGGATTTTGAAGTCTAAGATGCAAGGTGTGGGTGGGGGAATTAATCTATAGTGCATTTTCCTCTTCTTTGGCAATACATTTCCAAGGGATTATGTTCATACATCTTGAAGCAACAGTAACTCTCTCTCTCTGTATGCCCCTTCCACTTTTTTTGAGGGTGATTTGATATACGGTGGCCTTTCCAATGATGGAATTACTCCTGCAGGAGTCTTTCTTCCATGAGAAGGGCTTCCAAGGGAAGTGCTCCAAATAGAGTTCCCTTCCTTATGTGTCCTTGGGATCATTTATGGTGAGAGGCAGAACTCCCTGTCTGTTCTGTAGTCCTACAATTCTTCCCATCTGATGAGAGAATACTAAGCAATATGAACCCTGCAAGCTTTTGGGTCTGGACCCCCATATACTTCCATATCAAGTGGCAGGAAAGAAAAATTGGTTCCACTTTTTAATTGACAGTAGAGGTTTTTTTTTTTTTTTCAAATGGAAGTATTTTCCAATACCATCGTATTGCTGTAAGAGCTGGGTTCCAGGAACTGGTCTATAGTGCTTACGCCATAGTCCAGTCCTGGCTCAATGACTTTTGCCCTTGTTTACACTAGGGGATAAATTCAAATTAAGATATGCAACTTCAGCTACGTTAATTGCGTAGCTTAAGTTGAAGTATCTTGAGTTAAATTTTGGTGCCATCCACACTGTGGGAAGTCAAAAGGAGCACTCTCCTTTCGACTTCCCTTACTCCTCATAGTAGCAGTTTTTCCGAAAAAACTTCATTTACATCCACACTGCGATTGCATTCTTTTGAAAAAAAAAATGAAAAGAACAAAGGGATTGTTCTGACATTGGTAAAACCTCTTTCTATGAGGAAGACGCCTCTTTTCTGACAGAGCTCTTTTGGAAAAAGGTGTGTGTGGATGGGGAAGAGGGAGTTCTTTCGAAAGAAGAGAAAAGAGGAAAAAGCTCAGGTGCTCTGGTGGCTACTCCATCCATAGTAATCACAGCTTAAATGTGAGATAGCGACCATTCAGTGTGGATGCTATTTTTTGAAAAAGCAGATCACTTTTTTGATGAGCTTTCAATGTGTAGATGCTCTCTTTTGGAAGAAGTTTTTTTGGAAGATCTCTCCCAGAAAAGCTTCTTCCAAAAGAAGCCTGAAGTCTAGACATGCCCCAGTCTGCAGATACTCTGCCATTGTGGGACTATTAATCCTATTTTAGATAGGCCTGTAATGAATTTTTGCACTCCTGACATTGTAAGAATGCATTTGGTCAGCTGCAAGGCTACCTCAATAAAGAAAATTATTTTAAAATGTCAGCATTGCTTTCGGTTTTCTTTATCTCTTGAAGTCTCACCAAATTGAGGTTTAGGAGAGATGACGTAAAGTTTACATCAGTTAAATAAAATAATTTAATCTGGATTAAGAAAATATGATTCAAACTATAAATTCTCAAAATAGATCTATAACTCTGTTTAGGCAATACAAAAGAACATCACTCTATTCAGTTTTTAACCTGCTAAGAGCCAAATTAGTGGTCAAGAGATGTAGGATATGATCATAATAAAAAAAGTACATAAAATATATGGAAATAAAATATTACTGCACATGCAAAGGGTTAACCAGAGAAGAGGCTGATGGCACAAAGCAAACCATTTCTCCATAAACTGTCAGAATGATCAGGAACTTAGATAATATTCGCTTACAAATGGAATTTTCAGAAATCAGAATATTCTTTGCATTTTCTACTTTAATATGAAATATTTTCAAAAGGAGTTTGGTACAAAATATACACATTAAAATAGCTCAGAAGAAACCAATATATTCACCAAGAATACTTAAATATACATATTCTTATATCTGGAAAGATTTGAGCTTTTTGATACTGTTGTTCTTAATAGATTTCTGTCTAGTTTAAAAAAAAAAAAAACCTCTTCCTCATAACCAGAACAGTTGATTCCAGGAAAAGGGAATTATTTGTAAGCTTATAGTTTGAAACTCTTGGGAATATAGAATTAGCAAAATGTGTGAAAGCACTGAGCACTAAGTTTCTCAGACTCTGTAATCCTGTGGCACTGGGTTCAGTTTTGCAGTATTGTCAATGAGAGTAGTAGTACAGTACCCCTCTAGCCTTGGGGAGAGGGCTGGACTCTATGACCTCCTGAAGTCTCTTCCAGGCTTAGGATTCTATGATTCTGTTTTTAACGAGTTTCATCATGACAGATTTGCAATAAATCATGCAGGAAGTCTTCAAGCAGGTGCTTTAGAAGCATTTCTAAATGCTGGAGCATGGGGACAGGAGAAAGGGTGAGAGTATAGTCCCCCACCCGTGCGAATGTCAAGTCTCACAAAAATTATAACAGCTCCAAAATGGCTCTGCTCCTGTTAAACCAAGTGTTGTCACTCTAAGGGTGTGTCTAAACTACATGGCTCCGTCGTCAGAGGCATATAGATTAGACAGATAGGCAAAGGCAAATGAAGCTGCGATTTAAATGATCGCGGCTTCATTTACATTTACATGACTGCCACGCTGAGCCGACAAGCAGCTGATCAGCTGTTTGTCAGCTCAGCGCGCTAGTCTGGATGCTCCCCTGTCGACATCAAAGCCCTTTGTCAGCAGCCCCGTTATTCCTCGTGGGATGAGGTTTTCCGGGGCTGCCGACAAAGGTCTTTGATGTCGGCAGGGGAATGTCCAGACTAGCGCGCTGAGCCGACAAACAGCTGATTAGCTGTTTGTCGGCTCAGTGCGGCAGCCATGTAAATTTAAATGAAGCCACGATCATTTAAATCGCGGCTTCATTTGCCTTTGCCAAAAAAACAAATCTACATGGCTCCGTCGACGGAGCCATGTAGTTTAGACGTACCCTAACTGTGCAGCCATTGCTCTCCTCTGTAAGACATTGCAGGAAGCAGAAAGAGACTGTGTAAAAGAGTCCAAAAATGAGGGGTTCAGTGTGCCAGTGAATGGGATAGGGATGGGGTGCAGAATCTGGGTGGGAGGTGGGGTGCAGGAGCAAACTGGGAGTAGGTGTCTGGCCAAGGGGAGGGGTAAGGAGAAAGGTGCTAGTGGGTGTTTGGGCAGGGGTTTGGATTGTGACATAGGGAAGGGGATTGCAGTGCAGTGTGTGGGAGGGGTATGAGCTCAGGAGGAGGGCAGAGGGTTTGGGGTATATGGGGAAAGGGGGTGGGAGTGGGGTGTAGAGGGCTGGACAGCCAGAGGCAGGCTCTGGATGGGACACTTACCAGTGAGATTTGCAGCCCAGCACATTTCTCTGGCAGGAGCCTTCCCTGCTTCCCCTCTCCCCCCTTCCCACCCATGCAGCCTGGCCATGTCCTCGGTGACTCAGAGCCTGAGGGGAGGGGGATTGATGTTTCCTGTGCTTCCTTGTTCTTGAAACAGGCAGCTTCCATTGGCCAGAACCAGCCAATGGGATTATGCTGGGGGGGGGGGGGGGGGCGGAAGCAGCCATGAGGTGCTCCTTCTCCCTCCCTCCTTGCTCACAGTGTGTGGAAAACAAATGGCTCCTCAGCAGCTTTTCTGCATGGTATGTGGGGACGGGGCAAGCAGGGAAAGCTGCCTGGGGGCTCACTGCTGCCTTCATGGGCCCGATCCAGCCGGTGGAGGGTATTCTGCTGTACCACCAGCTTAGGGAGACTGGGCAGGAGCTTCAAAAGAGACATATCTGGCTCCCTTGCTCTATATCATGTAAATTGTCTTTCCTACTTCCATTTTATTTGATGCCAGACTCCACCCAGCCTCAAGTCCAATGTGCAAGAACCTTACAAACTGTTACACATCTGCACAGAACCCAGCTCCAATGTAGTTTATGAGCTTCCCAGAGTTGCAAGGACTGCTCTTTGCAGAGCCACTAGTAGGGACAGCCACACAAAAAGAAGTGGGGCCTCATCTTTTTGCATAGCAGCAAGTGGAGCTCAGCCTATGCCGAACCCTCTAAAATGGGGGAAAATATGCCTTAGTAGCAGAATTCCACCAGCATCTCCCCCCAAAAGGTGTAAGGGAGTCCTTACATAGCAAGTAATGCATTGTTTGACATGATCTAATCTTGCTGAACTAGTACATTTTCAGGTTTTCCTTGATAAACTATTATATATTTTTCCCTCGGTATTCAGTTAGGGTGTGTCTAGACTACTGAGTTTTGTTGACAAAAGTGGACTTTTGTCGACAAAACTATACCTGCGTCTACACTACCGCTGAGTTCTGTCGACATAACGTCGACAGAACTCAGCAGTTTTGTCGACGGTGGTAAACCTCATTTTACGAGGCATAATACCTTCTGTCGACAGAATTCTGTCGACAGAAGGTGTTATTGCCTGTAGGGTTGCGTCTAGACTACAGGGTTTTGTCAACAAAGCAGCTTGCTTTGTCGACAGAACTGAATGTGTCTAGACGCTCTATGTCGACAGAAGTTTTGTCGACAGTATCTGTCGACAAAACTTCTGTCAACAAAACCCTGTAGTCTAGACATACCCTTATTGGTCTACAATTATGAGTCACTCCCTTGCAAGCTTTTCCAAAAATAGGGACACCATATGCTTTTCTCCAATTATCATGTATCCTTACTGTATCAAACAACACATAAAATAAAGTTACCAGTGGCTTCTTAAAGAGAGCCCACTAAAGATATATTAATTTCTCCTCCTGCAAAATGGGGACAATATTTACCCATATTTTCAGGAGCCACAGCTGCACACATGACTCCATCACCCTGCCTAACCCACACATGAATAAAACAGAATCAATGAATGGGTTAGGTTAGTTGCATCTCTCAACAAGGCCAGGAAAGCAGCAATCTTAGGAGACAGACCTGTAAAGAAACAGTTGAACTACTGCTACTCACAGATCTCAACACAAAGTGTAGTTTGTTGAACTGTGAGATGATGATAACAAACCTTGTGCATAAGGTGGAAGTGGTAGATGTTGTATATCCAGACAAAGGCATTTGATAAATTCTCTTATGACCTTCTCAATAACAACCTAGGGAACACACAACTTAGATGGAGCTACTATGAGGCAGGTATTTAACTAGTTGGCTAGCCTTCCCCAGTGAGTTGTTATTCATGCTGGAAGGGCATAAACAGTGTAGTTCTGCAGGGATCAGTTCTCACTCCAGGTCTGTTCATTATTTTCATCAATGATTTAGATAATGGCATAGAGAATACACCTACAAAGTTTGAAGAGGGTTTTGAGGGGTTGCAAGAGCTTCAGAGAAGGGGATTATAATTCCAAACAATTTGGACAAACGGGATTATATTCAATAAGGACAAAAGCAAAGTATTCCATCTAGAAAGGAACAAACAGTTGCACACATACAAAATGGAAAATGACTGTTTTGGAAGGAGTACTTTGGAAAAGGATCTAAGAATCATAGTAGAAGAAAAGTGTGACAGGGCATCTGTCCCACAGGGTACGTCTACACAGTAACATTATTTCGAAATAACTAGCATTATTTTGAAATAAATTAGAGTCTGTGTCTACACAGCAGGCAGTTATTTCGAAATAATGTTGACATACTGTCAAGCTGGAAGACTTAGTCTGTCTCCTATAACCCTCAATCTATTTCTATACTGCGCTCTCTTGCACAAGAAAATATGCAAATGAGGTGAAGCAGTGAATGCCGGCAGAATGGCTCTTGCGCAAGAGGGGGGGTTTGTGCAAGAGGGGGGGCTGTGTAGACGGCTCCTTTTTGCGCAAAAGCCCCTTGCACAAAAATGGTGGCTCATTAAGTATGCAAATGAGGTGTGGTGATATTCACCTCTTCACCTCATTTGCATATTCTCTTGCACAAGAGGGGGCAGTCTAGATGTAGCCCCCTTGTACGAGGAGTAAGGGAAGTCAGAGGAAGAGTGCTCTATTTCAAAATAAGTGCTGTGTAGACACTCCCAATTTTGAAATAAGCTATTTCAAAATAAGCTACACAATTGACATAACTCGAAATAAGTTATACAAATTGAGCTAAGCCCTTCTGTATAGATGCACACACACTGGCCTAGCAAGAGTTAAACTCAGTCCTGGGAAAAGAGCTTGCAGCTAAGGTATATACAGCCAATTATATAGCTGAGGGCTATATAAATGAGGGCTCTAGGAGGAAAGGGGAGAGACACTGGCTGCCAGGGAAGCTGGAGGCTTCCTGAGACAGAGCAGGGCTGCGAAAAGGCAAGCAGAGCTGGGGAGCTCTGGCCTGACTTCACTCACAGGTTGCAGAGTTTGAGGCGATGCCTGGTGGCATTAGAGCTGCAGAGAAACAACCAGGATAGAAGACAACTGGTCCACATTCCCTTGCCAATGATGAATGGCCATTTCAGACTATAGTTTACCCCTGCGGCAAGGGCTAGATGAAGACTGGCAGTAGGGTCACTGAGGCAAGCTGAATATTGAGGGGTGGAGCATTCCCCAAAAGGGAGGACTCCCAGAGTATAGGGACACTGTGGCAAGGCACTACCCTAAGGGAAGAGTGCTGTGGTCTGGGAGGTACATGGTGGCAGATACACTGATGGAAAATAGAGAACAGCAGGCACTACACCAGCTGGAACATGAGCAAAGCTAATTCCCAGAGAAGAGTAAAAGAATTAGGTTTTTTTAGTCTGGAAAACAGAAATCTGAGAGGGGATATAACAGCTTTCAAGTATCCAAAAGTTTGTTACAAGGAGATCAGACAAAAATTATTCTCCTTAACCTCTGATGATAGGACAAGGAGAAATGGGTTTAAATTGTAGCATAGGTGGCTTAGGCTGGACATTAGGAAAAACTTACTAACTCTGAAGTTGCTTAACAACTGGAATAAATTTCCTAGGATGGTTGTGGAATTTCCATCATTGGAGATTTTTTAAGAGCAGGTTAGACAAACACCTGTCAACGATAATCTAGATTAGGTGGGTAATATTCTGCCCTCGGGCCAGATGTGATTCTCCAGGGTCAGCCCCTGGCAGGTCACCAGATGCTTTATTTACCTGTATGTGTATACACATAGGTGTGTTCTGCTGAGCCTTCTATCTAGTGTAATCAAAGAAAATGCACAATTATCAATGAACAGGATAACATCTGGTTTCTAGCTGAGTTATGATCTTATGCTATAATGAGTGATGCTTCTTTGCTAGGGCTCCTTGCTAGTATGCAGAGATCAACTTGTCCCCTTTGATGCAGCCTTATCTTTCATGACTGTTGTGTGCTCTTTGTTATCTCTTCAGCTCTTGAACTTGTTTTGATCACAGTGTTAAAGAAGATTAACTGCAAACAGCACCCCTCTTATTATTTGCACTGCAGAAGCACTCACTGTATGAGATACTAAACATCTGTATAGCAAGATACACTCTGTGGCCTTGAAAGCTTACACTCTTAAAGAAAAAAGCTCTGTGCAGATAGGGAGACAGGACACTTGCAGTCTGTACTTAATTATTCTGCCTGTATTTAGGGAAACTAAGTAAAACTTGAAAGATCTGGAGATCCTATATTAAGTCCGTGTCATAAAATGTGTGTCACTGTATAAATGACAGTAAAACAGTACAGTGGAATTCATTTGGCATGAGGAAGCTTAGTGATTTCCAGATCAAACTTTTTTCCTCCCGCATTGTCAACAAACTCAAGAAAAAATTGTTTGCTTCCTAAATCACCATAAAGAATGATGGTCTGTGAACATATTGTCTTCACATTGTATCCTTAAGGACATATCTGTAACCCTCAAGTGATGTTTGGAATGTATTGAAGAATTCTATTGATGTTGTAGAAGAAGGACTAGAATGCAGGTCACTCTCTCTTAGCAGTGCCAGTTCTGAAGGTCTAAGACAGTGGTCCCCAACCTTTAGAGGCTCCCGGGCACCCGGGGGCGGGGCCACTCACGCGCCGGGTGCCCGGGGGGTGGGGCCGCACGTCCTGGGGCACGCCAGGGGCGGGGATACCCTTGCACCCGGTGCCGGCATGTGCCCCAGGGCCGGGGCCAGGGCCGCCCGAGCACCTTGTGCTGTGGGCCCGAGACCGGCACCGCCTCCCAAGCCACGTGCCCGGGGCCAGCACCGGTGCCACGCGCCCACATGTGCCCCGGAGCTGGGGCCGCCCGAGTGCCACACACCAGGTGCCGGTGCATGTCTTGCACCTGGGGACGGCGCCTCCAGTGCACCGTGCGCTGGGGCTGGCCCAGGTTGTCGGCGGGCACGCACAAATGCCCTGGCGGGTGTCATGGCGCCCGCAGGCACCGTGTTAGGGACCACTGGTCTAAGAGGATTAAAAATAGAAAGGGTTTATTTTTTAACGTAAAACCAGCAAATATAGCTCTAAATACACATAGAGTGGATCTTTTAATTGAAACAGTGCTATTTTAATAGTTATTTTACAAAATAGAAGCAGCACTTTAAACCACAGTAGGTCAAAGAAAATAAAGTATACCAGCATGGAACATTCTATTTCTGCCCTGTTTTTATAACATTAATATCTCCTAATTGTAGTTTTGTACTTAATCGCTTTATTTATTTGGCTGATAAAATCACTATTTTACCCGGAAACAAAAAGCTCTATACCATTTGAAGTGGCTTCTTAAAATGTTGTACTCTGCAACTTAAATACATATGTTATCTATTTTAACCCTTCATTTTGCTGTAAATGGTTAAATCAGGTAAAAATGTTACATGTTTTTCACACTTCTATCTCTTTCACCTTACTTCTATTTGTATTCCCATATGCCTTTTCTAAATTGCTTATGTCATCAATGTTGCCAACAAGAGGGTGAATAGCTTTGCTTATATGAATAGATTAATTGACTTCAGCAGAACTACTCATGGCAGTAATTACTACACATAGTGCTAACTGCTAAATTGGGCCTTTATATGCCATACTGGTCAATGAGCTGGTTCTCTTGACTTGCAATGTACAGGAGATCAGATAAGACGATCGTGATGGACATTCCAGTCTATGAAATGACTTGGAATTCTGAGGAACTTCCCATATCAGAAATTTCATCATAGATGTATTTCACATATTACTCAAAATAACATGTATTAGTTGGGGTTGGTACTGCTTTGAGCCAAGGGTTGGACTAGATGACCTCCTGAGGTTTCTTCCAACCCTAATCTATGATGCTATGAAACTCTGCAATATTGTGAAAATACCAACCAGTTTTGATTTCATTATGGCTGGCTGAATAATAAAGGGACTAACGTAATCAGTAAATTTTACTATTTTTCAAATACATTGAACTTTTCCCCAATGAATAGTGGGAAATCATGATTGTTCATGAATATGCCATAATTTCATGATTATCAAATATTGTGTTTACATTTTGGAACTTGTCCAGTCACAGTTTTGACATACTACCAGTGAAGCTTTCTTTGACTGAAATCAAAACAAGAATAGAAAACCAACTGAAGGTTTATAAAAGTTGATCCTACTACTAAGAATGTGCTGAGAATTGATTAGATGAAAAAAGGAAAGAGGTGAATTTCCGTTATTAAAAACACATGGACTACGTCTACACTGCAGGCTTTTTGTCCAAGAACTTTTGTTCAAGAACTCTTGTGCAAAACAGTTCTTGTGCAAGAAGCCTGCAGTGTAGACGTAGCCCATATGGATTTTATATATATGCTATCAGATTAGTGATTTTTTTAAACATATGATAGAAATGTAGCCGTGTTAATCTGGGGTAGCTGAAGCAAAATGCAGGACAATGTAGCACTTTAAAGACTAACAAGATGGTTTATTAGATGATGAGCTTTTGTGGGCCAGACCCACTTCCTCAGATCAAATAGTGGAAGAAAATAGTCACAACCATATATACCTAAGGATACAATTAAAAAAATGAACACATATGAAAAGGACAAATCACATTTCAGAACAGGAGGGAG
Organism: Pelodiscus sinensis; assembly: GCF_049634645.1. Lineage (NCBI taxonomy): Eukaryota > Metazoa > Chordata > Testudines > Trionychidae > Pelodiscus > Pelodiscus sinensis. The sequence goes on along the minus strand of NC_134712.1, from coordinate 124,634,321 downwards.
ATGCAGGGGGGGGGAGGAAGGAAGGTAAGTGTCTGTGAATTGACGATATTAGAGGTGGGGAGAGTGGGATGTTTGTGAGTTAATGGCATTAGACGTGATAATTGGGGAAGCTATCTTGATAATGTGTAAGATAGTTCAAGTGTTTGTTCATTCCTTTTTGGAGAGTGTCGAATTTTAACATGAATGACAGTTCAGAGGATTCCCTTTCAAGTGCAGATGTAAAAGGTCTTTGTAACAGAATGCAGGTGGTTAAGACATTGAGAGAGTGTCCTTTCTGGTTAAAATGGCAAGAAACTGTTTTTTCTTTGTGATCTTGTCTGATATCTGTTTTGTGGGAATTAATCCTTTGGTGAAGTGTCTGAGATGTTTGTCCAATGTACATAGCAGACGGACACTTTCGGCACATGATAGCATAGATTATATTTCTGGATGCACAGGAATATGTGTTCTTGATCTTATAACTCACTTGGTTAGGTCCAATAATGGTATCAGCAGAATGAATATGAGGACAAAGCTGGCAACGGGGTTTGTTGCAAGGGAAGGTACCAGGGTTGGTATTAGTGTGGTATGTCCTGTGGTTGTTGGTAAGAATCATCTTGAGGTTAGGTGGTTGACAAAAGGTGTTATTCCTCGTAGAATGAGGTTTGCCGCCATCGACAAAACTGCTGAGTTCTGTCGATGTTATGTTGACAGAAGTCGGCGGTAGTGTAGACGTAGGTATAGTTTTGTCAACAAAAGTCTACTTCTGTCGACAAAATCCTGTAGTCTAGACACACCCTAAGTTATTCACTGCTGACTTCAGTTTGTGGGATTTGCATACAACTTGCTTACTAATGCAGCTATAAAATTTAAAACAGCTCTTGTGCAATCTTTAGCCCATGTGAGTGAATCACTTGAGCCTGTTCATGCACTCCTTATTTCTAGGCTTAGCCAATGAGACTGTGGGAACTTTGGTTGGAACATTCTTATTCTTATTCCCATTGTCCAGATGCACATGAAACTTAATTGTCAAGTCAATCTCAATATGGAATAGTAATCCTCTGGCTGGAGTTTCTGAAAGTGACAGAACTGTTTTTCCATTAAAAGTATTTGCGCAAGAGAGTGTCTATACTGGCATGTGCCTTTGCGCAAAAGATTTGCTTTTGCACAAAAGTATCCGTGCCAGTGTAGACGCTCTCTTGCACAAGAAAGCTCCGATGGCCATTTTAGCCATCGGGCTTTATTGTGCAAGAAATTAACTTGGGTGTCTACACTGGCCCTCTTGCGCAAGGATACTTGCACAAGAGTGCTTACCCCTGAGTGGGAGTGTCAGAGTATTTACGCAAGAACCACCGATTTTGTACAGTACAAAGTCAGTGTTGTTGCGCAAATACTCATGGCCAGTGTCGACAGGCGGCAAGATTTTGCTCAAAAGCGCCTGCTTTTGAGCAAAATCTTGCTAGTCTAGATGCAGCCTTATAGTAGAATCACTGCTAGAGATGAGTACTGTGTGCACAATATGGAAGTAACCTAGGAGAATGAGATTTTAAAAGAATCTAAAAGAAGTCTGACAAGTGTGTTATGTTACTAATTAAAGGATTATTTTCTGTGGAAACTTACAACTCCTCTCAAACTTCTCCAGCTTTGCCAAGGAATACCGGAATGAAGCTGGGTATGTTCTGAGATAAAGTCCAAGTTAACTCTCTGAGAGATAGAATCAAACTGCCTGACAGTTTTCTGCTAATAATGCAAGAAATGTATTTACAGTTACTACATTTAACAAAAGCATTTGATTCCCTTACTTTGGCGTCATGTGTATTTAGCTTTAAATTTAGTGTTCTGGGAAAGATTCTCCATGACATTGAGGCAGCACAGTTAATTCACTTCCAGGCTCAACTGCTATAGCTGGAGATGAGCAAAACCAACTCACAATGAGAGGTAAGTGTCACTTTATCTTTACTGGAGATTCTTTATATTTCCCTTTCTTTTCTTCTTTTGTGTTTCTTTTCCTGAGTCACCTGAAAACACATGGGCTGTGTCTACACTGGGCCACTTATTCCGGAAAAGCAGCCGCTTTTCTGGAATAACTTGCCAGCTGTCTACACTGGCCACTTGCTTTTCCAGAAAAGCAATGACGATCTACTGTAAAATTGTCAGTGTTTTTCCGGAAAAACTATGCTGCTCCCGTTCGGGCAAAAGTCCTTTTCCGGAAAAACTGTTCCGGAAAAGGGCCAGTGTAGACAGCACAGTAGTCTTTTCCGCAAAAAAGCCCTGATCGCGAAAATGACGATCGGGGCTTTTTTCCGGAAAAGCACGTCTACATTGGCCACGGAAAAAGTGCTTTTCCAGAAAAGCATCCTGCCAATGTAGACGTGCTTTTTCCGGAAATACTTATAATGAAAAACTGTTTTGTTTTAAGCATTTCCAGAAAAGGGTGCCAGTATAGACGTAGCCATGCAGTATTACAACAATGTATTTAAGTAACTGCTTGTGCAAACATTCTATTAACATAAATGTGCCTCTTTTACCAGGTTTTCCTGGAACCTCAGGGGAGAATATGACCATATGAGGCTGAAAACAGCCGAGCACGTCTTTCAGCTATGTTTAGGAGCAGTGCAGATTTTTCCCTACTGGCTTATCCTTGCTTTTTGTTCACTTCTCCCACTCTAGCCCCTTTTAACTTTTTTTAATATACAGTACATATAGAAAGAATTGACTAGAATGATTTCAGATAAAATGTTTGCTATTTTTATTGAATAATAGAACTAATTTATATAGAGACTGAGAAACTAAATGATGAAAATTCTATTATCTTTGCATTAGAAAAACTTTGTTCATTATATAATTTAGGAATTAGCTACTTGATTGAATTACCATACAAACATTGTTTTATTGAGTCTCTGCCTTATGAAGCTTTAAACATCTAGAACAAGAACAAACCAATTAAACTTATGCCTTTAAATCTGGCTTTCCTCAGTCTATTGTAAATATATATTTTTTAAATTTTGGCAGTTTTGCGTAGTAGGATTTATACATCGTCTTTAAGCCAATGCTAATTTGCACATAACATTTGACAATACTGTCTATGTTAATCCCCTGAGTAAACAGATTAATTAGCTTCCATTGGTGCTTATTTAGGACCATATTCTACATGGTCTGTTTTATCTTTTGTGCTGAAGAAAGCCATGGAAAGTAGGGGTTTTCACATTCCCCTGTATGTTTTTAATTTTATTGACTGAAATCTTTGAAAACAATCATTTTTAGTATTCAATAGTACCTTTAATATTCAAAACACTTTGCAAGTATTAAGTAATAAATTGCCACTGAGATAGGATGGTTAGTGTTTATTGGCTTTTTACCAAGAAACTGTGGACAGAGTCTCCAACTTAAGGTGTGGGTTGATTTCCTTATATCTCAATAAAACTCATTTACTGCTGCCTCTGAATCAGTTTTACATCTAGAAATATTGTGGATCTTGAAATTAGTTGCTGATTGGTGCAGGTCCCCAAAAATGGGTAACATTCACCCTTTTTCAGTCAGTCTCCCTGCTTAGTTTGCTTTGGTAGCCATACTCCCAGGGCTCGTCTACACTGGCCCCTTTTCCGGAAGGGGCATGTAAATTTCAAAGTAGGAATAAGATCCTCCGGAAAAGGGCGCTTTTTCCGGAGGATCGGGGCCAGTGTAGACGCTCTTTTCCGGCTTTTCTAAAAGCCGGAAAAAAGCGGCGGACATTTTTATTTAAATGCAGCGGGGGATATTTAAATCCCCCGCGCATTTCCCTACTACGACTCATGAAATTTACATGCCCCTTCCGGAAAAGGGGCCAGTGTAGACGTAGCCCCATTGTCATAATACACTACTATAAGCTTAAACAAAAAACAGGACTATGTAGCACTTTAAAGACTAACAAGATGGTTTAATAGGTGATGAGCTTTCCACAATTATCACCTCTAATATCATTAGCTCACAGACATTTACGTCCTCCTCCATCCCTCTTCTGTTCTGAAATTTGATTTGTCCTTTTCATATGTGTTCATTTTTTAAAATTGTATCCTTTGGTATATATGGTTGTGATAATTTTCTTCCACTATTTGATCTGAGGAAGTGGGTCTGGCCCACGAAAGCTCATTACCTATTAAACCATCTTGTTAGTCTTTAAACATAGTCCTGTTTTTTGTTTCAGCTACACCAGACTAACACGGCTACATTTCTATTACTGTAAGCTTTACAGACTTTCTTTTTAGAGTATTCTCTCTTGCCACACATGTCACGTTACTTTTCACCCAGGGAATTCAGCTCCCTTGAGGCATTCTAATTTTTTAATAAAGCTTAATTTTTCACTATTGTTTTTCAAATAATTTTGCTTTTACTTCTTGAACTGTGTTTGAACTTTCTTGATATGTTCTCGCATTTTTGTTAGCTCAATCACTCTTGCCATTTGCATGACCTTTTCCAGAGTTAACATGGACATCCACTGTCATTTTTTCAGGAACATATTTGTTCAAAACCTTGACAACAAGATAATATCATGTCTATCTTATCTGTCACTTTAACTTGCTTGATCATTTACAGCTCTTTTTAAAGTCTTCTGTGCATTTTCTAGGACTCTGAACTTGCGGATAAAATTAATCTGTTACATTTCTTTAAATATCAGAGGGGTAGCTGGCACAGTGGCCAGAGTTTGCCATACCTGCATGGGCACTGCTCCGATGGTGGATCTCCTAATGCCAAACTGGTTTTCCATGGATCGGTAGCTGTCCGGCATGGGGAGCTTCCATAGGGTGATGGCCACACGCTTCTGGAGGGGAATGGTGGGCCTCATATGTGTGTCCCATCGCCGCAGAGCAGGGACGAGCCACTCACAAAGCTCCAGGAAGGTGCCCTTCATCCTGAAGTTCTGGGTCCATTGTTGGTCTCCCCAGCACTCCAGGATAATGTGGTCCTGTCAATGCTAGTGTCCAGACACCACCTGTGACGGGGCATGCTGGCATCTAGGAGCTGCAGCTGCTCCTCTACATACCCCAGGAGGGTCTGGAAGAAGGCCTGGGGGTTGGGTTGCTGCAGATCCTGTGAGGCAGCCTGCAGAACGTGCTGCCAGGCTCGCAGCAACAAGTCCAAGAGAAGCACCGGAGTGCCCAGGGGCGGCTGTAGCTCCATGCTGCAGAGTTCTGTGGTGTCCTGAGTGAGGGCAACCAGAGCACGGAGAGGAAAAAATGCTTTGCTGTCCGTCAGCGATGTAGGCAAGCAAGCAGGGAAACCTGAGAGCTGGCTGTCCAGGGGGATCCCTTTAAGCACAGGCGTCAGATAGCCTCAGGCAGCAGCCACACAAAGTAACTCCTGAACTCATACCCTGCCAGAACCGGTTCCGGTCGGCTTTAAATGCGATTCAGAGTCCAAACAGTGTGGAAGTGATATTTTGAAAAGGCAAAATACTATTTCGTAATGCATTTTGTGTCTAGACATGTTATTTCAAAATAAGATATTTTGAAATAACTATTTCGAAATTAGATATTTTGAAATAACGCTGTAGTGTAGACATACCCATAGTCTATAAGGTGCCACATTTCTTTAAATGAATGTTTGTTGCTGAATCAATTGGCATATATTGGAACTACATTTGACCAATCACTTTCCCTTATTGCAGAAGACAATTTAATTTTGTTTACATTTGAAATAATTTAGTGTGAGATAAATGAGGTAGAGATTACATACAATTTATAAAAATTATTTGCCCCATTGTCCACTATCTAAGATAGAAGAATAATATCTATTTCTCAGGAGAGGATATAGAAAATCAGGGTCAGAAAACAGGTAAAAAATGGTAGAACTTGGTATGAACTTTCCAGGAACTCTATAAGAAATGGCAAAAAATGAATAATAGGGATTAAACTGGAAATACTATTTTGAAACAGGTTAAAAGAATACGTTAGGAGAATTTTTTTTAATCCGGACATCACTAAAATGGATTCACTAAAGGAAAAGCTTGGCCAAGGATGAATTTTGTTTTGAGTTACTCTATATAAAAGATCCAAATTGGGATGATGGTGTTTGTGTGGAACAAATTACAAGGATTCAGAGAATGTCCTTTTTTATTATTTCAAGTTACAGTGGGGGAGGTCTAGGTTGGATATTAGGAAAAACTATTTCACTAGGAGGGTGGTGAAGCACTGGAATGGGTTACCTAGGGAGGTGGTGGAATCTCCATCCCTAGAGGTTTTTACGTTTCAGCTTGACAAAGCCCTGGCTGGGTTGATTTAGTTGGGGTTGGTCCTGCTTTGGGCAGGGGGCTGGCCTCAATGACCTCCTGAGGTCTCTTCCAACCCTATGATTCTATGATCTCTGATTACAGAACAGAATGGCATTATGCTAAAGCCCCATATCCATTACAGTGGATTCATTAGCCTGCTTGCAATTTGAAGCGGAATCTCACCTGTTATCATCAGTAGCTGTGGATGTGGTGCCTCCTGGACTTTCCTTCAGTGTTCTTTATCTCCCTGGACACCTTTGGCTCAGCCAGGCCTCCCTGTTGCAGAGTTTATCTGAGAGGATTAGCTTGATCCCAATAGCTTGTATATTTGAATAAAGTATAACTTGTGTTTGGCTAAAAGAACATCTTTCAGAAAAACAATTTATCAGTCATGGGTTCCTGAGCCCTTTAGGACTTCATGTTTTCTCCCTTTCAAAGTACTTACAGTCTGTAATCTGTCACTTCTTAATCTTCTTTTTAATAAACTATACAGATTGCTCTCTTGAACTTTCTTACTATCAGATATTTTCTTCAACCCTTGAATCATTTTGTGACTCTTTCCTGAATCCTATAATTTGTTTTAACATCCTCGTTGAAATCTTGATGGCAGAACTGTATGATTTTCACCAATGCAGTATTCAGAGATAAAACTACCTACCTACTTTTATTCACTGTTCCCCTGTTTATACATCCAAGGATCCCATTGGCCCTCTTTTACAGAGCTATGTGAATAACTGATTTTTTTATTTTAGTTTGCTAGCCCACGTGAAAATTAAAAATATTTTTGAATTGACTTGAAACAAGACATTTTGGTTTTCTGTAATTGTTTGTTGTTTTGGGTCAAATGAAAATATTTTGACCCTCAGTGAAATATTTCATTTTCATTTCTGGTATTTTTCAAAAATAAGTTAAATAATCACTGGGCCAGTGAGGAGATGAGACTACATCTATAGCCAGGTGACTAGTCTGTACATGGGAGACCCAAGTGCTTCGTATCAAGCTGAGTTTGAATTTCACCTCCTACATCCCAGAGTAGAATTTTAGTTACATTGACTATCCCAAAAGTCCATGTGATTGCTGTCTATACCAATTTTTTTCTCAATGAGAATTTAAAATTCCTCTTGTTTGCTACCCAGATACCTACCATTGATATATATACACAAAAGAAAATATTCTTCACTTTACATTGCTTGCAACATCAATTTACTACTTTCATTATATAATAATTTTGAATTTATCCTGCATTTTCCTAGTTAATACTCTCCCCTTCTGGTGTTAGCTTAATGTCCTTTTTGCTGCTCCAACTGGTCTCCAACCCACAAGAATAGCACCTCTTCAATTATGAGATGCAGGTCACCCTGTTAATATACATTCTTCTTCCACTAGAATGTGGTTCAGTGTTGCACAAAACTTTTAGCTTCAAACCAGTTGCATAACCAACTGTTCACCTCCATTATTTTCCATTGTCTTTTGGTTGGGGAACTGGAAGGTTCTTCTAGAAGAATGCTTGGTCTTTTTTGTCTTCATTTTCTTTCAGAGATTCCTGAAATCTATAATCTTCTTTAATCATGTAATTCCATATGTTACAATGCCACTGAAACCTAGCAATGAAGACTTGCAAGAAGACTTCATATTATCCATCATGTATTTTTGCTATAGGGAGACTGTCCTATTGTGAAAGAAGAGAATAAAAAAGCTCTGCCTCTTTCAGGACAGGGAGCTCACTAGCCACTGGGAATATTTTTGGAGCTTCAAATTTAGCAAGGACTAGATTTATGGAGGTTAATATGAAAGGTGGAGCCTCCAAAAAAGATCCAGAAACAGCAAATTGGTAAAAATAACAGCATCCTCCCTTCTGTCAAGCAGCTGGGAGTAAAGAGCAGGACTTCCCACCAAGCTGTTGTCTCTAGATCTCACCAGTAGGAGCTCCCCACTTCTCAAGTTTATATCTAGGGCAAGTAAGTGTGTAGTGAGTATTCATGCCATAGAGAGGTAAAATGCATTTCTTCCAGAGTCCTTGTTTCCTTCAGGATAGGAAGAAGAGAAGACTCAAATATATACTCACACTTTCTGGATAAACAAAGATTAAATCAATCAGGAGTAAGTTAAGATAATTGTTAATCAAAAGTATGATGAGTTGTTCCATGTTGATTCCAAGGCATTAAAGAGTTAAAGTGGGTGCGGAATTAGACCAACTTCTGTTGGTGAGAGAGAAGTTTTTGCACTTACAATGAGGTTTTCCAGCAAATTGGAGCCAAAGGGCATCAATAAGTAAACATATCTGCGACTAGTTAGCAGGTTTCTCAAAATGTTTTGTGGACCACCTTGAGAAATCCTGCAATAGGATCATAAACTGCTCCTGGAAGTTATTTGATGGCAATGTCTATAGGAGAAAAGAAAATGAGTATGTAAGCCAATGGACTGTCTTTAAAAAAAAGTGGGGATATATTTTTAAGTTTGTGTAGCAATTATATTTAAAATAATTAAGAGGTATTAATAATTCCTGCTATATTTTTAATTTTTCTACCAGGAATGGCTTTATTTATTGAAAAGATACTTTGTACAACTACCCTCTTCCACATCATTGCTTTTATTATAAAAGAAATGGATTTTTATCTTTTAATTCAGAATGCAAAGTGTAAACAAATGTTTATTGCTTATACATAAAAACAGCCATGTGAAAGAAACCTCAGTTTAATCTTATTCTTGAGTCTGGGTGTCTCTGGAGTTTCCCTCCACAGTCTCATTTGTCCTAGTTCCTTTTTTTCAGAGAGCCACTTTCACCTCATATATTATCCTACGCGGGCTTAAGGAACTGTATCTTCCTCAAGAGTCAGCAGAACTTGAGCAACAAGAAGGGCTACATTGTATGAAAAATGTTTTAGCTGGAGTAAATGCTGATCATAAAGATAGAAGGCCAGCTTACTGCAACCCCCTTCTCACAGTCTGTCCCTTTTGCTCGCATACATACCATTTTTATGAAGAAGTTTAGTAAGGCTCTGAAGGATTCATGATAAAACCCAGAGAAGTGAAGAGGTACATGAAATAGCTCCAGCAATATGAGAGAAAATCTCTGGAGACTATACCAGCACTAATAAACTATCTCCATAAATGAGGAACCTGATATCAAACTCTCCAGGTGGGAGACAATCTTTACAGAATATCCTTAAAGCAATGAAAAATGCACGAATCATAACTTTTCATTAATGAAGCATTCTGTCCCAAGGCCATCATAAAAAAAAGTTGATTATATCCACCTGTGGAAGAATTTAGGGAGCATTACTGAACTCTAATTTGTCCATAAAATTTTCTTGGTAAATGGCAATTTTTAAATCTTCAAGCCTCCCATTATGAATTATTTTGTTTTCGACAAGGAGTTGGGATTGGTGGTGTTGAATTCTCCATAAGGCAATAACTTCTTGTAGAATTTTGGAGAGCAAGTAATGAGTTTAACAAACCTCTTGAGCAATCTAAATGATGAACAACCTCTAGGATACCTCAGGCAAGTGCACTTTCTTCTTCTGTATTTCACAGCTGAACTATAATACCAACACTTTTATGGAGTGAAATCTGGCTGCTGCGGGGCCACCCACGACCTCTAATTACCTGAAGTTTTATACTAATGCAGTTTCTAATAGCTGCAGAATTCCTGTTGCTATTAACTGTCTATTCTTGCTACTCACAGATCCACAGGCACATGGCAAATTATGATAAAGTAAAAGTTAGGTGTGTTTTCCCTGGCATTTATGGTTTCAGTTGACAGCAGGTTTGATTAGCATTCAATGTCACTCACATATCAAGATGGCTCAAAGAGAGTAGCACTGAATTTTGGTAAATTTCTGCTATTATTCTTTTGAATACCAGGTTTGTTCAAGTGCAAGTCAGCTAATTTGACCTCCTCCAGCATGAAATACAGAGTTAGTTGCAGTAAAGAGATGAGAAACACAGCAACATCAACCTGTTAACTCTGTGCAACAGTTTTGTTTTTTCTCATTTCTACATCCCTATAGTAATGCTCATCTCTACAGATACCTGTTTTAATTAACTTGATGGTCTAGTGTCTAAATACTCATATTCAAGAGCTATTCCCTCTGCCCAATCGCAATGAATTCCTTGAGAAGGTTGTACTAAGCCTCAGTTTCACCAGCTGGGATGTCAGGAAATATCACTCACTAGTCTAAGAGGCTCTGGGAGACAGACCCATAGTCTCCTATAGACAACCACCTAACCTCAAGATGATTCTTACCAACAACCACAGGACATACCACACTAATACCAACCCTGGTACCTTCCCTTGCAACAAACCCCGTTGCCAGCTTTGTCCACATATTTATTCTGCTGATACCATTATTGGACCTAACCAAGTGAGTTATAAGATCAAGAACACATATTCCTGCACATCCAGAAATATAATCTAAGCTATCATGTGCCGAAAGTGTTAGTCTGCTATGTACATTGGACAAACATCTCAGACACTTCACCAAAGGATTAATGCCCACAAAACAGATATCAGACAAGATCACAAAGAAAAAACAGTTTCTTGCCATTTTAACCAGAAAGGACACTGTCTCAATGACTTAACCACCTGCATTCTGCTACAAAGACCTTTTACATCTGCACTTGAAAGGGAATCCTCTGAACTGTCATTCATGTTAAAATTCGACACTCTCCAAAGAGGATTGAACAAACACTTGAACTATCTTACACATTATCAAGATAGCTTTCCCAATTATCACCTCTAATACCATTAACTCACAAACATCCCACTCTCCCCACCTCTAATATCGTCAATTCACAGACACTTACCTTCCTTCCTCCCCCCCCCCTGCATCCTCCTCCTGGTCTGAAATGTGATTTGTCCTTTTCATATGTTTTCATTTTTTTTAATTGTATCCTTTGGTATATATGGTTGTGACTATTTTCTTCCACTATTTGATCTGAGGAAGTGGGTCTGGCCCACGAAAGCTCATCATCTAATAAACCATCTTGTTAGTCTTTAAAGTGCTACATTGTCCTGCATTTTGCTTCAGCTACCCCAGACTAACACGGCTACATTTCTATCACTAGTCTAAGAGGGCTGTCACAGGCACTGCTGTTTGTCACCACATTTTGATGTGTCAGACCAGTTATTACTGTCACTGCTTCTTAAAGCTATCACTATTAAACCTGCTTCAGGCAGGTATTTCCTATTATTTCAGTTACTTCAGTTCACAACCAAAAAGTGTTAAATAAAGCATTATTAGTAACTCTGGGGGCGGGATGGTTATTTAGCCACAAAAAATTTCAGTACATTCATATGGCTTTTGATCTGTGCTTAGAAAAATAGGAATCTTTGCCCTCCCTGGAACACTTTGTGGGCATAGACTTTTTTACCTCTTCAACAAAGTGTGATACCAGCAGTCATAGCCCCTAGGACCAGTACTGACCACCCCAAATGCTGTTGAGGTTTATCACATCTTTTCCCAGAATTCCAACTATGGGAGAACTTTGATTCACAGTCTACCTCTTCACATGGAGATGTGCTAACTGATACATATAGCATAAGCTTTTCAAAGGTTCCAAGGTTAGTCATTCTTTGCCTTAAGATAACAAAAGTCTATGTCTTTTTTCCTCTCTGTCAGCCTCTCTGGTTTTCAAAGGGTGGAATTAACATGCCACCTCTGTTTAGGGATTGTTCACTTTCCATTCCCTCCTCACCTTAGTCAAATTGGCTTATTTCCAGTTCAGGCATCTTGCATTATCATTGCTCTGCTTGACAACAGTCATTAAGGTTAACAGCTTTTGTTTGTTTTTTGTATGTAAACAGGTCCTGAAGTAATACTTCCCTTACAGCTAGCTGGAAAGGAGAAGAGACCCTGGGTGTGTCTAGGGGTATGTCTACACTTGCACCCTCTTTCGAGAGAGGGATGCAAATGAAGACATTTGAAACTTCAAATGAAGCTGGGATTTAAATATCCCGTGCTTCATTTGCATATTCATGTTATGGCACTATTTCAAAATAGCGCTTTTGAAATAACAGAGTTATTGTGAGAGAAAACCCTTCTCTTGAAATAACCCTTATTCCTCATACAATGAGGTCTACCAGTTATTTTGAGAGAAGGGTTTTCTCAATAACCGCGTCTTAACAGTGTTTTTTATTTCAAAATAGCGCTATTTCAAAATAGCGCCATAACACGATTATGCAAATGAAGCACGGGATATTTAAATCCCGGCTTCATTTGCAATTTCAAATGTCTTCATTTGCATCCCTCTCTCGAAAGAGGGTGCAAATGTAGACATACCCTGTGTAAATACAGCACTGTTCCTGCTTTGCTTAGATTTATTAGCTATTCAGCAGATGGAGTAGTATTTTCTGACCCAACAACAGCTGTGTTAAATGCAGGGATACCTGAAATATGGTTATCAATTATCGTAATTTTGTGGGGATACAGAAAAGTAGCACCATGCTAAACTGAGCCTCTATTAGTCTTCCCCAGACACCAAACATTGAATCAGTTCACTCCGACTCCTATTTAAGAACTCCAGACCCATTCTTTCCTCTCTTCATGCTGAACTCCCATATATTTTCAGGAGTCAGCACCTGTTGGGGTCCAGACTTATGTTGCATGTAGGCTTTTTCCAGGACACTGTCAGTAAAAACATCTGATTGTAGAAGCTTCAGAGCAGGCCAGATATGAAATCAGCAAGAGCAGGCTAAGTTCCCAGAAGAAATATTGTGTATTTTAATATAGTCCCTCTAGAACCTTCAAAGTTAGCCCAACCTAAGATGAATCACAAAGGAGGAGTGAGCATTCAAGAGCTGAGGGAGCTTGTCACTTTTAACAACATGTTATGCAGAACTATTTGAAAAATGTCATGAAATTGTATTTTAAAACTGTGATGGATTAGTGTATGTCTGCATATATTTATATCCATTTACAAACTCCATTGTGTTTTCAGAACATCATTTTGATTGTAAATCCTTTACCTTTGTCTTTAACCTCCATATTGCACTGGGATATTCAGGAAAATGAATCTTGCTCTGCATTAACCCTCTTCCAGTAGGCACACAGAAGGGAATGCAGTGCCATACACAACGTCAAAAACAATTCTAACATTATAATAAAAAAATTAAAAAACAACAAATAATCTGGTAGCACTTTAAAGACTAACAAAACATGTAGATGGTATCATGAGCTTTTGTGGGCACCGCCCACTTCTTCAGAGTAACAAAAACATTCTTGACATTTTTAATAAACTTTTTTTTTTACCAGCTCTCCAATTATGGGATCAATCCAGAGGGACTGAAACTGGGGCCATTTGTTGCTGAGATGAGACAGCCTATGAGGGGGAGTCAGAAAAGGGGTGCTTTTTGGTTAAGGAACATCAAGAGGGCATTGGTGACTGCAGAAAAAGAGGATGGCTTGTTTAGGGTTGGAAAAATTTAGCTAAAAGTGTGGAAAAAGGATCCCGTTATTCAAATACTTTTGGATATAAATAGATAAGGTTGAGATTCAGGATTATTCTTATTTTTGTTTCCATTGGGGTTTGCAGGCTTATAACATGCATACATTGCTTAGAGAATTTGGTTAGATTATCTTTTTACAACCTAACAGAATAAACTAAGCCCACAGTTGCCATAGCAGAAGAAAATAATTTATTTTCCCCATCCTTATCAGTCTTTCAGTTACATAATTTATAGCAACAGATACCTCAAAACGGGATGAGAGTGCATAGTAAAAATAAAATCTAGCTATAGGACCCAATCTGCTTGATACTGAGCATGAAACTCAGTATGAATGGTAACTATCCAAAATGCTTCTGCAAACCTTTACTCTCACCTTCACATTTGGATCCCTTCCATCAGCTGAAAATTCTGAAGTTTTTATTATACAGTTTTTCAGTGAGAAAAGCATGTCTCAGAGGAATTCAACCCATGGGCTTTGCAAAACTATACATTCTTCTAAGAATACTAAAATCAAAGATATTGACTTTCTGGCACATAAAATATCAAAGGGAATGAATTTCTGGATAGTAACATCACAGGCTTTGGCCTTAATCCTAGTTATCCTGTCTGTGAGAAATCAAAGAGCATACCTCTCGGTTACTAGAATTAGTTCCTTCTGTGACACAGAGCTTTGCCTACTATCACGGTCTGTCATAATAGCCCACTGGCAAATAGCTCCACAAAGCTTCTGATGCATGGGTCCTATTTTATATAATTAGTAGAGTGAAGAGTTCAGATGGAAATTAGATTCCACCTAATAACATATTTTAGGACTGTTTCTGTGGCACTCATTGCCATATCATGAAAATGTTTCACAGACATCAGTGGATTTCTTTTGGCAACATCTCTTTGAGGTTGGGGAATATTAACATTTCTGTATTGTAGATGAGAAGAAAAGAATAAATAGCTTACCTAAGTTCACACAGGAACTATGGGGCAGAATTAGGAACAGTCTTATGTCTTCAGCATGCACACTTTTGAGTTACACATACACATATCTCTTACTGGAACACACAACGAGGACTCAGCTGTATTAGAGAGTCATAATATTTAGCTCAAACTCTGTCTTGAAACCACTGGTGTACAGCAATGCCAAATGACACCAGAGAAAGCGCTGTGTGCGCCTCAAGGTAGTACACTTGACCCTGGAGTGCCTGTTGCACCATGTTTTAACATGCTGCATTATACTCCTTTCTCTTCAGTCAGCCTGTTCTGATAAGTGAAACTTTTTGGCAAATGGCCCCCTACACTTTTCAAAGAACCCTCACCTCTGACCTAACAAATACACTCTACCAAACACATCTTACAGAATATTTGCTCATGAAACGTAAGATGTACTGTGTCTAAGGAAAGCTTTTAACATGAAAATGCAAAATCATTTTGACATATGTATGGATAATATTTAAAGAATAATATTGAAAGTACGATTGATGGACTTTGATTATAAATTACTCATTAAAGAGAAATCACAAAGAGAAAACAGTTTCTTGCCACTTTAACCAGAAAGGACACTCTCTAAATGACTTAGCCACCTGCATTCTGCTACAAAGACCTTTTACATCTGCACTTGAAAGGGAATCCTCTGAACTGTCATTCATGTTAAAATTCGACACTTACGGACAAGGACTTAACAAGTCTTTGAACTTTCTCACCCATTATCAAGACAGTTTCCCCAATTATCACCTGTAATACCATTAACTCACAAACATCCCACTCTCCCTACCTTTAATATCAGCAATTCACAGACACTTACCTTCCTTCCTCCCCCTTCCCACCCCCCCGCATCCTCCTTCTGTTCTGCAATGTGATTTGTCCTTTTCATATTTGTTCATTTTTTTAAATTGTATCCTTTGGTATATATGGTTGTGACTACTTTCTTCCACTATTTGATCTGAGGAAGTGGGTCTGGCCCACGAAAGCTCATCATCTAATAAACCATCTTGTTAGTCTTTAAAGTGCTACATTGTCCTGCATTTTGCTTCATTAAAGAGATATCTTGGGAATGATCCATTTACTCCAGAGGGAGTTGTAACCCCTCCCTACTCTGCTAAGGCGGTAAAGAACAATTCTGTTGTTTACTCTTGCCCCATCAATTGTGTAGCTGAAGTCGAAAAAGCTTAATTCAGCTTTTGGTGATGTCTACACAGCAGGAAGTTGAAGGAAGAATACTCTCCCTTCGACTTCACTTACTCCTCATAAAATGAGGATTACAGGAGTTGGAGTAAGAAATCTTCCATCTCAACATTATTTTGAAATAATGGCTTGCTGAGTAGATGCACATTTTGTTATTTTGAAATAACATCAGTTATTCCGAAATAACACTTCTGTGTAGACATGCCCAAATAGAAAAGAAATTCCCTATGTCCCCCCAGTTTATCTAACATCAAGGAGCAAGCACTTACTGGTCCTCTATTCTGCTTTAGTGGTGATTCATGAATCTAATACAAAAAGAGAAAAAAAAATCCCTTTTAGATTTATGAATATATAGCTATATTTCTCTTTGTCTCGATGATAAATGATTGTCATGATGACCTTAATTTCCTTTCATTTTACTTTGTTCTTCTACAGTTCAGCCTCCTCTTTGTATTCAGAAAAGGGATTCCCAAGATCTAAGGTGCAAGACTTAAGGAACAGATTTGCATTACATGTACCAGAGCTGAGCTAATAATTCATAGTGAATAATTCATTTGATGCATTTCACCTTTTGATAAAGAGGTGCCTATGATATATTGTCATCTCCAATGATACACTTGTTTGGAGCATAATAACTAACGGATAGAAACAGGGCCAAATGGCTTTTTCAGTTAATCTCCTGTCAAACTGTAAAAGAATGTTTGGAGATTATGCTTAATAACTTTGACAATGTTACCTTTTGTCTAATGAAATCTTAAGGCATCATTATTTTTTGCTAATTTTTATGCTTACCTTAGTAGCAGAGCCACTGTCCCAGATATAAATGAGAATATTTTTTCAAATATTACTTCCAAATCCATAAATAGCATTTTAAAAGCATATTTTGTCTGTCCTCACTCATGAGAACATTGGACAGAAATTGGAGAAAGGCTCATAGCCAAAAAATAATCAATGTTTTTCCCCATATTCTCACAAAAGTCAATGGTACTTTTATGGGCATAAACACCTCAGGAGTGAAAAACATGCTGAGGAGAAGTATATGTATACAATTATAATTCAACCAGAGCTTCATCGTGGATATGAGTGAATATTAAGTCTATTTGCAGGCTTCTAGTTTCATGAAGCAATACCAGGGACAATCTTTAACGCAACATAATCTTCAAAAAAAAGTCCAAATAAGTGACACTGATCCATAAATCAGAGAAAATGAAGCATGGCAAGCCTACCTTCATAATTCACTGCCAGTGACCCCCACTGCCTGCCCTGAGCTCCCCATTCTTGCCCTGACTCCTGTACCCCCTTATTTTGAGCTCCCACACACATTATAAGACCTTGCCCTGAGCTCCCACACCTCTCAAACCACTGTACTGACTCCTAACCTCCATGGTTCTACACCTTCACATGTAGGCCTGAGCACCCCCCACCCCACGCAATCTTCTGCCCTGACTCAGACATCCCCACATTTCTTCCCTGAGCGCCCCCACACTATGTCCTGACTTCTGCACACTCACCCCCTGCTATGGCCCCACACCTCTGCCCTGACTTCTGCACCACCACCACCCGTCCTGAGCCCCTCCTCATCCCCAATCCCCTCCCTTGACTTCTGTACACACGGACCGCCCACTTCCAGACCCCTGCCCTGAAGGATCCAAGCAACACCAGGTTAATCTGAATAAATAATTGAAAAATTTCCCTCCTTGCATTAGATATATCATAGCTTTTACTTTCAAGAATGAACCAAATTGTATGTAATTTCAATCCAAATAGATTACATTTTTTAAAATGTTTAGTGTAGTAAATAATAAGTATTTACCTTTGATGAGATAAGATAGCTTTGGGCCAGATTGTGACCCAGCCTGCTCCTGGTTGCAAAGAGTAGATAGTGTTCCTTATGTCATTTATCCCTTGTGCCATTGTGATATACCACTGTTTCTTGCATAAATAGAGATACAGGCTTCACAGAGCTGCTGCTTCTTTCCTACCCCAGTTCTCATCATGCAGATGGAATGAGGGGAGCTAGGATGTGATCAAAACCGTGATTCTGCCCTCCAGTACAATTTTGTTATCATACTGAGAAGCATATGCTGTAACAGGTCACTCTGTGGAGCAACACTAGGGTTACGTCTAGACTGGCATAATTTTCCGGAAATGCTTTTAATGGAAAAGTTTTCCGTTAAAAGCATTTTCGGAACAGAGCGTTTAGATTGGCATGGACACTTTTCTGCACAAGCACTTTTTGCGGAAAAGCGTCTGTGGCCAATCTAGACGCGCTTTTCTGCAAAAAAGCTCTGATCGCCATTTTCGCGATCGGGGCTTTTTTGCGGAAAACAAATCTCAGCTGTCTACACTGGCTCTTTTGCGCAAAAGTTTTGTGCAAAAAGGACTTTTGCCCGAACGGGAGCAGCATAGTATTTCTGCAAAAAGCACTGATTTCTTACAGTAGGAAGTCAGTGCTTTTGCGGAAATTCAAGCGGCCAGTGTAAACAGCTGGCAAGTTTTTCTGGAAAAGCGGCTGATTTTCCGGAAAAACTGGCCAGTCTAGACACAGCCCTCAGGTGTGTCTAGAATAAAGGGGTTTTTTTTGAAAAAGTGGCCTTTTTTCAAAAAAACTTCCCCTGCATCTAGATTGCAGCCACATTCTTTCAAAAGTAAATCAAAAGAATGTGACAGGTTTTTTGATCGTGGTAAACCTCATTCTACGAGGAATAACACCTTTTTTCATTAGTACTTTCGGCTCGCTTTTTCGAAAAATCTGATTGTAGTCTATATGCTTTCTTTCGAAAAAGGTTTGTAGTCTAGACACAGCCTAGGGGAGCTCAACAACATGCTACCCTTTCCTATAGCTTGATCGCAAACGGAGAACTCAGCTGTTAAGTATAATCCACTTGTTTGTTTAAAATAATATGTTCCAACTTCAGCTGCATCATTATTTTCAGATAGTAACATAGACAAATAGCTCCCAGTGGTGTTGAAGCTGTAAAAGATGTTCCCCATCTTGTGAGCCATACATATTTATCCTGTACCTGTTCTCCTCTGTTTCCCAGCATTGGTATCCCCTATTTATAATCAAACATTATGCATATATTCTCACATGAGAATTCAGTTCTCAAGAAAATAACCATCTGAACAGTTTACAAAGTCATAAAGCCCATTAAAGCTTTCATGAAGTAGTTCCACTGAGAACACAGCTTGTATTTGGGGTTTTATACTAAAAATAATTCATTTAACAGCAGGTGACTGAGAGAACTATTGATGTGTCTCAGGTGACTTCCGTAAGTCTTAGATAGACATTTGTTTTTGCAAAATCTAGTGTCTTCATGTCCATTTAAACCACATTTTTCTTTAAAAGATATCCTATGACAAGAGAAAGTGAGGCAGTATTTTAAAGTAAAGCAAAAGAAGGTAAAAAAAGAATGATTGGTTAAGGCAATGTATGTCCAGGGCTTGACAAAGCATTGAATTTACTCACCCGTGGTGAGTAGATTTCAGCCAAATGTCCCGTTTGTTTGCGGCATGTGCATGCGCAATACGGGTCTTGCGCATGTGCAGTGTGGGGCTGGCGAGTGGAGATTCCACCACCTCCCTAGGTAACCTATTCCAGTGCTTCACCACCCTCCTAGTGAAATAGTTTTTCCTAATATCCAACCTATACCTCTCCCATTGTAACTTGAGACCATTGTTCCTTGATCTGCCATCTGTCACTACTGGGAAAAGCCTCTCTCCATCCTCTTTGGAACCACCCTTCAGATAGTTAAAGGCTGCTATCAATTCCACGCCCTCTCTCCTCCCCCCGCACTCTTTTCTTCTGCAGACTAAATAAGCCCATCCCTCAGCCTCTCCTCATTGATCATGTGCTCCAGCCCCCTAATAATTTTAGTTGCCCTCCACTGGACCCTCTCCGATGCATCCACATCCTTTCTATTGTGGGGGACCCTTAACTGGATGCAATACTCCAGCTGTGGCCTCACCAGTCCTGAATAAAGAGAAGTAATGACTTCTCTGGATCTGCTGGAAATGCTCCTCCTAATGCATCCCAATATGCCATTAGCCTTCTTGGCTACCAGGGAACACTGTTGACTCATATCCAGCTTCTCATCCCCTGTAATCCCCAGGTCCTTTTCTGCCGAACTGCAAGTTAACCAGTTGGTCCCCAGCTTATAACAATGCTTGGGATTCTTCCATGCTTGTTGAATGTCATCAGATTTCTTTTGGCCCAATCCTCTAATCTGTTTAGGTCACGCTGGATTCTATATCTGCCCTCCAGCGTATCTACCTCTCCCCCACCTTAGTGTCATCTGCGAACTTGCGGAAGGTGCAATCCATCCCCCCATCCAGAATAAACAACGAGAAGTCCTGAAGCACCTTATAGACTAAGGGTATGTCTACACAGATGTTAGTTCGAATTAACTTTAATAGGCGCTACACATACAAACCGCTAGTTCGAACTTAATTCTACGAGGACTAATGCCTAGTTCGAATTAAATAGTTTGAATTGAGGGCTGTGTAGCCACTTACTTCGAACTAGTGAAAGGCTAGCCCTCCCCAGCTTGCCCTGGTGGCCACTCTGGGCACCACCAGGGAAACTCTTCTGCTCCCCTCCCGGCCCCGGAGCCCTTAAAGGGGCACGGGCTGGCTACGGTGCCCATGCCAGGTGCAAGCCTGCCAGCACCCAGCCAGCAGACCCTGCACCTGGCACAGCACGAGCCAGCCACCTGTTGCCACCCAGCCGTCCGCCTCTTCCCGGGACCAGGCTGGCGGATCCCAAGAGCCTGCCCGGGGCCGTAAGAGGTAGACGCCCGCCTGGTCTAGTGTGGACATCGTGGACCTCATCCACGACCTCCGCACTATGCACAGGAAAGTGGCCATCTAGGGCAGGATAGCTGCCAGCCTGGCCACCCAGGAGCAGGTTTGCATGAAAATCTAGGTGGTCCAGTGAGATCCCCCACCCTGCGTCCTGAGCTTAGAACATAAAAACATAAGAACGGCCGTACTGGGTCAGATCAAAGGTCCATCTAGCACAGTAGCCTGTCTGCCGACAGCGGCCCACACTAACTACCCTGGAGGGGATGGACCAAAGACAATGACCAAGCCATTTGTCTCGTGCCATCCATCTCTAGCCTTCCACAAACAGAGGCCAGGGACACCATTTCTACCCCCTGGCTAAAGCACTCCATGGACCCAACCTCCATGACTTTATCTAACTTCTCTTTAAACTCTGTTATAGTTCTAGCCTTCATAGCCTCCTGCGGCAAGGAGTTCCACAAGTTGACTATTTTCTTTGTGAAGAATAACTTTCTGTTATTAGTTTGAAGCCTGCTACCCATTCATTTCATTTGGTGTCCTCTAGTCCTTCTATTATGGGAACTAATGAAGAACTTTTCTTTATGCACCCTCTCCACACCACTCATGATTTTATAGACCTCCATCATATCACCCCTCAGGCTCGTCTTTTCTAAGCTGAAAAGTCCCAGTCTCTTTAGCCTCTCTTCATATGGGACCTGTTCCAAACCCCTGATCATTTTAGTTGCCCTTTTCTGAACCTATTCCAAGGCCAAAAGATCTTTTCTGGGGTAAGGAGACCACATCTGTACACAGTACTGAAGATATGGCATACCACAGTTTGATACTTCCCCTCCTCCTTCTTCCCCTGGCTTCCTCCTTCCTGCTCACTCCTCCCAGGTTTCCTCTTCCCCTCTCCCACCCTCTCTCTTCCCCTCTCCCACCTCCTTTTCCCAGTCTTCCCAGAGGTTAATCCCTCCCCACCCCAGTTTTGTTAAATAAAGAGAGTTTCTAGTTGCCCTCCCCTCTCCACCCTCTCTCTTCCCCTCTCCCACCTCCTTTTCCCAGTCTCCCTGAGTTTTCTTCAATAAAGAGAGTTTCTGTTTTTGAACACACGTGTCCTTTATTTTTTACATCAGGAAGGGGAGCTAGGGAGGGGTAAATGGAAGGAGGTAAGGGAGGAATGGGGTACGAGCCCCCGATGGGGAGGACTGGGGTGGCTTTGCGGGCTCCTCGGGGTGGAAGCTGTCCTGCAGTCCTCCAATTGCCCCCCCATCCCGGATGGCAGCCTGCGGCAAGTGCAGCCGGGCTGATGGCCGAGTGCTGTGAAGTGCCGAGTGTGGGCATTCAGGGCACTCCAAGCCAGGACTGCTTTGCTGTCCCTCATCAAGTTAGACAAGCGAGCGGGGAACCCCTGAGAACTGTCTGTCCGGGGTGGGGGTCGGGTCCCTTTAAGCACAGCCCTCGGGTAGCCTGAGACAGCAGCTCCACACTCTAAGTCCTAATCTGATGCCCTGCTGGCACTGCTTCCAGCCATCCTTAATCTCAGTTCAGGGTCCACTCAACGTGGACATGCTATTTCGAATTAGCAAAATGCTAATTTGAACTAGTTTTTAGGTCTAGATGCACTAGTTTGAATTAGCTTAGTTCGAATTAACTAATTCAAATTAAGTTAGTTCGAATTAGTGCTGTAGTGTAGACATACCCTAACAGATTTATTGGAGCATAAGCTTTCGTGGGCAAAGACCCCTTTGTCAGGTGCATATAGTGGAAATTCCAGAGGCAAGTATAAATATACAGGCAAATGAAAAGAAAGATCGAGGCCAGAGATAACGAGGTCAATTCAGCCAGGGAGGACATGACCCAATTCTAGCAGCTGATGTGGAGGTGTGAACACCAAGAGAAGAGAAACTGCTTTTGTATTTGGCTAGCCATTCACAGTCTTTGTTTAATCTTAAATTCATAGCGTCTAATTTGCAAATGAATTGTAGCTCTGCAGTTTCTCTTTGAAGTCTGTTTTTGAAGGGTTTTTTTGTTGCAGGATCATAGAATCATAGAATCATAGAATAATAGGACTGGAAGGGACCTCGAGAGGTCATCGAGTCCAGCCCCCCACCCTCAAGGCAGTATCAAGCTCCGTCTACACCATCCCTGACAGATGTCTATCTAACCTGTTCTTAAATATCTCCAGAGAGGGAGATTCCACCACCTCCCTTGGCAATTTATTCCAATATTTGACCACCCTGACAGTTAGGAATTTTTTCCTAATGTCCAATCTAAACCTCCCCTGCTGCACTTTAAGCCCATTACTCCTTGTCCTGTCCTCAGAAACCAAGAGGAACAAATTTTCGCCTTCCTCCTTGTGACACCCTTTTAGATATTTGAAAACCGCTATCATGTCCCCCCTTAATCTTCTTTTTTCCAAACTAAACAAGCCCAGTTCATGAAGCCTGGCTTCATAGGTCATGTTCTCTAGACCTTTAATCATTCTTGTCGCTCTTCTCTGTACCCTTTCCAATTTCTCCACATCTTTCTTGAAATGTGGCGCCCAGAACTGGACACAGTACTCCAGCTGAGGCCTAACTAGTGCAGAATAGAGCGGCAGAATGACTTCACGAGTTTTGCTTACAACACACCTGTTGATACAACCTAGAATCATATTTGCTTTTTTTGCAACAGCATCACACTGTTGACTCATATTCAACTTGTGGTCCACTATGACCCCTAGATCCCTTTCCGCCATGCTCCTTCCTAGACAGTCGCTTCCCATCTTGTATGTATGGAACTGATTGTTCCTTCCTAAGTGGAGCACTTTGCATTTCTCTTTATTAAACCTCATCCTGTTTACCTCTGACCATTTCTCTAACTTGCTAAGGTCATTTTGAATTATGTCCCTATCCTCCAAAGAAGTCGCAACCCCACCCAGTTTGGTATCATCTGCAAACTTAATAAGAGTACTCTCTATCCCAATATCTACATCATTGATGAAGGTATTGAATAGTACGGGTCCCAAAACAGACCCTTGAGGAACTCCACTTGTTATCCCTTTCCAGCAGGATTTAGAACCGTTAACAACAACTCTCTGACTACGGTTATCCAGCCAATTATGCACCCACCTTATCGTGGCCCTATCTAAGTTATATTTGCCTAGTTTATCAATAAGAATATCATGCGAGACCGTATCAAATGCCTTACTAAAGTCTAGGTATATGACATCCACCGCTTCTCCCTTATCCACAAGGCTCGTTATCTTATCAAAGAAAGCTATCAGATTAGTTTGGCATGACTTGTTCTTCACAAACCCATGCTGGCTATTCCCTATCACTTTATTACTTTCCAAGTGTTTGCATACGATTTCCTTAATTACCTGCTCCATTATCTTCCCTGGGACAGACGTTAAACTGACCGGTCTATAATTTCCTGGGTTGTTCTTATTCCCCTTTTTATAGATGGGCACAATATTTGCCCTTTTCCAGTCTTCTGGAATCTCCCCTGTCTGCCATGATTTTTCAAAGATCATAGCTAAAGGCTCAGATACCTCCTCTATCAGCTCCTTGAGTATCCTGGGATGCATTTCATCAGGACCTGGTGACTTGCTGACATCTAACTTTCCTAAGTGATTTTTAACTTGTTCTTTGTGTATCCTATCTTCTAAACTTACCCTCTCTCTGCTTGTATTCACTACGTTAGGCACACCTCCAGACTTCTCGGTGAAGACCGAAACAAAGAAGTCATTGAGCATCTCCGCCATTTCCAAGTTCCCTGTTACTGCTTCTCCCTCCTCGCTAAGCAGTGGGCCTACCCTGTCCTTGGTCTTCCTCTTGCTTTTAATGTATTTATAAAAGGTCTTCTTGTTTCCCTTTATGCCTGTAGCTAGTTTGATCTCATTTTGTGCCTTTGCCTTTCTAATCTTGCCCCTGCATTCCCGTGTTGCTTGCCTATATTCATCCTTTGTTAGTTGTCCTAGTTTCCATTTTTATATGACTCCTTTTTTATTTTGAGATCATGCAAGATCTCCTTGTTAAGCCAAGCTGGTCTTTTGCCATATTTTCTATCTTTCCTACACAGCGGAATTGTTTGCTTTTGGGCCCTTAACAACGTCCCTTTGAAATACTTCCAACTCTCCTCAGTTGTTTTTCCCTTCAGTCTTGCTTCCCATGGGACCTTACCTACAAGTTCTCTGAGCTTATCAAAATCTGCCTTCCTGAAATCCATAACCTCAATTGTGCTGGTCTCCCTTCTACCTTTCCTTAAGATCATGAACTCTATTATTTCGTGATCACTGTCCCCTATACTGTCTTCCACTTTCAAGTTCTCAACTAGTTCCTCCCTATTTGTTAAAACCAAATCCAGAACAGCTTCTCCTCTGGTAGCTTTTTCAACCTTCTGAAACAGAAAGTTGTCTCCAATGCAGTCCAGAAACTTATTGGATAGCCTGTGCCTCGCTGTGTTAGTTTCCCAACATATGTCTGGATAGTTGAAGTCCCCCATCACCACCAAATCTTGGGCTTTGGATAGTTTTGTTAATTGTTTAAAAAAGGCCTCATCCACCTCTTCCACCCTCATTTTTTACCCCTTTTAGCTTAACCCAGAGACTCTCTACACAGCTATCTCCTACGTTCATCTCCACTTCAGTCCAAGTGTGTACATTTTTAATATACAAGGCAACCCCTCCTCCCTTTTTTCCCTGTCTGTCCTTCCTGAGCAAGCCGTACCCTTCCATACCAATATTCCAATCATGCGTCCCATCCCACCAGGTTTCTGTAATACCAATGATATCATAGTTGTATTTATTGGTTAGCAATTCCAGTTCTTCCTGCTTATTACCCATACTTCTCGCATTTGTATATAGGCATCTAAGATACTGATTTGATCTTGCCTCCCTGTTGTGCCCTGACCCTCCTTTCTCCTTGCCATTATAGGCCGTAGTCCCCCCCATTTCCAACCCATGGATGGCTACTTTTAAATCTGATATTGTGTGTCAAGGGAGATTTAAGTGTTCTCCTACAGGTTTTTGTATGTTACCATTCCTGAGTTCTGATTTGTGTCGGTTTATTCTTTTACGTAGGGACTGTCCAGTTTGGCCAATGTATATGGCAGAGGGGCATTGCTTTCACATGATTGCTTTCACAGACTCCATGCCCTGCGGCTACACGCGGCACGAACTAGGTAGTTCAGACTAGGCTTCCTATTCCGAACTACCTGTACTCCTCGTTCCACGGGGAGTCCGAACTAGCAGACATTTAAAAATGGCGGTGCCCGGCAACATGCAAATGAAGCCCGGGCAATTCAAATCCCAGGCTTCATTTGCAACTCCGGTTGACTACATTACCACCCTAGTTTGAACTAGGGTGGTAGTGTAGACATACCCTAAGATAAAAATATCTTTTAATTATAAATTATATTATAAATTGTATAATTATAAAGAGAGTGAATTTGATACAGATATCAATGAAATAATGATTATAGAATCCATATATATGTTTAGTGTTGAATCTACTATAAATGGTAAACAATAACATTAATTAGGAATTAATGTTACACAGGAGCTTAATTTTGTTAGGATTCTGACAGGCATCTTAAACCTAATTATAAATTCTGAGACGAGTAGGAACCATTGTTGTCATCAGGAGAGGAGAGTTTTCTCATATCTCCTATTCTCAGTGGGAATAAGGTCCCAGAAAGCAAGCCAAGGACTAAAGCAAAGGACTGAAAAAGAAGCTAATTGCTTAATTATAGGATGGAATTATAGCTGAGTTTATTTTTGTTTAATTCACAGTGTTCCATAGATTGGCAGACAAATGAAAATCAGAAATTAACATTTTCATTAATTTTGTTGAATTCCGCTACATCCATTCCAAATCCCCAATTTTTGAAATGTCTGCACATTTTAAAATTGAGAGAAAAGATAGACTCCTCAAAATAATCATTCAAAGGCATAGGAATACTAAGTACTTTGTTTAATGTTAATTGTGCCACAGAAGGCAGTGATGTAGAAGACCCCATTCAATCACCATTCTTTTCCCTGACAATTCAGGTGTAAGTGTAAAGGTTGACTAGTGCTGTATATAAATTGTCTAGTACTGTTCATTTGACATGGGACTTAGTGAGTTTCACTGCGTTTCAGGATCAAACATACCAACCACATCAGAGTACAACTCAAATGAAAGTGCAAAGCTTGAAATATTTTAAAATTAAATATAAAAAAAATCCTTATACTTATTTATCTGCCAGATATAGGGAAGAATGGAATTCATATAATTCTTGCCTGAAGATTTTCCTCACACCTGCAATGAGCTTCAGATTTTTGGTATAAAAGTTTCACCCAGACCTAGTGAGTGTATGTGTGTTGTGGGAGAGGGAGGAGTGGGGGGTGGGGAATCAAAGTTAAGCTACCTATTTGAGGTTCTAGTGAAATCATTGGTAGGATGAAGTCCTGAAACAGACACCCTGGGAATGTCAGAAGCCATTTGAAAATGATCAGTCTGAATTCTAAGAATATACAATGGGAGTACTGACTAAATGCTTAATTTAATAATTATTATTATGAAAATGCATTATTAATATGGTCTGTTAACTAGTACTATTACAAGTTAAAAATGGAGAAGTTGTTTTATTTCCTAACAATGGAAATACTGACCATAAACTTCCTTAACAGTACTTGGCACTATTACACTATATTTATGTTCTTTTCTAATTACTACTACTGTCAATTTTAGAGAATTGTGTTTTGAAGATACTGCATCATCATCAACAACAATATGTATTATTATAGCAAGTATCACTATTACACAGTCTTCTAAGTGGTTTTTCATGGCATGGATGAAGAAATATTCAGTCTTCGGAAGATTTCTGTGCTGGTGATTTGTTGTGCAAGATTCTGTGTAGATAGATATGTGCAAGCAGCTAGAGACTTTTTACATCTTAGTCAAAAGTTATCTCTTGAGACAAATTTGGTCACTGGGACCTGGTTGCAGGTGTGTGATCTGAGATTTCTGAAGAAAGGGCTCACCCTATATGCTGTTTATGACCCCCTCTGTTCCAAGACTGGTATATGTATACAGATAAAAGAAAGTTGGCTACATCTAGACTACATCCCTTTTTTGGAAAAGGGATGTAAATTAGATGTATCTCAATTGCTAATGAAGTGGGGATTTAAATCTCCCATGCTTCATTAGCATAAAAATGGCTGCCGCTTTTTTTCGGCGCGGAGCTTTGTCGGAGAAAAGTACCAGTCTAGATGTTGATCTTTCAAAAAATAAAGCCTTTTCCGAAAGATCCCTTATCCCTCTTGAAATAAGGGATAAGGGATCTTTCGGAAAAGGCTTTATTTTTCGAAAGATCAGCGTCTAGACTGGTGCTTTTCTCTGACAAATCTCCATGCTGAAAAAAAGCGGTAGCCATTTTTATGCTAATGAAGCGCGGGAGATTTAAATCCCCGCTTGATTAGCAATTTGCGATACGTCTAATTTACATCCCTTTTCTGAAAAAGGGATGTAGTCTAGACGTAGCCATTATATGTATAGAATATAGACCTATTTTGTGTCACTGATTTCTCATCTACTACAAAGCTGACCTTCAAGGCACTGACTATCTGCTACCATTTGGTAGAAGGTCTGCAATGGCGTCAGAATAGGATGCTGACAGAAGAAGAAGGAAAAATACTTTTTAAATATTATAGTGAAAACAAAAGACAGAGGAGCAGATTAGACTCTGATCTGAACCTTGGCCAGAGAGTACAATAATTGATGTTGTTCCTCTGCTGCTTTGACTTTTTCTTGAAATTATGACAAATGGTGTGCTCTGGGATTCTAAAACCATGTCTAACTCTGCTGTCTAGTGTGTAGGGATAATGTCTTTTTCAGTTTCCTAAGCTCTCTTCAACCTCTTGAGTAATTCTAATGCCATTTTAGTGCTTTTACTTGTCATTTAAGACCCAACAAAGAGAGAGAAACAATGTGGAGGAGACAGATTTTAAATGAATCTTCTCTTTGTGCACATGTGCAGAAACCAGGGTAATTGAGTTATAAGGCCCCAGAAACATCCAGAAGTAGAGTGTAATATTTACTACACAGGAAAACTTAACCAATCAGTGTTGAAGGAGGTGAAAGCTTTTACCCATAGGAGTTGGAGACTGAATATATATTGAATATCTGATCAGTATAGAAACAAGTGGTAGGGTTGCTATGAAAATGGAGTCCTAATATCTGTATCAGTTTATAGATTTCTAGATCTCATTAGAAAATTGGGGAGTCAAAGAGATATTGGATCAATGGTCTGAAACTGCTGCTGGTAATGAGGTTTCTGAGAAGATTTTGGAGGGGCCTCGGGGTTCAATAAGTCCACATCATACATTCTTCTCATGTGCTCATGCAAATTTTGAGGCCCCACTATGAAGACTAACAAACCATCCCATGACATCAGAGGGTAATGTGTTGGTATATATATATAAAAGATAAAGATTTGTTTTGTTAAACTCTCACATTGAAACAGAGGGAAGCAGCAAAGCAGGGAAATCTGAATAAATATCTGTGATAAGGTATCTTCCCTGCACTGGCCCTTTAAGGGTAAAATCCAGCCCTGGGAGAGGGTTGAGAGCAAAGCCCACAGCTGAGACTGGTAATGCCAATTAGGGCCCATCTGGGGGCTGTATAAATAAAGGCTCCCAGAGGTAGGAGGGGAGACTCTTGCTGGGGAGCAGAAGAGACCTGGCTGCCAGGGAAGCTGGGGGCTTCTTGGGACAGAGCAGTGCTGGGAAAAGGCAGGAAAAACTGGGGAGCTCTGGCCTGACCTCACTCCCATGCTGCAGGGCCTGAAACAAGGCCTCAGAGTTCTAGGGCCACAGATAGGGTTGCCAGGTGTCCGGTATTCAACTGGACAATCTGGTTTTTGGGCCCTCTGTCCAATAAAAAAATTCAGAAAATAACAGACATGTTCCATGTCCAGTATTTTCTGCTTTTCTGGTGAGGCGTCGGATGGAAGCCTGGTGGTGGCGGGAGGAGTGTCTGGGAGGTAGGGTGCAATCAGCGCTGGGAGCTTCTGGTTGCATCTGATGTAGGAGTGATGCCTTGAGGAGGAGGAGAAGCCCTGTCTGTGCTCCTGAGTGCTGTTCAAGCGTGTTGTGGAGCCACAGCTGGATTTGCTTGTGCTTCGCCTGGACTGTGCATGGGATAGGCAGCACCCTAGGATCTGCATGTGCCTGGGTCAGTCCCACTCTCCACCAGCTGATTCTCTGCCTTCCCCCGACCCCCTCCTGATCAGCCCCGCTCCCCTGCTGCCTGCTGGCTTGTTCTTCTCCTCCCAATCTCCCCTGACCAGCCCTGCTTCCCACTGGCCACCCTCCCTGCCCCCCGATCTTCCCCAGCCATCCCCGCTGCCCCCGACTCTCCCCTACCAGCCCTGCTTCTTGTTCTTCCCCCTCCTCCCGGCCAGCCCCACTACCTTTCCCCCCCACAATCAAGTGTGTCCAGTATTTTTTCTGAAGTATTTTTTCTGGTAACCCTAGCTGCGGAGAGGTGTCCAGGATATGCAAAGGCAGCAGGTCCACCCTCTTGCCAGTGATGAATAGCCGTTTCAAACTGCAGTTTGCTCCTGAGATAAGGGGCTAGATGAAGACTGACAGTTGGTCACTGAAGCAAGGTGGGTATAGGGGAATTGTGGGTTTCCTGGGAGGGGAGGGCCCTAGAGTACAGAGACTGATAAACATCCACCCCAGAAGGGGGTGAGAGAAATTGTAGTGGGGACTGCTGGAGGGCGATGTCCTGAAGAGGACACCAGAGTCTGGGAGTGATGTGGGTCTGGAATGGAGAGTGTGACATGGGGAGACACCAGCCAGAGGAATGTGCCTTGTGGGCTAACAAACTAACTTCCGGTACTACTGGCAGGAAGCACCGTGGCAGTGAGTGTCCAGCCCATGACAACAACACAAAAAAGCTTATTGCCTAATAGTTTAAGAAAGTTATTCAAAAGTATTCCTAATGCTGTTTGCAAATGGTGCATTTGTATTAAATGCATTATACAAAAAGAAACTGTATGGTACTTTCCCTCTGAGGTTGACTGGCAGCTTTTATTACCACCTACAGTCAGGGTTTTGTATAAGATTGTTTTGACCTTTTAAGTCTGTAAAATACCATCTTCTTCTGGAAAATCCTGAAAGGATAGAACTCTAGCTTGCAGTTCAGCAAAGTGGTAAACTGAGCTGTAGGAAAGAGGGGAGTAGAATAAATTATACATAGCATTACCTCAGCACCTTCCCTGCCCTGTTGCAATGAAAGCACAAGTGCCAAGATTTAACCCAGCTCTTCCAATCCAGTCTACTGTGTATATTAGTATAGCTTAATAAAAACAATGCTATATATATTCATATCTCCTATTAAATATTTGGGAATTTGTAGGGGTCCATGAGCTGGAACTGGTAGAAAGTAGGTATTTATAGCAATATTTTCTTTTTCATTTTTGGCCAGATATAATGGGCACTTCTAAGTGGGGCTTTGCATGATTCATCACACAGGATCAAGAGGTTGGTTTATCTGAATTGGAGAGGGTCGAAACCTTAAATATTAAGGCTTTCTAAAAAATGCACTTCAAATCCAAACAGTACTTAACATAGTTATGAACCAGAAACTGTCTTCAAACAAAAATGTATTTTGGCTGAGTTAGTGCTTCAGTTGATTTTATGATGAAATTACAGACTTATTTCTTTTTTTAAAAAAAATCCAAACTGACTTATTTTAATATGTGCCACTGATAACTATTGTACCTCACTTTCATTTTAACAACAAATACTGAGAATGGAATATTCACAAACATTCTATTGGCTTAAACTGTTTTGCCCAAATTCATTGTTAATCAATGATAAATACACTTGCAAAAATCAAATTCTCAGTACAAACAATTCACAAACAGTAATAAAGGAACTGCCCTCCATATATTTTTATTCATAAAAATATTTTAATCTTCTTGTATTGATTATCTTCAAATAGTATGTATATCTGGAGTAATTGAACAGAGTTTTTCCTTTTTTTTCCCATCCCGAAGACAAATTTTGACCAATGGAAGCAAATAATAAAGTTTTTCCTATATTATAACAAAGAATTCAAGATGCACAGCAGTCTGATTTTTTAATAATTACATTATATAATTGCAAGAAATGCACTGGTTTTGTTTAATGTGTTTTCCCAAAATAAACAGCCTTACACTCTGATTTTAATTAATTATTGAGAATTTTTTAACTTCCCAGTTTTGTGCAAGACTTTTCAAACAGCTGTATTTATTTATATTACACAACTGTTTGATTTCTGAAAGTGTTGATTTTGTTATTATTTGACTGTTCCAGTTCCTATTGATCTCATTTTTTTTAGCAATTCCAGAAATGTTGCTGTGTAGTGTTAACAGCTATCTGTAGTGAAAAGCGTCTTGCTGTGAGACTATGAAATTAAAAATAGCAAGCATCTCTATGAACCATCTTACTACAGCGCTCATGAAATGTAACTAAAGTGTTGGAAAATTGTTTCATAGTTGTTGGAAACTGTTTTAAATTACTTTGAGATTACATGAAGTGCACACATTCAACCACTATTAATAAATCATTCCCAGAAAGCACAGGACAGGAACAGTGAGCAGAATGTTGTGCTATAAGCAGGCACATTGATGGGGTGGCAGGGACAACTGCCTCAAGGTCCAGCAATTCAAAAGACCCTGAGGCTCTGTGTTGCTGTGGCTGCTACTTCAGCAGTAGAGGTAGCCAAAGCCCAGGGACCTTTAAACCACCAGCAGAGCTCCACTTGGCATGCTCTACGTGGAGCTGAAGGACTGACGTGAGGAGGATAGCACCCCAGCCTGTCCCTACCCTTCTGGGAGTGTAGAGCTGGCCATTCCTCACATTGCCCAGGGGCCCAGCAATTCTGCATCTCCACTTCCCTCCACTCCTCCCCTTTTTGTAAGAATAAATCCAAGTTTCATCTCCTTAGGGAAAACAACCATTTCCTGCCCAGCAATTCACAGAACAAAAATACTTTAAATCTGTGTTTCTCAACCAATTGTACGAATACCCTGAGGGGTACTGAAGAGAAGTCTGAGGGAGTACATCAACACAACTGAAATTTGGAGAAAAAAACAAAAATTCAGTTAAGTTTTACAGCGCATTATTATGTTTATATTTTTTACACCCCAAAATGTAATCGCCCACCCAACTACATTTAAGCTGTTTAAACAAATGTGTTGCAATGGTAGGAAAAAAATGGTGTGTCTGAAAACTGTAGGTACTGGGAGTACTTATAATTTTTTTTCTAAAAAAGGGGGTACTTTATAAAAAATGGTTGAGAAACACTTCTTAAAAGCATGATTCTACTCTGAAAAATGCCTACGTTCCAATGGCCCCTTCTTATTTCATCTTGTGCAATCAGAATAATATCTACTGCCTTTAGGGTATGTCTGCACTACACACTTATTTCAAAATAAGCTATTCTGGAATAGTTATTCCAAAATAGCTTATTTCAAAATAGCATGTTTATGCTACAGGGAAACCTCAAAATTAGTGTGAAATAGGCTTCCCTAATATAGACGAACTGTATTGATTTAGAGCCCCAGGAGGCACTGGGGAGGAATAACTTAGAATGGCCATGGTGAGGGACTATTTCAAAATAGCAGACGTGGAGTGCCTACACACACCTTATTTCAAAATAGCTATTTCAGAATAGGCATTATTCCTCATAGAATGAGGTTTACAGATTTCAGAATAAGCTGTCTGTTATTTCAAAATTATGGAATAGCTGTGTAGACACTCACATTGTTATTTTGAAATAACACTAGTTATCTCAAAATAACAGTGCAGTGTAGATGCACTCTGAGTGAGTAAAATCAGTTTTTAGTGCTGTTAAACTTTAGTCTTTCAGATCCACTTTACCACAAACAAGTTGGATTTTATGTATCAAAAGAATTGCTTACTAAATTCCAAATTAGTTACACTTGTCAAAAGACAGTTAAGGCAATGTAGTCAAGCAAGTATTAGTGAAGGCAATGATTTGGCTTCCCAAAGCTCAATTACAGGTAATGATGCAAAAATGGTATTAGACCCGTTCAGAGCTTGGAAATAATGTGTGTATGTTTATGCATGTACAGCTGATTGGAAAATGCATTTGAAGTGGGAGATTAGTGGAAAAATTACATAAAAATTATAAGGATTTATGGACAAAACTAAAATATTCAGGCCAAAACCTGAAAATTTTGATTCAGAAATTCCATCCCAGAGCCTTAGAGAACTTGGTTACTGTGCAGCCCTATTTTTGATGGAATATGCTTCTTTTCATGATTGTCTCCCCTCTTGCTGAGCTGCCATGTTGTACGATGAATACTGTGGTATCAGTGCATACCGGAAGTTGCAGTCTGGGTAAGGGTAATCCCCTCACAGAGAAGTCTGGGGACAGGAGGCACCGGAGATATAATTTCCTTGAAGAAACACAGTGGAATTGCTCAATGAAACTTTGTAGTTTTCAGCCACTTTTTGAAATTTTTGGTGAAAGATACATTTTTCTACAAATAATAGCAAGATTAATCCAATTTTTTGTTAGATCAAAAATTTAGGTTTCCACTATAAAGGAGTTTTGATAGACACAATTTTCACTGGTCCTAGAAATAGCCCATCTTTTTTTCTTGTAAATCACTCATATTTCGTATGGAAATGGCTGAAAGAGAATAAACATTAAACCACAATGCCATTTACACAAAATCCCTTTTAAAGGCAGAGCTGCACTTTAAAGATCACTCCTTCTTGTGGGGGTGTTGAGGGTTGGGCTACATAAAACTGTGTGAAAAACAATGGAACTCAGAAATGGAACATTTTCTTTATGGTCTTGGGGACTTACCGGTACTCAATCCTTTCTCGCTGTGTGGGTGACACAGAAGTTTATTTCCTGAAAATATTTATACTGGTCTGCCAGAGAGTTTTATGGCCCTGTTACAGAATTTGACATTATACATTCTATTATATATCTCACCAAATTATGTTTATGCTATTGAATGTTAAGTATGTAAAACCCTGTTCAGATAACCTGTAAAGAAAAGCTAATATTTGCCCTTCAGCTTGTTTCCTCACCCATCAAGTTCTAACCCATGTCCATGTTACTGTTGCTGTCACTTGTAATTAAGATTGGGTCCAAAGGGAGCATAATCAAAAGGATGGGACTTCATGGTGTGAGATCCTGTGAACAAACATTTATACCTCCTTTCCCCAGGCTGTTATAAATCATAGGAAAACACAGCACATTTATTAAGCGCAGCAGGACTTTTAGTGGAAGACTAATGGTCGTATTCCACTTTAGCCTGAGCTGAACCTGATTGTGCTTGTACAGAAAACTCTAAAATTTATGGAAGATTACTTATGGTTGAAAAGGAAAGCTGACACATGTTAAGGCCCACTCTGCTTGGACAAAGATGTCAATAATACAAAATTAGTGCAGTAAAGAATGAAGCTGTATACAGTGTCTTTGAAAAGGAGACTCACTAATGTGAAAATAAGGCAAAAATAGATAAATTAGGTTGATAGCAATAGAAGAGAAATTTGATATAATAGGCATTCTAGAAGTATAGTGGCATAACAAAATCAAAGTGATATTGTAATACCAGCCTGTAGATAGACTAGGTCATGTAGGTGAGAGAGTACTATACCCGGAAGATTCCATAGCACCAAACACTAAGGAATCAAACTGGAAAATTAGAGAGCAACAAGTCACTAGGAATTAATGGTATGCATCCGAGATTGATTGTAGCTACTGAGATGCTGATGAAGCTGATTTTATTGAGAGATTGAATAGCTATGTAGAAGACGTGAAAGGTAGCAAATGCTGCAGAGACTTTATATTATAAGCAGTTTACTAAACTAGTAATTTCTAATATTTTTCTACTATTTGTCATACTATTGTTTGAATATTCACTTTCCACCTCAGCCAAGTTTTTTCACCTGTTTCATAAATGAATAATAAATCCTATGTTTGTGATATTATAGTCAATTTCCATGAAAATAATTATATTTCTAATTAACCAATACATCTTTGCTGGAAATAAATAAATTAATAAGTAGGAAGAAGCCCAATGCTAAAAATGCAAATATGGCAATAAAAGGGAAAATGGATTTAAAACATGACTCAAGACTATTACATCTGAAAACTTTCCAAGTACAAAACAATTTCTTTCTATTTCTTTGAGTGGAATCGTAGCTATTCTATATTCATTCAACTTTCAGTTGTTCTGCTAGTTGTTTAAAGCTGAACATGTGCCCCTCAGAATGAAGAACTAGATAACTGTCAGTTCTAATATATCCCTAGCATTTAAGAGCTAATAAAGCAAACTGCCATTTTTGCTTGTCTCTTGAGGCTTGGGTTCTTGTAAGTATTTATAATCATCATATTGATATTGTACTGCTGGTTTTTTACATAAGGTCTTATTGTAGCAATGTTTATTGACAATGATTATAAAAGCATTGATTCTATGATTCATGTTTGGACTGACACTCTCATTCATTAACTTACTGTACCTGTAAATTATTAAGACAGATAACTATATTGAAAAGGTCACCAAGAATATCTAGCATAGAATGTTCCCCATAGATTCCTTTTCTTAACCCATACATGCACTGCCTTTTTCATGTCTAACATGGAGAGTAAAATTTAATTGACTAATTATGAGTATCCATTAGAGGTCCAATTCTGCTGCTGGGGCACAGCTATAAGTAACAGCTGAAATTGGATTTGTATATTTAAGCATCATAAGCAGACCAAATTAACATTTACATTATACTTTGGGTAGATTCTGTATTTACTATGATTGACATTCAAATTGGACTGATTTTATGAAAATGAAAACTTTGTAGTAAGCAAATTGGTCGTCCTCTTTTCCTCTTAGCTTTATTTTTTCTAGGCCACATTGATGTTATAAATCTTGTTCACCAAGTGACAGGAAATATATCGACTGAAGTTTATTATTGGGTAATCAGTCTGTGTACATTTCCCTATTGTTTCTCTGTCTGACTAAAGAGCATTTAATCGGTGACTTGTCATTCTATCACTATAATAATGATTAAATGTAGGACAGTGTCACAGTGCCTGGAATGACTCACAGGTAAGAGTGTCAGACTCAGGTCAAACTGTTGGAAATCAGGACAGACACCAAGACTTGTGGTATTATCATTACATTTTACCAAACCAGTAACAAAAGTGTACTCTTGAATCACTGTTATTTTACCATGGAGTCACAGACAGTCTCCTTAAGCTCTCTAGCTTTTCCATCACAAAGACAAGCTGGACTTTGTGATAAAAGGTTATTAAAACAAAACAAAAAAACACATGCATTTAGTTCTTCCAACCCAAAAAGGATTAGTCATTCATCCCAGATACTTCTGGAACTCTCATTAATAAACTAAAGGTGTTTTAGTTAGAAAAGAAATGAGTTATTAAATGATTAAAGCTAGTAAGATATATAACACGAAAATAAGAGTCGGTAAGTCCAAAATTATAGAGTTGTAATAATCTATGAATCTCTTAGTCTTTTCATAAATTCTCTGATGTTTCCCAAAATGACTTTTAGGGTCATCTGTCCATCAACATAAAATTCCACCCTGTCAGAATGCAAGCAGGGATGCAGAATTATTCCCTGGGTACATATTTGTAAATGAAAACAGTTTGGCACACTATCCTAGCACAGGTCCATAGACTTCCAATTGTTGAACAAACAACAACCCACTCTTTGAAATTAGCATTCTACTTGTTGTACATACACAAGTAATTCTGTTACAGTGTTACACATAATATAATTTCTGGACATTCGTTACAATCCATATGGCTCAGTGGGAACAATACAAATATTCTTTAGTTTTAAACCTCAAATAAATTCACTTATAAGGACTAAATACAGACATTTTGACCTAATATTAATTAATTTGAGTAACATACATAACATAAAGGTAATTACAGAGTTACAGGACAGTAAGGGTGAGTCTACACAGCACTGTCACCTCAAATTAGCTTATTTCAAAATTTGGTGCTGTCTACACAGTGCCAAATTTCAAAATAAATCGCTATTCCAAAACGTCCCTTAACCCTCATGCAATGAAGTTTACAGCAGGGATGTCAGAATAGCAAGCCTGTTATATTTTGATAAAATGGGCTTGCTCTTAAGATCAGGGCCAGTTGGAGGCATGGGCGAGCCGAGCAACTGCCCAGAGTGCCAACCGATGAGGGGGCGCCTGATGGCAGCTGTAAGGGGCGCGTGGCTATCAGGAGCCGTGCGCCCGGCTCCCGCAGCGCCGGCCTGCCCACATCCCCGCAGCACTGGTCAGCAGCGCCCTTCCCCCCATGGCTGCGGGGCCCTGTCTGGGCAGTGTGTGCGCTGTGCACCCCAGGGGTGGGCCTTGGGCTGCATGCCAGCAGCTGTGGCCGGCACGCGCATGTGCTCTGTGCTCTGGGGGGTGCCCTGCGCCCGGGGGCGGCGCTGCACCCCCGGGCCCAGGACACCAAAAGGGCACGGGCCGGCCCTGCTTAAGATGCAGAACAGAAGTTTCAGGATACCAGATCTCTGCAGTGTAGTCATAGCCTAAAAAGGCTATAATAACAACTGGTAAATTTAATTATACTATTTAATTTAATTATTATACATAAAATAGGATGTAGCTAGATGAAGGAAAATACAATCAACATATATTATCAATTTAACATTTCCTTTTTAATCTATTCTAACACTGGAACTGTCTAGATACACAATAGTGCCTTTTAATACTACTTTGATGTGCACCTGTCAATTAATCCTAGTTGATCTGTCAGTGTCATAAACACATTGAACAAGACTGAACAATGTAGTTGGTGTGGGAGATACATGAACCCCAATTTAAGGAAAAGACTCTGGGGAGGACTCAGGACTATAATAGCACAGATTTAATCATTAAATCAAAATAGGTAAACAAGAAACAAAGTGTATTTGCCCTAAGCTCACTACAATGATAATGCCATTATAAATTATTCCTTCTTTCCCTCCTGTAATGGACAGGAGAAGTGCTGGCCAGCACTCAGAGACTAAAAGGTTAAACTCAGGGGCTGTGTCTACACTGCACCCCTTTTCCGGAAAAGGGATGCAGATGAGACAAGTCGGAATTGCAAATGAAGCGGGGGATTTAAATATCCCCTGCTTCATTTGTATAAACATGGCTGCCGTTTTTTTCCGGCTCGGGGCTTTGCCGGAGGAAAGCACCAGTCTAGACGGGATCTTTCGGAAAATAAACCCTTTTCTGAAAGATCCCTTAATCTTGATCCCTTATTCCTGGAAAAAAGCGGCAGCCATGTTTATATAAATGAAGCGGGGGATATTTAAATCCCCCGCTTCATTTGCAATTCCGACTTGTCTCATCTGCATCCCTTTTCCGGAAAAGGGGTGCAGTGTAGACACAGCCAGGGTGTTGGAAGGAAGCCAGATGAATCAATGGAATACAGTGCTGAAATTTAAATTGTTAATTTATACCTTGTCTGATTTCTTGAGTTCTAAGTTAGCAGCTGGAGGAACAAGATGAAATAATCAACTGGAATTAACATGCCTACAAGAAATATTGGCCCAGGGCTGGACTAGGCCTTGAGGTATGATTCATGAGTAGAAGGAAAATGTGTAGTTAGTGTCAATTAGGTTATTTTTTCTTTCTGTATTGTTTGGTAAAACTTCTCTGTATGAAATCTATGTGCCTCCCTCCTCCCATTCACTATACTCCAAGCTGTTCCCAGAGATACCATTTTTTCTGTGTTTTAATCTGCTCTTTTCTTAGTTGCTCTATTACACCTAGTAACCAAATATGATTTATGAAGTATATCTTTTTGTGTTGTTAATAAATTCACCTTTTTTAAGGCAATGATTTGATTCCTGTGTGCTGGAAAGTAGCAGGAGGTCAGTGAATATGTGCCTAAGACTAAGAGGTCAGTTATCAGACCATTTGTTTTCCATGTTTTGTTTTGTTTCTTCAAGCTCTCTTGTGGCAGGATTTGGGGTATCCCTTGGGAAGAAATTCAAGTGTCCTCCCTGCTAGTTTATAGGGGGGGTTAAAATCACTTGATGGTGGCAGAGCTAGTGCATCTGTGACTCTGGCGGGGGGGTTGTTTGTTTGTTTGTATGCTTGTTTTGTAAGCAGAGCCTATAGAGGCAAGGTATTTAAGGTATTTTGTGGGACCCCACCTTCTGCACTCAGAGTGCCAGAGCACGGAACAGCTTTGACACCTCAGAAGGAGAGAGAATCAAGAGAAAACTAATCAGTTGAAGGGAGGATGTTGTTTGCTAATGTGTGCTGTACCTGAACCAGAAGACTTAGTTGGTTCCCAATTGCAATTCTTTACTGACTCTAAGTCTCTGCAGACCAAGGAAGCTGAAGAGCATATCCTTTTTCTGATGAATGTTGTTTTAAAAGTTTGCTTAATAGGGCATTTGAATGTCTATGCAAGGATGTCTGCAAGGCAAGGCTTGTTTTAATATGTATGTGTCTAACCACTAATAGTACATGTATATAAGTTACTACTGTCATTAATTAACCTAAATCCAAAGCAAGCCTTGTCACAGTTAACTGGTGATCATCAGAGGCATGTGAAGATTCTGTTATCCATTGTTTTCCCAAGGAAAAGTATAACCTGCTAAGTAATCCACATATAGATTAAAAGGTTAAGGGCTTTTCTACATTAGAAATGCTGCCGCAGCAATTCTGCAGCTGAGCCAATGTATGGCTTCAGCACAGACACTACAGAAATAGAGAAGGTTTCTCCCCTCAGCATAGTTAAGCCACTACTTTAAAAGGTAATAGCTAGGTTAAGATAAAATTCTTCCTTCAACCTAGTCTGTCTATGTCAGGAGTTAGGTCATCTCAGGGAGTGTTGATTTTTTCAGAATTCTCAATGAATCAGGTGGGTTGATTTAACTTTTGAGTATAGATCTGTCTAAGTAAGCAATATGTCAATGGTGTTAGGTTAACTTTGATTATGCTCAGACAATGTTTTTACTATTGATGGTCTCAAATGATTCTCATCATAGTTAAGCAATTTAAATTTAATCTCACTTGGGGCAGTGAGTATCATAGGTGGGAGAAGGCATTGCCTTTCCAAACCACCAGACATGGCCCTGCCCACACTCCTTCCCCAGAACACCTACTTGTAATGTCTCCATCCCCACCATCCACAGGGGGTAAGGAGGCTGGGGGTGCACACTGCCACCCTCTCTGGTGCTTTGGGACCAGAGAGGCTTGGCCCATGTATTCTCCTCCCTCCCTGTGGTGCAGGGGATGGGGCCTGGGCAGGAAGCATGAGGTCTTCTCCAGCCCAACCTTCAACCCACTGCCAATGATCTCAATCTAATTTTAATACTGTTCAGTACTTTAGGGAAATATTTTAATCCACCTTATACTTGTTTATGTTTTTTGACTATAAATAATAAAAATAGAGTGATCACATGGTAATATAGTAGACATGAAACCTGACTTAAACAGACTTTACCCATTAAGAAAATATTTGACTCCAATCCTGAAAACCCAATTATAATGGAAGTTACTTCTCTTAATAAGCACTTACTTTGAAGGTGGTGTTTGTAACTTGCCATTCCTTGTGCTTGTTGTCAGATGAAAAATGTGATTGTCTCAGATGAAATTCTGTCCATCACTTTCTGATCTTTTCATCCACTTCAGATTCCAGACTTTATTTTTCTTTTGATTTAACTAGTGCATATTCATTGAGTTCTGAAAAAGTTGAAGTTTGCTGTGGGTTTACTCACTAATTGACTTTATTCCAAAATAACATAGTGCCCATCTACACTACAAGCCTTTATTTCAAAATAATGTTGAGCTGGAGGACTTATTCTGACTTAAGGTAACCCTTATTTTACGGGGAGTAAGGGAAGTCGAAGAGTGTTTTCCTTCTATTGTTTGCTGTGTAGATAGCACCAAAAGCCAAATTAAGATATTTTGACTTAAGCTATGCAACTGATGTAGCTGAAGTTGCGTAGCTTATTCCCATGTTAGGCCTTCTGTGTAGACATGCCCAAATAGACTAGTGCCTTGCCAGAACTGAAGAAATCAGGTTTCAAAGAGGTAGGAAATGCATTGTAGTAGGCTTTTAGTGTTTGACGTTATTACTGAACGGGTAAAGGAATAATAAGGCTCTTATTAAAATTCTATCTCCAGTCTTCTGATAATTTACCTGTTCAGAAATGCACAGCAACAGAATGGAGAGAAAATTCTCAGCTGCTAGGAAAGTAACTGAGGAAAGAAGTGGAAGACATTGCTAAAAGATTATTTCTAGGGCTTTTAAAACATAGACAATATGAAAGGGAAAGCTGGTGGAGTGAGAAGCAGAGAAGTGTTCTATATTTTTTAGGTATGGGTACTTGGTCCTGTCATCATAGTATGTCTGTGTCTAGACTACATGCCTCTGTCGTCAGAGGCATGTAGATTAGACAGATAGGCAAAGTCAAATGAAGCCGCGATTTAAATGATCGCGGCTTCATTTAAATTTACATGGCTGCTGCGCTGAGCCAACAAACAGCTGTTCAGCTGTTTGTCCACTCAGCGCGCTAGTCTGGACACTCCCCTGCCGACATCAAAGCCCTTTGTCGGCAGCCCCGTTATTCCTCGTGGGATGAGGTTTACTGGGGCTGCCGACAAAGGGCTTTGATGTTGGCAGGGGAGCGTCCAGACTAGCGCGCTGAGCGGACAAACAGCCGATTAGCTGTTTGTCGGCTCAGCGCAGCAGCCATGTAAATTTAAATGAAGCCACGATCATTTAAATCACGGCTTCATTTGCCTTTGCCAAAACAACAAATCTACATGGCTCCGTCGATGGAGCCATGTAGTTTAGATGTACCCTATGTGAGCACTTCATATTCTTCACTGTATGTAACCTTGCAATATCTTTGTGAGGTAAGGAAGAACTATCTTCCCCATTTTGCTGATGGAGACTTGAGGTAGGGATCAATAAAGTGGTTTGCCCATTAATGTTCAGAAAGTTAGTAGCAACAAAAGGGAATTGAACGTAGGTCTCCTAAGTTAGTCCTCTAAGTTGGACTGTCCTTCCTCTCTGGTGGTTAGAACTCAATTTTTATCTTTGAGAAGGTATGACCTAAACACAAAAAAGGTAATTAAGATCTGACCCAAGGAAATCTGGGTGACTTGAATTTGCATATGCTGTCTTTAAAAAAAAATTGAATTCTCAGTCCAAAGTAGAAATATTTTCCACTTGTTTGAGCTCTACATGCAGACAAGCTGAATTTTATTCAGGTTGAATTATAAAGTAGACCTTTTATTCAAGAGATATGACTAATACAGACCAACTGCTTGTTTTTTATCTTACATAGGCTCCAGCTGGTTCCTTCTGTCACTCCTGAGGCTTAATGGAAATCCCCTACTTTATGGAAAAAGCAGCCTAGTGATAGCAATCTCTGTGACAATAAATCGTAGAAAACAGATGTCTAGTGAAAACTCTTCACTGTGCTCACAGCTTTCTGGCTGAAAATTCATAGATGTAGGGGAAGGGAAACCATATGCAACTTCTGACTGCAATTCACCAGTCCACAGTATGGATCTAGAGTCCACAAATTATTTTTGGCTTCAGTTCTGTATGGGAAAAAACAATAAATGCTAGTATGATGTAATAAGTACAGATAATGCTTAAATCAAATAGTTACATCCAGAACCACAACACTTTGTCACATAAAAAGCTATAGCATGTGGTTCTTTGAAGCCATTCTTCAATTTTCAGAGCAAGAGAGATCAATATTGCATTTACTATTTGACAGTGAATATTTTCTTACAAATGAAAGAACATTTGTTGTTTGAAAGAATTTTGTGAAACATTTCCCACACACTCCCGCAACACTAGTGCGGGAAGACCTGCAACACCTGTGCCAGCACTGCTTCAGTCTCAACCACCTGTGCCTGTAGCCAGACAAAACACCTGAGCATGGATGCCTTTACCCAGATCCTGGTGTGGTTTTGCAGGGACTGTGGCTTGCAATTCCCACTTATTGATATACAGGCTGAGGGGACCATCCAATGTGAAAGGTGCCTGCTGGTGGAATCTCTCAGGCAGCAGGTGGGAGAGCTAGAGGAGGAGGTGGCTAGACTGAGGAGCATCCGAATCCATGAGCAATTCCTGGACAGTGTTCATGTGGCGGCAGCTGAGGTAACTGTCCCAGTACACAAGACTGATGACACACCACTGGTGGAGGAGGAGACAGCTCAGGGTGGACGCCGGCAGCTCGTTACTTGTGGCGGGAGGCAGTGCTCCACCCCTGCTCCGAACCCTCCTGCTGTGGTACTCAGAAACCATTATGGTCTTCTTCATACAGGAGATAAGGAATCACTCCCTACAACAAAGGAGAAGCCTTGTACCCCCAAGCCTGGGAGGTCTGCTGCCACCACTGCGAATAGGAAACGTAGGGTAATGGTGG
Organism: Pelodiscus sinensis; assembly: GCF_049634645.1. Classification (NCBI taxonomy): domain Eukaryota; kingdom Metazoa; phylum Chordata; order Testudines; family Trionychidae; genus Pelodiscus; species Pelodiscus sinensis. The sequence continues at coordinate 124,590,249 of NC_134712.1, read as the reverse complement.
TCAGAGACTCTCTTCTGAGGGGGATGGAGACACTCATCTGTCACTCTGACATTTCATCTCGGGAGGTATGCTGTCTGCCAGGGGCCCATATCGGAGATGTTGCAGAGGCATTGTCGAGGATTTTCTGGCCCTCTGACTACAACCCCATGCTACTCATCCATGTGGGCACAAATGATATTGCGAGGTGTGACACTGAGCGGATCAATAGTGGCTCTGGGAGTATGGATGAAGGAGTTTGGAATGTAGGTGATATTCTCTTCAATCCTACCTGTCAAAGCTAGGGGCCTGGGCAGAGACAGGTGCATCCTGGAGGTGAATGCCTGGCTGCGAAGATAGTGTCACCAGGAGTGCTTTGGCTTCCTCAACCATGTGATGCTATTCCAAGAAGGACTGCTAGGCAGAGATGGTGTTCACCTTTTGAGGAGGGGGAAGTCTCTATTTGGACACAGATTGGCTAACCTAGTGAGGAGGGCTTTAAACTAGGTTTCACGAGAACAGGTGAGCAAAGCCTCCGGATAAGTGGAGAACATGGAGACCTGGGAGATGGGTTAAAAATGGGAGGGAGCCTGAGCTATAATGGCAGAGAGAGGAGGGACAGGGCAAAACTGGGAGGCAAGATCAAATCAGTATTTTAGATGGCTATATACAAATGTGAGAATTATGGGTTATAAACAGGAAGAACTGAAAGTGCTAATAAATAAATACAACTATGAGATTGTTGGCATCAAAGAAACTTGGTAGGATAATACACATGATTGGAAAGTTCATATGGAAGAGTATAGCTTGCTCAGGAAGGATAGACAGGGGGAAAAGGGAGGAGGTGTTGCCATATATACTAAAAATGTACACACTTGGACTGAGGTAGAGATGGACATAGAAGACGGAAGTGTTAAGAGTGTCTGGGTTAGGCTAAAAGGGGTAAAAAACAAGGGTGATGTCATATTAGGAGTCTACTATAGGCCACCTACCCAGGTGGAAAGGTGGATGAGGCTTTTTTTTTTAAACAACTAAGAAAATCATCCAAAGCCCAAGATTTGTTGGTGATAGGGGACTTCAACTATCCAGATATATGTTGGGAAAATAACACAGAGGGACACAAAGTATCCAATACATTTTTGGACTTCATTGGTGACAACTTTTTATTTCAGAAGGTTGAAAAAGCTACCGGGGGGAAGCTGTTCTAGATTTGATTTTAACAAATAGGGAGGAACTGGCTGAGAATTTGAAAGTAGAAGGCAGCTTGGGTGAAAGTGATCATGAAATCATTGAGTTCACAACTCTAAGGAAGGGTAGAAGGGAGAATAGCAAAATAAAGACAATGGATTCCAGGAAGGCGGATTTTGGTAAACTCAGAGAGGTAAAGTCTTGGGAATCAAGACTGATGGGAAAAACAACTTAGGAGAGTTGGCAGTTTTTCAAAGGGACATTGTTAAGGGCCCAAAAGCAAGCTATTCCACTGTGTAAGAAAGATGGTCTGAGGTAAGTACCGTAGGATGAAGTTTAATAAGGAGAAATGCAAAGTACTCCACTTAAGAAGGAACAATCAGTTTCACACATACAGAATGGGAAGTAAATGTGTAGGAAGGAGTACTACAAAAAGGGATCTAGGGGTCATAGTAGACCATAAACTAAATATGAGTCAACAGTGTGATGCTGTTGCAAAAAAAGCAAATATGATTCTGGGATGCATTAACAGGTGTGTTGTGAGCAAGACACCAGAAGTCATTATTCTGCTCTTCTCTGCACTGGTTAGGCCTCAGTTGGAGTATTATATCCAGTTCTGGGCACCACATTTCAAGAAAGATGTGGAAAAAGTGGAGTGGATCTAGAGAAGATCAACAAGAATGATTAAAGATCTAGAGAGCATGGCCTATTAAGAAAGGCTGAAAGAATTGGGTTTGTTTAGTTTAGAAAAGAGAAGATTTAGGGGGGACATGATAGCAGTTTTCCAGTATCTAAAAGGGTCATAAGTGGGAGGGAGAAAACTTAATCATCTTGGACTCTGAGGATAGAACAAGAAGCAATGGGCTTAAACTGCAGCAAGGGAGATTTAGGTTGGACAGTAGGAAAATGTTCCTAACTGTCAGAGTGGTTAAACACTGGAATAAATTGCCCAGGGAGGTTGTGGAATCTCCATCTCTGGAGATATTTAAGAGTAGGTTAAATAAATGTCTATCAGGGATGGTCTAGACAGTATCTGGTCCTGCCATGTGGGCAGGGGACTGGACTCAATGACTTCCCAAGGTTCCTTCCAGTCCTAGTATTCTATGATTCTGTGATCTGAAAGAAATTATATAACTCAGAGAAGAGCTAGAGTGTGGGGCTGAAATCAATGAAAAAAAAAATCCAATTGCCTTCTATGGTGGAGGATTGGGCTCATGTGTCTAAAAAGCAAGCAATGGATGGGGATCAAGATATTATCCACAGTGTCCATTAGAATTTTGTCAAGCAACAGCAAAAGGTATTAAGAAACATCACATTTTTCAAATGTGATGATGGTGTTGGTATTGGAGAAGCTCTATTAATGTGAATTTCAATGTGTGTGCTTGTGATTAAAAAAAATAAAAATAAAAATAAAACTGCCTCTTCAACTGTGGTTAGTCCTATGGATATGACTCTGGAGTGGGGATCAGGAAATGTGCATTTTCAAGGTTGTCACTGACTTGCTATTTGGCCCTGAGTGAGTCATTTTATCTCTGTATCAGTTGTCCTGTCTGTAAAATGAAGGAATTCATACTGTAACAGTTCTATCAGATCCTGGCATGAAAAATGTTATGTAAATATTAAGTATTAATATTTCAGACACCACTAGCATGGGCAATCTTTCCTATCACCAGTGGAACTTTATAGTGTATAACTTTGTTAAATGAATATTTAATAATAGCCAACTTTTATTTCACCTGCTTCTAGTGTGATCATGTTTTCCAAAGGAACAATGATGGTATGTCTACACTACAGAGTTATTTCAAAATAACTCACAGTATTTTGAAATAAGGTGGGCATCCACACAGTAAGCACATTCTTTTGAAATTATTTCAAAATAACAACCTTCTTATTCTGAAATAATATAACCTCATTTCATGAGGAATAATGCCTATTTTGAAATAAGGTGAGTGTGGACGGTGCAGCTGTAGTCTATTTTTAAATAATTGGTCTCCAGGGTTTCTCAGAGCTGCGCTGCTGTCCACTCCACACCCCTCAAAATTCTACAGTTTCCCTTTCCCTGCAGCCTTGAAAGTGCAGGCAGAAGGGAAAGTGCTTGTGGCATGGCACATTCCCTGCTCACACCTCGCCACACACTAGCACCCTGCCCAGCCTTCCCTGCTGCCATGGCAGTGCTCCCACTGAGCTCCCCGCAGCTGCAAACATGCTGACAGCCAGCTCTGAAGCCCTTTGCCAGGGAAGAAAGTGAAGGACACCCTTGTAAACCGTTGCCAGAGATTCTGGATCTTATTGAGGTCTGGGGGGGATCAATCAAACCTCCAGGATCTTTGCACCAGATGGTGAAATGCTGGCAAGTATTGCCAGATGGCCACCAGCCTGGTCCAGAGGAGGCACAGCTGCACTCTGGACCAGGTCTGTAGAAAGATCAAGGAGCTCCAGCAGGCCTACATCAAGGTCAGGGAAAGAAGTTCCCAATTGGGAGCGGCACCCCAGACCTGCTGCTTTTACACCCATCTGGATGGCATCCTTAGAGGGGGCAGGTCACCTCCCATCCCCTTGTCATTAACTCCGACCTGGACACACCCATTGTCAACCTCCAGAGGGCGGGGCTGTGGAGGAGGATGAGGCCAGCACTGACACCATGACTGAGAGCCAAGAGGTGTTCATCACCCTGGAACTGGTACCCACCCTCCCAGGATATCTCCCAGGTTTTGGATGATGCTGCAGAAGGCACATCAAGTGAGTTTCATTACTTTCCCTGTCTACATGCAGGGGCAGGTGGTGGGCTGCGAGAGGCTGTGCACTCCTCACTTGGCCTTCTTGGCCTATGGATCACATAGCAGCCTGCGCACAAGAAGCACCATTCCACAGCACTCAGTCCCATGAAGCTGCCACACAGGAACCAGTCACTCCTTCTCACAAGGTTCCTTCATAGGCCTGCCTTACTCCAGACTCCATGATGGAGTCCCTTCCCATCACAAGCCACCATAAGGAGGCTGTGTCAGGGAAAAACACAGCAGTGCTACACACAGCATAGGGTCATACCCACGCTCTTGGGACAGCATCTGCTCCAGGTAAAACACAGTGAGGTGGAGGACACGGATCCCCTATAGGGGAACCTGCGGGGTGGAGGAAATATAGGGAACCCCAGTACCACCCTTCCTAGAAAACACTGTCTGCTGCTCTCACACACCTCCCCCAACAACCTCCTTCCTTTCCTCCAATGGGCAGGGATAGAGTCCTCTTTTTGTGGGATGCTTCCCCTGCCAGACCCGACGTGTGCAGGGCACGGAGAGAAGCCGAGCCATCCTGTTGCACCCTTCCCACCCTCAGGCTCTTGGCCTGGCCAGCATCTTCTCATGCCTCGTTGTCCCCAGGGTGTGGGGGTAGCAAGGCTCCCGCAGGACATCCATGCTCCTGCAGCACATTGCCCATTGGCTATGCCACAGATGGCCTTGCCTGAAGCACTTTGACGTTGTCTGAACTGAGACCTTTTGGTGTCGGCTCACACGTTAGGGCTAGGCTTCATGCACCCTGTCTCCTGGGATGACTGGCCTTCTTGATTTTCTTCACAACTGGACCACATATGAGTGGGGCATGTGCAACACCTCCCACACCATCCTCCCAAACTGGCTAGACATGCCAGGACAACCTGGAAAGAGAACACCTCAAGTGCCTCTGTTCCTTCAACTGTAAGTTTGAGGAGGAGCACCAGGAGTACCGTCCTGACCAGAAGCTGTGCTGCTCCATCTGGGAGCAGCTGTTGCAGCAGCACAAGGGCATGTGCATGGCTTACACTAATGCTATTGACCACATCGTCACTGCCATAGACTGGGCTAGCAGTCACTCCTCATAGACTCATAGACTCATAGGGTACGTCTAAACTACATGGCTCCATCGACGGAGCCATGTAGATTTGTTTGTTTGGCAAAGTCAAATGAAGCCGTGATTGAAATGATCGCGGCTTCATTTAAATTTACATGGTTGCCGCGCTGAGCCGACAAACAGCTGATCAGCTGTTTGTCTGCTCAGCGCGCTAGTCTGGATGCTCCCCTGCCGACATCAAAGCCCTTTGTCGGCAGCCCCGGTAAACCTCATCCCACGAGGAATAATGGGGCTGCCGACAAAGGGCTTTGATGTCAGCTGGGGAGCATCTAGACTAGCGCGCTGAGCGGATAAACAGCTGATTATCTGTTTGTCGGCTTAGCGCGGCAGCCATGTAAATTTAAATGAAGCCGCGATCATTTAAATCGCGGCTTCATTTGACTTTGCCTATGTGTCTAATCTACATGCCTGTGGCGACAGAGGCATGTAGTCTAGACACAGCCATAGACTTTAAGGTCAGAAGGGACCATCATGATCATCTAGTCTGACCCCCTGCACAGTGCAGGCCACAGAATCTCACCCACCCCCTCCTAGAATAATCCTCTCACCTATATCTCAGATATTGAAGCCTTCAAATACTTTGAAGACCCCAAGATGCAGAGAATCCTCCAGGTGTGATCTGTACCCCATGCTACAGAGGAAGGCGAAAAACCTCCAGGGTCTCTGCCAATGTACCCTGGAGGAAAATTCCTTCCCGACCCCAAATATAGCAATCAGCTAAACCCTGAGCATGTGGGCAAGACTCACCAGCCAGACACCCAGAAAGTTCTCTATAGTAACTCCTATTATCCCTCCATTGACCTATTTACCACTGATAATGAGTGGTCAATTAGTTGCCAAAATCATGTTATTTCATCAAACCATCCCCTTCATAAACCCATCTAGTTTAATCTTGAAGCCAGATAGATCTTTTGCCCCCACTACTTCCCTTGGAAGGCTGTTCCAGAACCTCACTCCTCTAATGGTTAGAAACCTTCGTCTAATCTCAAGTCTAAATTTCCTACTAGGCAGTTAATATCCATTTGAACGTGTGCCCACATTGGTATTAAGCTTAAATAATTCCTCCCCCTCCCTGGTATTTATCCCTCTAAGGGTATGTCTACACTACCCTCCTAGTTCGAACTAGGAGGGTAATGTATGCATACCGCACTTGCTAATGAAGCCCAGGATTTGCATTTCCCGGGCTTCATTAGCATAAGCGGGGAGCCGCCATTTTTAAATCCCCGCTGCTTCGAACCCCGTGTAGTGCGGCTACACGGGGCTCGAACTAGGTAGTTCGGACTAGGGTGCCTATTCCGAACTACCAGTACACCTCGTTTCACGAGGAGTAACGGTAGTTCGGAATAGGACCCTAGTCCGAACTACCTAGTTCGAGCCCCGTGTAGCCGCGCTACACGGGGATCAAAGCAGCGGGGATTTAAAAATGGCGGCTCCCCGCTTATGCTAATGAAGCCCGGGAAATTCAAATCCCGGGCTTCATTAGCAAGTGCGGTATGCATACATTACCCCGCTAGTTCGAACTAGCGGGGTAGTGTAGACATACCCTAATATATTTAAAGAGTGCAATCATATCCTCCCTCAGCCTTCTTTTGGATAAGGTAAACAAGCCAAGCTCCCCGAGTCTCCTTTCAGCACCTGCTGCTTCCCAAGTCCCCCTAGAAGTCATGCCTGCCCCACCCCCAGCTTCTCCTCCTAGCCTTCCCCCTAGTGCTGCCAAGGGTCCCTCACATGAGGCGGCAGGACCACCTGAGGCAGGTGCCACTCCCAGCCCCAGCCCTGAACTCCCCCGACTCTCCTTCTCCCCTTCCAGATTCTTTATCCAGTCCTTCCCCAGTTCTAGATTCCCCAAATGAAAATCAGACCATTTATTGTCTCAAACAAAAAGTCTGGTTTATTTGGTCTGCAGGGGATGAGGAAGCGGGGTAGCAAGGACAAGGAAAAGGAAGGGTGGAGGAGGAATGGCACATAGGAGTTTATGCAGAGGCCCCTTGTGGGGAGGCTCAGGGGACAGTCTCACAGCTGACCTTGTCTAAACCTCTCCCTTATGGCTTCCTCCATGCACAGACTACTGATGGGCTTGGATGTCAACAGTGCACGGCTGCCTCAAAGGCCCTGGTAAGCTGCTTGGCCTCTTTTTCCCACTCTTGCATGACAGTTTCCCCTTTATTTTCACAAAGGTTCTGTATGACACAGCAGGCTGCCACCACCTGGGGGATGTTCCATTTTTCGATGTCCAGGCAGATGAAAAAACACTGACCGGAACCTTCCTTTGAGGTGACCAAAGGCATCCTCCACCATGATGAGGCACCTGCTCAGTCTGGCATTGAAGTATTCCTTGGTGGGGTCCAGGTATCCCATGTAAGGATTTATGAGCTAGGGAAGCAAGAGGTAGGCTGCATCCCCCACAATGCAGATGGGCATGTTCATGTCTCCAATCCTGATGGTGCAGTTGGGGAAAAAATGCTGGCATATATCCTGTGGAAGAAACTGGAGTTCCTATTGATTTGGGCTTTGTGAGCCTTCTCTGACTACCAAACATTAATGCCAGTGAACTGGCCACTGTGGTCCACAAAGGCCTGCAGGACTGAAGGGAGATGTGGGTGCCGTCAATGGCTCCCCCTGCAGTTGGGGAAGACCATGTAAGCAAACTTACAGGGCGGGAAATTCCACCACCCTCCTTCTCCTAGGAAACCCATAGAAATGCTTCTCCACCATCCTAGGACAATGGCATAGGAGGCATACCTGCATGAGCATGGGCCCAACTGTTGATCTCTCCATGCTAAATGGAGTGTTAGCTGTCTGGGGTGGCAAGCTTCCACAGTGGTGACGCTTCTGGAGGAGGATGGAGGGTCTCATCCGGCTGTCCCATCGCCAAAGGGCAGGGGCAAGCCACTTACAGAGTTCCATGAAGGTGTTTTTCCACATATGGAAGTTCTGGAGCCACTGCTGGCTGTCCCACCACTCCATGATGATCCAGTCCCACCAGTCAGAACTGGTCTCCCATCGCCAGACATGGCATTGCATGGTGTGCAGGGGAGAGGGGTGAGAGGAACTGTGGAGAAGGAGGAGCGCCTGCGCCTGGATGAAGAGGTCCCCTATTCCAGGCTGGTCATCGTCCTCAACCAGTGCCTTGAGGGCAGCCTGCATAAATATGCCAGGAGTTGCAACAGCAGGTCTAAAAGTCTGTGACTACTATGCAGCAGCTCCGGCTCCATGGTAGGAGAGCTGTGGTGTCTGCAAGGGCAATCAGAACACACAGTGCAAAGAGTTTGCTGTCCCTCAAGGAGGTAGGCGATGGAGAAGAGTCTGAGGGTGCATCTGCACTGCACCGTTATTCTGGAATAATGGCCATTATTCCAGAAAAACAATACTAGCATCCACATAGTAATTGTGTTCCAGTTTGATTTCATCTTACTTAAAAACAAGAGACCAGAATTGCACATGTTATTCCAAATGAAGTCTTACTAGTGCCTTGTATGATGGTACTAACACTTCCCTATCTCCACTGGAAATAACTTGCCTGGTGCATTTTAGGATTGCATTAGCCTTTTTCATTATTGCATTACATTGCTGGCCCATAGTTATCTTGTCTTTCTACTGCTCTATCATGACCAATTTATAGGTCTTCAGCGTATACACATTTTTACTGTACTGATAATTCCTAAATGTTGATCTTGCACTTTGACCTATTAATTTTCATTTTCTATTACATTTTCCAGGTGATCCAGATCTTCTTGTATAATAGTCTGATCCTCCAGATGGTCAATACCTTCCGACATTGTTTTATCTACAATTTTATTAACCATTTCCCATTTTTGTGATAAGATTATTAATAACCATGTTAAATTAGACTGGTCCCATGTCTGATCTCTGCAGAACTCTACTAGTCTGTAGCCCCCCTCCATTCTGACAGTTCACATTTGAGTATAATCCACTGTAATCCCCCTTTAACCAGTTCCTTTTACACCTTTCAGTTCTCATATTAATTCCCATCTTCTCAGATTTTAATTCATAGTTTCCTGTGTGGAACTACACCAAATGCCTTACTAAAATCCAGGTAGATTAGATCTACTGCATTTCCTTTGTCTGAAAGAATCAATTATCTTCTCAAAAAAGGAGATCAGGTTGGTCTTGCATTGCAAAGCCATGTTTTTTATCCAATTACTGTGCACCATTATAGCCTTCACCACGTTCTCTTTAAAAATGTGTTCCAATACCTTCCTTACACGTGAAATTAATAGGCTAATAGTTTTCTGGATAGCTTCTTTCCCCTGTCTTAAAAAATAGCTACCATATTAGCAATTTTTCCAGTCATACGGTATGACTCTACAAGTTTACAGATTCATTAAAAATCATTGCTAATGGCTTGGCAATTTCATGTGTCAGTTTCTTTAATGTTTTTAGATGTAGATTATCCAGGTCTCCAGGCCACCTCAGTTAGGTCCATTAAGATTGTTCAATTTATCTTCCACTTTAGATAAGGTACTTTCTATTTCCATATTTTCATTGTCATTAGCCACCCTGCCACTACTCTCAAGACCCCTATTTGTTCAAGTGTTGAACTATGCCTAGAATATCTTTAACCTACTCCATCCTCAGTGTTTAGCTGTCCCACTTCTTTCCTTTGCTCCATATATGTGGCTAGAGGGAGTTTTACTGTTAATTTTAATTTCCTTTGGCTTGGCTTTTGGCATTTCTCACTTTTCCCCTACACCAGTGGTCACCAACCAGTAGATGAGTATCTACCAGTAGATCTTGGAGCCTCTGACAGCCGATCCTGGCTCGTTTGGCCAGGAAGCTATCAAGTGCTGGCACTTCAGTTGCCCCGCCACCCACCGTTATGCTGCTCCTGCCCTCTGCTTTAGAACTGCCCTTCTGCTTGCTGTGCAGGGTGTGGAGGGAGATGAGAGGGGTGCTGATGTCAGGATGTCCCTCCTCCCCCCACTTCTGTACCCTATCTCCACACAGAGAGAAGGGGATGGAGGGAGCTTGGCAATGCAAATCTCTGTCACCCTCACCCACTCGCTGTCATTCTCACCAACACACACTGTCCTGCACTCTCATCTGACCCAACACATACTAGGGGGGTTGTTGTTACTCCTTTTACTGCTTGCAAAGTGGATTAGCTTTGGTTTTTGACTGGTCTGTGCATTTCATCATTTTCATTTCTCTCTTACACTTAAATTAATTGAGTAGTGAGTTCTAAAATGTCTAACTTCTCATGGCGGGAGTAATTATCCCCCTGGTCATTGCTGCTCCTGGAAGTGGCTAGTGTGTCCCTGCAGCCCCTGAGAGAGGCAGAGCAGAGGGTCTCCACAAGTGTCCTTACCTGCAAACACCACTCCTGCAGCTCCCATTGATCAGTAATGGGTAACTGTGGTCAGTAAAAGTGGGGCAAGGGTATTTGTGTTTGCAGTAGATCTTACATTGCACTTTAATTGACAAAGTGATCTTGTGGTTTAAAAGGTTGGAGACCACTGTCCTACACCTTCTGATCTCTAAGGCTTCGTCTACATTGGCATGATCTTGTGCAAATACTCTTTAATGCAAGAGTTCTTGCGTTAAAGTATTTACGCAAGAGAGCGTCTACACTGGCATGTGCCTTTGCGCAAGAGATGTGCTTTTGCACAAAATCATCCGTGCCAGTGTAGATGCTCTCTTGCGCAAGAAAGCTCCGATGGCCATTTTAACCATCAAGCTTTCTTGCACAAGAAATTCATGTTGCTTGTCTACACTGGCCTCTTGCGCAAGAACAGTTGCATAAGAGGGCTTATTCCTGAGTAGGAGCATCATAGTTCTTGTGCAAGAAGCACTGATTTCACACATTAGAACGTCAGTGTTCTTGCACAAGAACTCCCCACCAGTGTAGACAGGCAGCATGTTTTTGTGCAAAAGCGGCCACTTTGGTGCAAGATTGCGCCAGAGTAGACACAGCTTAAGTGGTAGCATATTTGCTGATCCATCCCACTTTCCATTCCTTGTAAGCGTAAGCAGGGGATGAACTACTGCTTGTTATCAGCCAGCTAAAAGGAGAGAGCTGCTCACTCCAATTGTTTAGCTCTGCAAGATAATTAACTGTTAACTGTTGATATGTAAATACAGTTCAGGAGAGAATACGAGGTATGGCTATGTAAATCCAATTCAGCCAGGGCTGATGGAAGATCAGTGTTGGAATGGAATGTGGTGTACTGTAAATAATTTGGGGCTGTTGTGGGGGTCACAAATCATGCTACCCCTAAATGTGGGAACTGTAAAACATGACACCAGTGCTTGCAGGAGTGTCACCATCATTGTAAGAGGTCTCCGAGGCACAAGCCTCCCCCCTTCCAGAGTTGGGTGAACTGAGCTGGGGGGAAGGGCTAAAGGGCTTGAGTCAATCTGCTTCACACCTGCCAGGTGTGAGCTGTAAGACTGGCCCTACCTGCCTCTTTCCCCCTTTGTTTTAAGGACAGATCTAAAGCAGACTCCATGAGGAGTCTTTTAACTAGTCCAGTGGAAGTTGGAATATTTTGCCAGCGTAGGTGGTGGCTAAACAGTTGAAGTCACTAAGAGCTGAAATCACCAGTTTGGCTGGGAGCCAGACCTGTTGTAGCCAGTGAAGCGGCTGGCAGGAATGACCGGCGGGTGGCCGGTAGGAGCGGCAGCAGGCGACCAGTGGTGCAGCCGGTGGGAATGACCGGTGAGCGGCCAGTAGGAAGGGACTGAGACAGCTGGTGGAGCATGGTGGAGTGGCGTGTGTAAAGACTGCAGCAGAACCCTATGGAGAGGTGGGGCCATCGGCCTCAGTCCACGTAATGTGCCCCTATCAATCCCCCTACCCCCTTTCCACCCAGGTTGGGAGGTAAAACCCTGCAGGTGAACTTTTGGACTCTGGGTGGCACTGACCAGGGACAGAGACTTTTGGGGTGTCGGACTTTGGGACTTCAGGTGATTCTTGGCTGGGGGGCGGCCCCTTGGCTGGGGGGCTTAGCTCGTGGTTTGGGCTATGAACTCTGTTTGTGGTATTTTCCCAAGTTAATGCCATATGACCTCTCTCTGTTTCATTAAATGTTTCTTTCCTACCCTCAGACTCTCTGCTTGCAAGTAGGGAAGCATTGCCTCTCAGAGGTGTCCAGGGGTGTCTGAATTTCCCAAGATACTGGGTGGGGGCTCGAGCTGGTTCTGTGCGAGATGGACCCCTAGATATTGAACCAGGCCCTGGTTGCTACCAGGCCTACCCAGCAGAAGGATTACATAAGCTTTCTGCTTTCCCTTAATAAACTTAATAAACTGTTTGGTCATACAACTTGGTCTGTAACTCTTTTCTACTAATTGTTTCCTCCTGTTTGTCATACAGGCTTCAGATCACTTCTGTAGCTTTAATATATAGTAATTTCAAGCCTCCTCCACTTTCAGATCCTTGGGTTCTTCGGTCCAGTCCTCTCCCAAACTAATTCCCTTAATTTTTTGAAGCTTGTTCTTTTCAAATCAAGGTCCTTTTTTTTTTTTAAGAGTTTTTTTAAAATTTTTCCATTTACATTAAACTGAATTAGCCCATGGTCACTCAAACCAAAATTATCCCTTACAACAAGCTATGAGGTCCTTACTATTTACCAATACCAAATCTAAACTGGCTTCACCTCTTCTTGTTTCAATGACTGTTTGGTGAAGGAATCTATCAGCTATTATAGTCAGGAAAATCTGGGTCTTACTATTGTTAATAGCATCTGTTCTCCAATCTATATCTATTTAGACTTCCATAATTCCATAATTACCAATAGTATTTATTTTATTAAAAACATTAACAAGGTCTCTATCTATATTCAAATCAGATACTATAGCATACTCCAGGGAATAGCTTTCATCCCTTAGTGATTCTGAAAGGAGCAGACCCTGTTTTATCAATTTCATCTCGTCTAATTTCTTTATAGTCTACATTATCATTAATATATAGTGCTTTGCCCTTACCATTACCTTTATTTAAGCACATACCATTTGTTGCCAGCAAGAGTAAGTCTCAGGTCCGACACTGGGTTCTCAAAGTACAGAGGACGTTACACAGATATCTGTCAAACACAAGTAGTTTATTTCCTGACAGCTAACAGCTGCACCCCTTAACTAGAAGGGCAACATAACAAAGAAGCAGCATCTTATGTCCCTTCCTGCTAGCCGGGGATCCCGAGTCAGCAGAGGATAAAGTGGGAGGTTGTCTGAGCTTTCGAGGTGCCAGTACCCAACGCCCATCAGTGAGGTCCAAATTGCTGTGCTTTGGTGCAACCTTAAATACAGTTCTCTTTTTCAGTTTGGAAATTTCCAGGGGTTACTCATTACATGCTGATGTAGGGCTTAGCTGTTAGTTATCGATCTGGTTCTGATCTAGTTCTACTTATTCTTTGGCCTTGTTTATGTGATCAGTATGTTAGGATAAACAGAATTGTTTATGCGTTCTTACCCTTTACCCTTATCTTACACTTGTTCTTGCTATACTGGCAACAATGCTTATCTTAAATGGCGTATGTTCCCAAAGAATTGCTTCTTGCTTATCAGATATAGGAAAAAGGGAAAGGAGAGAAAGAATGCAGTCCTCACCACCCCTAAATTTGCATGTACAAAGTTCTTCCACAATTAAACCTTACACCATTCAATATCTATACTCCAGTTATGTTAGCCCTATAGTATATGGTTTCACTTCTTGCACCAGTAATTCTAATTCCCTCATTTTGTTACTTGGGCTCCTTTCATTAGTTTATAAACATCTTAGCTCCTTCTGTTTCTCTTTACCCAGATTCCTCGCCCAATTAGAAATAATAATTCTACTGCCAGTATTGCCTACCTGACTGTTAGTGTCATTGTTATTGGCACTATCTTGTCTCTTAATATCCATTTTCCTCTACACTGTTGCTCTTCTCTTCATTGCTTTATTCTATTTTTTTATTTTTTTCTCACAAGCAAATATTAGAATCAGGCATGGAGCTTACATGAGCATCACTGAAACATCTCCCCTAGGTTCATATTTCTAAGCTATTTTGATTAATTGCACAACCTCCATCCCGGAAGACTTATTTGCCTCCCTACTCAAGGGGACTCCATCCCTGGAGAACAATCTTCTGTTCATGCTTCACAGAGGTCTAACGTTCCAAAGTTATCCTTATGGAACCACTACTTGAGCCAGCTATTGATGATCGTAATCTTGCCTTGCCTTCATTCTTCTCTCCTGCAGGAAGTTAGAATTCCACTGAAGATACTTCAGCCTCGATTACTTCCCCAGCTTGGCATAGTTTCCCTTAATGTGTTCCAGTGAGAATTTGGCTATATCATTTGTTCCCACATTTAGGACTATTAATGGTTTTCTTCCTCCAATTTTTATCCTCTTCAGCTTCAGGTCACATCCAATTCCTTAGCTTCTGGGATACAGTTCATGCTTTAGTTCTCTGGATCAGCTCTGGTGACAGGCATGCCTTTTTTTCTTAGTATGAAGTCACTATTCATGTACACCTGCCACTTCCTGATGCTGGGACAATTCTCCAGCCTACCTCCTATTCTTTCTGCCTGTGATTCTTTTTTTGGCTTTTGTTCTCCCTTGTAATACTCGGCAAGTCATCCCATATCCTCCTCTGAACTCTGGGCATCTCAATTGACTCATCTCCTCGCCTTCTAGGACTGGGTGCTCTTTTCTTCTTCTCTGCCCTCTCGTCTTCCACAGCTGCCTGCCTTCTTCATTTTCCAACTCAGCACATATGTCCCTGAGCTGTACTTCTCTTTCAGTAGGTGGTGTGTTCCTCTTCTTGGTTCTCATAGTCACATGCTTCCACTATCCTCTTTCCTCACCCATAGTCTTTCCAGTTCTTCAGTTTAGCTGGCATCTGCCAATTTTGAGTTTTCCTTCATTCTCTTCTTGGCTTTCCTCCGTCTGCTCAAATCCCCTTTGAAACTCAACCACAGTTTCCACCTGTAGCTCCAATCTTTGGAACTTTTTTTTCCCCATTAGCTCTATCAGATGACATTTTATTAAAGCAAAGCTCTTTTCAGGTACCTACTCCAGGATAATGTACCTCCTGCAACTTTTATATCCAGTCATCTTCATTGTCGCTTCCTTTGCCTGGGTCTCTACCACTCCCTCTGTATCTGTCATAGGCTTCTTGCCCAAGCTCCTGTCAAGGAGGGACCCCAAAACTAAGAGAAAAAGGAAAACAAAACAAAAACTCCAGCCACTAAAACAAAAGGAGTAAAATCACACACCTATGACACACTGCCAGTAGGGCTCCTCACTAAAACTCCCCTCTTTTCAGTGCTGTGTGCTGTGTCTTGTGTCAGTGGCTAGTTGTTTGGCTCCCTTTATAAGATCTCTAACCAGAGTTTTGCTTTCTTGCAGCACATTGCCCGCTACCAGCCTCTGCAAACCGAAAAAGAAACAAAAGAGACCCACAACACATACAAACATAAGAATTCATTCACTGCCCCCTAAGGGACACAGGCTTGCCTCCTTCCTCCTTTTCAAACTGAACTCCCACTAAAATGCCCCTGTTTTTAGCTTAGTTTTTTTGCACCTATGCCACTCATCCTGAAAGCATGGCCTGAATTTCTTCTATAATGGAGGGCATCAGGAAAATGGTACTTCCTTTCCATAGAAAAATTTCAACTGAAATGAAAATTTTTCATGTTCTTTGAAAATTTCCACAAAATTCTCTAATTTTTTGGGTGGCAACTATTACAAAAAGAGTATTTCCTTTTTTCCCCCTCCAAATGCTTTAAAAATGCTTTCCAATGTTTTGTATCTGGACTCTATTTTAATTAGAGTAAAATGTGTACTTCTTCTTTGTTTAGATTCTATTTTACTTCGAGTAAAAATGTGTACTGTTTTGAAGCAGTTTGCCCCAAAACTACTAATTCAAAGAATTTTCCTGAGAAATCAGAATTTGAAATAGCAGTATTTCACAATTTTTATAGTTAAAAATGATCTGTGGTCAAAAATAACCGTCATGTTGGAAAGATTTCAAGCAGTCTTGCTCACAATGATGGATTTGTGCACCTCTGTAAATTATAGGAAAATAAATCCAATTTTTGAAATTCAGACAAGTGATAAATGGATCTACATTTTCTGGGCCAAATTCCACTTTAATGAAAAACCTATTTTTATCTACTGCTCAGATAATATTGTGGAGGTAGGGATTGGGTGGAAGGAAATATATAATTACTTTGCAAACCTCTGAATGCCCTCTTTTAAATTAAATCCTCTCCCCTCCACCTCTAATCCCACAAATATTCAGGTGCTAGCAACCTGTTGCCGATATCCTCAGCATTTCTGTCTAGTTATCAGCTTTTCATTTCTCTTCCATTTACTAAGTTTCCCCATGATATAATCATTGAATTGCATTTTCTGGCCTTTTGTATTTTATCTACTGTAAATTTTCTTTATCCACGTTTATTGCTCATCCTCAGAACTTTATGCTTTCTTTTTCTAACTAATTCTCAGTAATATTTTCCTACATAGTCACTTATTCTTTGCTATAAATAACTTTCCAATTTCATCATGGCAGGCCTTGAGATGCATCCCTCTTTTTGGCAGAGATATAGCTGTCCCTTTCAGGCAAAATATAGAAAAGATTCTAATACAATGAGATACACTTTTTAATTTGTCTTTGAGCTCATTGGGGCCCTTACTCAGCACTGATTGCATAAAAGGCAATTTATTCATTTTTTAAAAAGTAATTGCTTGGGCTGCATACTTATGTCAAGCAAGGCCATGCAGAGTTCCTAAGTAAAGAGAAAGTAGGAAAGCCCAAGTTAAGCAGTCTTTTTCAGTACTCAGCCTTTCTCACCCTCGGGTGCATATCCTGATATTTCAGATCTTACAGCTTTTACTCACTTGAGCAGTCCTCATCTCTTCATTGGGATTACTGTACACAACCAAGTTAGAGCTGCTTGCTGGAGATGCCACATCCTGTTAGGATTCTGAAAGTACATGTCACTGGGAAAGCACTGATCACCATTTTGTTGCTGCTGAGATTTCTTTTGCAGTAAGACTGTGATGAACCATTTTATTTTGGTGTTCAAAAGAAATACCGGATAGGCATATGAATAATTAATATTTCAGGATTTTGTGAAGCCATACTTCAAGAGTGAGATCTGGCAGGCAGCTAATGTGTGTGTGTGTGTGTGTGTGTGTGTGTGTGTGTGTGTGTGTGTGTGTGCACGCCAATACATATGGCTGCTACCTAGAGCAGAGTATTTGTGATCTATGAATCACAGTCAATGAAATGAATTCTGAGATTTTTCAGTTTTGGCTAAATATCTCATTAACTTTTAAAATTACTATTATGGTTTACCATGCTCTTTCACAGCATGATTGTTCCAGGATCTTCTCACAAGTCTTGTGATGTCTGATGTGTTACATAAACCCTATGCTCCTGAAGATGAGGGATTACATAAGTCAATTTTTCTCTCTCTTCTATACAGAAAAGTTTAAAATTTTGATCCAGGGGAGGGAGGAAGGGAGAAAGGGAAAGAAGCAAGGAGCCCAACACTTATTTTTAAATCTTGTGATTTTTTTAAAGACAATATGACTTTTTTAGAATCTGTCTCATGAATTTTGTACATTTATGGCCAGCAATATTGGTATCCATCAAGAAGTCATGGAAGAGAATGAGCAAAATAAACCTATATTTCCCCTTCTAATGATCAAATTGCCAAAAATATCATCATAAATATGCCTGCCCTAGATCTCTGATCGGTTCTGCTTCCATGTAGAAGGTAAGTGACAGAGGACTTGCAGCTTAATCCAGAATGGCTAGGAGAGTTTGGATTGATGAACAAAAATTCCAGACTAGAATAAAAGACTTTGGGTTGTGTTGTACCAACTTTGGAAAACAATAACTGAACAAAATTTGGGGTAAACAACTTGTAATTTGTATATTACTTACATTATTGTCATCCTTAAGAGTTACAAATCACAAGATAAAAAACTGTTGTTTTTATTCCTTCCATTTGCCATGTGATTTTTGCATGATTAAATTTTACATTTGCAAGCTTCTCCATGATTGTGTAGGCTAGAAAAAAATAACTGGTTTAAAAAATATTTATTTATAAATGAAAGTCAAGAGGCAGGCTTTATGAAACATGTCAAACATTGTGGGATTCACAGTTAAATTGGAGGATTAGTGTGACAGTTTTGGTTTGAATTTTTTATATAGTTTGGAAACAATTTTGTACTGTTTATATTAGGGGCTTTACTTTGGTATATAAGTAAGGAAGGAATGAAACTTGGATTATATATGTGGAAGTTCCATATTGATTATGTAATTTATGACTAGCAAGATATTCTTTAAAATCTCTAACCAAATGTTTTAGATTGTGTGTTAAGAGAACACACAATTTGGTCAAGTAAAAATTCTTGATTTCAGAAAAAAATGTATCTCAATTCTTTCTTTGCACATGGAACATAGTCCTCCCCATGCTGTGTTAAATACTTACATCTGTGCATTTTCCAGGCAGTGGCGTCAGACCAAAATGATTTAAGTTGTTGCATTAAAATTGATTGATATAAAAATTAAAGAGATTTGCATGTAATTAAACAAAATAAAACATATTGCAAAGAGATTATCATTATAATGATCTGTATTAGCATTTCTTATAGGAGCCCTCTTAGGGACCCCATTGTGCTAGGTGCAGTATCAACACAGAACAAAAAGAGGTATGAACTGTTAAGATGCTTATTCTAATAAAATAATATAAATACATTAGAGATCATTTCTGTTTTAAGTGCCCTTCTCCTTGTTGTGCATTCTATACCTTAAATTAAAACATAAATAGCATCCTTCTCCCTTCCCCATTAGGGGTTTTACATAACTGCCTATTATAATGAGGTAAATAACTTCAGGGGGTAAAGAAATGAAATCTAGCCTTCATGTCAGGCCAGATCCCACAATTGGCTGTTTGTTTGTTTTGCTTTGCTTTGCTTTGCTTTGCTTTGCTTTTTTGCAAACAACCCCAGACACAAAATGTGTGGTTAAACATGGATGAGTGATGGATTCCAATGGATACTGGAAAGCCACTGTAATGGCTCTTGTGTGATTTCCTCTGCAACTGTGTTTGTACTGTTTTTTGTTTTGTTTTTGTTTTTTTGAATGGTGGCCCCTCTTATGTTGTAATCATAATATAGGAATCAAAGGAAAATGGAGACTGCTGACACCATAGTGTTGTCAATTTTTTTCTTCTGTCTTGCTGCTGGCCTTGTCCTTGCCCCTATATGTTACAAATGTAGTAAGACAGAAAGTTAAACCTTTTCTCATTTTTTGTCAGTCAAGGGTTTGCAACTGTTAGTTTAGTAATGTGTCTATCTGAGAAATATGTTGGTTCACCTCTATTTCTTTCTGAGACAGAAACCAAAGAATGTTAGCTCAGCAAAGCAGTGAGATATGTTTGTTTGGGGGATTGCTCGCAAAATGTTATTTCAAAGGTTTCGGCTGCCTCTGTACAAATCCAATTTCTCTGTGGTAATTGGTCCCAGTATTGAGGATACTTATCTCCTTTGTGAAGCACTTTGACATTTACTGATGAAAGGCACTATGTAAGAGCTAAGTGGTATTTTAATTATTATTGACATGGAAAGGGCGATAGATAAAATTGACAATATTATCTGTTCTGATAATATTATTTCCCCTCTACTGAGAGGCACAGGTTTTCATGGCCTTGCAGGTCAGCTTCCTACTGTAGGAGAAATCAGTGATGCAGAGTCTGGGTACAACATTTGAATAATTTGGTTTGTGTACACGGATATACAGGTCCTGGAACAGAGGTGGTACAACAGCATTCAGGCAGTCCCCTTTCAGGAATCTCAACCCAGTGCTAAGGGAGCATTTCTGCCTAAGAATTGATTCCAACCAGAAATCAATGCAGAAAGCACACTGTTCTGCTATTTATACTGCTCCCATCCTCCAAAACCTTGTATAACAAAAACTACCATACAGCATGTCTTTCCTAGGAATAAACACTTGATCACATAACAAGAAAAAGAATTTGGAAGATTGTCACATAAAAATATGTTAAAAATATATGTTATTTTCTTCTCCTGCTTTTTGAAGAACAAGATCAAATGAGAATTGATTTTTAAGAAATGCAAAAATCCCTTCATGACACTTTAAAAAATAATATTAACACAAGACCCAGAGCTTCCTGACTGAAAGAGAGTTTTATGTGAGGATATATACCACGTTGTATCATTATCTAAATTATTTTTTTCTTTTCTGAAAATTAGAGCCATGTGATAATGATTTAGAAGATTTTCTTTCCACCTCTCCATCTGGAAAAGCTTTGGGGAAAAAGAATTAAAAGACATTTAGAACTTAAAACATTTGAACAACCAAAGAAGAATACTAAGTGAATGGACCAGAATTTATTGATAGCTCAGATTTTGCTTGGAAAACTCAAACTTGTAATTTGTCTCTGGTCTTGAGAATTTTTCTGATATCTTAATTTTTACAGGCACACTGAACACTACATGATACAAAGATATATTGTTAATTGTCAGGGCTTGACAATTAGGGCAATCTACTCGCCCAAGGTGAGTAGTTTTTAGCCCGGCACAGTGCCGCAGCACGGTCTGAGCATGCGCAGCATGCCAAACTGCGCAGCTGGAGAGCGGGGCTCGCCGCCGCTTGTCAAGCCCTGTTAATTTTGATATAACAATTTTCTGCTATCAGCTTTTTCTGTGCCGTAATTATGTGAAGGTGACACTGACACTTAGGACCATAGTTCAGATCAAGGCCAACATTTTCAAAAGTAAACAATTATTTGGGATGCCTTGTTTAGTTGTACATCAGAACACTGAGATATCCTCAGAGGCCTGAATTTCAGTTTGGGCACTAAAAATCTCTAGTAACTTCTGAAATCCTTGGCCTGAATTTTATTTTACTAAGAATTCAAATCTTTGAAATTTTTAAATGTGGTTTTGGACAGGGAGAATGAATTTATTTTTTCAGGAACACAGTTTATTTTGTTTTAAATGTAATAACATAATTATGATGGAATTCGTTTCATTTCTATAGCAATATTCAAATTTTAATATGTCATAGTTGACTGTTATTAAAAATGTTTTAGCTATGGTTTGGTTTGTTTTTTTTAAAAACCTCCTGAGATTTGGGTACATTTGAATTTCACCAGGATGTGACCTGACAGCATAGGCAACAGATATAAGGGTCAAGGGGAGGTAGTGCCTTCACTAGGTCTTAAGGTTCAACTTCTAACCTCTTCCTATGCCTATTGGGATAGTTTCCACGGTCTCCCACAACAGGCTGTTGCAGCCTAGTGAGTCTTCCTCTGGAGTGGATCTAATAACTTAAAAGCAAAAATCTGTCCAGCTTGCCAGACCTATTAGCATAACATTGAACCAGTGAAAGACCCATTAAGAAATAAAAAAGTCATTTAACTGGCATGTGCCAACCTGGAGATATAGAGTGTCAGTTTCTGAATTTAAATATTGTATTAGTTTGTTGCCAAAGATTATAAAAATCACATTGATAAAATTCCTTGCATAGATTTTTAGATGCACAATGTGATTACTCAGCTTTAATTTTAAATGCGTGGATTAGCTTTAAAAATTCTTCAAAAGACCGCCCTTATCTAAAATACACATTTTAATTTTAATTACTATAGTACTAAAAACTTGCTTTCAAAGTCTTCTTGTCCATTCTGTTCATTCCTGCTGTAATCTTTCTCCTTCAACCCCTCTGTTGAAGAGAGACCTTTAAAGAAACAACATCCCTTTTCTTCCAGATAGCTGTACAAAGGAGTTTCACTTTCTTTACTTCTGACTAATTCTTGCACTAGTTTTAAGAAAATCTTTTCACTAAAATCAGAACCTTAGTAAGCACAATCCTTTGTTATACCTAAAATAGTTATGGTGATCACAGAAAATAAAATTATTGTTCCCTTTTTCTAAAAGCAATGAATTTTGTTATGAACACACTAAACCACTCTGACTAATTCCAAATAATGTCTTTTTTTAGTATGTTAAATATGCAGCAATTTGGAATTATTAATTTATGATTACTTTACTTTATATATTTAATAGCTAAAATCAGTTTAGAAATACTGATTAAGAAAATATAAACCAGAGAAGAGTTGCAGCATGTATTTCATAACATTTAATGCTGTATTCAGTAGGACAGCTGACTTACCCTTGCTACAAAGCTGTTGCAAATAAGTCTCTGACAAATTTCAGTGTAGCTTAAAAAAACTGCAATTGACATATTTTTGTTCCCAAATTTATTGCTTTACTTTAGATACCTTCTGCATGTCTAGATAAAAAATTAATTTTAGTAACAGGGTCAGAACTAGTAGGATCTAGTTCTAGCAACAAGAACAAGTGCAGAGTCCTGCACTTGGATCAGAAGAATCCCAAACATTGTTACAGGCTGGGGACAGAGTGGCTAAACAGCAGTTCGGCAGAAAAGGACCTGGGATAATAATAGATGAGAAGCTGGA
The DNA here is from genome assembly GCF_049634645.1 of Pelodiscus sinensis. NCBI lineage: Eukaryota > Metazoa > Chordata > Testudines > Trionychidae > Pelodiscus > Pelodiscus sinensis. Next base: position 124,567,740 of record NC_134712.1, on the reverse strand, counting down.
TATGAGACAACAGTGTGCATTAGGAGGAGCATTGCCTGCCAATCTAAAGAAGGTATTATTCCCCTTTATTTGGCACTGGTGAGGCCACATCTAGAGTATGGTATCTAGTTCTGGGCCTCCCCCCCACTATAGAAAGGATGTGGACACAGCGAGTCCAGCCCCTTACCCATAGCAGGGCCAATCCCAACTAAATCAACCCAGCAAGGGCTTTGTCAAACTGGGACATAAAAACCTCTGGGGATGGAGATTCCACCACCTCCCTAGGTAACCCATTCCAGTACTTCACCAGCCTCCTAGTGAAATAGTTTTTCCTAATATCCAACCCACTGTAACTTGAGACCATTGCTCCCTATTCTGCCATCCATCACCACTGAGAACAGCTACTGAATTAGCTGTTGCTGCTGCTGGTTCTCAGTCATTCATTAGAAAGACACTGTAGGTCATAGAATCATAGAACCATAGAAATGGAAGAGACCTCAGAAGGTCATCAAGTCCAGCCCCCTGCTCTAGGCAGGACCAATTCCAACTAAATCAACCTGGTCAGGGCTTTGTCAAGCCAAGACTTAAACACCTCTAGGGATGGAGACTAAGCTTCACCAAGCTCCTAGTGAAATAGTTTTTCCTAATATCCAACCTGGACCTCTCCCACCACAACTTGAAATCATTGCTCCTTATTCTGCCATCTGTCACTACTGAGAATAGCCTCTCTCCATCCTCTTTGGAACCTCCCTTCAGGAAGTTGAAGGCTGCTATCAAATCCCCCCTCACTCTTTGCTTCTGCAGACGAAACAAGCCCAAATCCCTCAGCCTTTCCTCGTAGCTCTTGTGCTCCAGCCCCCTAATCATTTTGGTTGCCCTCTGCTGGACCCTTTCCAGTGTTTCCACATCCTTCCTGTAGTGGGGGGCCCAGAACTGGATACAATAATCCAGATGTAGCCTCAGCAGTGCTGGATAAAGGGGAATAATAATTTCTCTACATCTGCTGGAAATGCTCTTCCTAATGCATCCCAATATGCCATTAGCCTTCTTGGCTACCATGGCACACTGTTGACTCATATCCATCTTCTCATCCCCTGTAATCCTTTTCTGCTGAACTGCTACTTAGCCAGTCAGTCCCCAGCCTGTAACAATGCTTGGGATTCTTCTATCCCAAGTGTAGGACTCTATACTTGTCCTTGTTGAACCTCATCAGATTTCTTTTGGCCCAATCCTCTAATCTGTCTAGGTCACACTGGATCCTATCCCTGTCCTCAGCATATTTACCTCTCCCTCTAGCTTAGTATAATCTGTGAATTTGCTGAGGGTGCAATCCATCCCCTCATCCAGGTCATTAATAAAAATGTTTTAACAAAACCAGCAGTAGAACCAATCCTTGGGGCACTCCACTTGAACTCGAGGATACTACCTATATTTAGTTCCAGCACTAATGTTTATAGTCCTTTTGTTGGGATTCAATACTGCTGTCTGGATGTGTTAACTGATTCCCAGTACCTGAATGCTGGGCTTCTCTCCAGATCAGAGTTCACTGTTCCCTGGAGCCATGGCTCTGTTATGCAATCCCTTCAACTAATGGCTGAGAATGCCCCCAGTGTCCTCCTCAGTACTTGAGTTTCAAAAAATGTTCCAGGGACAAAGGAAGAAGGAGGATAAATCTTAATACCCTTTAATAAATATGTCTGTCAAGCTTTTTTAAAAAGCAGAAAAATTATCATTAAAAAAATTGTTTTCAGGTTTCCCTTAGATAGCACATCATAAAGGGGCAAAAAGGACATGAACTCAATTCAATTTTCCTTTGTAGTTCACCTTTAAGATATAATTTAGTTTTAAAAGCATCTAAAATTAAGTGAAAATGAGGCAGCATTATTTGTTGTCTTTACAGTTCTTAAAACTGAATCGGTTCACACTACTTATAAGAAAATGTATAACAAATTAGTATGTAACCAAATTGCATTGTAGATGCAATTTGAATCAATTTAATCAATCTCTCAAGATAACAATTCTGCTTAAAAATCAGTTTCACCGGCAAAGGTCTTTAATGAGGTGAGCCTCATCACTATTCATTAGAATGTGATTCACCATATTCTATAAGAACCCTCTCTTAACATTAAATGGGCAATTAGACTCCAATAGATGATATTACCTGCAGAAGAGTCTTTATGATTCATTTCCTTCCTATCTGGTCATTACGCCTTCTGTCCACTAATATATCTAAGAAGCTACCTTTCTTATTAATTCCTTTGCCATTGTACATTGCATAGAGTAAATTAGAATTAACTCTATTCCATAGCAGTGAAAAAATAATGGAACTTTTCTCTCCCCATTAGCCTGATGAAAAAAATGCTTTGTTCACATGTCACAAACCTAATGACACTTTTAATGTTAATGGACATGATTCTTTGATAATCTTAATAACCTTCTTGATTATAATATCATGAAACAGATCTTTTAGGTAAAATGAACCCTTTTTTCCAGCTTTTCAGTCATTTTAATGTTTAAGATAGCTCTTATGCCAGATCTACTGCAAGTCCATCAAGGAATAATGTAATCAATCCTTCCATGCCTTAAAGGAATCACCTGCTCTGTCAGGTAGGAGTAAATACACTATGTGGTGAAACGAGCATAAGTGTTTACTAAGAGCCTCTCCGTGCTTGCATAACAAGCCAAGGCTACAGTCATTCAATCTTTAAGTGACCTATAAACTTTTTTAGAGCTGTGGGCTTAGTTTTGTGGTGGATATTAAACATAATGTATTGAGAGAATGTTAGCCATCCAGGGATGCTGTACATAAATAACATTTGCTGTTGCTACAGTTTTTTATAAAATAATCGAGAAATTTTGGATAGAATAACATCTTAGGTTTCTGGTAAACCAAAAATATCCCCAAAGAGTCAGTTCATCATAAATATTAGATAAAACGATAACAGCAAAACTCAAGTATGATCTGGTTCATTCTCATTTTTGAGGCTTGGAATGAGAAAACTGCTTAGATGGTGAGTGTATTAACCTCTTTATACAGGTGTGCAGACCATTCTAGGAATTAATAGCTTTTATTGACTCATAGCATGATATTCCATTGCGGACTTTATTTTACAAAAGCTTTAGGAAATGATGACTATTAATGTTGTGAAAGGTAAATGGATGTAAAATTCAAGTTCACATTGTGATAGATCTGTAAGCCAGTCAACCTGGTTTTCAATAAGACTCTCTCTCTAATTTTTGAGGACCCTTTCTCAATAATATGGTTTTGCGGACATTCAGAACTATTTTAGACAGTTTAAGGCCTGATTCTCCATAGCCTTGCACCTTATGTAGTCAAGTTTGTGCTGAGTGAACAAAAAGGACTAAAATTCTATTAAAGCAGAACAGCAACAATTTAAACACACTTTGTACAGGTGTAAGTAACAATACATTATGCAAGCAGAGGTATATTATCGGGGAATGTGAAATTGTTATTGGGCCGTATGCTGCTCTGTTGCACACTGCTTTAAATCCAGAGATACTGTTTACTTTGATTGATCACCTTTAGAATTTGAGTATGCTAAGAGCAGAATCTGGGCCATTTTATTCCAACACCTGACCCTCTCTGTCACTGGATCTTTCTTATGGGGAATAAATTTACATTGATACTTCACTTATGAATATGGTTTCTATGTGAAAATGTGAGTCCAGTAATGTGCTAGTGTGTATGCATATTGTTACAGTAACCTGGGGACTGACTGAAAGTTACTTTTATCAAGCACTGAGACATGCATATGATATAAAAAGGTGATTTTTTAATTGATTGTAGACAAAATTCTCAAAAGGGGTCTAAATGACTTGTTTTCCATGGGATGCATGTTTCTCAGTTAGGCATAGGAATTGCTTATACAGTGGGATTATGTACCCTACGTGGGTGTGATATCTAAAAGTCATTACTGATTTTTGTATAAGCTGATCTGTGTCAACCATGCAGATGTGCACTAATGGTTCCCTAGTATGCTCTGACATAGTGCTGTTTAAAAACTATTACATTAAAGCATGCTGCTGGGAAACACAACTTTATAAATCACATCCCCATGCAGCTCATTGTTACCATGTATAGACAAGCCCTTAGAATTACTTCAGTGCTTTAGAAAATTTAATCCCACATCTGTCCTGCATAAATAATGACCCAGTATTGATAGTATTCCAAAAATCTAATCCCTGAAAGCACTGGATATGTCATAATCAGTGGCCCTGGACTCAGGAGCCGGTGCTCTTAGGAGGGAATGCAACTAATGGGAAGCCTTTGCAATGGGGAATGGTTAAGGATGTAAGCTGGAAGCAACTCAGTCATGGGGACAGAGCAGTCCATAGGATTTAATAAACTGCACTTGTCCTACCTATACTGCATGGCTGCGTCTAGACTGGCAAGTTTTTCCACTAAAGCAGCTGCTTTTGCGGAAAAACTTGCCAGCTGTCTACACTAGCCGCTTGTATTTCTGCAAGAACACTGACTTCCTACTGTCTGAAATCAGTGCTTCTTGCAGAAATGCTATGCTGTTCCTGTTTGGGCAAAAACCCTCTTGCGCAAATGCTTTTGTGCAAGAGGGCCAGTGTAGACAACGTGGTATTGTTTTGCGCAAAAAAGCCCCGATTGCGAAAATGGTGATCAGGGCTTTCTTGTGCAAAACCGCGTCTAGATTGGCACGGACGCTTTTCCGCAAAAAGTGCTTTTGCGGAAAAGCTTCCATGCCAATCTAGACGCTCTTTTCCGCAAATTCTTTTAACGGAAAATTTTTCCGTTAAAAGCATTTGCAGAAAATCATGCCAGTCTAGACGTAGCCCATTTGTTTAGCTCTTTGGGAAAGAAACACAGTGGCAATGTCCTAGCTGTGAGTTGGCTTCAATGCAGCAACTGGTACCATGAGCCATAGGACCTGGTCTGCAGCCTCCCAGGATTCTTATATTTTGCAGATGCAAACCTAACTGTATGATGGCTCTGGTGGAAGAATACATTTGGGGGAGGAGGAAGGAAGGGATAGCTCAGTAGTTTGAGCATTGGCCTATTAAACCCAAGGTTGTGAGCTCAATCCTTGAAGGGGCCATTTAGGGATCTGGGGAAAATCTGTCAGGTATGGTACTTGATCCTACCATGAAGGTGCAAGGGACTGGACTCAATGACCTCTCAAGGTTCTGTCCAGCTCTATGCAATTATAAGGAGTTCAAACTGTAAACACACCTGGTCATGCAGGAAAATGACAACAGGAAAGTAAAAGTGTTATTGGGGAACAAGGCAGAGAGATCTACACCACTTTGAAGCTTACCTGTGCCTCAGTCCTGAACAACAACTCTAGGGGTGTGTCTAGACTACCTAGTTTTGTTGACAAAAGTGGACTTTTGTCGATAAAACTATACCAGCGTCTACACTACCGCTGAGTTCTGTCGACATAATGTCGACAGAACTCAGCAGTTTTGTCGACACTGGTATACCTCATTTTACGAGGCATAACACCTTCTGTCGACAGAACTCTGTCGACAGAAGGTGTTATTGCCTGTAACGTTGCGTTCAGACTACAGAGTTCTGTCAACAAAGCAGCTTGCTTTGTTGACAGAACTTAATGTGTCTGGACGCTCTTTGTCGACGGAAGTTTTGTCGACAGTATCTTTCGACAAAACTTCCATCGACAAAACGCGGTACTCTAGACATACCCTTCGAGTCCTAGGGACATGTTGCTCCCCAAAGCACAACAAAACTGTGCAGTTACAAAAGTTTTTCATTAGAGCTACCAATCTGAACAGAAGGGGATCCTGCCTTATGTGGACTGTTACATGCAATCATGGGAACTTCACTGTTTCCTTAATTTGGGACAGGATAGTCTGGGGATCACCACTTGCAGCAGCAGCTTCCCCAAAAAGGAATCTCACATTAGACAGGTGCTTAGACCTGGCACGTGCAGCAGAGGATTCAAGAGAAAGGATGAAATCCCAAAGAGGCACATCATTCCCCCAAACTGATTCCAGTCGTGTACAAAAATGGGAAGAGCGTATGAGGCAGCAGTGACATCCTGCCATAGGTATTCCAGAGGTAACTCACCCAAGCTATAGAAGGACTGCCTGAGGTCCTGATAATTGGAGAGATCTTCATTGCTCTATTCATCTACAGTGATCCAGAAGCTGAATGAGACCATGACAGAAAACTTACAAGCTTTTCCTGTGCATAGGCAAGAACATAAGCCAGAAAAAAGTGATTCATGCTGTGTGAGAGGATATACACTAGACATCTGCTCATAGCTGAGGAAATGACAGCGCATATCTCAACAAGATCAAGAGAGTCAGAGAAATGTCATCTTCAGTGGATGTGTAAGGGTTACAGCACTTCAGAAGAATGATTAGTTTTCTGTCCGTTCTTGGCTGAGGGAGTGGAACCCCATATGTCAACTCACAAGGCAGGATGTTGAGAGGAATTGTGCATGTCCCCAATAGCAAGCATTTGGCATGATGAAATAAATGATAGTAGTTGCTCATGTTGTGAAGTACTAGAGCCAGGAAAACCACTGATATTCCAGTGTGATAAATCATAGAAAAATTGCAGAACTGGTCTACTGAATTTCATCTTCTTTATTATAAAGACAAGTGAAAAATATTTCACTTAGAAAGAAAAAATGAAATGCATGACTACAAAATGGGGAATAACTGTCTGTGTCATACAACTGATGAAAAGGGTCTGGGTAGACGTAGTGGAGTACAAATTTAATATGACTCAATAATCAGATGAAGTTGCAGAAAAGGCTAATATCGTAAGACTTGGCAGATGATTGTCCCAAAGTACTTGGCACTGGTGAGGGCTCAATGGAGTTCTGTGTACAGGTTTGATTTCCACACTTTTAAAAGGATGCACACAAAATGGAGAGACTGCAGATGAGAGCTGCAACAATGATGAAAGGTTTAGCTACCCTGACCTATGAAGAAAGGCCAAAAAAAATGACATCATTCCTCTTGAGAAAAAATGACTGAGCTGAGCTCTGGCAAGTCTTCATGAATATTACTCTAGATTGTTACAGATATCAGTAATCACTTGTTCCCCATGTTCACTGGAGTAGAACAAGGAGTAATGGGTATAATGTGCAGCAAGGGAAATTTAGGTGGCATATTTGGAAAAACTCAGCCTAGGGGATAGGAATAGATGACTTATCATCCCTACATTTCTGTATTGGATGCTGCTGTTTTGTAGAAGCAATCGGTCATTTACACGAGCTGAATAGAAAAGACTTTCTGGTAATATTTGGAGCAGACTGGTCCTATCAATACATTTATGGTGTAATATAATAATAATCACAGTAAAATCAGACAACAACTTTCTAGAGATAAACATGGAAAGTCCCTTGTTAGTGCTCCAAAGAAAATGTGGTACATATTGATATGACTCTGATGCCACCACACAGAGCTCCGATATTGTCCAGGTCAACTACTGCCATTAGCTATCTTCCTAAGCAGTACAACATATACTTTGTATCAGTGAGTTGGAGATTGAATCTTAGGAAAAAAAACAGCACTGTCTCCCAGTTTCAGTGTTGAAGCTGAGGGAAACTGAAGAGTCTACCAAAAAGGACATCCAAACACAGGGAGTCAAGAGAACAATACCAGCAGGTTGAAGAAAACAAAATAATGTCCTGGTTGGAGTAGAACCATATTTTCAAATAAAATAAGAGCCCAGTGTATAAGCTGGAGTCATATTTATAGGACAAAATGCTTTTTTCTACTCTCCTAGAACATATACGCAGACATGCTTCTTGGTAGAAGAATATGACACTGGTTGATCATGTGATACATGTCAGCAGAAAGAGGCAGTTAGTACATGGACTGCGTACCTGACCATGGAAAAAGGTGCAAGTGGACTTATTTATCTTTAATAAAAAGCAATAAAAATCAGACCTCCCTGGCTCGGCACCCTCAGGACCGGAGTGGTCCTGAACCATAGAGTTTGCCAGACCAGAGGCAGTCAAGACTCCTTATCCAGTTGGAGGCTTTGCTACAGGCTGGGGCTGAGCTCTCTGCTGCTGGCCCGCTGACACCAGCTCCTCCCTCTCCGCCTCCGTGCCAGCCCTAGCCAGGGCTGGGTCTCCCAATGTGCCAACTCCAGATATGGTGGGGGACCAACCTGCCAGCACAGCACCAGACAGAGAACAGCCCCGCTGTCTCCAGCTCTAGCAAGGGCTGCATCCCCCACAATGCCGGCTCAGGGCTGTGCATCCAGCTGCCAGTCACAGTGACTCCAGCCCTGGCCAGCAGCAGGGCATGCAGCCTAGGTTGGTGCCATGGAGGACACAGTTGTCCCCCCCCCCCACACACACCCACCTACCAAGCCAGCCCTGGCTGCGGCTGTCCTCCTGGCCATCATCCCCGATGCCTCCAGCCCCAGCTAGGATTGAGCTCCTTGGTGACAGTCCCAACCAAGGCTGACCTTCCCACTGAGCAGGACCCACCAGGGCCACACTCCCCACTCTCTGACCAAGCCAGGCTGTGATTCTGAACTTGGCCACCTGGGGTTCTCTGGTCAGGAAATATTGTTTCTAGATCAGAGTCCTGGATTTTAGACATTCAACCTCTACTTGATTAAAATGAGCTAGTATTCAAATGTTAGGGAAATTTGCACCTGGCCTGATACAGGAAGGAAGATAGTGATTGGCAAACTGAATGTCTTCTATGCAAGATATGGCATTCCATGCATTGTAGTCACCAACAATGGATCCCAGTTTGCCTCAGAAGAATTCAAGGAATTTGCATACAAGTGGGAGTTTGACCCACACGCCTCCTAACCAGTATCTACGTCTACACTGGCCCCTTTTCCGAAAGGGGCATGCTAATTTTCCAGGTCGTAATAGGGAAATCCGCGGGGGATTTAAATATCCCCCGCGGCATTTAAATAAAAATGTCCGCCGCTTTTTTCCGGCTGGTAGAAAAGCCGGAAAAGAGCATCTACACTGGCCCCGATCCTCCGGAAAAAAGCCCTTTTCCGGAGGATCTCTTATTCCTACTTCAAAGTACTTCAAAGTACCCTAAGTACTTTGAAGTAGGAATAAGAGATCCTCCGGAAAAGGGCTTTTTTCCGGAGGATCGGGGCCAGTGTAGATGCTCTTTTCCGGCTTTTCTACAAGCTGGAAAAAAGCGGCGGACATTTTTATTTAAATGCCGCATGGGATATTTAAATCCCCCGCGGATTTCCCTATTACGACCTGGAAAATTAGCATGCCCCTTTCGGAAAAGGGGCCAGTGTAGATGTAGCCACACAGTAATGGCAAGGTGGAATCAGCTGCAGAAGCAGTTAAAAGACAAAGAGGGGCTGCTGTCAGCGTGACACCCAGAAGGATGGAGATGGTACTGAGAGAAGATGGCCAACAACTGGAGAAAGCAGAAACTAGAGTACAACAGATCAGCCAAGGACCCACCGGCTCTGGAAACAGGCACGCCTGTGGACCTGAAGGTGTAAATTAAGAGTCATGAGTGCTACAGTGTTGCTCGTATCACATGAGATGACTACACAAGAGGGACAACTGATCTGAATGAATAAGGGGCCAGCAAACAACACCAAGAGAGAGTGGATCATGATGCAGAGATCACTGCAGAACAGAGAGACAGAATATCATTTGGAGATCAACACCAAAGGAAGGGAGGAGATTCCACAAAAAAAGGTAGCTTGCTAGATGTGGAGACAGAGGTCCAATGTTCCCTAGCAGGACTGATGGGACACCAGTGGAACAGGGAATGTGGGAATTAGGCTAAGAGCAACTCTGCCTCTGGAGAGAGCAGTCCAAAGGGTTTAATTAAGTTTTATGAGTTAAACTTACACTGCATTCAAGCCTCACTTTTTGTGAAAGAAACTTGGGAATCATTGTAAAATTAGAATGAATACTCAGGTAAGATTATCATTTTCAGTTGTTGGAAAGTCCAGATTAGGAATCTATGGAGAGAAATTTTCACTTTAGAATGTGGAAACATATTTCAGACAACCCCAAATTTAGAATTATTATTATGTTGGAATTGCATTAGCATGGAATACATACAAGTAAGTCTAGTCTATGGGCCTGAATTTGCACACTGTGTTAACATTTATGTTGGTGTACAGTAAACCCAGAGTAATGCCTTTGACTTCAATAGCACTGAAGATTAGAATCAGCCCCCTGCTGGTAGTGACTGAAATTTCTTACCATCTGTTCCTCTTCAGTGGCTTATATGAAATGTATTGTTTGTTTCAGTCCACCTCTTAATAGACAGCTGCCTGTACTGTGGTGCTATTATGTCAATTAGCTCTCTAGTTGAGCATCTCAGCAGAGAGGAGGTGAGTTGAATGGGCATTAAAACTAAAGTACTTCCTCATCCCTTTTGGTCTGGCTTAAAGCACTTTGGACAACAGCACAGCAAGCTTCTCATGCTGCATCTGTTCTGTGGGTAAATATTACTTCAGTCATTAATACAGTGAAAGCATCACCTTTCACAAGGATTAAATTGTAATTTATAGTAAAATATACTAACACAGGATAAACAGAATGGAATTTCTGGTCCCTTCAGCTACTTTTTAAATAACCAAGAAGTCCTCTGAATGCTGCATCATCACATAATATGATTGAAAAGCAACCTTAAATGATTCCTGCTTCTTTTGTAAAGAGAGTATTCAGCACATAAGAAACACTTTACTTATTTAAAAAAAAAAACCCAAACCAAAATAAAAAAACAGGAGTCCTGTGGCTTTCATGCCCAAATAAATCTGTTACTTTTTAAGGTGTCACTCCTCATTGTTTTCGCAGATACTGACTAACATGTCTTTCTCTCTGAAACTTGTTTATATATACAGTAGTACCACACCTAGGAATGTGCTGCTTTTTTCATTTATGTAACTAAGCTTTGAATTATTAAATTTTGATTGGTAAAGGTCAGTTTCACAAATCAATGAAAAATAATTTCCAGCAATGATGATCAAAATGTACATATTGGCCGGGTAAGAAAAATGCTTGAAAACTAGTTAATGTTTGATTTAAGGGTATTCTGAAAAATATTGACAATTTGTGTTGTAATGGTTATAAAGTTTACCTTTCTGACTCTCATTATCTGCTGTCATTAAATAATTCCTGACCCTCCAATCATTTTTAGAAAAAAATCAGTAAAAATATAAAAATTCTTAAAATATGTAATTCTGTGCAACTCTGAACATTTAAGTTAATAACAAAAATGCTTAAATAAACTTCAATATTATCTGTCAAAATGTCTTAAAAATGAATTCTGCCAAGGCTATGCGTTACACACACTGACTAAACTGGATATAAAGAGGAGCAGAGCCTGGCTCCAACCCATAATAGTCTGAGTAACTTAGTCCTTTACTATAGTGTCCCCTTTTTCTGTGTTGAATTGCTGCTTGAAGGAATGAAAAGGAATCCACAAATGTATCATTTTTACTTTTGACATTACATAATTTTCCATCGATGTTGTTGCTGTTCTGACACCTATTGGGTTACTTGTTAGCACAGGGGTCGGCAACCTATGGCTTGAGAGCCAAATATGGCTCACTAGGAAGCCAGCTATGGCTCTTCTGGAACCTCAACTCAGGCCTCCTTATTCCCCACACAGCAGGGAGCCAGCACTGGCGCTACAAACTTACGGCCCCCCACAAGCTTGGAATGTCAGTGCTGGCTTCCTGCAGGGCAATAAAGCCCTGAGCCTCTGTGCCGGATCTGGCATATGGGAGGCAAGTGGAGAGAAAAATGGTTCCACTCCCCCAGTGTGTTGGAAACAAGCAGCCAAATATGGGTCCCTGTGCATTGCCATTCTCCTTGCATGGGAAACACTTTCTAGAGGCTTCCCCTATGAATCTTTCCAGGAGGGTTCCTTCCAGCAGCAGGAGCCCGTTACATGGTGCCTGTCCTGTGGCGTGAAAATAAGTAAGTGCCCCCCCTCACACAACCTCTCCCCAGCCAGACACACTGCCCTCAGCCTGCCCCCTAGCCAGACACCCTGACCTCAGCCTGCCTACTGGCCAGACACCCTACTCCCAGCCTGCTCCTGATCCTGCCCTCTGCCTCCTGACCAGACACCCTAGTCCCAGCCTGCTCTTGCACTTTACCTCCCACCCAGATCTCACACCCTAACCATCTCTTACACCCTACCTCCCACCCGGATCCTGCACCCTCATACCTATCCCAATCGCTGCCCTGACCTGCACACTTAACTCCTCCTTTTGGACCCACTCCAGAGCCAATTGGGGTCCACAAAATCCAGTAATCCTGGAATCCCAGAAGAGTAACTTTGACCTGAGATCTTGATCCTCAGTCCTCCTCGCTCATCTCCCCTCCATGGGGCTGGAGCACCAGGGGAGTGAGGTATTTCATTTGAGGGCCATATCTTTGAAGGTTGGGGTTTTTTGGAGGATTTTTTTTTTTTTTTTTTTTTTGCTTCTCACTTGTGTTATCCTCAGCTGATTTTTTATGTGGATCAGTAGCCCCCAACCAAACAGGTTCCCTACTCCTGCCATAAATAAAGACAATGTTGAAATCTTTTAATAATATTTAACATAATATTTAACATGATATTTTACTCTATTTAAAAATGAAGCCAGGCCAGCAAGCCCCCAATTGGGGCACATCCCCCATCTGGCCTCATTGTCATAACACTCCTGCACCCCCCACTAACCCTGAGCTCATCATACACATGAACTCCCTGCCCTGAGCCTGTCATGTCCCCAACTCCCCAGACTCCTTCACCCCTACATTTCCAGTCCCCTGCCGTAAGACTGGCAAAAGACAGCAGGAATGCCTGCATGAAGTAGAATTTGACCAGTTATTATGTAAACTTCAAAGGAATGTACAAAAAGATGCAGCAGCAGAAATCCCATTAAATAAAGTCTGTATGTTTCATTTATGCTGTTATTAATCATTATGTCAATTATCAATAATATTACATTTTATATTTTCAGACATGCAAATGGGCATTCTTATATGGCTCTTTGTTGAACACTTGTTCTGAATTTTGATGTACTTTGGCTCTTTGGTTTGAAAACGTTGCTTATTTCTGTGTTAGCACCTTGTCCCCTAGATACTATGGAACTATAAACCAATATTAATAATAGTACCTGTTTAAACTACTGGCCCAGCAAGCCACTAGCAGTTGACCCACCATTCTTTAGCTTCATGTAGCTATACTATGTGTATTGTTTACTAAGAGCAAAGTGTACATTCCTTTTTTGTTTCCATAGCCACAATGGAAGCAGTTGAAAAGCAAGGCACAGATCACAACATAGTTCTTTTCACATCTGCCCAATGTATAACTTAATAGCTAGAAAAAGCATACATTATTTATAAAGAATAAGCCAGCAAACCAGATGTTGCTAGATGAACTGGCACAGTGTGTGGAGCACACGGTAGACTCGGAGATCAATGATGGGACCTACTACATGGAGAAGGGAGTCCAAGATGCACAGATCACAAGCCCTATTCTTGGAGCCTGGACTTAGATGTTACATCACCTGCTGTGCCACACCAAGTGCTGATTACTACAGCAAGCCCCTTATAAAGTGACTCCTGGATGTGGTAAATTGCCATGTAACAAGACAACTTCTGTAGGCACTGCTGGCCATGCCTCAGGCCGTCTTGTGCAGCAGTACATTTTTTGAACTTTCTGGCATTGCGTTTTGCTACTGGAGAGAGATTTGTGATATTTAGATCAAATCACAATTTGTCTTTAAACCTGTCTATATTTTTTCAGCTACATAAAAATGAATATGCAAAAAATATTGTATAGCTTTTGGGTATTCTTAGTTAGGCTATGTCTAAGTTGCCTATGCTGACAAACCGCCTCTGCATGATGCTATCCAAAGCATGACAGGTTTCTAGAAAATCAGCAGTAATACCAATGAAATGTGTTGTGAACACAGTGAAGAACATATATTGCTTGAGGCATCTGTCAGCTTGAGAGCACAACAGTATGAGAATGGCAACATGACAAGTCCACAGGTTAGAAGGTACATTGATAGAATAGAAATAGCCTTTTTTCCCCAGTGCCAAACAATGGGAGGGGGAAATCAGTGCTACTTAGCAGGTTCAAGCCTGCATACCTTTCAATTCTTGTTACTTAGCATGTGGTTTCCCTTTCCCCATGGGAGGTATTGTAGTCTGACGGACTGAGGACAGGAATCAGGAACTACTTTGTGCTGAGTCTGCCAGTCACTTTCGGAGTGGCCATTTGCAAACTGCTTACAGGCAAACTTTTAGAAGCACCCACTAATCTTGGTGCCATAATATTTGGGCACCAAGCATGAGACAGTTGGATCAAGAGCTAATTTTCCAAAATGTATTAGTAATTGTTGGATGCCCCCAGTTTTGACAGTCCAACCTGAGACTCTGGAAAAGGCCTGATTTTCAGAACGAGCTGAGCACTCATCTTGTAGAAATCAAATTAAGTCAATCTCAGCTTTGATGTAAGCATGTCATGCTGTTGTTGACTTTACTGAAGTTGTACCTGCCTAAACTAAGACTCAGTCTGTCCCTCTGGCAGTAAGTAAAAGGTGGTGTTTTAATATCTTCTATCATTTGGTGTTTAATAGCCACTATCTAAATATAAATATAGGAGACACAGTAGTGGAAGCTACAGCTATAAGTGATAGTTACATGTAGTGCACATAAAAATAATAAATAGCATGATGAAGTATAGTGACTAGCAAGATAGCCCCTTTCTTTCTCCACTCAAAAACGTGAAGTGTAAAAGTGTTTTTTCAGCAGTAGTTGTAGTACTTTACATAAGAGCATGAGATGGGCAATACTGGATCAGACTAAAAGTCCATCTAGCCCAGTATCCAGTCTTCTGACAGTGGCTAATGCCAGATGCCCCAGAGGGAGAGAACAGAACAGGGAATCATCAAGTGATCCCTCTCCTGTTATCCATTTCCAGCCTCTGACAAACAGAGGCTAGGGACACCATTCCTATCCACATTCTGGCTAAGTAGTATTGGTGGACCTAATGTCCACTAATGTATCTAGTTCTTTTTTGAACCCTGTTAAAGTCCTGGGCTACGTCTACACTGGCCCCTTTTCCGAAAGGGGCATGCTAATTTTACAGGTCGTAATAGGGAAATCCACGGGGGATTTAAATACTTACTTACTTTGAATACTTTGAAGTAGGAATAAGAGATCCTCCGGAAAAGGGCTTTTTTCCGGAGGATCGGGGCCAGTGTAGACGCTCTTTTCCGGCTTTTCTAAAAGCCGGAAAAAAGCAGCGGACATTTTTATTTAAATGCCGTGGGGGATATTTAAATCCCCCACGGATTTCCCTATTATGACCTGGAAAATTAGCATGCCCCTTTCGGAAAAGGGGCCAGTGTAGACGTAGCCCTGGGCTTTTAGGTATGTTTTCTGAAGCAACCTGGCAAATAAACATACTGTACAACTAGGACAGAATTTAAAATATCTTAAATACTAATTGAGCTGCAAAACATACCAAATTGTGCATAAATAAATAAAAATGTATAAGTTGCTGAGCAAAATAAGGTACGTACGCTTTAAAAAGTTCATTCACACTAGTATTGGGAAAAGAGGAAGTCAGTAGTTCAGAACCTTTGAAAAACCTAAAAAGTTTGATTTGTGAAAATCAGTTGTAAACAGTACTATTTTATTCACTGAATATATCTTAATGTGTGGTTTCTTTTATGAGACATTCAGAGTTTCCGCTTGTCCTTCACTGGAAATCATAGCATACAATCATCCCACAAAGATTGCTTAGGGTTGCTTAGAAAGGGATGCTTTGTGCATCTCCTTTATCACAGAACAATGATCTTATCAGTCTCACATGTACATTGTGAAAGCTATAATCCTCTTAGCTTAGTGTATCAAAATTTTCACTGTTTTTAAATGAAAAGTGCCCTTATCCAAAGAAACATTTAAATATATAAATAAAACATCTAGTTTAATTGTAATAACTGGCTTTAGAATTAAATCTAGCCAAGTATTTGTAGTAAACAATTTATTTTACAGATATGCTCTCTCTTTCTCTCTCTCTCTCTCTCTTTTTTTTTTTTTTTTTTTTTTTTTGGTTTGCAGGTTGTTTGGAAACAGTCTTTTTACAGTGTTGAATATTCAAAATATTTGATACTTAACTGGATGCAAGGCCAAGAAACAGTGGAGACATTCAACAGAGATTTAACAACTTACACCCCACCATCGATCTCAGCCTGGACCATTCTACATGAGAGATCCATTTCCTGGACACCACAGTACAAATCAGCAATGGAAAATTAGGCACCACTCTCTACAGAAAACCCACTGACTCATACAGTTACCTACATGCATCCAGCTCCCATCCAGAACACACCATACGATCCATGATCTATAGCCAAGCCCTTCGATAAAACAGAATCTGCTCTAATCCCACTGACAGAGACCAGAAACTTCAGGAACTCTACCAAGCATTTATAAACCTCAACTACCCACCCGGAGAAATAAAAAAGCAAATTGAAAGAGCCAGATGAATACCCAGAAACCATCTACTTCAAGACAGACCCAAGAAAACCAACAATAGAACACCACTTGTCATCACCTACAGCCCCCAACTTAAACCTGTCCAACACATTATCAATAAACTACAGCCTATACTGGAACAGGATACTAAACTCCAAGGCTGTGTCTAGACTGGTAAGTTTTTCCGCAAAATCATCTGCCTTTGTGGAAAAACTTGCCAGCTGTCTGAGAATTTGAAAGTGGAAGGCAGGTTGGTTGAAAGTGATCATGAAATCATAGAGTTCACAATTCTAAGGAAGGGTACAAGGGAGAACAGCAAAATAGAGACAATAGATTTCAGGAAGGCGGATTTTGGTAAGCTCAGAGAGTTGATAAGTGAGGTCCCATGGGAATCGAGACTGAGAGGAAAAGCAACTGAGGAGAGTTGGCAGTTTTTCAAAGGGACATTGTTAAGGGCCCAAAAGCAAGCTATTCCGATGTGTCAGAAAGATAGAAAATATGGCAAAAGACCACCTTCACTTAACCAGGAGATCTTGAATGATCTAAAAATAAAAAAGGAGTCATATAAAAAATGGAAAATAGGACAAATTACAAAGGATGAATATAGGCAAATAGCACAGGAATGCAGGGGCAAGATTAGAAAGGCAAAGGCAAAGAATGAGCTCAAACTAGCTACAGGAATAAAGGGAAACAAGAAGACTTTTTATAAATACATTAGAAGCAAGAGTAAGACCAAGGAGAGGGTAGACCCACTGGTCAGTGAAGAGGGAGAAACAGTAACAGGAAACTTGGAGATAGCAGAGATGCTCAATGACTTCTTTGTTTCGGTCCTTACCGAGAAGTCTGTAGGAATGCCTAACATAGTGAATGCTATTGGAAAAGGCGTAATTTTAGAAGTTAAAATAAAAAAAAGAACAAGTTAAAAATCACCTAGAAAAGTTAGATGCCTGCAAGTCACCAGGGCCTGATGAAATGCAAGGAGCTGATAGAGGAGGTATCTGAGTCTCTAGCTATCATCTTTGGAAAATCATGGGAGACAGGAGAGATTCCAGAGGACTGGAAAAGGGCAAATATAGTGCCCATCTATAAAAAGGGAAATAAGAACAACCCAGGAAACTCCAGACCAGTTAGTTTAACTTCTGTGCCAGGGAAGATAATGGAACAAGTAATTAAGGAAATCATCTGTAAACACTTGGAAAGTGGCAAGGTGATAGGGAACAGCCAGCATATATTTGTAAAGAACAAATCATGTCAAACCAATCTGATAGCTTTCTTTAATAGGATAACGAGTCTTGTGGATAAGGGAGAAGCGGTGGATGTGGTATACCTAGACTTTAGTAAGGCATTTGATACGGTCTTGCATGATATTGTTATCAATAAACTAGGGAAATTCAACTTAGATGGGGCTACTATAAGGTGGGTGCATAACTGGCTAGATAACCATACTCAGAGAGAAGCAATTAATGGTTCACAATCCTGCTGGAAAGGCATAACAAGTGGGATTCCATAGGGGTCTGTTTTGGGACCAGCTCTGTTCAATATCTTCATCAACGATTTAGATATTGGTATAGAAAGTACACTTATTAAGTTTGCAGATGATACCAAGCTCGGAGGGATTGCGACTAATCTGGAGGATAGGGTCATAATTAAAAATGACCTAGACAAATTGGAGAAATGATCTGAGATAAATAGGATGAAGTTTAATAAAGACATATGCAAAGTGCTCCACTTCGGAAGGAACAATCAGTTTCACACATACAGAATGGGAAGCGACGGTCTGGGAAGGAGTACGGCAGAAAGGGATCTAGGGGTTATAGTGGACCACAAGTTAAATATGTCAGCAGTGTGAAGCTGTTGCAAAGAAAGCAAACATGATTCTGGGATGCATTAACAGGTGTCTTGTGAGCAAGACACGAGAAGTCATTCTTCCACTCTACTCTGCACTGGTTAGGCCTCAGTTGGAGTATTGTGTCCAGTTCTGGGCACTGCATTTCAAGAAAGATGTGGAAAAACTGGGGAGGGTCCAGAGAAGACCAACGAGAAAGATTAAAGGTCTAGAGAACATGACCTATGAGGGAAGGCTGGAGGAATTGGGTTTGTTTAGTTTAGAAAAGAGAAGATTGAGGGGGGACATGATAGCAGTTTTCAGATATCTAAAAGGGTGTCATTAGGAAGAGGGAGAAAACTTGTTCATCTTGGCCTCTGAGGATAGAACAAGAATCAATGGGCTTAAACTGCAGCAAGGGAAGTTTAGGTTGGACATTAGGAAAAAGTTCCTAACTGTCAGGGTGGTCAAATACTGGAATATATTGCCCAGGGAGGTTGTGGAATCCCGTCTCTGGAGATATTTAAGAGTAGGTTAGATAAATGTCTATCAGGGATGGTCTAGACAGTATTTGGTCCTGCCATGAGTTCAGGGGACTGGACTCGATGACCTCTCGGGGTCCTTTCCAATCCTCATATTCTATTATTCTATGATTCTAGAATGCACAGCAAGCCCGTTATTTCAAAAGAAATTTGAAATAATGGGCTTCTTACACCGACTTCTATAAACCTCATTGTATGAGAAGTAAGGGAAGTCAGAGGAAGAATGCTGTATTTTGAAATAAGTGCTGTGTAGACATACCCAAATTTGAAATAAGCTATTCCGACTTAAGCTACACAATTAGCATAGCTAAAGTGGCATAGTTTATTTCGAGTTTAGCCCAGCTGTGTAGACATATCCTTAAAGACCAAGGACTCTGGTCAGGCATTTGGAGAATATTTCCACAGTTGCGTCTCTCTGTTATGTAAATTAAACATTGTCATCCACCCAAAAAATAGAGAGGTAACCCTGAAGGTTAAAAAGCATGTTGAGATTTTCTCAGGATGCTGGGTGACAACCCTAACACAGGCATCACTGCAATAGCCTCATTGTCACAAATATGGTACTTCTGCACACGGGAGACCATGCCGATCTGATGTAAAGAAACACCAGTCTCTATTGGGCAATGAGATTAAAATATTGAATGTTGTATTAAATGTTGTATAACACGGAAATGATTTTTGACTCCTGGCTGAACTTCATGTTTTTTAGCACAAATATGAAAGATGTGTGAACATGGTTAATTCAGAGCTGGTTGAAATTTTGGATAGAATACAGATAAAAGAATGTTGGGTTCGCTATTAAGACCAGGATAAATATCTAGAACTCTTTCTGAGAAAGGAGATGGCGGGGAGGGGAGAGCATGGCAGCAGGCAAGCACTTCAAGATTTTGCTTTGGGCTGATCTTGGTTCATTTGCGGATACAGATACAGAAATCTGATTGCAGGCAGATTTTAGAATGTTTTCTTTTTTTCTAGGTAACTTTATCTCAATTATCTATAGGTATAATGCAGGTCTAAAAGTTCTACCTGAAGAAACAATAGTAAAATAACAATTTATTTTGGTAGACTTATATTTAGATATCTAGATGGATTTAATTTAATTATTTCATATATTGTCTCACTCTGCTATACAATCTCCTTCAAAAAGATAGACATGTTCATATTTCTCTAATGTCCGAAGAAGAGGAGGTTTCTCATTTCTGTAATTCAGAAACTCATCTGAGACCATGCTAAGTGTATAATTTCAGAAAGACAAGTAACATGAACAATCTGTAGAGTGAGCATATAAAGACTGTGGTTTCCCCATTTGGTTATCCAGAGAGGAAATGATGTCTTTTAATATATCTCCTCACTACTTAAGTTCAATATCTTCCTATACATAGTTGCTTTCATTCTGTTTTTTTCCTGAGTTTTGCTTTTAAGAATGGGTACTATAACATTTTATAAACTGTAGTAATAGTCTGAGGTAAATAGGATGAAGTTCAATAAGGACAAATGCAAAGTACTTCAGTTATGGAGGAACAATCAGTTTCACACATACAAGATGGGAAGTGAGTGTTTAGGAAGGAGTACTGCATAAATGGATCTAGGGGTAATAGTGGACCACAAGCTAAATATGAGTCAACAGTGTGACACTGTTGCAAAAAAATCATTATTTTAATACTGATGCATTAACAGTAGTGTTGTGAGCAAGACAGGAGAAGCAATTCTTCTGCTCTACTCTGTGCTGATTAGACCTCAGCTGGAATATTGTGTCCAGTTCTGGGCACCACGTTTCAGAAAAGATGTGGAGAAATTAGTGAGGGTCCAGAGAAAAGCAACAAAAATAATTAAAGGTCTAGAAAACATGACCTGTGAGAGAACTCTAAAAGAACTGGGTTTGTTTAGTCTGGAAAAGACAAGACTGAGAGGGGACATAATAGCAGTTTTCGAGTACCTAAATGGTTGTTACAAGGAGGAGGGAGAAAAAATATTCCCCTTAATGTCTGAAGATAGGAAAAAAAGTAATGAGCTTAAATCGCAGCAGGGGAGATCTAGGTTGGGCATTAGGAAAAACTTCCTGTCAAAATGGTCAAGCACTGGAATAAATTGCCTAAGGAGGTTTAGGAATCTCTATTAGGGATGTTAAGAAGTGTGTCATTTGTTAATGGTGTAGTCGACAAAAACTTTGTTGACTATATGATTAATCAGTAACTGCTTGCGCTGGACCAGGCATCAAGCCCTGCTGTGGCTCTGCACAACAGTGGTTCAAAAGCTGGCGCAAGCCAGGACTGAGCCAGCCTGCTAAAAATTTACTTGCAGAGCCGAGGTGTGTGTGTGTGTGTTTGTGTGTAGTTGATAGAATTAACCAATAAGCACCTGCTTATCAGTTAATCATTTAGTTAACTTCACTATTAGATTCCTAACCCCTATCATTGGAGATATTTAAGAGCAGGTTAAATAAACATCTATTAGGGATGATCTAGATCATGGGTTCCCAAACTGGGGGGGGCGTGAAGAAATTCCAGGGGGTGCACAGGGCAATCCAGCTCCCCCCATTAATTCTCCCTCCCCAAGTTTTGCTGCTATTTTTGTTTTTCGGCCCCAGTCAGTTCCCCCCCCCCCTTTTTTTTTTTTTGCTCAACAAGTTTTGCTGCAATTGGGAGGGGGGAAAGTGAGGGTTTCTCAAAAATCAAAAAGGGGGCGTGATGTTGAAAAGTTTGGGAACCACTGATCTACATGGTGCTTGGTCCTGCCGTGAGGGCAGAGGATTTGACTTAATGACCTCTTGAGGTCCCTTCCAGTTCTTGTATTTTATTATTCTATGATAGTCTGGATATGGTTGTTAGCAGTTTCGAGATTACACTTTGCTAGGGTGCTCCTACTGTCATAAATTCTTTACTTTAAAATGTTATTTACTGCAGTAACTCATTCCTGTGGCCTTATTTCTTCTCTTTAGGGGTTTTTTTTTTTAGGTGTGTCATTCTGAATAAGACCTGCCAACTTTTGTCCCCCACACTTCAATGCGTATTCTGACAGTGTTTTCTCTATTCCTCAGTAAAGTTTAGGAACTATATGAATACTTCTTTAATGTGACCTTTTTGTGAACTGTGTTCAAACATTGACAGAGGTGAGATGGGTGAGGTGCTCTCTTTTATCAGACCAGCTTCTGTTGGTGAGAGATACAAGCTTTTGAGCTTCCACAAATGGGCTTGTATAAAAATATTCCCTCTTTGCTGAGATAGATGCAGGATGCATATTTGAATTGCTTATTCAAGAAGATACACACACACTACATATTTTTGGAGCTGTGTCTTTCCCGTGGTTTTTCACTAATCTAGTGGAAGCAGAGAGTGAGATGTTGGTATTTTCAGATATTTTGGTTACCTTAGTTCTTGTAGATGGAATGACCCTAGGAATTGCTGATGGTGAAGTAACTTTCTCAGCACAGCTCTGACTGGGAAAACCACATTAGAATTGTACACATATAAATAGGATTCTCCTGATTAAAGTAATGCCAGCAATGCCCCTTGGCCTTGTGTATTGGCCAAACTGGGCAGTCTCTATGACAAAGGATAAATGACCACAAATCAGACATCAGAAATGGTAACACACAGAAAGCTGTTGGGCAACATTTTAACCTGCCTGGACATTCAATCATGAATTTAAAAGTAGCCATTCTTCTACAAAGGAATGTCACCAGTCAATTACAGTTTGCAAGTGTAGAATTGGTATTCATCTGCAAATTCGACACTGTTCCTCTAGGCTTGAACAAAGACATTAACTGGAATTCATATTATAAAGCCATTCCCCCCTGTCTTTAACACTGCATTTTTACATTAAAAACTAAGAATGGAACATTTCCAATCTACTTAATTAGCCTCATTAGTACTGGTCTTACTGTTAAAGGGCACCCTTTTTTCCTATTATTTCTGCTTCAACTCATCATCTGATGAAGTGAGTTTTGCCCTTCATGATATTACAGCCAGTCCCCAACTTACAGCAACCTCGACTTACAACCATCCACACTTACGATCAAAGCAGTCGTAAATGCGGGCTCCGAGTTATGAACGCGATTCGCGCTTATGAACAGCACGGTCACAATGTAACTCAATGGGTTCCGAGTTACGACCATTCTGAGTTACGGACAAGCATTTGGTCCGTAACACGTATGTAACTTGGGGAACCGGCTGCATCTATATATATTTGTTAGTCTCTAAGGATACGTCTACACTTGCTCCCTATCTCAAGATACGGATGCAAATGTAGTGTACCAAAATTGCTAATGAAGCATGGGATTTAAATATCCTGAGCTTAATTAGCATAATCGAGTCCAGGCGCCATTTTTAAATCACGTTATTGCAAAATAAAACACCTCATGTAGCAGCGTTATTTCGAAAGAAAACCCTTCTCTCGAAATAACTGTTACTCCTCATGAGTAGTACGCAATTATGCTAATTAAGCACGGAATATAGACTCATAAACTCATAGACTCATAGACTTTAAGGTCAGAATGGACCATTATGATCATCTAGTCTGACTCCCTGCACAACGCAGGCCACAGAATCTCACCCACCCACTCCTGGAATAATCCTCTCACCTATATCTCAGATATTGAAGTCCTCAAATGGTGGTTTAAAGACCCCAAGATGCAGAGAATCCTCCA
This sequence comes from Pelodiscus sinensis, assembly GCF_049634645.1. Lineage (NCBI taxonomy): Eukaryota > Metazoa > Chordata > Testudines > Trionychidae > Pelodiscus > Pelodiscus sinensis. Next base: position 124,544,274 of record NC_134712.1, on the reverse strand, counting down.
GCAAGTGATCCGTGCCCCATTCTACAGAGGAAGGAGAAAAACCTCTAGGGCCTCTGCCAATCTACCCTGGAGGAAAATTCCCGACCCCAGATATGGTGATCAGCTGAAGCCTGAGCATGTGGGCAAGATTCACCAGCCAGACACCCAGGAAAAAGTTCTCTATAGTAACTCCTATCATCCTATCATTGGCCTACTTACCACCAATAGTGAAAAGTCAATTAGTTGCCAAAATCAAGTTATCCCATCAAACCATCCCCTTCATAAACTCATCTAGTTTAATCTTGAAGACAGATAGGTCTTTTGCCCCCACGACTTCTCTTGGAAGGCTGTTCCAGAACTTCAGTCCTCTAATGATTAGAAACCTTCGTCTAATTTCAAGTCTAAACTTCCTGATAGCCAGTTTATATCCATTTGTTCTTGTGTCCACATTGATATTGAGCTTAAATAATTCCTCTCCCTCCCTGGTATTTATCCCTGTAATATATTTAAAGAGAGCAATCATGTCTCCCCTCAGCCTTCTTTTGTTTAAGGTAAACAAGCCAAGCTTCCTGAGTCTCCTTTCATAAGACAGGTATTCCATTCCTCGGATCATCCTTCTTTGTATCTGTTCCAGTCTGATTTCATCCTTCTTAAACATGGGAGACTAGAACTGCACACAGTATTACAAATGGGGTCTCACCAATGCCTTGTATAACGGCACTAACACCTCCTTATCTCTGGAAATACCTCGCCTAATGTATCCCAAGACCGTATTAGCCTTTTTCACGGACATGTCAAAATGGCAGCTCATAGTCATCCTGTGATCAACTCAGGACTCCGAGGTCCTTCTCTTCTTCCGTCACTTCCAACTGATGTGCCCCCAGCTTATAACTAAAATTCTTGTTATTAATCCCTAAATGCATAACCTTATACTTCTCACTATTAAATTTCATCCTATTGCTATCACTCCAATTTACAAGATCATCCAGATCTTCCTGTATGATATCCCAATCCTTTTCTGAATTGGCAATATCTCCCAACTTTGTGTCATCCACAAACTTTATTAGCACACTCCCACTTTGGATGCCGAGGTCAATAATAAAAAGATTATATAAGATTGGTCCCAAAACTGATCCCTGAGGAACTCCGCTAATAACCTCCCTGAAACCTGACAATTCGCCTTTCAGTATGACCCACTGTAGTCTCCCCTTTAACCAGTTGCTTATCCACCTTTCAATTTTCATATTAATCCATATCTTTTCCAGTATTTAAATCCTGCACTTCATTACCAGTTTCGGTACACTACATTTGCATCCCTATCTCTAGATAGGGAGCAAGTGTAGATGTACCCTAAGGTGCCACAGGACTATTCATTCATTTTTTGTTTGTTTATTTTTTGTTTTTTGTTTTAGTTGATAAGCAGCATATTAAGACTAAGGTGTATCATATTCTATGTTGCAGCAAAGGAAGCAAACAGATATTCCCCAGAACACTATTGTCTGGAGAACGGTCCATGACATGAATTATGCATTTATTCTAGGTTGCTCAACACCATTATATGTGAACTTAACCACCAAGCACTCTTGTACTGTATACTGGATTTATTCTGGCAAAGCAGGTGCCTTTCCTCACTTTTCTGTAATAGGTTTTAGAAGCTGGCACCAGCAGCCAGCTAAGAAACTTAGTGAATTCCACTAGCTACACGAAACCTGTGGGTAGGAAAGTTAATGATGTAGCATGAAAGTCCACTGCCTTCTTTCAGAGAGCAGTGCAATGGGACAAGTCTTAACAAATGTGTGCCATTACAGGAGTGAAAAAGCTGGTCACCTCATACAGAGCAATGAGTGCAAGTTGTTGTGGGGTAACCTGTTAACTGCCATACTCAGCAATCATGGAATCACTTCCTGGCTGTAAAGATGTCAGTGGGCTCATGAGCTGTGGGTGAAAGCCCAGGTGGGGAAGGCAAGCTCCAGCCTTGCCACTTCTGCATGAGACCTGCCCCTGAAGTCAAGACCCACCTACCCCAGCCCGATCTTTCCTGGTCACGTGGAGGGCTGGGCTGCCATGTGGCACTCCCGGGTGGCCAGGGAGTCGGGCTGCCGCTCCACATCCCCATCTCTCCCCGCTGGCCCCCATCCTTCCCCAGTGGCCAGGAAACCGGGCTGATGCATCAAGGCCTAGCCTTCCCTGGCTGCAGCCCCAGCCTTTGGTGGTCAGGCATGTAGGCAGTTTTGGAAAGGTTGTGCATTCTCTTGCCTACTTTACTGGCCACCCATGAGTGGGCTAAGTGATTATCCATATCCATGCAGTAGTCTTAACTCAAAGGTTGTTGGCATGGTGGGTGTATTCCAGTGGCCCTGTCCAGCAGTCATGTGGGAACATCACAATTGGTATTCTCAGGAATCTAGATGACCCTGCACAGAGCAGCGTTCTTGAAAGCAATTTTGGTACAGTAATTATTCATTTAACATGTGCCCGCACGTTTTCACAATAGCACATTTTTATTTTTAGGGAACTTTTTCGAATAACACGACCGTCCCTGAAATAACATGAAAATAATCAAGGTGAACTACATTGTGCGGCGGTATAAGTTGGTGAAAAAAGTAGTAATACGCATGAGCGGATGAATACATGTGGACACAGCACTCCTCCACTCATTCACATGTTTATCTTTGTGTTTTAACAAACCACGGTGACTTGTGTTTCTAGATATCTTGTGTTGCTAGATATCTAATGTTGACGTTGACAACTGAGCACCAACAAAAAACTGACTTTCCCACCGCCACCTGAAATGCAACCCCCACGTTTTCCATTATTTTTAATGGGAAAATTGACCCCGCATAGCATGTTTTTGCTTAGCATGAACATTTTCAGAAATGCATCTATAGTGTTAAATGAGGAATGACTGTACTTTTGAGATCAGTGAGTAATGCATAGGCTATGTAGGGGCATTGTTGAATGGGGGTTGGAACTGTGCGATGTACATGAGGAGGGGAAAGCAGGGAGTGGTCAGCAACTGAACCAGGAGACTGGGCAGCATTTGTTTCCATTTGGAAAGGCTGTGACCTTCATTCAGCCCTATGGCATTTTTGTTTTCAGTGATTGGCAGTCAGGGCCCACAACAGCAGTGGCACAATTGAGTACAGGGACACAGACAAACCTGAGAATTGGGTGCTGGCATTCAGACGCAGACAATGTGCATGTGCAACCTGGGGTGGCCAATTGCAATTAACATGTTGTGATACCATTCCAGATGTTGGCAGACTAGCCGTAGAGGCATTGGTTTGAATCTGTCAGCACAGGATTGTTTTTCTTATGCACATAGGTGGACAACCTAGTGGCATTACTTGGTAGCAACTGTGGCCCACTGATGAGGTGACTTTGCACCAGCATGGAAGAAGAAGCATTTCATTAGACAAGCTCATATGGCATTGCTGCATGCCGAGTGGCCTGTCTGCAGTCACTGACAGGACGTGGTACACACTGGAGAACATTATTTGGGGAATGTGTGAAAGAGTTGTTACTGCCCAGAATAACAACAAGAAGAAAAGGAATTAATGCAGTTGTCAGACATCCATTTCACATAGGGTCTGGCCTGGACCTGTGGATCACCACTTGGGTGGACAAGGCTTGACCGACTCTAATGGGAAGGAGGGGTGACCAAATCCCTCGCTCAGCAATTTGGGCATCCTGGACCATGAAATTATTCAGGGAGGATTGAGGTTCCCTTGTGAAGTCCATTTGTTTTGGTAAATATAAAAGGGGAGCACAAAGAGATATCTGTGGCTAGATTTTGGAGTGGGTAAGCAGCCAGTGTAATGGTTGGAGCCTTCTTGGGACAGATGTACCGTGTAGATACTTAATAGGAATGGTATATAGTATAATGGTATAAAGGGCTTGGAAAAGAGGTGGTATTTAAAGGAACAAATGGAAAGGAGTTGGATATATGTGTGACTGGTACAGCCGAGAGCCAACTCCTCCCCCATTATTATAGCCCACTTTAACCCTCCTATGAAGCAGGTGGATGGCGAGGCCCCAGTAATGGATCTGTGGAGGGACCTGGATGGAAAAAGAGGAGGAGCTGGTAAAAGCCCACAGGATAATAACATAATATACATGAGGTTACCTGCACTATCCATTTTTAACTGCCATATGGTCCCAGACATCTAATAATGAAGTTGCAGCCTGATTAAACCAATGTCTCATGTCTCTTGTCCTTCTTTCAGTATAGCCAGAGAGCACCATCTCCTGGAGAATGAGTTATTTATTTACTCTGTGTTCCTCATCACCATAGTATATGAATTTTTCACAATCTTCAATAAATGTAACATCCTAACACCCTTGTGAAATCAAGAATTAACCCCATTAAATATCAGAAACTGAGGTGCAGACACAATCAAATGATTTATCTCAGACAGCCTGACTCCTTAGTCATATGGGGATCGTAAGATGCAGTATAGTTCCTTGCAAACTGAGCATGCTAACTGACATTGTAGCTGTTGGGAAGTTATCATGATCCTTTGGCTACTAGCCATTGCATCTGGCAAGCTGCAGTGGGGACTGCACTCAGCATTGCCTTACAGGAAGCAGCAGTTGGCATTCATGATCTGTGTACTTAGGAACTCTCAGAAGTGTTATCTCTCTATCTGAGTCAGAATACATCTTTGAGATTACCATGGGCAGGAGAGACTGTCATCACTCAAAACATGGGCTGATGCTAAAGACACCATTGAGCCCTATTTATGGTAGCATTAGTAAGCTACATAAGTAACCCTATTAAGTCATACTATATACAGAACTGTGTAGTTTTATCTGTAATACAGAAATAATATACTGACATCCAAACTATTGTAATTGGCACTTTTTACTTTCTATTCAATTATGAAGCCTCAACTGTCCTACTTGTTAATGGTATCTGTTGAGTTTAGTGTATTTTCCTGTGTGTTTTCTCACATTATGTTATGAGGAGATCATCATTTCCTTTTGTTTTGCATGCATTGTTTTAACTGAGCTGTTCTCTTAGGAAATTTCAACAATGAGCCACAACAAAAATTGCATTTAGAAAATCAGGTGACATTTTAAAAGGAAGTATCATGGAATTTAATTGTGTATGCCCCTGAAGTCACATAAAACAAGTCACATAGGAGCCAAAGTATGACAGGTTGGCTCTGCATTATTCCTTACATTTCTAGTAATCCCAATATCTACTTTATGAATACCCTGATATGTTTCCCTTTTAATCACAATCATTTTTCATCTGAATGGAACATTTTGCAGTTGCTTTGCTTTCACTGTCATCTGCTGGGACAACTTCTATTAAGATTAAAACATTGGGAGTCATTCCCATTGTCCCCCCCCCCCCTTTTCCCACAACAATGAAAATTCAGGATTCTAAGATTTGTCATTCATTGTCTATCCTCTGGTAATGTAATGAACAAAAGGTGGCTTGTGTCACTTAGCTTCTCTTTCAAGATGGGTGTTTATGCTTTCTGAGAACTACAAAAGCTTCTAATTTTTATAGCAATTTCCATCTGTTCCTTCTAATCACTAAGGACTCTGCTTCAGTTTCAGTTTGAATAAAAGAGAACAAAAAGTCTTATCCTGCACTGTCTTTGCAGTTTCTTTTATTATGCTACCTCATAATTCTGAAGTTTCAAACCTTCATTCCAAGGACCCTTTCATCTGAGTTCTATGGCTGGGGAGTATTTTCTTTAACATTTCTCTTACCTGTTGAATTACTCTATATATGCTCTAAATGTTGTTGTAGAAAGGGTCCTGAATGGCAATGCTAGATTTATGCATCACTGTCCTGAATTTTGATAAAATTTGGATTTGAATCCAAGATTGACAATGATACCTAATTCTGTAATGGAGTAAACCAAGAGACTTCTCTGCTTCAGAGAAATGGGATGTCCATCTGGTGACGTGAAATCATCATCATCATCATCAATGATGGGCTCAACACCCAATGGTGTCCAATGCCTTCCTCACTATTTCCTTCCATCTTTCCCTGTCGAGTGCAGAGTGGCTTCGTTTCTGTAGACTAGCTCCACACCAATCTACTATATCATCTACCCATTCTCTGTGCAGTCTGCCTTTCCTAGTCGGACCAAACCATTATGCCAAATACCAGGGTCTTAACTTTTCACTCGTCATTCATTCTGCAGATATGCCCGAATAGCTGTAACGTTCATTGTACAACCTTCTGCAGTAGGTTCCTTTTTGGCTGTATCTTCCTATATAATTCCTCGGACTTTCTGCATCCATCCTATTCTCAGGATCTTTCTATAACAACTCCTTTCGAACACCAATATCCTTCTCTTCGAATCTTTCATTATCACCCGTGTCTCACATCCGTACAACATGCAGCTAAATACAAACATTTTCAAGACAAAACAGTTTTGTTCCTAAGCTAATTGCTTTACTTTTCCAGATCTTATCTATCACCTTCAAACTCACTCTTACTTTCACTATTCTAGTTGATATTTCCTTCTTACAGTATATATGCTTATGCCCCAATAAATCTGTTACAATTTAAAGTGCCACGGGACTCCTCAGTACCTGAAGTATGAATTTTTCCATATAAATCTTCTCTTTCCCCATAGCCCCAGTATTTAGATATCATTTGGTGTGTAACTACCATGGGCCTCTGTGAAAACCAAGTCATATTTTGACTCTAAATATGGTTAAAACAAACTATGAATTATGTATACTTTCATTTTAATATATATTTTCAACATACTCTGCTTTAGTGGAGTATATTTAACAGATGAAGATAATCTAATCAATAGCAAAGTGTTGAGCCTACTAAATCATAAAACAGTGAACACAAATATTAGGCATAGACAAAGACAACATTTCCCCCCAATACCTTAAATGTAAATTTATATTTTAAGTCTTTAGTAATTATGCAAATGTAATTCCTTATTGTCTTGTACCTGAGATTCCAGCAAAATCACAAGTTTCAGAGGGGTAGCCATGTTAGTCTGCTTTACAAAAAAGAGTCCCGTGGTACCTTAAAGAATAACAAATGTATTAGGGCATAACCTTTCATAAGCTGCAACACACTACATCAGATTCATGAAGTAAAAGCATCAGATATATATATAGAGAGAGAGAGTTGGGAGTGTTACATCCATATTTGATCAAAAAATTCCAAAACAGCTGCACCGTGAAACCTGCTGAGCTGGAATTCATATGCAAATTTGACACCTTCAGAATGGATCCGAACAGGGACTGGGAATGGCTCTCTCATTACAATTAAAAATTTTCTCCTTTAGGTTTCCATCCTGACTGAATTAGACTCATTAACACTGATGTAACACACCCATGTCTGTATGTATCTTTGTGATCTGATTCTTTCACTTCATTCATTTGACAAAGTGAGCTGCAGCCCACAAAAGTTTATGCCCTAATAAATGTGTTAGTATTTAAGGTACCAAAATCACACACATTCAGTTTTTGTGGGAAGTACTGAACTGTGACTATGTTCTTGAGATATGTAAGTAGAGAATTGTATGCAGTAGCTGGATGCATTCCAGAAGGGAAGAGCTAAGACTAAGGTTGTGAAATTATAAGTTTGATGTTTAAAAAAAATTACTGGGTAGAGCACAGAGGCTGGCCTATCTTCTCTGCTAGCACTCAGCTCTCTCCAAGTATATATTTTTTTCTGTCTTCCCTGTGGAGCCTCTGACCTTTTTCAATTGAAATCAACTGTAGATGAGTTGAAATTATTATCCGAACAATTTTTTTTAAAGTGTGACTGGAATTGGATTCCAGTTTCTGATTGTGTTGAAAGAACTGAGGAGTTAGAAGTGTCTCTTTACATGGCACATGTAACCATGGAACTACATAGTACTCTGTAATTACATTGCAAGTACATAGTAATCAAATATGTTTTTCCTGCAGATTCATTAGCATTTACATTTGAAGTCACACAATTATGCAAACATTAAGACTACAAATTGCAAGATAATTATTATAAATGTATCTTAGAAAAACAACATTTCCCTAATATGCATGTTGTAATAGGGACAGATTAACTATGGTCTGGGGGAGAGGGGACACAGACAACTCAAACCATAACTTGAACATTAGATATAATCCAAATCCTTAAAATATGGATTAGTTTATATCAATAATGCCCCTTCCTTCACCTACCACCCAAAAGGTCCTTTTAACTTTTGCAGACACTATGCAAAATCCACTGTGTGGGCTTACTGTATATGGAGGGGACCCCAGAAGTTATAATAAGAAAACACAGATTATATATTTGATTATATGCATTGCTTATTTCTGCTAATGCATGTCTGTCAGTTTCTATTAGGATGTCTGCAACCCTTAAATTTCACGTCTCCAGTGTTTCTCTGGAATAATGATGCAGAATAATGGCACTTCTTTTCATTTTTATAGTGTTACCCTTCTCAGGAGATATAAGTGTTTTATAAAGAGAAATTAAGCATGTGATCCCTATAAGGTTGCTATGTATTGCTTTATTACACCTATTTTACAAGTGGATAAGCAGAGTCACAGAGAGACCTAGTTTGTAGGACTTCACAAGTTGAAGAGTGGCAGAATTTGGTATAAAATATAGGAGTCCTCACTGCCAGTCCAATTTTATTATAACTAGAGAGTGGGTGAGGAAATATCTTTTACCATGCCAACTTCAAACTCTAATATCCTGGGACCATCACTGCTACAATAACTCTGCAAACTATTAACACTAGACCCACTCCCTGTCAGAGTTATATGGTTCTTTCTGATGTGCCTCATGTGTTTATGGAACAGATGTGAATCACATACATTATATGTGATTGTATCCAGTAGCTTACTTTAAACTCAGCAAAACTGAACATTTTTAAGCACTTGGAAAATACTTCCATTTCAAATGGCGTTATTAGGAACTCCTTGTTTGAAGGCCTATTTCCACCAAATGGTCTAATAGAGGCTTCTAGGCTTGTGAAATCAGTTAGTGGCTAAACAGTTTGAGGTCATGGATGGGGATGTTGGGGATATTAGGGATCCGAACAGAGAAGTATTTGTAGTTGGAAGATAATGGGAGACTGTGTTAAGATGCAGTGCAGCTAAGAGTGTGATAATGATACTCAGCACAGCGAATAAGGGGAAAACCAAGGGTGTTGGAGAGTGGATGAAATAAGAATAAGAAAAGGTAAGGTTTGGAGGACATATAAAAATTGGGAAGGGAGAATATCTCAAAAGATTTTGGTATGTTTAAGAAATTTCATGTAAAAAAAATCACACTTCTCCGTGCTTATACAAACTGAACTTTAACCTTTCAACCTTTTCAGTTTTGCCTATGGCTAGCAAATACCCAGATGTTACACAAGTCATATACACAAAATGGCAACTGCCTCAGTAGCAGGCAGGAAAAAATCTGTATGTTTAAGGATGTTACCTTTTAGTTTACATAGCAACACACACCAACTGCCTGTTCCATATTTTTAATATAAATTTCATCTGATGGGAAATCTATGCTTTGTGCCTTCGTTTCGGACTCTTATTACTATTTTTTCTACCCTGTAATTACACAAGTAAATCCCACTATTCCCCACCTCCTTCCCTGGGGTAGGCATAAAACCATCATAAGTATAGTTTGCAGTTCCTTTACAGAAAGTGTTTTCATCCAGTTCCACTCTGTATCTCATCTAAGCTAATCAAATCTAATTTGTAAGTGACATTTAAGAATAAGCTCTGCTAGATATTTTCACATTCATCAGATGCTCCCTCCATGGGGCTGGGGGATGGGTCTAGACCCCGTTAAACCAGAGTTGAGAGTGGATTTCGGAGAAGACATGATCCTCAAGAAGCATGTCTGGTATAGTAAAAAGAGAACCCTCTTTCCTGAAGCTCTTAACCTGTAAATATGTGTGAAGACAGATGGAGTCTCAGAAATGGGCTGGAACTCACTGAGTAGTGGTAGAGGACTAACAGCAGCCCTCCTCCTGGTGGAAATGATTAAGTAAGGAATACCATGAACTGCTCTATAAGGGTACGTCTACACAGCATATTTATTTTGAAATAAGCTTTTTTGGAAAAAAATCCAAAATACCTTGTTTTGAAATAGCACTTCTACACTACAGGGAAGACTCAAAATTAGTCTGAGGCAGGCTTCCTTAATGTGGATGTGCTACCTTGAACTAGAGCGTCAGGAGGCACTTGGGAGTAATTACTATGAAGAGCCCTGGGAAGGAGCTATTTCAAAATAGCAGTGCTGGAGCATCCACACCACTGCTATTGCAAAATAGCTATTTCAGAATAAGCATTATTCCTCCTGCAATGAGGTTTACAGATTTTGAAATAAGCCATCCATTATTTTGAAATTATTTTTGGAATTGCTGTGTAGATGCTTGCATTGTTATTTCAAATTAATTATGCTATGTAGACACACCCAAAGAGGCATTGCTGGATAGTTTCCAGAGAAGTTAAGAGAGTCACAGCCTAAAATAAACCATACACCTTGCATCTTGTCCTTTTTTCCTGTGTCTATGAGCTTCCAGCTTCCAGTGCTAAGTACACAACTACCAGGAGATCAGTTGTGCAGAGCAGAAAGAGTTATAATGGGGCAGTATATCCAGCTGCCTTGTGGTGGCTGGAGAGAAGAGGAAAACACTTAATTCTTTTGCCAGCTGACAAATTTAGTAAGGTCTTATGTAAGGAAACCTCACTTTGATAACTATTATCATTTGATTAATTTACACTTTGTGGTTATTTTACATGTTTTGTAACATGACCAAAATTGCTGGTGGTCACCAAGAAATTTTTTGTTTAACGGTGTGTGTGAACTCAGTGTTTAGCCTGGTCTCAGAATTATTTATGTAAATTTAGCTTGTGTCTACCATCATTTAACAGGATTATTCCCACTCCCCCCGCTTCCCATACAGTAGGATGTATTCAATAGAGCATCTTCTTGAATGTCATGACTGAGGCAGGGTTTCAGGATGTGGATACCAGCTGGGCACTGTTTACCTCAGGTGGCTCCTGGGTGGTGGTGCAGTGGGGCTAAGGCAGGCTCACCCCTGCCATGGCCCTGCATCACTCCCAAAAGCAACCAGAAAACTCCATCCCAAATCCTGCTGTGCCTCCTCTCTGCTCTGTGGAGATACGATACAGGATGTGAGGGGGACACCTTGACATCACTGCCTGCTCCTTTTCCTCCCCTGTCCAGCAGTAGGGGGAAGTGCAGCACTTGATAACAGTCTCTTGGCCAAACCAGTTAGGATCACCTGTCAGAGGCTTGAAGATCTAACAGTAGATCCCAATCTACTGGTTGGTGACCTCTGATATAGACAATCACCAAAGTCTGCATAGTACATAGAATAAAAACAATCTAAGGTTATGTCTACGCTACAGGGGAAGATCAAAGCTGCCACTGTTAATCTTCCAGGGTTTGAATTAGTGATCTAGTTAAGACACCTAATTCGACATGAGAGGGGCACTCTGGTCTATGCTGGTAACCCTACTTTCATGAGGATTAAGGGAAGTCAAAGGAAGAATGTTCTTCTTTCAACTTCATGCAGGGTAGACAGCGCCAAAAGCCAAGTAAAGCTGCTTTGATTGTACTACATCTGGATTTTAAGTTTCTAAAAGTCAGTTTCTCTGTTTCCTCCCTTGACAAACCCCCATAATTAGTCTTAAATTTACTGGCAGTAAAGAAGCAGTGGGTTATAATTCCTTGGACTATGCATTCAAATAACTCAGAAGCGTTAGAAAAATATGTAATAATCCTCCAGGAAAGTAATTCCTAGTGTATGATGTGAAACCATTTGTACTTTAAAAAGAAAAAGGTGAGTAGGGGCAACAAAGGTTGAGATTCTTTATGTGCAAGGTTGTATAGATTTTTGCTGTCCTGACAAATGTCAATTTAAACCACTTTTTGAATGAAAAAGAAAAGGAAACCCTCTTTTATTGATACAAATCTCAGAGATCTTCCTGATGTCTAGAGATTTGAATTAATTAAGTGACAAAGAATCAGCTGTGTTTAGAGAGGCTGATTTAAAGACTGACAGCTGAAATGATCAGAAACTGAACAGGTTGATATTGGAAATGTGCTCACTGAAACTGTCTATTTTAAATTTGAACAGGTCAAATCCTACACGTCCATGACCCAGGAATGGGTATGCTAGTTTTGTGAAAGAAAAACTATTACTTCCAATTTCATTCGTTACTTCCTTCTCGACTTTCTTAGGAGAGTACTTGGATAATAAAAAGATGAGATTCAAGGTGCTCATGTTACAAGGATCCTATTCTTTTGCCATACACATCCTTTTAGCATTGTTTTTCTCCATAGAAATTTCACATGAATATAATTCATAGGCAAACTTATTTTAAAAATCTAATATAACACAAAAATCTAGAAAGCCTACCTACAATGTGAAATAGCCAGAGGCATGGCTGCCAGCAAAGCTCCTGGGCAAATTCATTCTAGGATGGACATTCTTCTGGAGTCCAACATCCTGTTCCTTTGCTTGTTGTCTAAGGGAGTTGAAAAAAGTACCAGGGATAATTTTGGGGGTAGATTGTACCACTCCTTCTACAACTTAGTTTTTTTGGGAGGAGGTGGTGAGAAAGAGAGAAGTACCTGATTCTCAAGCGTGTATCAATATAAATGTTTTTTATCGAAGTAAATTTTTTTTGATCAGTCTGGGTACATCTATACTACAGCGTTATTTTGAAATGTCTTAATTCAAAATACTTAATTCGAAATAAGATATTTTGAAATAACGCGTCTACACACAAAATGAAGCTTGAAATAGCATTTTGCTATTTCGAAATACCAGGTACACGCTGATTGGACACTGATTCACATTTAAGGACACCTGGAACCAGGTCAGGCAGGGCATCAGGTCAGGACTTACTGTGTGGGGCTGCTGCCTGAAGCTATCTGAGGCCTGTGCTTAAAGGGACACCCCTCCCACCCCCCGGGCAGCCAGTTCTCAGGTGTCCCTACTTGCCTGCCTACCTTGATGAGGAACAACAAAGCATTTGTGTCTCTGAGTGCTCTGGTTGCCCTCACTCGGGACACCATAGCACTCTGCAACATGGAGCCAGAGCTGCCCCTAAGTACTCTGGTGCTTCTCGTGGATGCGTAGCTACCAGCCTGGTGCACTTTCTTCAAGCTGCCATCCAGGAGGTCCATCGGGGGGGCTGTCAGTATCCAGGAGGCCCTGCGGGAGAGCTTCCACCCTGAGGAGCACTAAGATTCTCCCTGGTCTGCCCCACTGGGGGCTTGTGCCTCATTCCTCCCTCATGTCCTTCCACTTACCCACCCTCCTCCCAACACCCCTTCCTGATGTCAAATAAAAAACACATTTTTTTCAAAAATACAAACTCTCTTTATTTAACAAAACTGAGGGGGGGGGGGATGAAACTCTGGGGAGACTGGGGAAAGGAGGCAGGAGAAGGGAGGAGAGAAGGTGGGAGAGGGAAGGGGAAAACCTTGGAGGAGGGAGCTGGAAGGGGAAGAAGCAGAGGGGAAGCTCAGGGCTCAGGGGTGGAGGTCTTGCCAGGCCAACTGTCTCCCAGCACAGCAGGTGCAGGGGCCTCGGCATCCCCCGGGGGATGGGGAGGAGGGGATGGAGGGTGAGGAGGGTGTGGAGGGAGAAGCAGGAGGGGGAGAAGGAGTGGGAGGAGGAGCGGTAGCTGGGGAGGTCGCAGACACTGGAGCAGCAGGAGGCAGCACTCTCTGCACCAGGGTCTGTAGGTGTTGGCAGATGGCAAGCAGCTCCCGCCAGAACTCCCAATATTCTTGCACCCAGTGCTCCACGGTGCGCTGCAGGGCTCGCAGGGCCCCCAGGTGCTACTGTCGGTACCCCTGCAATATTTGGGTGGTCCTGCAGAGCCCTTGGGTGCAGAAGCATGTCCTGAGCGGGGTGGTGCACCCTGCATGTGCAGATGGTGCGACTGTGGAGAAACAAGAGAAGTGGTCAATTCTCCCTGGGGACACAGTGGGTGAAGCCCAGCCCCCCTCTGCGAGGTGAGGATGACTGTGCCCTGCACTGTCAGAGCCGATGTGCTTGCACAGAGGACATATTCAGAATGTCCGGCTATCTCCGGGAGTGGGAGCTGCCCCAAGACCGCACCCACGCCCCTGTGCTGTGTATAGTGCTTAGTGTTTTATAGTATTTTAGACCAAGCTGGATGAGCAAGCATCTCAGAGAGGTGATTAAGAAAAAGCAGAAAGCATATAAGGAGTGGAAGATGGGAGGGACCAGCAAAGAAAGCTACCTTATTGAGGTTAGAGCATGTAGGGACAAAGTGAGAAACAAATGGGACTAAGGATATGGAGGCAGATATTACCATATCCGAGGTAAAAGCCAAACTCGAACAGCTTAATGGGAGTAAATCGGATGCCAAGATAATCTTCATCCAAGAATATTAAAGGAACTGGCACATGAAATTGCAAGTCCATTAACAAAAATTTTTAATGAATCTCTAAACTCAGGGGTTGTACCATTTGACTGGAGAATTACTACTATAGTTCCTATTTTTAACAAAGGGGGAAAAAGTGACCTGGGGCTGTTAGTTTGACATCTATAGTATGCAAGGTCTTTGAAAAATTTTTGAAGGAGAAAGGAGTTAGGGACATTGAGGTTAACGGCAAGTGGGACAAATTAAAACATGGTTTTACAAAAGGTAGATCGTGCCAAACCAACCTGGTCTCCTTCTTGGAGAAAGTAACAGATTTCTTAGATAAAGGAAATGCAGTGGATCTAATCTACCTTGATTTCATCAAGGCATTTGATACAGTACCTCATGGGAAATTATTGGTTAAATTGGAAAAGATGGGGATCAATATGATAATTGAGAGGTGGATAAGCAACTGGTTAAAGGGGAGACTACAGCGGGTCATACTGAAAGGTGAACTGTCAGGTGGGAGGGAGGTTACTAGCGGAATCCCTCAGGGTATGTCTGCACTACAGCACTAATTCGAACTAACTTAATTCAAATTAGTTAATTCGAACTAAGCTAATTCGAACTAGTGCATCTAGACCTAAAAACTAGTTCGAATTAGCGTTTTGCTAATTCAAACTAGCATGTCCACATTGAGTGGACCCTGAACTGAGGTTAAGGATGGCCGAAAGCAGTGCCGGCAGGGCATCAGATTAGGACTTAGAGCGTGGAGCTGCTGTCTCAGGCTAGTTGACAGCTGTGTTTAAAGGGACCCGACCCCCTCCACGGACAGACAGTTCTCAGGGGTTCCCCACTTACTTGTCTAACTCGATGAGGGACAGCAAATCAGTCCTGGCTTGTAGTGCCCTGAATGCCCACACTCGGCACATCACAGCACTCAGCCATCAGACTGGCTGCACTTGCCGCAGGCAGCCATCTGAGGGAGGGGAGTCAATCGGGGGGCTGCAGGAGAGCTTCCACCCTGAGGAGCCCGTAGAGCCACCCCAGTCCTCCCCATTGGGGGCTCGTACCCCATTCCTCCCTCACCTCCTTCCACTTCCACCTCCTTCCACCTACCCCATTCCTCCCTAGCCCCCCTTCCTGATGTACAAAATAAAGGACACGTGTGTTGAAAATAGAAACTCTCTTTATTGAACAAAATTCGGGGAGACTGGGAAATTAAGTTCAAACTAGCGGTTTGCCTGTGTAGTGCCTATGAAAGTTAATTCAAACGGCTGTTAGTTCGAATTAACTTTGTATTGTAGACATACCCTCAGGGATCAGTTTGGGGACCAATCTTATTTAATCTTTTTACTACTGACCTCAGCACCAAAAGCGGAAGTGTACTAATAAAGTTTGCAGATGCCACGGCAGCTCTTACTGAGCATGCTCCGTTCTGGTAAGCATGCCCTGCACACTAGGCAGTGAATTCTGATAGGCAGCTGCTTCTGTCGCTACACTGAAATATCTTATATCAATGGCTCCATGTCTTCTCAAGTGCTTTCCTTGACTACATGTTTCAGATCAGTACAGAGAAGCTGGTCCTACCATCATTATGTATTGTTGTCCCTTAAGCTTTCTGGGCATCTGTTTATCATAAATCACTCCACTTTTTGTGCACCAGACTTCTCCTGCCATCAGCTGTGCTCCTTGCAATTGTCTGTTGATTTCTCCCTTTATAGATAAACAGCCTCCCAAGTTCTGAAATGCATAAATCTAATTTAAGCACTGGCTCTTGATTTTAATGTCAGTTTGTCTTGGTTCTGCACAATATATCCACATGACCATTTTGACACCATTGTGTGATTTTAATCAATCGTTTCATTAGCGTATGATGTCACATGTTTGAGATTTGGTGCCATGCATTTTTAAACTCAGTGTAAACATCCTCAAAATGGACTCTTACAGCTATATACTATTGATAAATATTTAAACCTGCGGCAGCATGGCCACACGTTTCAAATATTTCAAACTGTGGCATGTGACCTGGTCTAATGCCCAGCAGAGACTCAGGATTATCAGGAAGCCATGAAATTCCAGATATAAGTAGTAAAGAGTGAACTCACCAGAGAGGGTCATTACCTTTCTATCAAACCAGTGCATTACATTTAAAAGGAAAAAGAAATCTAGTGGTTGGTGTTGTTGTACAGGGATTCAGATATAGAAAATATGCTCACAGAGGGTATGTCTACACTACCACCCTAGTTTGAACTAGGGTGGTAATGTAGGCAACCGGAGTTGCAAATGAAGCCCGGGATTTGAATTTCCCGGGCTTCATTTGCATATTGCCGGGCGCCGCCATTTTTAAATGTCCGCACTAAAATGGCGACACCCGGAAATATGCAAATGAAGCCCGGGAAATTCAAATCTCGGGCTTCATTTGCAACTCCGGTTGCCTACATTACCACCCTAGTTCGAACTAGGGTGGTAGTGTAGACAAACCCAGAGAGAATAGTATGAGTTAGTTTGTTGAAAGCCCACTTGGAATTTTCTCAGGAAGAGGAATTTGGATTCTCTTTGTGTACAGAAAATTTATTTAAAGGAAGTTGGAGTTCCATTTCTCTTTATGAAGAAAATGAAGGCAACAGAGTCTTTGTTTTTTCTTAAGCCTGTGAATTCTTGGAGGCTTTGTTTATTTCATCCTGAGTTATTAGAACCTTAGTACTATGTCCAAGGTAACTTACAGAATTGTTTTTCTTTTTGTTTACTTGTTTTTCCTGCTTCAGTTGCCTGTGCTCTATTCAGCTTGAAAGACTACTAAAATTGGGTATCTAAATCAAGGGCCTGACTTCTCACAGGTGCACCCACAGATCCCACAATGCTAATTGACTTCAACAGGTGTTCACATGAATGTCAGAGTTTGCCCATAAAAATCTAATTCCCAGATCAAGAGCCTAGATTTGCACATTCAAATCAAGAAGATACAGTACTTATACTTAGCATAATCACACGCTCTTATTTTTTCAGGCAGATACATGGATGATGCTGCTTCACCTCAAATCAACAGGAGATTCATTTGGGAGATTCATTTAGGAGAAACATTAGTTTCTCAAAATGTTGGTCCTTTCTGTACAAGTCACAAGACTGACGTGAGTCTTTCCTCTATATAATGAAGTTCAGCAGTACCTTTATTTTTTGTCAGTAGAACAATGATTTACCATATGCCAAAGACTAAGAAGCTAATTGAGGCTTTGAATGAGGCATTGCTGACACAATCCTACAACTTTTAAAAATGAATATTCACTTTGATTTGATTTAAAATTGTATTTATATTTCAAGGATGAGCAAAATGTCTAATAAATTATGGGAATAAGATGCTAATAATTCCATTATAAGTTTGTCTAACTATAATTTAATAGCATTTTAGTGTACTGCACCTTGAACAAGTATTTCAAATTGTATTTTATGTGAAAAAAGGTTCTACATTTAGTTCAAATAAGCACCAAGCCACTTGAAATACAACCCCAATTTTTTAAAGCTTTTGAATAGTGATGAGACTTTATGCTAATCCTTCTTAAAATTTTTATACATTTCTTGTAGTTCTGTGAATGGAAGTGTCAAACACAGAAGAGTTTTTAAAAATGAATTGGAAAGCAAACACGAAAATTGGGTTAAGCGCAAATTCCTTTGCAGATCCTTTACTGTTCAGGATTGGGAGTGGTATTCATCACATTTATAGATTTTAAACTCTGTTCATTCTCTGTGAAAGAGAATAATAGTTTCAGTCATTATATAAAGTAGTAATAGTATAATACTTACTAGTTGTCTAATGGTAACCCTGTACCATCCCATAACATTATAAATACTGTGTATTGCATTGTGTCTTAAAGATTTTGCTTTTTGTGTCTCCTGATTTAATTTCCCTATGAGGATTTCACAGGAGACTAATGGAATTTTTAAAATGTGAGTGAAACTTGTGTGCTAATGTTCCCTATTTTTGGTTACTGTGTACTTGCAGCTCAAAATCTGGTCTCAGTTCATTTTTTTACTTTTATTTTGAAGATCACTTAATGCACTGCTCTACTTTCAGTGCAATTTAGGGTGTGTCAACACTGCACGGTTTTTCAAGAATAGCAGCAGTTATTCCAGAGAAACAAAACTAACATCACACGCAATTGCATTATTTCAAAAGAAAATCAAAATAATGGAGGGCTTTTTCTGACGCTGGTAAACCTCATTCCACAAGGAATAACGCCTCTTCTGAAAAAGCTCTTTTGGAAGAGGATGTGTGTGGACGCTCTACACTACACTCTTTTGGAAGAGGATGGGTATGTCTACACTACAGCGGTATTTCAAAATAACGTGTCTAGACACAAAATACATTTCAAAATAGCATTTTGCTATTTCGAAATAGTGTGTCCACACTGATAGGACGCTGAGTTGCATTTAAGGCCAGCCAGAACTGGTTCTGGCAGGACATCAGGTTAGGAGTTACCTTGTGTGGCTGCTGCCTGAAGCTATCTGAGACATGTGCTTAAAAGGACCCCCTAGACAGCCGGTTCTAAGGTTTCCCTGCTTGCTTGCTTACCTGATGCAGGGACAGCAAACCATTTTTTTCTCTGCGTGTTCTGGTTGCCCTAGAATCATAAGACCATAGAGCTGGAAGAGACCTCAGAAGGTCATCAAGTCCAGCCCCCTGCTCTAGGCAGGACCAATGCCAACTAAATCAACCCGGCCAGGGCTTTGTCAAGTCGAGACTTAAACACCTCTAGGGATGGAGACTCCACTTCTTAGCTAGGTAATCCATTCCAGTGCTTCACTACCCTCCTAGTGAAATAGTTTTTCCCAATATCCAACCTGGACCTCTCCCACCTCAACTTGAGACCATTGCTCCTTCTTCTGCCATCTGTCACTACTGAGCACAGCCTTTATCTATCCTCTTTGGAACTTCCGTTCAGGAAGATGAAGGCTGCTATCAAATCCTCCCTCACTCTTTGCTGCTTCAGACTAAACAGACCCAACTCCCTCAGCCTCTCCTCGTAGGTCATATGCTCCAGCCCCCTTATCATTTTGGTTGCCCTCCGCTGGACCATCTCTAATGCGTCCCCATCCTTTTTGTAGTGGGGGGCCCAGAAGTGGACACAATACTCCAGATGTGGCCTCACCAGAGCCGAATAAAGGGGAATAATGACATTTCTGGATCTGTTGGCAATGCTCCTCTTAATGCAACCTAATATGCCATTAGCCTTCTTGGCTACAAGGGCACACTGTTGACTCATATCCAGCTTCTCATCCACTGTAACCCCCAGGTCCTTTTCTGCAGAACTACTACTTAGCTGGTTGGTCCCCAGCCTGTAACAATGCTTGGGATTCTTCCGTCCAAAGTGCAGGACTCTCCACTTGTCCTTATTGAACCTCATCAGATTTCTTGTGGCCCAATCCTCCAATTTGTCTAAGTCACTCTGGACCCTATCTCTGCAGTCAAGCGTATCTACCTCTCCCCCTAGCTTAGTGTCATCTGCAAACTTGTTGAGGGTGCAATCCATCTCCTCATCCAGGTCATTAATAAAGATATTGAACAAAACCGGTCCTAGAACTGAACCTTGGGGCACTCCATTAGAAACCAACCGCCATCCTGATATTGAGCCGTTGATCACTACCCGCTGGGCCCGGCCTTCTAGCCATCTTTCTATCCATCTTACCATCCATTTATCCAATCCACATTCCCTTAACTTGCTGGCAAGAATATTGTGGGAGACCATATCAAAAGCCTTGCTAAAGTCAAGGTATATCACAGCCACTGACTTTCCCATGTTCAGAGAGCCAGTTATCTCATCATAGAAGCTAATCAGATTGGTCAGGCACGACTTTCCCTTTGTGAATCCATGCTGACTATTCCTAATCACTTTCCTCTCTTCCAAGTGCCTCAAAATGAATTCCTTAAGGATCCCTTCCATGATTTTTCCAGGAACCGAGGTAAGACTGACCGGCCTATAGTTCCCTGGATTGTTCTTCTTCCCTTTTTTGAACATGGGCACTACATTTGCCTTTTTCCAGTCAACTGGGATTTCTCCTGACCTCCACAACTTGTTAAAGATAATGGCCAAAGGCTCCTCAATGACATTTGCCAACTCCCTCAGTATCCTTGGATGCATAAAGTCCGGACCCATGGATTTGTGTACGTTTAACTTTTCTAAATAGTTCCTAACCTGTTCTTTACCCACCGAAAGCTGTCCATCTTCATCCCATCTTGTGTCATTAGTGCATTAGTCCAGGAGCTCACCTTGTCCGTGAATACAGAGGCAAAGAAAGCATTGAGTACTTCAGGTTTCCCCACATCATCTGTCAGGGTACACTACAAAGTTAATTCAAACTAACGGACGTTAGTTCGAATTAACTCTAATAGGCGCTACACTAGCGCTCCGCTAGTTCGAACTTAATTCAAACTAGCGGAGCGCTTAGTTCTAACTAGGTAAACCTCATTGCACGAGGACTTAAGCCTAGTTCGAACTTACTAGTTCGAATTAAGGGGTGTGTAGCCCCTTAATTCAAACTAGTGGGAGGCTAGCCCTCCCCAGATTTCCCTGGTGGCCACTCTGGCCAACACCAGGGAAATTCTATTGTCCCCCTCCCGGCCCCGGACCTCTTAAAGGGGCACGGGCTGGCTACGGTGACCGTGCCAGGTGCAAGCCTGCCAGCACCCAGCTAGCAGACCCTGCACCTGGCACGACTCGAGCCTAGGGACCCTGGAGGGGATGGACCAAAGACAGTGACCAAGCCATTTGTCTCGTGCCATCCCTCTCCAGCCTGCCACAAACTTTGGGCAGGGACACCACTCCTACCCCCTGGCTAATACCACTGCATGGACCCAACCTCCATGACTTGATCTCACTTCCCTTTAAACTCTGTTCTAGTTCTAGCCTTCACAGCCTCCTGCAGCAAGGAGTTCCACAGGTTGATTCTTTGCTTTGTGAAGAACAACTTTCTGTTACTAGTTTCAAGTCTGCTACCCATTCCTTTCCTTTGGTGTCCTCTAGTCCTTATATTATGAGAACTAATGAAGAACTTTTCTGTATGCACCCTCTCCACTCCACTCATGCTTTTATAGACCCCTATCATATCCCCCCTCCATCTCCTCTTTTCTAAGCTGAAAAGTCCCAATCTCTTTAGCATCTCTTCATATGGGACCTGTTTCAAACCCCTCATCATTGTAGTTGCCCTCCCCTCTCCCACCTCCTTTTCCCTCTCTCCCCCAGTTTTGTTCAATAAAGAGAGATTCTATTTTTGAACATAATTGTCCTTCATTTTGTACATCAGGAAGGGGGGGTTAGGGAGGGGTAAGTGGAAGGAGGTGAGGGAGGAATGGGGTATGAGCTCCCGATGGGGAGGACTGGGCTGGCTCTGAGGGCTTCTGGGGGTGGAACCTCTCCTGCAGCCCCCCGATTGCCCCCTCTCCCCAGATGGCAGCCTGCGGCAAGTGCAGCCGGTCTGATGGCCGAGTGCTGTGATGTGCCCAGTGTGGGTACTCCAGGCAATCCAAGCCAGGACTGCTTTGCAAGCGGGGCACCCCTGAGAACTGTCTGTCTGGGGTGGGGGTCGGGTCCCTTTAAGCACAGCCCTCGGCTAGCCTGAGACAGCAGCTACACGCTCTAAGTCCTAATCTGATGCCCTGCTGGCACTGCTTCCGGCCATCCTTAACCCCGGTTCAGGGTCCACTCCGTGTGGACATGCTATTTCGAATTAGCAAAACGCTAATTTGAACTAGGTTTTAGTTCTAGATCTGCTAGTTCGAATTAGCTTAGTTCGAATTAACTAATTCGAACTAAGTTAGTTCGAATTAGCGCTGTAGTGTAGACATACCCTCACTAGGTTACCCCCTTCATCCGGTAGGGTCCGCACACCCTCTCTGAACACCTTTTTCTTGTTAACACGCCTGTAGAAACCTGTCTTGTTATCCTTCACATCCTTAGCCAGTCGCAGTTCCATTTGCGCTTTCGCCTTCCTGATAACCTTCCGGCATTCTTGAACTATACCTTTAAACTCCTCCCTGGTCATTTGTCCAAGTTTCCAATTTTTGTAAGCTTCCTTTTTGTACTTAATTTCACCAAGGATTTCCCCTGTAAGCCAATCCGGTCTCCTACAATGTTTGCCTCTCTTGCTACGTATCGGGATGGTTTCTTTCTGTGCCTTCAATAAGGCTTCTTTAAAATACTGCCAGCTGTTCTGAACTCCTTTCCCCTTCATGTTAGCATCCCTGAGGATTCTGCCCATCAGATCTCTGAGGGAGTAAAAATCTGCTTTTTTGAAGTCCAAGGTGTGTATTTTACTACTCTCTTTGCTTCCTTTGGTCAGGATCCTGAAATCTACCATCTCATGATCACTGAGTCCCAGGTTGTCACCCACCTATACTTCCCTTATTAGTTCCTCCCTGTTTGTGAGCAGAAGGTCAAGCTGCGCATGGCCCCTGGTCAGATTCTTCAGCACTTGTACCAAGAAGTTATCCCCAACATTCTCCAAAAACGTCCTGGATTGCCTTTGTACTGCCGTATTGGTTTCCCAACAGATGTCAGGGTGATTAAAGTCCCCAACGAGAACCAGGGCCTGCAATCTGGAAGCGTCTCTCAGTTATCCGAAGAAAGCCTCGTCTACCTCATCCACCTGATTCAGTGGCCTGTAGCAGACACCAACCACAACATCACTGCTGTTGTTTGCTCCTTTAAACTTAACCCATAGACTCTCAACAGGTTTTTCTCCCTCTTTATACTGGAGTTCAGAGCAATCATAGTGCTCTCTTACATAGAGTGCAACTCCTCCTCCTTTTCTACCCTGCCTGTTCTTCCTGAACAGTCTATACCCTTCCATGACAGCACTCCAGTCATGCGAGTCATCCCACCAAGTCTCTGTTATCCCAATTAAATCATATTGGACTGGGCCAAGGCCTCCAGTTCTTCCTGTTTGTTGCCCAGGCTTCTCGCATTAGTGTACAAACACCAGTTAACAAGTTGATTGCCCTATCTTCTCCATTCAAATCAGGTGTCCTCCTTTGTTGCTCGTTCCTCTTTGCATTTCTTCCCAGTATCTGACTTTCCCACTCCCCTCAGGGTTTTGGTCACCGTCCCCCAACTAACCTAATTTAAAGCCCTCCTTACTAGGTTTGCAAGCCTGCCCGCGAAGATGCTCCTTCCTTTCTTGGTTAGTTGGATCCTATCTCTTCCTAACAGTCCTTGTTCCAAGAACAGAGTCCTATGGTCGAAGAAGCCAAAGCCCTCTCTGCAACACCACCTGCTCAATCACGTATTTACTTCTTCAATTTGACGGTCCCTGCCCAGTCCTTTCCTTTCAACAGGGAGGATGGACAAGCACTCCACTTGTGCTCTGAATTCTTGGATCTTTCTTCCCAGCACTACATAATCCGCAGTAACCCACTCAGGGTCATTCGTATCCTTATCGTTAGTTCCCACGTGGAGAAGCAGGAAGGGGTAGCAATCTGAAGGTGTGATCAATTTGGTAAGCCTCTCAGTCACATCCTGAATGAGAGCTCCCGGATACCTCTTGAGATTCCAGGTCTGGATTGCAGATGGATTGCTCAGTCCCTCTTAGGAGGGAGTCCCCGACCACCACCACCCATCGTTTTCTTTTGGGGGTAGTGGCTATGGAACCCCCATCCCTAGGACTACGCATCCCATGCCTTCCAATAGATGGTGTTCCCTTCTGGTTTCTCCCTTGTGAGGTCCCTTCCAAAGCATTCAGCACTGCAGAGCCTGTGGAGAGAGACTGAAAGCAATTACTTATCTCTATAACATTGGGGGATTACCATGCTGGCCTTTTTCCCCTTCTAGAAGTTACATGCTGCCAGTTCTCTTCCTGGTCCCATACTGCCCTCTCCGGTTCTTCCATCTGCCGTGCTTGAAGGATTAAACACTGCCTTCTATCAAGGAAGTCTTCATTCTCTCTTATTGAGTGTAGTGTCGACACTTGGGCCTCCAGACCTCTAATTTTTTCTTCCAAAATGGCGACCAGCTTGCACTTAGTGCAGATGAAATCTGTTCTTTCTTCCAGGAGGAAGACAAACATGGCACACGCTGTGCAGGTAACAACAGTAGACCTATCACCATCTATCACTGCTGTCCTGGAGAAGGGATTTAAATAGAAATGCAAGAGAACCTCGCCCCCTTCCTTCTCCCCTTCCAAACTCCCTCTCTAAACTCCCTGTTAGCACTCACCTGTTCACAAGCTCCTTGGTCACTTGCCCATTGCCTTAAAAAGCCCTGGTTTGCCTAAAAGTCCCTCCCCCTAACAAGGGTCAGCCAATCAGCAGAGGCTTCTAGAATTCAAACTTTAATTAGAAGCCAACAGTTTCCACCTGCCAATCACAGGACACACTCCATGAAGGGGAGGGGAAAGGCAAAGGGAAAGTGGAGAAAAAAAAGCATCACTCACAAACACAGAGGAAAAGACAAACAAAAACAAAAAAATACACACCAACGCTCACTCACAAACACAAGCTCAGCACACAGCAAGAAAGCCCCAAACACAACACATACTTCCCTCAAGAGTCCTGTATCTGCTTCTCCTTTACCTGGAGAACTCCTCTCTAAAGGCTCACTCACAAACACAGAAAAAGAAACACACCCCACCACACACCAACACTCACTCATAAACACAAGCTCAGCACACAGTAAGAAAGCCCCAATAACAACACACACTTCCCTCAAGAGTCCTGTATCTGCTTCTCCTTTACCTGAAGAACTCCCTCTCTAAATTCCCTGTTAGCTCTCACCTGTTCGCAAGCTCCTTGGTCGCTTGCCCACTGCCTTATAAAGCCCAGGACTGGCTGAAAGTCCCTCCCCCTACCAAGGCTCAGCCAATCAGCAGAGTGTGCCCTCACTCAGGACACCATAGCACTCTGTAGCATGGATTCGGAGCTGCCCCTGGGCACTCTGGTGCTTCTCCTGGATGTGTTGCTGTAAGTCTGGCAGCATGTTTGCAGGCAGTAACAGTCTCCCTGGTGTGCCCCACTGGGAGCTTGTGCCTCATTCCTCTCTCACGTCCTTCCATTTACCCCTCCCTAACCCCCCTTCCTTCTGTACAATAAAAGACATGTGTTCATTACAACAAAGCCTCTTTATTGAACAAAACTGGGTTGGGGTAAATGAAACAGGTGAGACTGGGGAAAGAAGACAGGTGTGGGGAGGAGGGAGGGTGGGAGAGGGGAGGAAGAAACTTGGGAGGAGGGAGCTGTCAGCGGGAAGAAGGGGGAAGAGAAGCTCAGGGCTCAGGGTTGGGGGTCTCGCTAGCCCAACTGTCTCCCAGCACCATGTCCCTGCAGTTGTGGGAAGAAGTGGGAGGGGGAGAAAGAGTGGTAGGAGGAGCGGTAGCTGGGGAGGCAGCAGGGGCTGGAGCAGCAGGAGGCAGCAAGCTCTGCCCCAGGGTCGATGACCACTGGGGGGCACGGACCATCCTTCCCCGCAGCATGCAGTCCATGGCAGGTATCTGGGTCTGTCCCTGGTTGGGAGCTGCCCCCTGTGGCCCTAGCATACAGCTGCCAGAGCTCCTTTATTTTCATGCACACCCCCAAACCTGAATTAGGTCCCTGATCTCTGCAGTGGACCAGGCAGGTGCCCGCCTTTTTTGGCCCCTGGCAGGCTCCTGGGAGCCGACAGACTGGTCCTGGGGAGCAGTGGAGGGCTGGCTGGCACTGGCTGTCTGGCTCATGCTGGCAACTGGGTCAGGTGCAGCAACTGCTGGCTCTGGACTGGCAGGCTTGGAGCTGGCACAGGCACTGCGGCCAGAGTCTATCCCTTTAACGCTCCGGGGGAGTGGGGGAGGGAGAGGAGTTTTCTTGGTTGTGCCCAGAATAGCCACCAAGGCACCCTGTGAAGGGCTGAAGGCCCCCTATTTTGAAATAAGCATCTACACAGCACTTATTTTGAAATTGGTGCTATTCCTTGTGGAATGAGGTTTACCAATTCCGAAATAAGCCCTCCACTATTTTGATTTAATTTTGAAATATCGGTTTGGCTGTGTAGACTCTGGTAAAGTTATTTCAAAATAACTTTGCTGTGTAGAGATACTCTATGGCTACGTCTACACTGGCATGATTTTCCGGAAATGCTTTTAACGTTAAAAGCATTTTCGGAAAAGCGCGTTGGCAGGATGCTTTTCCACAAAGCACTTTTTGTGGAAAAGCGACCATGGCCCATCTAGATGCACTTTTCTGCAAAAAAAGCCCCGATCGCCATTTTCGCAATCAGGGCTTTTTTGCGGAAAAGAAATCTCTGCTGTCTACACTGGCCCTTTTGCGCAAAAGTCTTTCGGAAAAAGACTTTTGCCCGAACGGGAGCAGCATAGTATTTCCGCAAAAGCACTGATTTCTTACATGAGATCGTCAGTACTTTTGCGAAAATTCAAGTGGCCAGTGTAGACAGCTGGCAAGTTTTTCCGCAAAAGCAGATGATTTTGTGAAAAACTTGCCAGTCTAGACACAGCCTATGAGAATAATAGTTTATTGATCTTCAGACTTGAATCATCCCATCTATGCACTATGCACCCCTGGCAGGGGCGAGAGACATCTTCTTGAAGCTGGTTCTGAAATTTCTAAATTGCCAGGTGGACTTGCTGGACCTGGCTGTCTTTTTGATTACATTGGAGTAAAGCCATTAACTTCTGCTGGTAGTCCTGATTTATAGCAATGTGAGTGAGAGAAGAATCGGGTTCTTCATTTTTGGCAGCTAAATTAATCATGAATAGTGGATAATATCTTCCCAAACTCATTCACAGCATGTCTAAAAATGACATGTTTAATTATTAAATATCACAACGCAGCTGCACAAAAAGAAAGTAAATTGTATAGTTCAACTGGTTAAAATTTAGCAGATGCTATACTTGAGAAGGAAGATATTAAATTGTTATGGCATAGTTGGCCAGATTTCAAGCAGATATTCACTACTTCTGTTTCAGACTACTGCCTTTGCATTTCATTTGTTTGGTTGAATTGAAGAATTGTGATCTAGGGCTAGTTCTATAATAGGAAATGCCACCAAAAGTCTAAATCATGAATTACTGTAGTCATCACACAGTTATCGTAGAATCATAGAAATGTAGGGCTGTAAGGCACTTCAAGATATGCTGAGGCAGGATGAAATAAACCAAGACCCTCCGTGACGGATGTTTGTCTCCATCTGTTCTCCTTCCAGTGATGAGGGAAGGCTATTCTAGACCTTAACTGTCCTTTTAGTTGGGAAGTTTTTCTAATATGTAACTTAATTGTTAGACAAATTGTCTCCCCTTCACCTGCTTCTGGATATCAGAACATGTACATATGTTCTTGGCATATAATGACACCTTTCCTCCTTTTTTTCCCTTGCTTGTCCTTCCTGAACAAGCTCTACTCTGCTTGCTAATATTCCAATCATAAGATTTGTTCCACCAAATTATATTGGATTATTAGAACTTGTTGAAGGTCAGATAATATCTCATCCTTCCTTTCTTTTTGAGGTGATATGTGTAGAAAGATGTGCAGTTATATTCAAGTATATAGCAGATTTCTTGCTGTACTTTATTTCTGGCTAGGTTCTTTCTTTCTATATAAGTGAAAAGGAGGCCTGTGGCACCTTAGGGTATGTCTACACTACAGCGCTAATTCGAACTAAGCTAATTCGAACTAACTCATCCAGACTAAAAAACTAGTTCAAATTAGTGTTTTGCTAATTCGAATTAGCATGTCCACATTGAGTGGACCCTGAACCGGGGTTAAGGATGGCCGGAAGCAGTGCCGGCAGGGCATCAGATGAGGACTTAGAGCATGGAGCTGCTGTCTCAGGCTAGCCGAGGGCTGTGCTTAAAGGGACTTTACCCTCACCCCGTACAGACAGTTCTCAGGGGTGCCCCGCTTGCAAAGCAGTCCTGGCTTGGATTGTCCGGAGTACCCACACTGGAGCATAAGCTTTCATGGGCAAAGACCCACTTCGTCAGATGCATGTAGTGGAAATTTCCAGAGGCAGGTATACATATGCAGGCCAGAATAAGGCTAGAGAAAACAAAGTTAATTTAGTCAGGGAGGGTGAGGCCCACTTCTAGCAGCTGATCTGGAGGTGTGAATACCAAGACGGGAGAAACTGCTTTTATAGTTGGCTAGCCATTCACAGTCTTTGTTTAATCCTAAACTAATGGTATTAAATTTGCAGATGAACTATAACTCAGCAGTGTCTCTTTGAAGTCTGGTCTTGAAGTTTTTTTCCTGCAGGATGGCTACCTTTACATCTGCTGTTGTGTGTCCAGAGGGATCGAAGTGTTCTCCGACAGGTTATTGTATATTGCCACTCTAATATCTGATTTGTGTCAGTTTATTCTTTTACAAAGGTACTGTTCAGTTTGGCCAAGGTACATGGCAGAGGGGCATTGCTGGCACATGATGGTGTGTATTACATTGGTAGATGTGCAGGTGAATGAACCCGTGATGGTGTGGCTGATCTGGTTAGGTCCCGCGATGGTGTCACTGGTGTAGATATGTGGGCAGAGTTGTCACCGAGGTTTGTTGCAGGGATTGGTTCCTGAGATAGAGTTACTGTGGTGCAGTGTATAGTTGCTGGTGTGAATTTGCTTCAGGTTGGCAGGTTGTCTGTGGGTGAGGACTGGCCTGCCTCCCAAGGCCTGTGAAAGTGAGGGACCATTGTCCAGGATGGGTTGTAGATCACTGATGAGTTAGAGAGGTTTTAGCTAAAGACTGTAGGTGATGGCCATTGGTTCTGTTGGTTTCTTTCTTGGGCTTGTCTTGTAATAGGAGGCTTCTGGGTACATGTCTGGCTCTGTTAATCTGTTTCCTCACTTTCTCATGTGGGTATCATAGTTTCAAGAATGCTTGGTGAAGATCTTGTAGGTGTTGGTCTCTGTCTGAGGGGTTGGAGCAATTGCGGTTGTATCTTAGTGCTTGGCTGTAGACAATGGATCCTTACAAAGTGGGTCTTTGCCCACAAAAGCCTATGCTTCTATACCTCTGTTAATCTATAAGGTGCCACGGGACTCCTTGTTGCTTTTGCAGATCCAGACTAACACGGTTACCCTTCTGATACTTCTTCCTATATAGTCTCATGAACTATTGAGAGGAGGAATAAGAAACATACTTCCTGTGCTTGGTGTATTTTTTTGGGGTCACTGGATTCTTATGTATGTTGGCATTGTGTGACTGAAGGAGAATAGGAATCAGATCAGATAAATGGTCCATGCACTGCTATATCCTATCTGGGACATTGTCCGATCTCACATGACTTTTAGAAAAGCGTAAAGTCCTCATACTGGACAATTATAAACAAGCCTGTGAGGAAAATTGTTTTTTTATAGTAGCAGGCAGTTGGTTGTTAGCCTGTCCTGAATCACAAGGATTGATATTTCTTCTTGTTAATGTTGTGTTTTCATTGCACACTTCCAAGTCCCTGGAAGAACATTCATGCTCAAGCAGCTGGCATTGCAGGAAATGTTTCATATTTTAAGGCTTTCAGCCACAGTGAAGGGTGCTAGAGCCAGATATGTAGCCTCTAGTCAGGGCTGATCTGAACCAGACTGGTGGAAGATGCAGAACATATCTACAGAGTTATTCTCTGCTCTTGATTGCCAGAACTGAATCCTTGTCTGTTTGGTTGACAGTGCTGGGTAAGAGTGGCAAGAAAACTTTGTCATGACTTCAGTGAACTCAGTGACCGTGTTTAACATACAGTGAATATCCTGGATCTGTTTGTTCCCTTGTGCACTCTTTTCTACTAACAACTTTCCAGTGTATACCAGAAGGAAAAATGCCTGCAAAGGTGTACAGGCTGTTGATATGAATAGGTTCAAGTGGCAGGCAGAGTTAAGTACAGGGTCTAGCTTCCTTGTGTGAGGAGACTGTGCCCATACAGACCATATTAGAAAGCAGATGAATCTTTGTGATCTTTAGTGGTAAACAGAGCCAGAGGTGATGAGACAAGAATGATCTTCCATAAAGTAGTATTTTAATATCTACATTATTGAAATCTCCTATACATTTTAATTGTAGCTGGTTGTAATTGGGGAAGATATTCTTTTTATTCTTATGAATAAACTTTGGTGGTTTTTTTTAAGTATCAGTTCTTTGCCTTAGCAATATCCTTTATACATAGTGAAGGCAAAAGTATCTTTTTACACTTCTTCCCAACATTAAGCCTTTGGGAATTAGGGGTCACTGGTTATTTGCAATAAAATTGCCAATTGGTAAATTTGCCTTACACTAGTGACTGTCTTTCTACGGTGGCAATCATATTTATTAATTGGTAGACAGTAACATTTTGGAAAATATTTTTTTCCCTCATAGAATATTGTCTGCTCTCATTTTTATTTTGACAGTGAGGTATGGTAGAACAAATGACACTTCTGTACTTTTTGTGGCTAAATTTAAGTTCAGATATTATTTGAAAAAGTAAACTTGATACAAGATGATTTGATTTATGTGGCCCATCCATCATGTTGTCAGTCAGTGGACAAATATTTTAGGATAATGTTATCAGATGTCAAAATAATCTTAAAGCAAATAGAAGCTGCAGCTATAATATAAATTTGCTTGCCTATAGGAGAATTTTGGTACCACAAAGTGATATACTCTTTTGGGCAATATTCTCACAGTATCATCAGATCAAACAATATAAAGTGGAAATGGAGCACAGTTTGGCACTATGTAACTCAACTTACATGTTCCTTGGTTTTAGTAATAGAAAGCAGAAATTGTAGAGGATTTTAAAGTTAAAATCTTTTATTGATATTATAGAATCACTAAATTCTCCTTCCCCCGCCATTCCTTCCCCCCAGCCCTGTAGCTTCAAAGATAAGCTCTTGGCCTCTTTACAGCTTGATTTTTACTGAAATGGTGCATCAGCAGCAGTTGCTGGTTAGTCCAGGAAAACAAGTGGGGTGCTTTTATAATATGATCATATCCAAGATCTGTGTTACAGGCCAGATGCTTCCCTTGTGTAGGAATGCTCTCAAATTGGGAACATAAATACAATGAAAAGCAATAATCACACAGACCTGTATTCTGAACAGCAGCGTCTTGATACAACCCATCTTATTCTCAGATTATTTATGCTTGTTCTGGGCATTATCTGTGTCTGAATTTGTGTGGGGAAATCACCATCAGGTTTGAAATTGCTCAGATGCTATTACATTGTGGACATGCCAGTTTTGGCTCCATAGTAATGGTAATTTTGCACTTAAAACATGGACTACATTTTTCTTATGTATGAAAAATACAAGGTATCCTCTGCCAAAGAACAGCATTTACCCTATGAGTGTAATGTGAATTTTCTAAAGCTATAAAATAATAAGTTAAATTAAGAATGTGTCTTTTATCATTTTGAGTAAAGACATATTTGACCCTTTCAAATTATCTCCTTCTTGTTCAGGGTCTTCAGCTTTCCTTCTCTCTGTTAATCTGTATTTTTCTTTGTCCTCACCTCGCTGATGTTCAGTGGCTACTAAATATTGTTTAATTTTAATTTATTTTGTAATCCTCCTAATCTTACATATTAAGAGAACAGAAAAATAAATAATACTTACTTTTGTTTTATTGTGCTTGATTTCCTTTTACATTTTTATGTTTATACACTACACACATTAGCATGACTTAGAGCCGTGCTTCTCAAATTTTGGTCAATGGAGAGCAAACTGATAATGTGATACTCTTTTAATATTGAATTTTGTATATTAGTTGTTAACTAATGAACTGAGTGGTTAGCCAATATTTGGGGTGTTGTGGGTTGCTTTGTTTAGGATGAGAAATTGTTGCTATGCAGGTATTTCTTTGATGCAGTCCTGTTTATTTAGAAAGAATGCACATAAAATCTTGTGTCCCCAAACAGGATAGGAAACCAACAAGAAGTAATTAATTTGTTTACAGTACCAAATCATTTTCAGCTTCCCTACCCCAAAACTTTCTTAGCTTTATTCTCAAGGTCATGTTGCCATTGGTTATCTGACCATTACTAGGGCTTCTTTGCTCCTCTTTGGAGTTTCTGCTCCTTCTCTGTTTTTCTCACACAGTCACACAGCTGCAATTAACATAAGTTCCCTGTCCTTTTACAAATTGTTCAGATTCTTAAGTGGACTTACACGTGGCATATATTTTGGGTGGTGGTGCCCATTGTTTTAGATATTGTCAAACAAAGGGGCATTTATTGTTCCTTTCTTTATTTGAATAGAAGGCAGCTGTTATGCCCACTATCATCAAAGAGGCTTATGCCACCCTCCCGATATAACAATATTATGCAAATACTGACTCACCTCTTTGTTTGCAATTGCTAATTGCACTAAAAATGGCTAAAAATACATCAGCACAGAATATTCTAATGACACTTCAACCAAAAGTAGAATGAGAAGTGCTTTTGAGGTACCTCCAGTTGGCTTGAACTTTCAGAATTATTTTTAAGTGTAACCCTTCTGCCAACTGGTGCCAGCAGCAGCCAGGGCCAGGTTCAGTATCTAGGGGTTCCATCCATCCAACACAGAACTGGCTCGAGCCCCCACCCAGTAATCTGGGAAATTCATACATCACCTCTGGGCACCTCTAGGAGACCATGCTTCCCCACTCACAAGCACAAAGCCTGAGTGTAGAAAGGTAACCTTTAATAGAAGGGGAGGGAAGTAATGTGGCATGAATTTGGGAAAACACCATAAACAAAGTTCATAACCAAAACCATGAGTAACAGTCCCACCCCAAGTAGGAGGGCAGTGTCCTTTTCCTCTCAGGTTCTTAACTCCAGTAACTTAAATTTCCCCTTCACAAGCCCAACCCTCCTCTCCACCCCACTCACAGTTTCTGACCTTGGTCAGGGCAGACCCAGAGTTCAAAGGTGCATCTGCAGAGTTCACCTTCCATCTTGAGTGGGGGGACGGTAATGAGGCAACTTAACTCAGTCTACTGGTCACTTGCAATCAACCTGCTCACTGTTTTCTGCACTGCCTTCCTGGCCATTTGTTTCACTTCACTGCCACCGCTCTGCTGGCTGCTCATCGTGCTGCCACCACTCGCCACCTCTTCTGCTGGCTGGTGGTGGATTTGGTCCTGGCCAAGCTTAGAGAGCTCAGCTCTCAATGATTCCAACTCTTAGCCCAAAGCACTGTCTAGCCACAATAAATTCCAGCAATCACTGAAGTAAATAATAAAAAGACTCCTAGCGTGGGGTGGGAGAAACAGGTTGAACCAGTCTTATAGCTCATACCTGGAAGGTATGCAGCCTGCTGATTCAGACTCCTGCTCTTCCCCCCAAATGACTTCACAGAGTTTTGGCTGAGGAAACCTTGTCCAGTCAAGATTCTTTACACTGACAGTTTCTCTCTTTTTAATTGAATCTGATTTTCCTGCATTTCCCCAATAGCTGCAATCATTGGTCATCATATCTTACAATTTCTGCATTTAGTTTTAAGACAGTTTGTGACCCCACAACAGCCAAATGGGTTACAATGGGCAAAACACCAATCTAACAGTTGAATATCTAGCAGGCTTAAGCAAACTGAGTGAACTGTATTTATATAACCACGTCCAGGATTTCTTTTCCACTCCAACTAGCTACAATGGAAGCATTGATTCAGACTTTGCTTCCATTAGCATAAAGACCCAGTTGTTTATATATCAGTAGAGCCTACTAGTGCAGAATTGGGTCCGATTGTGCTAGGCCAGGGGAGGGTACGATATGGCCCAGGGGCTGGATCCAGCCTGCCAAGGCCTACCTTGACAATGGGAATGGGTGAGTATGCAAAGTCTCTTGCCTCCACATCTCAGACCTCAACTGGCTTGGGGGCAGAGTAGCATAAGAAGTCTCTTCTCCCGCTCCCACCACCTGGTGTCCACAGCACATAGATGGAGCTGTGAGCTTTTTAAAAAGGCTGGCATTTCCCTCTACTTGCTGCGTGCCCCTGGTGGGGATGGAGAAAGAGGAAGGGTATGTCTACACTACAAAGTTAGTTCGAACTAACAGACGTTAGTTCGAACTAACTTTCATAGGCGCTACACTAGCGCTCCGTTGTTCGAATTTAATTCGAACTAACGGAGCACTTAGTTCGAACTAGGTAATCCTCATTCCACGAGGATTAAGCCTAGTTCGAACTTACTAGTTCAAATTAAGGGCTGTGTAGATCCTTAATTCGAACTAGTGGGAGGCTAGCCCTCCCCAGGTTTCCCTGGTGGCCACTCTGGCCAACACCAGTGAAACTCAACTGCCCCCCTCCCGGTCCCGGACCTCTTAAAGGGGCACGGTCTGGCTACGGTGCCCGTGCCAGGTGCAAGCCTGCCAGCACCCAGCCAGCAGACCCTGCACCTGGCACGGATTGAGCCACCCACCCGATGCCGCTCAGCCCTCCCCCTCTTCCCGGGACCAGGCTGGCGTCTCCCGGGAGCTTGCCCAGGACTGCAAAAGGCGGACACCCGCCTGGGCTAGTGCGGACATCGGGACCTCGTCCACGACCTCCACACTAGGCACAGGAAAGTGGCCGGCTAGGGCAGGAGAGCTGCCAGCCTGGCTACCCAGGAGCAGGTGTGCATGAAAATCAAGGTGGTCCACTGAGATCCCCGAACCTGAGCCCTGAGCTTACAATGGCCGTACTGGGTCAGACCAAAGGTCGATCTAGCCCAGTAGCCTGTCTGCCAAAAGCGGCCAACCCTAGGGACCCCGGAGGGGATGGACCGAAGACAGTGACCAAGCCATTTGTCTCGTGCCAACCCTCTCCAGCCTGCCACAAACCTTGGGCAGGGACACCACTCCTACCCCCTGGCTAATACCACTCCATGGACCCAACCTCCATGACTTGATCTTACGTCCCTTTAAACTCTGTTCTAGTTGTAGCCTTCACAGCCTCCTGCAGCAAGGAGTTCCACAGGTTAACTCTTTGCTTTGTGAAGAGCAACTTTCTGTTACTAGTTTGAAGCCTGCTACCCATTCCTTTTCTTTTCTTTGGTGTCCTCTAGTCCTTCTTTATGGGAACTAATGAAGAACTTTTCTGTATGCACCCTCTCCACCCCACTCATGCTTTTAGAGACCTCTATCCTCTCCCCCCTCCGTCTCCTCTTTTCTAAGCTGAAAAGTCCCAGTCTCTTTAGCCTCTCTTCCTATGGGACCTGTTCCCAACCCCTGATCATTTTAGCTGCCCTCCCCTCTCCCAGCCTCTCTCTTCCCCTCTCCCACCTCTCACCCAGTTTTGTTCAATAAAGACAGATTTTTGAACACAATTGTCCTTCATTTTGTACATCAAGAAGAGGAGCTAGGGAAGGGTAAGTGGAAGGAGGTGAGGGAGGAATGGGGTACATGCCCCCGATGGGGAGGACTGGGATGGCTCTGCGGGCTTCTGAGGGTGGAAGCTCTCCTGAAGCCCCCTGATTGCCTCCTCTCCCCAGATGGCAGCCTGCAGCAAGTGCAGCCGGGCTGATGGCCGAGTGGTGTGATGTGCCCAGTGTGGGCACTCCGGGCACTCCAAGCCAGGACTGCTTTGCAAGCGGGGGACCCCTGAGAACTGTCTGTCCTGGATGGGGTTTGGGACCCTTTAAGCACAGCCCTCGGCTAGCCTGTGACAGCATCTCCATGCTCTAAGTCCTCCTCTGATGCCCTGCCGGCACTGCTTCCGGCCATCCTTAAGCCTGGTTCAGGGTCCACTTAATGTGGACATGCTAGTTCGAATTAGCAAAACGCTAATTCGAACTAGTTTTTTAGTCTGGATGTGTTAGTTCGAATTAGCTTAGTTCGAATTAACTAATTCGAACTAAGTTAGTTCTAATTAACGTTGTAGTGTAGACGTACCGGAAGAGATTTTGCACACTCCCCTGCCTTCAGGTCAATAATCACAGCTGGGGGCAGGGGAGCACACAAAGTCTGCCAGTTCAAAATAGCTGGTACTTCCCTCTACGTGACGCATGACCATGGCTGGGGGTGAGAAACTTTGTGCATTCCCCAGCTCCCAGGACCCTATTGCTTATGCAGTGTTGCTTAATATAATATAGAACACCTGGCATTTCATTGAAAACATAGACCATTTATGACCAATATGCAAAATTGCCGCTACATAAGCAGATTTTCAATTTTCTTTCTTCTATTTTTTTAAAAATGTATTTATTTTAGGTATTTGTGTGGAAGCAGGATATTTGCTTTTTAAGATTTCACCTGACCCTGATGTTTGCTCTTTAGGTGAGATTACAATAATCAATCTGACATCCCCATAATTTGCACTACAGCCAATTGTACACTTTGTAGTATTATTAAATGTTTTGAAAACCAGAAGGTCTAATTGTTTACTCCTTCAGAAAAATGCATAGGAAGGGGACAAATCTTGTATGCAAGCTGTATAAAATTCTCCACTCAAGAGGGAGAAGCTTTAGCCTTTCCTGAGAGGAAAAGGCACAGCCTGGAAAATGAAAACCGTGTGCAACCCCTTGGAACTGGTTGTTTTAGGAAAGTGTACTATGGCATTCTATAGTGCTCCCACGGGGCCCAACACCATATTCATTGATGCCAATGAAAAGGCTTAGTTTGGTTTTAGCTGATCCTGATAGTAAGCATCGCTAATGCTTGCCTCCTATGTTCATTTCAGGAAGTAGATGAGAATAAATAGTTAATGTTGCTTCGACAGGTTGTACCTCCCTGGTCTGGCACCTGACTGGTCCCAAACCAAGGAATTTGCTGGACCAGAGGAGGTCAATGCAGTGTGTGTAGTGGGTCCGCTTTCCCCTAGCCCCTCAGGGGTTCTTCTTTACCCTAGGCAGCTCCACTGCCACCAAGCACTCTGCTTTCCCCACAGCACTGGGGAAAGGGAGCTTTATTTTTTGCCTGCAGCTTAGCTGCTGCTCGGGGCTCCACTCCCCTGCCAGGACTCTGCTCTCCCCGCAGTGGCCAGGGACTCTACTACTGTTTGAGTGCCACTCTCTCCCCAGTGGCTTCACTGCCACCTGAGGCTCTGGGCTCCTGCTGGTGGCCAGGGGGTCCGTCTTTTACCCAGCAGCTCTGCTACCACCCAGAGGCTCTGCTACTGCCCCTGGCTCCACATTCCTCCTGCAGCTTTGCTGCCACGCACTGGCTCTGCTGGCACTTGGGGGGCTCTGTGCTCGTCTCAGAATTTCTGTGCTCCCCCCAGCATGCTGCTTTGGCCCAGGGGGCTCCGTGCTCCTCTCAGGCTGCTATGCTTCTGCCCTCAACCATGACAAGGAGCTATGTTCCCTCCCCCACTGCCCCCAGGACCAGGGGCTCTACATTCTTCCCAGCAGCTCTGCTACCCCCAGAGCTCCATCTTGGCCCCCTAGTTTGGCAGTGCTCCTGGCCCCAGCCCAACTGCTTATCCCCATGAGTGCTCTCACAGGGTCACCCAACGACGCTGGACCACCGGTGTTGCTAGACCAGGAAACTCTAGATTATGGAGTTTCAACCTCTATGAGCACCGATTCCTTGGGTAGATTCTTCTTGCAAATCCATCTGTTATAAAAAGAACATGCTCAAGGGCTGCTGCATTGATCTACCTCCCTTGCTGCAATTCCAGCCATGTTATCTATGAAACCACAGTCCCATGGCATACCTCTGCAGGGGCGTCTACAGGCCTTCAAAGTAGGGTGAGCATGCAGCAGAGCCCTTCCTTCCCTGTTTCCATGTACTCCAATCTAATCTAACAGTCTTCAGTCCTCCTATCCATCTTCAGCAATGTAAATGGTACACTCTACAGAATGTCAAGACTGAGGTTACTCTTATTTTTGAAGACAAGGTAACTTCAGTTAAATGCCCAACAAAATATAATTTTCTAACTGCAAACTAATTCCAGAGCTATCAAATTATTTCTGTGCCAACAGTTTTTATTATTATATATTTTTTTGGTTCTCTTTTTAATTGTTACTGCCAGCAAGAGGGCTTAATGCAAACAATTCAAAAAGAAACTGCAGTATAAGTGAATTTGCAAAGAAAACAAGTATAATGATGGAAAAACTCCAGTAAAAAAATATATGATTTAATGTGTCAAAGACTGTATGGAACAGATTTCTTTCCCGTACACTGAATAGTTTCGCCGACAACTAAGATGCTATCTAACATAAGTAAGGATGGCAGAATCAAGTCATTAGCATGTTTGCAGATTAACTAGTTGGAATTCAAATTCAGGCAAAAGAAGGGTTTTTCTTTTCAACATACCATATATTGTGACTTAAAAGATATCCTTTCTGGGATTTGGTTAAAACAGGAGGTTACTGCCAGCCAAGTGCTCTTGTCATTGAGTATTCAGTATGAGCACACCTACCCTATGAGATAAGGCCAAATCTACT
Organism: Pelodiscus sinensis; assembly: GCF_049634645.1. Classification (NCBI taxonomy): domain Eukaryota; kingdom Metazoa; phylum Chordata; order Testudines; family Trionychidae; genus Pelodiscus; species Pelodiscus sinensis. The sequence continues at coordinate 124,505,660 of NC_134712.1, read as the reverse complement.
ATGGATAATTTCTGGGCACCTGATTTTGAGAAATCAAATGTCCATGTCCTCACTACAGGGAAGAATCAAATGTTGTCCAAAGTAGCACGTCCCCATAAGGGAGCCTACAGTCAACTCAGAAAGCAAGGCACCATGGGTAGCTTGCAATCTGGGCTATGTTTCCAGTGACTGCTGGGTCCAAAACTCAGCTGCAGTTGGTGTAGCCAGACAGAGGCCCCCCCATCACATCCATAGCGACCACCACAATCCTCAAAATGACTCCGGGGGGAAGCCACAGGGGTGGCAAGAGAAGTGGCAACAAACGGTATGGGGCAAGCCGGTAGAATACGTAACTGGAACCTCCACAGACATGTATCCCATCTGTTTCGAAAGCAAGGAAGGCAATGGACCTCGGCTAGGTAGCTTTGGGGACCACCAATGTACCCACATTGTAACTTTTAATAAGAAGTCAGGAGCCTGGGATATTTACTTAAATCAAAATAGTCACACCCACCAAGAGACACTAAATTGCTGGGGAAATATTATCAATGTCTCCCGTGGTTACAGACCTTTGTTTGGCATTAGCAATGCCGCCATTGTCGCCTTAAATTTTAGTCAGTATCCAGAGGGCAGTATCTGGTACAATAATTCCCTCTTTATAGTTCCTAGCACTGGACATATCTATAACACCACATTGATAAATAGCAATAGCCTGCTGTCCAACCAGTGTACTAGGGCAGACCTCTTTTGACCAGACCAGATTCTACAGAATCTGTTGTTCGCTCTCCAGTGCTCCATCACTAACAGCAGTTACTGTGCTGCGTACCATGCCCCAAAGGAGAGACTCACTGGAAGGGGATGGTATAAGGGACCATATTCCCCTATCCTTAATAGAGAACCTGGACTATTTTTAATCTGTGGGGAAAAGGCCTATGAATACCTGCCAGTAGGCTGGACAGGACAGTGCTCCCTAGGACACGCTGTGCCTGGGGGATTAACAGTACACCCACACATTACAGCTCCAGGTATTACGAACCTTGGAAGCTTCTTGCACCGATCCAGAAGAAAATTTACTATTAACCCTCTGATAGAATGCCCCACAGGTTTTCACAAATTTACCTGTGCATTTCTGCCTTGGCTTGGAGTAGCTGAGCTTGAACGAGCCTTAGTAAATATATCAGGGCAACTAGAAATAGCTCTCAATCACACTGCAGATGCCCTGGGCCTACTCAAGGAACAGATTCAATCAGTAGCCCGCTTTGTCCTACAAAGTAGGACAGCATTAGATGCGATTTTGGCTCAGCAAGGAGGAGTATTTGCTGTAATTAATCAGTCTTGTTGTTTTTATGTAAACCATTCAGGGCAAATTGAACAAGACCTGTCTGCCATAAAAGATGCAGTTAAAGTGTTATATGCTGTAACTAAGGATGGAGAAATCTCATGACTAAGTTGGTTAGCCCAACAGCTGGGACTTTCCTTAACTCCTTTCCTACACTCTATTATAACCACTGTTTTGATTGTAGTAATCGCCTTTTGTATGATATTGTGCATTGTAAAACGCTTGGTTAATGCAGCTATCTCTTTTGCGCATATTCGATATACAGCACTAGAGAAGGGTCCTACCCAATTCCTTGATCCCAAACCCTCTAATCAGGCTGTTGAGTACTTTTAGATTCCTCCAAGAAGAGCAAAAGGTGCTGGCATCACCACCATCTTGTATCTCTGGAACGCGGTGTATTGTATCAGGGGGGGGAATGTAGCCAGACAGAGGCCCCCCCATCACATACATCTTGCTTGCCCCTCTGAGGTGCCTGGAGCACACAGGACTCAGAAAGCAATAAAATCAGCATAGTCTTTGATGCCTTGACAGAGGCCCGAATACGCTGGCTCATCTGACCCTCAATAACTGTAACACAGATACAAGAGGGTGATCAAGCCAATAAGCTGAACTAGAGGCTGCGAGAACTGCCCTTGGCTGGCACCTATATTGATACGATCACAAAGCCATCCCTGGGAGAGGAATCTCCTGCTGAGAAAAGAATGCCCAGTACTCCCAATTTAATTAACTCTCTTACAAGTGTAAATTACGTTGAAACTCCCTTGTAAGAACTGGCGTCACAAAGACGAACCAGCACCATTTGGCACCATAGATAAGAAAGAGAATACATGACCCCACGGATATAAAGTTGGGCCCAGCAGCACACTCACTCTGAGCGTCAATCTACCATCTACCTGCTGGTCGGGTTAGGTGATTGCCTCCTGAGGTCTATGGGGACACCCACCTCGTATTCGTCTTCCCAAGGAATTGAGGGACCGATCCTGGTCTGACACACTGGAATCGAGAGATGCAGAAGGGGGTAAACATTGTACCTGTATGTGTCCTTTTGTTTTTAGTGAACACATAGAATAGAGCTCTTTAAAGATTAAGCTGTCACTTGGTACCATTATTTTTCTATCTTCCTTTTCCTTTGTAACTATTCTAAGATCTGTATTTGCTAGCAGTTAAGAAGTAGAACAATAGCCATTGTAACCACATGCTTTATAAGCCTCTTTAATAAACCCGTAACTGTTTAAGCCTTAACCTGTCTCCTCCTGTTGCTGTGACAGAACCAAACACAATTAAAAGAACTCCAGCTGGTCATAGGGGCAGATGAAGGCAGAGCTTGGCGTTTGGGTCCTGTCACCTCCACAGGACAGACCCCTGGGGCATCCGTCAGCCTTCCATAGGCTGCCTGCTGCGAAGGGACCTTGTGTCCTAGCAGCCAGAGACTCGGGCGTAAAACTTTGGGGCACCTGTCAGCCTTCTCCAGGCTGCTCACTGCAAAGGGACCCTGTCCTAGCAGCTGAAGACTCGGATGTATAACACACACACACCACACACTGCCCTGACCATCGGCTGACAGTTGGTTAGAGGTCTCATATCAGCTGCATCCCATAGGCACTCTTCTAGTCCCTCCCTCATTGCGTGAGATAAAGGAGATGCAGTGTGCTCATACCTTTTTGTGCTTTGATTGCCCACGTTGGTTCCAGAGCATTGCAAGCATCGAGTTCAATGTGCTGGACCACATCGTCATCCTCGTGGATGTTGTGATGCACATCATGATGTTGTACTTCAAGAACATAAGCATGTTGCTCCACCAGGAAGAGGACGAGGATGAAGTTTGATGTGGTATGGAGGCCCAGGTCTGGCAAAGCCTGATGCTCATGCTAGCACACCTGCCAATCAATCCTCTGGACATAGTGCAATGCCAGTTCTGGTGCCGTGAGACAAGCTCAGAATAATGGGACAGCATCTTGATGCAGAGATGGGATGATCAACAGTGGCTGCAGAACTTCTGAATGCGCAAGGCCATTTTCCAGGAACTCTACTAATGACTTTCCCCTGTCCTGAAATGCTAGGATATCTGCATGAAACCCACTTTGCCTGTGGAGAAACATGTGCCTATTGCCCTCTGGAAGCTTGCCATGCCAGACAGCTACTGATCACTGAGGAATCAGTTCAGGATGGGGAAAACAAGTCAGGTTTTCATACCAGTAGCCAATGCCATCAATAACTTCCTGTTATGGAGGGTGGTGACTCTGGGGAATGTGGACAAAATAATGGAGGGCTTTGCCAACTTGGCTTTCCTAACTATGGTAGTGCCATAGTCAGCACGCATATCCCCATCTTGGCCCCCTGAACACTGTGCCTCAGAATATATCAACAAGAAGGGGTACATGGTGCTGCAGGCGCTCATGTATCACAAGGACTGCTTCACCAACATCAATGTGGGATGGCCGCATCTTTTCTAACTCCTACCTCTTCACGCTGGAACTTTTTTTCTTGACCAGACAATCAGAGTCAGAGAGGTGGACATGCCAATAGTGATCCTAGGTGACCCAGCCTATACTTTGTTCCCATGGCTCATGAAGCCCTACATGGGCATCTTGGGCCCAGCAAGGATGAGTTCAATAAAAGGCAAAGCAGGTGCAGAATTCTGACAAAAATCAAAGAGCTCAGGCAGTCGTACCACAAGGTGAATGAAGAGAGTGAATGCTCTGGGGCAGCACTTCACATGACCAATTTTGTGCATCCTCCACCACCTCTTACTGCATCTTCTCACCTGGCTCTGATCTGCAGGTATAAACCCATGAGGGAGGAGATGTTCAAAGAGCAGATGGACTGCATGCACACCTTGCTGCATGGACATTGCTGGGATGCATAAATAATGCAGTAAAATAGAATAAACATGAACAGTTCAAATAGGGAGAGCTAAGAATGATACCTTCTTATGTATACTTATGGATTTATTGATGCTACTAGCAGACTTACACAGCATTGACCAGGTCCCTTGGGGCAGGGCCTTAAGGATGTGTGTGCATGGAAGGTGTGTGTGTGTGTGTGCGTGCGCAGGAGGTGGGGGGGGCAGAGGCATGTTCTCTCCCTTCCACACAACCCCTCCCTCCAGTCTATCAAGGGCCTGTTTTTCTCACACCCCCAGCTTGCCCCTCCCCCCAGCCACTCTTCCAGCCTCCAGCAGCCTGTTTTTTGCCCCCTCCATTGCTGCTGCAAAGGGGCAGGGTGGGGGGGGGGAGTTTGGGGCAGTGGGGCTACTTACTCGGTGTCCTGGCAGGCAAGACGACAGAGCCCCAGCCCTGTTGGCTGCTCCCTTGGTGGTACAGCTGTCTTTAGTAGCTACTCTGCATATAGCTGTCCCCTGCAGCCTCGCTGTGACAGTGGCCACACTCAGACTGCATCCTTTGGAACAGCAGCCACTCCCTTTGTATATTATGAGTCTATTTACTGGGGCTTCTGGTTCTCCTGGCACAATGATACCTTGACCTTGCTTTACACTATAAGAGTAAGCTGCATATCAAATTTGATGGCCATAGCTCTTATCATTTAGGAGGAAGTCTTGAACCACCAGACGCACAGAAAGACAGATGCACTCTAAAATGTTTATTTTATCATGGATTTAATTTTTCCCTTATATTGTACATTATTACTGAACCAGTAAAATAATTTGGAAATTTCAAATAATTATCTTACAAAATAAACAAAAAATCCTTTGCCATCAGTGTATACTGATGTACTTCTTTCTATATAAGGACATACACAAATAGCTAGTCCCTTTTGATAGTTTAAATAGGAATGATTATTTTCACATCTCAGAGTGAATATACTGTATAAGGCTCTGTAATGGGATCTACGAGCTCCTTACTGAGCATTGAAAAAAGTGGAGAGGAGAGTTTCTTCTATTTAAAACACCTTGATCAAATCACATGTAGCTTTCAGAACTGACAGTCATAGAGGTAAAAATCTCAGCAGGATAGCCATGTTACTTTCTGACTTTAAAAAAGAGTGGTCCTGTGGCATCTTAGAGACAAACTAAAATATACAGAATCATGAGGTTTCACCGACAAAACACGCTTCATCAGATGAAATTGGAGTAGAAATAACAGAAACCAGGATATCTATGTATCTATCTGTGGGTATGTGTACACTTGATTCAACTCTCTCAAGAGGAATGCAAATGCAGGCACCCAAAATTGCAAATGAAGCAGGGATTTAATTATCCCGCGCCTCAGTTGCATAATTTCGAGATAAAACCCTTCCCTTGAGAAAACCCTTACTCCTCAAAAAGAGTGTGTCTAGACTACAGGGTTTTTTTGAAAAAACGTTCCCTGCATCAAGACTGCTGCCGCGTTCTTTCGAAAGTGAATTGAAAGAATGCAGCAGTTTTTTTGACCGTGGAAAACCTCGTTTTACGAGGAAGAATGTCTTTTTTCAAAAGCGCTCTTTCGAAAAAAGGTGCTATGTAATGCAAACTGTACTTTTTTGAAAGAGAGCATCCAGACTACCTGGGTGGTCTCTTTCCAAAAATGTGGCTTGCTTTTTCAAAAGTACTGGTTATAGACTAGGTGCTCTTTTTCAAGAGAGGCTTTTTCAAAAGTATCTTTCAAAAAAGCCTCTTTCAAAAGAGGCTTTCAGTCTAGATGAAGCCAAAATGAGGTTTAAGGGTTATTTTGAGGGAAAGCTTTTATCTCTAAATTACCCAATTTTTTCTCTCAAAATAGCGCTATTTTGAAATAGCGCCATAACGCGATTATGCAAATGAAGTGCAGGATATTTAAATCCCTGCTTTATTTGCCCTGCTCCTGGGTGCCCAGCCACCACCAAAGGTTGGGGACCACTGCTCTAAGTCTTCCTTGTGACTTTTTGAAAAATTGGCCACTGGTTATATTGGAAAAGATATACAGGCTTTTCTATTTAAGCAAAGTTGTTAATGAGTTTTGTTGTGGATAATTATCCTGATTTCATGGATGTCAACAGATTGTTGCCACTGACTTCAAAGAGAACAAGAATAGCATATATGATTGACAGAAAATATGCAAATAATATAATTTGTTGAAGAAATTACTCAGTTTACTGTCATTTGACCAGATTTACTCAAGCTGATAGGCTAGCTCTATCCTTCAACAGAGTTAAAGTTCCGTCAGCAGATCCACTGTGAAATGCTTTTATTTGGCACTGAAGTTAAATTTACCTGGAATTTTCATTGCCAAGATATATTTAAGCCAATAATTCATATGAGGTTCATATATATTTTAAATTACGGTGTGTCACTCGATGTCATCCAGCAGAGGTGCTTTTGCAGGGAGCAGGTGTCAGCTCACTTAATTCTGGAATTTGTGCAAAGTTTTATAACAAAGATAATTTTTCTTTCCTTATTGACTGCTCACTAGCACATCAGTCTTGAGTGACTTTGATTGCCATGCAAAAAGTCCACTTAATTTCTCATAGAAACACTTCTAGCTTATTTTCTTCTTTTCTCTAATTGCCTTATTGCATTTGAGCATAGAGGCAAGTATGCTCTTATTTGAAATTTATGGATAGAGTGTATGCATTTCTTAGTAAAACTCTGCCTTCATTGTTCTGTGTACTCATCTATATAAATCCAGCTCACTGCCCCCTGCTTTACCAACCTTCTATAAAGGGAAGAGCATGGCCAGACTGCTGCAAATATATTACCAAGCCAAAACCTCTCAACCCTTTCTGAATTGAAATGTGAAAATCAGGCCTGATCTATACTTGCAATTGATCAACAAAACTTTTCTCATTCATGGATGCTTAACCTTCCCCTCCTTCATGAACCACAAAAGTTCTGATGCAGCCAGACCAAGTGTGAATGCTGCTTTGTGGAAGGAGCACTCTCCTGCAGATAAAGTGAAAGTCACGCACGGGAATTTTGTCAGCAAAAGAAGCATTTACACATGCCACCTTTTAGCGTCAACACAGCCTTGTTGTTAAAAGCTGCATAGTGTAGACATAACCTCATTTGTATCTATATGCATTTGCTCATGTAAATTACTAGACTCTTCTCTATAGGGCAAGGGGACAGAATGGGAGAGATGATTCTGGGAAAAACAATCAAAAGGAGATGTTAGAAGATAAAAGGTAGTAGCTCTCCTTATGCCACTCAACTTTACACTTATCTCTTATTGCTTTTTCTTGCAACTTAAGGGCAAAAAGGAAAAGACATTACACTGTTACACCTGTTTAAGGTACTCTTGTAACACATGCTGTGGATACCAGAGCTGTGAATCACTGCGTTACCTCTGTCTCAGCAAGAGTGAGCTTTGCTGACAATTAGATTATGTGTCAGCTCCCTTCCACACCAGTTTGTTTTCCTCACCAGCAAACTCCTCAAGGCTCTCTCAGCACAAACTTCACCTAGTAGGTAACAATCAATTAACTCCAGCCCCCAAGCTCCTCAGAGAAGTTTCTCTCCTGCACACAGCCCTTACCATGGCACATTTACCGAAGATGTTTGCTGCTCAGTTAAAGAGTCAGTATGGCACAGTTTCTTAATTTGACTGGGGTAAATTCACTCATCCCTTAACATTGATTTGGTTTATAGTAGAAGTAAAATAATTTTATTAACAACAGTGCACAGTTTAAGTGATAACATGTAAAAATGAAAAGGTAAAAGTGGTCACAAGCAAATAAAAGTGAAAATGTGCATCTAAAATTTAATCTAGCAAGATACAGTATTTATGTAAGATGGTTTATCTTATCCACAGCCTCCTTTCTCACTTTTTGCTGGACAGCCTAGCCAGGACCTATCATGGAGATCAAGTTATTTGGTTTAATTGTCTCCTAGATAAAAGATAAAAATTGAGTCTCTCTCTGTTCCTTCTATTCTCAACACCAGGATTTATTTGTCTTACACATGAAGAAAGCCTTCTGGATATTTGGCCTTCTGTCTCTCTGGATTGCAGCAGACATGTTAATTCTTGGTTTCTTGACTTCAGACTCAAATTAACACTCTGGTTTAGCTTGGTGGCTTTCTGTGCTGCAAATATATTATTTGAGGTAAACCCACTTTTCTTTGTCTCAGAAAGACCCATTTATCATCATTACCTAGGATAAGCTCTCTAGCCTTAAACCTGTTCTAGTAACATCAAACAGGAGGATTTTAGAATTTTACATGTAAGGTGATCACATGTATTGTACAATGATATTAATAACCAACATGTTCTTCATTTTCACATGATATCTCACTAGACATATTCTGCGCAAATATTATTGTAGTAGCATGTAGGGTGGAATACAGGAATGCCAATAGTCACAAATGCCTCCTAGTGCATATAATTTGCCCAATGGTTTGATGAAGTTCTGAACTGGACTCCAAATATACCAAGCTGTTGAGACTGCAGATTAACACGAGCTAGCTTTCAGTGTCAAATTTCACTGGAAACTTCTCTCAGTTATATGTATCCACCCTCATACCATTGACTGTACTGTGCCTGGACTTGACACATCAAGTCAAACTGTATTAATACTAATATAGGAGCTTCTAAATTGCCTGAACAGAGCATAGAAGATATATTTGAAGGATAAAATAACCTGTACTATACCACTCTCTCAGGGAGATAACTAACAGAGAAAGTGCAGTGGATTAATATATAGCTAAAGAAAAAAAATTAACAACATTTATGGGAAACTGCAGTTAGGTACTGATTTATAATGATTTGCACTCATTTATTCCTGTTCATGCTTATAATATGAGCAACTTTGACTAGAGTGTCGGAACTGTCAACACTTCTGTACAGAAACATGTTCTTTTGCCTTCACTGTGACAGTGAACCAATGCTGGAACAGTGTCATCAATTCTGGCTCCTTCAATGCAAATCTGCCAGTAGTTTACATATTCAGGAAAGGACAAACAATCTCATTTTTTGGACCTTAGCTTACAATTTTGGTGTAGTATTCTGATTTCAATTATTTTGATGGAATTAAAATTGGATAGTTTTTTCTATTTTTTATTTTTTATAGCTATAGCAAGTGGCAATCTAGTAGATATAGGGGATCGAGTGACATAGGGATACATATGTTTTAGAAAAGCCAAATTATTAAAGTATTTCAGGAAAATGTCTATCTGGATCAATGCTAATGCTCACGTTAATGTTTCTGAATAATACTTTGTGTCATAAAAATTATTCCCACAGTATTTTTTTGGAAGAGCTTAGAAGTGTTTTGTGGTTTGTAGTAGAACTTAACAATTTAGTAGAGGCATAGTCTTGGGGGTAAGAATTACATTTTCCTAGCCAAAATAATCCATCCAGATTTGGCTATTCTCTAAGATGTTAAAATTATTGCTATTTTCCATCATTGTTTTACTTGCAACAGCTTGTTCTTGATTTGGTGCCAAAAACTATCATCATTCCATTAGTACAATGTATGCACATGTCCAGTATGTTGCTTCAGTATGCCACACTATTAAATTGCTGAATAGGGGCTTAAATAAAATGGCGGCTATTTTTATCACTAACGCTCCCTTCAAAATAGCTTTTGGATTAGAAGATTCTGATTTCTAGATTCACTGCTTCCATTGACTGAGGTTAATAATTCTGGGCCCTTCACAACTCTTGGTTATATATTGAGCAAGGTCATTGGGGGTACGTCTACACTACACCTCTCTGCCGACAGCGAGATATAGATTAGGCACGTCAAAATTGCTAATGAAGCAGGGATTTAAATATCCTGTACTTCATTAGCATAAACATGGCTGCCGTTTTTTTTCAAAACGGAGCTTTTTAAATAAAGTCTTTTTCGACAGATCCTGTAAACCTCATTTGTGAGATTTTGCTGACATTGCCCATCCGGAGACAGGACTCTCTGCAGTTCCCACTGGCTGCATTTTGCTTTTCCCAGTGAATGGGAGCTTCAAGATGTATTAGAGGCCATGGGGACATGCTAGACTATTTACTAATGTAGCATGCTGTGCAAAATGATTAGTAAGTAAGAAGAAAAAGTTGAAATTAGAAAAGTATGAGATACTGTATGCAAGAGTTTTACATTTCATACTTTAAGATAGTAGAATAGTATGGGAAACACTGAGCTGGCGAGATTTCAAAGTGTAAATACAGGCAGTCCCCGGGTTACATGGATCCGACTTACAACGGATCCCTACTTACAAACAGGGTGAGGCAAGCCCGCAATAGCTGCTTCCCCCAGCAGACCAGGGAGACGTGAAGCTAGCGCCTCCCCCCCCCCCCCCAGCAGACCAGGGAGACACGGAGCGGCTTTTCTCAGCAGACACCTCAGCTTGAGAATAAAGGACTGAGGGAAGTGAGGTGTGGGAGAATAAAACTGAGCTCTGGAGAAATGTTTGGCTAGAGTTTCCCCTACAATATGTACCAGTTCCGACTTACATACAAATTCAACTCAAGAACAAACCTACAGTCCCTATCTTGTACGTAACCCGGGGACTGCCTGTAATCTATGTAATGATAGCATAAATAAGTTTAGATGCCTCTAACAATCTTATTGTTAAGAAAAGGGGTATGTGCTTAGAATTAGTGTTTGTGGCTTACTAACTTTTCTATTTTAACTGTTAAAATCCTGTTTCAAGTTCATCTTACGTCTATATAAAAATTATAGTTACAGTTGTTAATAATTAACATTGTGTGCATTGAGGGTTTTTTTTCCTTTTTGTAATATGCACATTTTCTCCTTTTGGTTTTCTCTTCCAAACAAATGTTTTCTCCATGTCTTTTTGTATGTGCATGTAACATAATTTATTTAATAGAATTCAAAATATATCCTCTAAAATAATTAGAATAGCAATAATAAATAGAATTACAAATACGATTTTAAATTTTACCCAGGGTAACCATTTGTTACCAAGGCCAGCTTGCTTGAGAAAGACTAGAGACTCTAAGGGGATTGGCTGTGACTTCATGGTGAAACTGTGACAGTGATATGGGAGTTCACATTTTGTCACTGGCTCGATGAAATCTAAATATAAAACTTATAATCAGTTTGAGGTATCTAGTTTGTTTTGACAGCGAGCCCTGCCATAGGAACTCGTGGTTGTGAACCATTCTAGAAAATGTGACAACCTCCTCCTGCTACTGAATAAGTTGGGGATTCAGCCTGGACACTGCCAAACAATAGTAATCCTGCTGCCAGGTGGAACCAGCAGCAGCTAGGACCAAGTTCAATATTTAGGGGGTTCCTTTTCAACAATGCAATGCAGAACTGGTTCAGGCCCCACCCAGTACTCTGGAAAAATTATACAGCACTCCTGGATGCTTCTGAGAAAGAGGCAATAATACCCCACTTGCAAGCATTCTTGTAGTATGTAGAGTCTGAGTGTAGAAAAGAAACTTTTAATGAATGAAGGGAAATCACTTAACATTACGTAGAGAAAATGTCAGGATTGACAATCATAGAACTGTGGGCTGGAAAACCATACCACAATGCAATGGGCAGCATCTGCTGCCTCATGTTCTTGAGTTCTACAACCAAAAGTTCCTCTACTATGCTTTCTTAGTCCCCCCACCATACCCTGCTCACAGTGGTTATCTGTGGTCAGTAAGAACCCAGGGTTCAGAGGTGTGTTTCTGTGAGTTCACCTCGCACCCATGGAAAAAGGCACCTTGCCTACTCCACCATCTGAGCATTTGTGTTGGCTGGCCAACCCCTCAACTGCTCATTCAGCTCCACTAACTACACTCTCCCCAGATGCTCATTCATTGGCCTACTGCAAGTCACCTTCTGCAGCCATATGCCTCTCTGCTGTGACATTTGTAGGTCAATCTCTTGATGATTTCCATCTCTTTTGCAGGCTGGGCAGAAACGCTGCCCCACCACAGACGATTTCAGCTCTCATTTGAGCACTTTAACATAACAAGACATAATGAAACCTATTTAGCTCTGCCTTTGAACACAGGATAGGAACTCTCTCGGGAAGAGTCCCCACCTCCTTGCTGGGACCCCTGTCCCAACCTCTTTTACTGTCACAAGACGTTGCCATTTGAGCTCCATGCTTACACAGTAAAGCCCTCAGCATGGGTAACTGTCCAGGAGTCCAGGACAGCTGGCAGTATTTTAAAGAAGCCTTATTGAAGGCACAGAAAGAAACCGTCCCGACACGTAGCAAGAGAGGCAAACATGGTAGGAGACTGGACTGGCTAACAGGGGAAATTCTTGGTGAACTTAAGCACAAAAAGGAAGCTTACAAAGAGTGGAAACTTGGACAAATGACCAGGGAGGAGTTTAAAGGTATAGCTTGAGAATGCCGGGGGGTTATCAGGAAGGCGAAAGCGCAAATGGAATTGCGACTGGCTAAGGATGTGAAGGATAACAAGAAAGGTTTCTACAGGCATGTTAACAAGAAGAAGATGATCAGAGAGGGTGTGCGGCCCCTAATGGATGAAGGAGGTAACCTAGTGACAGATGATGTGCGGAAAGCTGAAGTACTCAATGCTTTCTTTGCCTCTGTATTCACGGACAAGGTCGGCTCCTGGACTTCTGCGCCAAGTGACGCAAGATGGGATGAAGATGGATAAAGAACAGGTTAGGAACTATTTAGAAATGCTAAACATACATAAATCCATGGGTCCGGACTTAGTGCATCCGAGGGTACTGAGGGAGTTGGCAAATGTCATTGTGGAGCCTTTGGCTATTATCTTTGAAAAATCGTGGAGATCGGGAGAAATCCCGGATGACTGGAAAAAGGCAAATGTAGTGCCCATCTTCAAAAAAGGGAAGAAGGATGATCCAGGGAACTATAGGCCGGTCAGTCTTACCTCAGTTCCTGGAAAAATCATGGAAGGGATCCTTAAGGAATCCATATTGAGGCATTTGGATGAGAGGAAAGTGATTAGGAATAGTCAGCATGGATTCACAAAGGGCAAGTTGTGCCTGACCAATCTGATTAGATTCTATGATGAGGTAACTGGCTCGGTGGACATGGGGAAGTCAGTGGATGTTATATACCTTGACTTTAGCAAGGCTTTTGATACAGTCTCCCACAATATTCTTGCCAGCAAGTTAAGGGAATGTGGATTGGATAAATGGACGGTAAGATGGATAGAAAGATGGCTAGAAGGCCGGGCCCAGCGGGTAGTGATCAACGGCTCAATATCAGGATGGCGGTCGGTTTCTAGCGGAGTGCCCCAAGGTTCGGTTCTAGGACCGGTTTTGTTCAATATCTTTATTAATGATCTGGATGAGGGGATGGATTGCACCCTCAGCAAGTTTGCGGATGACACTAAGCTGGGGGGAGAGGTAGATACGCTTAAGGGCAGAGATAGGGTACAGAATGACTTAGAGAAATTGGAGGATTGGGCCACAAGAAATACGATGAGGTTCAACAAGGAGAGGTGTAGAGTCCTGCACTTGGGACGGAAGAATCCCAAGCATAGTTACAAGCTGGGGACCAACCGGTTAAGTAGTAGTTCTGCAGAAAAGGACCTGGGGATTACAGTGGATGAGAAGCTAGATATGAGTCAACAGTGTGCCCTTGTAGCCAAGAAGGCTAATGGCATATTAGGTTGCATTAAGAGGAGCATTGCCAGCAGATCCAGAGATGTCATCATTCCCCTTTATTCCAGAGATGTCATCATTCCCCTTTATTCGGCTTTGGTGAGGCCGCATCTGGAGTATTGTGTCCAGTCCTGGGCCCCCCACTACAAAAAGGATGTGGACGCATTGGAGAGGGTCCAGCGGAGGGCGACCAAAATGATTAGGGGTCTGGAGCATATGACCTACGAGGAGTGGCTAAGGGAGTTGGGTCTGTTTAGTCTGAAGCAGCAAAGAGTGAGGGAGGATTTGATAGCAGCCTTCAGCTTCCTGAAGGGAGGTTCCAAAGAGGATGGATAAAGGCTGTGCTCAGTAGTGACAGATGGCAGAAGAAGGAGCAATGGTCTCAAGTTGAGGTGGGAGATGTCCAGGTTGGATATTGGGAAAAATTATTTCACTAGGAGGGTGGTGAAGCACTGGAATGGGTTACCTAGGTAAGTAGTGGAGTCTCCATCCCTAGAGGTGTTTAAGTCTCGGCTTGACAAAGCCCTGGCCGGGTTGATTTAGTTGGCATTGGTCCTGCCTAGAGCAGGGGGCTGGACTTGATGACCTTCTGAGGTCTCTTCCAGCTCTATGGTCTTATGATTCTATGACTAATTGTAAGTGGTGCTGAGGCTCCTTAATATTTGAGTATGCTCCTTAATATTATTTGAGAGTATGGAAGATGACCCATCACATATTTATTTATTTATCTATCATGTGCATAGTTGTCTAGCCAAGTAATGGTATCTTCAGTGTCATGATGCAATTCTTCTAGCCCACTGCTGAACCTAGTTAGTGGGTATTCATTAACAGCATGCATCATAGTTTGCATTCTGCCACAGCTGCACAGAAGGATGTTATGAAGGCCCCAATGATGTTGATTGGGGGCACAGTGATCTTGACTTAGTCCAGTACCTATACGGCATGGAGCACTGATGACAGGATAAGTCAAAACCACGGAGGCAGTTGTGGGGTTGTCAACAAAGAACTGGTTGTTAATTGTAATGGAAATCAATTGCTCTTGCCAGAGTGTTTCTTCTTAGCATGACTGATAATACCATAATGGTGTCATGATGGCAAGTTTGCAGCTGGTAGTTTTAAAAGGTCATTGCGAAGTGGCAGGTCATTGGGTTGGTGCATACTTTCTCGAGTAGCTTGCCAATGGCAACCTCTCATCTAATATGAGGAGGATTAATACTGCTCAGAACTGGGAACCATGGGACTGGAGTGGGACACAGGGTGCCAGAGATGATACACATGGTGGCATATAGTTGCATATCCACCAATTTGCTGGATAATGATCAATTCCATCCTGGTGCACAGTACTGTGCCAGTGAATATGAGGGGGCAAGAGCTGACATCCACAGGGCTGGGGCATGAGCACCCTATGATGAACTTGCCAGATATCTAAGCAGATTGTTGCACATCTTAAGTTTAGCTTCTGCCTTCTTCATGGGCATGGTAACTCAGTGTGCAGTCCAAGGTCACTCCTAGGTAGACTCGTTCTAATTCATGATTCACCTTCTAACCATTCAATTTTCATGGAGTACTAGCACGACGAAGATGGAACAAACTAGAGACTGGTGATATGATACTTGGCTGGAGGCGTTAGTCAGCTAACTTTACCATGTCCTTGTTTAAGGTGGCATGAAGCTCATGAAATATCTGGGCCAGGCTACCACAACAGATGTCATCTGCATAAATGAACTGTTGTGACTCCTTTATTGGTAAGTCATTGATGTAAAAGTTGAACAGTGTTGGAGAAAGCACAACCATGTTTCTGTTGTCTCCGAGCGCTTGTCTTTTCCCGCATATGGAATCTGAACTGCTTATCACAGAGAAACAGCTCAACAATACTTGTGGCCCAAGGTAACAGGACCCATAATACCTTCACAAACAGGCCAGTGTGCCCATTCCAAATCATATGTCATTATTAGGACAATGAAAACAGCACCTGTTTTCAAGTTTCTGTGGAAACAAATGATGTCATGAGTATATCAATGAGCAAGGACACTGAGTAAATCACGGTTGTCAACCAACAAACCTTCCTCGTTGAATTGCAACATGCATAGAGCTAATCTAATGACAAAGTTACTGGATGCACTTCGGGGTTGTTGATGACAATGCTGGGATTTGTTTTGCTGGTCCTCGCAGAATTCAGCTAACTGGTTTCATCATTAGCTTCCCTGATTTAGTGGTGGGTGGCATGGTGAGAATGCTGATCCATTGACTTAGTCATAGTTCCTGATGGTTTCTATTCATAAAAAAGGGAAGGGGATCAGAAGGATCAGAAGTTTGTAGAAATTGCTGCACAAACTCCGTGATATACAGCTATGCATCATTCTGAAAAGAATTGCTTCCAAAATACAAAATTTTTTGGGTGAAGAACAAGCTGGGTTTAGACTTAGAAGAGGTACAGAGGGGCAAATATTCAATCTGCATGTGCTGTGCAAGAAAGTCTTGGTGAATGTTTTTGTGGTAAAGTCTTATAAAATGTAATTGAAATGAAACCAGAAAGATTGTACAGAGATTAACCGAAAAACATAGAGAACCTCAACGATTCTACCCTTCTTATGTGGTTTTTTAAACTGCTTAATAGAAAGGATATAATTTATATTATATATTATATTATATTATTGTATTTGGTTAATCCAAAAAAACCGCTTTGAAAACATTTTTTTTTCTGTGAAATCCAATTAAAGGTCTCATTTGTGGGGTTACACTAGTCTTTTAATAGAAATGCCAGTTATGTGGTATTTGACAAATAGTAGATTAGTTACATCTCCATATTTTATAGGTACATATCATGGAATAAATTATTAACATGTAACACCTTTCAGCATAAGTTCAGTATGATCTAGTGATGTCTTCAGTTCATGATTAATTCACTGATAATATTTTCAGTGTGAATTTAGCTGACATCCTTAATGACACAAGCTTTCAAGATGAAAAACAGAACCAAAATTGTTTTAAAATACAGCAGCTGTGAATAGATGATGTGTAGTTTCGTATTTGACCCACTTTACTAATTAAGTAGATTGGCAAAAGATTCACATAAAGCAGAACAGATCTAACTGTTAGCCATGACTCCTTTGGGAAGCCACAATGTGCTTGTAAGGGGCAATCACATGTTTATAGGATTTTTTTTAATTGATATGCCCTGTTTTTTTCTCTAAAACTATTAAACAACCTCAATCTTATCTGCGGGTCTGCATCCCGCATGGCTCCTGAATGAGGCCTTCAGCAGAGAGACTTTGTGCTATGGGAAGCATTTAGCCAAAAGGGTCTCTGCTGCAAGTCCACTGCTTGAGCCGAGGACAAAGGGGTTCCCAATCTCAGCAGCAGACATTAAAGGGGGGCTAAGGAAAAGATAGGTACATCATATCTTTATATTAAAACACTTTTTACCAAGTGCTAAGCCTACCTATGAGAAATGTTCAGTTGTATATGATGACAATGAAGCATAATTACTAAAGCCTGCTTTAGTAAAGCATTTGATATGGTCTCGCATGACCTTCTTACCAAAAAACTAGGTACGTGAAATCTAAATGAGGCTACCATAAGGTGGGTGCATAACTGGCAGAATAACCATTCTCAGAGAATAGTTATTAATGGTTCACAGTCATACTGAAAGGGCATAACAAGTGGGGCTCTGCAGGGGTCTGTTTTGGGACTGGTTCTGTTCAATGTCTTCATCAATGATTTAGATGATGGCATAAAGAGTATAAAGTTTGCGGATGATACTAAGGTGGGAGGGGTTGCAAATGCTTTGGAGGACAGGATCATATTTCAAAATGATCTAGACAAACTGGAGAACTGGTCTGAGGTAAACAGGATGAAGTTTAATAAGGACAAATGCAAAGTACTCCACTTAAGAAGGAACAATCAGTTTCATACATACAGAATGGGAAGCGACTGTCTAGGAAGGAGTACTGCAGAAAGGGATTTAGGGGTCATAGTAGACCACAAACTAAATATGAGGCAGCAATGTGACACCGTTGGAAAAAAGCAAACATGATTCTGGGATGTGTTAACAGGAGAGTTGTGAGCAAGACATGACAAGTAATTCTGCTCTACTCTGTGATGATTAGGCCTCAGTTGGAGTATTGTGTCCCGTTCTGTGCACCATATTTCAATAAAGATGTGGAAAAAAAATAGGACTTCTGAGGGAAGACTGAAAGAATTGGGTTTGTTTAGTTTAGAAAAGCAAAGACTGAGTGGACATGATAGCAGTTTTCAAGTACCTTAAAGTATGTTACAAGGAGGAGGGAGAAAAATTGTTCTATTTGGCCTCTGATGATAGGAGAAGAGGAAAGGTAAGAGAGATTTAGGTTGGACATTAGGAAAAACTTTGTAACTGTCAGGGGTTATGTCTACACTACAGCGCTAATTTGAACTAACTTAGTTCAAATTAGTTAATTCGAACTAAGCTAATTTGAACTAGCGCATCTAGAACTAAAAACTAGTTCGAATTAGCATTTTGCTAATTCGAACTAGCGCGTCCACACTGATTGGACGCAGGGGGGCATTTAAGGGCAGCTGAAACCGGTTCTGGCAGGGCATCAGGTCAGTAGTTGCTTTGTGTGGCTGCTGTCTGAGGCTATCTGAGGCTCGTGCTTAAAGGGACCCCCCTGGACAGCCGGTTCTCAGCTTTTCCTGCTTGCTTGCCAACCTCGCCGAGGGACAGCAAAGCGTTGGTCTCTGTGCCCGTCTGTGTCGGTGCTTCCCTTCGGGGGGGCCGCCGCAGGTGGCAACATGGAGCCACAGCTCGCCCTGCACCTTCTGGTGCACTTTCTGGACTTGCTGCTTCAAGCCTGCCACCAATGGCTTGAGGCTGCCTGGCACCTCCTGGTGCATGTCAGCCCCCTGCCTCTCCACCTGTCCGCCTTAGGGGCCGTGGAGGAGCCGCGGCCGCGCCCCGGCACCGGCGTGCCCTGCCGCGTCTGGCGTCTGGACACCAGCACCGACTGGTGGGACCGCATCGTCCTGGAGCGCTGGGAGGACAGACAGTGGACCCAGAACTTCAGGATGAGGAGGGACACCTTCCTGGAGCTCTGCGAGTGGCTCGCCCCTGCCCTGCGCAGAAGGGACACTTGCATGAGACCCGCCATCCCCCTCCAGAAGCGTGTGGCCATCGCCCTCTGGAAGCTCTCCATGCCAGACAGCTACCGATCCGTCGGTAACCAGTTCAGCATGGGGAGATCCACCGTCGGAGAGGTATGACACTCATCGGCCACCGAGCCGGGGGAGAAGGGGGGCTGCGAGGAGGGGATGGGCCGCCCCAGGGACAAAGGGGGGGGGAGGGAGAAGGCGAAAGCGCCCCGCACCGGAGGGGTCGGTCTGTCCCGGCCGTACTACACGCCGCCAGGGGGGTTGCTTCTGGGAGTGGGGCCCGGGGCACTGCCAGGGCACGAACACTCCCAGCCACCCGGGCGCCCCACTGATTGGCGCTTTGCTGTGTCTCTCTCCGCAGGTGGTCAAGGCCATCAACCGGGTGCTGCTCCGCAGGGTGGTCTGCCTCGCCAACCCGGACACCATCATTCGGGGGTTCGGCGCCCTTGGCTTCCCCAACTGCGGGGGGGCCATCGACGGGACGCACATCCACATCCGTGCCCCGGAACACCAGGCGTCCCGTTATGTGAACCGCAAGGGGTACTTCTCTGTGATCCTGAAGGCCGTGTGTAACCACCGGGGACAGTACACGGACATTAATGTGGGCTGGTCCAGCAAAGCACACGACGCACGGGTGTACCGCAACTCCTCTGTGTGCCAGCGGCTGCAGGCCGGGACCTTCTTCCCCGACCGCCACATCAGGGTCAGGGACGTGGACATGCCCGTGTGCCTGGTGGGGGATGCCGCCTACCCACTGAAGCCATGGCTGATGAAGCCCTACAAGGGGCACCTCAATCCCTCCCGCCAGGCCTTCAATGCCAGGCTGACCAGGGCCCGCATCGTGGTGGAGGGGGCCTTCGGGCAACTGAAAGTCCGCTTTGAAGTAGGAATAAGATCCTCCGGAAAAGGGCACTTTTTCCGGAGGATCGGGGCCAGTGTAGACGCTCTTTTCCGGCTTTTTTAAAAGCCGGAAAAAAGCGGCGGACATTTTTATTTAAATGCCGCGGGGGATATTTAAATCCCCCGCGCATTTCCCTACTACGACTCATGAAATTTACATGCCCCTTCCGGAAAAGGGGCCAGTGTAGAGGAGCCCAGGGTGATTAAACACCAGAATAAATTGCCTACGTAGGTTGTGGAATCTCCATCATTGGAAATATTTAAGAGCACAAGCACGATAGATGGCCATCTATCAGGGATGATCTAGATAGTGCTTGGCCCTGCCATGAGGGCAGGGAACTAGACTTGATGTTTAGTCGAGGTCCCTTTCAGTTCTAGTATTCTATTATTCTATCATTTTAATAAAGATAAACGGAAAAGAAAATGACACCAGTAGACATTTGAAGACATTGAATGATTTATTACAAAGCTTTGTCTTCAAGGAAACTGGAACCTGAAGTACATGAGGCACTTAACGTTGTTACTAAAATTGTTTACATGAGGAGTCCTGTGGCACCCTAAAGACTAACAGATTGATTTGTTAGTCTTAAGGTGCCACAGGACTCCTCATTTTTGCAGATACTGACTAACACAGCCAGCCCCTAAAACTGTTTAGTTTATAAAGTTCTGTATAGTGGAATCACAATATTGCAGTGGGCTGAGCAAAGACAGGGACAAAGTGTGCTTCACAATGAAGTCATAGGTTTGTCAGGTGGGAAAGTTTTACAACATGTTTTTGGATTGATGAAACCAGAATTTTCCTCTCTGGAAAATAAGATCTTGCAGATGGCATGGATAATGTGGATTTACTGGATGTTACATTGGCTATTAAGGTATTTGAGAAACTGAATACACTGAAAGGCAAGACTATAAATATACTAGATATAAAAGATAAAATTGGTGGATTCAAGAAGAATCTTTATCTTTGGAGATGCCATATTGAAAAATGAGCTACAGAAATGTTTCCAGTACTGTCAGGCTTTTAAAAACAGAGTGAAATTAATAAAATTGCTGGGTTAAAGACCTATTATCTAACTGTCTGAATGTATTCTCATTTTGATGAAAATTTTCCCAGTGCTGAACACAAATCTAGATACTGGTTGGATTTGAAACCCACTCTCAGAAACAGTTGATTTTGTTTCAAATGCATGTATCTCAGCTGCAGAAAATATCTTAGAACTGTCATGTGACCATGTGCTGAAGATCAAATAATCAAATCTTACACCCCAAAGACTTTTGGATTTCTGCTAAAGGAAAGCGTGAAGAACTCAATGATGAAGCTATGAAAGTACCAGTACTACTGATATTCATTTCCAATGTCTGATTCTGGGCTTCAGCAATGATTTCTGTGAAACCCGAACACAGAAAATGTTAAGCTTGAAAAGACTTGCATTTTGTGCTATCAGAAATGCAACCAAACCATGTGCAACGATACAGTTTGAAATTGGCTCATTCTTTTCACTAAAATATTATCTGTGCCCAACACAACAAATATACGCATTTCTAATCATGGTTTTAAACACCCAGATTATAAATTTAAACTAGATGTAAGTAGTTAAATAATGTCTCCAGTCTGTCAAAACACTAAGGGTATGTCTACACTACAGCACTAATTCGAACTAACTTAGTTCAATTTAGTTAAATCGAACTAAGCAAATTCGAATTAGCGCAGCTAGACTTAAAAACTAGTTCGAATTAGCGTTTTGCTAATTCGAACTAGCATGTCCACACTGAGTGGACCCTGAACCGGGGTTAAGGATGGCCGGAAGCAGTGCCGGCAGGGCATCAGAATAGGACTTAGAGCGTGGAGCTGCTGTCTCAGGCTAGCCAAGGGCTGTGCTTAAAGGGTCCCGACCCCCACCCCGGACAGACAGTTCTCAGGGGTTCCCCGCTTCCAAAGCAGTACTGGCTTGGAGTGCCCTGAGTGCCCACACTCGGCACATCACAGCACTCGGCCATCAGCCTGGCTGCACTTAACGCAGGCTGCCATCCAGGGGGGGTCAATCGGGGGGCTGCAGGAGAGCTTCCACCCCGAGGAGCCCGCAGAGCCACCCCAGTCCTCCCCATTGGGGGCTCGTACCCCATTCCTCGCTCACCTCCTTCCACTTATCCCTCCCTAACCCCCCCTTCCTGATGTACAAAATAAAGGACAAGTGTGTTCAAAAATGGAAACTCTCTTTATTGAACAGATCTCAGAGACACTGGGAAAAGGAGGTGGGAGAGGGGAAGAGAGAGGGTGGGAGAGGGGAGGGCAACTAAAATGATCAGGGGTTTGGAACAGGTCCCATATGAAGAGAGGCTAAAGAGACTGGGACTTTTCAGCTTAGAAAAGAGGAGATGGAGAGGGGATATGATAGAGGTCTATAAAAGAATGAGTGGTGTGGAGAGGGTGCATAAAGAAAAGTTCATTAGTTCCCATAATAGAAGGACTAGAGGACACCAAATGAAATGAATGGGTTACAGGCTTCAAACTAATAACAGAAAGTTCTTCTTCACAAAGCAAATAGTCAACCTGTGGAACTCCTTGCTGCAGGAGGCTGTGAAGGCTAGAACTAGAACAGAGTTTAAAAAGAAGTTAGATAAATTCATGAAGGTTGGGTCCATGGAGTGCTATTAGCAAGGGGGTAGAAATGGTGTCACTGGCCTCTGTTTGTGGAAGGCTGGAGATCGATGGTACGAGACAAATGGCTTGGTCATTGTTTCGGTCCATCCCCTCCAGGGTCCCTAGGGTTGGCCGCTGTCGGCAGACTGGCTACTGGGCTAGATGGACCTTTGGTCTGACCCAGTACAGCCATTCTAAGCTCAGGGCTCAGGGTCGGGGGTCTCACTGGACCACCCTGATTTTCATGCACACCTGCTCCTGGGTGGCCAGGTTGGCAGCTATCCTGCCCTACACTGCCACTTTCCTGTGCCTAGTGCGGAGGTCGTGGATGAGGTCCACGATGTCTGCACTAGACCAGGCGGGCGCCCACCTCTTGCGGCCCTGGGCAGGCTCCCGGGAGCCGCCAGCCTGGTCCCAGGAAGAGGCGGAGGGCTGGGTGGCAGCGGGTGGCTGGCTCAAGCCATGCCAGGTGCAGGGTCTGCTGGCTGGATGCTGGCAGGCTTGCACCTGGCACGGGCACCGTAGCCAGCCCAGATGAGTTTCCCTGGTGGTGCCCAGAGTTGCCACCAGGGAAAGCTGGGGAGGGCTAGCCTCCCACTAGTTTGAATTAAGTGGCTACACAGCCCTTAATTCGAACTACTTAATTCGAACTAGGCGTTAGTCCTTGTGGAATGAGGTTTGCCTAGTTCGAATTAAGCGCACCGCTAGTTCGAATTAAGTTCGAACTAGCGGTTTGCATGTGTTGTGCCTATTAAATTTAATTCGAATTAACGGCTGTTAGTTCGAATTAACTTTGTAGTGTAGACATACCCTAATACCCTTAAATCAAATGTCCTGAAGTAGGGTGACACGTCGGGAGAGCATAAGGGCCGTTTGGGCCCCAATGCAGAGGGAGGGTCAAGAGGGGAGCAGCTGGTGAGCAAAGCCATCCTTGACCCTGAGCTTTGGGGGGTCCACAGAGCCCAGGGGACAAGTGGGTCACCTGGCAATGACATCAGGGGTTGGCTGTGGTGTCCCTTGCTCTAACTGGTGTTGGCAAGAAGCAGAACAACCCTGCTCATCCTACTGTGCTCCACTGGCTCCCAGCCACATCGCTCTGCTTTCTGATGCCAGTGAATGCAGGCAGAGGGTTCCCATAAATCTCTTCCCCTCAGCAACATGGCCTGGGAGGATTAATGGGGGTCTGGCACCAGCAGCAGGGGTTGACTCCCTCCGCAACCACTAGTTGTGGGAAGTGGAGCAATACTGCTAAGAGCCTGGGGACTGGAGCAGGTTAGGCCCAGGTCACACCATTTCCTCCCATCACTGCTACCAATGAGTGTGTGTGTGTGTGTGTAGGAGGGAGGTCTCAGTCTCTGCTGCTGATGCCAGGCTCTTGGGGATGGGACTTAGGGAAGAAGTGGAGTGGAGGTTGGTTGGGGCAGGAAGAGGAGGGACGTGTGGTACAGGCAGGGTTTGCCATGGGAATAGGTGTGGCATGAGGTGGAATGAGAGTAGAGAGGAGATAGAAAGAGGCAGAGCCGACCCCTAGCCTAGGGGTGGCACAAGGATGAGTCATATGGGCAGCAGTCAGATGGCTGTTGTCCTCCTCATGTCCCTCCCAGAAGTTTCCACTAACCTGAACTCTTGTCCTTAGTTAGTTTAAAACAAAACAAAACAAAACAAAACAAAACAAAACAACAAGCCCTCAAGTTTTAAACTATCTCTAAAGGAAAAGCAATACTAAAAAGTTTGGGAACCACAGAAATAGAGTAACTCTTCTTACTCATTCAAGGAACAATGTAATTTTTGTGTTTTTCACACATTAGATTTTTGGGTGTGTCATGGCTCCTTCCCCACTCTGGCATGATATATGGAGAAGTGGGGCCAGCAAAAGTACCCCAAAATCTTATCTATCAGGCTTTGGTATAAAACTTCCCCCCAAAACATTAACAACCTAGATTTTGGGAATAAAATCTCTGCTGACACCACCCAAATATGCTAAAGAAATCAGGGAGAGACTACCTGGGAAACCTCACCCCTAAAGTACAAACCAGGACACAAACATTAACCAATACCAGGTTAATACAAAGAAAAGAGAAAGAACTTTTATTATCACCACAATATTCCTGTTGCAAGCATAATGACTAGATGGAAAGGTAACAAAATAATATACTTATGGAGAAACTCTACCTACATTTCTATTGGCTGCCTGTCACCTGGTTTAGGTAAGGGACCTAATTAACCCTGTAGTCCCCAGGATGCTGGCTAACCCTCAAGACCCCCAACCTTGAGCTTCTCCTCCCCCTTCCTCCGCTTGCCTCCCCCTTCCAGCTCTCTGCTCCCAGGTTTCCCCCTTCCCTCTCCCACCCTCAACTCTCCCCCTTCCCCCTGCCAGTTATGGTCAATAAAGAGAAGTTTTCTTTGACAACACACATGTTTTTATTTGACATCAGGAAGGGGGGTTAGGGAGGGGAAAGTGGAAGGATGTGAGGGTGGAATAAGGTTCAAGGCCCCATTGGGGCACGACAGGGAGACTTCACTCCTCCTCCATCTGGAAGCTCTCTCACAGGGCCTCCTGGATACCAATAGCCCCCCGATGGCCTCCTAGCTGGCAGTCATGCAGGGCTGTTGATGGCCTTGACCACCTGCAGGGGGACACATAAAACCACCGAGAGTCACTGGGGTACCAGGGTGGCTGAGAGTGCTTCTTCCCTGTCACTGCCCCGTGCCTCCTCCCCAGGAGCAACCCTCCCTGCAATCCTGGCCACTGCGGGCACTCTGTAGTGTGGCTGGGACAGAACAAACCCTCCCGTTTGTACCCCCTCCCCCTCTTATCCATAGGGCAGCCCATCCCCTCCTCACCCCGCCCTTCTCCCCACCACAGTGGTCAGAGACTGCCATACGTGCATGAGCACTGCTCCAATGGTGGATCTCCCCATGTCGAACTAGTTCCCCATGGATCGGTAGCTATCCGGCATGGAGAGCTTCCAGAGGGCGATGGCCACATGCTTGTGGAGGGGAATGGCGGGCCTCATGTGCATGTCCCCTTGCTGCAGAGCAGGGGCAAGCCACTCGCAGAGCTCGAGGAAGGTGTCCTTCTTCATCCTGAAGTTCTAGGTCCTCTGTTGGTCTCTCCAGCACTCCAGGATAATGTGGTCTCCCCAGTTGCTGCTAGTGTCCAGAGGCCAGATGTGGCAGGGCAAGCTGGCGTCCAGCCACTGCTCCTCCACGGACCCCAGGGGGATCCTGAAGAGGACCTGGGGGTTGGGCTGCCACAGAAGCTGCCAGGCAGGCTCTAACACTTGCTGCCAAGCTTGCAGCAAGACATCCAAAATGAGCACTAGAGTGCCCAGAGGCAGCTCTGGCTCAATGGTGCCAAGTGCTGTGGTTTCCCGAGTCAGGGCAACCAAAGCAAACAGAGAACAAAAATGCTTTGCTGTCCCTCAGCGAGGTAGGCAAGCAAGCAGGAAAACCTGAGAACCAGCTGTCCGGGGGGGGTCCCTTTAAGCACAAGCCTCAGATAGCCTCAGAGAGTAGCCACACAAAGCAACTACTGACCTGATGCCCTGTTGGAACTGGTTTCAGCTGCCCTTAAATGCGATTCAGCGTCCAATCAGTGTGGATGCACTATTTCGAAATAGCAAACAGCTATTACGAAATGCATTTTATGTGTAGATGCGTTATTTCAAAATAACTCTGTAATGTAAATATACCCTCTGGGTCCTTGGGACAGCTGGGAGAGAAAGTGGGGAAGGACCCCATCATCTCTGTCTGTTTATGGTCACTCTATGAATTTCCTCTGTATTGTTAAATCCCATATGTTTTCCCTGTCTCAGCAGTGTTTGGTGGAGGAAATCTTTCAGTTGAACCTCTCCCCTTTTCCTTCCAGCTTCTATATGGAAGGTCAGTCTGGATTTGACAGCATCTTGGGAACTTCAAGTTACTCGGAATTTATTTATTTAATAAATGTTTTTTATTTATAATAAATTCCCATATGTTTGTGTGACTATAACATTCCACCAATTACCCCGGATGCCAGGCACACCTCCAGTGCCCTTTCACCATTCTGATTATGTGGCTCAAGGTTGTGATGTCTCATTGCTTTCTGCAAACTTGGTATTCAAATCCCCCATTATTAAGTAGATGTCATGCTTGGGAATTTTGTCAGTCACAGTGTGTAGTATTAGGATTGATCTTCAGTCTCATCATAGAGGTTGTCTCTTGCTGCGTAACATTGTGTAATTGTCATTCTCTTGTATCATGTTTGAGAAACCTTGGTGCAATTGGGTGTTAATTGGCTCTCAGTTTGATTTATTTTTCTGTTTTGGAAATCATTATTAATCATTATTAATTGTGCTCCATCTGACTGGTGATAATATTCCCTCTCTAAATATATTACTAATTTGTCTTTATTCTTTAAATTGACTGACTTTTGTCAGTACCTGGCCATCAATATTTATTTCAAGCTTGCATATTTTTCCTTCTCGTGAATGACTGTCACAAAGAGAGCTCCTGTCCTCAATAATTTTATGTGGGTCTACTTTGAAAGTGTCCATTGTTGAACAGCTTTCATAATTGTTTATAGTACTATGTGTTTATGAGTGAAAGACAGAGGGCATGTCTACACTAGGAAATTATTTTGAAATAACTAAAATCAGTTTAATAACTCTGGAAATAACAAAATCGAAATAGCATGTCCACACTATGGGGAAGCCTCAAAATTAGTTCGAGGCAGGCTCTGTTATTATGGATGTGCTATCACAACTTAAAGCTTCAGGAAGCACTAGGGAATAATTACTTCAAATTACTCTGAGGAGTAGTTATTTTGAAATAGCAGCTCCAGAACTCCATGGAAAGCAGGAGGACAGATTTTGAAATAACCAGCCCATTATTTCAAAATAGCAGGCTTGGTAGTGTGGACGTTCTGCTTATTATTTCGAAATAAGGGAGTTTTTTGAAATAACTCACTAATGTAGACCAAGGGGAAAAGAGAGAGAAAAAGGGATAGCAAGCGAGTGTGACCTGCTATAATAGCTGTGTGTTAGACAGAAATATAAGGCATGTACTTTTGACTTTCCTTACTATTTGTGAAACATATCTATGAAGAATTTTCCAAGCATACATTTTCAATCTTGCTTATAAACAGGAAGAAAATAGCTTTTTAGAGACACTGATACAAATATAACAGAAGACAGATGCAATGAGAAAACATTTGATTAGCTTGGAGCATAAGTGGCATGCTTTGTAACCAAATGCATTGAAAAGAAACCTTGAAGTAATTATGGAAAACACATGAGTAAGTGACAATACAAGCATGAGGGGGGTGAGAACAGTTCTAGGCCCATAATAAATTTGCCCTGGATGTGTTTATGCATCTGCTGTGTGCAATATTTGTATTTTTGAGCACTCCCAGAGATAGTTACACATTTAGAATATGATCACTGGCACCAAATATAGTATAAAGGGTTAACATATAATAGTCTTTGATAAATTTTCCACGGGAGCCTCAGATTTGTTGCTCTATGCATGCTTTTTTAAAGTTAAAATTAAACACACAAAGATGATTTATTATGTCATTTGCTAGATCACACAAACATCACACATTGTAATGTGGCCATAGAGATTAATCTGACCGTTAAAATGAGCAGAATAGTATTTTCTGGCCTAATTAGATATGCACAAGGCAGTTATTTGCAAATGAAACACTTTTTTACCAGCAAGCAGGTTGGCATTGTTAAAGTCTGATTTTGCCACCTTTACCCATACATTAACACCTGCTCTGTACTTTGTTCCGTATGGAGCATATTGATTGTTTGAAATTAAGCACATTATTGATAGAACTGATCATGAATTAAAAAATGAATCCTGAATGAACCTCTTTTCCTGTAAAAGCTTCATGTGTGTTCCGTGCTGAAAATTAAATATTTTGGCTTTGGATTGGTGAGTGGCAAAGATAATTCTCAACTCATTAAAGAGAAACAAACTGTCCCTGTAGCAGAATGTTCACAGTAACTGCAAATTCTGAAGGAACCAAATGATCCATCTCATATATATTTTAGCACTTTCTAGAGAAGTTTAACAGTTTACTCTTATTGATCCAAATGCCTTAAGAAGTTTGACATTTCATGTTATCATACATAATATACAAAATCATAAATCTTTTAATAATTTAAGAATACCTGACTGTCTATTTGAAGCTTGTTAAAGTACCAACCAACATAGCAGATAAATACACCCAGACAATCTTTTCTTATTGAGAAAAATAATTTCATACATATCATAAAAAGGAAGATATAATTGAAGATAAATCTATTCTATGCACACAGAGTAAACATAACTCTTTTATACTAGATCATAAAATTGTGCTTATTATGTTAAAATAGGAAATAACCTTCTAATTTTATACTGTGGAAAAAGGTAAATGTAATTACCTACGTTGATAATATTTTTAAGAACCTGTGTGGTGAGCTAAGTACAAGAACATTTACTTCAATGGACATTAACTACCGCCCTAAAATAGCAATTATAAATCTAGAGGAGCGCAGAGTTAAAGCTGTTTGGTTAGTGATCAGATCATTTCTTTGTTTCATTTTATATTTGTTTGTATAGACAGAATAGTAAGGATGGAGTCAGAAGTGTTTACCTAATCTTAATGTATTTATATGGTTCTCCATTTTAAACAGGTGTATTTTACTATATTTCTTTTTAAAACTTATTGACCTCAACTGTAGCTGAATGAAGTGTTTGTTTTGACATTTTCTTCATTTTCCTTTTCTTAATATTGGATTTAAACAAGGCCTCTGCAAATTGCTTAAAAAACTGTGTCTATTCAGCTAAAGGCTTGCTTGCCAGATGTGAGAAACTATCTTTCCCCACTGCCCGGTTGAGCACTGATGCTTTTGTTTACTGAGTTCCTAGTATGCCCAGCAGCCCAGTCCCACAGGGTTTATCTACATTAGCCCCCCAGTTCGAACTAGGGAGGCTAATGTAGGCATTCAAAGTTGCAAATGAAGCCCGGGATTTGCATATCCTGGGCCTTATTTGCATGTCCCTGTCCGGTCGCCATTTTTAAATTCCACTAGTCTGAAGTAACTTCCCGCGGCTACACGCGGCAGTGAAACGGTAATTTGAACTAAGTCTTTAGTTCGAATTAACTGTTACACTTCATTCCATGAGGAGTAACAGTTAATTCGAACTAAGGACTTAGTTTGAAGTACTGTTTCACTGCCGCGTGTAGCCGTAGGCAGTTACTTCGGACTAGTGGAATTTAAAATTGCGACTGGACGGAAACATGCAAATAAAGCCCGGGATATTTAAATCCCGGACTTCATTTGCAACTTCAAATGCCTACATTAGCCTCCCTAGTTCGAACTGGGGGGCTAATGTAGACATACCCTTAGATACTCCCAGTGCTGGCTTTTCACCTAGTCCTTACTCCCTGTCTCCAGCCTCTGCCAACTTGTGTTCCCTGGTTGCATCTGTCAGCTAACTTAGGATCCCCAGTCATAGACCTCAGGCTGGCTTCTGAATTTCAATCATGTTTCTTTGGCATCTGCATTCAGACAGCTCTTTTCTTGGCTCTCCTAGGTCAGGTCTATTCTTACCAGAAATCAGTGCTCTGGAGGGTGATCTACTGGTGTTCGATTTATAGACCTATAAATTGAACGCTGAGGACAGTTCCCTCCAGTGTCAGGTACTCCTCCAGTGTCTGGTCCGACATTTGTTCCAATCAGCATCCCACAGCATGGATACTTCCAGGGTTCAGCTTAAGGTAAACCAACTCCAGCTACGCATTTTACATAGCTGTAGTTGTGTACCTCAAGCCGACCTACCTGGTCTAGCGTGGACCAGGCCTTAGGGTCCTCTTCTTTCCCTGGTATGGTTTGTGAGAGAAAAGCTCCACTCTGTTTAACTACTACACCCTCTAAAAAGTGCAAAAGTGCTATTAGCTCTTTACTATCACACATGCTCTTTGGACCAATGCTCCCAATCACTGAATAATGAATAAGAGATCCAAAGAAAAAGATACCACTGCAAATGGCCCAAATGAGTGTAAATAAAGAGTGTGAAGAACTCTGATTACCAGGTATTGTATAAGATTTGAGTGTGGTATGGGAAGCTGCATAGCCTGATGGCATTTTCCTGTTCTTTCCTGTGAATCCTCAGTAGCCTTTCTGGCTGCTGTGATGTAAATACTTTTTTTACTCCTTTAAAAAAAAAAGTACTGCACTTGGAAATCTCTAAGGGCCGACAGACATTTTGTTTTAACTGAGCAAACATTGTTAGAGGGTTCCTAGTCACTAGCATAATACAAATAATAATAATAGTGTTAGAATCCCAATGGGCATCTTCTATTTCAATTGTATCTTGAGTTATGACTTCTCCAATTACTTTAAACTCTAGAAATTACCCAGTCTGTCAGAGGCTGAGCAATCATACTAGTTCCTGAGACAGGAGAAAGAAAATTCTGTCTTGTAGAAATGCTGTAGTTAAATGCCACTCAACAAGAGGAGGATTAGAATTTCAGTGGCAACAAATAGTACATGAAATAAAACCATGGTTTGTGTTTTACTATAATTTATGGAGTGTGTAACTTATTTTAAAGAATTGTAAATAGGAGGTCAGCATAAAGTGGCTCATTAACCCTAAATAATGCTAACTCATATCTAATTTAGTCTATAAATTGTAGATCATAACATCCTCACTCAGTGATGTTTGTGGGAGAAGAGCCCAGGGGAGAAGAGTGGTATAGTCTGTACAGATCCTTGAAAAGAGGCAATGAGTGAATTGAAAATAAGTTAATTGGATAAAGTAATGACTAATTATTTTTAAAGAATAAATGTATTGGAAAAACGTAGTAAAATAAATAAATATGATCTCAGTGGTGCCCCCCCCTCCCAATATAATAATTTATTGTCATCCATTATAATGTAAGCAAGCTGGGCGTATCGTCATTTGCGTTACTTAAAACAGTGAGCAAATGTACTGCTTCATTCTGAACTAACTGCAGGCAATGGAATTGTCCTACTGTAAGATGTGTGAAAAGCAGAACACAATAGTAGAGCCTTATGGGCCTGAGGAATGATGTTGCTGTGGCGAGGTCATTGCAGGATAATTAAAGGGGCAGATTTGAAAAACATAGAGAAAAGGGCACTTTCATCACTTTTCCCAAATAAGACTTTCCATGGAGAGGGCATGGTTGAAAGTGACACCCAGGTTCTTAACGTGACTCTCTCTGTCTCTGAACATATCCTCTTAATGACTGGAGACATGAAGGAATAGTGATCCTTCTGATAGCATTGACCTCTACTCACTAACAATACTTCTCTCTTCCCAGGTGTGAGCTTGAGGTAGCTTTGATGTATCCATGGGGCAGTATCGTTTAAGAATTGTGCTACGGCAGACAGAAGTGTGAACTTAGAGGGACAAAAAATATCACTGCGTGTCATCAGCATACCATTGATATACTCCTACTTGTGTAGATCAGAACACGCTTGATGATATCAGCGTACTCAATGAACAGTTTGAGAGAGACGTTGGATCTTTGGGGCATGCGACATTTCATATCCTTTAGAGTTAACCTATAATTGTCGCCACCAATTGACTTCTATTCTTCTGAAGATTAAAGAGCCAACAAAAGAGCTTCCTGGCACAAGTCTTTTAGGTGTTTATACACATGCATCCTGCGTTGTTATACAATTGCAGTCCACTTCAGGATCTGACTCTGTCTGGAATTATACCTCCAATGTAATGTGCTGAACATTTCAACTCTCCTTAACGATCAGGAGAGATAAGGGTACTCAGCAGCTAGAAAGAACAAGTTCTGAGACCAGAAAACAAGATTACTTAATACATTCTCATTTTCCACCATTTATATAGAGTTTTTCCTGTATTTCATAATAGGATGTAGCCCAAGCCATGTGTTCTGCAATTAAATTGTGGATGAATACACCCATTGTTATACAACTATCCTACAAATAGGGGCTTTTGACAAACAAATATTTCTAACTCTTCTGATTTCAGAGAGAACCTTGAAAATGTGAATTGAATGTAATTAATACTTTAGCTTGAGACTGCAGGCAGCTTGAAATAATACCTCTGTGAGGTGCCAGTTGCCCTGGCCAAGAAAGATGGAATGAAGGAGACCCAATTCTTATCCCCTGACATTCGGCAGAAGGGAGAATTGAGGCCAGAAAGGTACCCTGATGGTACTAAAGCTACAAGACAGGTTTTCTCTCTTTCCCTGGTGTTCTGTGAATCTAGTTCTTTGCTTTTTCAAAAGGTCTCCAAATCAAATAAAAAAAATTGGGTTGAAACATTTCAATTTGAGCTAATTTGAAGCTCTTAATTAGAATAGCTGATTTAGTTTTGTTTTTTAATTATTTTCAGTGTGATGTGAAAAAATATTTAATTGTGTTTTTTGATAATTTGTTTGTTTGTTTATGGAATTGTCAGCTAACTGAAAAATCCATTATTTGGCCACTCCTACTCCCAGCTCTTTTGGCCTAACCCTTATTGATGAAACCTTGGGCTAGTAAATCGAAGTGAGAGGAGAAGAATTACATTTCAAGTTATCAGAGAGCTGGAGCTTGCAGCTCTACTCCCAAGGCAGCTGCTACATCTGATGGACCGAACTTTTGTTTGCTAACGCGTAGGCTCAGAAAAGTATCTGAGAAACATTAACTCTAAATAAATATTCATGCCTTATGTTCTCATAAATAAGAGGAAATCTCAATTGGCATATTTGTCTGTTACTTTGTTTGTTGTGTGCTTACTTGTTTGCCACAGGCCTCCTAATTGAAATATTGATTGATTATGGTATGTTTTGGTGACTGTGTACTGAACCACATGATCTGCTAAGGAACACTAAATGCTTACAAATGAGGTATTAGCTTGCTATGCTTTGATCTCTAATTCTTTTAGGATCCTTTATAATAGGATAGGGCCAATGTTAGAAGAGTAAGGGTTTAAAAGACCAGCCCCTAAGGCAATACCTTAACTTACTGAAAGATCAAGTCTGTGGCAGTTAATCTTCCAGAGTTTGATTTAATGGGTCCAGTAAAGACATGCTAAACTGAAAGCTGAAAGTGCCCCATTGACACCAGAACTCTAAGAGAAGTTCACAGGAGCATTTCTCTTGTCGCCTTACCACTGAGAGGACAGTGCCAAAGCTCGGCTTAAGGTAAGTCAATTCCAGCTACATTTTTTATGTAGCTGGAATTACGTACCTTAAGCCAACCTTCCCCATAGCATATACCTGGCCTAAGTGACCAAAGGAGAAGCATACATGACAGCTTCATGAGGAACTTTAGAGAGGGAAGCACAAGTACTAGAGACATCTGACTTTAGAGTATGTTTGTTAGGCCAATTATCCCTTCTTCCCTCCCTCCTCTGGATAACTCCATAAAGAACAAACAATAAAAGACCTTGCAAGAGTAAAAATAATGCAAGCAGGAGTCCAGCAACAGAGTGAGGTCTATCTAGTTTTCAACTGAATGCAACATTTATAATTACCTGCCTTGTGAGCTGGTAGCTTATTTGTGAACTGCTTGCAAGCAACTCATTGCTCTTAGAGACAGAGTACAGGATTTTGAGACAAGAGTTGCTGAACTGGAATAGGGATGTTAAATTCTGATTAATCTGCTAATTGAGTAGTCAATGGAATTTCTATCGACTACTCAATTAGTTGATGGAGTGGTGGGTTACTCACTATCTTCTCTGTGCCTCTGTCTTTTAAATGTAGTAAGATCTGTGGTAAGTCCCCAATTGTGCCTCACTCAAGCAGTCCCTGCTCACTTCAGGTTCTGACTGCTGCGCCTCTGCCTTTTAAATGTAGTAAAAACTCCCTGCTTCAGTCCCCACTCGTGCCATTTTCCCACTGCCCCCCACCTCTGCTTCCCCTACTTCCCCCACAGAGACAGTGATGTGGGAAACCTGCTTTTAAGATGGCTCCCCCCAGCACTGCCTCCTGCTTCGCCCCCCTCTCCCCCACTTGCTGCCTCTGATACAGAGTTACTTGACTACCTGATAAGTTTAGGCTTACCTGGTAGTCGCTTACATCCCTAAACTGTAAGAGCTAAGGAAGACAGAGAGATACATGGATAAAACTTTCAGGAACACTGAAGAATACATTCCCCTTCCCCTTGAGTGGCACAGAAAGCCTTGGAGGAGGACAATATAAAACTGAAGTGGCGGGAAATATTTCCCTGGTGAATTCTAGTTTGGTGACTTGGCAACCAACTGTAAAATTTCTGGACATCTCAAGATAGAGAGACTTATATGCAATGATGGAGAGTGTCTGAGGGCTTATCTCTCTTATCATCCCCCCTCTTCCTTCATCCTTTTCCCATGAACAGAAAACAGTAATACCCAAAGTCCAGAGATGTAAACAATTCACTGTTTATTGGGGTTAGCTTCCAGAAATCATGATTCTGGTTCCCTTTTTTCCCTTTTCTCCTTTTTTTTCCTTTTCCCTAACTTACTTCCTGTTTGCCCCTAATGTATAAGGTAATATTCTTCGTTGTAACTTGAACAATAATTTTACTGAAATTTATTTAAGCAACCCTAACATATTGTAACATAATTATTTAATCAATTATTTTCCACCACCTGAATTTGTTTACACCCTGAAAAATTAATTATACAGCAGTCAGAAACAAGACCGAGACCATACATATAAACAATAGAGGAGACTAGAACATAATGACAAAATAATAAAGAAATGAGGATTTCACAACTCCAACTATAGATAAAATGGGCCCTTGCCAGACAGAAAGCTTTCAACCTAAGTTTTCTTTAACTCTTCCCTTTATTTGCAGGTGATAGATTGGATCTCCTTTTTAAGAGCCCAAAATATCTGTCAATATGACAGATTTGAGATGTGTGAGGATATGACTATACATTTCCCAGCTAATGGCTTCCCTTCTGCTTAGCTAAAGCTGTAAGAACAAAGCCTGAGACTCATACACAGATTGTCATTGTGATTCTTTGTTTTTATATCTCTATGACTAGCTAAGTGTTAAAAATACCTAAATTCTTAACATATTGGCCTTTTAAAGAAGAGCCTGAATATCTATATCATAAAAGGGAAAAGCCAGAGGTTATATACATTGGTTCCAATGTACAGGAAAAGATAGAGGAGAGGACCTGGCGATGAAATTTAGGCTGCTAGGAAAGATTACCATCCAGAATCTCTATGGTAGCATTCTCTAAAATGCTTCCAGTTTCACATGCAGGGCCAGTCAAATAAGCAGAATTTCAGGATCTTAGTGTGTGGATGAGGTGACTGTGTGAAGAGGAGTGACTGATCTTTAATAGAAACTGGGGAACATTTTGGGAAAGAAGGAGGCTATTCAGAAAAGATGGACTTCGCCTAAATCAAAATGGAGCCACATTGTCCACAGATAAAATTTTAAAATATTCTGGAAGAGGGTTTTTTTTAAGCAAAAGTTGTGTAAAAGCTAGTCCTGGAACTCTGAAGGGAAGCGGCAATTCTTGATTTAGAACTAAGTGGGTCACAGGATCTGGTTGAAGAGGTGAATATAGCTGAAATGCTCATTAACGGAAATCATAACATATTTAAATATAACATCCTTGTAGGGGTCAAAATACCAAAGAAATGCACTAGAGTAGCATTACATCAGACAGGGGAAGTACAAAAAACTGAGGAAGCTAGCTAAATAGAAATTAAAAGGAACAGTCACAAGGGTAAAAAGCCTGAAAGATGAATAACTCGATAATAGAGGCTTACTCTAAATGTACACCCCAAATAAAACAAAAAATAAGGGACTAAACAAATACCACCAGAGATGGAATTAAAAGAGCAATTACAGAATGAGCCTTCTCCTTTCATCCACTCACAGCTTTTGTCAATCAGAGGTTTAGAGACATGCAGAGCATGGCTAATAGCTACTGATGAACCTATCCTTGACAAGCTCATCTAAGTCTTTTTGAAGCCAGTTATACAGACTTGATGATAACAAGTGTATGTGAGTTTTGATGTACACTGATTTCTGAGCTATTCCTGATGTTTTGGGAGAGTTGTATGCATGAGGACTACAGACAGAGGCTAGCAGAGTAATTCTGATATAGGCATCAGAATAATGTAGGCTGAAAATCTCATTTGTGTTGTGGTATTATGCTTTTAAAAAAAGAATGTCCCTGAGAAGTGTGTCATGAGCAATTAAACTTGCTTGCAATAATAAAATACTCCAGTTTGTTCATAGTATACCAATCTCCTTAACTTCTGTCACAGGTCCATAAACAAGCAGCTGTACACAACTTTAGAAAGAAATGATTGATATAAGAGCTTCTTTAAAATTCAGTAAGAGCTAGAGATGCTAAGGACTGAAGTTACTGTCTGATCCCTCACCTGCTGTGACACATAGGGGAAATCTTTCCTCTCAATTACTGTCTGAGTTAGCAAGGTGGGCTCTGCTAGAAAGGATTTAGTACAGCAAAAGACACATCAAAGTTGGCAGCAAAATTCCCTGAGGCTATTGCTTCAGCCAGTCATCATGGCTAAGACAGCAAAGTTGCTCCAGTGGGTGTCACTTTTAGGGTTGCTACTTCCAGCACTAACATCTAAGCAACAACAGTGACTCCAGGTTCCCAGCATGCCTGCCATTTATATTTCGTCCGTCTTCAAGGTCAAAGACTTACCCCCAGGGGAGCTGACAGAATTGCCAGACACCTGGGCAATGGCAGGGGCTTGGCACACTGAGAAGGCAGTAGAGGTGGTGGCAGCCAGGAGCCCCAGGTTCTTTGAGACTGCTGAACTCCAGGCCAATTGCCTGTTCTCTCTCCCCGCTTCCCCCCCCACACAGTTGGCAGGGCTGCTGGCTCCTCAATGGCTTGTGAAAATGGTCCCTGAACCTGTGATTCTGTTGGACAGAGGATGAGGGAGTAATGGTGAGGGCGGTGTGCTGTGGAATATTATTCTACAGCTGCTCCTGCTATGGAGATACATTATTATCAGTGAGATAGATTTGGAGGGCTCATTGCAATGTCTTCAGCCTTCACAGAAGGGCTGTGTCTACACTGGCATCCCTTCCGGAAAAGGGATGCTAATGTAGCACTTTGGAATAGGCAAATCTGCGGGTGATTTAAATATCCCCCGCGGCATTTGCATTAACATGGCTGCCGCTTTTTTCCAGCTTGGAGATAAGCCGAAGAAAAGTGCCAGTCTAGACGTGATTCTCCGGAAAATAAAGCCTTTTCCGGAGGATCTCTTATTCCTACTTTCAAAAGGCTTTATTTTCCGGAGAATCACGTCCAGACTGGCGCTTTTCTTCGGCTTATCTCCAAGCCGGAAAAAAGCGGCAGCCATATTAATGCAAATGCCGCGGGGGATATTTAAATCCCCCGTGGATTTGCCTATTCCAAAGTGCTACATTAGCATCCCTTTTCTGGAAGGGATGCCAGTGTAGACACAGCCAAGGAGTAGCAGGTCTAGTGGTTTTGGTGTTAATCCAGTTTAAAGTCCATGTTCCCCTCTGCTACTCCCACCCATGTTGTCTATTTGATCTTGGGCATGTTAGTTTCCCATGTATGCATTGGGAATAATAATACTTCCTTACAGAGGCTATGTGTACACTACAAGGTTTTTGCTCAAAAACGGCCATTTTTGTGCATGCTTATTTTCTTCCACAATTTGATCTGAGGAAGTGGATCTGGCCCACAAAAGCTCATCACCTAATAAACCATCTTGTTGGTCTTTAAAGTGCTACATAGTCCTGTTTTTTATACAAAATGGAGGCATTGTGACCCCCATCAGATTTTCATGTAGTCCATTGTCAAAGGCACTCTCCAGCAGCATAAGAGCCCACAATCCAATTCTCCATCCCAGGAAGAGGAGGGAATTGAAATTGGATCTCTTGCTGTGTAGAAGAGTAACCTGGCAAATAAGGGCTCCTCATTTAGTTATTTTGTGAATTTAGCCCTTCACTTCTTTTACTTTTATCTTTAAAAAAATGCCAGGAAACTACACAAAATGGTTCAGTTCAAATCAGAGGAAATGTTTTATTTGATTTAAAATAAAAATTGTGTTGGCTTTTTGAGAATTAGACCTAATTGTTAGTAGATTTTTTTTAGTGAACTGAAAAGTCATCTCTATAACTGAATGGCTGGAGCTTGCCATTGATCAGGGTCTAAATCAGTGTTTTTCAACCTTTTCTAAATAAAGTACCCCTTTTTAAAATATATATATATATATAAATACCCCCAGTACCTACAGTTTTCAGACACACACTTTTTTTTTTCTACCATTACAACACATCTGTTTAAACAACTTAATCGTTGCTGGGCAAGCGATGAAATTTGTGGGTTTAAAAAGTTAAAAAATAATGAAGTGCTGTAAAACTTAAAACAAAAATTCAGTTTTCTCCAAATTTCAGTTGTGTTGACATACCCCCAGACTTCTCTAGAGTACCCCTAAGTTGAGAGTCACTGGTCTAAATGAATGCTCGGTAAAGGCACTAACAGTGCAAAGATGCACAGTCACTATAACAATGTGGTTATTAGCCCCTCATAGACTTTCACTTATCAAATGCCATCTTTCCTTTAGACTCACATATGTATATAGATCTCGTGTTTGGTACAAAATAACACAAAGAAAATCCATCAATAACAGTATAATAATCTCTACCTGTTTTGATTGTATGCTTTATTATACTACAGAGACCAGGTTGGTAAGGTAATATCTTTCATTGAATCTTTTTATTGTTAGTGAGAGAGACAAGCTTTCTAGCTCACAGGAAGCTCTTCTTCAGACTCACAGAAGCTGATCTAAAAAAGGATGTGACTATGTTAATATGCTTCTATCTTGTCTCCTCTAAATTATCTGAGGATCAACATGGCTACAAAAACACTGACTATTTCACTGTTGTTGTAATTCAGAAATTCTAAGGCCAAAGGGAACCATTGCGATGATCCATTGTGACCTTCTGCATAACAGAAACCATAATTTCCTGGAAATATTTTATTTTTAAACTGAAAAATATATTTACAAAAATAATTCAGTGATGAAAATTCCCACACAGCCCTTGATATATTATTCTAATGATTTAACTACCCTCATTATTCAATATTCAAACTATTTTTTATTCTGAATTTGTCTAGTTTCAAATTTTAGCCATTTCATATTGTTACCCCTTTGTCAACTAGACTGAAGAGCCCACTGTCCAATATATGTTGCCCAAATGGGTACTCAAGCCACTCCTTAACTGTCTCATTGTTGAGCTAAATAGACTGAGCTCCTTCAGTCTATCCTAAGACATGTTTTCTGATTTTTAATCACTCATCAGTCTCCCCTGAACCATCTCCAATTTATCAACATCATTCTTGATTTGACTGGAACTAGACACAGTATTCTAACAGTGGTTGCATTAGTATCAAATAAAGCAGTAATATAATTTCTCCACTTTGACTCATATTCCCCTGTTGATTCACCTAGTTGATGTTTTTAGTGTCATGATATAATTTTATATTTTACATTTGTGATACCAATTCACAGAATTTAAATATTTTATATATATACACACACACACACACACCATATGAAGCATATAAAGAAGTACTCTGCCTGAACAGTCAATTGGTACCTTTTTACGTGTAGCCAAGATCAAGTACTCACAGTTCAGCTGTAATTGTTCCTGAAAAAGGAAACTTGATAATATCTTCTGGGGAAATAAGAGAGTAGTAACATCAACCACAACAGAAAAGAAAAAAAATGTACCCAAGGCACCTATGGCTATCTACAGTATTTGTGCTAGCAGCATTTACTTTCCACTGAAGAGAGGAAAATAGTGTATGTGTTGTTATGTCTCAAACCACACTGGGTTAGCATTGTGAATCACATTAATTCATATTTTATGTAATACTAAACCAGATGTGATGAAAAAATAAGAAGAGGTGCAGCACATAGGAGATTCAAAGTTGAAGCCCCCACCAGTGAGAACAAATTGTTTGTGTGTGTATGTGAGAGAGAGAACAAGTCTATCTAAAAAGTCTCGGAAGGGTAGCTGTGTTACTCTGTTTGTTTTTAAAGTCTATCTAAAGTGGTTCATTCATATATATCTGGAAATGTGGCTTGTAGTGGACCCAGAGGTATTTGGCTGCATTCTGATGCACAGGTGTTGTTGTGAGTATGAGTCTCTGTACTGGGCAAATTCAGAAAATTCACTGGCACTTAGAACAATGCTTCCAGCTGAGTGGTGCTTTAGGTTAATGGACTGAGCTGTAATGAAAACAAAAAGTAGAAATACTATCTGGGTTTTGACTCCTCTCCCCTCCCTTTTAACATTTTGTTTACCTGCTGTGCTTCTCTACATCTGTCTGCATCTCTTTTTAGTTTCTACATTTATTTTAGCACAAATATGTAAGCTTTAGCAAGTTTTATAGATGCTGATTAAATGATTATAGCCATAATAAAAAGCCATCGAACTGATGAAGACTTCAATCAACCAAAAACACCCCACCTATATTTGTGGTTTTGCAATTACTTCACTAAAAGAACAGTATATGAGGGTTCTCCTGAGTGCCCTCTGCTGTTACACACGTCAGCTCTTCCCCCAAGGAAGTGCTTGGCACCTGGCAGGCTCAGGCCTTAAATACCTAGAGAACTAGATTAGGTATATACAATGCATTTGATTTTGTTTTTTGCTTTGATAAGGCAGTGAAATACTGTACACATGAATAAACAAGCATACTGAGATGCAGTGACTTTTGTATATGTGCCATTCTTTTGCAAAGGGAATGTCAGACCTGCTCAAAAAGTGATGAGTTTGTAATGGTTTCACCCTCTACTACCTGGAGGCCTGCAAAGAGATTATAAGTATTTACTGGAGAGCCTGCTTTCACTCAAGAAGCTGCTTCATGTGGAACAAAGAATCCCTGGTTTGAGTAATGCTGAGATGGGAACCAAATGATAATTCAAAAAAAAAAAAAAAGTTGCAACAATCCACTCACAGTTGCTAAGTGACAACAGTGTATATACCTATCACGTATTTTACAAATTCCAAGGACTTGAAAACACAGAAATGAATCTGTAAACCCTATTGAACACACAGGATTTTTTCTTGTATAATTGAAATCAATGGCAGTTTTGTCATTCATTTCACTGGAACCAGTATCTTGATTGTAATATATATATACACAAACAGGAAAAAGTAAATACCTATAAAGCAATCTTAAATACGACCCAATACTTTTGAAACCCACCATTTCTGTTATCTTGACTACAAGACATAAACATTATATTTAATGTTTCCTTTGTGTTTTTAAACTAAGGCAGTTAAAAAAAAAAAAAACATGGGGTGGACAATTTGCTAAATCCATAAATTAAATGCTAGATCCTTAACTTAAATGAGTGAATAGTACTGGCCAAGCTAATCATGATGCTAGCTTCTTCATATAACACACAGTCAGTCTGTGGAGCTCCTTGCCACAGGATGTTATGAAGTCCAAGACTATAAAAAGATTTAAAAAGAGCTAGATAAATTCATGGAGGACAGGTCCATCGATAGCTATGAGCCAGGATCGGTAGGAATGGTGTCCCTAGCCTCTGCTTGTCAGAATCTGGGAATGGATGACAGGGGAGGGATCACTTGATGATTACCTGTTCTGTTCTCTCCCTCCGGGGCACATGACATTGGCAACTGCCGGAAGACAGGCTCTGGGCTAGATGGACCTTTGGTCTGACTCAGTCTGGCCATTCTTATGTTCTTATGTATAAGAACAATAATGTGAGCAGTGGATATTGACACAATTATACTACTGAGGCTATAAAATTAATGGGATTTGGGAAAGTTGCTGAAAACTACGATACCCACACAAGGAAGTGAGGAGACAGATTGACAGAGCCAGACGTGTACCCAGAAGCCTCTTGCTATGGGACAAGCCCAAGAAAGAAACCAACAGAACACCACTGGCCATCACCTACAGTCCTCAGCTAAAACCTCTCCAACGCATCATTAGTGATCTACAACCCATCCTGGACAATGATCCCTCGCTTTCACAGGCCTTTGGAGGCAGGTCAGTCCTTGCCCACAGACAACCCTCCAACCTGAAGCATATTCTCACCACCAACTACACACCGCACCATAATAACTCTAACTCAGGAACCAATCCATGCAACAAACCTCGGTGCCAACTCTGCCCACATATATACACCAGCAACACCATCATAGGACCTAACCAGATCAGCCATACTGTCACTGGTACATTCTCCTGCACATCTACTAACATAATATATGCCAACATTTGCCAACAATGCCCCACTGCTATATACATTGGCCAAACTGGACAGTCCCTACGTAAGAGAATCAATGGACACAAGTCAGATATTAGGAATGGCAACATACA
This sequence comes from Pelodiscus sinensis, assembly GCF_049634645.1. NCBI lineage: Eukaryota > Metazoa > Chordata > Testudines > Trionychidae > Pelodiscus > Pelodiscus sinensis. Next base: position 124,462,848 of record NC_134712.1, on the reverse strand, counting down.
AAAAACTGTAGGGGAACACTTCAATCTCCCTGGATACACAATTGCAGATCTAAAGGTAGCCATCCTGCAGCAAAAAAAACTTCAGGACCAGAATTCAAAGAGAAACTGCTGAGTTCATCTGCAAGTTTGACACAATCAACTCAGGATTAAACAAAGACTGTGAATGGCTCACTAACTACAAAAGCAGCTTCTGCTCTCTTGGAATTCACACCTCCAGATCAGCTACTAGAAGTGGGCCTCATCCTCCCTGATTGGATCCACCTCGTTATCTCCAGACTGATTCTGGCCTGCATATTTATACCTGCCTCTGGAAATTTCCACTACATGCATCTGACGAAGTGGGTCTTTGCCCACGAAAGCTTATGCTCCAACACTTCAGTTAGTCTATTGAGAGAATGCATAATGCTATCTTATTTTTTTCTTCTCTGTTGGCTGCACTGATGGATAATTGTGCCCTAGTTCCTGGTAATAACAATTGCCGAAATATTTTATTATTCCTGCCCTGGAAAACTGCCTGTTGCATGACCCAAAGTCTAAATCTGTCTCTCAGAATTTGTAAAGTGATTATCACTGTGATATCAAAATTCTGTACATGGATTAAAAAGACAACAACATTTAGCATATCTGGAGCAACATACAAAATACTATATGTTTCACAAATATTTTTAAAAGATATTTATATGTCCTTTAATCTTTACAAGTACCTAGTCCTTTTATTGAAAAAAAAATCAGAACATGTTCTCATTTTCAGTAAGACTTAAGCTCGTCAATGGAAAAGAAGGAGGTGAGTTTTTTCTCCCTTTTTCTTTTTTCATTCTTTCATGTGGGTATGGCTACATGTTACAAGTGGGATATAAACTTTATAAAATCATGGCCTCAATCTCAACAATAAAGAGCTTGTCACCTCTCCATAGTAAACTATACAAAAACTAACGTGCTGGGTGCTTTGTTTCAAAACCACAGGAGTTCTCAGTACATGAGCTAACAGGCCTTGGTAGCTATTGATTACAAAAATACTTTTATGTTCATTTGGACATGAAACCATACAGAAGAAGGGGCAGAATCCAAAACTGGTCTTTGGAGATTTAGTATTGGGGAGGCACAAGCTGTCTCCAGTGACCTTATCCCTCCACAAGTTCAGCAATAGCAGAGAGAGGAACTCCTTCCCTTGAGAGGCATGTTGAACATTCACAGCTCAGTGGGAGCTGCAGTATTCAGAAACCCTGAAAATCATCAGGTTTGGGTGACTCAAGATGGACATGGAAACATTGAACCCCTCTCCCCAAAAATCTGATAGCTATTTACAGAATTGGTGCCTACCTGACTTCCTTAAAGACACACAGAACAAAAGAACAGCCATACTTTGGTCCATCTAGCCCAGTATCCTGTTTCCTGACAGTTGTCAGGAATGAACAGAACAATTAACCATCATGTGATCCATCCCTTGCACTCATTCCCAGCTTCTGGCAAACAAAGGCTTGGGTTATTATCCCTGACTATCAGAAAGTCACTGGCAGAGCAAGGAATGGAACACAAGTCTCACAGTTTACAAGCCAGTGCCCTAATCATTTGACTATATTTACACTATCTTGTAAACCAAATATGAAAGTTTAAACTGTCAAGACCAACTGTTTTAAATATAGATGAGTCAAGGCAACAAAATTTGGACCCAGATTTGCACTTTGTCACAATTTGGGATGCTTGTATTATACAAGTAGTAGAATTCAGAACTGGATCAAAACTTTCTTTACATTTTGAGCCGTTCATATCTGAAGTATTTGATTGGTGCTCATTTGTAATCTTATGTTGTCCTATCTTTTCTGTTGTGACCAATTGCATAGTCAGAGCTAAGAAATGTGATACATCAAAGTTATTGATGTAAAATCTACCCATTTATTTTGTTCCTGCAACTCTGTTTTATGCAACTCTGTGTTATGCAACTCAGAGAACAGCAGATAGTAATAAAAGGGTGGAAGATACCAATTTTCACGTAAGACCTTGGTCATCTGGAAAGACACTTCTGCCAAGACCAGCATTTTCAGAATTGAGCTTCTGTGTTGTAAAGCAGCTAAAATGAGGTGAGTGAAAATTTGCACAAAGATATTTTGTTAAAAAACAAACAGGATATTCTATTTTTAAATAGTAAAAACTTATAAAACCAATAAAAGGAAGTAAATTATATTTATTTTTATGTGCTGTTTCCTCACCACTTTTAACAATTGCTATGAGATTTACCATTGTCAATATTGCCCACTCTTAAGTTGATGCACTATTTACTTCCTCAAGAATGGATACAATCACTGATTTAAGGATGGATCACTCAGATCACCTCCACTACTAATAATAAACATCTTTAAATGTAGTTTAATATGTAAGCATTTCTAATATATATTTTCTCTATAACATTGTATCAAATATGTGTTGCCTAATTGAATAAAGGCTCTAGAATGATTCAACAAGAAAAGAGCTATTATGTTCTGTTATGACAATAATCCATGCAGTAAAGAGTAAAGAATATGTGAATTATAATGGGTATGTCTTGATAATAACTAAAGGCTTTTCTGACAAGTTAAACTCCTTTGTAGTGCTGGAACCATTTAAAGATACGTTTATGCCATCATGTAGATTAACACATAAAAGGTGTATTAAAAGTGTGCTTCAAAGTACAGTCTTTTTTTTTTTTACAAAAATAATTTCAATAATAATTCTGTATTTTTCTTGAGTGACTCCAATGTCAAAAGGTATGGGGTTTTTTCGACCTTCTGTCTAAAACCCAAGACATATTTTCTCTTTCCATGACATCATAGACACTAGTAAATATTCTATAATCAGATTTTAACTGACATGCTTGTTGCTTATTCATTAGGTAAAAGAAAGTATAGTTCATTCTGCAATAACTGTTGTCTGTTAAGATGTGACAATAACAAACCTTGGGGGGTTATCTGTAAACTAAGCAGGTATGACCCAGTCATGCAGAGCATAATTTGTATCTGAAAAATAAATGCTAAGTACATATTTTCTTGAGAGACTGACATGGCTTTTTAAAGGATTGTTTAGAAAGGCAACAATAAAATTGGCTCTTTCTTACTCGATATGGACTCGCTTATGCAGGTATTGCCAGTTGCAAGTGGGTGCAAGAAGTCCTTTTCTTCATATGCAGCCATAGGTAACTGTAACTCTGGTAGACCAAATGTCAGCTCGTGGCCAAGGCTGTAGGTATCAGTGGAACACCAGAAACCCAGACCAGCTTGCTTGTAAGTTAATATTGTCCAAGACAGATGTTAGACCATTAAGAATGCATTTAATGCTTATGTAAGTTTTGCCTTAGAACTGGAAATGTGCCTGCCTTCCACTTGTGAACCCAGGTGAGAAGACTCATTCACCCACTCATCAAAACTAAGTGAGCCATTATGAAATATCACAATAAAATACTGGATTGATCATCATTTTCTTATACCTGTGAAGGTGCTATACATGAGAAAATTTGTCCTATCAGCTTGAATTCTGGAAAAAAGAAATAAAGGTAGCTGACATGAAACTTCTCCATCTTTTGATTGTTTGGACTCAAGGATTGGGTTTAGCAAACAAAACCAGAGATTCCCCAGTGCCAGCCTGGGTTAGCCCTAAAACACATTTAAAAAGATGGAGCATTTCAACTATAGTATTTTGTTAAGCCTCCAGAAAATGTTTTGAATCAGTTATCACTTTATATCAATGACTTAACCACCTGCATTCTGCTACAAAGACCTTTTACATCTGCACTTGAAAGGGAATCCTCTGAACTGTCATTCATGTTAAAATTCGACACTTTCCAAAAAGGACTCAACAAACATTTGAACTATCTCACCCATTACCAAGATAGTTTCCCCAATTATCACCTCTAATACCATTAACTCACAAACATCCCACTCTCCCTACCTCTAATATCATCAATTCACAGACACTTACCTTCCTTCCTCCCCCCCCCCCCCCGCATCCCCCTCCTGTTCTGCAATGTGATTTGTCCTTTTCATATTTGTTCATTTTTTTAATTGTATCCTTTGGTATATATGGTTGTGACTACTTTCTTCCACTATTTGATCTGAGGAAGTGGGTCTGGCCCACAAAAGCTCATCATCTAATAAATCATCTTGTTAGTCTTTAAAGTGCTACATTGTCCTGCATTTTGCTTTATCAAACACTATATTCAATGTTTCAGAGCCTTGTGGTTTAGCATATAAAACATTTCCTGACAGTACCTTTAAAAATAAGCATAGTACACTTTTGATGTTCACCTCAGTGCGCAGGACCCACTCAGTGGCTATCCACCAATTAAATCCTATGCTGAGGGCATAAGAGGCATGTGAGGGTCTCTGTGCTAATATGAATTTTATCCTTAATACACCATCACTGTTGTTTTGATTCTTAGGATAAGTGTATGTCTTTAATTATTATTTAAAAGGTGGGTTTTAGGAAAAATTATTGTCCACTCTGTCAGTTTAGAGATGCTAGTTTATGGATTATTGATTCAGTGAATCACTGTGGCATATTTTGGTATAGTTATATGCCTACTAAAATATTTATGGACTTTCTAAATGTATGAAAAATACTAGTTTTTAATAAACAATATAATAGTTCCTTCCTTTAGGTTTCCAGACATTAAAGAAGGAAATAGATTTTAGTCAGTTTTCAGGGCTTTTCATTGAGAACCTCATTGAGGATGGGGACACAACTACACTGGATCCACAAAGCTACAGCTTCTTTTTCCACCCGCAGGTATGTGTAGATTTGAGGGCCCGCTTAAAAAAAGACTGATGCAGAAGAGACTTCAAACAGGAAGACTTTTCACACTTCACTCCCTTTCTCCCTTCTGCTTTAGCTTTTACCAGGGGAAGGCATATTTCTGGTTCATTAATTTGAGACATGAAGGGTGTGATTTTTCAAAGCACTCTGCATTGGCCATAAGCTTTTGAAAATCCCACCCTAGGTGATTATGAAGCAAGGAACATACTACCTTTTCTCTCAACCCTGTGGCTTTTAAATCATGAAAGTCTGAAGTTATTAATGCCTCAGAGAACTAGCCCATTTCTGAATTTACTTTTTTAAGTGCAATTTATGTTCATAAAAGGTGTTGGATTGAATGCTATGGAAATGTGTGGTCTGCCCAAGGGATCCTCCCACAAAACGTTGAATACAGGCTATATTAGGCTCAGAATCTCTGCAGTGGCAGGAGAGGGACATGTAAGTGGAGTGAAGTTGTTACTAAAAATAAAATAAAATAAAATATTTCTGGAATTCTGTGGTCCTTTTTCTGTCTTTCAACCCTAAGAACATGGATACCCTCATCTTGTGCAGTATGTGGGGTGCACTGGCATTGGTAGCTCCATCCTACCCTCTCCCTAGCAAAGATGCTTGAAAGGCCTGATTCTTGGACCTGCTGAGAGTGAATGCTGTGTTCACAAAGACTATTTTTTGTAAAAAACATGGAGGCTAAATTAATCTACTTCTTCACTTAGCTGCACCATGGGCAGGAGTTCTCTGGATTTCTCCAAACAACTGCATGGTGGGGTTCACCTCTCATCTGGAATGTCTCTTCTGTAGTTAGGAAAGTTGCTTAGCTTCTTTAATTATTCAGTCATTGGCCTGTGTGCTGAAATAAAGATTCTTGATGTCTATTAATACTGGTGTTTTTATGATGGAAATTCACTGGTTAACTGTATTGAAACCATGAAATTAATCTCATTGAGGCCCTGATCACAGGTAAGATTTATTTTTTCACTACTGCAGTTTGAAAACAATAGATCAGTCTGATAAAAGTATTGTAATTATCTCTTGATAGGTCATATTATGCCATCAATTCTTGTTTGTTATTTTTCTAAACCAAAACTCTCCAGTTGGTTTCATTAGAGAATTCTGCTTATAAGTCGATGACATGATGTGGTCTCCAGACTGATTTTGGGCAAAGGTCTTCTCTTCAAATCAAGGAACAAGTTCTTCCTGTATGTCACCTCACTTTTCAATGTTTCATTCATTTGTTTCTGAACTAGCAGATATGATCTTTGAAATATGGTCTGTGTTTCAGTGATTCACCCAGGTTTCTATTAAAATATTTATATTTCCTTTTTCCTCTGTTTGTTAGGGTCCTATTTTTTTTACTTGTCTTTGCTTTGTTTTATTTATTATGTATCATCATTTATTATTAACATAAACACCAAAGAAGGGTAACACAAATACTAAAGTTTAGAAAACATTGACTTAAGAAGAGAGGGCAAGAGAAGTGAATTTATCCAGGCTAGAGAAATGGGGTATACTCATGGCTGACTCCTTCTCCTAACCTTATGTGTATCAGAAATTTGATAAAAAATAACAATTTAACATGTTCTTGTTTTTTATCTTTATTTCAGGAAATACTTTCTTTGTTGTCTGGACAGGCAGGGCCAATTTATCTGTCCCTTGGTTCATCAGTGTTCAAGCTGGCTAGTCATGTCGTGGCTGGTCAGAGAGAGCTAGCTAACCATGATGCTGTATATTTTCCCATATCGACATTAACAGACGGCCACAATATATTATGGGTGGGATTTTCAAATGTGCTAAGTGCTACCATTAACTGGATTGCCAGGGAAATCAATGGGAATGCTTGAAAACCCCATCCTAAATATTTTCTTTATATTATTGATCTATGTAACCAATTACTGTAGCTGCCACGGGAATGTTATACCATTTTGAAAGGGAGGGGATGGGCTCTGCATGACAGGGAATGGGAGAGGAGGTGCCTTCAGTACATTCTCATTCTTAAGATACGCTTTGTGATGTAAAATACAAGGCCATTTTTGATCCTGTACCTGTAACACTTTTAGCACCACTGGCTGCAGCATGATTGCATTTCCTGAGGGCTGGAGACATCCTCAAAAGCTGGAGGTTAGGTTGATGACATGATAATTGCTGGTGAGTATAATGACAGGATATGTGTAGGGCCATTCCATATTGTCAGCACTGCTGGGGGGGAAACAGAATGACCTTGAGCATCACTATATAGGACTTCATATCTTCTTCAATTTTCTTCATCACTGTCTTGAAACTAAAATTTCTGGTCCACATGAACATTTTTCATAATAGATCACTCAGTTTTCTTTTCCTTTAATTTAATTCCTTTCTATTACTGGCAGTAAAACTTTCTTTTCTTTGGTTTGATTGGTGTTTGATGTAGAAACTTGTAAATTGAGGATGATACTTTGGAGCAGTGGTCCCCAACGTTTTGGGGCTGCCGGGTGCCAGGGGCGGGGCCATCCATATACTGCGTGCCCTGTGCCGCACACCCAGGAGCCAGCATCACCCATGCACTATGCGCCTGGGGCCGGCGCCGCTCCTGCGCTGCGTGCCCATGGGCAGGGATGCCCATATGCCACATGCCCGGGGTCGGCACAGCCCATGTACTGTGAGCCTGGGGGCAGAGCTGCACATGTGCCGCGTGCCTAGAGGCTGGCACCGCCCATACACCACGCACTTGGGCTGGCACAACCCTTGTGCTGTGCACCCGGGTGTGGGGCCACCCATACGCTGTGAGCCCAGGGGTAAGCACTGCCAATGCACCACGTGCCCGGGAGCAGGGCTGGCCCCGATCACTCGGCGGGCACACAGAAATGGCTCAGCGGGCGCCATGGCGCCCGCAGGCACCGTGTTGGGGACCACTGCTTTGGAGAGATAAATGATCTAATCTCTGACCTAGGAGGTGAGTGGGTCATAAAAAGAGCAATGAGCTGAGTGTGATGTAGTGGGCAGGCCATACACTCTAGGTATCCACTGGTGCTGTGTGTGGGCTGGGGATGATCCCTATTGGCTGGTACCTGTAGCACTGCCCAGCAGGACTGCTGCCTAAGGTCACGTAGGCAAAGACCCAACCTGTCCAACCGGTTGAGGGAGGGGACGGGGACGGAACAAAGGAAGGGAGGTTTCGGAGGAAGGCTCAGTTGCTGGCTGGGAAACATGAAGGAAACAGCCTAAGCTGAGGGCTGATGGTCTGGGGGAGGGGCAAAGGACCCCTAACCCAAAGGGTCTGAGGCATCCTGGCCCTGACTCCTGAAACCACATCACGTCTGTGCTGTGCTGTATCTCGGAAAAGCAATAAACTCTCTCTATTTTACTGGCTGGCGGAGTCTGTTTTTGCTGCTGCAGGGTTGCAGGATCAGGGGGAACCCCGACTCGCCATCACACTGAGGTAGAGACCAAGGGGGACTAAATTTCTCCTGTTCATATGTGTTTTGGCACAAGCAATGTAGATGTAATGGGATCTGAACCATTTGAAAGATACTAAGGTTTTGTTACAGTATGATATTAACAAAGTGTTAGCAGGTCATTTATCTCTCTTCTCTGGCATTCTGCAGTAGAATAATATACTTTTTTCTTAAAAAGGAAAAAAAAAGACTGTTTAAGCCATAGCCCATGGATTCAGTCCTATAGAAATCCTTAGTATGCTTTTTTGTTTTTGTTCTATCTCCCAAAAGAGTGAAATCTTGGCAACACTGGGTCTGAAAAAAATAGATCACTCTAATTTTACTTCTTTTTACATTATATACACACAGTATTCATTGGAGACTGTGATGTCTAAGCCTATTCTTTGGAGAAGGGCCAAGGGTGGGAAGAGGAAAGAAACAACTGTAAACCCCTTTCAGCTTCTGATGCCGTCATTATTGTTTGGGTCTGATGGAGCAGAAATTGTGTAGGATAGTCTCCTACACCTCTGTAGTTCTTGAAAACACGAAGGGAAATATTTACTGTAAATGTTGTATCCTGAGCTCTTCATCAGAAAACAATGAACGCTGGTGACAATCCAAGAAGAAATTAAGATCTGTCCAAAAAACTCAGCCTTTAAAGCATTTCCACCATCTTGTGAAATGATTCCAGATTAATGAGGTTGCTATAGCTCACATCTGCATTGGGAGGCAGTAAAAACTACTGAAGCATTCCTGGACTTGCTAGTTTTCTGTGAAGCACACGGACAGTTATTTCATAATCCAGTTTTATCTTACTATAACTATAAAAAGTTTTTCCTACAGAAGGACACAATGGCGTCACCACGCCACTCTGCATCCCGCATCTCCTCCCTCCCTCCCTCTCTCCCTCCCTCAGCCACCAGGCCTCTTCCCTGCTGTTAACCCCATAATGAGGTCAGCAACCCCTGGCTCCCCAGAGATCCAAATGTGGCTTTTTGACTCCCCAGCAGCAGCAGCTCTCACCATCCTTGCACGTGGAAGGGAAGCTGCTGCTGCTGCTGGGATTGTGGGGTAAGTGGGGGCGAGGGCCGTGTGGCGAGTGGGCTGCGGCGGCGGCAGCGGGACTCGCAGGAGAGCAGCTGCCGTTCTGAAAACAGCTGATCGGTGGGGGAGGGAGGGTCCGACCTAGGACACAGCCCAGTCCCCTGAGCCGCCGCACTGCCTCTGGCTGAGGCTCCGCAAGTCACCGCGTGGCAGGTGGCTGCCGGGACTTTAAAAACAGCCGCTGCCTTGCGCCGGTAGCGAGACTGCGCGGTGGGGACAGAGAGAAAGTACCGAGCTGGGATGGGGGGGGAGAAGGTTCCTGGGGACCGGGCTGATGGAGGAGGAGAGGGGAAGGGAGCCTGACTGGCTGGCATAGCCGCTGCCAGGTCCTCCCCGGTGGTCGGGCCGAGAGCCAGGGTTGTCTATCGTCCCCCTCCAGGGTCAAGGCCTCTTAGTAATTATATAATGATAGAAATATTGTGCTGGAAAGAACCTCAAGAGGTCATCTAATGAGTCCATTCCCCTGTGCTGAGGCAAGGTTATGTCTATATAGACCATTCTTCACAATTGTTTATCTAACCCAGGGTTTCCCAACCTATGGGTTGGGACCCAAATATGGGTTGCCATTACATTTCAAAAGGGTCACCAGGTGTCTCCACAGGTGGCTCTTAAGGAGCCATTCACACATTTTTTGAATTGCCCTGGGTCACCAAGTCTTCCTGAATTGTCAAAATGGGTCCCCATCTGTAAAAGGTTGGGAACAACTAAACCTGAATTATAACTAGTGCAGGTCAAGTTATTCACTACAAACAAAGGGCTCAATAGATTAGGTCCTTCTTGCTGTATTTCTTTTCAAACATGTAATTAAAATGATTATTTAATTATTATTATAAAATTATTATTTAAACCACCCTTTGTTAAAAAGCATATTTTCCCTTACAGCATTTTTGCAACCCATTTGTGAAAGCATTTCTTGGTGTGATTGGTCCCCTAAGTGACGTGATATGGCAGCTCTTCTCTGATCATTCTAAGATAGTCAGAATGCCTGAAGGAATCTTTAGGGAATTGATTCTCTTAAGAGAAAAGTCCAATACTTCACTGAGAGAAACACAGGAGTTAAGCAAGCTTATGAAATTTTAAGGTATTATAATCTTTACATGGATCCCAATTCAGGAAAGCATTGTTATTCAGGACACCAGTTAAGCATGTGGATGAGTTCCATTGACTTCAGTACTTAAACTTAAAATGCTGTTCGTGCCTTGAATACGAATGTGTTCCCGTGTCAAGGTTATGATGAATATTTAAATATCCTAAAATATTACTTTAATGAGACATACATACACACCTATAATTAGGCTTCCACCAGTTTCATGGCCATGAAAAATGCATCATGTGAAATAAGCCCTTCCCCATAAAATCTGTTATCTTCTTGATCCTAGTAGCACCCCCATCAAATGCTGCTTTCTAGCTCCTACTGGGCAGCGGAGGACAGGACTTGTCCATCTCCTGCATAGCTGCTGGGAATAAGGAGAGATCAGACAGATTCACCTCTGGGTGCCTCCCCTTTCTGCAGGACACTGCGTGGGATTGGGCAGCAGTCCTGAGTGTGGGACACAGGATGAAGTGCTTTCTGCAGCTGTGCAGAGAGAGAGCAAGTATTTTTGCTCCAAAGCCAGTCAGGACTACTAGTGGGGAGCTCCTCCTTACTGGTGTGCTCCCAGCAGCAGAGTCCAGCTCTGAAGGCAACACAGAAGTAAGGGTGGCATTCTCATGACATCCCTACAACAGGCTTGCTCACCCTTTCCCCATCTCCTTTTGGGTGGGGAACCCATAGTTCGAATACCATGAAATTTGAGCTTTAAACAGTTGAAAACGTGAAAATTATCAATTTCAAAACCTATGCTAATGAAATAAATAAATAAGCCCATGCTTTTGTTCTATCCTGAATAGACATAGATTCAGATATGTGTTTCAGTGCTTTTCTGGGTCAAGGTCTTATTCTGTCTGCACAAAACAGAGTTTAAGATTTTAGTATATAGGTGTTAAAATATCTAGATTCCTTTCTGAGATAAGCAGAAAGACACGCAATTAGTATTTATTAATTACCTATCCGGTGACATTCAGTTTCTTCTTATCATATTAAATCTGAGTAATTGAACCTATATGTATTTGTTGTATACAAAAATAACAACTAGATCTCTACCTGGATCTTTCACTTTGTTTGTTAGAACTCTTAGCTATGTACTTGCCCATATCATGAACAGCATAGTTATTGAAAATGTAGACTGAAATGTAATGGTCTCTGGATAAAAATTCCCACAGCAATATTTTCAGTATATATTTTGGGAAATTGATCAGTCTTGAAATTTCAAGAAAATGAATTTTTGACATTTCCACCTCTGGAAAACAAGTTTAATTCCTTTTGAATAAGCTCAAAGTCAACATGGCTTGATTTCTATAGGTTTTAGATCAAGTCCTTTATGAATTAGCTAGAGGTCTTCTGTATAGTTATGAAAAATTAATACTAATATTTGATGAATAATATCAAACTGAACTCACTGATGTTGTTTGTGGAAATATCTGTGAACTACTTATTTTTTAAAACTTTTTACATTTTTTTAGCTCTAATTCTATAATTTATCACAAACATGGTTTAAGTTTTGGTGAACCACGGCCAATGGGATCCGCAACTTGACAAACTTGTAGATGTGAAGGTAAATAAAGCATCTGGCGGCCCACCAGACTAACTCCAGGCACCTGCAGCCAGTCCGCAGGCCACTTATTGCCCACCCCGTTCTAAGTGCACTGTTTACTTGGTTATGATATAAGCATCTGCTGCAGAACAAATGCAGATTTCTGAATGCTGCTTGTGGCAGTTTAGTACAAGAAGTTGGAGGGTCTGATCTCCTCCTAATTTACAGCAGTATAAATTGGGAATTATTACATTGAAGTCAGTGAAGTTATACTGGTATAAAGCCAGTGTTGTGAAAATAAATCACATCCATAAGTTTAGAAACATGCACTTTTAAATGTATTTCCTAACTCTAATGGCTAGCTATTTGGAGCTTACTTATGACTGCACCCACCTCTCACTATGTCAGGACACTTTCTTCTTCACTGTCTGTACTGGGTTCTACCAGTATCCCTGGACATGGTTTTGATTCTATGCACATACCGGTAATTACATTGACTTCAGTGTAGCAGCTGTGGATGCCCAGTAACTTTGACGATCAGTTTAATTAGCCATATAAATATGAGTTTTAGTTTCAACATTGGCCTTGCCTAGTCAGTTGACTACCTTGCAATGGTGCTTAAGACAAATTTGCAGTAGCTGGAAATATCGAAATAAGACAACTGAAAAGAATAGTTACAAACTGAAGTGTTTAGTTATAAACCAGGCAATGTTTCAGAAACATTAGTGTGACTTGGTTTTTGAAGTAATACACATCATGTACTCATATGACTGGACTATCAAGAGAACCGAGAAACGGAAATTCCCTCAGTGCTGTAAAATGTGCTGTAAAATGTGAATGACTCCAGCTAATATTGAATGTTATCCATTATGTGAAAGAATTATATACCATAATTCTTCTTCACTTTAGGTTGAGACTGCATTAATGGAACTGTAGAAATAGTAATAGTCTCTTCAATCAGTAACTATTAATGGAGTCTTATCTATGTTCATAGTTCAGCTGCAGTCAAACACTGTAGCAAAGGAAAATGGGAGTAGATTATCTTTATCCGACAGCACCCAATGCTGACTTGTCTTTTGCTCAAAGTTACCAGTCTCTAAAATATTTTTAGCTCCTAATATGACAGTAGAGAGAAATTTGAATTTTGTTTAAAAAAATTGTTTTAAAAAATGCATACTTTCTTAAACTTGAAAATAGATCATTTGATCACATTTTGTCCCCTGGCAATATTGGTACATATGTATTATATTTATGTCTGTATCAATACAACTCTATATGCATGTCATAAAATTCCAAAGCATATTCAGGGTGCATACAGACTGCCCTCAGACAATTTTTGCCATTGTAAGGTAATGCAAGAATTGAAAGAGAGAAGGTAAATCAAGGCATCCCATTCAGCTAAAATGTTTCCATAGGAAAAAATATTGTTGAAATCAACTAACAAACAAATATCCTAAGCCTTCAGTTGATGTGGTTATTTGAAACAACATCATCAGAAAAAAAATCAAAATTTTAGTATTATAACAGAATGAACTTCACGCTGTGTTTAAAAAAAATGCAAATGTCAATGAGAGGAACACAAGGAAAAGCAAGAAGGATGTTAAATATATCAGTCATGCTCTATTCACATATCAGTTCTCTTGTACAACACATCAGAAGAGATTCCTCTAGCTAGCTGAACTGGAGAGTGGGGCAAATCCTCCCACTTTACTGGCAATGATCCTCCCCCCACCAAAAACAATAACAGACTGGGGGGGGAAAAACCCCAAAATCCTGTGTTCCCAGCCATCAAGTATTGCCTCAAAGTATGTTTTCCAAAACACATGGTTTTCAATACAAAAAACAAATACAATAGTTCCCACTGGAACATCAGGTAAGGATGTCAGAATGTCTTACGTTAATTTCAGAGTCTATTTCATTCATGATGACTGACTAATTGCTTCTTGCTGGCATTAGAACAACATGAACCGTCCTTTATATCTTTGCAAAAAACTAATCCCTGTCCTCAGATATGTGTGTGTAACATCTGGTGACCTCCAAAGGAGCCACATGTTCATATCATAGGTCAAAATCAGACCTTACATTTTCAAACACAACTGTAGGATTTATAGTTTGACACTTGTTATGGCTTCCTTTTTTTTTTTTTTTTTTTTTTTTTTTTTAATAATCCATACAAAGCAGCCATTTTCTTGTCAGTATTGCTATGGCTTGTAATAGAGTGAATGCACACACTGTGTTGTTACGCATGGGCATTTTTATTTTAATATTATTGTCCTTAATCCTAAAAATAAGTGACATGAGATTGAAAGTTCATGTTTTGCTTTGTGCTTGGATACATAACAGAACTTTAACACTTCAGATAAGATTGTCTTTGTCATTTGCATTTAAGTAGTGTTTCTAAGTACCAGTTGAGTTTCCTATTGTGTTAGGCATTGTACAAATATATAACCTCTAAAACCTAGGACTCTCTGCTCTGGCAATGTCCAAGGTCTAGCAGGACAATGGATATTGCTGGACTAGACAGGCCCAGATGGCTAGGTTCAGATGTGCAGCCTGGGCTGAGTTGACGGTGGGGAGTTCATCCACAGCAGGGTGATGTCCTGGCCAGGGCTTGTGCAGTGAGAAACACAGACTCAGTAGGGGCTGGCGTGGTGGCGGGTGGGCAGCCTTGGTCAGGGCTGGTGGTGGAAAGTGCAGCCCCAGCCACAGCTGGTGTCAGCGTGGCTGGCCCCTGTACAGAGCTGGCATGGTGGGGAATGCAGCTCCGGTCAGGGCTGGCATGGCGGGGGGAGGGGGGCTGGAGGTAGTGGTAGGGAGCCCAGCCCAGGCAGGAGCAGAGCCTATAGCCAGGTAGGTAGCCTTAATATCCTCTTGTCTGGTAAACTCTGTGGTTTGGGACCACTGAGATTTGGAGGGTGCCTGACAAGGGAGGTTCAACCTGTAGTAAAAGATGGTCCTTCCCAGAAAGAGCTTGAAATATATATTTCTGTTCTTTTTGGAATCTGAACCAGAACACCATTCCACTTGTTTTAATACATAATGCCAAGGTTAAAATTGGATAAATGAAGTGAACTACATATCTGTCTACAATTGTCTATTGTAAATATTCTGTACATGACATACTTTTAGTATGTGATATTTCTTCAGTATATTTTAGTGCTTTTATCTGCACACACATGTGAATACATAATTAATAGAATGCCTATTAATTAAGTATTTTGATATTATACTCCAGATTACCCAATTGTAAAGTGGATGTAAGAACTCATTTAAAGCAAACTAATTAAAACTAAGACTAATCGATCATAAACTGTGAGGCTATGTCTACACAGCGGTGTTATTCTGAAATAACAAAATACGCATCTTCACTACAAGCATTTATTTCAAAATAATGTTGAGTTGGAGGACTTCTTACTTGGACTCCTCTAACCCTTCCTTCGACTTCCTGCTGTGTAGACAGCGCCAAAAGCTGAAATAAGCTATTTCATCTTTAGCTACAAAATTGATGTAGTTTATTCCGACTTTATCCTGCAGTGTCAACATGCCCTGAAGGTTCTAATGGGATATATTTGTAAACAAACTACTTACTTGCCTCAAAAAGTAATATTTTTAAATATCCAAACTTTTCACTCGTCCTTCTGCACCACTTCATTATATGGTGACAGGAAGAGAATTACATTTTAGTAATGTATTCCTGAGATCAAATCTTTTGCTGAGGAAAAATGCATATTGAACTAAAATTCTGCTTGAGTCCCATTTATTACATTGACTACAACGGTAGTTTTTTCTCATAAGGGGAAAGGTGAAGAAGTTTGCTTCCTGAATCACTTAATTGAAAACTCTAAGTATAACCCATTTAGGTTATTCTTAATTTATTATTTTCTGGTCAATTAAGCCTTTGTTGGATAGGCAAATGAATCGTTTTCAGGCATTATGTTTCCTGTACTTGAAAAATCAAGTGCTTAAAATAATTTTGAATTAAAATAACAATAAAAATAATCATGATTTTGTGGGTTGCTGCCTTATTCAACTATTACTCCTAAAAGAGCACTATGATTTATTTTTTTACAGTGGTTCAAACTATTTATATCTAGAGGAGAAATGTCTTAAACAGTGTAAATATCTGTTTTTTAAAACATCATCCCAATTGTCACATGTGCACAATAAATTAATTGATTAAAAACTAATTGTGAAAGAACAACAACATAGCGGTACAACATGTGCACATGTAACTGGAACAGTCTAACCTCCTTCCATGCTTTTAATTTCCCGTATTATGTGCAGTTGTCTTTCTTTAATGGTGTTTAAACTTCTACTGTCCACTTCTGTCTACATCTGGTGTATGCTCAGGAGGAAGTCAAAGGTGATATGACGCATTTGGAGAAAGCACAGGAAAGTGCTTGTGTCCTGCTCAACATTCTCTGCTCAATAAAAACAGATTTAAACATCCTTTGCTATAGTGGAGGTATTGCTAAATCCAGACCTTCAGCACAAAACCTAATAAAACAAATTGTATTCCAATTCTGCTGCTCACTTAAATTGAAAAATAAATAGAGAACAGCATTTGTAAGAGCTCTGGTTATGCTTTCTAATATTATCAGTGATATTAAAATATCAAAGGAAAGAAAAGGAGGAAGAAATACATAAAAGAATTTAAACTACCAATAAGTTTGGAGGCATGTGTGTAGATTTCTAAATAATGTTGTGTCTGGTTTTGGCTGAGCCAAATGCTGGCATATAGCAGTGACTCTACATGCCTTTCACAGTGGCTAGTCAGAATCTCAAGTCTTGTGCCTGCCCCGTGCAGTCCTTGCAAAGTGGTAGTGAAAGGTATAAGGAATTCTGTGATTCCTTCATAACACCTGCCAGATGAGCTGGTTGGCTTGGAAGAGAGCATGCATTATACCTCCTTAGAGACATAGTGGTGACTCTAGCTTCCCTATGCATTAGGAACCAGAGGAAGGCAATTGAAAATGAGCCAGCTTCTCCCTCATAGAATGATTAGTCTAGGTTCTCAACTGATGTACATCAGAATAGCTCCACTGAAGTCAATACAGCTACACTGACCTTAGACCAGCTGAGATGGTACCCAGAAAAATGGATTTGAGGATGCTGCCAGAGTAACCTGCCTATCATTCTTATCCCTGAGGTACAAGTTTCCAGGATTGTCAAGAAAGCATTGAAGAACATGGATATAATCTTGTGATAATATAATCGACACGGACATTCTCCTTTCTAAAAACAAAAGATGTTTTATTAAAGTAACTAAAAATCCCTATTATAGCATGATCTAGAAATCCTAACCAAGTCACAGATCCCTAATACCAGTCTCTAATTCTTGCTAGTCAGAGAGCATTCAATCTGCAGTAGCACATAATTAGAATAATTCTAACCAAAGCTCTTTGTTACACATGGCTGGTTTGTAACAGATTGCTGACTGCAGTTCTTAAATTCCTTTAAGCGGCCTTATAAACACACACATACCAACTCTATATACTATTCCAAAAATCAAGTAGGGCTGAAACATATCGTCATGACAGTGTGGGAAGCTTGCTCTTTGTACTATACATTTTTTCGTGTACTAGTTATGCATCTAAGGATAGAGGCATGCTTCACAAACACTGAAATGACCTTTTAAAAGAAATTACTGACATTGAAAATTAGAAAATAATAGTAAAGATCTGGTATGCATTCTACATAGCTTTACAGAGGTGCGATTCTACTGCAGATGACTAAACCCTTCAAAGTGCCTCGATGTTCTTGCTAGAGAAAATCTTTTGTTAATGTGACCTTTACTTTCACACGTTCTTTGCTATCTCATGCTCAGACTGGGCAGTGCATAATTTCTTCATGTGAGACATCCATTGCATCATTGGACAAAAAAAGTTGCCTACAAATCTAGTATGTCATCAAATGGATTTATATTTTGTTTCAGTAGTAGATTCTTCATCCATTTTTAAATTAAGTAATGAAAGCAAGTTTTAGACATGCATAACTTTGACAGTGTGCAGTTTGTCTGATTAGCTCCATCTTTGAAAAGTATTCTGCTAAAAGTTAACATGAAAATAAACAAGGTGAAACATAAATATATAAAATAAATAAGTTAATACTTCAAGAATTCCAGAAATTCTGACCACTATTTTATCCTCTCATTCTTTGCTTTAGAGTGAGAAGAAAACCACCTACTTGTGAAGATTTTCAAAAGTGGGGCTGGGGGGGTGGAAGTGGCAGCTGTTTAACAGATACCCAGATTCAACCAGTAAGTTGAGTCCCTCATGTCATCTTGCAAGTTATCATAAATGAAACATAATTAGCATCTGGGCACCAGATTCAGCACAGAAGAGGCAAAGCAGTGTACTCCTGAAGTTAGTAGAGTTACACTTGTTTTAACCAAGTCGGAATATGACTCTATTGGTCAATATGCAAAAAATCTACTAGGGTTCTAGAAGGCATGGGGCTGAGACTGAGGAGGTGTATCATAGAATTACAGAATACTAGAACTGGAAGGCACCTCGAGAGATCACCAAGTCTAGTTCCCTGTCCTCATGGCAGGACCAAGCACCATCTAGATAGATGTCTGTCTAACCTGCTCTTAAATATCTCTAGTGATGGAGATTCTACAGCCTCCCTAGGCAATTTATTCCAGTGTTTAACCACCCTGACAGTTAGGTAGTTTTTCCTAATGTCCAATCTGAATCTCTCTTGCTGCAGTTTAAGCTCATTGCTTTGTGTCCTATCATCAAAGGCCAAGGAGAACAATTTCCACCTCTTCTCCCTGTGAGACCCTTTTAGATACCTGAAAATTGCTATCATGTCTCCTCTCAGTCTTCTCCTTTCCAAACTAAACAAGACCAGTTCCTTCAGCCTTTCCTCATAGCCCATGTTTACTAGACTTTTAATAATTTTTGTTGCTCTTCTCTGGACCTTCTCCAATCTCTTCACATCTTTCTTGAAATGTGGTACGCAGAACTGGACACAATACTCCAACTGAGGCCTAACCAGCGCAGAGTAGAGCGGAAGAATGACTTCTCATGTTTTGCTCACAACACTCCTGATAATGCATCCCAGAATCATGTTTGCTTTTTTTGCAACAGCATCAAACTGTTGACTCAGATTGAGCTTGTGGTCCTCTATGACCCCTAGATCCCTTTCTGCCGTACTCCTTCCTAGACAGTTGCTTCCCATTTTGTATGTGTGAAACTGATTGTTCCTTCCTAAGTGGAGCACTTTGCATTTGTCCTTATTGTACTTCATCCTGTTTATCTCAGATATAGCCAAATATGGGCTGGTCATGCCCAGTCCCCCGCCCAGGCATTCTTTGAACCACAGTCACTTACTGCATTCTTTTGCCTCAGCTATCACCACATTTCTCTGGCCCTCTTCTACATAGCCATAGTTTCAGCACCCCTTCCGGAATGCCTTCCCTAATCCCCCACATACCTGCCTGCACATCTCTGTCCAAGGTGCTATCTTCCCTCGATTTCAGTGCACCTTCAGCTCCTGGCTCAGTCAAAGACTTCCTGTGTGGACATTGAGAAATCTACTTAATTTACACTGTGCTTTAGTTACCCATTAAAAAACAGAGATAATGCAATCCTACCATCCATGAATGATGCGAGGATTAAATCCATTTATGACTGTGAAGTATTCAGATTCTATGGATTGCACAGAAAGCCAGCCACGAGTAGATACATCTTAAGCCTGTTGGACAACACTGAGCATTGTCTTAACTGGAGGTCACATTTCACATAATTTACAGAGAGATTCCAATATTTTGTTTTAGTCCTCCCATCCCAGTGATAAAGCTGTTAATTCACAGCACGCCAGAGAGTGATAGATATGTAGTGGGGAATTGCTCCATTGGTAGCTCAAAAGGAATTGGAGAGTTAGCTTGCGAAGCCACACCCATTCTTTTCACCATACCAGCTAGAAAAAATGGGGAGAAAGTTGATGAAAATGGTGTCAAATCTTTTCTCCATTCCAAATTCAAGTAATTTTCCAGTTCATTAAAAAGACTGTTTCCTCATATTCTCCACTTTTAACTCTTCCCTTCTTCATTCCATCTACTACTAAAAAAATTTGCCTGTAAACACAAGTTGAAAATTAATCGCCTTATATTGTAAGTGAAGTGTAGGCGTGTTCTAAAAACACAGTATTATTTATCTAGTAGGATTCAGTAAGAATATTGAGTCTAGTTCACTTTAGAAAATGTTGACAAATTGGAGAGAGTTCAAAGAAGAGCATCAAAATGCAGAGTATTAGAAAATATAGCCCATGGGGAAAGGTTGAAAGAATTATTCATGCAAAATCTAGAGAAGAGACAATTAAGGGAAGATATAATAGTCATCAAACATGTCAAAGGTTGTTATAAAGAAGACAT
The DNA here is from genome assembly GCF_049634645.1 of Pelodiscus sinensis. Classification (NCBI taxonomy): domain Eukaryota; kingdom Metazoa; phylum Chordata; order Testudines; family Trionychidae; genus Pelodiscus; species Pelodiscus sinensis. Next base: position 124,442,542 of record NC_134712.1, on the reverse strand, counting down.
TTATCAATTGTTCCCCCATCCACTGAAGGTAGGCAAAGTAATCAGGTTAATTTAACAATGGATATTTAGATAGGAAATTAGGGGGGGAAACATTGTGACTTAAGGATACTTAAGTACTGGAACAAGTTACTTAGAGAGGTTTTAGAATACCATCACTGGAGGTTTTGAAGAGCAGTTTGTACAAGCAGCTGTCAGGGATAGTGTCTAGGCAGTGTTGTGGTAGCCATGTTGGTCCCAGGATATTAGAGAGATAAGGCGGATGACACAGTGTCTTTTCTTGCAACAATGTCTATTTGTGAAAGAGATGAATTCTGAGCTACACTAAGAGCTTCTTCAGAACTAGAAGTACTACTCCTGGTGCTATAGGTAGTTTAGCCTAAGTAGTTAGCACATATTCTAAGCAACAATTTAAGGTGAAGTGTCCCATTAACAACCCTCTAAATTCTTGTAATAAACCATAAATCCAGTGGTCTAGATATAGTTAATCAAAATAGAGTCTGGGGGGAATGGGGAGAGAATGGGATAGTTGAGATCTTGGAAATCCTTCTTGCCTTAAATCTTGATGATTCTGTGAAATAAAAAAAAAAGTCTAAAAAGAAGGTGTGATTGGCAGTCCCTTGAAAGCTGGTGTCCTACCATCAGTGGATTTAAGTTAAAATGATGGGATATCTTGTTTGTGCTCTTATTAAACTCAATGTTGCTTCTACCAAAACCTTCCATGGACATAGGATTAAGCCATTTGGAAAAAGCAAAAATTGTAGTTAACAGATGTCTAGTGTAGAACATCTATATTAATGGGTTGCAAACAGAGGTTGCAGTGCAGGTGCTATAAATCCCTTGTTTCCATCAACTTTCAGTACAAGTAAAACAATAATCAATCAAAAGCTATGACATAAAGTAGGATTATATAGGACACCGTAATCAAATCATCAGCTGTCCTTAAATTATTTTTAGTGCTCTGGACTATAACTGTAAAATGATCTAGTGTATTTTATAATATCACTATGCTGTTAATTGGTTAATCAATTGAACTAAAACAGATAGTAGATATTTAATTGTGTTATTAGATAAACAAAGGAAAAATCTGCTTTTTGTCTTCTCAGTTGCACAATTTGCTAAGAAATATCTCTTGCATTGTGGGATATGAGGGCCGCATATTTTTATGTAATAGATATAACTACCTTTAATCTTCAACAGGACACACTAACCAAAAAGCTATTTAAAGTCTTGGCATTGGAAAAGGTTCAGAAAAGGGGAATAAAAATTATTAGGGGCTTGGAATGGGTCCTATATCAAGAAAGATTAAAAGACTGGGATTTTTCATTTTACCAAAGAGGAGACTAAAGGAAGATATAATAGAGGTCTGTAAAATTATGACTGGTATGGAAAAAGTGACTAAGGAAAAGTTTTGTACTTGTTTCCATAACATAAGAACATGAAATTAATAGGTAGCAGGTTTAAAACAAACAAAAGGAAGTTTTTTGTGGATCTCCTTACCAGAGGATGTTGTGAAGACCAGGACTTTAACAGGGTTCAAGAAAGAACTAGAAAAATTCATGGAGGTTAGGTCCATCAATGGCTATTAGCCAGGATGGATAGGAATGGAGTCCTTAGCCTCTGTCAGAGGCTGGGAATGGGAGACGGGATAGGGATTATTCCCTGTTCTGTTCACTCCCTCTGGAGCATCTGGCACTGGCAACTGTTGGAAGACAGGATACTGGACTAGATGGACCTTTGGTCTGACCCAGTATGGCCGTTCTTATGTTATGTCCCTGGGTATCATGTTTTATTTGTTCATAGATCTTTTTGCAGACAGACGTTCACCAACAAACATATCTGTACAATGAATGCACAAAAAATAAATATATTTTCTACAGAGAGAAACACCATATTTTCTTTTAGCAGCTAAGTCTGTGTGCGGAATAAAATGGTAGCTTAAGTAAAAGCAGAGTCTACAGTAAGTGTGACATTCTGTATATTAAATCTAATCTATTAACTTTTCATGTAAAAGCACTATTGTGGGGTGACGTAATCCATTTTGGAGAAATTATGTTTATTACATTCCTAAAGGAAAAAGTAAAAAGATTTTGTTTGTATCAGTGGTAACTTGGCTGTTTCAGTAAGAATTTAACAATAGTCCTGGACTGTAATATTATTACAAACTGTTCTGATAATTATGCTGACTTTTAAACATTTCTAAATTTCACCTCTTGTTTACATCAACATTATCAATTAAAAAAGGGGAAAATATTAGCTGTTCCTAATTTGTGCTAAAGGAGAATTACTGTCATTTCAATGATGCTTTCTTTACATTTTTTCCTTAACCTTTATGCACCATTAATGTGTGAAAAGTGAGGAATTTATAGTTGAAAATTAATATTAGAAGAGCATAAAGTAAATTTGTGAGAAGTGAAGGCAATGCTCAGAAAGTGTCAGAAGATAAGGCAGGTCACCTGCTTATTGCAGTTCTGAATTTCTTAATGTTTAAGTGATGGGGAGGAGTTGATAATTAAATGCTGTCAACACATGTAGGATATACATTTATAGTAGAAAAGTAATGTTAGAAAATATGTGCTTCATTTTAAGATTTTGCTGATTAGTAACTGTAAATAAGCAGTGTGTTATGACCAACCAGCTTCCCGTATGCCATCAGCAAGTACTCTATAGATTATGAAGCTAGGTCTAGTCGGCTTAAGATACGCAAACTCCAGTTACGCGAAATACATAGCTGGAGTCAGCTCATCTTAAGCCAAGCCTTGGTGGCATCCACAACGGTTTAAGTTGCTTCCATATTCATACAGTTTCTCTTTTAGTAGGTATGCTGACAAATCAACTGATTTAAAACTTTTTGTGTTCTCTTTCTTGTGCTCGGACATAACCTGATATTATATAAAACAAATAAACCTAACTTTTGAAAGCTTAGTTTTGTGTAAGATTGCAAGTTTATTGCCACTTTTAAATAATTTTCATTATTGTATTTCAGATCTTATGTTAATTCAGACAAATACTGTACTCTTCTGATAAGTATCTGTAGCCTATTAATCATTACTTGCCTTATTTTGGCTATGAGCATAATAGTCGTTTTAGTTAAGTTATAGTTTTATGTTATCCTTATATTTTTCTAATATAGATTTGAAATATGCTGGTAACTCAAGAGGCCTACAGAATCCAGATTCTGTAAAATGGCTGATGGCAATAAGATATAAGTGGGGAACAATATGTTTGTGCTTATAATGTTCCATAAAGGGATGAAGCAAGATTCTGCGGTCACGGCAAGTTTATTTTTTGAGCCTTACCTGGAATTTATGGTATAAATCTGCCAACATGGCAGTTACGGGTGTTTCATCTCTTGGTGCAATCCGAACAGATGGAACCTTGTTAACCTCAACTTCTGTAAAGCTTCCCACCCTTTGTGTGTGGTATAGGGACAGCATCCAAGAAAGTCATCTGGCACCCCTAATGAATATTCATAAGATACCCAAATATTTCTTCCAATTAAAGGTAGTACCCTCAGAAATCTTGGGGTGCTAAGCCCAATTATGGAAAAAGATTAAGCTTTAGCGCCCAAAAGGGGTATTTAGGCCTAGGGATTAGAGAGATCAGGGCTGCAGTCTGACGCCTCGCGGAAAGAAAGCAGTCTGTCCTGGGTCGCATGAGTACAGGGTTAGAGAAACTTAGGACTTATTTCTAGTCCTCTCTTTTGTAACAACTTCTTTTCTTGTATTGCTTAAGTCTGCTTATAGGAATCCTACTAACACTTGCTCCCAGGTCTCCAGGGGAAGGGAAGGTACCATTCTCCATCCAAACTTGGGATCCTTGTGTGTGAGGAATTACTATTATTAGTATTATTATTATCATTACTTTTTGTATACTTAGATAAGTTTGGGGTTAATTGTGTTAATGACATCTTGGGAAGGGATTCAAGTGATTTTTGTTCTTACTGTAGTGTTTGCTGTGGTAATCATAATCATTATTCCATTCCCTGAGTTGAGGCGTTGTTGTTTTATGTCGCCTGTTGACCCTCAAGAGGAAGAGCCTTGTGGTTCCACAGAATTGTAATCTGGAATAGAGGACGAATTTAGATCTGTTCTGATCAGATTGGCGAGCCTTACCCATCCAAATTTTACAAAACTCTTTCCTAGGCTACATATCTGTCAGCCGACGGTCAGGGCAGTGAGTGGTGTGTGTGTGTGTGTGTGTACTATACACCCAAGACTTCAACTGCTGAGACCCTTGCAGTGGGCAACCTGGAAGAGGCTGGAGGGTGCCCCAATAAGTGTACAGGAAGAGCTTATTACGCTTCAGATTTCAGCTGCTAGAATTTCATAATTCCTTCGCAGCGGGCAGCCTCGGGGAGACTGAGAAGCGCCCCAACTGAATTTTGCCACCTGGGTGTGACACAAATCCAAACGCCCAAGCTCTCCCTATATCTGTCCCTTTATGACCGGCTGAAGTTCTTTTAAATTGTGCTTGGTTCTGTTACAGCAACTGAAGGAGTCAGGTTAAAGCTTAAACAGTTACAGGTTTATTGAGGAAGCTTATAAATCATATGGTTGCAATGGCTATTGTTCTATTTCTTAACTATTAGCAAAATATAGGTCTTAAAAATGGTTACAAAGAAGATAAAGATAGAAAAATAGAAATAATGGTACCAAGTAACAGCTTACTCTTTCTATGTGTACACTTAAGACAGAGGACCACATCCAGGTACCATTTTTACCCCCTTCTGTGCCTCTCGACTCCAGCATGTCAGGCCAGGGCCGGTCCCTCAATTCCTAGGAAAGACGAAAATACGAGGTGGGTGTCCCCATAGAACCTCGGGAGGTCAAACACCTAACCTGACCAGCAGGTAGAGGGTAGAATGACACTCAAAGTGAGTGTGTGCTGGGCCCATCTTTTATACCCATGGGGTCACGTATTTTCTCTTTCTTATCTGTAATGCCAATTGATGCTGGTCTGTCTGCTGTGAGACCAGTTCTTACAAGGGAGTTGTGAACTTAATTTACACTTGTAAGAGAGATTTGAGATGATTAAATTGGAAGTACAGGACATTGTTTTCTCAGTGGGAAATTCCCCTCCCAGGGACTGTGTGTGTTCGAATCAACATAGGTGCCAGCCGCAGCCGAGGCCAGCTTATTGACTTAACTGATCTCTATCCACATATCTGTTTTTTTTTTTCAGCTTCTCAGGATCAGATGAGCCAGCATAGACTATGCTGATATTATTGCTCCTTCTCTGCCCTGTGCTTCAGAGAGGCAAATAAGATGGATGATATGGGGTTAGTCTGTCTGGCCAAAATATCCCAGCTAGGGTATTTAGAAAGTTACTGCCTCTGGCTGTGGACATTTTAAGGTTGAAAACCCACTTTCTCAATACAGTGATCATTCTGCCATCTGCTTCTTTGTCCTCCATATTTACTCTGCTTTCTTTTCTTAGGAGCTTTCAAATTTTTCAGTATTTGGCTGTTGTGTTTGAGCAAAATATTTTACTTGCACATTGAGCTGACTGTCTGGGAACAAGGGGAAAGTACACAGCTTCTGTGCATGCCTCTCACTCCTGGCTGGTGAAAGGAGAGGGCAGAGGAGTAATTCACAAAATATGTGTACTTTAGATTATAGAAGTCCTGCAAGAAGAATGCAGGTGGCTTGAACAAATAAGTCAACTAGTCAGTTTAGATACCTTTATTGGAGATTTGTAATAGAAATGTAGCCGTGTTAGTCTGGTGTAGCTGAAGCAAAATACAGGACTATGTAGCACTTTAAAGACTAACAAGATGGTTTATTAGATGATGAGATTTCGTGGGCCAGACCCACTTCCTCAGACCCACTATTTGATCTGAGGAAGTGGGTCTGGCCCACGAAAGCTCATCATCTAATAAACCATCTTGTTAGTCTTTAAAGTGCTACATAGTCCTGTATATTGGAGATTGACAGTGCCTGAGCAGCTTCTCACACTAGCAGACAACCACTGCTAGATTTTGCACCCAACCATCACTTCTACTCTCTCCAGATAACTCAAAGTCTGTGGCAATAATTCATCATGATGCGTAGGTGAGAAGGAATGCTGTATACCACTTAAACCCTTGCGAAAGGCCATTGATCAATATGAATCAGCCTATTTTCACCCTAACCAAATAGATACAGTGGGCTTGCCCTACAAGTTATATTAGAGGTTTTTCATTAGACTGAACTTCATCTGGAAATGTCAAATGCAAAACCCATTGGAGGTTGAAAGGATGGAAGCTTTGCTCAGTCCCAAGTGGCTTCCCCAGAAATGGCTGATTCCTTCTTTAAAGCATCTTAATTTACATGTACGAGGCATGCCCACCAAGTAACTGCCAGCAGTGAAAATGCATACTGAAGGTCTCAGGGAGGATGAGGCCTCCCCATGAGATATGATAAATAGTATGATAAGCAAAGACTAGAAAACACAATGTTACTTTTCTGGCATAGCACATTTCATTTGAACATTCTTACCTGTGTGCTGTCAGTCAGTCCACCAGGCAAAATGTGCTCTCTATGGCCAGGACAACATAGGCAAGTTACTGGGCAGTAAATCAATCCCTGGCACTGTAAGGTGTCCATCCTTCTAAGGCACTTAGCATATGTCAACACAGCAGGTCTAAACTCGAAATAAGAAACACAACCTCAACTACATCAATTGCGTAGCTTTAGTCGAAATAGCTTAATTCAGCTTTGGTGCCATCTATAATTCAGGAAGTTGAAGGAAGAACACTTTTTTCCTTCGACTTCCCTTACTCCTCATGAAATGAGGGCTACAGGAGTTGGAGTACAAAGTCCTCCAGCTCGACATTATTTTGAAATAAAGGCTTGTAGTGTAGACGTGTACTATATTATTTCAGAATGGCATCAGTTCCTTTTTTAAAAGGAATAAGGGATCTTTCGGAAAAGGCTTTATTTTTCGAAAGATCCCCGTCTACACAGGTGCTTTTTTCTGGCAAAGCTCCGAGCCGGAAAAAAGCAGCAGCCATGTTTATGCAAATGAAGCGGGGGAGATTTAAATCCCTGCTTCATTTGCAATTGCGATGTGTCTAATTTGTATCCCTTTTACGGAAAAGGGATGCAGTCTAGACACAGCCGTACTGTGTTTAATAAATGAAATTCATGTGTTTCAAAGAAATCTTTATTCCATTACATGAAAGCAAGCAAGCAAGCATACGCCACTAAAGCTACTGTCACTCAGCACTCAGTGCAGTGTACAGACCAATCAGAGTAACCCCGTAGCAATGCAAACACTGCATGGCAACAAGTTTTACTTACTTTCAGCATCAAATTACTGTTTTACAGCCTACCTAATCCTAGCGCCCTAAGCTGTGCTCTTCTCATAGCCCTGGTCTCGGGCTTAGTCTCCAGACCCTGTACATCAGCAGTCCAGCCTGACTTTTGCCCTTCTCTTCACAAATACAATGTTACAGTATATGGCAGTTATGAAAGGGATGTTATCATCAGCCAGCTCCAGCTTCCCGCACAAACATTGCCAGTGAGCCTTCGCTGGTTGAAAGCACACTCCAAAGTCATTCTGTACCTACTCAGCCTGTTACTGAATCCTCCCCCCCCCCCCTTGCTGCTGTCAAGGCTCCCCATGTATGGCTTCATGAGCCATGGCATTAAATGGTAGGCTGGGTCTTCAAGGATCACAATGGTCATTTCTATTTCTCCCACAGTGATCTCTTGGTCAGTGAAAAGGCCCTACTTGCAGTTTCCTGAAAAGGCCAGTGTTCCGAAAGACGCATGCGTCATGCACTTTTCTAGACCAGCGTTAATGCACATGAAATGTCCACAGTGGCACACAACCACCTTCAGAAATATGGAGAAATATCTCTTATGGTTAATGTACTGGGAAGCTGGGTGGTCTAGTGACCGAATCGGAATGTGTGTGCCATCTATCACCCCACTCCAGTTTGGGAAGCCCATCTGAGCAAAGCCATCCACAATTTCACTCACATTGCTCAGAGTCTTGGTCATTAGGAGCAGGATGCGATTGATGGCCCTGCACACTTCTGTCAGCACAAGACCAACAGTTGATTTTCCCACTTCAAAATGTGACCAAGAGAAAACTTCCACAATGTGATCGCCGCGTGTTTCTCCATTGGCAGGGCAGCTCTCATTCACATGTCCTTGCGCCACATCATGGGGGCAAGCTCAGTGCACAGTGTCATGAAAGTGGTTTTTCTCCTCCCAAAGTTCTGTAGTCCTAGCCAGCAGTGGCTGGCTTATATGATGCCACCACTCAGTGCTAGTTTCCTGAGTCCAAAAGCGATGTTCCACTGTGGTCAGCACCTCTGTGAATGCCACAAGAAATCTCGTGTAGTACGAATGCTGCATGGGGACCTCATTGTCATGTTGCAGCTTCAGGAATAACTAGACTGCCATTTATGATGTGTTAGTGAGGCCTATCAGCATTTCTGTCAACTGCTGAGATCCATTCCTGCAGACCAAGGAGGCAGAGTGTGAAGCACCAAAGTCATTGAAAAACCACACTAAATGCAGATAGAAGCATAGCAGTTGCTGAGATACAAAGCAATGCACCAAGGGGCATTGGGAAAGGACACAGGATTTCCCATGCCTCCCTCTGCCTTCCCACAAACCTTTGTGGCAGAAGAGGAAGAGGTGCTCTGTGGAATAGCTGCCCAGAATGCATGGCTCTGAAGGGTGCCAAAAGAGCTGCAAGTGTGGTCATGCTATTGCACTCTGAGCGGTATTGAAATAGGCAGGGCTTTCCATTTGCAGCGAAGACATGACCTGTGCTGCATGCCTTGGAAAATGGTCACTCACGTACTTTGTGTTCAAGAGTACAAATTATGTTAATTGGCAACCTGTTCACTTTGGAGGTATGGTTACTCTTCACACAGTGCTTCCAGGTACATGTAGAGTTCCTAAAGGAGAATGTTGCTGTTCAGAAGACAGAGCCTATTGTTTGTGCAATTGTGCTTAACCAAGCTCATGAGGAAAATAACACCATTACCAAAGGGGTAAGGGGATGTATGGAATCGGGGGACAACAGGGATCATGTTCCCCCTCTCTCTAGATTTTAATTGCTGTAGCTGGATTCTCTTACTCTAACTCCTTTCTCTGTCCCTCTGCACTGCTGGCATGGGTCACCTCCTCTCTAATCACCCCTCCTCCCCTATAGACATGGATTGCCTTTTGTGTTGTTGTTGATATAACACCAAGTCCAGAGGCTCTTCAGTCCTTGATGATAGCAGCACTAGAAGTAGCCAGTTGATAGGAGAATTTGAAGCCACAACAGAAAAAGGAACCTTCTAAAAATAGGTCTAATACAATGAGCAGGTGAAAAGTGCCCTGACTTCTTCTACATGGTTTGTCAAGCTCCTTATTGAGATCACAGAAAGATGGACAGCCCCTACTCAGAGTATCCAGTTAGTTAAATGGGACACCAAAGACCCCGCAGACCCTGTTTCGATTGAGTCTGAGAAGATTGGATTGCAGCAGTATACCACATTTGTAACAGAGACTACAGGACAAAACCCATCCATTAACATTGTCTATCAAGCAAAATAAATTCCCCTTGTTCAGCAGATTGCCTGCAAGTGCAATCTCACAGACCAAATTGCAGGGCTCCTCCTTGAAAACAGGTGTGGAAAGCAGTGTTTCAATATATTTAAGACTCTGAAAGACTTTTCTGCTTCTTAATTCATTTTCAGCTGCATGTATATTGAAGGTATTTTTTCATTCTTCTTGAAAAACAGCAATAACCTGTAATACACAGATCAATCTGAAATTCTCATTATTAGCAAGGAGAAATTAACTTTTGTATATGAATAGAAAATTGTAAACACTGTTATTTTTGTATATAATTAATATTTTAATCAATACTCCCGCTGAGATTCAACAGAGCATGTTAATTCTTTAGTTTTTGTATAATCTGAAGCCATCACAATTTATAACTCTAGTTTATAGGGCACCTAAGACAATAGGAATTTAAATAGACCAACCTCTCCGCAAGTAGAATAGTTTAATACCATAAACAATCACAATCAGGAAAGCATGGGTAGAAAAAAATATTATGTAGAATCCAAAATGGCATGATTTGATGATGGTAAATATGTGAACATTTTATTAAGTCATGCCTTATGACCATGGTAAATTGTAGGTTTTAATTATTAAATCCAATTTTTTTAACTAAAATGATCAGATATAATGTAATTTTTTAGAAGGAAACTGCACATATTGGGAAAGTGGAATCATTTCTTTGGAAGGCTAATTTTTTTTCCTTTAAAAAATTAGTTGTGGTCAAAGGAGTAGAACAAAATGCAGTTTGTCGCATCTATCATGACCACAGATGTGGTACAAGTGTATGTCATGGTTGAGCAGGAATAGAGATGAAAATGTAGTAAAGTTTATTTACATTCCCAGTAGTCATTTTTGCTTATAGGGTTGAAAATATGATATCAAGGTGAAATATTTTTAATCTTTTAATATTTAGCACAGAAAAAAAAGGAGGTATGACAGATGTATTAAAGTACCAGAGTTAAGATAGCTTTGAAAAGTCTGTTAGAAAATTCTATCTCTCTACTTAATTTCAATAAAGAGTTTCAGATTTAGCTCACTTTCTTTAAATGTGCCCTGAGAGGCAGTCTTGTAGAAAAGATGAACAGAAGATGTCTTTTATTTTAACAGTTAAAACGCATCCACGTATGAAGTCAAAGGATATTTTTCCAGCAATTTCAATATTTAACTTGTTATTGTAACACTTGACATTGTCACTACACTGACCTATTTAGGAATATCTTTCCTTTTATAAAACATTGCAGAAAAGTGTCTAAATTTTTTCACACTTTTAACCCTTGTGAAATGTACATGAATTTCCATAGATGTATATATTCATAATTACATCTGATTTTTTAAAATTTTGTTCATTTTATTTTTAATCAATATCTATATGTCGAGAGATATTACGTTTCATTTCCCACTGTGGCTTCCTCATACTGCCAATAGATTCTGGGCACAAACACAGCTTAGAGCCAAGGAGAGCTATAGGGAGGTCCTACATTAGGTCCCCCCAGCTATAGGGAGGTCCTACATTAGCACAGAGCCAGTGTAGTGGCTTTTATATAAGGCCCCTTGTCTAGCACAAGAGACATGCCAGCTCATACTGAAAAACATCAAATGCAGCAAATGGTTTATGAACAATATACAATACAATAAACAATGTTGAAACATGCCCATGTGTAACATTCGTAGAATAATTTAAAATAACAAATTAATGAAGATTGTGGTCTGTTTATGAAACATAGGGCAACACCAGCAGCTCTCCCAGTGAATAGTTTTGCTCATCTCTTCCTGCTCTGACTTTTGTCATTAAGAGCTTACTTGTCTTGTTTTGAGCATCCGCTGTTTTAGTCTGTTGTGTTGTAAATGTGGGTGAGGTTATCTGAATTAGCTGTAAGCTCCCATGTTGGTGTTTTTCTTCAGGATTATTATTCCTGGGTGGGAAAATCACTTTACACACTGTGGTCGATAGTGTATCGATGTGATTTATTCTCCATTTATATAGTCTCTTTGCACAGCCAGAATAGACTAGAAGGGCTTTTGTGTAAATAAGAATCAGGCTCCGAATGTGCAGCAGTGTTGTTCAACCACTTTAGACTGAGTGGTGCTGGTCAGATGTTCACTGAAATGGCAAAGTTTCTGTTCCAGGATATTAGAATGGTTGATACTTGGTGAGAGATACTTTTTTTCCCTTTTAAATACTCCTCCCCACTGAAACTCTTCTTGCCCTCTCCTTTTGCACTCCTTACGCCACTGTTCTTCACTTTGTCCGTGTTTCTCCTCCTATGGATACCTCTTTGGTGAAGATGGTTGGATATGTTGGTTGTAGGAGTTCTGGGAAAAAATTGCATAGTGGGAGTGCTGATAGCCATTGAACCATAAACCCTGTTTCTAATGGAAACCACTTCAAGCCAGGGTTCGCTGCTGCATCTCCTTCCCCGTCCTAGTTCCTGCACCTATGGTTGACTGAGTCCTTGTTCAGTTCCTGAAGTGCAACATTCTTTGTAGGCATGTCCTGGAGGCATATACTTTTGTGAGCTGGAGGCTGCATTCTGTAACAGCTTTGGACCTCATCATGCTTAATAAAACAGCAAGTGGCAAAAGAAGTCTCTGCAAAGTGTTTTAGGGTTGCCAAAACTTCATTTAGTCAAAAATATTTTGGCCAGCTCTGATAATTAGTGGTCTTATTTAAGTTTTTAAGTACTGAAAACCATGACTCATAGTACTAAAATACTCTGAGGGGAATTCATTAAAGTTGTGTTCTGAGACTGTAATGCAGGGGTGGGGAACCTCAGGCCACAGGGCTGGATGTGGCCCCCAGCTTGCCTGACCCCCAAAAAGGTTCCTTACCACTGCTGTCCTCAACCCTAGGACACGGCAGGATTAGTTTCCTATTTTTAAAACTGTCTGGTGTTATGGAGAAATAGCTGTTTAAATATAAATATGTTCTCTAAGTTTCTGATTTACATGCAGCCCAGTCTAGCAGTGACTGGAACTCATTGTAACCCTTCTGCCAGGCCGAGTAAATAGCAGCAGCAGGGGAGTAAATAGCAGCAGCAAGGGCCGGGTTCAGTATCTAGGGGTCTCCTCCCAACGAGGTAATACAACACCGGCTCGAGCCCCCACCCAGTGACCTGGGAAATCTTACATACACCTCTGGGTGCCTCAAAAGAGGCAATTCTTCCCCTCTCGCAAGCACAGAGCCTCAGTATAGTAGCAAACCTTTAATAACATGAGGTAACCAACATCTGCATTAAATTGGGGAAACACCACAACTCGGATTTACCAACCAAACAATGAGCAAAGGCCCTCCCCCCAGCCACAAATCTCCCCAACGTCCCAAAAGTCCAACACCCCCAAGAGTCTCAGCCCTGGGTCAGTGCCGTCCTAGGGTTCAAAAGCCCAGGGTTCAAAAGTCCACCCGGCAGGGTTTCACCATCCCAACCTGGAGGGGTGGGGGGATCGATGCACCTTACGTGGCCCGGCGGTGGCTCCGCCTCTCCGTGCCGCCGCCGTCAACATGAGTCACTCCGCCACACTCCACTTGTCATCAGGCGAGCCGCCTCCACTGTCCGGCTCCGCAAATCCACCAACCGTCTTGGTCCCTGCTCCGGGCTGCCAGCTGGTTGCTCCTGCCGCTGCTCTGCCAGCTGCCGCTCTTACCAGCCGCAGGCCACCGTCAGCCGCTCCGCTGTCTGCCCTCAGGTCGCCCCGCCAGCTGCATCTACTGTCCGCCTGCACTTGCTGGTTGCCCCTTGCAAACCGCTCTGCTAGCAGCACAGCGCCAGGCTCCCCTCAGCAACAGTGATTTCAGCTCTTGTCCATGCTCAGCAACAGTGATTTCAGCTCTTGTCCACAGCACAGCGCCAGGCTCCCCTCAGCAACAGTGATTTCAGCTCTTGTCCACACTCAGCAACAGTGATTTCAGCTCTCGTAGCGCTGGCCCACAGCAAAGTTAGCTCCACAGCTCACAACTAGACTCCTAATGGAATCTAAATTAACTCTGATATTCCACAGTGGAGAGAGGAGGGAGTGCAATCAGTGTTGTTTAGGCCCTCAGACAGGGCCCCACCACCAGGTACCAAGACCTGTCCCCAACCTCTCTCAAATTGACTGGGTTTGGAACCCATGCCCCTTGCCTAGCGAGTGCTACTTAGTTTATGGCGAATCCCTCTGTCATAAACAGTTCCACCATTCCATTGTCCTTGATTCGCATAATCAGGGTAACAACACTTTTATCCCCTCTGCCTTAATAAGAGAGAGACTGGGGCTCCCACAGTGGCCAAAGTGACGATTTGGGCTGCTGTGGCACATACTAGACAGGGTGGGTGTGTCTATGCAAATTGGGCTCAGCCCCTGAAGTCTCTTTACACCACTTGCCACAGTTCGCCACTAGATGTCAGGATAGAGTTTACCCTGACCCTGCTTACATCATTATCATCTAATAGTTAATGGATGGCTTATTTAAAATAAGCCAGTGATGTCAGTTTAGTTTCTAGTGGGCAAGAGTCTCTATCTATACCAAAAGCATCCCCATAGCACTGGCAATAATTAACACATTTGAAAGCAGTCTCAACCAAGAGGACAAGAACGGAAGGGAATAGGGAATGAAGCACTCATTTCCCCCTAAAGATAGCTCCCTCTAAATTGAAGAATTCTAGCAGGACATTATGGGAAACATTTTCACTGTTGCTTCCAATGTTGTACCTATTTTGTGGAAAAGCAGAATTACTTCAGTCTCCAAAACTGCCAGTCTTGCACTTTTCACAATCACTAAAGTGAAGAAAGGAAAAGAGCAAATAAATCCATTCATTTGCTTTTATCAGTTAGGTTATCATAATTACTAGCCCATGATAAAATAGAAGCCATTAAAATGCCAAGCATAGTCACACAGCTGCCAGACCCTATTCTAAGCATAGAGGAAACTAGTTATTTCACATACCACTGTGCAGCAGCTGTTGACAAATAACTTTTTAATGGAAATATTTGTAATGGATATTTCTCTCTTCAGCAGGCAAATATCCTTCTCTATCTTCCTTCATTTTACATTATATACATGGTAGAAAATTCTAGAATTAAGATGAATTGTTTCCTTTCTATTTTATAAACTCAGCATCATACCTGGATAAGTCTTCAAAGAGAATGTTTGTCTGTGAGAAGATGCTCCTCTCATCAGAGTGTAATGACTGTTCTGGTAAAAGACATAACATTGTTTTCGTGTCTTTATCATATCTCCGAGTTAACTTAAGTTGATTAGGTCCTGACAGATCTGCTGACTTTTTTTCGCCAGAATGCCACTTACAAGAATGATTCAATTATATTGAAAGTAAAAGTGTTTTCCTCTAGAGAGAGTATAAGATGGATAAAAATAGCCTTTCAAGTTTTTGACCAGATTGCTTTGAAGGAAGATTGCTCACTTTAGTGTACAATCAAACAACTTTTTGAAAGGTTTTTGTGGTCTAGATTTTTTATTCATTCAAACACATTTATCCACTAATTGGATCAATTAATGTTCCACTTAGGCTGCACCTAGAAGGCATATTGTGAGAGATCCGTTTTTTAAAAAAGAGGAACAGCAAACAATGTTAGTTTGCTACTATACTGCTTGCTGTGCCTTAGAAATTACATAGGCAGTTATGCAAGACAAAACTGAATTTATTCCAGGGTCAGACATGCAGTCTACTTTTTTTAACCTGATGAGATTAAAGATTCCCATTACATGAGTGGCATAATGCCCAATTTTTCTCACCATTGACTAATTCATAACTTCTGACCATCCTTGGTCAATATATCCTGCTCCAATATATGGTTGCCAACCAAATTATTCACAGCAAAATCTATAGCCCATAAACATTTTTAATTGATTATTTATTTCATAAATAAGCTCTGTTCTCCAGAAAAGTAGGGCAGCAAGAGGGATTCAGGGTTAAATTTGGATCTGCTAAAATGGTAGAGCCATTAAAATGTTGATGTGAATATTAGTAGATATAATTAAGAGCAAGTACTGTAAAGAAAATCTGTGGACTTTTTTGTTTTATCTATAATTCATTTAATTCTATTTATGTATATATTTTCCCAAATAATGTGTTTTGCTTAAAAATCTATGCTAGACCAAAAATAAGCAACCCCTCCATAAAAAAACATGTTGAGGTAGATGCTGCCAAATACAAAACCAAATAGATTTACACCTCACCCATTTCACTTCTCTGTAACCAGCTTCTTGATGGCCCACTCTCTGAAGTCTGCTGTACTGAACTTCATCTTTGCAGAATTTTTTTTTTTAGGTTAAATAAGATAACCATGCATTGAGGAGGTTAGAAACCCCAATGGCTGCATTTGTTGTGGGTTCATGTTTCATGAATTCTAAGGGCAGTATCCAGTAAGAACAAAGGGATGATGATGATGATAATACAAACACTTTTCATAGTTTGTTAGCAATATTGATACAGCTATCACAATTCATACTTGTTAATGGTGACCCTCAGTCATAGTGCAGGAAATTGAATGATTAGAAAATAAATATAGAGTTGTGGGTCATTAAGTAAAGCTCCCTGTTCTCTGATTGGCTGACACAGTTCCATTTCAGTTTAACAGGAAGTAATGCCTTTCATTAATATACATAATGTTCCTCATTATTAATAAAGGGAAAATGTTTTATAAGCATTTTACTTATTAATAACATTTAGAATTTGGCACACTTATGTATATAACTGTTCTGCCTTCTGAACAAGAACAAGAGTTAGTCAACCACTACACTCAGTGAATATAATTTGAGCAAGTTGTAACTTCTGGCTTCATGAATCACTTGTGAACCAGTCCATTATCTGTTAATCTATTAGGTTTTTTTAAAAAAAATAGTCAATGAATAATGCAAGCAAAGTATACAAAATAGGTATTCTGTATTCAAGCTTTCAAATTGCCATCAAAGACACTGTCTAATACATAGATTTGTGTTTGTTTATATATTTGACAGACAAGATAAAGAGCTTGGTAAACTGCTTGAACAAGGTCAATTCAAACCAAATACTCATTATTTCCCACCAACACTTGACCAGTGTTATTAATCACAGCCTCCTTCTTGTATCATTGTTATTATTATTACTTGATGAAGTTTTACTATAGCTACAGGTTAATTTCATACCCATCTTAGTTTACTGTATTGCATAATGATTAGTTTATGCCAGTACCTATAGTGTGCTATGCATATGCCAGACACTCAATAAGGGATAATCCTTGTCTGGTGCTCACACTCTAAGGAAGAAGAGATAGCTAGAGATGTGAAATAACAAATAGGAAAATGTAAATACAACTCAGGAAAGGTGGAAGTGGCTTTTTAAGAGGGATTTAAATGTGGATAATATAAGGACCTTGTGAATAAATACATGGAAATTGAACAGTGAGTGTATGTGCAGGTGACAAATGTGCCAATGTGGCTCTATTGATTGCGGGAGCTGTTGGTGTCAGTGCAAAGTGTAATAATGGAAGATAAGCTGGGAGTAGGTACAATTGTATCAGCCATTAAAGGTAAGGACAACACATTTAAATTTGATGAAATAGCCAATTGATAGATGCGAAGAGTGCCATGATGAAATCAATAGGCAAAAAAGATTATTTCAGAGTCTGAATTTGCCTAATCATTTTTCTTAAGATTTTATTTATTTTTCAGAAAATCTCCTTACTTGTAATCTTGCCTTTCTTATGTTTTTCCTTTACTTTTTCATTTATTTTTCTGCTTTTACTTTTTACTTCATGCTAACAATAATTATACTGTTTAATTCCTGCCTACATAGATGTTACCTCTCTCTTTGACTTTCTCTTGTGGGTTTTAGTAGAAATATGAAAACGTGCCATATAATTATTATTTCTTGGTTCTGTAGTTTTACAGAATCACTAATTAACCTTCTTATTAATTTTAATATGAGTAATTATTTTTACATTGTACCTTTTTTTTAACATTTTAAAGATATTTTTAGTTGAAACACCAAGTGTTTCTATAGACACAAATCTGCTGCAATGTGAATCACCATTTGTGCTTTTAAAAGATTGGAAATTATTAAAACAGCTAACCATTAAGTCAACCAGTGCCTCATCTGTATAAGGATCTAAAAGTATTCAAAGTATGATACTTTTAGAATGATTTTTCTTTAAAGTTTAAAGATGTCCATAATTGGAACTACAGGTAGTCCCCGAGTTACGCGGATCCAACTTATGTCGGATCCGCAGTTACGAACGGGGCCGTCTCCCTGGTCTCCAGCAGACCAGGGAAAGGAAGCAAAGCGGCGGAGCACGCGGGCAGCGGACAGCCCAGACGTGCGGACAGCCCAGACGTGTCTGGGCTGTCCGCTGCCCGCGTGTTCCATCGCTTTGCTCCCCGTCCCCCTGGTCTGCAGACCAGGGAGACGGGGAGCAAAGCAGAGCAAAGCCGCGGAGCCCGAGGGCAGCAGGACAGCCACAGCACATCTGGACTGTCTCGCTGCCCCCGTGCTCCGCGGCTTTGCTCCGGACGCCTGTGGTACAGCAGCTGGGGCGCTGCTGGTTGGTCCCATAGTGCCGCTCTGGGCGCTACTGGACCAACCCGGCAGCACCCCAGCTGCTCTGCCCCAGGCATCCTGATTCAGCCACTGCTGGTCAGTTTCAGCAGCGGCTGAATCAGGATGCCTGGGGCAGAGCAGCTTGGGTGCTGCTGGGTTGGTCCAGTAGCGCCGAGGAGCGGCGGCGCTACTGGACCAACCCAGCAGCACCCCAGCTGTTCTGCCCCAGGCATCCCCAAGTCAGCCACTGCTGAATCTGACCAGTGGCTAACTACAGGAAGCCCCTGCCCCGGGCTTCCTGGAATCAGCCGCTGATCAGTTTCAGCAGCAGCTGACTTGGGGATGCCTGGGGTTCTTAAGTTGAATCTGTATGTAAGTCAGAACTGGCGTCCAGATTCAGCCGCTGTTGAAACTGATCAGTTTCAGCAGCGGCTGAATCTGGACGCCAGTTCCGACTTACATACAGATTCAACTTAAGAACAAACCTACAGTCCCTATCTTGTACGTAACCAGGGGACTGCCTGTAAAGTGAACCAATTCAGGTAGAATAAAGAGTCTCCACTTCTCAAATGTGCAACTCTCTGAAAATGTGCTGATGTTTAAAGTGAAAAAAAAAAAGCCCTATGATTTTTTTCACAATTATGTGCCTTTGCAACCATGGAAATATAAGAAAAAGTTTAGAAAATGTGTGGTAATCTGAGCAAAGAGAGGAAGTCTGAACTCTCTTGAAATGCAGATCTAGGAAGTACAGAAAAGCATGTAAACAATCTACTATAATTGGTCTTATTTTTGGCCCTTGTCCCAAATTCACATGCTATCTGAACATTTAATAACTTGAAAACTGTGTACATATGTAAGTTTTCCACATCTGTGGTAGCTCTGAAATGTTAATGTAATAGATTCCCTTTCTCTTACTAGCTGAGTTTCATCTAGGGAAATGTAAGGAGATATTAAGGGAATGAAAACCGAAAACATATTTTGCTGCTATGGTGTTGCCTTTAATTTCATCTAGAGGTCAGAGACATTTGCAAAATTAGAGTTCTAGATACACTGACTATTGTTGAAATTTGAGAAACATGAGCAAATATTTTTTTTAATTTAGATTCACATGAAATCACAATATTTATCATGGCTTGCTACTATTGTATGTCATGATGGCTTGCTACTATGCTATGTCAGGAGACCTAATCTTTACTCCAGAATATTTGTGGGCAGTTGAAGGATTTCCGGAATGAACTTGGATACATATTTTAGGCTAGAATGGATCATTTAGTCAGATATCCTGCCTAACACAGTCCATGACCCCATAAACACAATAGCACATTTTTGAATAAGATATCCAGTCTTGATGTAAAGAGTGCAAATGATGGAGAATGTCAATAGAAAAGTGTTCCAAAAGTTAATTTCACTTTTCAAAGGTTATTCCTTATTTCTAGACTCAAGTTATCTAGCTTCAGTTTCCAAATACTTAAACTTCATTACGATATTTTCTCCTAGTAACTGTCTACTGTTAGAAATTCCTTCCCATGTGGATACCTAGGTCTGAATGCACAAAAAGGTATTAGGTGCCTAAGTCCATCCTTCAGGCTCCTATGTTCCAGGCTGGAGACCACTGTGATGAACCAAAGTTCCACTAAACCCTTTACATGCTGAAACTCATTTGGTACCTATGTTTTCATAATAAAAAGTTCCCTAAATGCCTGTGTTTCTGCCTCTGGTCATGTGCACTGGTGCCTCCCTCTAGGAGGCCAGTGCCTATCTCTCACCTAAGCTCCAGAGTGTTTCACAACCAGGTGGCAGCCATCAATCCGATACAGGGCCTGATCTTTTGGAACTGCTCACAGGGCATATATCAGATTTAGTTTCTAGGCAAGTTTATAGAAAACAGCAAAGGAAAGCAAGACAGCAAGGAGGAGGAATGGGAATTCACACACAACTTTTAATCTAGTGGTTAGGGTACCCAGTTGAGATGTAAGTCATTCCAATGCTTGTGCTTTCTCTCTCTGGCTATGTCTAGACTGCAAGCCTCTTTCGAAAGAGGCTTTTTCGAAAGATACTTTCGAAAAAGCCTCTTTCGAAAAAGAGCGTCTAGACTACAAGTGGAACTTTCAAAAAAGCAAGCCGCTTTTTCGAAAGGCAGTCTGGATGCTCTCTTTTGAAAAACTCCTGTTTGCATTCAAGAACGCCTTTTTTCGAAAGAGCACTTTTGATAAAAGGTGTTCTTCCTCGTAAAATTAGGTTTACCGCCGTCGAAAGAAAAGCCACGTTCTTTCGATTTAATTTCGAAAGAACGCGGCTGCAGTCTAGACGCAGGTGAAGTTTTTTCGGAAAAAGGCTACTTTTTCTGAAAAAACCCCTGAGCCTAGACTCAGCCTCTCTTTCTCGTTTTCCCAAACGTCTCTTTGGAACAGAGAAAGAGAAAGAGCAGCATAAGAATGATTTTCTACTCTGATGGTTAGAGCATTCATGTGCAAGACCCAGGATCCATTCCCTCTGCTCCAATCACTGCTATTTCATTCAGAGTGTAGTAACGTGAGCTGTAGAGATTGAAGGAGCCCCACATCAGAATGTCCTGCTGCTCACTGTGTAGAGCACGCACCTGAGGTGTAGCAGATTCCAGTTCAAAACTCATTTCCTCTTAAGGTGAAAGAGGGAATTGAATTTGGGTTTCGCACACCCTAGATGAGTTCCTTAAACACTGTGTGAGAAGCTATTTGGCCAATTCCAAGAGAAGATTTGTAATTGAGAATCCCAAGCAGACAAAGGTACTTTTCTGGAACCTCTACTTAAGCAGCCATTTCTAAGATGGAGACATAGGGCTTAGTACACACTTCTATTGTTGCCATCTCCCATTCACTAGTTTAGGCAGCTCCCTTCCCTAAATGCTGGCTTTTGTGAATCATAGTCTATGGTGCCTATTTCGTGTTTGTTGTATAGGTGTTTAGTTTCCTAACTCAAGCTCTGGGAATCATAGTGATTTTCTGGGTTCCTGGCTCCTTTTGTGAATTTAGATCTACAGACAACCTTCTGCTGGATAAACTAAATACATTTGGCTTTCTTTCACTGTATGTTCTTTGCACATCAGCTAATTCTTGTAGCTCTTTTCTGAAAACTTCCCAAGTTTTCAACATCCCTTCTGAAGAGACAACAAGAGCTGATGATGGTATTCTCTAATTGATATTACTAGTGCCCTGGAAATAGTCAATTGCCACTTGCCCTCTTAATATTCCCCTATTTACAGATGAGAGGGTTGTGGCTGCCATTTTAGTTACATCATTTCTCTGGGTGCTCATGTTCACTTGGTTACTTATCATTAATCCTAAATTGTGTTCAGTGTCCTTGCATTTCAGGATCCAGTCTACATTTTCTAAATGTGACATAGGTTTTTTGTTCTGAGAGATACAGTCTTGCATGTGGCATTATTAAGG
The DNA here is from genome assembly GCF_049634645.1 of Pelodiscus sinensis. Classification (NCBI taxonomy): domain Eukaryota; kingdom Metazoa; phylum Chordata; order Testudines; family Trionychidae; genus Pelodiscus; species Pelodiscus sinensis. Next base: position 124,421,050 of record NC_134712.1, on the reverse strand, counting down.
ATATTCATATGAACCCACTTTATCAAGTAGTTCGTGGTGGCCTCTTTAACTGACATGTTTGCATTGTTTTTTATCACTTCATCAATTATTTTCACAAGCTGGTTTTGCAGGCAGTAATATTATAGTTGTTTCTTGATAAATGTATCAAATAGCATTGTGTCAAGAACAGACTTGTGGAACTTGGATGATGTTTCCTCAGACACAGTTACATTTTGAGGTCCATTAGTTAACCACTTTTAAGGATGTATATCACTAATTATTTTTTATCAGAATGTTAAGTATATTTTGTCAACACACTATTTTTATCAGCCAAAGTTGTGATCTCATAAACAATTAACATTATTTTGTAAAACTTCCTTTGCCATAAAACCATGTTGACTGACATTAGTTATGCTACTGTCCTTTAATTAGTTACTGATAGCATCCTGATTCAGGCTTTCCATGATTTTGCCTGAGATATCAGACTAACTGGCCCATGGTGACCCATACCATCTCATTTAGTCTTTTAAAATATTAGTATGATGTTAGTTTTTCCAGCCCCTTGCAATGTCCCTGATGTTCAAAGATTTGTATTCAAATCAACACTGATAGATCAGAGAGCTCTTTAGTCAATTCCTGATGTTTTTCCTGAATTCCTGATGTTTTTAATATCAAAGGAGATTCTGAGTATCTCAGTGGTAATGCTGGATACCCACCCCTTTGCTGCAGTCCCTTGCTTCTAAAGGAATATAAAATGGTAGTGCATCCACCTGGCTGACCCCTGTACACACTTGATAGTGTGCTTTGGGAGCCTCCAGGAATAAATGTATTCCATTAATAATCTGGATCTAACTCCAAAAAAACCAATTATACATATAATTGATTAATTTAGAATGAACACACCTTTACTTAACCACTTAAAGAAACAGGGTTTAACAGACTAAAGGTAAATAAAATAAATTAACAAAATACACAGAAATAAATAAAACTTGTCTAACTAGCATTTACCCTGCCACTATTTATCCCACCCCAGAGTGTGCACTCCTCCGGATCTCTGAATCCCAAATGCTGTGTGGGAGCGCTTGAAGATGTGCAACTGCAGTGCAGGCAGCGTTGTGCAGGTTCTGTGTGTGTGAGTCCAGGCAAGGCAACAAACTGCAAAATCCCACTGCCACTGGAGCTGGTCCCACCAAATGCTGGCAGGTCTGGTTCACTGGGCAGGTCACTCTGCTTGTCTTTGGACCCAGAGTCAGTCTGTCTTCTGTGCTTCCTCCCAGGCAGCAGAGTTACTCCCTGTTACATTTATGTAGGCTCTTCTCAGCACAGACACAGTCCAGGGTCTCTCCCCCAGGGAAAATTACACCAACAGCCCCTGAAGCTGCCTAGTTTCCCAAGTGCCTGAAGTTTCCCAAGTGTCCAGTTTTGAACCTGACAGTCCAGTATTTGAACTTTCCGTTCAGGAAACAAATTGAGAAAATATAAATGAGAATATAGAAATGTCCGGTATTTTCTAAACAAGATGTATATAGTTTGTGATGTAATATCAAGTGCGTCTGGTATTTTTGTTGAAACCAATCAAAGTCCCAGCAGGCTCTAAGTAGCAGGCTTTAGCTTCTAGCAGTAGTTCCTGGTCTGGAAAAAGCTCGACACCATCAATCTGGCTTCTCTCTCCAGGCTGAAGCCCATCAACTCCCTGCACTGCCTGGAAGAGAGCAAGTTTCCCTCATTTTTTCCCAAGGCATCATGGGAGTTTGTAGGGCTAGACTGCAGCACAAAGGATCCTATAGTCAGAGGCTCCTATATTAAAGGGGCCTACAAATGTATACTATTTCAGTATCATGAGATGTGACTATATCATCCTGATTCTTTCCAACTTCAAAAAAGAATTTTAATGGAATAGTTCTGCATTTTCTACATCATGAATGACCATGTTACCATTTTCATCCAGTATTGTAATACATTTTTAAAAAAGCATTGTGAAAACAGTTCACAATTGTGCGAAATTTTCAACTTCAGAAACTTGGCTTTAAAACCCCCTAAGTAGATACTTTACTCCATGGGGCAGTAGAAATACCTAGGCAACCATCAACTTATTTCAGTGAGTTATCTTAATCTGTCAGAATGAGATCTAATATAGAATTACGTAAATTGGTTGCAATACCTATTATCTTAGAAGTTTATTTTTATATTTTAAACGAGTCAAGGATTTTTTTTTAATCAGAGGCAACATAATACCTCTAGCATATGTCCCCAGATTTAAATTTTTCATGGTATTTCATGTTATCATGAATTTCATAACATACATTATTACAAGTTTGCTCACAATAGGTGGAATGAAACAAAAAACAGGACTATGTAGCACTTTAAAGACTAACAAGATGGTTTATTAGGTGATGAGCTTTTGTGGGCCAGACCTACTTCCTCAGATCAAATAGTGGAAGAAAATTGTCACAACCATATATACCAAAGGATACAATTAAAAACAATGAACACATATGAAAAGGACAAATCAAATTTCAGAACAGAAGGAGAAGGTGGGGAGGTAAATGTCTATGAGCTAAGGATATTAGAGGTGTTAATTGGGGAAGCTATCTTTGTAATGGGTAAGATAATTAGAGTCTTTATTCAAACTTAGATGTAAAGTGTTGAATTTAAGCATGAATGACAGTTCAGAGGATTCTCTTTCAAGTGTGGTCTTAAAAGGTCTTTGAAGTAGGATGCAGGTAATCAAGTCGTAGGTGGAATAGGTGGAATGGCCGCTGTCAGAGCAAAGCTCTGCCTGATCCTCTGATGATATACCCTTTGGTAGCTATTTAGGAGGCATGCATAAATAGCTACATAAGTGTCTTTGCGGTCCATATATGAATAAGGTAATACATAGGAGTAATTGGGAGGAAAATGCAAGAAGAGCGATGTGAGTCATGTAACCCATGTCTAAAAAGCACAGAGGAGTGCCGATCACTATCTCAGCTTCTGTGTTGCCATAGAAGTTGCAGCGGAACAATGATGCAGCCATACAATCTGCCTGGTTGATTGGAGATAATGAATTATTTCCCCCCCATAGGCAACACTTTGTTGCCTTGACAGAGCCCATGTTATTTTTCACCTTGCTTTTCTACACTGTTCTCCCTATTCACTGTCCATGAGCAAATTTTATGTAATTCACTGTTTAAATAAGCTCTTCAAATCTGAACAACTGCTGTTTAGTTCCAATAAAGGACACACCTATGAAAGAATTTTAGCAAAGATGTATCGGTGAATGGTATGGATAAGATAAACCTCTGCTATTGACTCCCTTATTTCTGTATGAGAAAACCTAAGTGAGGGTATACAGCAATGCCACATGCTCAGATCATCTTTTCAGAGCAAAAAATAATTTATTAACTTGGTGTTGAATTGACAGCCTTTTTCATTATTATTGCTTTGTAAAAGATTTCATCTCAGATCTCATGAATCAGGGTTCTCTTATTAATACCAATGAATTATCTTAAAATTCCGTCAACTCGTGTACTTTCCCCCCTAGGCTAGGTCTAGACTAGGGTTTTTTTTCCCATCACTTTTACAGAAGAGGCTTTTCTGCAATTTGGGACCAAATGGCGGAAAAGCCTCCTCTTTTGGTGGTGCCCGTATGCCTCGTGAAATGAAGTATACATTGTTCCCTGAAAGAGCACGTTTGCTCTTCCATGAAAAAAAGCAGAAAAGAAAATGCATCACTTGGACATGGCGGGGTTCAAGAACCCCGTAGTCTAGATGTAGCCTAGCTAGTCTCTGAAAAGGAAATTACACTTGTACGTTCCCTAAATGCTGTACCTTGCCACTATTTTCTGATAATTTTATACCCATTATACAACTTGTACCACAACAAATCCCTTTAAATTTGGCCTGCTTACACTAATATTCTGACCGACTTATACCTAAGATATACATTCTTAAGTTATACCACAGTTTGTATCATTGATGAAACTGGCCCAGAAAATTTCATGGGACTGACAACCATGATTACACCAGACAGCTGGCTAGATATAATTTGGCCCAAGGTCTTTGACTAAGTACAATATTATAGTATTAGCTTGACTGCCACTTCTGTTTCTTCTCTTTGATGAGTTGTGCAACAATTGGTTTCCTTTTTTGTGTGCAGGTCCTATGGATGTCCCCAGTTTTGTATTGATTTCAGTGGAACCTGGTTTGGTCCCTGTGTATTAACTGCTAGCACATTCATTCTTCATACAGGTTTTAGAAACTGACTATATTGATATTTGAATTAAAAATGAAAATTACTTTGTTTTTTTCAGATGTATGTCATAGGAAATTCTTTTATGTATAGCTATTGTACTCCTATATGTATTTGAAAAGACTTCTAGGATAACATGCTTTTGAGAAGGTGTACTAATGAGATCTTTCAACACTGTACTCCAGATGCTGCACATTTTGAAGTGACTAAAAGAACTCATTAAGTTAGACCAATTAGCCCCTCAAGAAAAAAAAGAAGCTAAAACAGGATAATAAGAGGAAACAAATGGCAGAATTTTCTTCTCTCTTTTTTTCTTTTTCTTTTTCTTTTCTTGAAATTTTGATTAGGGTTTGCACTTGCCCTTCTGTACCAATTCAGTGTATTTTTACAGAGAGGCGGTTCATTTTATGCTAAAATCTTAATAATCAGCGCTACCTTCAGAACAAGTTAATTATTTTTTCCATTTAGCAAATCATAATTCATAATTTATTTGAGAAGTCTAAAATGAACATGAAATATTTTGCCGTCATGCATCCACAAAGTTGTCTATTTTTTCTTTCTGAGCCATATGAATGAATGAAACTTTATAAGAGCAGATGAGTGAATGGTGATTAGGAGACATGCATAGTGAATAATGAATTTCCAATATGAATTTGCAAAACTTTCAGGAATCATAAACAATTTCATCGATGCCAGTTAGTCATCTGAATAGTCATATTGAATAGCATGACCCCATATTATTAGAAGAATTTTCTACAGTTTTCTCTGCCATTTGCTGATTGGCTGCTTATTTCATGTCTTCCTCCCTCACAACAGTTTTCATCTCAGCTTGTTTCCACCTTGCCTTCCTATCCTCTCCTTTGCTATCATGTCTCCCTCAACCTCCTTTCCTCCAGTGTTTCTTGTTCCCTTGTCTTTTCTTTCTATTTAACTTATCTCCTTCTAATTAACCCCCCATCCCATTGACACTAAAATGTAGAACTAACCAGCAATGTAATCGGTTTTTTTATACCAACTAGATAAACCAACATAGACTATAGTATACTACATAATTCCCTAAATGAGAGGTGCATAAACTCCATTTTCTCTTGACTATACTCCTGGAACTAACATGACATTTGCCATCATCACATTGTTCACTCTGTTTTCTGTCCTTTCCCTACACTGTTCATGTCCAGTCTATTTAGGTTATGTCCACACTAGTAAGCTTACAGAAACACAGATGTATCCATGCAACTGCCCACTGCTGGAAAACTGCCTGTGTAGATGCTCTGTTCCAATGGGAGAAACACTTCTGCTGACATAATGCTGAGCAGAGTATTACTTATGCCAGTGAAATGTAGGTTACTCGGGAGTGTTTTTCTGCATACCACACAACAGAAACACCAACCCAGGAACCAGTTCCTACAACAAACCCCATTACCAACTCTGTCCAGATATCTATTCAAGTGACACCATCATTGGACCTAATCACATCAGCCATTTCATCAGGGGCTCATTCACCTGCAGATCCAATAATGTGATATGTCATCATGTACCAACAATTCTCCTCTGCCATGCATATTGAACAAACTGGACTGTCTCTATGCAAAAGAAAAAACTGATAAATATCAGACATAGAGAATGGTTACATTCAAAAACCAGTAGGAGCACTTCAACCACCCTGGACACCCGGTAACAAACTTAAAAGTTGCACTACTTCGGCAAAAAAAGTCAGAAACGAACTTCTACATGAAACTGCAGAGCTGGAATCCATATGCAAATTTGATGTCAGAGTTGATCTGAATAAAGATTGAGGAGAAAAAAAGTAATCCCCTCCTGTTTCTCACCTTATTCTTTTCTGTTGGGAGTAGGTCACATCAAGCCTGATTTAACTGGACTTTTTAACACTGGTCCTCTGCATAGTCGTGTATCATTCCCATCTTTGCATGTCTTATATACCCCTTCCAATTCATGCATCTAACAAAGTGGCTCCAGCCCATGAAAGCTTATACCCACATAAAGTTGTTAATCTTTAAGGTGCTACAGGACTCCTGCTGAAACAAACTAACACCAAAACTTGTCTCCACAGACTGTGTGCAGGAGACCAAACTAGATCACAAAGATCATCCTTCTAGCCTTGGAATCTATGAATCTCCATCGCACCCTAAAGATACAAGAAGATTTGTTACACTGACCTTGTTTCAACTGCTGATATCTTACCAAGGTTTCTGGAGGGAGTAGACTAGGCGAAGGGTATAAGAAGCTGTGGTTTCCCAGTGATGCACCACTGTATTCTGTGCAGAGAGAAATCAATTAAACCATCAGTTGTATGCAGAGAACATAGTGACTAAAATAGTGTTTTTTACATAGCAATGGTTGGTCATTTTTATAAAATGCTTTACTAAAAACAAGGCTTAAGGGAACAGCAAATTTTGATTTGGTACATGAAGCATCTGAATTAAAATAGGAGACCAGATGGATGATTGGGAGGGGACAGAAATAGCAGCCAGAACCAGGGCCTAAAGCATCTTAATGATCATTTTATTTAGTTTTCCCTTTGACTTTCTGTATTTTAAAGTTACAGCCACATCATCTATGTATCTCCTAAGAAGAAACTGTTTAAAAGAAAAAAGAAGAATGGGGAAGTATCCACCATTATAAATGATCAGTTGTGTTTAGTCTGAATGTGTGAAGAAGTATTACAAAATGGTTAATGAGAAAGAAAAAGACAGAAGAGAACATCGCGTTTACTCAGTAGATGGTTTTCAGTTCTTGTTTCTCATCTTGCTGTTTCCCTTGGGGGAAAATTGCAAAGGTGATGATGGTAAGTTCACAGAGAAGGCTGTCAGGGCGCACAGAAGGGAAATATCATCAAGGTTCAAGGACCAAATTAATCACTGAATCCAACAGCAGTCCCTTTCCTGGGGACTCCCCTGCTAACCCATGTTCCATGTAGCACTGCTGCTTTGAAATGTCTCATGCAGCCTGATGCTGGGCTCCCCGTGACATTTCAAAGCAGCAGCACCACATGGAGCACAGGGCCAGTGGCAGACTGCTTGAGTCTCCTGCTGGCCCACGTTCCCCCGAGTGCTTTTGCCTTTGAAGTGAACAGCCCTCAAGCTGTTGCTGCACTTAAAAGTCAGAGGTACCCTTATCAACTAATCAACCAGTCAATGCAAATTGCATCGACTATTTGATTAGCCAATTAATAACAATTTTACATCCCCAATACAAGAGCTTTAAATTGTGCATTTGGCAGAATTACCAGTTCCTGTGCAGAGCTTTAATAAAACATCAAAAACTAGTTTGACGTAATCTACTTTCCCCTGCACTCCCTTCCAGCAACCCCCTCCGCTCCCCCTTCTCAGAGAAGCGGTATGCTTTCTTGTTAGGGTTTAGTGGATCAGTGTTTTCTTGAGTGCTTTTCTAAGAGGGTGCCTATTTCATGGTTCTTCTCTCCTTTCACCTCAGCCATGTTACAAATGCTGTTACATATAGAACATTAGATTAGTAATAGTGAGGGCCAGCTCTTAAAATTAGGAAGTGATATTTATATAGAAGTATTTTTTCTGTTTCTGGTTCTACAGCACTCTGTAATGATGAATATGTATAGGTTACTGTTGTGGAGGATAACTTTATATTTCAGGCTATGCCTATGCTAGACTGGTGTAAGGTTTATACATATTGCTTCAAATGTTGGTATATGATAGATCTAGACAGTTGCTGTTTCCTGTCTCTGAAACCACAGTGTTGCCATAGAAGTGGGATAGAAGTAGGTGCAGAACACCAGTGTTCATATATTGATACAAAAAAAACCCCTGCTTTGGTTTTATCCTTTTTTCAGAACTCATGGTTAGAGATGGTGGGAAAAACATTCAGATCTTTTAAACAACTTTTCATAGAAGAATGTAGTTATGACATGTTCCGCCTCCACCTGCAAAAAATCCAAAGAAACATCCCCTAAAATCCCTAAAAGGCAGTAACCCTTTCTTTTCTTTCTAGCCTCCAATTTCATTAATATTTGTTAAGCCCCGTCTCACCTCTGCCATGTTATTAAACAAGAGCTATTACACAAAGAATGTTAGATGAGTAATCGTGAGGGCCAGCAAAATTGCCATTGCCTCTCAGTGACTGAGGAAAAGGGAACAAAAGACAGGACTATGTAGCACTTTAAAGACTAACAAGATGGTTTATTAGGTGATGAGCTTTCGTGGGCCAGACCCACTTCCTCAGATCAATTTGTGGAAGAAAATAGTCACAACCATATATACCAAAGTGATACAATCAAAAGAATGCATGTGAAATTGACAAATCAAGTTTTAGAACAGAGTGGGGGTGAGGGGAGAAGGTTAGTTTTTGTGAGGTAATGACATTAGGGGTGATAATTGGGGAAGCTATCTTTTTAATGGATGAGATAATTAGAGTCTTTGTTTAGACTCATACATAAAGTATCAAATTTAAGCATGAATGACAATTCTGAAGCTTCTCGTTGAAGTCTGGAGAAAAAGTCTCTTTTAAGCAATGTGGTCATTGAGGGAATGGTCAGTCTGGCTGAAATGGCAAGCAACAGCTTTCTCACTGTGAGAGAGTCTAATATCTGTTTTGTGGGCATTGATTCTTTGGCGAAGTGTCTGAGAAGTTTGTCCAATGTACATAGTAGACGGACACTTTAGGCACATGATGGCATAAATTATATTTCTGGATAACAGGAATATGTGTTCTTGATCTTGTAATAGGCATGGTTAGGTCCAATAATGGTGTCAGCAGAGTAAATATGTAGACAAAGCTAGCACCGGGGTTTGTTGCAAGGGAAAGTTCCAGGATTGGTATTAGTGTGGTATGTCCTGTAGTTGTAGGTAAGAATCATCCTCAGGTTAGGTGGTTGTCTATAGGAGACTATGGGTCTGTCTCCCAGAGCTTCTCAGAGAGTAGTATCCTGTTCCAGTATAGACTGTAGTTTATTGATAACTAGACAATTAGCCTGTCATAAGATGGGATTTTCAGGTCTCTCGCTCCATCTCTCTCTGCTCCTACTACTACCTCCCCCCCTCCTCTCTCTCAGCTGTCCTCCACCTCCTGCCTCTCTCTCTGTCTCTCTCTTTCTCTTCTCCTTCCCCTCCTGCCTCTCATTGGGGGACCGTGGAGCCGGGGGGAGCAAGCGAAGCAAGTGGCCGTTTGGGCCCTGTGCTCCCCATGCAGCAGAAGTCAGCCAAGCACCACGGCGGGAGGCGAAGGACGTGACTCAGGCAACAGCACTGCCCAGAGTGAACAGCCAGGGAGGCAATAGCACCACCGAGAGGGAATAGCCAGGATTTCAGCGTTACAGAGTCACAGACACTGGGCTACTATATACATGATGCGTTGGAAAGGTTTAAGTTGGGGACTATAGAACAAATGGTGTTCTATTGTTGGTTTTCCTGGGTCTGTCTTGAAGTAGATGGTTTCTGGGTATTCGTCTGGCTCTTTCAATTTTTTTTATTTCTCCGGGTGGGTAACTGAGGTTTAAAAGTGCTTGGTAGAGATCCTGAAGTTTCTTGTCTCTGTCAGTGGGATTAGATCAGATGCGTTTGTATCTAAGGGCTTGGCTATTGACAATAGATCGTATGGTGTGTCCTGGATGGGAGCTGGAGTCATGTAGGTAACTGTAGGAATCAAAAGAGCCGCTTATATGTTTTTCAGTATCTGACAACAATGAAGAAAAAAGGGTCAAATTCTTTCTAAGTGCATCTTCATTATGTTCAAATGTGGCATGAGTTCCATTGAAAAGAAAAGGAATGATTGCCATGAGCAATTGGTGAAGATCAATAATACCTTATTTGCAAGTTGCAAGAGGTTATTCTAAAAGGATGATGCCATGGACATGCATAAACACAATTAAAATACTTTATTCAAAGCAGTTTGACTTCAATGAATGCTATAACTTAAGCTGAAATAGAGCTAGGCTAACTGTTGTATTGCTATACTCATGCTTATATCTAAAATTTTTCATAAAGAGCTTGATTGCTGATGAGTATATAAAAGTAATGGCTGAGTGCTTTCTGATGATGTGGAGAGAAGTGTGGATCTTACTGGCTTTGATAAATGCATTATGGTTGATCAGACTTTTTAATGTAATTGGCCACATGTGTTCTCAGGTTTGGAAATAATTTGCAAATTATGGAGAATCCAAGATATGTGCTTTTAAGAACATGCTACATGCTTTTAAGGTGTAAATATTTACTTATAATATTTGGTATATAGAAGGAAAAAATCAAGTTAATGATTTAAAAATATGAAGACAAGAAGACATAGCTATGATAAAAAGATGTATTCAGAAAAAATAATTGTTAATTATTATAATGATATAGATGTGAAGTTAGTTGAGGGTATGTCTACACATCAAAGTTAATTTGAAATAACAGCCATTATTTCTAATTAACTTTAATAGTGTCTACACAGGCAAACCACTATTTCAAATTAAATTCGAAAGGGCAGGGCACTTAATTCGAATTTGGTAAACCCCATTCTACGAGGAGTAATACCAAACTCGAATTAGCTAATTCGAAATAAGTGCTGTGTACACACTTATTTCAAAATAGGGGGCCTCCAGCCTTCCCAGGTTGCCCTGGTGGCCACTCTAGCCTCAAGAACAGTCCTCTCCTTCCCCCACTCTCCCCGGAGCTCTTAAAGTGGTAGACTGTGGCCACAGTGCTTGTGTCAGCTCCAATCCTGCCGTCCCAAAGCCAGCAGTCACTGCCCCTGACCCTGTGGCCCCAAAACATGAGCCAGCAAGCAACTGGCAGCCAGCTCTCCACCACTGCCCAGGAGCAGTCTGCCAACTCCCAGGAGCCTGCCAGGGCACGAAGAAGGAGTGCGCCTTCCTGGTCCAGGGTGGAGATCATGGACCTTATTCAGGTTTGGGGAAGATGCCCCGAATGTCCATGATCTCCACACTAGATGGAGGAAAGCAGCTGTCTATGGCAGGATAGCTGCCAGCCTGGCCACTGAAGGCCGCATGCAAACCCAGGAGCAGGTTCGCATGAAAAACAAGGTGGTCCAGCGAGACCTCCAACCCTCAGCTGAGAGCTTCCCCTCCCCCTTCTCCCCCTTGCTTTCCCCTTCTAGCTCCCTCCTCCCAGGTCTCCCCCTCCCATCTCCCACCTTCTCTCCTCCACCCTCCCGCCTCCTTTCCCCAGTCTCACCAGAGTTTCATCTACCCTCCTCAGCCCCGCCAGTTTTGTTAAATAAAGAGAGTTTGTGTTCATGAAAATACGTGTAGTTTATTTGACATCAGGAAGCGGGGTTGGGGGGAGGTGTAAGTGGAAGGAGATGAGGGAGGAATGAGGCACAAGCCCCCAGTGGGGCAGACCAAGGAGGCTCTGAGTGCTCCTCAGGATAGAAGCTTTCCTGCAGGGCCTCCTGGATACTGACAGCCCCCCACTGGACCTGCCAGATGGCAGCCTGCAGAAAGTGCAGGCAGGCTCGCAGCAACATGTTCATGAGAAGCACCAGGCTGCCCAGGGGCAGCTCTGGCTCCATGTTGCAGAGTGCTATGGTGTCCCGAGTGAGGGCTTTTCTGTCCCTCAGTGAAGGATTAACACCGTAGTGTAGACATATCCTGAGAGACAGCGTGAGACAGTTTACCCAGCAATGCAGGCAGAGGGCTCGAGTGTGGCGGGTGCAGGAATCACGGCAGTGACTTAGGGATGTGGGAGGTTCGAGGCAGGGTGCTTGAGGTGTGGGAAGGTGCAGGAGTCAGGGTTGGGCTCTGAGGAGAGGCTCAGAGCCAGGAGTTGTGTGTGTGGCTCAGGCCAGGGTGTGGGGGGCTCACAGGAGGGAGTGGAGCATCTTCACAGGCAGAAGATAGAGGAGGGCTCAGAGTAGGGGGTGGAGTGTGCAGGAGTCAGAGCAGGGGATAGGGGAGTATGTGGCCAATCAGGGCAGCTGGGACTGTGCTGCCCGGCTGCACGCTTCTCCTAAGTGCAGGCTGGGATTCTGCCCAGCGGCAGCTGCTCCCCATGGCTGATGTGCTTGCTGCCCCCCCCCCATAGTTATTCTGTAATATAATTGTCCCTGCTATTAGAGTCCTCCTTTTGCATTTGATGAGAAACATTTGGATTCCTGGCACATCCTGTTGTCGTGGCAAAATCAAACCCTGACCTTGCTTTAAGTTACGATAAGAGGAAATTGTATACTCTATTTAGTGCTCCTAGTTCTTACTGTTTAGAAGTTCTTGAAGAAAAAACAGACACACAGTTGAACAGACAGAGACACACTCTAAAATATATAGTAGAAAATTATTTAATTTTCTTTCTGCCCATGATTCAACACCTCAGAGATGGATGCAACAATTCACATCTCTTTAGGCTATGTCTAGACTACCGGCTTCTTTCGCAAGAAGCTTTTTTTTGGAAGAGTTCTTCCAAAAAAAGTTATTGTGAAAAAGCGCATCCACACACACAAGTGCATCGAAAAAGTGATGTGCTTTTGCCAAAGAGAGCGTCCAGACTCATTGCATGCATAAAAAGTCACGCAGAACCACTTCAGCCGGGGTTTTACGTCACCAGTTACTTCCGAGTGCTGGTGCCGGAGCCTTGCAGAAACATGTGCTTAAAGGGATCCCCCTGGACAGTCATTTCTCCGCGTCTGTTGCGTGCTTGCCTACCTCTTCGAGGGGCAGCAAAGCTTTTGCAGTGCCTGCTGTGGTTGCCCTGTTCTTTTGTGAATGCCACGGTTTTTTCCTTTGGGCCATGGAGCTGGAGCTACCCTGGGCATGTGATGGCCCCACACAGCCATGCTGCAGTTTTTGCAGCACGTTCTGCCAGCTGCCTTCCTGGTCCTGCACGATCCTAGTCCTGGTCCTGGTCCTGGTCCTGGTCCTGCAGCTGCTCCCACTCTGGCTACCGCACCCCACTGTGGAGAGGCATTTCTGGACGCTCTACATTTGTTCGGACTGGTGGGACCAGCTGGTCATGCAGCGGTGGAATGACCAGATGTGGTTCCAAAACTCCCGCATGCGGAAGGCCACCTTTTTGGAGCTATGTGCCTGGCTCACCTCTGCCCTCCAGAGACACGACACCCACCTGTGGCCCGCCACTCCACTGGAGAAGTGGGTCACAATAGCCCTCTGGAAACTTGCCACCCCCAACAGCTACCAGTCGGTGGGCAAGCAGTTCAGTTTGGGAAAGTCCACCATCGGGGCCCTTCTCATGGAGATAAGGAGCTCTCGGGCTGCAGTTCCTGCAGGGAGGTGGAGAGAGTGTTGCATAAGGGGGACCCTCAGGAAAGGGGGGCTGTGAGCTGTGGGGGGATAGAGTGGGGGTGAGAGGGAGAATCTCTGTCCTTGGGGGCTTGTGCCATTCCGCCCTCACACAGCCCTGCTGCTGGGGGGGGGCGGTCTCATAGGAGGTGATTCCTGGGGTGATTCCTGGATGGGGGGGAGAGGAGGGAAGCAGGGTGGGCACCTCTCAAGGGCTCAGGCACTCCCTCCCTCATTCTCTCTTTTGTGTGTTTCTTTGTCTCCTTCTCCAGGTTGTGAGGGCCATCAATTCCATCCTGCTGCAGAGGGTCATCCATTTGGGAGACCGGGACATGACCATGGCCAGGTTTGCTGCCCTGGGGTTCCCAAACTGTGGGGGCGAAATCGATGGGACCCACATCCCGATGCACATCCTGCATCATCGAGCAGCCCAGTATATTAATCGAAAGGGCTACTATTCCATGGTGCTGCAGGTCCTGGTTGACCACCGGGGACATTTTACCGACATTTTTGTTGGGTGGTCGGGCAGGGCATATGATGCCCATGTGTTCAGGAACTCTACCTTGTACCACAAGCTGAAGGTGGGCACATTTTTCCCTGACCATGAACTTGCTGTTGGAGACATGCAGATGCTACTATGCAACATGGGGGACGTGACTTACCCCCAATGCTGTGGCTCATGAAGCCATACACCAGCCACTTTGATCCCAGCAGACACTAATTCAACTCCCACCTGAACTGGGCCCAGATGCAGGTGGAGTGTGCCTTCGGCTGCCTCAAGGCACATTTCTGGTGCTTCCTCACCCACCTGGATGTTGGGGAGCACAACCTCCCCCAGGTGGTAGTGGCATGTTGTGTCCTCCACAATATTGTGGAGAGGAAGGGGGAGGCCCTCCTCCTGGGGTGGGGGGGCTGATGCCAGTCACGAGGAGCAAGCCTTCCAGCAGCTGTGGACAGCTTCCATCCACCAGGCCCATCGGGCCAGTGTGCGCATCCAGGAGGCTCTGAGGGAGAGGTTCTCTTAAGGACGCCAGTAACTTTCTCCAGGGCCTTCCCACTAGGGCCCTGTGTTTTGGCCCTATCTCTTCCGCACCACAACCCCTCCCTTCACCCTTTTCCTGACCTCCCAATAAACACACTTGTTTGTTTAAAAAAAATGCAGTCTGTATTGGTTATTCTGAAAAGGAGGCTCATAACTGGGAGGGGGGACTCAAGGTGCCACCTTTGGTGTAGGGACCTCATTGGGCTCATGAGAGTCTGGGGAGCACAGAGGCATGGTTAGGACCGGGGGCTGGAGCTGGAGCGGGGTCAGGGTTGGCGGGGGCTGGAGCGGGGGCAGGAGAAGGGGCCCTAGGCATCACTGGGGGAGGGGTCATGGGCATTACTAGGGGAAGGGGCATGGGCATCATGTGGGGAGGGAGCAGAGGCATAGCAGGGGGGGCAGACGGAGGGGGAATTGGCATTGTGGGGGGGACAGGAGGCTGGAAGCCAGGAGCAGTGACATAAGGCGGGTGTGCCACCATGCGTAACATGACGGCACATGTGGTGTCACACTGCTGCATCAGTTGATCCCAGGTGCGATCCCACCACTCCAGTTCAGTGTGGACCTTGTGCACCAGGGTCTGGTGGATGCCATGAAGGATACTGATGTGCTGCTGCATCAGGTCCTCGTGCACCCTGGCATGACTTCAGGTCCCCCGGGCTCTAGTGGGTGGCTGCGGTGGTGTGGCTTGGCCCTCAGTCCTGGCTGGTCCAGCTGTGGAGAACACACAAGTGGGAGAAGTGGTCAGTCATCCCTGAAAACACTGTCCCTGAGGCCGTGTCCTCCTCTGTGAGCAGTGACCACCAGTCCTCAGGGCAGAGGAAGAGGATGTTCCGGAAGCAAGGCCATGTGTGGCCTGCACTGAAGGCCCTGTCTCACAGGGCCCCTGACCTGCCCAGAGGACTGTGCTGCTCACTTCCCACCTCCCCCTCCTTCTTCGGCCCATGGACAAGCAGCCAAGGGAAGTGTCCGGACACAGTGGGATCCCCTCATTTATGGCAGAGGAGCCGGGAGCAGCCTGGCCCTCCCTGGCATCTGCACACACAGTGCAGCTCACTGGGCTGTGTGTGGGAGCCTGGGCTGGACTGTAGGGTGGGCGAGCCAAGCAGCTGCCCAGGGCACCAACCGATGGGGGGCACCTGATGGCAGCTGTAAGGGGCACGCGGCGTCCCTTCTAGCTGCCATCAGGCACTGCTGGTCCAGCTCCCACAGCGCCGGCCCCACACCCTGATTCCCATGGTGCCAGCCAGCAGCGCCCTTTCCCCCATGGCCGCGGGGCACTGCATGGCCTGGTGTGCATGCCAGCAGCCATAACTGGGCCGCGCATGCACCGTGCACCTAGGGGCGGTGCCTCGCGCCTGGGCCTGGGGCGCCAAAATGGCTCAGACTGGCCCTGGTGGGAGCAGCTACTGTCTCGCACATGCAGGCATGCCCGTGTGCTGCATGTGGCACTCCTCGGTCTGAGTAGGGTCATGCCTGTGCGCTTGTGACTAACCTGCTTCCAGCTGGGGCTCCCCCCCCTGCTCCTGGGACAGGACGTGTGTGGCCTCCCCTGAGCCTGGAAGCAGGATCCTGGGCGTGCTCAGGGGCTGCCTGCTGCGTCCATGTGCCGCACAGCAATGCAGCACATGGTTGCACATGCATGGACCACAAGACGATGTGCAGCCCGAGCATTCTGAGTGACACTTGCTCCCTACCCTCTGTGCACCCACCTCCCCTGTCCTGTGTGTGTGACAAAGTGAGATCAATCTCCTGAAGATCCCTCCCAGGCTTCCGAGGAGGCCTGGGAGACATTTTGGCTTAAAGGAACCAGCTCGAGGGAGAGGGTCATGGTGCCCATCCTCTCCTTCCTCCTCCTCTGCCGTGGCCAGCTGGCCCTGGCCCTTCTGCTCCTTCCCCGGGGCGACCTCTTGCTGAACAATGATGGGGGTCTCGACCCCAGAGCACACTAGAATGGATGAGGAAGATGTTTCCCCACGTCCCCAGGATCTGGTGCAGCTGTTAGTAATGGGGCAGATGTGGGGTCAGACATATCCCTGGAGGGGCTCTTTCACCTTAATCCGGACCTGTTTCATGGTCCGGGGTGGGTGTCCGAGCTCCGCCAGGGAGGTGGACATGCGGCCATAAATGTTGGCATTGCAATGCTTGGCCTGGGGGTCCTGTAATGTCTCCTTTGCGTGCCACAGCTAAAGAAAGCACTGGATCGCTGAAAACAGCCATTTTTCTGACAAAATTCTGTAGTGTAGATCTACCCTTAGAGCTATTTTTCCGGGGTCCTTAAAGACTCATATAAACTTCTGTATATCAGTTCTAATCAGTTTGGATTTTTGAGGTTTCCCATGTAATCTTAAGAACTTGAACTGTATTTCGTAGAAAATGAAAACTGATATTCTGCAGAACTTGAGGATAGTTGTAAAAATGTGCATATATGGATGTGTGTGTGTATCGGCCACTTCCAAGTTCTGAACCTTCTGTTTTCCTGAGTTGTCCCTATTATTATTTCATGTATTCTCCTCCCTTCTTTTTCTCGTTTTCACATCTCTCCAGCTTTTCTTCCCCCTCATTCTGAGGTGCAATCCAGACTAATGAGATGTAGTGCCATCCTCATCCTTCAACCTAGGGAGACCTTTCAATGCTTTGCTGCCGTAGCTCCCGAACTGGGCCCCTCACAAACAGCCAGACAACATGCAAGTCCTATCTTTAGTGTCTGTGCATAGCAGTAGCCTGCAAGCTACACATAAATCACATGCTGGTTTCCACCAACCTTAGTTATACTGCTTCTAGCGTCAGACTCCCAGTCCCAAGCATTCTCCCAGAATATATGCTCTGCACTGTCCAGCTCTCTTCTGAACAATCCATCGCCCCTTTAATGGGCAGTTTGCTACTTTAAATCGTGTTAACCACACAATTCAGTTTTAGTACAACACTCTATTAGTTTTGATTAAAGAGTAAGACAAGTTTATTTAACTGCAAGGAGAAAAGTTTTAAGGAGTACAAATACTAAGCAATAACATCAGCAATGGTTGCAAGCAAAATAAAGATAAAATGCTTTCTAGTGCTAAAACTTAACAAACTAAACTCGGTTAAAGATAAAATCCTTTGTCATGTGTTTCCAGCAACCTTACAGACCATATTCAGAAGTCAGAATCTGCTCCCAGAGTCCAAATGCTCTTTGTTTTGGTCATCCTACCTGAAAGACAGAGATGGATATCTTTATACAGTGGGGTAGTTTTGCCCCTTGTTTATAGCCTAATCCCCCTTTGAGATTCATTATCTTGAGGGTTAACTCTAGATACAATTCATTCCATCTGTGATAACAAAGACAAGGAACCTTGGTGGTGAAAGAGATCTGTGCTGTTGTTTACTAATGTGCAGGTATATTTGTTCCTACCCCCTTTCTTGCCAAAGAATAGCAACTTGATAGGGGACTCTCCATCAGCTTTGACACTTAGCTGGAGACATCATCTCTTCCCAGACTTCTCTGATGAACAAATTTCAACTTATATTTAATGTTTCTACTGATATCATTGACCTGCAAGTTATTAGTTTTTAAATGATACCTCACAAGAATACTTTCTACAGTGATATGGTATGTAGGTTGAGAATATAGGTGTGAATTTGGCCGCAAGTCTCTCCTTGACTTTCCTCGTTCCTATATTCACACACTCTTGAATTCCTATTTTCTCCTTTTCAGCTAGTCATCTCTTATCTATTTACACTCTTCTAACTCCCATATTTCATATTTACTATATGTTCTCTTTTGCCCTCCTCCCTTTTCTGTAGTCTGTTTTTACACAAATATTGGGAAGCTCTTTTTCTCTTGATGGAACAGTAAATGTAAATACCCTATATTTTGGGGGAAATCATATCCCTCTCACTATTTTCTAAAGGCTTTTTAAAATAGATTTATATAGAGAGATTTATGACAATAAGTATTTTTTTCTGATTTAAACTTAATTTGGGCAACATTTGGACTGTCTCATTCGTCTTCAAATTTCAGATGATACTGCCCTGTACCAAAGTATTGTTATGGGTTTATTTTCCAAAATTCTCTCTTTCTCACATGCACACACATGCACTTCAAAACTGCCAAACATTATGGAGTATGATAAATGCTAATTACTTCAGTATAATTGGAACTACTGATTGTATCTATGTAGCTTCAAAGGCCCTGTTTCCTCAGAAGAAAATAAAGAGCACTCTGACAGTTATGATTCAGGCTGTATGCAATGGTAACTAATACATCTTTAATATTGAAATTACCCCAGATTATGCTGCATTTCAAAACACTTATGTACCAAATGCAGACTTTCATAAGTGATGATTAAAAGTAACCTGGAATTATTTATGGTACTTTAAAAATGTCTCCCTTAAAAATATCTCCAGCAAGATATGTTTGAAAGCCGCTGCCTCCTACATAAAAAAAACATTTATAGGACTCAATCTTACTTCTCTGAAGTCAATGGGAAACTTGCCAAAGTGTTTGCGTTGGCTGGATATAAAATCAGTCACCAGAATATATTTGTGGTGTTGTACCATTGTTATCTAAGGTAAAATAATTGGATTATACCGACATAGTGTGTGTGTGAAAGAGAGAGACTTTGAGTTGTTTTTAAAATGTTCAGTTAAAAAAATAGCACAAAATAATGCAGAGGTTATAATGTTTTATCAAGTGCTCTTGTCATCATACAATAAGGGTAAGATTTGTCTCTGCACAGAGAGGTAACACAGGGCTTACAGATTGTGTGATAAGGTGCAAAGTGGGACTTTAGAGTTCATAAGCCTCTGTACAGGGGTGGTTTTTACTTGATGACACTTAAGATACTGCAAGCAGATTGTGGCCTTCATAGATCTGGAAGTTCTACAAACCCAAACTGCTAATCGCAAATTGCACAAGTGCTAAATACCTCACAATCGTAGTTTTATTGTAATAGTTGTAATGAATTATTATTTCAAAGATACCCTTTGTCTCTTCCCAAGTCTTTGTTTTCTCCTCCAAAACAAAGGACTAGTCTCTCTGCTCTATCTTTCCACTCCTCCCCATCTATGCTGCTTCTTTTTTATTTCTATGTCCTCTAATGCTAGAGGATATATGTGGAAGACTGGCAAAAAGAAGTAATAGTGAAGGCAAATCTAAAACAATGTGCTTATGTACCCTATTGTCACACCATAAGAACATAAGAACGGCTGTACTGGGTCAGACCAAAGGTCCATCTAGCCCAGTAGCCTGTCTACCGACAGTGGCCAGCACCAGGTGCCCCAGAGAGGGTGGACCGAAGACAATGATCAAGTGATTTGTCTCCTGCCATCCCTCTCCAGCCTCTGACAAACAGAGGCCAAGGACACCATTTTATCCCCTGGTTAATAGCCTTTTATGGACCTAACCTCCATGAAATCATCTAGCGTCTCTTTAAACTCTATTATAGTCCTAGCCTTCACAGCCTCCTCTGGCAAGGAGTTCCACAGGTTGACTACATGCTGTGTGAAGAAGAACTTTCTTTTATTAGTTTTAAACCTGCTACCCATTAATTTCATTTGGTGTCCTCTAGTTCTTCTATTTAGGGAACTAATAAATAACTTTTCTTTATCAGCCCTCTCCACACCACTCATGATTTTTTAGACCTCTATCATATCCCCCCTCAGTCTCCTCTTTTCTAAACTGAAAAGTCCCAGTCGCTTTAACCTCTCCTCATATGGGACCCATTCCAAACCCCTAATCATTTTAGTTGCCCTTTTCCAGTTCCACGCACAGGGTCAGGTAGGCAGGCAGAGCTTCAGAGTCTCAATGCGTGGATGAGACAATGCTGTAGGGAAGAGGGGTTTGGATTTATTAGGAACTGGGGACACTTTTGGGAGAGGGGGAGCCTATACAGGAAGGATGGGCTCCACCTAAACCAGGGTGGAACCAGACTGCTGGCACTAAACATTAAAAAGGCCGTAGAGCAGTTTTTAAACTAAGATATGGGGGAAAGCCGATTGGTGCGGAGATGCACGTAAATCGGAGGGAGACTTCTCTTAGAGGAGAATCCACTGATAGAGATTCTCTAAGCTGTAGTCAGAAAGAGAGGAGGGGAGAGGGCAAACCATGGGCCAGAGCAGACAAACAACCATATACAAAGGAATCCAATGCATCAGGGAAGGGCAGACAAATAACCAGTGGCAAATTTCTAAAGTGCTTGTACACAAATGCTAGGAGTCTGACTAATAAGATGAGTGAACTAGAGTACCTCGTATTAAATGAGGAGATTGACATAATAGGCATCACCGAAACCTGGTGGAATAAGGAAAATCTGAGGGAAACAATCATACTGGGATATAAAATATATAGAAAGGATAGAGCAGGCTGGGTGGGTGGTGGAGTGGCACTGTATGTGAAAGATAATGTAGAATCAAATGAAATAAAAATATTAAGTGAATCAACATGTTCAATAGAATCGCTATGGATAGTAATTCCATGCTCCAATAATAAGAAATTAGCAGAAGGGATATATTACCGACCACCTGACCAGGACAGCAATACTGACATAGAAATGCTGAGGGAGATTAGAGAGGCTACCAAAATAGAGAACTCTATAATAATGGGGGATTTTAATTACCCCCATATTGACTGGATACATGTCACCTCAGGAAGAGAAGCAGAGATAAAATTTCTCAATGGCTTAAATGACTGCTTCTTGGAGCAGCTAGTGCAGGAACCCACAAGGGGAGAGGCAATTCTCGATTTAGTCCTGAATGGAGTGCAGGATCAGGTCCAGGATATAACTGTTACCGGACCGCTTGGGAATAGTGACCATAATGTAATAACATTCAACATTCCTGTGGTAGGAAGAACACCTCAGCAGTCCAGCACCCTGGCATTTAATTTCAAAAAGGGGAATTACACAAAAATGAGGAGGTTAGTTAAACAGAAACTAAAAGGCACAGTGACTAGAGCCAAATCCCTGAAAGCTGCATGGAAACTTTTTAAAGACACCATAATAGAGGCCCAACTTAAATGTATACCCCAAATTAAAAAACATAGCAAGAGACCTAAAAAAGAGTCACCGTGGCTTAACCACCATGTAAAAGAAGCAGTGAGGGACAAAAAGGCGTCTTTTAAGAAGTGGAAGTCCAATCCTAGTGAGATAAATAGAAAGGAACATAAACACTGTCAAATCAAGTGTAAAAATGTAATAAGAAAAGCAAAAAAAAGATTTTGAGGAACAGCTAGCCAAAAACTCAAAAAGAAATAACAAAACGTTTAAGAACATTAGAAGCAGGAAGCCTGCTAAAAAACCTGCGGGTCCCCTAGATGATCGAGCTATAAAAGGAGCAATCAAGGACGATAAAGCCATTGCGGAGAAACTAAATGATTTCTTTGCTTCAGTCTTCACGGCTGAGGACGTTGGGGAGTTTCCTGAATCTTCACCATCCTTTGTGGGTGATGAATCTGAGGAACTGTCCCGGATTGAAGTGTCATTAGAGGAGGTTTTGGAACAAATAGAAAAACTTAATGTTAACAAATCTCCGGGACCGGATGGCATTCATCCAAGGGTTCTAAAAGAACTAAAATGGGAAATTGCTGAGCTATTATCTGTGGTGTGTAACCTATCCTTTAAATTGGCTTCCGTACCTAATGACTGGAAGGTAGCCAACGTGACACCAATATTTAAAAAGGGCTCTAGAGGCGATCCTGGCAATTACAGACCGGTAAGTCTAACTGCAGTACTGGGCAAATTAGTAGAAACAATAGTAAAGAATAAAATTGTGAAGCATGTGGAAGAACATAATTTATTGGACAAAAGTCAACATGGTTTCTGTAAAGGGAAATCCTGTTTAACTAATCTGTTAGAGTTCTTTGAAGGGGTTAACAAACATGCGGACAAGGGGGATCCAGTAGATATAGTATACTTGGATTTTCAGAAAGCCTTTGACAAGGTCCCTCACCAAAGGCTCTTGTGTAAATTACATGGCCATGGAATAAGAGGGAAGGTCCTTTCTTGGATTGAGAACTGGTTAAAAGACAGGAAACAAAGGGTAGGAATAAATGGTAAATTTTCAGATTGGAGAGGGGTAACTAGTGGTGTACCCCAAGGTCAGTCCTGGGACCAATCCTTTTCAACTTATTCATAAATGATCTGGAGAAAGGGGTAAGCAGTGAGGTAGTAAAGTTTGCAGATGATACAAAACTGTTAAAGATAGTCAAGACAGAAGCAGACTGTGAGGGACTCCAAGAAGATCTCACCAAACTGAGTGATTGGGCAACAAAATGGCAAATGAAATTTAATGTGGATAAGTGTAAAGTAATGCACATCGGGAAAAATAACCCCAACTATACGTACAGTATGATGGGGGCTAATTTAGCTACGTCAAATCAGGAAAGAGATCTTGGAGTTATCGTGGAGAGTTCTCTGAAAACTTCCACACAGTGTGCAGCGGTGGTCAAAAAGGCAAATAGGATGCTAGGAATTATTAAGAAAGGGATAGAAAATAAGACCCAGAATATCTTACTGCCCCTGTATAAAACTATGGTACGCCCACATCTTGAATACTGTGTACAGTTGTGGTCTCCTCACCTCAAAAAAGATATTTTGGCATTGGAAAGGGTTTAAGTACCACTGCCCAGTTTAAGTACTGTTTGTAATTTGTAGTTTCTTCAAAAACTGCTGAAATGGAATTTGGCTGCTTGAAGGAAATTCATGTGAATCCGAAAAAGAAAAACGCCTCACCTTTTTTTATTAACTTTTTTTGTTCTGGGATCATCATGAGAAAAACAAGGCACTTTGCATCAGGAAGATGACCCATTTGACAAACTAATAAAAAAAATATAAAGGAAGTACTAAGAAAATTTATTTATAAATTTAGGAAAATAGCCGAGGTAAGGCTTTGTGTGCGTGTGTGTGTGTGCGTATGTGTCTTTTTTTAAAGAAGTGATTTTTTATAAAGTATAGATTTTCCTGAGTCAGTACTAGACCCACAGATCTGTTGAAAAAATACCTTTTAGGCTAATCTAATTTCTGTGTGTAAAGATAAAGATATTGTGTTTTAAATTCAATAAAGAAATATATTTGGAGTGATATGCACAGAAGTAAATGACTCCCAAGTTGATCTAGAATGCAACTGTGTCAGCCTCAAGACTCAGAACAAACAAATTAAATCACTTGTACACTCATTTATCCCATTCAGCATATAAAAAATGGCAATATTCTTAGAAACTATTTAAAATTTGGAAACAACAACTACCCTACTCTTTGAAAGTGGTCAGTCTTTTTCCTCATGAATGGGAAGATGGGCATGCAATAGTCAGTGTTTCTCATAGTGGTCCACGAAACTATTCTGAGAAACATGCTAATTGCTTCCCCCGTGTGTTTATTTATTGGCTCCACAGTCACGGAGCCTTGCAGCACCCATTAGCTCCGTTTGCTGCTCACAGCCAGGGGGAGCTGTGGAAAGCAGTGTGGATCGGGCCACTGCTTCCCACGGCTCCCTTGGCTACAGATGGCAAACTGGAGCCCATGGGAGTCAGGAGGCTCCTTAGTTGCAGAGCCGGTAAATAAACACACCAGAGTGGCCAGTTAGCAGGTTTCTCAGAATGATTTCGTGGACCCCTTTGAGACTACTGCAATAGACTTTGGTTTTATGCTCTACATTGTAATATTAATGGTAATGCTGAATGACACTCTTTGCCTGTAGAAGGCCAAACATTCTGGAACAAGGAATGCAGAGATGATCAATTGTCTACCAAGGTTACCAAGAAGATGTAATACTATACTGAATGACTACTGCCAGTGAATTCTCACCATATTTCTTTCAAAATGCAAGATGGTATCCAGTTTTATTCACTTTATTTAGCTGCATTGTGAGAATTGAAAACAGTATCTCATAAAGAATAATACCATTGGGTAGTAACCAATCTTGCTTTATCACTGGAATGCTTTCATATTATTTGTGGGTACAATAGATGTTGTTTGAAATCACTACTGTACTTGGAAAACATGATTTTCAATCCCCATTTCAGAGAGTGAGTTTTCTATTCAGCATATAAATAGAGAGAATCAATTCAGAATACATATGAAGCTAATTTTGTCTTAACAGATAATGAGCTGTTTTTAGTGATGAAACTGGATCTATTACCAATAATGAGAATGTGAATGCAATAGAATTATATACCATTTCTATGGCAAAGGCACTATGTAAATCATAGGCAAGAAAAATAAACATAGAAGTCAAGGACCTGAAAATAACAAAGATACTCCTTTGCTTAATGTATGAATGTGAATATTTGAAAGCTGTAAGTTATTAATAATGCATGCATAGTTATAAAGGAATTAAAGAACATATTCTCCACCATCAGATTATATGGTGTGAATTACTGCATTCAAAACATTGGTAAATAATCAATTGAAATTATAGGTGCTATTAACATTTCAATAGAATACCTGGCTTATACACTATAGTGTTGAAAAGAGAGTATTTTCCAGAATGTGGACTTACCATCACAGATCTGGAACTTGTTCTTGTAGCAGAAGGTGGTGATGTTTTCAGTGCTCCTTACATTTGGCAAGAGATGTTCCACAATCCTGGCTGACCCCGAGACAGCTTTACCTAAGCAATGGATGGTTCTGTTGTCCCTGATGAATGGAAGTTGTTGACCATAATTTTGTATCCAAAGCTTTACATTATCTTTTAGGTATCTTGGGCTTTTGAGAAGCTTGAAATAGGATAGTGGTCTTGAATTTCACTTGGTAGTCAATAGGGGTCATTGTGGCAAGTGGAGAACAGGACTGCTATTCCTTATTCAAATCCCTTCCAATTTTTAAAAATCCTATGGTGTCATAAGTGTACAGGCTGTAAATATAAGTAGTAAAAATATGAATAAATAAAAAAATGATGGGAAAAACTTTTTTGCATAAACATCAATTGGCTTCATGTTTTTATTTTATGTTTCCCCAGAGGCAGAGCGCCCAGGGGAGCAAAGCGCACCGGGGTCTACAGACGTGGGAGTTTAAGAGGGAGAGCAAGAGATCCTGCTGCTGAACAGGCTGTTAGGTGAGTGACTAGCTTTTGGTGTGATTGAATTTACTTGACTGTTTGTTTGAATATTGAGTTTTGATTCTGATTTCAGGTGATTTCAGTTTCAGTTGCTGTGGCAGATGGGATTGTATGTCTGGGAGTGTTTGATCCTTTGTTCCCTTGACTGCCTTTGATCAGCTTCAGAATCAACCTTCCCCTGTGTGGCTAACGAGGGGTAGGCCTGACCTGGGTGAGCAGGCTTTAAAAGCCAGCTGCAGAGCAACCAGGGCAGCAAAGTGGACAGGGGGATGCAGACAGGGGAGTTTAAGAGAGAGGTCTACTATGGTCAGGAAGACCCACAACACTGTGCCAGCACTGCTTCTGTCTCCTCTGCCTGCGCCTGTAGCCAGACAGAGCATCTGTCCATGGATGCCTCTACCCAGATCCTGGTTTTGCAGGGACTGTAGCTTACAATTCCCACTTACTGAAATCCAGGCTGGGGGGACCATCCAATGTGAAAGGTGCCTTGCGATGAAATCTCTCAGGAAGCAGGTGGGAGAGCTCCAGGAGGAGGTGGCTAGGCTGAGGAGCATCTGAATCCATGAGGAATTCCTGGACAATATTCATGTCCTGAGACACCTGAGGTAGCTAGGGGTACGTCTACACTACAGCGCTAGTTCGAACTAACTTAGTTCGAATTAGTTAATTCGAACTAAGCTAGTTCGAACTAACGCATCTAGAACTAAAAACTAGTTCGAACTAGCGTTTTGCTAGTTCGAACTAGTAAGTCCACATTGAGTGGACTCTGAACAGGGCTTAAGGATGGCCGGAAGCAGTGCCGGCAGGGCATAAAAGGAGGACTTAGAGCATGGAGATGCTGTCTCAGGCTAGCCGAGGGCTGCGCTTAAAGGGTCCCGACCCCCACCCCGGACACACAGTTCTAAGGGGTGCCCCGCTTGCAAAGAAGTTCTGGCTTGGAGTGCCCTGAGTGCCCACACTGGGCACATCACACCACTCGGCCATCAGCCCGGCTGCACTTGCCGCAGGCTGCCATCTGGGGAGAGGGAGTAATTGGGGGGCTGCAGGAGAGCTTCCACCCCCAGAAGCCCGCAGAGCCAGCCCAGTCCTCCCCATCGGGGGCTCGTACCCCATTCCTCCCTCACCTCCTTCCACTTACCCTTCCCTAGCCCCTCTTCTTATTGATGTACAAAATAAAGATAACGTTTCTTCCAACATTGACTCTGTCTTTATTGAAAAAAACTGGGGGACACTGGGAAAAGGAGGTGGGAGAGGGGAAGAGAAAGGCTGGGAGAGGGGAGGGCAACTAACATGATCAGGGGTTGGGAACAGGTCCCAGATGAAGAAAGGCTACAGAGACTGGGACTGTTCAGCTTAGAAAAGAGGAGATGGAGGGGGGACAGGATAGAGGTCTCTAAAAGCAGGGGTTGGGTGGAGAGGGTGCATTCAGAAAAGTTCTTCATGAGTTCCCATAAAGAAGGACTAGAGGACACCAAAGGAAAGGAATGGGTAGCAGGCTTCAAACTAGTAAGAGAAAGTTGTTCTTCTTGACAAAGCAAATAGTTAACCTGTGGAACTCCTTGCTGCAGGAGGCTGTGAAGGCTACAACTAGAACAGAGTTTAAAGGGAAGTGAGATAAAGTGATGGAGGTTGGGTCCATGGAGTCCTATTAGCCAGGAGGTAGGAGTGGTGTCCCTGCCCAAAGTTTGTGGAAGGCTGGAGAGGGATGGCACGAGACAAATGGCTTGGTCATTGTCTTCAGTCCATCCCCTCCAGGGTCCCTAGGGTTGGCCGCTGTTGGCAGACAGGCTACTGGGCTAGATGGACCTTTGGTCTGACCCAGTACGGCCATTGTAAGCTCAGGGCTCAGTGTCGGGGGTCTCAGTGGACCCCCTTGATTTTCATGCACACCTGGTCCTGGGTGGCCAGGCTGGCAGCTCTCCTGCCCTAGACGGCCACTTTCCTGTGCCTAGTGCGGAGATTGTGGACGAGGTCCACGATGTCCGCACTAGCCCAGGAAGGTGCCCGCCTCTTGCGGTCCAGGGCAAGCTCCCGGGAGCCGCCAGCCTGGTCCCGGCAAGAGGGGGTGGGCTGGGGGGCATCGGGTGGGTGGCTCTGTGCCGTGCCAGGTGCAGGGTCTGCTAGCTGGGTGCTGGCAGGCTTGCACCTGGCACGGGCACCGTAGCCAGCCCGTGCCCCTTTAAGGGGTCCGGGGCCGGGAGGGGGGCATAGAGTTTCCCTGGTGTTGGCCAGAGTGGCCACCAGGGAAACCTGGGGAGGGCTAGCCTCCCACTAGTTCGAACTAAAGGGCTACACAGCCCTTAGTTCGAACTAGCTAGTTCGAACTAGGCGTTAGTCCTCGTAAAATGAGGTTTACCTAGTTCGAACTAAGCGCTCCGCTAGTTCGATTCAAATTCGAACTAGCGGAGCGCTAGTGTAGCGCATAGGAAAGTTAGTTCGAACTAACGTCCGTTAGTTCGAACTAACTTTCTAGTGTAGACATACCCTATCTCACTACATAAGACAGCTGACACACCACTGATGGAGGAGATGGCTCAGGGGGACACTGGCAGCTGGTCACTTCTGGAAGCAGGCAGAGCTCCACCCCCTACTCCCAACCCTCCTGCCATGGTACTGGGAAACCATTACACTCTTCTTGATACAGGAGATAAGGATTCACCACCTACAGCAGAAGAGGAGAAGCCTAATACCCCCAAGGCTGGGAGGTCTGCTGCCACCACTGGAAATGTAAGGTGGTGGTGGTCAGAGATGCTTTTCTGAGTGGGATGGAGGCACCCATCTGTTGCTCTGACATGTCATCTTGGGAGGTATGCTGCCTGCTGGGGGCCTGTTTTCGAGATGTTACGAAGGCATTGTCGAGGATTATCCAGCCCTCTGACTATTACTCCATGCTTCTCATCCATATAGGCACTAATGATACTGCAAGGTGTGACACTGAGTGGCTCAAGAGTGACTACAGGGCTCTGGCAGTATGAATGAAGGAATTTGGTGCCCAGGTGGTATTTTCATCAGTTCTTCCTGTCAGAAGTCAGGCCCAAGGCAGAGACAGGTGCATCCTGGAGGTGAATGCCTGGCTGTGAAGATGGTGTTGCCAGGAGTGCTTTGGCTTCCTTGACCATAGGATGCTATTCCAGGAAAGACTGCAAAGCAGGGATGGGGTTCACCTTTCAAGGAAGGGGAGGACTGTATTTGGAAGCAGACTGGCTAACCTAGTGAGGAGGGCTTTAAACTAGGTTCAACAGGGGCAGGTGAGCAAAGCTCACAGCTAAGTGAAGAACATAGGGTATGTCTACACTACAGCGCTAATTCAAACTAACTTAGTTCGAATTAGTTAATTCGAACTAAGCTAATTCGAACTAACGCGTCTAGAACTAAAAACTCGTTAATTCGAACTAGCGCGTCCACACTGATTGGACGCAGGGGCGCATTTAAGGGCGGCTGAAACCGGTTCTGGCAGGGCATCAGGTCAGTAGTTGCTTTGTGTGGCTGCTGTCTGAGGCTCTCTGAGGCTCGTGCTTAAAGGGACCCCCCCGGACAGCCGGTTCTCAGCTTTTCCTGATTCCTTGCCAACCTCGCCGAGGGACAGCAAAGCGTTGGTCTCTGTGCCCGTCTGTGTCGGTGCTTCCCTTCGGGGACGCCGCCGCAGGTGGCAACATGGAGCCAGAGCTCGCCCTGCACCTTCTGGTGCACTTTCTGGACTTGCTGCTGCAAGCCTGCCACCAATGGCTCGAGGCTGCCTGGCACCTCCTGGTGCACGTCAGCCCCCTGCCTCTCCGCCTGGCCTCCCTGGGGGCCATGGAGGAGCCACGGCGGCGCCCCAGCACCGGCGTACCCCGCCGCATCTAGCGTCTGGACACCAGCACCGACCAGTGGGACCGCATCGTCCTGGAGCGCTTGGAGGACCGACAGTGGACCCAGAACTTCAGGATGAGGAGAGACACCTTCCTGGAGCTCTGCGAGTGGCTCGCCCCTGCCCTGCGCAGAAGGGACACTCGCATGAGGCCCGCCATCCCCCTCCAGAAGAGGGTGGACATCGCCCTCTGGAAGCTCTCCACGCCGGACAGCTACCGATCCGTCGGGAACCAGTTCGGCGTGGGGAGATCCACCGTCGGAGCGGTGCTCATGCAGGTATGGCACTCGTCAGCCACTGCGCCGGGGAGGAGGAGGGCTGCGAGGAGGGGATGGGCCGCCCCAGGGACAAAGGGGGGGCGGGAAGAGGCAAACGCATCCCACACCGGAGGGGTCGGTCTGTCCCGGCCGTACTACACGCTGCCAGGGGGGGTTGCTACCGGGAGTGGGGTGCAGGGCACTGCCAGGGCACAAATGCTCCCAGCCACCCGGGCGCCCCACTGATTGGCGCTTTGCTGTGTCTCTCTCCGCAGGTGGTCAAGGCCATCAACCGGGTGCTGCTCCGCAGGGTGGTCCGCCTCGCCGACCCGGACGCCGTCATCCAGGGATTCGTCACCCTCGGATTCCCCAATTGTGGGGGGGCCATCAACGGGACGCACATCCCCATCCGTGCCCCGGAACACCAGGAGTCCCGTTACGTGAACCGCAAGGGGTACTTCTCCGTGATCCTGCAGGCCGTGTGTGACCACCAGGGACAGTTCACGGACATTAATGTGGGCTGGTCCGGCAAAGCACATGACGCCCGGGTGTACTGCAACTCCTCCGTGTGCCAGCGGCTGCAGGATGGGATCTTCTTCCCCGACCGCCACATCAGGGTCGGGGACGTGGACATGCCCGGGTGCCTGGTGGGGGATGCCGCCTACCCACTGCAGCCGTGGCTGATGAAGCCGAACACGGGGAACCTCAATCCCTCCCGCCAGGCCTTCAATGCCAGGCTGACCAGGGCCCGCATCGTGGTGGAGGGGGCCTTCGGGTGACTGAAAGCCCGCTTTCAATGCCTCCTCACCCATCTGGACCTGGCCAAGCACAACATCCCTCCCGTGGTGGCAGCATGTTGTGTGCTCCAAAATTTGTGTGAGCGAAAGGGGGAGGCTTTCCTGCCAGCCTGGATGGCTGAGGCTGAGCGCATGGCTGGCCACTATGGTCAGCCCCGCACCGCCGCCGTCCGGGAAGCCCAGCGGGGGGCCGACCGGATCCGGGTAGCCCTGCGGGAGAGCTTCCTGGTGGAGGAGGAGGACTGACCTCTCCCTTGCATGCCCCACTGGGGCCTTCTTCCACCCTACCCCCCGTCTCCTTTCCCCTCCCTACCTACTGTAAAATAAAGACACCTGTTTTTGAAACAAAAACGTCTGTTTATTTAACATAAGTGGGGTGCGGGGAGGGAGGGGGGAGGGTGGGAGAGCGGAGGGGGAAACCTGGGACGAGGGAGCTGGAGGGGAGGGAAGAGAGGAAGAGAAAGGAAAGCTCAGGGGTGGGAGTCCGGCTGCCTCTCCCGTCTTGCAGCACTGTGGGTCCGGGGGCGTCGGTGGGGAATGGTTGTGGAGGGTGGGGCAGAAGGGACGGGGGGTGTGGAGGAATCAGGAGCGGGAGCAGGAGGGGAGCTGGGGGAGCAGGGGGAGCAGCAGGGGGAGCAGCAGGGGGAGCAGGAGCAGGAGCAGGAGGAATTGGGAAGTGGTCAAGCAGGCTCTGGAGGTGGCCTCGCAGGGCATGGCCCTGCTCTTCCAGGGCCTCCAAGCTCCTCCGGTGCAGCCTCAGGTCCTCCTGGACCCAGTGGTCCTGGAGACGGAGCTGTTGCTCCAGGAACTGGAGGTGCCGCCTCTGGTAGTCCTCCTGGTTCCTGGCTCTCCTGCTTGCCCGGGCATGGGCAGCTGCTGCAGGCGGGGTGGTGTGCCCTGCAGGCCCAGTTGCTGCAGCTGTGGTGCAACAAGACCAGCGGTCAATTACCCCAGGGGCCCAGGTGTGTGAAACCCAGCTCCCCTCTGCAAGGCTAGGGCCCCTGCAGGATCCCCAGCTGCTGCTCCCTCTCGCCCCAGCCCCCCATACACATAAGGGGAGCACGATGGTACTCACAGGTGAACACCTTCCCGGCCTCGGACGACACAGGCGAGCGGCTCTGTGGGGTGTCTCGGGGGTCCCAGGTCCTGGGCAGGCTGCCGGTAGGCTCCTGGCTCTCGGAGCCCTCCTCCTCCTCCTCTGTCTCCTGGAGCGGTCCCTCTGCCCTGGGGTCTATCACGTCCCGGGAGGCAGGGATGGCATGAGCCCCCAGGAGGCGGTCCAGGGCATGGAAGTGGGGGCAGGCCTCCGGGTCATCCTCTGGCAGGCAGACCCGGGAGTAGGACTGCCGCAGGTCTTTGATCTTGCAGCGCACCTGCTCCCGGCTGCGCTGGTGGCCCCTGGCGGCCAGGCTGGCAGCCATGCGGCTGTAGACGGCCGCATTCCTGTGGCTAGTGCGGAGATCGTGGACATTGGAGGCTTCCCCCCAAACCTCGATGAGGTCCACGATCTCCGCACTTGACCAAGCGGGTGCCCGCCTCTTGCATCCCCAGGCAGGCTCCTGGGAGCTGCCAGGCTGGTCCTGGGGAGCAGTGGAGGGCTGGGTGTCCTCAGGTGGCTGGCTCATGTTGTGGCAGGAGCAGGGTATGCTGGCTGGGTGCTGGCAGCCTTGCAACTGGCACAAACTGTGTAGCCAGCCCGTGGCCCTTTAAGGGCTCCGGGGCCGGGAGGGGGGCAATAGAGTTTCCCTGGTGTTGGCCAGAGTGGCCACTAGGGCAAGCTGGGAAGGACTAGCCTCCCACTAGTTCTAATTAAGGGTCTACACAGCCCTTATTTCGAACTAGCTAGTTCGAACTAGGCTTAATCCTCATAAAATGAGGTTTACCTAGTTTGAACTAAGCGTTCCGTTAGTTCGAATTAAGTTCGAACTAACAGAGCACTAGTGTAGCGCCTATGAAAGTTAGTTCGAACTAACGTCCGTTAGTTCGAACTAAGTCTGTAGTGTAGACATACCCACATAGACCTGGGACATGAGCTGGAAATGGGAGGAAATATGGGTTATAATAGCAGAGAGAAAGGAGGGACGAGGCAGAACTGGGAGGCAAGGTCAAATCTGTATCTTAGATGCCTATATACATATGCAAGAAGCATGGACAATATGCAGAAAGAACAGGAAGTGCTAATAAATAAACACAACTATTATATTGTTGGTCTCACAAAGACTTGGTAGGATAATATACACAATTGGAATGTTGGTATAGAAGGGTACACCTAACTCAGGAAGGATAGGCAGGGCCGAAGAGGAGGAGGTATTGCCTTATATATTAAAAATGTACACACCTGAACTGAGGTAGAGATAGACATAGGAACCAGATGTGTTGAGAGTCTCTGGGTTAGGTTAAAAGGGGTAAAACACAAGAGTGATGTCATGCTAGGGGTCTACTACAGACCACCTACCCAGGTAGAAGAGGAGGACATGGCTTTTTTTAACAGCTAACAAAATCATCCAAAGCACAGGATTTGTTGGTGATGGGGGACTTCACCTCTCCAGACATCTGTTGAGAAACTAACACAGTAGTCCATTAAGTTCTTGGACTACATTGCAGACAACTTATTTCAGAAGGTTGAAAAAACTACCGGGAGGAAGCCGTTCTAGATTTGATTTTAACAAATAGGGAGGAGCTGGCTGAGAAATTGAAAGTGGAAAGCAGCTTGAGTGAAAGTGATCATAAAATCATAGAATTCATGATTCCGTGGCAGGGCATCGGTTAGGATTTAGTGTGTGGGGCTGCTGCCTGAGGCTAACTGTACTCCGTGCTTAATGGGACTCTACCCCCACCCCAGACAGACAGTTCTCAGCGTTCCCCACTTGCTTGTCTACTTAGACGAGGGACAGCAAAGAAGTCCTGTCTTGGAGTGCCCTGAGTGCCCGAACTCGGGACACCACAGCACTCAGCCACACGGAGCCAGAGCTGCCCCTGGGCATGCCGGTGTGTCTTGTGTGGGGTCGTTGCCATCAGCCCAGCTGCACTTACTACAGGCTGCCATCTGGGGCGGGGGGGTGTCCATCAGGGGGCTGTCAGGATCCAGAAGTCCCTGAGGTAGAGCATTCACCCCGAGGAGCCCTCAGAGCCTCCCCAGTTGTCCCCACCGGGGGCTCGTGCCCCATTCCTCCCTCATGTCCTTCCACTTACCCCTCCCTAGCCCCCCTTCCTGATGTGAAATAAAAGACACGTATGTTCAAAAATAGAAACTGGGTTTATTGAACAAACCTGGGGGGAGGGATGAACCTCTGGGGAGACTGGGAAAAGGGTGTGGGGGAGGACAAGAGAGAGGGTGGGAGAGGAGAGGGGGAAACCTGGGAGGAGGGAGCTGGAAGGAGGAAGCAAGGGGAAGAAGGGGGAGGGGAAGCTCAGGGCTCGGGGTTGGGGGTCTCGCTGGACCAACTTGACTTTCATGCTAACCTGCTCCTGGGTTCGCATGTGGCCTTTGGTGGCCAGGCCAGCAGCTATCCTGCCATAGACGGCTGTGTTCCTCTGCCTAGAGCGGAGATCATGGACATTGAGGGCATCCTCCCCAAACCTGAATAAGGTCCCTGATCTCCACCCTGGACCAGGAAGGTGCCCACCTCCTCTGGGCCCCGGCAGGCTCCTGGGAGCTGGCAGACTGCTCCTGGGGAGCGGTGGAGGGCTGGCTGCCAGTGGCTTGCTGGCTCATGTTTTGGGACCCCTGGGTCAGGGGCCCTGGTGGCCACAGCTGGCTCTGGGCTGGCAGGCTTGGAGCTGGCACAGGCACTATGGCCAGAGTTTACCCCTTTAATGGCTCCGGGGCTGGGGGAGAGGAGAGTAAATTTTCCTGGTTGTGCCCAGGGTGGCTACCAGGGCTCCCTAGGAAAGGCTGGAGGCCCCCTATTTCGAATTAAGTGTCTACACAGCACCTACTTCAAAATAACTATTTCGAATTTGGCATTACTCCTCATAGAAGGTTTACCAAATTTGAATTAAGCACTCCGCTATTTCGAATTAAATTTGAAATAGCGGTTTGCATGTATAGACGCTTTTAAAGTTAATTCGAAATAACAGCTGTTATTTCGAATTAGCTTTGCAGTGTAGACATACCCTCAGAGAGTAGTTATTAGTGGTTCACAATCCTGTGGGAAGGGCATAAAATGATTTAGATATTGGCACAGTGAGTTCGCTTATTAAGTTTGCAGGTGATGCCAAGCTGGGAGAGGTTTCAACTACTTTGGAGGATAGGGTCATAATTCAAAATGATCTGGACAAACTGGAGAAATGGTCTGAGGTAAATAGGATGAAGTTTAATGAGAACAAAGTCAGAATAGTCCACCTAGGAAGGAACAATCCATTTCACACATACAGAATGGGAAGTGACTTTCTAGAAAGGAGTAGTGCGGAAAGGGATCTAGTGGATCTAGGGGTCATAGTGGATCACAAGCTAAATGTGAATCAACAGTGTAACACTGCTGCAAAAAAAATGAAATATGATTCTGGGAGGGTGAGTCAGGGCTGAGCCCCGGAGCCCCTCAAAAACATACTCTAGCATACGGTTACCAATCATCAAGCAGGAGTCCTTTTATTTACAAAACCCAGGTCCGGGGTTAGTAGAAGCACAGCCCCCTCAGCTAGGTTCTACAAGTAAGGGTTCTTAATTATCTGAAACACCGCCTTCGCAGCTAAAGTTCCCCAAGTAAGGGACTCAGGTCAACAGAAACACAGCCTCCTCAGCTATATTCCCCAAGTAAGTGTCCTTGCGCAACCAGGTCTTCTCAGCTCTGGTCCTCAGATAAGTGTCCTTAATTCACAGTCACTCACCCAGAACGATGCGCTTCCCCCAGGCGTAGGACGGGGTGCTGACACCCGCTCTCAGATGCATGAACAGGTGTGTTGTGAGGAAGGCACAAGAAGTCATTCTACTCTACTCTGCACTGATCAGGCCTCAATTGGAGTATTGTGTCTGGTTCTGGGCACCACATTTCAAGAAAGATGTGGAGAAATTGGAGAAGGTCCAGAGAAGAGTAACAAGAATGATTAAAGGTCTAGAGAAGATGACCTATGAAGGAAGACTGAAAGAATTGGGCTTGTTTAGTTTGGAAAGGAGAAGACTGAGAGGGGACGTGATAGCGGTTTTCAGGTATCTAAAAGGGTTTCAGAAGGACGGAGAAAAATAATTGTTCTTATACAAAAGAAGTTCGTGTTTCTGCAAATACTTATACCCATGACTGACTTTAAAGCCTGTGAATAGTCACACTGAGTTTAATGGAAATATTCATATACAAATATTATTCACATGCACAAATATTTCCAGGGTTATTTAACTATTGGAGCAGCATCTCTTCTCTGAAGAAAAAAAGGAGGCACCTTCATCATTAGTGCTGAATCCAAGTAGTTAACTGCTTAGAAGTGGCTATTACTAGACAGAAATGAAAGAACAGAAACAATTTCAGTTCTGTGATTTTTGTCTGAAGACTGGTACTTAAAGTGAAACCAAAGAACCGAGCAGTATTCTTATTATGATGGAGAGTACTGTGGAAAAATGATATACATTCTCAACTAGTGTCCTGTTTTAGTTACCTTACTTTAGGTCAGGAACTAAAGAGACAGAGAGAGAAATTGAAGTAATTCTCCTGAAACATTGCCTGTAATTTTTGGCTGCTATTGTAAATTACTATACTTTGGTTATTTTTCATTATGTTTTATGGAGATTTAGCCACATATCTTCAGTTAATTTCAATATGAGTTGTGTTAAATACTCATTGCTTTAAGAAGTTAAAGATTTATGTCTAAAATCCCCACGTTTTATTCAATGTGTTCAAAGTCTCACAAAGATTGGTTTTTTTTGGCTGCAACAGATGATAAGTGGAAGGTTATTCTCAGATTGTCAGATTACTAAAATATAAATACATGATCTCATCAACACATCTGAAGAAAAAATTGATACTCCTTTGAAACATTTCATATCCAAAAGTATGCATGCATCTTTGAATTAG
Source organism: Pelodiscus sinensis (assembly GCF_049634645.1). Lineage (NCBI taxonomy): Eukaryota > Metazoa > Chordata > Testudines > Trionychidae > Pelodiscus > Pelodiscus sinensis. The sequence continues at coordinate 124,384,638 of NC_134712.1, read as the reverse complement.
TTTGCTTAAAATGTTTTGTCCTTCTTTCGCTGGTCTTTATTATGTTGGTTGGTCAAAATAAGCATCTTTCATTACTGCATAAAGGGGATCGGTATGACCCTTAAGGACACAAATGGGCAATATTTCATATGACCTAAAGAAAAAAACAAGAGATGGCAGGAATATAGGAAGGAATACTATTTTAATTATAGAGCTGAAAAATATTAAGTAAAGTCACTAGGTACAGATGGACACTTCAAGGCAATAATAAGACTTCTGAATGGAAAAGCACTAGTTTGTGATTGAATATCAGCAGAATTATTAAATAGCATTGTTAAATAGCATAAAGGACAAAGACTCAAAAGCACTGTGTGAGGTAATGAAGAATATGTTTGGCACAGGAGAATTGCCAGGAGTTCTTATAATCTCATTGTATAGCCAAATCTCCCAAAAGAATAATACTATCTATTGTGAGGACTACACAATAGTCAGCCTAAAATTGCTTGCCTCTAAGATACTCTTGTGCATTGTTCAAGGCCAAATATAAGGAAAGATTGATTTGGAAATAGGGAACAACAATAGAGGTTCAAACATGGAAAGGGCATGATAAATGTCATTATGAACTTAAAGTTCATATTAGAAACGTCAGTTGAAAAGGGGAAACGAGTATGATTTTGTTCCATTGATTTCCAAAAAGCATTTGTCGGCATTCATAGCTACAAACTGTTCAATATATAAAGATATGTAGGGCTATAGGAATATAGTAAAAACAAATCTTTAATTGTATTATAAGGGACGATGAAATCCTTCAGAGATCAAGAAAGCAAACATGGATGTATATAACTGACTTTATTCAGCATTTGTAGTGAACATTTGATGAAATTAATTGAATAAACAGAAGACAACCTTAAGATGGATGGAAACTGGGTAAGTAATATTAATTATGCTTCTAATACCCTAATCCTGGTTGGTTTTGTGATGGGGTATGGTCACAGATCACCCCTTGGGGGTGCTTCCTGAAGTGCTGACAAGGCCACTGTCACTTTCTTTCCTGCTATTTGGGATTTCTCACCACCCTGTCCTACTATACCAGCTCCCTGGTCTCCCCCAGCAAAGGCACAGAGCCAAGATTGATGCCCTGCCTCCCCTCTCCTGCCCCACTCCCCTCCCCCCCCCCCCCCCCCCAGGAGCAGTGCAGACACTGAAACTCTTCAGGTCCAAGAAAAATGTAGTTTGGGGCCCAGCTGGGATACCACTCCCCAAATGGGATCAGAACTGCAAATGAATTATTTAGGTAACCCCCCTTTAACAATGAAATGGGGAATGTGCACACTGATTGTTCCCTCGGGAAATAATTATTTAGACTGGTCTTGATAGTAAATACAAGTGATTTTATTAAGTACAAGCAATTGGGTTTAAGTGGTTATAAGTGAGAACAGGCAGAACAAAATAGATGACAAATTAAAAAAAAGAACCGAAAACCCTTAGCTAATTCTAACACTAAAACTTCAGTACACACTTATTACTCACCCTAAGATGGTTCTTGTTCCAGCTAAGCCTCCAAAACCAGGGAAGTCTGCTTTTCTCTGGGGTCGTTAGTTATCCTCCAGGGTGTGCCATGCTAGCCGAAGACAAAGAAAATCCTAGTTTCCTATTGTCTTATAGATACCACCTTTCCATGGACAATTACTTGGTTGGCCCCTACCAGTTGGGGTGGATATGTAACTTCCTAAGACCAATCCACTGCTAAGGCTTAAAGGACAAAAAGAGTCTTTACAGCTGGTCATATAGGGTACGTCTAGACTACAGGGTTTGGTCGACACAAGTGGACTTTTGTCGACAAAAGTATACCTGCGTCTACACTACTGCCGAGTTCTGTCGACAGTAAGTCAACACAACGCGGTAGTTTTGTCGACGGCAGTAAACCTCATTCTATGAGGAATAATGCCTTTGTCAACAGAGTTCTGTTGACAAAAGGTAAGTGTGGACGCAGGGAAGAATTTATGTCGACATTAAAGGCCTCCAGGAAGAAGCCCTGGTGGACACTCCTGCCACAGCTTTCAACTCTATTGTTCCTGCCTGCAGCCATCTTTAAAAGGCACAGGCACCCAGGATTACCATTCTGGCAGCAAGCCAGCTACAGCCAGGACCCTGAGACTACGCGTCTCTGTCCGGTCAGGAAACTTGGAGCCATGTCCCAGGGACAAGCCCCCCAAAACCCTCCTGGCCCTTCCAGGGACACATCCCCACAGGAAGTCAGGGGCACCAATCGCTGGGCAACCTCCTGGTCTGGGCCTGAGATAAAAGCCCTCTTGGAGCTGTAGTCTGAGGAGGAGGCTCTTCAGCTCCCACAGTCCAGGCACAGGAACATGGACATCTACGCCAGAATGACTGATGGCCTGGCAAGAAAAGGCCACTACCCCCGCACCATACCCCAGGTCAGAGCCAAGGTGAAGGAGCTGCAGCAGGGGTACATCAGGGCCCATGAGCACAGCTACCCCTCCAGGGAAACGGCACACTACTGTGCCTACTGCAAGGACCTGGACTGGATCCTGGGGGCAGGGAAACCCCTGCCTCCCAAGATGCTTGTGGTGTCTAGCTTAGAGACCTCTGTGCAACTCCAGGTATACGACCAGGAGCTCCAAGAGGAGGAGGAGGAGGAAGACAGCACCAGGAGCACCCAGGAGCCAGACACCCATGGTCAGGAGGCTGTGATATGTCATGCTGATCACAGTTTGGGGGGAAAGGGGACAGACCCATAGCCGCCCTCAGGGAGGGCTGTCCTACCCCTGCACCTGCATGGCTGCGAAGCACCACCTGCTCCTGCATGCAGTGATGTCAGGTGCAGGCATGGGTTTGGGATGCTGTGATTGCCACACAGATTCAGGCCTCTCAGCAATCTGCAGGAACCCCAGCTGTGGCCTGACACTTATCTATGCTGCTTGGACATGGGGTGTGTGTGGGGGGGAGGGAGGGGTTGGCAGGATGATGGCCTGCACACCTTCTGGGCTCCAAGGAGGCTGTGGCTGTGGGCCAGGCCACACTATGCCTTATTGAGATGCACATGAGCATCCTCTGACCCTAGGACAGGCATTGACTGCTGAGAAGAAGGAGGGCATGCCCACTCAGGGAAAGTGTGAGCATGCATGACTGATGACTTTTTCCTCTTGTCCTCCACAGCCAGCCCAGCTGACCAGGAGGGGGGCACCACACCTGCCCCACCACCCAGACGGCTGCAGGGAACCCGTCCACACTGGCGCACGTATTTGGACCTAGTGCGCCAGCACATTTCGGTCCTGCAACGGATGCAGGACGCAATGAACCAGAGGATGGAGGCAGAGGCAGAGTGGCACAGGTGCTTGCTGGAAGAATTTGCCCAGCAGCGCACTGAGATTTGCGCTGCTATACGGGAGGCCATGGCCTTCCCCGGACCAGTGCCTGGTCCTGCTCCTCCTGCTCAGCCTGCCCCCCTCATATTCTGCTTCCCCCTCAGACCCTGCCATCATAGACCCAGGTACAGCCTCACCTCCTGCCCAGCCCCCTACTGTCCCAGTCAGCATGCACGGCCGTGTGCAAGAAGACCTCCACAGCCAAAGTGCCAGGGGCTCTTCATCAAGGCAGCACCCTCAGTCCTGAGCCTCCCTCCCCCCTTCCAGGTTGACATTTCTCCTTCCCACCTGTGAGAGTCACTGAGGGAAGCACTTTACTTTGTTTACAAATACTTTATTTTTCTGAAAAAAAGAGTATTTTATTTTGTCTGAACAAAAGACTGTTTTAGTTTTTCAAAAAACCAACAGTGAAATAAACTGTAAAAAATTTTCACCAACACCAGGCTCTGTTTTCAGTGTGTGATGAATGAGTACAATGTGTGAATGTGGGGCTGGGAAAGGTTTTGGGGAGAAAGGCACCGGGGTCATGGGGCAATTCCACATTTGGAAGTGCCCGGGGAAAATCATCGGCCTCCTTGAGAGAATTGCTCCCTCAGGGCTTCTCGAATGTGCAAGCCCAGCTGGTAAGCGTGCCGGATGGCAGCTGTCCAGAGCTGCTCAAAGTGCCTACCCTCCACATCAGCCCATATCCCCCATGCAGTGAGGAAGGCCTCTCCTTTCCTTTCTACTAGGTTGAATTTGGATTTGAATTTGAATTTGGATGCAAGAGAAGGGGAACAAATGTGGAGAGCTAGCTCACTATATTGCATTGTAGCAATATGTATTATAAGTTATTTAAAAACAGCTTCTAATATGAATTGTATTAGCTACCACATTACCCTCCCCCTATGTTTTAAGACACAATAACAAATGGACAAAGTTAAGATTGAATTTTGTTTGTTATTTCTGTATGGCTATGTCTACACTGGCCCCTTTTCCAGAAGGGGCATGTTAATTTCAGCTATCGTAGTAGGGAAATCCGCGGGGGGATTTAAATATCCCCCGCGGCATTTAAATAAAAATGTCCGCCGCTTTTTTCCGGCTTTTAGAAAAGCCGGAAAAGAGTGTCTACACTTGCCCCGATCCTCCGGAAAAAGCGCCCTTTTCCGGAGGCTCTTATTCCTACTTCAAAGAATAAGAGCCTCCGGAAAAGGGCGCTTTTTCTGGAGGATCGGGGCCAGTGTAGACGCTCTTTTCCGGCTTTTCTAAAAGCCGGAAAAAAGCGGCGGACATTTTTATTTAAATGCCGCGGGGGATATTTAAATCCCCCCGCGGATTTCCCTACTACGATAGCTGAAATTAACATGCCCCTTCCGGAAAAGGGGCCAGTGTAGACGAGCCCTTTGTGTATTATACTGAATGCCTGAATTCCTAATTTTAATGTTGAACTAATGATATGAAAAAGCTGAAGAAAGGAAGTTTGTAGCCCTCTCTTCCTTCGCTTCTCCCCCCGTTATACTGGAGATGGAAGGGGAAGCCTGGGAAAAGAGTAGGACTTTCCTGAGGGAGGGCCATAGCCTGAAGAGAGAAGAGTGAAAAAGAAACCCTGTGGGAGGTGGGTAGGAAGCAGTCCAGGGAGTGAGCAGCAAGCCTGACGACTGACAGACTTTGGCTGCATGTTGTAGAGTCCTTGGGCTAGGACCCAGGTTCCCCTACCAATCATTAAAGAACTTTCATTGCCTGAATATTTAGTTCAGTGGCACTCTGAACCAATGTTCCCTCTAATCTTTTCCATCCATGTGCAGAAAGAAAAATTGTATGTGCAATGAGGCATGTGTGAATGTGCACCACCAGTAGAAACAAAAAACCTAGCTAGGTAGCATTTGAATCTCTCCTGAGTGGCCACATAAATGCACAGCTTATAGGAAACACTGCTCTGAACTCTAGAAGGGGAAACCACACAGTGGCCTGGCTAAAGACCTGGAAGAGAGTTAATTACCAGAGTAACCAGGAGAAGGTACCAACTGCAGAGAGTGTGAACCCCATGACAAGAAATCAGTTATTTCTTCTTTACCTAATTCTCAACAATCCATATATATTTGTTTAGTACTCTTTACTAAACCCTTTCAATTAACCATGGCTCAAAAGCTTAAATCGAAAAGTTTCATCCTTTAATTTATAGGCATTGATCCAGTTGCTCTCTACAACTCACACAACAGAGTCATAATTAGAGGCCTGCCAAATTCAAAATAATTTTTGGTCAATTTCTTGGCAATAGAATTTTTTAAAAAAATCTTAATTGTCATAATTTTTAGATATTCAATTTGGAAATTTCACAATGTTCTATTTGTAGAGGTCTTGACTCAAAAAGCAGTTGTGGGGGAGAATTGCAAGATTGTTAGAGGGCTATCCTTACTGCGGCACCACTGCTAGCAGCACTGCTGTGTTAATAGCTATGTATCCTGGTTGGACAGCAGAGCCACCCCAACCAGCAATGCAGAAGCAAGGATGACATGGGATGGTATTGCCTCCTTTATTTCTGCACTGCTGCTGGCAAGACACTGGCAAGAGCTGGATGCCTAGCAACAGCCGCTACTCTCCAGTCACCCAGCTCTGAAGTCATCAGAGGTGAGGGTGGTAATATCACAACTTAATTAAAATAGCCTTGTGTCCTTCCCCTCCCACAGCTACCTATTGTGCCGTGTTTGTCTTCCTCCCAGAAGAAAGAACGGATTTCATCTGCACTAAGTGCAAGCTAGTCGCCGTTTTGGAAGAAAAAAATTAGAGGAATGGAGGCCCAAGTGTCGACCCTACACTCGATCAGAGAGGATGAAGACTTCCTCGATAGAAATGTCAGCCGATGGTCGGGTCAGTGTGTGTGTATGTGTGTCACACCCAAGTCTTCAACTGCTGAGACGCAAGGTCTCGTTGCAGCGGGCAGTCTAGGAGGCTGAAGGGCGGCCTGAGAAGTTTAACGTCCGTTTCTTTACCACTAGGACCGGGGTTCCATCACAGAGGGCAGCCAACAGGCTGACAGATGCCCCAGAGTTTATAGGAAGAGCTTATTACATCTCAGATTTTAACTGCTAGGATACAGGATCCCTTCACAGAAGGCAGCCTAGGGAAGACTGAGAGATGCCCCAAAGGATCTGTCCTCTGGAAGTGACACGATCCAAATGTCCCAGCTCTTCCTATATCTGTCCCTTATGACCGGCTGAAGTTCTTTTAAATTGTGCTTGGTTCTGTTACAGCAACTGAAGGAGTCAGGTTAAAGCTTAAACAGTTACAGGTTTATTAAAGAAGCTTATAAATCATATGGTTACAGTGGCTATTGCTCTATTTCTTAACTGCTAGCAAATATAGATCTTAAAAATGGTTACAAAGAAAATAAAGATAGAAAATAGAAATAATGGTACCAAGTGACAGCTTAATCTTTAAAGAGCTCTAAGTCTATGTGTACACTTAAGACGAAGGACCACATCCAGGTACAATTTTTACCCCCTTCTGTGCCTCTCGACTCCAGCGGGTCAAGCCAGGGCCTGTCCGTTAATTCCTAGGGAAGACGAATACGAGGTGGGCGTCCCCATGGAACCTCGGGAGGCCAATCACATAACCCGACCAGCAGATAGATGGTAGATCGACGCTCAAAGTAAATGTGCTGCTGGGCCCATCTTTATACCCATAGGGGCCCATATCCTCTTTCTTATCTAAGATGCCAAATTGTGTTGGTCTGTCTTTGTGATGCCAGTTCTTACAAGGGAGTTTCAAGTTAATTTACACTTGCAAGAGAGATAACTAAATTTTGAGTACTGGACATTTTTTTTTTACTGGGCGAGAGATTCCTCCCCCCGCGGACGGCTGTGTATTCGTATCAATATGGGTTTCAGTCAATGGCACTCCTCGGCAGCCTCTTGGTTAGCAATTGGCGTATCTCTGTTTACAGCCATCCAGTGTCACAGCAGCCTGCATATCTGGGTCTTCTGTTCAAGGCTTACTGCTCTATGTGCCCTGTGTGCTCCAGGCAAGCAAAAATGGATGTTACAGGGGGGTTCCTGTCTGGCTACAAGAAGGCAGCATTTAATCCTTCAAGCATGGCAGGCAGAAGAGCCGGGGAGGGCAGTACAGGACCAGGAAGAGAACTGGCAGCATGGAACTTCTAAAAGGGGAAAAAGGCCAGCCCAGGAATCCCCCAATGCTGTAGAGGTAAATAATCGCTTTCAGGCTCTCTCCACAGGCTCTGCAGTGCGGAATGCTTTGGAAGGGACCTCACAAGGGAGAAACCTGAAGGGAACACCATCTACTGGAAGGCATAGTCCAAAAGAAAACGACGGGTGATGGTGGTCGGGGACTCCCTCCTAAGAGGGACTGAGCAATCCATCTGCCGTCTGGACCTGGAATCTCGAGAGGTGTGCTGCTTACCGGGAGCTCGCATTCAGGATGTGATGGAGAGGCTTACCAAAATGATTAAACCTTCAGATCACTACCCCTTCCTGCTTCTCCATGTGAGAACTAATTATATGGCCAAGAATGACATTGAGAGGGTCACTGCAGTTTATGTAGTGCTGGGAAGAAGGAACCAAGAATTCGGAGTGCAAGTGGTGTTCTCGTCCATCCTCCCTGTTGAAGGGAAAGAACTGGGTAGTGATCATCGAATTGACGAAGTAAATGTGTGGATGTGCAGGTGGTGTCACAGAGAGAGCTTTGGCTTCTTTGACCATGGGACTCTGTTCTGGGCACAAGGATTTTTAGGAAGAGATGAGATCCACCTAACCAAGAGAGGAAGGAGCATCTTCGCAGGAAGGCTTGCAAACCCAGTGAGGAGGGCTTAAATTAGGTTCGTCAGGGGACGGTGACCAAAACCCTGTGGGAAGTGGGAAAGTTGGATACCGGGAAGAAATGCAAAGAGGAACGAGCAAAGGAGGAAATGCAAAGGAGGACCCGTGATTCGAATGGCGAAGATAGGGCGATCAACTGGTTATCTGAGGTGTTTGCACACTAATGCGAGAAGCCTGGGCAACAAACAGGAAGAACTGGAGGCCTTGGCCCAGTGCAAGAAATATGACTTCATTGGGATAACAGAGACTTGGTGGGATGACTCGTATGACTGAAGTGCTGTCATGGAAGGGTATAGACTGTTCAGGAAGAACAGGCAGGGGAGAAAAGGAGGAGGAGTTGCACTATATGTAAGAGAGCTCCATGATTGCTCTGAACTCAAGTAAAAAGAGGGAGAAAAACCTGTTGAGAGTCTATGGGTTAAGTTTAAAGCAGTGATGTTGTGGTTGGTGTCCGCTATAGGCCACTGAATCAGGTGGATGAGGTAGACGAGGCTTTCTTCGGACAACTGAGAAAAGCTTCTAGATCGCAGGCCCTAGTTCTTGTAGGGGACTTTAATCACCCTGACAACTGCTGGGAAACCAATACGGCAGTACACAGGCAATCCTGAAAGTTTTTGGAGAAGGTTCTTGGTACAAGTGCTGAAGGATCCGATCAGGGGCCGTGCACAGCTTGACCTTCTGCTCACAAACAGGGAGGAAATAATAGGGGAATTAGAGGTGGGTGACAAGCTGGGACGTAGTGATCATGAGATTGTAGATTTCAGGATCCTGACCAAAGGAAGAAAAGAGAGTAGTAAAATACAGACCTTGGACTTCAAAAAAGCAGATTTTGACTCCCTCAGAGATCTGATGGGAAGAATCCCGTGGGATGCTAACATGAAGGGGAAAGGAGTCCAGGACAGCTGGCAGTATTTTCAGGAAGACTTATTGAAGGCACAGAAAGAAACTATCCCGATGCTTAGCAAGAGAGGCAAACATGGTAGGAGACCGGATTGGCTTACAGGGGAAATTCTTGGTAAAGTTAAGCACAGAAAGGAAGCTTATAAAAAGTGGAAACTTGGACAAATGACCAGGGCGGGGTATAAATGTATAGCTCAAGAATGCTGGGGGGTTATCAGGAAGGCGAAAGCGCAAATGGAATTGCGACTGGCTAACGATGTGAAGGATAATAAGAAAGGTTTCTACAGCCATGTTAACAAGAAGAAGGTGATCAGAGAGGGTGTGCGGCCCCTACTGGATGAAGGAGGTAACCTCGTAACAGATGATGTGGGAAAAGCTGAAGTACACAATGCTTTCTTTGCCTCTGTATTCATGGACAAGGTGGGCTCCCGGACTAATGCGCTAAGTGACGCAAGATGGGATGTAGATAGACAGCCCTTGGTGTGTAAAGAACAGGTAAGGAATTATTTAGAAAAGCTAAAAATACACAAATCCCTGGGTCCGGATTTAATGCCTCCGAGGGTACTGAGGGAGTTGACAAATGTCATTGAGGAGCCTCTGGCCATTATCTTTGAAAAGTCGTGGAGGTCGGGAGAAATTCCGGATGATTGGAAAAAGGCAAATGTGGTGCCCATGTTCAAAAAAGGGAAGAAGGACGATCCAGGGAACTATAGGCTGGTCAGTCTTACCTTGGTTCCTGGAAAAATCATGGAAAGGATCCTTAAGGAATCCATTTTGAGGCACTTGGAAGAGAGGAAAGTGTTTAGGAATAGTCAGCATGGATTCACAAAGGGAAAGTCATGCCTGACCAATCTGATTAGCTTCTGTGATGAGGTAACTGGCTCTGTGGACGTGGGAAAATCAGTGGATGTGATATAACTTAACTTTAGCAAGGCTTTTGATATGGTCTCCCACAATATTCTTGCCAGCAAGTTAAGGGAATGTGGATTGGATAAATGGACAGTAAGATGGATAGAAAGATGGCTAGAAGGCCGGGCCCAGCGGGTAGTGATCAATGGCTCGATGTCAGGATGGCGGTCGGTTTCTAGCAGAGTGCCCCAAGTTCTAGGATCGGTTTTGTTCAATATCTTTATTAATGACCTGGATGAGGGGATGGATTGCACCCTCAGGAAGTTTGCGGATGACACTAAACTAGAGGGAGAGGTAGATACGCTTGTGGGCAGAGATAGGGTCCAGAGTGACTTAAACAACTTGGAGGATCAGGCCACAAGAAATCTGATAAAGTTCAACAAGGACAAGTACAGAGTCCTGCACTTGGGATAGAAGAATCCCAGGCATTGTTACAGGCTGGGGACCAACCTGCTAAGTAGCAGTTCTGCAGAAAAGGACCTGGGGGTTACAGTGGATGAGAAGCTCTTTATGAGTCAACAGTGTGCCCTTCTAGCCAAGAAGGCTAATGGCATATTAGGTTGCATTAAGAGGAGCATTGCCAGCAGATCCAGAGATGTCATTATTCCCCTTTATTCATCTCTGGTGAGGCCACATCTGGAGTATTGTGTCCAGTTCTGGGCCCCCCACTACAAAAAGGATGTGGACGCATTGGAGAGGGTCCAGCAGAGGGTAACCAAAATGATTAGGGAGCTGGAGCGTATGACCTATGAGGGGAGGCTGAGGGAATTGGGTCTATTTAGTCTGCAGAAGCGAAGAGTGAAGGAGGATTTGATAGCAGCCTTCAACTTCAACTTGAAGTTAGGTTCCAAAGAGAATGGAGAAAGACTGTTCTCAGTAGTGACAGATGGCAGAAGAAGGAGCAATGGTCTCAAGTTGTGGTGGGAGAGGTCCAGGTTGGATATTAGGAAAATCTATTTCACTAGGAGGGTGGTGAAGCACTGGAATGGGTTACCTAGGTAAGTAGCGGAGTCTCCATCCCTAGAGGTGTTTAAGTTTCGGCTTGACAAAGCCCTGGCCAGGTTGATTTAGTTGGAATTTGTCCTGTCTAGAGCAGGGGCTGGACTTGATGACTTTCTGAGGTCTTTTCCAGCTCTATGGTTCTATGATTCTATGATTGAGTCAGGACTCCAAATTAAAGTTAAACTTGTCTTCCTTGCAAAATCTGTATAGTATTGGGTAAAAGCAGACTAGACCAGATTTTATTGCGTGAGACCAGATTTCACAGTCTGTGATGCATGTTTCATGGCTTTGAATTTGGTAGGTCCCTGAGTCATAATATTGACACCACATATGATTCAGAGTTTGTGATTGAATTCAGTGTTCCCTCTAATTTTCATGTGCATGTGAACTAATACCCCATTCATTCTTTTAACTTGTTTATATATCACTGAAATCTTGGATTCTTTATTGATTTTTCCTACAATACTTTCTCCAAATCTTCCTTTGCCATTTTAATAATTCTTTGTATCACTGATTTACATATTTTATACTTCATTAAGTCCTTGCAATTTGTTGTATTTCTTTTGTGTTTGTCTCTGTGCTTTATTTCTTCCTTTAATTGCTGTTTTACAATTTTCATTCCACCAGGGAACTGGCATTTTCTGTTTATTGCAATTTGGTGTCTTATATATAGCTAGCTTGGCTGTTGCTACACCCTCCTTTATTATATTACCATGAAGTTACTTGAGATTATCATATATACAATTGATACTAAGATACTCAGCACACTTTCTCAACTAGCTTTTCTAATTCTCCTGGTAGGAATTCCTTCAGTGTTCTCAACAATACCTTGGTCTTGATATGTAATTAGCACATGGAAGTATCGCTTCCTATTCCATCTTCTTTACAGATTTCCCAGTTGCATTTACTTTCTGTACTATTTGTTTCACTTTTCCCATCTAAACATGAAAAGGTTCCATCCGTCAAATTAAACCTAATAGGTGTTCCACTATTGAGCAGTACCAGGTTACCCATGCCAATGAATTCTTCCAGGCATTTGCCATTACAATGAGTTTTCTTGTTTCCCCTTGATACTTTCTTTCTATTAAGGTTCCCACAAATAATAAAAAGGCCTTTAGCACCCTTAACTAACTCTTCCAATTGTAGATTTTCTAGTGTTTAACATAGATTGCAAACATTATAGATTTGAATAAGGTGCTGTTGTGCCACAGAGGAATGTCCACAGCACTGTACTTAAAACTAAAGTTGTGTACTTCTCAGTCAATATTATGGTGACTTTCCTTTACAAATGTAGAAACCCTTCCTATACTGAAATTCTAAATAACCATGTTGTCATTAACCACGTTTTTTCCATACATATTATATCAGGTTTGTTTTCCACTTCAAAAGATGTTTTTTTTTTTAATTGCTGACCATGTGTTATTAATCTGTGTGCAGAGCAGCAAGAAGTATTAGAACCACATTGTTTTGAATTAAACTATTGTTTTAAACTAAACTATTACTTTTATTTAAACCTGCATGAAGGCAAATATTTTTGTACCACATTTGTTAAAATCTTTAGTCTTTCTTTTCTTCCATCTGTAAAGTGCAATTAATCACTATAATAAATGCCATATTTTTTTCTCTGCCTACAAGCAGTGCATCTCCTATCTGTTCCCCCTATATGGTATTTCATACACTAAACTTTATGCTATTATACCAGCAGCTCTTTTCCTTCACTGGAATTTTGCTCCTTTTCTATTTTCCACTGTGAATATCTATTCATAAGGAATTTTATGGATAGTTTTTTCTCTCTCTAGCTTATTTCACTGCCATACTCCCTTTGCATGCTGCATTGTGTTTACTCCAGAATGGCTCCATTTTAGTTCTGTGCTTTCTGCAAAAATCATATACAAATGTTTTCATTAACATTTACCACAGATAGTTTTCCCTTTACAGAAAGCTACCACATATCCAAATCTTTGAAATGTATAACATCTCAAAGGGGGCAGGATATATGGATTAACCAAAAGAGTTGATATCCTATATTATCCTTATTGGAGTTGCACCTTTAAATATTACCTGAGTGCAGGGGTGAAAGTAACTTACATTTCTTACAAGTACTGTCCTGTCAAAACCCACCCCATGGTTGGGATGGTGTGTATATTCTTAGGAGGCTTTTTACCACTTACTTCAACTGTGAATTGTGCATCTGACAAGACAGACAACTTAATAAGGGTGGGGGAGGTTGTCCTAAACTGTGCTTATATACTAAATATAAAACTGCTTTTCTTCAGCAAGGGGATTTGTCTTTACCAGCTATTTGAGTGAGGTGCAGATATTACAGTTATGTCACATTGGACCAGAAGTGAACCTATTCCACCTGACAAGATGTAAAAACTGAAACCTTAACAGGATTTGTAATGTAAAATATTGTGAATGTAAAATATACATAATTAAAGTAATCATGATGATTTTCTGTTATTAATGCAGTTTCATTCCCATTAGAGAGTGTGCTGATGGGGAGGATAAGGCCAGGGGGTGGGGAGTGCCCGAGGCTCAGGGCTGGATAAGAGCACTCTGGGCAGGAAGTTGAATGTGAGCGGGTGCTCAGGGCAGGGGGCTGGCTTGAAGAGTTACAAACACATCGTACTAAACTGGCTGACTGGACAGCAAAATGTTCAAAAATGCAAAGCACACTAAAAAACATAATCCTAACTGTGCATAGAAAATGATAGTGTCAAAATTAACTGCTATCACTCAAGAAAGAAATGATGGAGTCATTGTTAATAGCTATCAAACATCTGCTCAATGTGCAGTGATAGTGGGAAAAAAAACAACAGAACATTAGGAACCATGAAGAAAAGGATAAACAAACGAAAATTCATCTTCACACAATGATCAATTAATCTGCAGAAATTGTTTCCAGAGGATGTTGTGTAGGCCACAACTATAAAAAGGGTCAAAGAAGAATTAGATAATTCACAGAAGATAGGTCAGAGATGCAAAACCATGCTCTGAGTGTCCCTAGCCTGTTTGCCAGGATCTGGGAGTGAAAGGCAATAAGATGGATCACTTAATGATTGCTTATGTTGTTCATTCCTTCTGAAGGACCTCCCATTATCCGCAGATGGAAGCTGCATTGATGGACCATTGATCTGACCCAACATGGCCATTCTTGTATTTTGAATTGACTCCGTCTATCTCCAAGAAATTCACCATCCTTCCAAATTTAGCTCCTGCAGGCATCATCTTACACTGAAGGGGGGAAAAGGTAGATAAATTAACATGATTGGAAAAAAATTAGATAAATTAACATGATTGGAAAATCTAACACCTACATAGACATACTTCAACAACTTTTTGCACATATTAGTTGGTCTTGTAGTCATTGGGAAGTTAGGCTACAACACAGCTGACTTATACTACTTTCAATCCCTTTAAATACATTTAAAGTAGTGTAAGTCAGCTGTGTTTAAATACATTTAAACAGGTTTCCCTATCATATTAGCAATAGGAAAAAGCACATTATCCTCCATCTTGAAAGAACGGTAGTGGTTCTAGTTCTTGAAAATTAGCCAGCCGGTAGAGGACATCAATCCATTATCAAGAAGTAACCAGTTATAAGGGTTACTTCTTAAATCTATCAGTCAGAATTAGCATTATAGGGAAATATCATACATATTTTGTAAAATATATATTTGACACACAAGTATATGATAATATGCATTGTCTGAGGAAGATTGCCCATGTGAACTGGTGGGACAAAATTCCTAATACGGAGATTCTTAAGCTGTGTGGTGTCATGGGCATGGAAGCATTGCTTATGAACAAATAGTTTCACTGGATTGGTCATGCTATGAGGATGGATGATACACGGATACCAAATTTGGTCTTCTATGGCCAGCTTGCTCATGGAAAGTGCTCTATCGGTGGTCAATATAAGCGTTATAAAGACATCTTAAAGGCCAATATGAAGTCATGCGACATATTTCCCAATGATCTGGAAACTCTAGTTCAGGACAGATTGTCCTGGCGACAAACCTTGTACAGGCTCTTACTTGCTTTGAGAGTCAGTGTATCCAGGCATTGCAGGAAAACAGAGGATCCAAAAAGAACATACAGCACCTACAGTTGGCGGCTTTTTATGTAACATCTGTAATCGGCCGATCAAGGATTGGTTTAGTTGCTCACCAAAGGCATCATAGAAGATGAGATCCATCAATCAACGGCTCAGTCCAAGGAAGGAAGGAAGTGATAATGGATAAAATTCATCAAGAAGATAACTGTGTATTATTTTTATATTCTAACAAATATATGATGTTGCCATTTGCTGTTTAGGAATGTCTGAACTATCATTTAAAAGCCATAATCATAATTACCAAATTTTTCTATTTCTAGAAAAATGGCTCTGATGTTCTGGGCTTATAAAAAAACCAGGCATGTCATAAATGTTGAATTATGTATTTAGTTACATAAAGGCCAATTTTCTAAGCGTGTAAAAATTTGATAATTATCACTAAACATATATATTAATTAAATGAAGAATGCCATTTAATTGTATGTTAAAATATAGTGTTTTATCATTAGCTTTATTTGGTTGCCAAATAGTGTATTAATTAATGGCTTTAAAGTTAAAGAACCCCTTGCACACTACTATAGCAACATAGTTTTGAGCTCTTATTAGAATGTCAGAGCAGTTAAATGAGATACGCTGACAGTATTAAAATATGTCTATTTCCATTGTTCTCTCTTTGATCAAAACTAATTTTGAGATCTGCCTCTCTTGTCCTTTTTTATCTTCATCACTCTGCCCATGCATAGGAGATCAGCATACCCTCAAGTGTGACATTGCTGCAGGCAACAAATGGAGCAGAACATCAGCAAGAACATGGCTGTGTGTGGTCCCTAGAATATATTTCTACAGGCTGTTATGAAGTGAGATTAACAGTTGCTTATTTTATCACCTTACCAGCTGAAGTGCAATCCGCTCCATGCATTTGGAAGACTGGCTAAAAACTCCATTCAAGAATGCAGCTAACCTGAAATATGCTTCTGTTCTGTGTGCTATGTCAGATCTATAGATGGATAATTCAATCATGGTTTTAGTAATAGAGTCACAATCTGAATTCGTGTAAGGCTTGATTGTGTTTCCATAGGAAATTAAAAAAAAAAACAGTCTCATTAATTTCAATAGCAATGTGTTTGATCCAGTGGAGTATGGAACAATTTCCAAATATCCCCTGCTGATTCCTGGTTTTCTATTTTGATCAGCTTAGTATTATCTGCAAGTTTTGCCACCTCACTTATTTACCCCATTTCTCCAGATCATTTAGGAATATATTGAATAGGATTGGTCCCAGTTCAGACCCCTGCGGGACGCTACAAGTTAGTTGTCTCCATTCTGAAAATAGACAATTGATTCCTATCCTTTATTTCCTATCTGTTAACCAGTTATCAGTCCATGATAGGACCTTCCCTCTGATCCCATGAGATCTTACTTTGCTTAAGAGCCTTTGGCGAGGGACCTTGTGAAAAGTTTTCTGGAAATCTAAGTACACTTTATCCACTGAATCCCCTTTGTCCACATGCTTGTTAACCCCCTCAAAAAACTCTGGTAGATTAGTGAGACATGATTTTCCTTTACAGAAATTATATTGACTTTTCCCTAAAAAATTATGTTCATCTGTGTGTCTAACAATTCTGGTTTTTACTATAATTTTAACCAATTTGCCTGGTTCTGAAGTTAGACTTACTGATATGTATTTGCCAGGATCACCTTTAGGGCCCTTTTTAAAGACTGCTGTCACATTAGCTATCTTCCAGTCATTTGATATAGAAGATGAATTAAAGGATAGGTTACAAACCACAATTAGTAGTTCTACAATTTCACATTTGAATTATTTCAGAACACTTGGGTGAATGCCATCTGATCCTGGTGACTTATTACCGTTTAGTTAATCAATTTATTCCAAAGCCTCCTCTAAGGACACCTTAATCTGGCACAATTCCTCAGATTTGTCACCTAAGAAGAATGGGAATCTCCCTAAGATCCTCATCCATGAAGACCAATGCAAAGCATTCATTTAGTTTCTCCACAATTACCTTTTGATCCTTGAATACTCCTTTAGCATCTCAATCATCCAGTGGCCCCACTGCTTGCTTAGCAGGCTTACTGATTCTCATGTATCTAAACATTTTTCTATTACTTTTTCAGTTTTTGGCTAACTATTCTTTGTGTTGGTCTGCTTTCCCAAACATACACAAGATGATTTTCACCACACCATCCTTTTTCACTCAGTTCCCATCTCTTTGCCATGCTTTGTGACAGGCCCAAACCTCATACACAACCTCATCACTGTTTATGGCTTCAGGGTGAGAATACAGGCCTGATATCCCTTCTACCCACCTAACACATAGAGGCTGTGTCTACATTGGCACCCCTTTCTGGAAAAGGGATGGCAATGAGACCAGTCGGAATTGCAAATTCCGCGGGGGATTTAAATATCCCCTGAGGCATTTGCATTTACATGGCTGCCACTTTTTCTGGCTCAGGGTTTTGCCGGAGAAAAGTGCCAGTCTAGACGCGATTTTCCGGAAAATAAGCCCTACTTTCAAGTAGGAATAAGGGATCTTCTGGAAAAGGGCTTATTTTCCGGAAAATCGCGTCTAGACTGGCACTTTTCTCCAGCAAAGCCCCGAGCTGGAAAAAAGTGGCAGCCATGTAAATGCAAATGCCACGGGGGATATTTAAATCCCCCTCAGAATTTGCAATTCCAACTGGTCTCATTAGCATCCCTTTTCCGGAAAGGGGTGCCAATGTAGACACAGGCGGAGAGTGTGTACAAAGATTCTCTTAATTGCCAAACTTGTAATGGGGAATTTTCCTCATCAAAGCCTTTCCTTTGGGCAGAGGGATTGAAGTGACTTCTTCACACTGTTACATCATTACATTGGATGCGTGTGGGAAGCTAAGATACCAGTTTCCTCTTTCTTTAGGAACTGGAGAGAGAAGCTCCTTATTCTCATCTTTGCTTAGCTTGAAAGGTGGCCTTGGGAGTCCTATTGGTTCACCCCTCTCTCTTTGAACCCAGGTTGGGGGTTTGTCTTACATACATTTCTAGCCAGGCTGACATCCTGTGACACTCTACGCCCCCAAAAGAGTACCCTAGAACCTCTATATTCACCACAGTAATATAATTGTGATAAATTTCATACAAAGTATGTCTTACAAGGTATCATTTAAGTCTTGATCAGTTGAATATTTATATCTTGTAGGGTTGTATATGACATAATTGTATATGAAATTACAAAGTTTGCTAGGTATGTGTTACTGATATATGAGGTTGGGAACACCCATAGCCTGATTTTCAAGAACAACAATAAAGTAGCCAGTTTCCTAAGAGTTGTTTAAATAGCCTTAGGGCTACCTTGGAAAAAGACCCTGCTCCAGGAAAAATTTTGATGTTGATGTAATTGCTTGACTAGCCAAAGCCAAGATAATAGACCATGGAAAGACCATGATGTTAAACTTCATACAAAGGTAGCAGTTTATCAGGTAGTTGTCCTGACTGTCCTACTATATGGTTCAGGGTCATGGACCATATATTGCCACCACATTTCAAAACCTGATCAGTTCTTTCTACAATACCTCAGGAAGACTGTTCATATAAATTGGTGGGACAAAATTCCAAGCACAGAGAACCTGAAGCTATGTGGCATCCTGGGCCTGGAAGCAATGTTTATGAAAAAACAGTTTTGTAAATTAATCATGATATGTAGATGGATGACAAATGGATACCAAAGATGGTCTTCTATAGCCAACTTGTTCACAGAAAACTCTCTGTTGGTGGTCAGTATAAGCATTAAAACAGTATTTTAAGGGCAATATGAAATCATGCGGCATACTTCCCAGTGATCCAAAAATAATAGCTCTGGACAGATTGTTCTGGCAACAAACTATTGCACAGGCTTTCAAACACTTTGAGAGTCAATGTATCCAGTTATTACAAGAAAAGTGTAGGATTTGACAAGAGAGTACAGCACTCACAGATGGAGGATGTTTATAGAATCATAGAATACTAGAAGTAGAAGGGACCTTGAGAGATCATCTAGTCCAGTCCCCTCTCCTTATGGCAGGACCAAGCACTATCTAGATCAGGGTTTCCCAACCTATGTGTTGGGACCCAAATATGGGTCACCATTACATTTCAAAAGGATTGCCAAGTGTCTCCACAGGTGGTTCTGCCCTCCCTCCTCCCCCCATTTTTTAATTGCCTTGGGTCACCAAGTCTTTCTGAATTGTCAAAATGGGTCCCCATCTGGAAAATGTTAGGAACCGCTGATCTAGATCATCCCTTATAGATGTCTCTCTAACCTGCTCTTAAGTATCTCCAGTGATGGAGATTCCACAACCTGCCTAAGTTTTTCCTAATGTTCAACCTAAACCTCCCTTGCTGCATCTTCAGCCCATTGCTTCTTATCTGATCCTCAGAGACGAAGGAGAACAATTTGTCCCCCTCTTCCTTGTGACACCCTTTTAGGTACTTGAAAAACTGCTCTCGTGTCCCCTCTCAGTCTTCTTTTCTAAACTAAACAAGCTCAATTCCTTCAGCCTCATAGCTCTTGTTTTTTTAGACTTCTAACCATTTTTGTTGCTCTTCTCTGGACCTTCTCCAATTTTTCCACATTTTTCTTGAAATGTGGTACCCAGAACTGGTCACAGTACTCCAACTGAGGCCTAATCAGCACAAAGTTGAGCAGAAGAATGACTTCTCATGTCTTGCTCACAACACTCCTGTTAATGCATCTCATAATCATGTTTGCTTTTTTTGCCACACTGTCACACTGTTGACTCATATTTAGCTTGTGGTCCAATATGACCCCTAGATCCCTTTCTGCAGTACTTCTTCCTAGACAGTCACTTCCTATTCTGTATGTGTAAAATTAATTGTTCCTTCCAAAGTGGAATACTTTGCATTTGTCCTTATTAAACTTCATCCTATTTACCTCAGACCATTTCTCCAATTTGTCTAAATCATTTTGAATTATGACCCTAACCTCCAAAGCAATTGCAACTCCTCCCAGCTTGGTATCATCTGTAAACTTAATAAGCATTCTCTCTATGCCATCATCTAAATAATTGATGAAGATAGTGACCAGAACTGGTCCCAAAACAGTCCCCTGCAGGACCCCGCTTGTTATATCCTTCTAGCATGACTGTAAACTGTTAATAACTACTCTCTGCAAATGGTTATCCAGCCAGTTTTTCACCCACCTTATAGTAGCCCCATCTAAGTTGTATTTGCCAATCTTATTTATAAGGTGGTCATGCGAGTCCGTATCAAATGTCTTGCTAAAGTCTAGGTATATCACGTCCACTGCTTCTCTTCCAGATGTTTGCCGATGAATTCCTTAATTATCTGCTCCATTATCTTCTCTGGCACAGAAGTTAAACTGACTGCTCTGTAGTTTTCTGGGTTGTTCTTATTTCCCTTTTTATAGATGGTATCAAGGCTGTTCCCCACTCTGGCACAATGAATGCAGAAGTGGAGTCCACAAGAGCACCCTAAATCCTTGTCTTTATAGGCTCTGGTACAAAAACTCCCCACCTCTCCAAATCCTAATACCCAGATTTTGGGGAATCTGCTGCCACCACCCAAGTAATTCCAAGAAAACCACAGAAGAGGTCACTTGGCAAATCTCCCTCTGCGCCCCCCCCCCCCCCCCCCCCCGCCTCCAGGTAAAACTCTCCCCTTGCCCCAACCTCCATTTTACTTGGAGTTGGGGAAAAAAAAGAGAGAATTCACAGACAATAATGGACTCTATCCTTGATCTAAGTACTGAGACCTAAGGACACAACAATCAACCAACCCCGGTTAAATTAGAAAAGAAAACAACCCTTTATTATCAAAACAAAACTACAGTTGTAAACATAGTAAAGTGGCTAAATGAAAAGAGCCACCACATGATAAAGATACTCGGGGAACCCCCCTAGGCTAAAACTTAGTTACAAAGAAAAAAACACTTAGTTACAAAGAAAAAAACACTTAGTTACAAAGAAAAAATAAGCTTAGACATTATTTCCAAATCCCCAAACAAGGAAAACAACAAATCTTGACAGACTATGTAAACTTTTCCCTACTTACCCATCTCTCTCAATCTTGGAAAAAACTGCTCTGCCTCTCAAACAAAAAAGATAAAGAGAAACTCCTCTTTTCCAGTTTGAAATTCCTTCCTGCATTGTTATTGGCTGACCACCCGATGCCTGACTAGGTACAGGAGACATTAGTTAACCCCTTAGTCACTGGGTGCTGGTCCACACTCCTGATTATGACAGATGGGCATTATATTTGCCCTTTTCCAATCTTCTGGAATCTCTCCCAACTTCCATGAATTTCCAAAGATGATAGTTAGGATACATCCTCTGTCACCCTCCTTTAAAGGCTCGGATACCACCTCTATCAGCTCCTTGACTATTCTAAGATGCATTTCATCAGGTGCTAGTGACTTGAAGACACCTAACTTTTCTGAGTAATTTTAACTTGTTCTTTTTAATTTTATCTTCTAAACCTACCCCATTTCCACTAGCATTCACTATGTTAGGCATTTTTTCATCATCATCAAACTTCTGGTGCAGACCAAAACAAAAAAGTCATTAAGCACCTCTGCCATTTCCAAGATTCTTGTTATTGTTTCTCCCTTTTCACCGAGCAATGAGCCTACTATCCTGTCCTTAGTCTTCCTCTTGCTTCTAA
This sequence comes from Pelodiscus sinensis, assembly GCF_049634645.1. Lineage (NCBI taxonomy): Eukaryota > Metazoa > Chordata > Testudines > Trionychidae > Pelodiscus > Pelodiscus sinensis. The sequence goes on along the minus strand of NC_134712.1, from coordinate 124,362,909 downwards.
TATATTTATAGAATGTCTGCTTGTTACTCTTTATGTCTCTAGCTAGACTGAGCTCGTTTTGTGCCTTTGTCTTTCTGCTCTTGCCCCTGCATACGTGTGTTGTTTGCTTATATTTATGCTTTATGTATATTTATGTCCTAGTTTCCACTTGTTATATGACTCCTTTTTGATTTATAGATCATACAAGCTCTCCTGGGTAAGCCAAGGCAATCTTTTTCCATACTTATTTTCTTTCTTTCCTATGCAATGGAACAGTTTGCTCAGGGGCTCTTAATAATGTCCCTTTGAAAAACTGTCAACTTTCTGTAGTTACTTTTCCTCTTAGTTTTGCTTCCCATGGGACCTTACCTACCAGCTCTCTGAATTTACTAAAATCTGCCTTCCTGAAATCCATTGTCTCTATTTTGCTGTTCTCCCTTCTACCATTCCTTTGCCTTATGAATTCTGTGATTTCATGATCACTTTCACCCAAGCTGCCATCCACTTTCAAATTTTAAACCAGTTTCTCCCTATCTGTTAAAATCAAAACTAGAGCAGCTTTCCCTCTGTACCTTTATCAACCTTCTGAAATAAAAAAATTGTCTCCAACACAGTCCAAGAACTTAATGGATAATTATAATTTTCTCTAGTGATAGGCAGAATATAAATGTCCACATTGAGGGTATGTCTACACTAGCTCGTTAATTCGAGCTAGGTAGGTAAATCAGGCAACTGGAGTTGCAAATGAAGCCTGGGATTTAAATATCCTGGGCTTTATTTGCATGTTCCCATCTGGCTGCCATTTTTAAATCCCTTTAACTCGAACAAACTGCCCACAGCTACATGTGGCAGTTTAAAGTTAATCCGAACTAAATTCTTAGTTTGGATTAACTATTACACCTCATTCCATGAGGAGTAACAGTTAATCTGAACTAAAGACTTAGTTCGGATTAACCTTAAACTGCCGCATGCAGCCGCAGGCAGTTCATTCGAACGAAGGGGATTTAAAAATGGCGGCCGGATGGGAACATGCAAATAAAGCCCGGGATATTTAAATCCCAGGCTTCATTTGCAACTCCAGTTGCCTGATTTACCTACCTACCTCGAATTAACAAGATAGTGTAGACATACCCTCAATGTGGACATTTATATTCTACCTATCACCAGAGAAAAAAGTAGATCAGCCAATATAAAACATTTCTATACCGTACTCTAATCTAAACAAAAGCTGAACAGTATCAAGAAAATAGCAAATAGCCAGTTGATGTTACAGTTGCCTTGTCCTAACCTTTTCAATCTTTTCCAATAAAGATTAGAGATGGGAAAAATGGGGAAAATGAAAGTTTAATACTTTAGTGCAGTGTTTCTGAAAGTATGCTGCAAAATCACTTTGAGAAACACATTAACTGGCCACCCTGGTTTGTTTATTTACTGGCTTCCCGTGGCTCCCCTTGGCTGCAAAGGATGAAACGGAACCAATAGGAGCTGCGAGGCTCAGTGGCTGCAGTGCCAGTAAATAAACAAACTGGGGCAGCCAGTTAATGTGTTTCTCAAAGTGATTTCATGGCACGCTTTCAGAAACACTGCTTTAGTGGGATTTTATATTTTAACATCTCTTTTTAGAGAGTTTCTTACTGTGAGTTTGTCTTTGATGGGCTTGTTGCAACTATCTTACCATCAAAACCCATTTGTCCATCCTTATTCCTAATTTCCACAAAATGCCAAAGTGTTTGACTTTTTTTGTCAGCATATTTTAAAAACAATTTATTCCTTTTCTAAATTAATTTGAATTACACTGAAAACATTGTTAAAAGATCTTTATGGTATTTGAGTACTCCAAAGATAAGAAGATATAATATTATGATTACCCCATAAGTATTATCTCAGTCCTGTGTGCATATGATTTAAATACAGTCTTTAAGTACATGATTACATACTGTTTTTCCCCAACAGGAGAGAGGGCACAGAATGGTAGATGGCCTCTAAAGCCCAGTCTACACTAAAAATTAGGTCAACTCATCTACATTGCTCAGGGGTGTGAAAAAAATCCACACACTGAACAACATATTTAAGTCAACCTGACCTCTAAGCACTAGCTACTGCCTCTTGGGGAAGTGGATTACCCCTGCTGTTGGCATAGATAATGCCTACTCTGAAGCACTACCACAGTTCAGCTACAGAGTTGAAGTTGTTCTGCTGTTCCATTTCAGTAGTAGACAAGCCCTCAGTAAGAGCTATTCAGTATTTTGTTATCCTAATTTTTGAATGCATGCCATCTTGCCTTGTTTACTGCATAATAATCAAACCATGGTCTAAATTCAGAATTAATTTCTTCAAGTGCATTTCTTAGCACTATAGCAACTAAGTACTACATAAACATTAATGAATGTATGTACACACCACCAGTCAAGGTGAGTAGTATGAATAACTCCATTTTACAGAACAGAGGCCCAGAGAAAGTAAGATGAAAAACATCCACTATTTTGGTTCCCAATCTGAGATCTTATGAAACGATATTCAGAATACTAAGTACATCTCCCAGCTTCTTAATTTGCAGATTTGAGTGCTCAGCCTCTACAAATCAGACTCCCAGAATTTCAACCTGGGCTCCCAGTAATTAATGCACATAATTAGTGCCTGTTGGTGGAAAAGTTTGTATTAAGGCACTTGTCTAGCATCACATAGGAATTCTTTGGCAAAAACAGCAATCATTCTCTCTCTTTCCATAGTTCTACTCCTCATCCACTGTACAGCTTCTGACTACTGCAGCAAATGGGTCCCACAGGCTACAACCTCATTCACTACATAATCTTGATGTATCAAGTGAGTCAATCTTGTGCCATTAACAAGGTAAGGGTCCTGTGAAAAAAATAGTAGGTGATATAACTAAAGTTGGCAATGGATTTTTCTAACCTTTGAGTGCTTGACTTTGCAACATTGTATTCTTTTGACAATTTTTGTTCATTTTTATGTAGTTTTCTAAGTTATTAACTAAGCAAATTTAAAAAAAAAGCCTCCTGAAATTCCCAATCATGTGGCATCATATTGTCAATTAAGGAATGTCTACACTAGAAAACTATTTCAAAATAACTGATTTTGAAATCATAACTCCAGAAATAACTATTTCAAAATAGTTTGTCCATACTACAGGGAAGCCTCAAAATTATTCAGAGGCAGACTCCCTTAATGTGGACCTGCTACCTCCGCTTTGAACCCTGAGAAGCACTGGAGAGTAATTACTTTGAATGACTCTGGGGAGTAGTTATTTTGAAATAACAGCAAGGGAGCATCCACACTACTGCTGTTTCAAAATAATAATTTTGAAATAAGCATTATTCCTTATGGGAAAAGCAAGAGTACGGATTTAGAAATTACTAGCCTGTTGTTTCAAAATCACAGGCGTGGTAGTGTACACTCTGTTTGTTATTTTGAAATAAGGGTTTGAAGATCAGGGCTTAGTGGGCTCATCCACAGGGTTGGAACCTTCAGAGCCTTCTCCCGTTGTTTTTTGAGCTAAAGGAGTGACTGATAGCAGTAGTAAACTGTCATCCTCTATGTGGACTAGAACTAGAGTTTGATGAGATACAACTTTTGCCAGTGGGTTTCATAGATATCTGCTGATAGCAGAGGAATGATGAGCCTCCAAGTTCTAGAGTTCCATTCCAGCCTCTGGAGGAGAGTATAATCTAGTGACCAGAGATGCTTCTGCTCCTAGTCCCCCAAATTTGATGCCTTTTGCTCCTGACCCCATCAATTTGTTCTTGACTCAGTCCTGCCTCTTCCCCACCCCCTGTTCCCTATTACCTGAGAACTGAAGGCTTCCTTCCCAAGTCAAAATCTGCTCTTCACCACTATTATAGTTCCATTCTCACTTCTCCAGTCTTCTTGCTACTTTGCTCACCTTAACATAGCCATTGCCTTTCCTGCCTCATACAGTCTCAGGCTATGTCTACACTGCAGAGCTTTTCCGGGATACCCGAATCCAAAGAACGCATCTGCTTTTCCAAATACAATTTTGTAAAAGCAGATACGTTTTTGGCATCCCTGTAAACCTTTTTCTACAAGGAAGAAGGAATGTTCTGAAAGCGTGTGTGTGTGGGGTAGGGAGGGGGATTCTGACATTCGGTCCCATGTTAGCAGGCCAAATATCAGAAAAGTCTTTCAGAAGAAAAGTGGAAAAATATATGTAAATTGCAAACTACAATTTGCTTATCTTTTTTTGACTTTTCTTTGTAGTGTAGACACAGACTCCATGTCAGTCCTCACCTTTCTCCCACCTTCAGCTCAATGTCCTAAACTCTTTACCCAGTCTGTCCCAGATCCCTTCACTTCTCAAACTTTGGTACAAGGCAAATTGGTTGAAAACAATAGTAAGAGAATTCATGTCTCATCACTCCATTGGAATTATTTGAGAGCATCAACAAACATGTGGACAAGGGTGATTTAGTCAATATAGTGTACTTGTGTACTTTAACTTTCAGGCAGACTTTGAAAAGGTCTCTCACCAAAGCCATTTTAAGCAATGTAAGCAGTAATGGAGTAAAAGAAAGCTCTGAAGAGGTAGTAACTGATTAAAAGATAATTCTCTAAAAACACCTGCTTAATACTGTCAAAAAAACTAACAGAATGCTAGGAACAATTAGGAAAGATGCAGACACAAAATAGCATAATGAAACTATAAAAATCCATGGTTTACCTCACCATGAATACTGCATGTATTTCTGAATTCCCCCATCTAAAACATACATTTGAATTGGAAATAGTTCAGAGAAGGGCATAACGAGGTGTACCGGTAGTTCGGAATAGGAAGCCTAGTCCGAACTACCTAGTTCGAGCCCCGTGTAGGGTTTTAAAAATGGCGGCTCCCCGCTTATGCAAATGAAGCCCGGGAAATTCAAATCCCGGGCTTCATTTGCAAGTGCGGTATGCCTACATTACACTCCTAGTTCGAACTAGGAGGGTAGTGTAGACATACCCTGAGGAATACAGCAGGACTGAGTGCACATTCAACCTTTAGATCTTCAGTTTAGTCCTGGTCTGCAACAGTGATGACTTCCAAATGTTGTTAAGCTTTTGGAAGGCTTGCGCTGCTAGGGCAATTCTAGCAGAGATCTCTTTGTCAATGTTGCTGTCCGCTGAGATGTAACTGCTGAGATGCCTGAAGTCATTTACTTCCTCTAAGTCTTCACCCATGATGGTGGTTTTATCAGTGTTAGTTGTCCTCAGTTTCATCACTTTGGACTTCCAGGGGTGAATTCTGAGCCCAATGCTTCTGGCTGTCCAGTCAACAATGTCAGTCTTTTCTTGGATGTCCTGCTGATCATGCGTGAGAAGCACCAGGTCATCTGTGAAGTCGCAGTCCTCAAGATGAGCAGTCGGTCCCCATAGCACTCCCCTTGATCTGCCCTCAGTGGCTCTGTGCATCACCCAGTCGATGACCACAAGGAAGATAACAGGTGAGATTACACAGCCCTGTCTGACCCCTGTCTTCACGTGAAACCAGTCACTCTGCTGTCCTTCATGTCGCACACAGCATTGATTCTAAGCGTACCGGTCCTTCAGGATGTTAATGACCTTCTCAGGGAACCCGTATGCTTGTAGAATCCTCCAGAGTGAGGGGTGGTGGATGCTATCAAACGCCTTCTCAAAATCGATGAAGTTAATGTAGAACGAAGAGTTCCATTCTATTGACTGCTCCACTATGGTGCGTAGGACGAAGATCTGGTCCGTGCATGACCTTCCACTTCTGAAGCCAGCCTATTCTTCCCTGAGGATTTTCTCAATGCCCTTTCGCATTCTCTGTAGCAGGACTCTACAGAAAATCTTGCCCAGCACATAGAGCAGATTAATGCCTCTCCAATTCTCGCAGGTGGACAGATCGCCTTTTTTGAGTAACTTCACAATGATGCCCTTCTTCCAGGCCTCCGGTACCCTCTCTTCTTCCCAGATCCTGTTGAAGAGACCCTTCAGAGCTTGTGCGCTTGCCTTGAGGTCTGCCTTACGCATGTCAGCAGTGATCCGGTCTTCCCCGGGTGCTCTGTTGCCCTTCTTCTGTTTGATAGCATCTGCTATTTCCAGCTCACTGATGTCCCCACATTCCATGTCTACTTAGAGGTTCATACTTCTAATGTCAGCCTCTTCCTTTGGGTATGGTCTGTTGAGAGTCTTCCTGAAGTGTTCCGTCCACCTGCTGAGCTGTTCTTTTGCTGTCCCCAGCATCTTCCCGTTCTTGTCTCTTACTACAGTAGACTTGTTGGTAAAGTCTCCTGTAAGAGTCTTGGTGATCTTGTACACTGTCCTAGTATCACCTCTGTCTACTGCTGATTGGGCCTCCGTGGCAATATTGTCCCACATACACTCTCTTATCTCTTCGTACACTTCTCTTCACGGCAACGTTTAGGTCCTTGTAGACCTGTACAGCTGTTATTTTATCTTTGTCACTCCCTGCAAGTGTGCGCTGTTTAACCGCCTTTCTGTGCTCAATGAGCTGCCATGTAGCATCTGAAATCTACTCCCTTCTCTGTTTCTTCTTGTACTCCGGTACAATCTTGCTGGTTTCCAGGTATACCTTCTGCATCTCCTCACAGTGGATATTAATATCATCTGCTATCAGGACTTTGAGCAGGCTGAATCTGTTGGACAGCTCTAGAGTGAACTGGATCTTCACTGTTGGATGTTTTAGTCTACTAGAGTCAAAGAGCTGGCTACCAGTCTTTCTGTCTGTCCTTTTCAGCCATTTCAGCTTGAGCTACAGCTGCAAAGAAGAAGATGATGATCACTGTTGGCATCTGCTCCTCTCCGCGCTCGGACATCTCTCATGGATCTTCTCCACTTCTGGTTGATAGCAATGTGATCTATTTGGTTACAAATCCCATGGTTTGGGTGCCCCTAAATCTCTGACTGCCTAACCTGGGACTGGAGAATAGGGTGGCTCCCTCAATAATTTATTTTCTCTGGATCATATGGCACTGGCTACCGTTAAACCTCCTTGCAGGAGGAATTAGGAGCTTTAATTCCAACTACCTAGTCCGTGCCGTGTGTAGCCGCGGGAAGGTAGTTAGAACTACGGGCATTTAAAAATGGCGTCCGCCCGGGAACATGAAAATGAAGCCCTGGATATTAAATCCCGGGTTTCATTTACAAGTTCGAATGCCTACATTAGCCACCCTAGTTCGAACTAGGGTGGCAGTGTAGACATACCCTCAGGATTTGCTCCTCTAAATCTGCCAGGTTCAGCTTTTGTGTTATCTGTGAGTCAGATTGCTTCTGCCTCCATTTTTGCCTGGGTGCCAACAGGAGGAGTACTGATAGGCAATCTCCCTATACTTAGGTCCAACAGTGGCCCCTGTCAGTCGGAAATATTCATTGTAAGTCATTTTTTGCTCAGCTCTTTAACTCCGATCTGGAGATAACATGATGCAGATAGCAACTACATAGGATTTATCTGCAAAGCTCTAACAAGCTTCTCATAAGCATGTGCAAATGAGATTTTCTAAACGCTTTCTTCTTATTGTTTATATGATATATATTTCATGTAAGTGAGATACATTTATTTGGAAAATTTGCTTAAATAGGATGCCTGCAAGAAACCAATTTACCCTAATGATAGTGAATGGCAATGAATGCTGCTTATTTGGGACAAAATTAACATAAATGTTGAACAGAAATGCTCTTGCCCTATTATAAGTGAATAAATTGTGCTTAATCTAGAATTGTACAGAGCTGAAACTCTTAGATTTGATCTATTAATAAAAAAAATGCGAAACAAAAAAGATAATATGCACTAAATAACACGTCTATTTTTGTCTATTTTGTCCTACCTTCCATGGACATGGAATAAATAATTGCAATCCTCTTAATATATTTGAAGATCGCTTACCCACTCCCCATGCTGGTCTTCTTTTCACAAGATATGTTTAGATAAACTCTCCTAAGAAGTCAGGTTTCTTAAACCGTATGCCAATTCTGTTGTTTTCCTCTGAATTCTCTCCAATTTGTCCACATAACCTTTTTTCCACTGAGGCAAGGTGGGCATGGGTGTGTGTGTGGGGGGGGGGGGGTTCTCAGAGGGAGAGAATCCCAGAGTATGGGGGCACTGCAGCAGGGCTGTACTCAGCAGGGAGGATGCCACGTTCTGGAATGGACATGGGTCCTAACACAGAGGCAGAGGAAAAATAGGTAGCAGTGGGCAAGACACCAACTGAAAGGGGCACTCCAGAGCTAAAAAGCTAATTCCCAGAGTGTCCAGCAGGAGGTGTCCATGGTGGTGAGTCACACAGTGTTACAGCCAGTTATAGGCAGCAATAACAGGACCTGGGTACAATATCTATTTCTTAACACATAATAGAACCTGCTCGAGCATCTATGCAGTAATCTGGGGAAAATAAGGACCACCCAAGGATACTTCTAAGAGCAATACTTTTCTCTTTCAAGCACTCAGTTTGTGTACAACAAAATGTAACTTTTATAAAAAAGAAAAGGGGCACCCAAAATTAATTTGAGAAAACGTGATACGCACAATTCAAAAGCACATGACCATAGGCAAATACCCATGCTACAAGGTGTGGTTAGTATCCTTTGCATCAATTTCTCAAATGAGTGTCCCTTGACACACCACTCCCCTCTCCTTCTGTTGCACCCCACTCACAATGGTCAGTCTTTGGCTAACAAAGAACTCAGAGGTTAGTTCACAAGTTGCCTCTCACCCCAGGAGTGAGTAGGATTAAGCAATGCCACAAGTGTTGTGGTCATCCCTCTAACTGGCTCATTGTTGGGACCATTCACTCTGATGCCGATGGTCACTGTGCCATTGTCCACTTTACCATCATTGGCCTCTATGCCACTCCTGCTTGTCTGCTGCCACCTGCTTCTCTAATGCAGCATCACATACTGAGATTCTGTCACTTAACCCAGCTCTCACTGATCTCAACAGGCAGTGGAGAACCTAATTGTTATTGCAGGCTTTTCCATTGCAATCCTGCCTCTCATCAGTTCTATGACTTAGCGCCTGGCTATCAATGAATTCACCCCTAGTGAACTCTGAGAAAACCAGGGTTCTCAATTGAATCTAATCACTTCTGCCTGCAAACAGTGGAGAAGGTAGGGTCAAATAGTGCTTAGGACCTGTTAGGCAGGTCCCATGCCAGCAGATAAGAACACTTATCTCCACTGTCTCTATTGCTAAGATTTGGCATCCCTATTCCTTGCTAAGCAAGTGAGGTGCAGTTTAGTGTGACACTCAAATCAGGGCAAAGTATAGTTCTGCTCTTTATTCAGGGTAACTATGTGTATTTACCCCAGCAATCAATGTTTAAGTGATTTGTAACCACTAAAGGCTAAAAGAGATCATTCTAGCAAAGCAGCTCCATCATGATGTACAGTCAGGCATAGGAAGCATGTCTAGGGAAAAAAATGTCTGTCCCTGAAGTATTTTCCTATACCTATCAGATATCAAGGTAGCATGCATTCCGACCCTGCTTATTTTCACATGTTTTGAAAAGTGTTCCACCTAGAACTGGACATAATACGCCAACTTATGCTTCACCAGTGCTGAGCACAGTGGGACAGTTACCTCTTGTGTCTTACGTATGACATTCCTCTTAATATACAGCAAAATGATATTAGCATTTTCCTCTGCGGTATCACATTACAGACTCACATCCATTTGTGATCTGTTATGCCACCCAGATCCCTCTCAGCAGTAGCACCATCTAGCCAGTTATTACTCGTTTTGCAGTTGTGCCACTGATTTTTGCTTTCTAAGTAAGTCCTTTGAATGTATCTGTACTGGATTTCATCTTGTTGAATGCAGACCAACCCTCCAATTCGTCAAGCTTGTTTTCAATTCTAGTCCTGTGCCTCAAAGCACTTGATACTCCATCCAGCTTGGTGTCATCAGGAAACTTTATGAGCATACTCTCTACTCCAAGCCAAGTCATTAATGAAAATATTGAATAGTACTAGATAAAAGACTGCAGAACCCTATTAGATACATCCTTTTAGTTTGACAATGAACCACTGATAACCACTCTTTGAGTAATCTTGCACTTGTAGAACTATATAAAAAAAGCCTAAAATAATCCAAACAATCCATCCAGGATACCATATGATCAATCCAAGATGCTCTTTTTCTGTTTCATGTTCTTCTGTCATCAGCTTTACCTTCTGTCCCCATAAATATGCATCTGCTATTGAAGCTTTTTAAAATTGCCCACAAGTTGATTTTTTAAAAAAAGATCTCTAATGATTTCTGAGATCCCATCATCTCCAAAACTTTTTCATTGAATATGTGCTCTTTCCATAATATTTTAGAAATGTTCACTATATCCATAATATACAGTAAACTTCCGATAATCCGGCACCTTTAGGACCCAGGGGGTGCCAGACTATCAGAAGGGGGGGCTATAAGGGGTCTGGGGTGGGGTGGGGTTGATTCCACCCCAGACCCCTCATAGCCCCCCCTTCCAATAGTCTGGCTCTGCCCCAGGCATCCCCAATTCAGTCACTGCTGGTCAGTTTCAGCAGCGGCTGAATTGGGAAAGCTGGGGGCAGAGCAGCTGGGGTGCTCCCGGGTTGGTCCTATAGTGCTGCCCCTTGGGGCTGCGGGACCAACCTGGCAGCATCCCAACTACTCTTGAGGATGCCTAGAGCAGAGCAGCTGGAGTGCTGCCGGGTTGGTCCTGCAGATGACAAGTGGCTGACTCCGGGAAGTTTCAGCAGCAGCTGAATAGGGGCGCCTGGGGCAGAGCAGCTGGGGTGATGCCGGGTTGGTCCTGTAGTGCTGCCCCTTGGGCATCACCAACACGGCATCACCCCAGCTGCTCTGCCCCCAGCTTCCCCGATTCAGCTGCTGGTCAGTTTCAGCAGCGGCTGAATTGGGGAAGCTGGGCGCAGAGCAGCTCCATTCGTCCAGCTGCCCCAAACTCTTCCAGGTTCCTGATGGTGCTGGACCATCAGGAGTGCCGGAGCATTGGATGCCGGACTAATGGAGTTTTACTGTAAAGGATTTTAGTTTTTCATCAATTATTTTAATATCCATGTTTCACAGATATAATTTAACACTGACCAAATGTAATATTTTTAGAAATGCAATTTAGTTTATGTCACTTCTCATGAGATGTTTATTATTCCAAATGTCTCTTTCACTCTTGCTATTCTAGTGCTGACCTCATTATTCAATCTTCTATCATCTCTAATGGTGCTTTAAGCAGCAATAACTTATTTGTTACACAGTTGTATCATTCAATGGAATACTGCATATATTTTCAGGATCCTTACATGTAATTGCTCACATTCAATTCTGACCATAACCATTGCCATACTCATATTTAATCTCCACCGACTTCATGAGACCCTTTTCTGAACTTGTGACGGACCCCCACCCATGCTTTATGAAATAGACTTATGGACAAAAATAAGCAGAACACAAAGAGGCTTTGGACAAATTATCTCATATAACCCATCAATCTTAAAGTCTTCAGCTGCTGGATCTCTTTATCTTTTTTTGTTGTATGTATCATTCTTGTGTGTAAAGTTAGATATATGGAGCATGAAATGGTGTATGGTTGTAAAAGTACAAATTAAAGCCATCAAGCAATCTATGATGAAATAACTGGCTCTGTGGACGTTGGAAAGTCAGTGGATGTGATTTACCTTGACGTTAGCAAGGATTTGACACGGTCTCCACAATATTCTTTCCAGAAAGTTAAGGGAATGTGGATTGGATAAATGGACAGTAAGATGGATAGAAAGCTAGCTAGAAGGATGGGCCCAGCGGGTAGTGATGTCAGGATGTCAGTCAGTTTCTAGCAGAGTGCCCCAAGATTTGGTTCTAGGACCGGTTTTATTCAATATCTTTATTAATGGCCTGGGTGGGGGGGATGGATTGCACCCTCAGCAAGTTTGCAGATGACACTAAGCTAGGGGGAGAGGTAGATATGCTTGAGGGCAGAGATAGGGTCCAGAGTGACTTAGACAAATTGGAGGATTGGGCCACAAGAAATCTGATGAGGTTCAACAAGGACAAGTGCAGAGTCCTGCACTTGGGACGGAAGAATCCCAAGCATTGTTACAGGCTGGGGACCAACCAGCTAAGTAGCAGTTCTGCAGAAAAGGACCTGGGGGTTACAGTGGATGAGAAGCTGGATATGAGTCAACAGTGTGCCCTTGTAGCCAAGAAGGCTAATGGCATATTAGGTTGCATTAAGAGGAGCATTGCCAGCAGATCCAGAGATGTTATTATTCCCCTTTATTTGGCTCTGGTGAGGCCACATCTGGAGTATTGTGTCCAGTTCTGGGCCCCCCACTACAAAAAGGATGTGGGCGCATTGGAGAGGGTCCAGCAGAGGGCAACCAAAATGATTAGGGAGCTGGAGCATATGACCTATGAGGAGAGGCTGAGGGAGTTGGGTCTGTTTAGTCTGAAGAAGCGAAGAATGAGGGGGGATTTGATAGCAGCCTTCAACTTCCTGAAGGGAGGTTCCAAAGAGGACGGAGAAAGGCTGTGTTCGGTAGTGATAGATGGCAGAAGAAGGAGCAATGGTGGGAGAGGTCCAGGTTGGATATTAGGAAAATCTATTTCACTAGGAGGGTGGTGAAGCACTGGAATGGATTACCTAGGGAAGTAGTGGAGTCTCCATCCCTAGAGGTGTTTAAGTTTCGGCTTGACAAAGTCCTGGTTGGGTTGATTTAGTTGGGATTGATCCTGCCTAGAGCAGGGGACTGGACTAGATGACCTTCTAAGGTCTCTTCCAGCTCTATGGTTCTATGAGTCTATGATTCTAAGGGTGCTTCCCTCAATGTCTATGGGTACGTCTAGACTACAGGCTTTTGTTGACAGAGGCTTTGTCAACAGATACTGTTGACAAAACCTCTGTCAACAAAGAGTATCTAGACTACATTATGCGGATCAAAAAAATCGATCTGCTTTGTTGACAAAGAGCGTCCAGACTGTCGAACACTCTGTCGACAAAAGAAGGCACCCGGAAGTGTTTCTGGCAGGTCACAAGGGCAGCTTTAAAATCCAATTTCTTCTGCATGATCTTTGAGGAAACGTGTGCTTAAAGGGATCCTCCTGGACATCCGTTGCTCTGCTCCTGCTTGCCTACCTCCTAGAAGAAAAGCAAAGCTGCTGCAGTTTTTGCTCTGGTTGCCCTGCTTCCTCGGACACCATAGCAGTTTATTTTCAGGTTTGGTTTTTTGCTTTTCACTTTTGTGCTTTTTGGCCATGGAGCTTGAGCTGCCCCTGGGCAGGCAATGGCCCCATACTGTGATGATGGAAGTTCTGCTGCATCTTCATGAGAGCATCATGATGTTTGTGGCAGAGCTGGATTCAGAGCCCAGCTCTGAGCCCCTCACTCAGGCAGCAGTTCTACTGCCCTTGCACCCGAACTTACTCCTGGAGAGGTGAGTTTGGAGGCTGGACACCAGTTCCGACTGGTGGGACTGGCTTGTTATGCAGCAGTGGAACGACAACCAGTGGCTCTGAAACTTCTGGATGCAGAAGTCCACCTTCCAGGAGCTCTGTGCCTGGCTTGCCCCTGCCCTGCAACTCCAGGACACCTGCTTGTGGGCCGCCATCCATCTGGAGAGGTGCGTCGTTATTGCTCTGTGGAAGCTGGCCACCCCCGACAGCTACCGCTCCATGGGACATCAGTTTGGCATGGGGAGGTCTATGTTGGGGCTGTCTTGATGGAGGTAAGTCACTCTCGGGGGACAGTCCATGGGGGCGGGAGCAGGTGGATAATGGGGATGGTCAGGACTGGGCACAGGGAATGGGGGATAGGGTGGGAGTGGTAGAATCCTGCCTGGCCTCACCCTGTGGTGGTGTGGGGGATATGAGGGGAGTTGTCTGAGGGGAGGCTCTCGGGGTGTGGGAGGGAAGGGGTGGGGAACACCTCTCATCAGCTCATGCAATTCCTCTAATGTCCTGTTATGTGTGTTTGCATTTGTCCCTTTCTGCAGGTGGTGATGGCCATCGACTCAGAGCTGCTTCACAGAACTGTCTGCCTCAGAGACCTGCATACCACCTTGGCCAGATTTGCGGGGTTGGGTTTTCAGAACTGCGGTGGAGCACTCAACAGGACTCACAACCCGATCTGTGTACCACCCCATCGAGCAGCACAGTATATTAATAGAAATGGCTACTTCTCCATTGTGCTGCAGGCTCTGGTCGACCACCAGGGTCAATTCACAGACATTTGTGTCTGGTGGTCAGGCCGGGCACACGATGCCTGCGTATTCTGGAACTCCTACCTGTACCGCAGGCTGCAGACTGGGGTATTTTTCCCAGAGAGGAACTATGCAGTCAGAGAGGAACTATGCAGTCAGGGATGTGCAGATGCCTACGTGCATCATGGCCGACGCGACCTACCCCCTTATGCCCTAGCTCATGAAGCCCTACATTGGCCACCTGGATGCAAGCAGGGAACTGTTTAACTCCCACCTGAATCAGGCTCACTTCCAGGTGGAGTGCACCTTTGGCTGTCTGAAGGGCAGATTTAGATGCCTGCTCACTCAGCTGGACATGGGGAAAAACAACATCCCTGATATGGTTGCAGCATGCTGTGTGCTGCATAATGATATCCCTCCCCGATCTTGCACTTTTCACCCCTTTCCACACCCAATCCCTCATTCCCACCTCCTGTCTCAACCCAGTGTGTGTGTATAAGGACTGGGGATAGCAAGTGATGGAGAGGAGGGGAACAGAGAGGATGGGGCCTCAAGGAAGGGGTGGGGTCTTGGGGAAGGAATATGATTTTCATGCACTGGTGGGTTCCCCTCTCCCCCCCCCTTTTTTTTCTTAACAAACCTAGGGGTTCCTTGAAATTCTGAAAGGCTGAAAAGGGATCCATGGCCAAATAAAATTGGGAAACACTGGCTTAGAGATGCTTTGAGGATAAGTACATTAAAGGTTGTGAAGGGCTCTGATTCTAAAATAATTGGCAACATATTTGAAGTACATTAGATTGATAGACTTGTTTTGCAATTGTAATTTGAAGAAAAAAATCAGTGCACTTCTTTAAAAGCCTGAGAGTCAAAAGTCGACAAGTTGAAACTTCTTTAAAAAAAAAACCCTCAAACTGAACATTTAATTGCAGAGGGATCTATGAAATGCTGTAGTATTAATTGAAATACCAAACACCATGGTGTTAAGGATTCTGCAGAGTTAAAAGGAAGGGGACTAAGGAAAAGAAATTCTGGTGATCTAGTGGAGTTGCCCAATGGTTATGTCATGGGGACTGGTTTTGTCCCTTCATGGAAAAGTCCAGTGGTATTGGCTCACAGATCTGGGCAATCTATTGGGAGACTGAGGTCATCCAGTAGGAGCTCTTTCATGATCCACTTCTGGACCCTATTATAGTCCAGAATTCTCAACAGAGTTCTCATTTCAAAGTTGGCATGAACATGAAATATGACACATTAATTATATCATTAATATGAGAGAAATGCTGTCACTTGCTCAGCATCTCAGGCACAGGTAAATTAATTGGAAAATTGCATAATTGGGGGAATGAGGAAATATTTCTCTGGCAGATAGATTTCAGAAAAATAAACTATATGGTGGCTGTTTAAAATTGCCCAAGGATTTGCAATGTCTCAGGGGAGATAGATTAATCACCACAGTACAGGTGAGGTAGTGAAAGTTTCATGATAAATTACTTTATCACGAGGCATGTGGAGTCTGTGTACATACAAATGTATCGATCATCTTTTTTGCATGAGGGCAAAAATATTCTCAAGTACAAATAGGCATCATTCTGTTGAAGTCAGTGGAGCTGCACTCCCTCACATCTGGGCTGAGTATGGCCCTAGTTGATCACAGTTCTTCATATTCTATGTAAACTGTACATTCTCATTCTCTGCTCAATGGTAATTATTTCAAAACCTAGCAAAAATTTGAATGTCAAGGAATCCTGTGGCGCCTTTCAGCAGAGCTAAACTCAAAATAAACGATTCAACTTGAGCTACGCTAATTGCGTAGGTTAAGTTGAAACAGCCTATTTCGAATTTGGGTACATCTACGCAGCATTTATTTCGAAATAAAGCACTCTTCCCCTAACATCCTTTACTCCTCATACAATGAGGTTTACAGAAGCCAGAGTAAGAAGCCCATTAGTTTGAATTTATTTCAAAATAATGGGCTTGCTGTGTAGACACAAACAACGTTATTTTGAAATAACTGACGTTATTCTGAAATAATTTTGCTGTGTAGATATGCCCTTAGAGACTAGCAGATGTATTAGATTTATTAGGGGATAAGCTTTACCCACGAAAACTGTTAGGGTATGTCTACACTTGCTCCCTAGTTTGAGCTAGGGATGCAAATATAGCCAACTGAAATTGCTAATGAAGCGGGGATTTAAATATCCCGCATTTTATTAGCATAATCTCGCCTGCACGTTATTCCGTTCAACAGCTGATTTGAACCAGGAAGTGCGCTTCAGGATGTGTTAGTTCAAAACAAACCTCTTGGTTCGAACTAACATTACTCCTCATTTTTTGTGGAGTAACGTTACTCCATTTTTTGAGGAGTAACATTAGTTCAAACCCAGGGCTTTGATTGAAACTAACGCGTCCCAGAGCACACTTCCTGGTTCTAATCAGCTGTTGAGCGGAATAACGCGTGAGTGAGATTATGCTAATGAAGCACAGGATATCTAAGTCTCTAAGGATATGTCTACACTAGCCCCCTACTTCAAACTAGGGAAGCTAATGTAGGCATTCAAAATTGCAAATCAAGCCTGGGATTTAAATATCCTGCACTTGATTTGCATCTTCCCGGCCGGTCACCATTTTTAAAATTTACAAGTCTGGACTAACTGCCCGCATCTACACGTGGCAGGGACCCAGTAGTTCGAATTAAAGCCCTAGTTCGAACTACCTGTTAAACCTCATTCCAGGAGGAATAACAGGTAGTTCGAACAAGGGCTTTATTTCAAACTACCAGGTCCCTGCTGCATGTAGACGCGGGCAGTTAGTGTGGACTTGTACATTTCAAAAATGGCGATCGGCCGGGAAGATGCAAATCAAGTGCGGGCTTGATTTGCAACTTCGAACTAGGGAGGCTAATGTAGGCATTCAAACTAGAGGCTAGTGTAGACATTCCCATAGGTGCTACACGAGTCCTCATTGTTTTTGAAGCTTCAGACTATTTTGGCTACCTCTCTGAGACTTAGGAAAAGTTAGTAATGAAATGTTTGGATTCTTCTACCCTGAGGTATTAATCTGGGGATGACAAGAACTCAAAGCATGAAACTTTACAGCTTGAGCTAGAAAGCTAGCTTATCTAACTAGTTGAGGGCTGCAACAGATTTAGCTCCTCTGTTGCTCAGGTGCAGAGAGAGACATGTAACACATTTACCAAATAGTGGAAAACAACAAAAGCAATATACAGGCAGTCCCCAAGTTACGTGGATCTGACTTATGTCGGATCCCTACATACGAACAGGGCTTTTCTCGCCCCGGAGAACGCGGGCGGCGGAACCACCCAGACGTGCTGCGGTCCCGCCACCCGCGTCCTCCGTGGCAAGAAAAGCCGCTCCGCGTCTCCCTGGTCTTCCAGGGGGGGAGCCCCCAGCAGACCAGGGAGACGCGGAGCAAAGCACTAGCTGTGCCCCCCCCCCCCCCCAGCAGACCAGGGAGACATGGGTGGCGGGACTGCCGAGATGGGCCGCGGTCCCGCCACCCGCGTCCTCCGCGGCTTTGCTCTGTGTCTCCCTGGTCTGCTGGGGGGGGGCACAGCTAATGCGCCCACCCCCAGCAGACCAGGCTTTTCTCGCCGACGCCTGTGGTAGAGCAGCTGGGGTGCTGCCGGGTTGGTCCCGCAGTACCGCTCCTCGGCGCTACTTGACCAACCCGGCAGCACCCCAGCTGCTCTGCCCCAGGCGTCCCCAAGTCAGCCGCTGCTGAAACTGACCAGCGGCTGACTACAGGAAAACTTTTCTGTTAAAAGCATTTGCAGAAAATCATTCCAGTCTAGACGTAGCCGCTGTGTGTAGCTTTAGATCTCTTTTTTTCCTCATATGGTAAATGATTTTGACCGCAATATCCATTACTGCCAGCAGTTTTGTTGTATGCTCCGGGTGTCCCTTCTAATGTCTTTGTAGTATTCTAAAAAGAGGGTTGAACATGTTTGTATAATATCAAAACAACTACAAATGCATCATATCTGAGAATGATAGCTGTTGTAGATGTATTGAGTAGCAGACCACATTAACCCTTTAATGAGTGGGTAGTGAGAACATGTGCTGCAGTCACTTTTTCAATCTTCAAAGAGTTTTATCTTCTCAATAATCCTGGGAACTTGGTTGATTTACTTTGTTGTGTTTCTCTGCTTAACATGAATACAAAGTTGGCTTCAATATTTTGAACACTTTAAGTGGAGTTCAAATCAATGAACTGCTTGGTATCCTGGAAACTCTTGAATCTCATTGGTTTCATTTCATATAATTCTTCAGCACCAGGAAAATATTTCTTTACTGACATGCTCAGTTTTTGTCCTAAGAAATTATTCTTGTTCATACAAATATGAATCAAATAACTGATGTCAGCCAAATCTTTAACAGCTCTTGCATGTTCTCATTTGAATACTGGGTAAATTTAAGACTATATTAAGTAGTGTTTGGTTATTCCATTGCTGAAGACCTTGCTTGTGGTCACTCTGCTTACTTTGAGCTCTGCCTCTCTCTGTTTCACTTTTTGAAATGATCATCAAACATAGAAGTGACCTTGAGAGGTCATCTAGTCCGGTCTCTTGACTCAAGTCAAGAGTATTAGCTAGATGATCCTTGACAGGTGTTTGTCTAACCTGCTCTTAAAAACCTCCAATGATGGAGATTCCACAACCTCCCTAGGGAATTTATTCCAGTGCTTAACTACCCTGAGAGGAAGTTTTTCCTATTGTCCAACCTAAACCTCCCATGCTGCAATTTAAGACCATTGCTTCTTATCCTATCTGAGGTAAGCAAGAGCAACTTTTACCTTCTTCCTTGTAAGAATTTTTTTTGTACTTAAAAGAACGCCTCTTCTCCAGACTAAACATATTGAACTTTTTCAAGATTTCATCATAAGACATATGTGCTTGATCTTTCTTGATCTTGTTGCTCTCTCCTGGACTTTTTTCAGTTTGTTCACGTCTTTCCTGAAATACAGTATCCAGAATTTGACATAGTACTCCAGTTCAGGTTCTGTCAGCATGGAGTAGAGTGAAAGAATTACATCTTGTGTCTTGCTTTTACAATACTCTTTCTAATACAATACAAAATGTTGCCCTCTTTTTTGCAGTAGATACCTTTCTGCAGTATTCCTCCCTAGACAGTCATTTGACTTGTTCAGACTCAGATCTCCTGATGCAATTCTTATAGCTGCCTTTTTCAGCAAACAGAGGTTGTGGTAGCTCCTTGCACAGATGGCCCACACTCAGCATCAACTGGAACTTAGCAAAGAGTTTTCGGCACCACAGATGAAGGACATCATTTTGGTTCACATCTCCCTTCAGCCAAGAATCGAAGAGTACTTTACAGTGGTGAATATTGGCTCCAATACGCTTTGCTGTGTTCCACGAGTGTAAAGAAATCAAGTGATTTACAAAAGCTCACCCAGTAAGTCTGCAGCAAAGCAGAAAATAGAACCCAGGTTTCTAGACTCCAAGTCCTGCCATACTGTGCTTCCTACCAAGTTATTGCACAGTACCTGGGATGGCCTTAAGCATGGGTGATGTGGGTGACTGCCCAGGGAGCCATGCTCAGTGGTCACCAGGGTCACCAGGGTCACCAGGCTATGGAAGGACTGTGCCTACCCGGGAGGTGGTGAAAGAGGCCACAGGGCAGGATCCCAGATGTTCACATTCATCCCCTTTTCACCTTAAATACAGTACGTCAGCTTCAGCCCCATTGCAGCTCCACATGCTGCTGCTGGTCTGCCTTCTGAGTGGCCACCTGCTGCTAAGGGAGAAGTGAAAGTAAGTTCATTGTGGATGACATTTTCCCTTAAGCCAACAATGCACAGTACTTATCTATTCGCTTTCTCTGTGTGTCATGCCCCCCGTCATGCTTTATGAAAATTGGCTTATGAATTATTATTATTATTCGAAATAACTTTGCTGTGTAGACATACCCAAAGTTACTTCTGCTCTTTCTCCAACATGTAGAAAAGGCAACTACATTATTTTCTTCATAATGCCAACATAACTAAAAAGCCATCATTTGCTAGCAGATGCTAAAGAGCTACGACAGATATCACCTATTCCATGCGCAAGAAAAAACCCAATAGTTATCTCAAATAACACTGAAGGTTAGCTATTGGTGCATGCTAATGGTTTAGTGGCTGCATGTGTATAATAGAGATACAAACACCCACACACTGTATTTTTTTTATTTTTATAATTCATTTATAAATTATACTTGCAGAATGAGGCAACTGTGACATCCTTTCAAGTCTGTCATTTGAACACAAAGGGTGATATCATTGATGACACTGAAGTCAATACCAAAGTTCCTGTTGATTTCAAAAGGCCAGGAATTCACCTAAATAATGTGAGTGAGTGTCTAATACTACAAATAATTGTAGTGATATTTTAGGAAAGAGCTTGAAAATTGGCCATGCCAGGTGGCTGCTTTTAACACCCAATGTTGTGAATGATTATCTTTATCACAGTGTCTGAAACTCCATAATCTGCTTGATTAACCCAATTCTCACAAGAATATAGTTGTTCATGAGACCTTATACTTCTTTGTGCAAATGAACCAGTAGTACAACAAAGACATCACTTCTAAGGGGGGAGGGAGCTGGCAATTCTAGCTCATCTGGAACAAAGTAATGCAGATTTATGTGAAAAGGAAATATATAAGGGATATGCATAAGGGCCACGTGTGCATATAGTATGTGTGTATTTAAAAAAAACCATTCAATTCAGGTCATTGCCAGATTGAGGAGAAAACTGGTTTCTGTTTTGCCCAAGTTTATAATGATGATTCTCAAGAAAATGAAAATATCTTTCCATCATTTGTAGGAAGAAAAAAGATCTGTTATATTTTGTTTTGTTCTGGACTGTGTCATGCTAGGAATGAATTATTTAACATTGAACTACAGAGACAAAGATGCAGGAGGTAGTTATCTCCCTATTTTCTTTCATTTCACTCCCATGACAGAACAAATCTAACCCTGTAGTGTGAGAGAGCCAATGCAAGGCTTGGCTACTATTAATTTGCTTCAGTAAGAGTTGGTGTGGACAGATCCTAACTACTGTCTGACCAAAAAATATTAGATAAATTGATTTTTGTTAAGCAACCTCTATTTTATCTTATTGCTGTTTTTTTAAAAATCCTCTTCATGTTAGTCTACTACAATGGAAAGCCCTCACTTTTCCTGATGATTTAATGTTATAGTTGCACCTGACATTTATCACTGTGTCATCCAACTGTAGAAACATTATGACATATGCTCAATAAAGAATTGGAAAGCTACCCTCTCTTGTATGTTATAATGTAGAGCCCAAACTAGCAGACTTTGGCCATGTATTTGGTTCTTTGAGCAATACCCTTGGTTTGTATATAAAGAATTTGTCTTCTGAAATTGGTTCTGTGATTTAGGAAAGTTACATGTTTGTCTCTGTTCATTTGTTTCATCACTTATGATCTCTCTTATGTAGTAGCCTCCATTCCTACTTAGATCAGGCAAGACCTATGTATAATAATTCCATAAGATAAAGACATCATTATTTAATGCTGAAAAATATTAGCAAATGACTTCTGAGCCCGTTCAAGTGTGATATACTTATATTTACATTTAAAAATATTATTTTCAATTGTTTTCTCCAAAAAATGAGGGAATCATTATCCTTTCTCCATCTCACCATGAAGAAACATTTACTAACACCTTCCATTGCTATTTCAGACCATTTCCACATTATGGGAACTATAATGGTACATTGTAATTATGTCAGCATAACCCATAGTGTAGATGCAGTCTCCAACAATAGAAGATGTCTTTTGGTTGCTGTAGGAGCTCTATCTCCCAGGGAGATGATCAATAGTATTTTCCTATATTTAGATAGGAAGTGATATAACAGATATTCAGCTAAAATGCTACCAGAAACTTGCTAAATATTTATTAGCATTACTTTCCTTATTTTGTACTTTAATAAGAACAATCTCTGATTTTTTTCTAGTTAGTAATGGAGCTTAGCTTAAAAGAATAGTGGAAATTCTTGCTGTTCTATCAGCTGCAGCTAAATAGACTTAATTTTAATCAGCTACTGACCAGATGGTTATCTGTACAAAAAGGTATGAATGGCCCCAATGTCTGTATAATTCTATGAGAAAAACGTGTTATGGGTTTTTAAAGCACATTTGTCATCATGTACGTGGGAAAAACATGCTAAATTGACAGCCAGTCAAGGTGGTTAAAAATGTAGATTAGTATACAAAAGTTTAAATTTACAGTGCATCAAGAAGCTGAGATCCTTTGAGACATACAGACTGTCTCTGTTGGAGAAGACATGCAGGATATGTGGCACTAGAATTGCAACTTCATGCAGGAATAGGAATGATGGATGCTAAGATCGTGTAGATGGTGATAAACATCTGAAAATATCAAAAGGATGTAAACTAAGCAAATCATCAACATAGAACAAATGCCTGCATTCAGAGAGAGAAGGGGGTGTGAATAGATGGCATATGGACAAAATGGTGTGTGTGGAAACTGGCAAAGAGAGAGAAAAGCTGAGAAAAAGAAAGTCCAGCTGAGGAATGAACTTAGACAAAGGGCAACTGGAGCAGTGTTGAAGCTTGTTTATTGGTATAGATTCTTAATGGTAAGACAGTACTCAGACACACACTGCATTCATAGTGATACGTTAGAGGCAGGCTGCAAGCACGGCATCAATTACTTTCCATCTTGCAGGTAGCTGGAACCCTGGTCAGGTGACAGCTCCTCTGAGTCTGGCCGTGAAGGCGAGGGTCCCCGGAGGTCCACTCAGATCTGCGGGAGGGCTCTACTTCTTGCAGGCCATCCCCAGGCTTGGTGTGCTGTTACATCTTATCTGAGAGAGAGCGAGACTGTCACCTGGCTGCTTGTCACAATAATTTAAGCACTTTGCAAGATCCTTTCTTGCCTTAAAAGGTTACAAATACTGGACTACCTTATGATTGGATGTTTCTCAGTCACACTTCCTCACTCATTTCATGAATTTCATACATATTCACAAGGATGGGTATAATTCTATGTACGCAATGCAGCTTCTAAGCAAGCATCTGGAGGGTTTTGACATAACAGGAAGCTACTTAAACCACATTTGCTAAATAGCATTGGCTTATCAGGAACTAGTCGAGCTCTGGCTGGGAGAACTAGAAATACAAAAAAGGGGAAAGAAACAAGAATTTGAATCATAGAATCAAAGAATCATAGAATACTAGGACTGGAAGGGACCTTGAGAGGTCATCGAGTCCAGTCCCCTGCCCTCATGACAGGAGCAAATATTGTCTAGACCATCCCTGATAGACAGTTATCTATCCTACTCTTAAATATCTCCAGAGATAGGGATTCCACAACCTCCCTGGGCAATTTATTTCACTGTTTGACTACCCTGACAGTTAGGAACTTTTTCCTAATGTCCAACCTAAACCTCCCTTGCTGCAGTTTAAGCCCATTGCTTCTTGTTCTATCCTCAGAGGCCAAGCTGAAAAAGTTTTCTCCCTCCTCCTTATGACACACCCTTTTAGATACCTGAAAACAGCTATTATGTCGCCCCTCAATCTTCTCTTTTCTAAACTGAACAAACCCATTTCTTTCAGACTTCCTTGATAGGTCATGTTCTCTAGACCTTTAATCATTCTTGTTGCTCTTCTCTGGACCCTCTCCAATTTCTCCACATCTTTCTTGAAATGCGGTGCCCAGAGATGGACACAATACTCCAACTGAGGCCTAACCAGTGCAGAGTATAGCGGAAGAATGACTTCTCGTGTCTTGCTCACAACACACTTGTTAATGCATCCCAGAATCATGTTTGCTTTTTTTGCCACAGCATCACACTGCTGATTCATATTCAGCTTGTTTTCCACTATAACCCCTAGATCCTTTTCTGCCGTACTTCTTCCTAAACAGTCACTTTGCATTTGTCTTTATTAAACTTCATCATGTTTTCCTCAGACCATTTCTCCAATTAGTCCAGATCATTTTGAATTAAGACCCTATCCTCCAGAGCAGTGGCAACCCCTCTCAGCTTGGTATCATCTGCAACCTTAATAAGCATACTTTCTATGCCAGTATCTAAATCATTGATGAAGATATTGAACAGAACCAGTCCCAAAACAACCCCTGCGGAACCCCACTTGTTATACCTTTCCAGCAGGATTGAGAACCATTAATAACTATTCTCTGAGTATGGTTTTCCAGCCAGTTATGCACCCACCTTACAGTAGCCCCATCTCAGTTGTATTTGCCTAGTTTATTGATAAGAAATTCATGCGAGACCGTATCAAATGCCTTACTAAAGTCTAGATATACCACATCCACCGCTTCTCCCTTATCCACAGGACTTGTTATCCTATCAGAGAAACCTATCAGATTGGTTTGACGTGATTTGTTCTTTACAAATCCATGCTGGCTGTTCCCTATCACCTTTCCACCTTTCAAGTGTTTACAGATGATTTCCTTAATTACTTGCTCAATTATCTTCCCTGGCACAGAAGTTAAACTAACTGGTCTGTAGTTTCCTGGGTTGTTCTTATTTCCTTTTTTTATAAATGGGCACTATATTTGCCTTTTTCCAGCCTTCTGGAAACTCTCTTGTCTCCCATGATTTTCCAAAGATGATAGCTAGAGGCTCAGATACCTCCTCTATCAACTCCTTGAGTATTCTAGGATGCATTTCATCAGGCCCTGGTGACTTGCATGCATCTAACTTTTCTAGGTGATTTTTAACTTGTTCTTTTTCTATTTTATCTTCTAAACCATCCCCCTTCCCACTAGCATTCACTATGTTAGGGATTCCTTCATCAGACTTCTCAGTGAAGACCGAAACAAAGAAGTCATTAAGCATCTCTGCCATTTCTAAGTTTCCTGTTACTGTCTCTCCCTCCTCACTGACCAGTGGGCCTACCCTCTCCTTGGTCTTTCTCTTGCTTCTAATGTATTTATAAAAAGTCTTCTTGTTTCCCTTTATTCCCGTAGCTAGTTTGAGCTCATTTTGTGCCTTTGCCTTTCTAATCTTTCCCCTGCATTCCTGTGTTGTTTGCCTATATCCATTCTTTATAATTTGTCCTACTTTCCATTTTTTATGAGACTCCTTTTTTATTTTTAGATCATTCAAGATCTTGTGGTTAAGCCAAGGAGGTCTTTTGCCATATTTTCTATCTTTCTGACACAGCGGAATAGCTTCCTTTTCAGCCCTTAATAATGTCCCTTTAAAAAACTGCCAACTCTCCTCAGTTGTTTTTCCCCTCAGTCTTGATCCCCATGGGACTTTACCTATCAGCTCTCTGAGCTTACCAAAATCTGCCTTCCTGAAATCCATTGTCTCTATTTTGCTGTTCTCCTTTCTACTCTTCCTTAGAATTGTGAACTCTATAATTTCATGATCACGTTCACCCAAGCTGCCTTCCGCTTTCAAATTCTCAACCAGTTCCTCCCTATTTGTTAGGATCAAATCCAGAACTGATTCCCCTCTGGTAGCTTTTTCAACCTTCTGAAATAAAAAGTTGTCTCCAATGCAGTCCTAGAACTTATTGGATAGTCTGTGCCCCGCTGTGTTACTTTCCCAACATATATCTGGATAGTTGAAGTCCCCCATCACCACCAAATCTTGGGCTTTGGATGATATGTTTAGTTGTTTAAAAAAAGCCTCATCTACTTCTTCCACCTGGGTTGGTGGCCTGTAGTAGACTCTTATCATGACATCACCCTTGTTTTTTACCCTTTTTATCCTAACCCAGAGACTCTCAACACTTCCATCTCCTATGTCTATCTCCACCTCACTCCAAGTGTGTTCATTTTTAATATATAAGGCAACACCTCCTCCCTTTTTTCTCTGTCTATCCTTCCTGAGCAAGCTGTACCTTTCTATACAAACATTCCAATTATGTGCATTATCCCACCAAGTTTCTGTGATGACAACAATGTCATAATTGTACTTATTTATTAGCACTTCCAGTTTTTCCTGCTTATTACCCATACTTCTCGCATTTGTATATGGGCATCTAAGATACTGATTTGACCTTGCCTCCCAGTTTTGCCCTGATCCTCCTTTCTCTCTGCCATTATAGCCCACGCTCCCTCCCATTTCCAACCCATCTCCCAGGTCTCCATGTTCTCCATTTACCCGTGGGCTTTGCTCACCTGTCCCCATC
Source organism: Pelodiscus sinensis (assembly GCF_049634645.1). NCBI lineage: Eukaryota > Metazoa > Chordata > Testudines > Trionychidae > Pelodiscus > Pelodiscus sinensis. The sequence goes on along the minus strand of NC_134712.1, from coordinate 124,336,585 downwards.
AAACCTAGTTTAAAGCCCTCCTCACTAGATTAGCCAGTCTGTGTCCAAATAGGGTCTCCCCCTGCTCGAAAGGTGAACACCATCTCTGCCTAGCAGTCCTTCCTGGAATAGCATCCCGTAGTCAGGGAATCCAAAGCCCTCCTGACGACACCATCTTTGCAGCCAGGCATTCACCTCCAGGATACACCTGTCTCTGCCTAGGCCCCCACCTTCAACAGGAAGGATCGAAGAGAATACCACTTGAGCTCCAGACTCCTTCACCCGTACTCCCAGAGCCCTGTAGTCACTCTTGATCCACTCAGTGTCACATCTTGCAGTAACATTTATGTCCACATGGATGAATAGCATGGAGTAGTAGTCAGAGGGCCAGATAATCCTCGATACTGCCTCCATAACATCTTGGATACAGGCCACCAGCAGACAGCATACCTCCCGAGATGAAATGTCAGGGAAACAGATGGGTGCCTCCGTCCCCCTCAGAAGAGAGTCTCCGACCACCAGAACCCTATATTTCCTATTTGCAGTGGTAGCAGCAGACCTCCCAGCCTTGGGGGTACGAGGCTTCTCCTCCTCTGTCGTAGAGGGTGATTTCTTATCTCCTGTATAAAGACGAGCATAACGGTTTCCTAGTACCATGGTGGGAGGGTTTGGAGCAGCAGTGCCTGCTGCCAGAAATAACCAGCTGCCAGTGTCCACCCTGAGCTGTCTCCTTCTCCATCAGTGGTGTGTTCGCAGTCCTGTGTACTGAGATAGCTACCTTAGCTGTCTCCTCAGGAACACAGTCCAGGAATTACTCATGGATTTGGGATTGCTTGTGGATTTGTGTCCAGGCAGCCACACTCTATTGGGAGGGAAGGGAGGAGTGAATCCAGTTACAGAAAAGATAGTGAATGTGGGGAAATGTGGAAGAGAGACGAAGGTGAAGAGATGTTACCATTCCCCGGACCAGCTGAGGAATGAACTTAGACAAAGGGCAACTGGAGCAGTGCTGAAGCTTGTTTATTGGTACAGAATCTTAATGGTAAGACAGTACTCAGACACACCGTGCATTCAACAAAGACTTGGAAAGCTTCCCTCTCTTGTATGTTCTATTGTATAGCCCAACCTAGCAGACTTTGGCCATGTATTTGGTTCTGTGAGCAATGCCATTGATTGGTATATAAAGAATTTGTCTTCTGTAATTGGTTCTGTGATTTAGGAAAGATACATGTTTGTGTCTGTTCATTTGTTTCATCACTTATAATCTCTTATGCAATAGCCCCCATTCCTACTTAGAACAGGCAAGACCTATGTATAATAATTCCATAAGGTAAAGACATCTTTATAAAATGCTAAAAAATATTAGCAAATGTCTCCTGAGACAGTTCAAGTGATGTATTTATATTTATCTCCTGGCTTTTGAATGGACATAACTGACTACTCAGGGTGTAGAGTAGGAGAAAATCATTTTTGTGATAGGGTGAATGTCAATTCATTCTCCATATGCATCAAAGTAATAAACACACAAGTTAAAAGGGCCCCATTTAGTCTATATATATTTTTTTTGCAAATGAGGCAAAAATTCAGGAGTCGTTTAGTGAGGAAAATTACTTTGTGTAAGTGGGCCTCTTAGAATCTAACATCTCCTCTACCGTTAGCTAAACCATTCCTCAATCTCAGGTGAAAGTGCAAGTTCTAAGCAATCCAGCTGCTAACATTTTAAAGCCAACCATTTTTTTTTGTTTTTATTTGTTTTTGTGTAATTTGGCAGCCAGCACTTCTCAGGCTGCCAAAATTCACAGGGAAATGCCGCATTACTCCTCCTATCCAGCTGCTGCACTGAGTGCTTAAGAGAAAGGTGCACTGTTGTCTGAATTAGGAGGATAAATTGAGAGTATTTATATAGCTCCAAGCTTACTGTAGCTCTTTCAGTAAAAGTTAAAACTTTTGATTGCAGCCAAATTTCGTGCAAATTAGGCAGCTGAGTGGGATGGAGGACTCTTGGGAAAATATATTATACACTTTGGCCGCTTTTGCTGCTAAAGACTTTGGCAATTTCTGCAAAAGTCACTACCCATAAGGGGAAGGTTGTTTGCTGGGGAAGGCAAAATTACTTGAAGAAATTTTGAACCTATTTGAACATCATGACTCTGGAAGTTTGACTGTAATTTAAATATTGTTAGGTTCACTTTGCATGTAAAAGATATTGTGAGAAAAGGAAGAAAGGAAGGGAAAGAATAGGTAGTGAAAAAATAGGTGAGAAATGAAGTAGCAAGATGAGAAAAAACATGCCGAGAGACTGCAGAGATAGGGAGAGAGAAATTCTACTGCAAAAAGATTATGGGTTTGTCTATACTACTGTTTAAGTCAATGTAAGTTACACTAGGTAAAAACCATACTCTGGAGTGACAAAACTTATATAGTCTCAATGAGCAGTCCTGTGGCCCCTTAGAGAAAAATGTGGTCCAGCAAAAATGTGGTCCAGCAAAAATGTGGTCCAGCAGGGCCACGGATGTTGCTAGACCAGACAGCCCTGGTCAAAGAAGTTGAGAGTGACAGCTGGTCTGGTCAGTGACAGCCCACAGGACCTGGGGACAGAGAGCCCCATGAGAGACTGCCACCTCATGGGGGACAGGGGCAGAGAGGCCCAAGAGTTGCTGCTACCTTGCGTGGTGGCCAGGGATGGGGGAACCGCAGGAGCAGCTGACACCCCACAGCTGCTGTTCCCTATGGAGACTTGGGGAAACCCCAGGAGTAGCTGTTGCCCCATGCAGGCACCTGAGAAACCCAGGAGCATCTGCCACACTGCATGGGGCTGCGATAGAGCTGCTGCCCCATGCAAGACAGGGAGCAGAGCCCTGTAAGCAGTCTGGGGGCAGCAGAACTAGGCAGGTTGGCCGGAGGAGGTCAGGCATCTGGGTTCACCCAGGGTGGCAGCCAGGAGGGGAGCCACGGATGCTTGACCTCCCCTGGTCTGGCAAATTCCCTTATTGAGGACCATTGAGGTAACAATGGTGCCAGACAAGGAAGGTTCAACCTATAGTAGTATGAGCTTTCATGAGTAAAACTCACTTCTTCAGATGAGCTTTAAATGGTATCTACATTGTGCTATGTTGATGGGAGAAGCTCTGTCTACACTGCATGATTATTTTGGAATAAGATATTCCAGGATAGTGATAGAGATGTAGCCGTGTTAGTCTGGTGTAGCTGAAACAAAATACAGGACAAGCAACTGTTTTTTCTTTGTGATCCTGTCTAATGTCTGTTTTGTGGGCATTGATTCTTTGGCGAAGGGTCTAATCCCACAGACAGAGACCAGAAACTTCAGGATCTCTACCAAGCATTTATAAACCTCAACTACCCACCTGGAGAAATAAAAAAGCAAATTGAAAGAGCCAAACGAATACCTAGAAACCATCTACTTCAAGACAGACCCAAGAAAACCAACAATAGAACACCACTTGTCATCACCTACAGCTCCCAACTTATACCTGTCCAACACATTATCAATAGATTACAGCCTATACTGGAACAGGACACGAAACTCCAAGAAGCTCTGGGAGACAGACCCATAGTCTCCTATAGACAACCACCTAACCTCAAGATGATTCTTACCAACAACCACAGGACATACCACACTAATACCAACCCTGGTACTTTCCCTTGCAACAAACCCCGCTGCCAGCTTTGTCCACATATTCACTCTGCTTACACCATTATTGGGCCTAACCAAGGCCGTGTCCAGACTCAGGGGTTTTTTCGGGAAAAGTAGCCTTTTCCCGAAAAAACTTCCCCTGCGTCCAGACTCAAGCCGCGTTCTTTCGAAATTATTTCGAAAGAACGCGGCTTTTCTTTCGATGGCGGTAAACCTCGTTTCACGAGGAAGAACGCCTTCCTTCGAAAGTTCCTCTTTCGAAGGAAGGCGTTCTTCAATGTAAAGAGGCCGTCTTCGAAAGAGAGCATCCAGACTCGCTGGGTGCTCTCTTTCGAAAAAGCGGATTTTTCTTTCGAAAGATCCGCCTGCAGTCTAGACGCGATCTTTCGAAAGATGCTCTTTCGAAAGATGCTTTCGAAAGAGCATCTTTCGAAAGAAGCCTGCAGTCTAGACATAGCCCAAGTGAGTTACAAGATCAAGAATACATATTCCTGTGCCTCCAGAAATATAATCTATGCTATCATGTGCCAAAAGTGTCCGTCTGCTATGTACATTGGACAAACGTCTCAGACCCTTCGCCAAAGAATCAATGCCCACAAAACAGACATTAGACAGGATCACAAAGAAAAAACAGTTGCTTGTCATTTCAACCAGAAAGGACACAGTCTCAATGACCTGCTAACCTGCATCCTACTTCAGAAGACATTCAAATCTGCACTTGAAAGGGAATCCTCTGAACTGGCATTCATGCTAAAATTCGACACTCTCGGCACTGGACTTAACAAAGACCCCAGCTATCTTACACATTACAAAGATAGCTTCCCCAATTATCACCTCTAATACTATTTACTCACAGACATTTCCCCTTCCCCAACTCTAATATCATTAACTCACTGGCATTCACCTTCCTTCCCCCCCCCCACGTCCCCCTTCTGTTCTGTAATGTGATTTGTCCTTTTCATGTGTGTTCATTTTTTTTAAATTGTATCCTTTGGTATATATGGTTGTGACTATTTTCTTCCATTATTTGATCTGAGGAAGTGGGTCTGGCCCACGAAAGCTCATCATCTAATAAACCATCTTGTTAGTCTTTAAAGTGCTACATAGTCCTGTATTTTATATTCCAGGATAGTTATTTCGAAAAAGCTTCTTTTGAAATAGCATGTCTACAGTGCAGGGAAGCCTCAGAATTAGTCTGAAGCAGGCTTCCCTAATGTAGACGTGCTACCTCAATTTAAATTCCTTCCTTAGAGCCCCAGAAGGAATAACTTAGAATGGCTCTGGTGAGAGGAGCTATTTTGAAATAGCAGAACTGGAGCAGCCACATATGCTTTATTTCAAAATAGCTATTTTGGAATAGGCGTTATTCTTTATCCAATGAGATTTACATAGTCGGAATAAACCATCCCTTAGTTTGAAATTATTTCAAAATAACAGAATTACTGTGTAGACGCTCGCATGATTATTTCGGAATAATGGTCGTTATTCCGAAATAACTTTGCTGTGTAAACGCACCCTCATTGAGCGTCTGCCTCTCACTGAGGTGGAGTAATTATGTTGATGGGAAAGTGCTTTCCTGTCAACATAGCACATCTTCATCATAAGATATATAGGCCTCGCTACATCCAGAAGTAGTGATATGCTTTAGCATGGGCCAGCTCATCATTCTTATTTCCATTGAGGAAACCTGGTAGTAGAACTCTGCTATATTTATACATGTTTTTAAGGTTAAATGTTCATAATTATCTTAGCTATCAATGTAATCTATAAAACAAGGTTACTGTCGTAGTAGATGCAGACAAGAAACCATAGATATGATGTATCTTGAATTCAGTAAGGTGTTTGACAGTGCCTTGTGACATTCTCATTAGAAACTAGGAAAAGATAGTCTAGATTAAGTTACTATACCGTGCATGCATGCCAAAGACTATCAATGGTTCACCGTCAAACTAGAAGGAAGTATTTAGTGCTTTCTGGTGTGTGTATTCATTTTAATGGAAAAATAGGCCAAAAGGACATGACCCAATCACTGTCCAACATTAAACAAAGTTTGGGGGTTGGTATGTGAATTATTGCATTTATCTACTTTGCCTGCTTAGTACTATGTCAACACATGCTTAAAAATTCTTTTAACTTTTTATTAAATATACAGATAAAAAAGAAAAATAATTAAAGCCTTTGAAATTTTTAACCATATTTCTTGTTCTCTTTCCCTTTATCTGGACATAGTTTTGAAAAGGAAAACCTGCTTGTTTGTTAGTCTCTTAGGTGGTATAAAATGCTAATAACTCCTTTTAAGGAGAAAAGAAGATATTAGTTAAGATAAATCGGAACTCTTGTTGATGTTCCTGTGAAAGTCTGGTTCCATTTTAGATTAGATAGCATTTGGGATTCAGCAGAAGTTGATAGAATTGGTAGAGTTGGTGATGTCATCTGGATCCCTTTCTCTGGTCTGGTTTGGTGAGGACTTCTCTCAGGATAAGGACAAAAAGGGCTCGGGGTCCCAGGAGGTGGTAGGAATAGAAGCCTAGTAAATAGTGAAGTTTGTTGTAGTACTCTTGGTCTGTTCTTCCATCCTCTGCACTCGACATATCTTTCTGAAGGGACCCAGAAAGAAACTAATGTGTGGAACAGTCAGTTTCTTTATTTGTCCAATAGTGATAGAAATGTAGCCGTGTTAGTCTGGGGTAGCTGAAGCAAAATGCAGGATAATGTTCCCTTGCAACAAACCCCGTTGCCAGCTTTGTCCACATATTTATTCTGCTGATACCATTATTGGACCTAACCAAGTGAGTTATAAGATCAAGAACACATATTCCTGCGCATCCAGAAATATAATATAAGCTATCATGTGCCGAAAGTGTCCGTCTGCTATGTACATTGGACAAACATCTCAGACACTTCGCCAAAGGATTAATGCCCACAAAACAGATATTAGACAAGATCACAAAGAAAAAACAGTTTCTTGCCATTTTAACCAGAAAGGACACTCTCTCAATGACTTAACCACCTGCATTCTGCTACAAAGACCTTTTACATCTGCACTTGAAAGGGAATCCTCTGAACTGTCATTCGTGTTAAAATTCGACACTCTCCAAAGAGGATTGAACAAACACTTGAACTATCTTACACATTATCAAGATAGCTTTCCCAATTATCACCTCTAATACCATTAACTCACAAACATCCCACTCTCCCCATCTCTAATATCGTCAATTCACAGACACTTACCTTCCTTCCTTCCCCCCCCCCCCGCATCCCCCTCCTGTTCTGAAATGTGATTTGTCCTTTTCATATGTGTTCATTTTTTTAAATTGTATCCTTTGGTGTATATGGTTGTGACTATTTTCTTCCACTATTTGATCTGAGGAAGTGGGTCTGGCCCACGAAAGCTCATCATCTAATAAACCATCTTGTTAGTCTTTAAAGTGCTACAGTGTCCTGCATTTTGCTTTATTTGTCCACTAATTAAGCCTATATTCATGTGGTTTATTACAATTCAGCCTCTGAAAAAGAGCAGATGTTTTTCGGTTAGATTAATTCAGTCTGCCTCCATTTTTTTAACCTGTTTCCTGTCACCATTTGTTGTTATAGAGACATTTTATGAAATTTAACATACTTTGCACATTGAGAATTACAATCAGGATAAATTTTACGGCCCATTTATCACAACAAGTCCTAAAGGGGACTGGACTTGGTCTGATACTATTCAATATTTTCATTAATGACTTGGATAATGGAGTGGAAAGTATGCTTTAAAATTTGCAGATGACACCAAGCTAGCTCTTGGGTGGACAGGATTAAAATTAAAAATATCCCTGACAAATTGAAGAACAGGTCTGAAATAAATAAGATGAAAGTCACTAAAGAAAAGTGTAAAATTCTACACTTAGAACAGGTGTCCCAAATTCCTGACCTGCGGGCCAACCCTGCCTAAAGCAATTGTGCAATCTGGCCTAGGACTCCTGGCAAGCCAGGGAGGAGCTATCCATTACAACAGTGTTTCTCAACCAGTGGTACAAGTACCTTTAGGGGTACTCGAGAGAAGTCTGGGGGGTACGTCAACACACCTGAAATGTGGAGAAAACTGAATTTTTGTTTTAAGTTTTACAGCACTTTATATTTTTGTACTTTTTACACCCAAAAATGTCATCATCCACCTGGCTACGATTAAGTTGTTTAAACAAATGTGTTGCAATGGTAGAAAACAATTTTGTGTGTACTTATAACTTTTTTTTAAAAGGGGGTACTTTTAAAAAAAAGGTTTTGAAACACTGCATTATAAGACCCCCCAAACCCGCCCCTTCCACCATCACCATGGCCTCTCCCCTTTGGCATCCAATCCTCCAAACACTTGGAGGCTATAGTGTAGACGTAGCCTGAGAGTAAATTAACTCCTGTGACAGTTTACCAAAGGCCTTGTGCATTTTCTATCACTGACAATTTAAAATCAAAATTATATGGTCCTCTAAAAGATATGATTTAATAATTATTTTGGAGATGCTCTATGACCTGGGCTATATTGGAAATTGACTAGATGATCAGAGTGATTCCTTCTGGTCTGAGGCGATTATATACATGTCATATACATTTACAGGCTTTGTCTGCAGTAGTCCAGCTTCATAAGATAAAAATGTTTCACTTTTCCAACTTCAAAGTAAGTAAAACTCAAGGTTCATAAATAAACTGAATTTGTTCAACATCTTGCAGCTATTCGGTGAAGAATATTGGTTGTTTTAGTGGCTAAAATGTAAAATGTTTAAGAACATCCATATATTACTCACCTAACTCAGTCATGCCAAAGAGAAGCCTGTTAATGAAACTTACCCAGAAATTCCATCTGTCCATTGGGGGGAAGACCCCTTTGCAGCTAAATGGAGAAAAAAAAACCCTTTGTATTTAATAACCACTTAATTTTTTTTAAATTGATTGACAGACACAAATTGTTACTTTAAATCAAAGAACTTTTTTCATAAGGCATTTTAATGAGGGGTTTTTTTCCTTTCCTTTTTTAACATTCCCTTTGATCCTATGCAATCTTCAATTCTTGCTATGGGATTTTTTGCCTACTTTCAGCCAGCTGTTCAGTGAGCCCTTTTCTGGATGCATCTGGGGAAAAACATATATGAGCAGTAGGACTAAGCATTTACATTAGCATGATTTGAGGGGCAAAGCACCACAGAAAGACTGTACCATAAATATTTTCCCTTTGTTAAGAAAAATAATTCATTTCTCATCTATGCTTCACCCATTTCCAAGAGATAATGGGTTCAGGATGAAAAAGTGACTGACTGACATTGAAAGGAATGTTTTTCAAGGAGACCGTGTCCCTAGGGCTCTTTGAGCAGTAATTTGATGTTTAGATTTGTGTACCTCATTATTTTGAAGGTCTAATATTTTCTTGGGTCATGATCCTGCAAGTGGCTTTGGTCAGATTTGAAGAATCTGTACTCTTAGAGGCAGTTACAGGATTTGGGTGTTAGTCTTGGTCTACACTATAGAGTTAGGTCTAACTACAATACTGCTTCTGTAAATCACTCATTCTAACAAGCTCATAATTGTACCTCTGTAAGAAGTGTAATGCTTAGGTTGATATAGTGTCTGGGTAGACATTGTGGGTATGTCTAGACTGCATGCCTCTGCCGACAGAGGCATGTAAATTAGACTATCTGTCATAGTCAATGAAGCGGGGATTTAAATATCCCCCGCTTCATTAAAATAAAAATGGCTTCCACGCTGTGCCAGCTCAGCTGAACTTTGGCATAGCGCGACAGGCAAGACGCAGCTCGGTCTACAGGGAATGCCTTTGTCAACCGCTCCCTTATGACTCGTGAAACGAGGTTTACAGGAGTGGTCGACAAAGGCATTCCCTGTTGACCGATCTGCGTCTTGACTGCTGCGCTGTGCTGACGGTTAGCTGAGCCGGCACAGGGCGGTGGCCATTTTTATTTTAATGAAGCAGGGGATATTTAAATCCCTGCTTCATTGACTATGTCGGGTAATCTAATTTACATACCTCTGTTGGCAGAGGCATGTAGTCTAGATGTACCCTGTGTTATTTACATTGCCTGTTGTTTGTCACTCCCATGTAGGGCTCAAAGCTGGAGCTTCCACCCACTTGAGAGATAACAGTTTAAGTGCTGAGACCTGCAGGCAGCTGACGGCTTTGCTCCCCCCAGAGGAGGGAGTGAGGGGGTTCCTTCTGTGGGGCCTGACATCTGTCTTTTGTCTCTGTGGTAGGAAGCATAATATTCAGTAAGTGCATAAAGCATTATGAGAAAATCATCAAGCTTTAGATTCTTAGGATTTTTCTTTGCACAAAAGAGGTGGGAGAAAAATCCCTATGTCCTTCTCCAAACTATGCTAGTAAATATAGATGTTAATTCTTTGAGTTGCAGGGCATCAGTTTAGAAAAGCATCTCTGTTCAGGAGAGTAGAAGCCTGTGCTTAAAGCCTGTTGACATAAATGGGACATAGACTGGTTAAAGTTGAAAGGTGTTTGAGTGCTTTCTTGAGTACAGATAGATCTAAGTATGAACTTGAGCATTTTCCTGCCCTGCAGCTTGACTATATCTATACAACTGTTACATTTGTGTTAAAGTAATGATTGTTATCTCTTTAAATCTTATACTCACAAGAGTCATTCTTTTTTAAGAAATAATTCACAAATAGCCATTTTGTGTGCAACATAAAAAAGTATACATATGATACCATTTCAAATGTAAATAAGAGATGAAAAGCCACTGCCACTTTTTTGGCAGTGCCTATAAACTGTTTTTGCTGCTTCAGATCTGTGTTCAGCTTCTTACTGGCTGCACTGATTCATCAACAGGAATAAATAACAGAGTTATTTCAATAAAAATCCAATATAGATAGCAAATCACACTTACATAACTGCCTATATGTAAGCATCCCACAGTGCTGCACAATAGTTGTCAAATTAAATTCCATTTAATTAAAATCTCAATCAGACAGATCAGCTTTCGGTTCAGTTAAAAAAATCACTATTTTGTGTCACTGTATTTGATATTAGGATATAACGAAGATGAGGTGCTAAATAGCTGAGGACTTGATGAGCTCAATCAAAAGTTCTGCATTACTAACAAACATATTCTCCTATCTCATGACAAGTCAAAAATAAACAGTTGAGTTGGAGTCAGTGTAGTGTCATATTTTCAATAACCATTTCAAATCACCTTTCACAATAACTTTTTTAAAATGTGCTTTGGCAATTTTATGTTGAAATTTTGTGTGTCTGAGTGTTCTATATTTACATGATCTCAAAAAAATAAAAAATATATAATCAGAGCTTAAAGCATGTCTAACGTTGCAGCTAAATACATAGTTGCAGTCTTTTTTCCTTTGAAAACTACATGAAATGAAGACTATGTACTAAAAGACTATGTTTTCTAAGTGCTGGATCCTTTCATGAGTCCTAGTTTTTAGCAAAAAACCCCCAAAAATCCTAAAGAAGAAATATGTGTAACTATTACAAAACTAAATAAAATGCACTGGGTTTTCCTTACAACTAACTTTAAGGCCAGAAAAGACCCCTTTGGGTCCAGCCCCCTGCTTTGGGTAGGGTATGAAAGAAGCCAGAGAGGGTGCACAGTGAATTCCCTCAATATAGTGGAACCATTCACTGGTATAAAAAGTGGAAGACCATACAGTAATGGCAAAAGTTAAAGTCAGGCATGAGCAGCTCTAGCTTATGCATAACTGGGAAGTTCCAGATCTAGCATTGCAACCATGCTTTTTGAGGGCCCACATCAAATCTGAGAAATCTCCAGTTTAAAAAACAACATTGAAATTGGCCTTTCAAAAGATGTTTTATTGAAGATAAATGACTGAGTTTTGTTGTACAAATCAAGTATACTGTTGTTTCCCAGTGTTCTTTCCACATCCGTCCCACACTATGACTCTTCACAGAAGACATTGTTATAGTAAAACTTCTAATTAAATGCATACAAATAGATAAAGCTAAAACCAAACTAAAACCAGCCACAATCACTCCCAAAATATTAAGAGATTAAGAATAAAAAGCTGTCAACCATATAAAAGGAATTATACTGTAAAACCCTTGAACATTGTGAGACCAAATTACTACTTATGGAATTATAGACATAATTATGCTATTTAGAAAACTAAAAAGAACATACCATTACTATACTAACCAAAGAGGCAAAAATCTATTTTCTTCCTTTTCCTCAGTAGCTAGAGATGGAATAGTAGATACAGAGGCCTTTTAGTTACTCTAAAGAATTCTCTCCTAGCTGTCTGTCTGCTTGGTGTTACCAACGTGCTCAGGATCTAACTGCTCACCATCATTGGGATCTGGAAGAAATTTTCCTCCAGGACAGATTGGCTGAGATTCCTCTTTTCCCCTTTCTTCTGCAACATGGAGCATGGTCACTTGTAGGGTTAAACTAGAGTAAATGGTGGATTTCCTGTAACTTAAAGTCTTTAAATCACGATTTGTGGATGTCAGCAATTCAGTCAGAGATTAAGAGTGTTACAGGAGTATGAGGTTCTGTGGCTGGCAATGTGAAGCAGGTCAGACTAAATGAACATGATGGTCTTTTCTGGCCTTAAAAGTCTGTGGATCTATGAAATACTTTTCTCCTGATGCATAATTAGATTCCAGAACTCATTCCACAGGGATTTGCTGGGGCCAGTGATGTATCTTTTGTTCTTGCTGATTATATGAACATCCAGAATTATCATAATTAAATACAAACATTTTGGAAGGGATATTAAACCCCATGGCTCAAGCCATAAGACAATATTTTACTATTAGAAATGGATGAGACAAAAGGTAAGGGGCGGATTATTTTACTTCTACTGACTGGGATAGTCTTTCATCTTCTTTTAATGCATCTGATCTGACCACTGTCAGAGAAGGAAGATTGGACTACATAGACTTTGGATCTGATCCATTAATGCAATTTCTATGTTCTTATTTCTTGTGCATAACTCACAAATCTGAGGCCCATAAGGAAAGCTCACAATGCAAAAAATTAAAAATAGTTAGCAATGGAACTACAAGCCCTCCTTAAAAACTTGTGTTGTATTGTTTGTCTCCATTTTCCCCAGTTTGAGTTTCTTCCATTGCGGGTCAGGGGGAAACAGTAGAGAGCACTACAGCTTCCATGTATTCTTTCAATAGATAGCAGAAGGCTAAAATAAAAATTAATTTACTGACAATTATAGCAATTCCTTTTAGAGGTTCTGCTCTCTCAGTTCACTCTTTAACCCTGAGAATCTATATTTATTTAGCTTTCATTTGATTTTCTGTGATCTCTAACTTTCTGGATAATAAAATCTTTTCCTTGATTAATGAGGGTGAAACTGCTTTAGCTGACTATGTTTCAGATGTAGAGCTCTCTTGGGAGATACTTGTAAGCTGCAAGCTCTTGTACAGCATTAGATGATATTTCCAGTTCAGCCACCTCAACTATACGTGTCAGTTTTAGGGATCCAACTGGGTTTCTGCAGAGTAGCCTACAGGTACAATAGTTTTCAGGAAGGTTCATCCTAACTATAATCAGGCTCCTAATTGATTAGAGTAGAAAAGTGTTCATATACTTTGGATAAGTCCCTCAGATCTTATGGGCAGGCTCCCCTGGGATGTGAACATGAAGGAGAAAGGAGTCCAGGAGAGGTGGCAGTATTTTAAAGAAGCCTCATTAAAGGCACAGGAAAAAACAATTCTGATGTACAGTAAGAAAAACAAATATGGTAAACGACCAGATTGGCTTACCGGGGAAATCCTTGATGAGCTCAAACACAAAAAGGAAACTTATAAGAAGTGGAAACTTGGACTAGGGAGGAGTATAAATATATTGCTCTAGAAGGCAGCGGAGTAATCAGGAAGGTGAAAGCGCAATTGGAATTGCAGCTAGCAAGGGATGTGAAGGGTAACAAGAAAGGTTTCTTCAGGAATTTTAGCAATAAGAGAGTTATCAGGGACTGTGTGGGGCCTTTACTGGATGAAGGAAGTAACCTAATGACAGATGATGTGGGAAAGGCTGAAGTACTCTATGCTTTTTTTGCCTTGGTCTTCACAGAAAAGGCCAGCTACCAGACTACTGCACTAGGCAACGCAGTATGGGAAAGAGGTGGGCAGCCCTCAGTGGAGAAAGAACAGGTTATGAGTTATTTAGAAAAGCTAGACATACACAAATCCATGGGTCTGGATATAATACATCCAAGGGTACTGAGGGAGTTGGTAAATGTTATAGCGGAGCTTTTGGCCATTATCTTTGAAAACTCATGGAGGCTGGGAGAGATCCCGGATCATTGGGAAAAGGCAAATGTAGTGCCCATCTTCAAAAATGGGTAGAAGGACAATCCAGGGAACTACAGACCAGTCAGTCTATTCACAGTCCCCAGAAAAATAATGGAAGGGATCCTCAAGAAATCCATTTTGAAGCACTTGGAAGAGAGGACAGTGATCAGGAATAGTCAACATGGATTCACAAAGGGCAAGTCATGCTTGACCAATCTAATTAGTTTCTACGATGAGGTAACTGGCTCTGTGGATATGGGAAAGTCAGTGGATGTGATATACCTTGACTTTAGCAAAGCTTTTGATACAGTCTCCCACAATATTCTTGCCAGCAAGTTAAGGGAATATGAATTGGATAAATGGACTGTAAGATGGATAGAAAGCTGGCTAGACTGTCGGGCCCAATGGGTAGTGATCAACGGCTCAATGTCAGGTTGGTAGTCGGTTTCTAGTGGAGTGCCCCAAGGATCTGTTCTAGGACTGGTTTTGTTCAACATCTTTATTAATGACCTGGATGAGGGGATGGATTGCACCCTCAGCAAGTTTGCAGATGACACTAATATAGGAGGAGAGGTAAATATGCTGGAGGGTAGGGATACGGACCAGAGTGACCTGGACAGATTGGAGGATTGGGCCAAAAGAAATCTGATGAGGCTCAACTAGGACAAGTGTAGAGTCCTGCCCTTGGGACGGAAGAACTCCAACCATTGTTACAGGCTGGGGACTGAATGTCTAAACAGCAGTTTGTCAGAAAGGGACTTGGGGATTACAGTAGATGAGAAGCTAGATACGAGTCAATAGTGTGCCCTTGTAGCCAAGAAGGCGAATGGAATATTAGATTGCATTAGGAGGACATTGCCAGCAACTCTAGAGAAGTGATTATTAACCTTTTTTTGGCAGCGGTGAGGACACATCTGGAGTATTGTGTCCAGTTCTGGGGCCCCCACTACAGAAAGGATGTGGACGCATCGGAGAGGGTCCAGCAGAGGGCAACCAAAATGATTAGGGGGCTGGAGCATATGACCTATGAGGAGAGGCTGAGGGAGTTCGGTCTATTAAGTCTGCAGAAGAGTAGAGTGAGGGGGGATATGACAGCAGCCATCAACTTCCTGAAGGGAGGTTCCAAAGACGATGGAGAAAGGCTGTTCTCAGTAGTGACAGATGGCAGAAAAAGGAGCAATGGTCTCAAGTTACAGTGGGCGAGGTCTAGGTGGGATATTAGAAAAAACTATTTCACTAGAAGGGTGGTGAAGCACTGGAATGGGTTACCTAGGGATGTGGTGGAATTTCTATCCCTAGAGGTTTTTAATTCTCAGCTTGACAAAGCCCTGACTAGGATGATTTATTTGGGACTGGTCCTGCATTGGGCAGGGGGCTGAACTTGATGACCTCCTGAGATCTCTTCCAGCCCTATGATTCTATGATTAAACAGCTCCCTTCAGTCCTTCCTGCATATATCTGAAATTGTATTTGAAATTAGAATGTCAAAGAGCAGTGCATCTGCCAAGGGTTTTTTGAAGTCTCCTACTTGTTGGGTGCTACTAAAGGTAATAGCTATGCTAGATAAAATTCAGAAATCAATGAAATGTCCTGGAAGTTAACTTAATTCAGAAGTAACCCCCTCATGGATGACCATACCCTTAGAAGCCCTTCTCCTTAGAATACCTTTTTAGTGTAGTTGAAGCTCTCTAGCATGAATTGTTTGGTGCTCAGAAGCAGCATCTTTTGGTCCTCTTGGAGAGGATACCTCCTCCCAAGTGAACAGCAGAAAAATGTGGTTTTAGTCCTTTGTCAGCAGGAAGATTGGATTTATGTCTGTGCAGTTATTCCATACTGGTATAAAATAGAATAGCACATGGTACTTAGAAAGCTTCTGTCAAACAATGTCCAAAAATTGTATTGGCAATATCTAATTGTTATTGTATTTATGTTAATGTACAGCTAGTGAACTTTGGTATCATTCTGACTGGCATATTGATGTCAGCAGCAAGACATGTATTGTATGTGTGCAAAAGCAACAATTAAAGATCTACTATTTAAAAAGGAAAGAATGTGTATAATCAAACAATCAGTTAAAATCCTGCCATCAGCCAGACAGGATACCTGCTATTTGACACTAAATTAATTTGAATGAGAGCTTTCAAAGAGTCAGTAACTGTCAGATCTTTAGCTTGACATGATCTGATTTCAAACATAACAATGGTGGGGAATTAAAATGAAAATTAATTTATGAACTGCCAGACAAAAAGACGCAAATGAAGAAGTGGACAAAATATAAAATCATGAAATCAGTTAACTTTTTTTTTAGTAGCAGGTATGAACTGTACAGGGGTATAACTGTGCCCTGCAGTCCTAAACAGTGACATGATACTGTGGAATCAATCCCAATTTATGTATCAAGCTATTATATATTCATAGCCATTACTGAATAGTGTGACAGACAGAAATATAATGCAGAGCCTGATTCTTTCTGTCTTATTTGTGTGATTGCAGTTGGGGCTACTTGAAGAGTAAGATACTCAGAAAGTCCATGGGTTAGACTGGCCTAACTCTATGATAATAAAAGTAATAAATACTACTAGCAAGAGTCGGGTGGCAAAATTGGACCCTTAAAATTATTTAATTTCTCCATAGAATGTAGTGTATCATCTGCCTCTGTGTCTATTGCTTTTTTCAGTTCATTAGACAGATTTGCAATAATGGCGTCAAAAGAATGGTGGACTTCTATGTATAACATCTTAGGAAAGGGCACAAGAAGAAACTGAATGACTAGAGAAGTTTAGTCACCAGTGCAATCTACATAGTATATATTTAAACATTTAACTTTATTAAAATATTTTTCTTACAAAGGCCTGGTTTTGTAGTACTTAATGAATCTTTCTGAATTAGGACACATTTTACCCTCAAGCACTTTGATGAAACTACTTAGAAGTCAATTTTTAACCCTCCCATGAGAAAATATGAAACTTGCATTATTTTTTCATCATTTTCAAATACTCATAACATTGCTTCCATTTGGTGAAAAATATTGTCAGATCACAATGTTTGACAATCCAGTGTGTTGTGTTTGTGTGGAATGGTGATCTGTTTCACTCAGCATCTTTTAAAAATGAAAGAGAAACAAACAAAAACTGTTAGACTTTTTCTCTAGAATACATTTCTTGATGTATGAAGGCCTTACTCTCATTTACACTCACACCTCTTTATATCACTCTGTCACAGGAAAGGCACTTTAATGTACATATAAACCAGATACAGATATTCTATTTTCAAGACTTGAAACTAAGATGATTTTGATACATATATTGCTTTGCAAATGATAGGCACTCTTTAAACTTTCAAACAGTAGAACATTCTCTAACTCTAGAATGATTGATTCATTTTACTTTCAGTTTTGTATCAAGCAAACAAAGAAATAAACCACTTCCACTAGCCTCAGTATATATTTTTTGCTCTAGGTAGGGTAACTATTACAAAATAACATCAATTGTAGTGCTTCTTTCTTTTGTATATAACTCCATCTCACTTAGTAAATTATGCTTTGTATTGAACATTATAAATTCAGTGATTCAGTCTTTTGAGATAACTCTTTTCTTTTTTAGAGCAAGATTGTAGTATTGACAAAAATCCCTAAAAGGGGTATTACAAAATCACAGCAATATATGGGGATAGCCCACTTCTGTACTCTGATGGGATGCAGCTTAATCCTCCAAATATTGGCAGTCAGGGATTTTGCTAGTAAAATAAAATTGTACAGGAATGTACTTGTGGCAGATACAATACACATAGTAACTGAAAACATTGGATTCTTTGGACTATTTTCTTTATATAAAATAATCAATGTTGCATGCTTTTAACATCATTGAAGGAATAAACTGTACCTTTATTCACCAGATTATGACTCTGACAAAAACAGGATGAATAGACAAAAACAGGAATGCTTCCTGACTTCTGACTTTCTTTACTGTTTGTGACCTCAAGAGTGAACTACTAGGATGTACACTATGCTATACCTTATTATTTTCCCCACCCAAAACCTATAGCTAGTGAAGAATCAAGTTACCTGCTTATCTGGCAGAACTAGTTTATGTTATACATTAAACCTATCCTCTGAAGTCTATGGAAGTTAGGGTATGTCTACACTACAAAGTTAGTTCGAACTAACGGACGTTAGTTCGAACTAACTTTAATAGGTGCTACACTAGCGCTCCGCTAGTTCGAATTTGAATCGAACTAGCGGAGCGCTTAGTTCGAACTAGGTAAACCTCATTTTACGAGGACTAACGCCTAGTTCGAACTAGCTAGTTCGAACTAAGGGCTGTGTAGCCCTTTAGTTCGAACTAGTGGGAGGCTAGCCCTCCCCAGGTTTCCCTGGTGGCCACTCTGGCCAACACCAGGGAAACTCTATGCCCCCCTCCCGGCCCCGGACCCCTTAAAGGGGCACGGGCTGGCTACGGTGCCCGTGCCAGGTGCAAGCCTGCCAGCACCCAGCTAGCAGACCCTGCACCTGGTACGGCACAGAGCCACCCACCCGATGCCCCCCAGCCCACCCCCTCTTGCCGGGACCAGGCTGGCGGCTCCCGGGAGCTTGCCCTGGACCGCAAGAGGCGGGCACCTTCCTGGGCTAGTGCGGACATCGTGGACCTCGTCCACGATCTCCGCACTAGGCACAGGAAAGTGGCCGGCTAGGGCAGGAGAGCTGCCAGCCTGGCCACCCAGGAGCAGGTGTGCATGAAAATCAAGGGGGTCCACTGAGACCCCCGACACTGAGCCCTGAGCTTACAATGGCCGTACTGGGTCAGACCAAAGGTCCATCTAGCCCAGTAGCCTGTCTGCCAACAGCGGCCAACCCTAGGGACCCTGGAGGGGATGGACCGAAGACAATGACCAAGCCATTTGTCTCGTGCCATCCCTCTCCAGCCTTCCACAAACTTTGGGCAGGGACACCACTCCTACCCCCTGGCTAATAGGACTCCATGGACCCAACCTCCATCACTGTATCTCACTTCCCTTTAAACTCTGTTCTAGTTCTAGCCTTCACAGCCTCCTGCAGCAAGGAGTTCCACAGGTTGACTATTTGCTTTGTCAAGAACAACTTTCTCTTACTAGTTTGAAGCCTGCTACCCATTCCTTTCCTTTGGTGTCCTCTAGTCCTTCTTTATGGGAACTCAGGAAGAACTTTTCTGAATGCACCCTCTCCACCCAACCCCTGCTTTTAGAGACCTCTATCCTGTCCCCCCTCCGTCTCCTCTTTTCTAAGCTGAACAGTCCCAGTCTCTGTAGCCTTTCTTCATCTGGGACCTGTTCCCAACCCCTGATCGTGTTAGTTGCCCTCCCCTCTCCCAGCCTTTCTCTTCCCCTCTCCCACCTCCTTTTCCCAGTCTCCCCCAGTTTTTTTCAATAAAGACAGAGTCAATGTTGGAAGAAACGTTATCTTTATTTTGTACATCAATAAGAAGAGGGGCTAGGGAAGGGTAAGTGGAAGGAGGTGAGGGAGGAATGGGGTACGAGCCCCCGATGGGGAGGACTGGGCTGACTCTGCGGGCTTCTGGGGGTGGAAGCTCTCCTGCAGCCCCCCAATTACTCCCTCTCCCCAGATGGCAGCCTGCGGCAAGTGCAGCCGGGCTGATGGCCGAGTGGTGTGATGTGCCCAGTGTGGGCACTCAGGGCACTCCAAGCCAGAACTTCTTTGGAAGCGGGGCACCCCTTAGAACTGTGTGTCCGGGGTGGGGGTCGGGACCCTTTAAGCGCAGCCCTCGGCTAGCCTGAGACAGCATCTCCACGCTCTAAGTCCTCCTTTTATGCCCTGCCGGCACTGCTTCCGGCCATCCTTAAGCCCTGTTCAGAGTCCACTCAATGTGGACTTACTAGTTCGAACTAGCAAAACGCTAGTTCGAACTAGTTTTTAGTTCTAGACGCGTTAGTTCGAACTAGCTTAGTTCGAATTAACTAATTCGAACTAAGTTAGTTCGAACTAGCGCTGTAGTGTAGACGTACCCTTACTGGTTGGTTTGAGTTTTGATATATAAATAATTAAATGGGTTTTATTTCTCTGGGCCTAGTACATGAGCATACTTACTTGTCAATATTGTGATGTCTGAGATCATATAGAAGAATTGTGTTAACAGTTCTAGTATTGATCATCTGATGTTAGATCCTCAGCTGATGTACATCATTTTTTCTCCACTGAAGTCAAAGTAGCTATGTAGTATATCCTGAAGATTCGGTAACGGGAGACTAGTGACAACTCTGGAATTGCTTCTCCTTTAGGATTGCAACAGCCCAGCTATGCTGAACTTCAGGGTAGATGACAAAGTTTATCTGTTTCTCAAGCTTTTGCTTGAATGGCTTGTGGAAGAAATGTATTTGTTCTCTCTAAGGGGATCGATGTTCAGCAACAATGGACAACATGTTATGCATTTTCTTTACAAAAGGTAAATGAATCCCAGAATGCTTTTGATCACAATGTACATACATAACTTTCTTGTAACTGTTTTAAAATACAGCTGTGACACGTTGGATTAGCAACAGAGTGCCCCAAATGTGAGCAGAAACTGCAGCTTTGGGACAGGCACTCAGTGAAGTGAAATGCATGCCCCAGTTCAATTGGGCTACTTGCATGCTTTTAAATGTAGCATGTGTGTAAGTGCTTTGCTGCACAGAGATTAGCCAACCAGGTCTAAGAGCTCAGTCCACAGATGGAAGCATCTCAAAGAAAGCACAGAGATGGGAGTAGGAAAGGAGGTTGAAGCTAGCATTTGTGTTAGACAGCTAGAATATGGTACCTTTAATGAATGAACCAGGCTTCATGTAATATAAAGGGTCCAATTTGGTTCTCATATTAGTTTAGGGCTGTGGTACATTCAGGGTGCAATCCAGATTAATGAACAGCTGTGTGCCATGAAATTTCCAATCTGTGGTACTGGTTTGCTGTGAGATCTACAACTCCTGGTCTGCTTACAAACAGCCACCAGCATATCAATTACCCCAAATTATATTGTGTAAGTGCTACAGCCAGACATTTTTTAATTAGACTGCAGAGCACCAGCAGCAAACTCCCAGTCCTAGACTTTCTCCAGACAAATGCATCTTGTACTGCCCAGTTTTCTCTTGGACAATAAAAGCTCATATAAAATCTGGCATTTTATTAATGGAAATGATATTAAAAATCCTCTTAGGCCTAGTGGAATTTCCCAAACATATTTAATTCAAATATGCTGGTTTAAATTTTAAAAAATTAACTACAAAAAGATAGATTTTTAAGTGAATAAAAGTAATGAGGCATAAAAGTGAGAACTGATTACAAGAAGTAAAATGGAACTAATGCCTAACTTTCCAACCTTGAGAGAACTCAACAAAAAGGTCTCTCTCATCATATATTTTAGCAACCTTACCAGCTGAACTTCTTTCAGACAGGATACTCACCCAGTCCAATGCCACTTGCTTGGCTCTTCAGGTGTTGTGGGTGCTGTGGGAAGGGGGAAATGATTTAGGGCATCTGCTCTTTTCTTATAATTCTTTCTCTTCTTTGAGAAGTATCTTCTGCTTAGGTGAAGGAGATAGATCTGTGTGGACAGGAAACCAAAGCTGTCAAATACAGATATTTTTGCTGAAAACCTCTTACCGTCATCCTCACCATTTACCCATTTTATTTTGCTGACACCTGGCTGAAGTGTCAGCTTGCCTTTTGTTTCTGGGTAACTGATTTGTGGCCTCTCCTTGTAGTTGGAATATCTCTCAGTAATACCATACAGTAAAATCTTATCACTTTACATATAATATTGCCATAAATACTTTATCAGGACAACAATGACCAGCAAATTATGAATTTTCAAATGATATCTTGCAGCACACAAAGTTTATCATAATCCTGTAAAATGGGTGAACGTGGGATACAGACCATCACAAACACATGTAATTAACTTTCACTTCATTGGAGTTGTCCTTGATTTATATCTATGTAGCTGAGATCAGAACCAAGTTCCAACTATGTAATAGTTAGGTAACCATTTGCATACTGTAATAGCTAGGTAATTTGCTTACTGTAATAACTAGGTAATCATTTACTTACTGTATCTCCTCCTTGCCTTCCTATCTAGTCCCTGATAGCAACTTTTTGTTGTTGGAGAGTTTAGACATAATTACTTTTTAAAAGCACTCCAACTCTTTATTCACAAATGTTCTGTCCAAATATGAGGCAAAATTTCTGATGAACGTATTGACTTTAGGACTGAACTAGAAATTATCAGATCCCTTGACTATGCTCCCTATTGCCAGGTCCAAACATTGGGATCAAACATTTTCGAAAGGAATAAGTTTGATGAATACTGTGCAGAATGCTAACCAAAATTCCGGAGTGAAGCTGAGACTCTTCTGCATAGCAGAACACCACCCATATTTGTCACTGCTATAGGGTCTGATCCAGTGCTTATTGAAGTCATTTGAGACTCACGTTAATTTCAGTGGGTGTTAAACAAACTCCCTATTGCCTAGAGAAGACATGATAAAACTGACTTTATTTCATTGCCAGCCATCACCATAGTACTTGAGTTTATAATGTGGCAAATCTAATGTAGCCAAGCTGTCTGTGATGATTCTAATTTAAAATGCACAGCCATGAATTGGTGTTATCAAAGACATGATACTAGATCTGGTGGTAAAGTTGTAAAAGATAATTCATTTCTCATTAGCTATCTTAAGATTTTTAATTATAAATATAATGTCTGCTTTTGGAAGGGTAAAAAATTGTATAGTACTGTAATTTGATTTATTATAGTGCTCTAATTATACTGCATATCTATTAATGTATCTGCATATGAGTATTAAAATTGGATCATCACATTTTTGACCTGCTTTATTAGGTCAAAAAGTCACAGATTACCCAAGAGTAATCTTATTCCAGACACGATTGCACTCTAATTCAACACATGGCTAACCAAAAAGATACCACTGTTCTTCTCAGGGTTGCAGCAGCTGGTTTAACATGTTGAGTGCATTTTAACATTTTGTGGAAAATCTTCTTCACCTTTACACACAGGAATAGTCCTGAAGCAGTCGTATGAATATGGTGAACAGAATTTTACTCTCAGTCCTAGAACATGTCTTTGTTGTTAGATTCTGATTAAACTCAGACAAAAATGGACAAATTAAAATGGGAACAAATGTTCAAATCATTAATAGCAAGAGCACAGTTTAGTAGAGCTGACCTAATTTTTTTGTTCCATATTTTTTTCTTTGAAAATATATTTTTTTCTAAATCAATGTTTAAGATGCTGTTTTTAATAATCATATTTTTATCCTTATCCAACTTTTCAGTAGCCAAATGGAAAAAGAGCGGAAATGGAAACCAAAGAGTATAAAGGAGGACAACCCCTGTGCCAATAACGTGGAATGGGGAAGAGACGGGATGGGGAGGGCATGGGGCCACAGACTTGTGGTGGGTCGGGGAGCAGTAACATGGTTGTGTCATGTGATAAGGTCACTTAGCCCCCTTTGCTTTGTATCCCTCCTCATTAGTCTCCTCAGGTTGTAAGCGAGGGGTGGGCAAAATATGGCCTACGGTCTGGATCTGGCCTGCCAAGCCATTTGATCTGGCTAGCAGCCTGCCTGCCGAGACCCCGAGACTGTTGAAAAAAACTGGGAGTTCCCGCCTCCTCACCCCCTAGAGTCGTACAGTGCCTAGAGGGAGCCACCAGTCATTTTGAACAGCGAGGCACATTCCTAACAGGGAGTGTGAGGTGCAAGAGATTTTGCGGGCTCCCCAGGCTGCAGGCTCCATTTGACTTGGGGATGGCGAGAGCGTGTGAAATCTCTTCCTCCCACCTCCCGCCAAGGGCATGCAGCACATATAGGGAGCCCATCAGCTATTCAAACAGCTGGCTATTTCCTCTTGGTGCTGTGCAGCCTTAGCGGGGGATTAGAGAGTTTGTGCATTCTCCCACCCAAGGCCCCGCTCCAGCTGTGAAGATTGGCCTGGGGGCAGGGGAGTATGCAAAGTCTCTCACAACCCAGGGACATGTGGTCCTGAGTAGCACAAAGAAAGAACCTCCTTCTGCAACCTGCAGCTGCTGCAGGAGGGAGCCTGCCTTGAGGACCCTGGTGGGTGTTGGCCAGGAGCTGCCTAAAATGAGTGATTCCCGTCCATAGTCTTCCTCTGGTACCCCAGTTCCTCCTATTTCCCAACTCCCTGCCCTAGATCACCACCCAAAATCTTCTGCACACACATCCTGCCCCAACTCACAATTCCCTCCCAGGCCCCACACCCACTACCACACCTCTCCCGCAGGTCAACATTTACTCTTACCCCTCTATTCCCCCTGCACTTCCCATGGCACCACCAGCGCATCGAAGCACAGAACCCCAGCCCCTCTCCTGGTGGGTTTGTAGCGCATGTGTGCTGGCTGCCAGCACCCTGGAGGACCTTAGGACCCAGGAGGAGAGACAGAGGAGCGTCGCTCTGGGCAATGTGCGGCATGCAACGTTTAAAACCAGGAAGGGTGGGTGATAGGGGGAGAGCGTGGAGGGTCTTTCCCCTCTATCCAGGAAAGGCTGGTTGTTTTCTCTCCAGCAGGGTACAGAGACAAGGAAGCTCGTCGTGGAGCTACATCCTCACCCTGCACAAAGCGATGGACTGAGGGCCAACTAGAGACTTGGACTACTGGGGTCAGGCTTTTTGGGTGCACAGGGTTAGGAAACATTAAGTCAGTATGACAGCAGGTAGACAAAAGGGGAAGAGGCTATGACGGTGAGCCTACTGCCTACCAGTTGCCATCCTGCTACAACTACAAATAGAAGGATATGGGTTAGGCAGACATCTTGTTATCAATTTCATTTATCTATTTTATGAAGATGATGAGAATCACGGATCATATGGTTCTAGGCTGGGCGCTAACATATCTCCTATGACTTGATTTTTCTCAGAGTACTATATCTAGATCCAACACTAAATCAGAAGAAGAGTGTGGATCAGGAAGCCAGATCAGTAATGTAAATCTGCAATAACACAGATAAGAATGGGGCTGTGTCTACATTGGCAAAATCTTGCCACCTGTCTACACTGGCCGCGAGTACTTGCGCAAGACCATTGACATTCTAATGTAGGAAATCAGTGCTTCTTGCGCAAATACTCTGATGCTCCCGCTCAGGGATAAGCCTTTTTGCGCAGCTATTCTTGCGCAAGAGGCCAGTGTAAACAGACAATGTTAATTTCTTGCACAAGAAAGCCCAATGGCTAAAATGTCCATCGGAGCTTTCTTGTGCAAGCGAGTGTCTACACTGGCACGGATGCTTTTGCACAAAAGCACATCTCTTGCGCAAAGGCACATGCCATTGTAGACGCTCTCTTGCACAAATACTTTAACACAAAAACTCTTGCGTTAAAAGTATTTGCGCAAAATCATGCCAGTGTAGATGAAGCCTGAGTGTTGGGGGAACAGGAAGAATAGTGACTTCTCACTTAGAAAAGAAAGCTTTAGAATAAGATACTTTATTAAGCTTGCACTTGGAGCTTCATTTAAAGGTTATCTATATGTTGTTTGGTTAAGTGGAAAGAAAGCTGTTGTTCATTTCATGTACATGGGCAGATTCTGGAAGTAAATCTTCGCATAATGAAACAACTGCAAATTCAAAATGTATATAAATGATCTCTTTGTCATCCGTTAGGTGGGAAACACATCACTTTAATATCTTTCAAACTGAGCAGCATAATTATTTGATGAGACCAATCTCCATTATTTATCTCATCCTCTAATTATAATGTATTAGTTTTACCAGTGATTATGGAGAAATTAGTTTAGCCAAGCAAGAAATCAATAATTCAAACCAATAATTAAATTTCATGAGAAAGTTCTATATTAATGTTGGCACACAGTAACTTGCTGACTATTTAATATCTCTCCCCAAGTACCATGCATCCTCCAGATGCAGAGAAATAGAGGCAGAGGGTACTGTTGGGACGAAGAAGTGGGAGAGAGAAAAGGAAGATGGGAAAATAGATTAAGAAAAGTGTAGTGTCTTGTTTGTTAATAGAGTTGCTGCAAAATGGTCTCTGGCTGGCTTAGCCCTGCCAAGTACTGTGGTTTAAAGCTCATCAGCAGTTTGCTCTCCTCCCAATAGGCTTATTCTTCACAGTGAGCCTACATATTAGGCTCACTTTGAAGAGTGAATATAGAGAGAGAGTTGAAATTTGAGCCTCAGAGCTAGCAGGAAGATTTTGCAAATTCAAAATCCTACTGAGCAGCTGAAAAAGAGAGACACACATCTGAAGTGACTTGTGCTGAGTTGTCATTCTGATCATGATTTGTTTTTCTTAAGAAGGCAAAGAAATACTATAGGAATAGAGACATAGGCAAGAGAGGGGATTTCAGTTCTGTTTTCGTTGAAGTCATGTGCTTAAATGCTTTCCTGAATATGTGCTCGGTTCCCAGCTCCTTGTAAGATCAAGACCTACATGCTAAATACTCATTTAAGTGCAGTTTGCCTTGAAGCCAATAGGAACAGCATAGTGGTTTTGGCCAGCCAAGATAGTTTTATGGGTTTATTCATCAAAAAAAGGTGTAGGCCTCTTAAATGCAGCATTGATAAAGCAATTTTTTAAAAGAAATCACAAAACCCATCTGTCATCATGCCTCAGTGAGTCACAGCTGAGGGTGCAAAATTCAGGATAAATTGCTGAGAAATATGGCAGACTCACTCCAAACTAGTGATTATTCTATTATTCACATAGCAGGAGTTATGTGTCTTGCATCAATTTTCTCCACCACTATAGACTTAGCTTCAGACTTAGTTTGTGGAAAATTAAAGGCACAGTAGTGCAGAGTTACAAGAGCGAGTCACATGCCCTTGCATTCTTTGATGATGCATAGAAGCAGCCATTATACATAGTTTGGCAGGCCATCCATTGGCAGGTTCACCAGATGTGGGGAAACCTTTTTCTATGACCCATTGTGTTCTTTAACGGACCATCAACTTGAATGGTCCATCCATTCTGCGCTAGCCAGACTGGATATAAATTACCTTGTGGGTAGTACCTCAGGAGCAAATAGATTTGAAATATTGGTACATAGCAATATTCATAAATGTAGATACAAATATGATATGTATATAAATAGGATAATCATACTCAAAACAGAGATGGACTTTTGGCTATTATATTGGGATCATGAATTTCTCAAAGTCCTAAGACTTTGGTTCCTGGATTCTATTTTGATCCAATATTACAGAGTGGGTCTGAGTAGGATTGCCACGTGTCCAGTATTAACCAGTCCTGTCTGGTAAAAAAATTCAGAAAATACCAGATACCTAAAATGTCCGGTATTTTCTGATTTTTTTTTCCTGGCCAGGAGGCGAAAATCCTGGGGGATTTCCAGGTTCTGCAGGGGAGCTGTCCGGCCTGCCACAGGGAGACAAGATGGTGGACGGCTGCCGTTAGCCTGTTAGGGCCAAAAAACCTCAAAAGAATTTTTTAAAGAGGCCATGTTTATTTATTTATTTGCTCTCAGGGTCCTTTTTTCCCCCCGGGTGTTATTTTTTTGAGGGGGGGGGGCAGTGTTTTTGGTTAAACCATCTGGCAGCTGTAGGTCTGAGTCACATAGGATCAAGGCTCTTTTTCTGTGGAACACATATTTAGATTTCAATCCTGTTAAATTTTATGGCAGTAAAATTTTATAGAAATTGCTCTAAACTGGGGTGGGGAACCGCAGGCCTGGGGTCAAATGTGGCTCCTGGCTTTCCTGGATCAAGTCCCCAAGGCTCCCGGCCTCGCATAGCAATGGGTCTCTGGTGTGTAAGGGGAATGTAGGAAGTGCCTTTTTCCTTCTCAGTTGTGGGCATCTCAGTGAGGGGGTTTTGTGCTTCTCACTTGTGTGCAGTCTTTGGCTGATTTTTCTGTGGGTCACCAGCCCCCAGCCCTGAAACTAATTTATAATTTTGAAACAACAGCTAACTATAGTAATTTTTCATTAACTGTACCTTGTATTGTGTTGCTTTGAGTTTTTAGACATAAAAGGACTGTTCCAAGACCCACTGAAGTCAGTGGGACACATGACATTGACATCTCTGGAGCTTGGTTCAAGCCCAAATTTAGAATTGGCCAGCCTTTTATTTGGTTGAGAAATCAGTAATTAATGGAAGGAAATGTAAAGTCAGTTATAAACTAAGTGATGCATACTTACATGTGTGACAGTAAAAGAACTTCTAAATCTATAATGACTATATCTGCATATAAATCTATATGTTCTTTCCATATGACTTTGGCACACAGCCCTCTCCTTAGCACAATATTTTTTAGTCTATACTAAATTGTTTTATGTGTGTTGAATAAAGTGTTTAATATAGATTTGCCCTGTATCTATTTATTACTGTCGCTCTCTCCTCCCACGTACTTTGTTCTACTTCTATTTGTCCTTCTCTTCAAAATCAACTAGATAATGTATTTAATGTATTAGTGTTATAAGCAGCTAACTTGTATTTAGTGTTAGAAAATTCTGTATTGTTTTCATTTTCATTTTATTTAGTTTAGAGAGACTATTAAGAATTGACAGATTCTAATCATTTTGACAAAATTCATCACTGCCATTAAAGGCAATTCAATTACACTATAGTTGAATGAGGACCTCTGTGATTATAATTAACTCAGGTGGTGTGACTGGAAATGATGATAATTCTTTCATATAAAATAAGAATGATTATCTAATTCTGAATCTCAGCATTACCTTCTCTGAGTTTGTTTTGGGGAAAGATAGAGTTAATAAAATGACTTATAAATCCATAATCAAAGGCATAATATTTGCCCTCAACATCTGAAGTTAAATTCAAGACTTAGGTTTTTTGTAACCTGAAAATTGTGTTGGGTATGGTCCATCTTAACAAGCTGCTAGAGAAAATTTCTCCAACTTATGAAAGGATGGTCCAGCAAGCGTGCTTCATTTTGGATATTTGTTGTGTTGTAAATGATACTAAGGAGATCCAAAAAGCTAAGATGTATTTCTACTTTGCACTGGTCTTTTTTTAAACTTCTTGCTAAAATCCAAAATTTGAAGGCTTCCTGATGTTTTATTTTAATTATAAAATCGCTAGTTTTATTATTTTCCCTTTCCAAAACAGCCTTGCATTAGTAGTGTTTACTCTTGTCTCTTTACTGACAGGAAGAAGAAGAATTTTAGGACATATTTTCATCTTTGAGAGATGAATCTGTAGAGATTAAGGGCTACACTCTGATCTTGAAGTCAGCTGACTTATTTCTAACACATAATGCTATCCCTTCCAACTTTAATATCCCATTAAAAACTCAATGCACCTGATGTCATATATGTGATGGACATTAAATAGACATTAATGCCATGTCTAGGCTACATGGCTCCGTCGACGGAGCCATGTAAATTAGTTTATTCGGCATAGTCAAAGAAACGGGGATATTAATAATCCCTGCTTCATTAAAATAAACAAGACCACCGCGCAGTGACGACAATCAGCTGATTCAGCACAGCGCAACAGTCTAGACGCGGCATGGTCGACAAAGGAAGCCTTTCACGAGGCATACCGGAGTGGTCAACAAAGGCTTCCTTTGTCAACTGTGCCGCGTCTAGACTGCCGCGCGCTGTACCGGATCAGCTGATCATCGGCACAGCATGGCGGCTATGTTTATTTTAATGAAATGGGGATTATTTAAATCCCGACTTCTTTGACTATGCCGAATAAACTAATTTACATGGCTCCATCGACGGAGCCATGTAGTCCAGACATACCCAAAAGGTCATATCAAACTATTGTAGTAGTAAAAATAAAACAAAAGCAAGCAACCAAAATCCTGTTGTACCTTTCCTCATCAACTTTTGAAGACAAGATGGAGTGGGAAGGTTGTGGAAGACTTTGTTAGCAAAGGACTTTTCAATACTTTCACAAATCAGTTTAGGATAGTTATTTAATTTGTTACAGCTACTGTCTCATGCTAAACAAACATTCAACTAGATTAATTTTAATTTTCCCATTTCTTTATTTTACATTGAATCGGCAATTTTAGACAATCAGAGACTTTCCCAGCCAGCTAGCCTATTGGAATAATTGGTGTCAATTAGATTTGCGTGGAGCAAATATGTACAGTGGGATTTTTCTTTGCAAACCTTTCTGTTTCTCTATAGGGCTTTGGTATCCTGCAACGATTTTTCTTGTAATTAAGGTTTAAATACCTAATCCCACCAGATTTGGCACACAGGGAGCTGTCACTCAGCTAATCATACCTTCCTACGTTTCATTGCCATATTCTATGTGAAAACATATTTTTCTCTCAATGCTCCACATGGTTAGGCAATTTTAAAGGCAGTTTATTCAAAAACAATCTGAATAACTAAACCATTTACATTGTAGTCAAAGTCAGTTGATTTTGTGCATTAAATAGTGTTAAAGAAAACATCCAGAGATAAAATATCTACTTATTTTCTCTAACTGACTTTCTATTGCTACCACATTTGGCAATGTGGTAACTGAACTCTATCATTTTATAAGCAAGATATGAGAAGCAATACTTCCATTTCACTCTGCTCTGATCAGTCTCAACTACCGTATTGTGTCCAGTTCTGGGCACCACATTTAAGGAGAGACAAGAACAAATTGGATAAAGTCCAGGAATAGCAACAAAAATGATTAAAGGTCTAGAAAACATGACCTATAAGGGAAAATTGAAATAAAATTGGTTTGTTTAGACTGAAGAAGGGAAGACAGTTTTCAAGTATATAACTGGTTGTTACAAGAAGGAAAAGCATTATTCCTCTTAACCTTTGAGGAGAGGACAAGAAGCAATAGGCTTAAAACTTCCTAAATGTTAAGGTAGTTAAGTACTAGAATAAACTGACTTGGGAGAATGTGGAATCTCCATCATTGCAGAATTTTAAGAGCAGGTTAGACAACTGTCAGGAATGGTCTAGATCAGTGTTTCTTAAACTATGTTCTGCGGAACACTAGTGTTCTGTGAACAACTCGCAGGTGTGCCACGACCTCTTTGTTTTTGTTACTTCTTTGTTTTTGTCTTTTTTGTCCGACAACAATTTATTTTGTTGAAGAAAATTTTCATAGGTGTTCCACATAAAAAATATTACTGCTTGATGTTCCATCGTCTCAAAAAGTTTAAGAAACACAGCTTTAGATGGATATGTCTACACTTGCACCCGAGCTTGGACTAGGGATGTAAATGTAGGCATTCAAAATTGCTAATGAAGCAGGAATTTAAATATCCCGCGCTTCATTAGCAAGATCTCGCCGGCATGCTAGTTCAAATCACAGCTGCTTCGAAAGTGAAAGTGCACACCAGGACATGTTAGTTCAAACCAAACCCTGTGATTTGAACTAACGTTACTCCTCAAAAAATCCCCGCTTTATTAGCAATTTTGAACACCTGCAATTGCATCCCTAGTCCGAACTAGGGGGTAAGTGTAGACATACCTAATGGTGCTTGATACTGCCATGAGAGCAGGGAACTGGACTTAATGACCTCTCAAGATCCCTTCCAGTGCTGTATCTCTATGAGCCTATGGTATCCATATAATTGGCTAGTTGGCTTTTGCATTCTCAAAAAGAAAGCCTAAATGAAAAATTTATTTTTTTCAAAGAAAGTGTGATTTGCTCTGACTTGTACTGGAAAACTAAGGTGCCTCAATTGACTATCCAGTTTTCCCTGCTACTCCAATGGAAAAAGGTCTCCACACTTCCTTTCTCAGTGGTACCAACTGGCAGTGGCAGCAGATATTGTACTTATGGGGAGTACATACATACAAGGTGTATTCTCCCTGAAGTGCAGTTCAGTATTCAAGTGCTCAATTGGAATCAAATGAAGAATCTAGTGATGCAGCAAAGCTTGGTGGAAAATTTTCCATTTCATCTTTTCTTTCTCACAAATGGAGTCAATCAATTCATCCAGGGAACTCACCTGGATATAAGAATTTTTTCTCATTTGGAACAGACATGAACTTAAGAATATGGGTTCTTGTGCAAAAGGATTTTTTTTGTGTGCAGAATGACCCTAACTGCTTTTTTTTCCGCAAAAACCTCTTCCGCAAAAAGGATAGGAAGAGACTATTCAAATGAGAATATGAGAAATGCTAATGAGTGCTTCATTTTCATTTCCTCTTCCACAAAAATGATGCAGTGGAGACAGAGCCTAATAGTACTACATTTAGACTATTATAGAATTTGGTGTTTATGTTTGTCTGTATCTCTCAATAAAAAAATGAAATGTTGGTTTTCTTCTGTATATGAATGGAAGCAAATGTGAACATCTCAAAATTGTTCATACAGTGGAAATGTTGGTTTTGTTCATACCCTCTTTAGGAATGTTTTTTTTCTCTAATGTTATGTTCTCCTTGTTTTTGTTCCTTACAGTCAATTCTTTCCCCATTAATTCAGAGTTTATCATAAAAAAAGTCTGCCAACAGGTACTACATAGCATTATGTGAGCCACCAGTTTCCCACCTGTAATACTTTATAACTTTCCCAGTGGGAACAGAGTGCAAATGTGGTATCTGATTTTTCTCTGTAATAACTGATTTTGGGGGGGGGGGGGCAATGTATGTGCAAACATATATTACCTACATTTGTGTCATATCCTTTACTTTTACGAATATAGTGTGTTATTTTGTAAATCCCATCTTTTGTATTATTGGAAATGATTTTCTTTTTCTTCTTCCCTTTTCAGGGGATGCAAGAATTCATTCTGGTAAACTAATACGAAGCATCTATTGGAAATACTGGAAATACAATTTGCAGAATAAATGTTACATTCTGGGTGTACCATATGTTTATTTCATCTGGCCTCACACCAGCACAGACAAAATAGCTGTCTGGAGTTCTGCTTTGAAAATTGTTTTCACAACATTTCTTTTACTTAATCTGAAATGTTCCTTAAAGCAACAATAATGCCCTGAGTACAGGGTATTGCCTTGGTCCGAAAATCAATATCATCCCTGTGTTGAAGTTCTGGGAAGGAAACTTCAGGAATTTATTCTGTCAGTTTTATGCTTGCTGGGGACTCTCACACATGGTGAGTATCCCCAGCAAGGAAATCACAGGTGGATTCCATTCCCTTTACATTTCCTGAAATCATCCTCCCACCGAACAAACATAAGCTGGAGTACCAAGAATAAATTAAAAAATAGATACAAACTTTAAAAATGAAATGGAAGAGGGGAACATTTGTGTGTTGTAATTAAGGAACCTCTAAACATTTGAAATCATGCAGACATAAAGTAAGCCAAAGAATCTAAACAGTTTACAGTAATATACCATGTGAACAAACCTTGTAATACAGTTTTAGCTAATGGTGTGGGAAAAAAGTATCCACTATGAGATATTTTGAAATTATTATATCTGGCAAATATATACCTGTGAGATTATTTCTGCCATTATTTTATTGTCATAATACCATTTTTTGCATTTACTATTGTATATAATGGTATAATGTATGTAATGGTATAATGACTAGTTATAAAAGGGAAAGAAAAAGATCAATAGTACAAAATGCAGCTGCCATGTGGTTCAATCTCGATGTTTTATGTCAAATTATCAAATCCGTGGTACCTCCAACATGTACCGTGTTAAAACCTTGAGATTAACCTAAGAAAATATTAAACATGGCTAGAAAAGAGAGAAAAATGTTTTGCTATTTTATTAATGTGAGTAATAAAATGTTATTTGCAAAATCAAGATGCATTATTGACACAGGCTGTGCATTCAGGAGGAAAGACACAGCGATTTATATGGTCTCCATCCCTGCTTAAATCAGTAAGTCTATGTCTACACAGTAGTGTTATTTCAGAATAACTAATGTTATTCCAAAATAATAGAGAGGTAGCTGTGTTAGTCTGATCTTGGTAAAACAAAAAGGAAAAATATGTAATACTTTAAGGACTAACAAGATAGTTTATTAGGTGATGAGCTTTCGTGGGGCAGACCCACTTCTTCAGATCATATTCTGAAAGTGAATTGTCATGACCATATATAACAAAGAAATACTTTCTTCATTGTATTCCTTTGTTATATATGGTCATGCCATGTCACTTTCAGAATATGATCTGAAGAAGTGAGTATCCCCCACGAAAGCTCATCACGTCACCTAATAAACTATCTTGTTAGTATTTAAAGTATTCCAAAATAACATAGTCCACATCTACACACAAGCAATTATTTTGACTTCTTCCTCTGACTGCTGTAACTCTCATTATTTGAGGATTAAGGGAAGTCGGGAAAGAGTACTCTATTGAAATAACTGTTGTGTAAACAGCGCCAAAAGTTGAAATAAGCTATTTCAACTTAAGCTATGCAATTAGCGTAGCTCAAGGTTGCATAGCTTATTTCAAATTTAGCCCTGCAGTGTAGATGTGCCCTATGAGACTTCTCAGGCTATATTAAATATCTAGTTCACAAAGAATATGCTCAGATGCTCACCCCAGTTCTCAGCTCTCCCATTATAGGTAATGTGATATAGCTAAGCAGTGTTGGGATACAGGAGAACTACCTGATAAACTAACTGGCAAACACATGTATAACAAATACTGTAGAAGGAAACACATCTTGCAGATAATATTGTCAGCCTGAGCTCCCAATATGATTCTGTGGCCAAAAGAGCTAATGTTATTCTGAGACAAATAAACAGGGGAATCTTGAGTAGGAGAAAGGTGGGGGATTTATTTGTATTTGTATTTGGTGCTGCTGTGACTGCTGCTGGAAAACTATGTCCAATTCTTGTGTTCACAATTCAAGAAGGAGGTTGGTAAATTGGAGAGTGTTCAGAGAAGATAAATGGCTTATAGTGATAGAATCAAGAAGCTCACTCTATTTACCTAATGAAGAAATGGTGAAGGGAACTTAGTCTGCCAATACTGCCATGAGAAACAAAACTTTGATAATTGGCTCTTCAGTATATTGAATAACAGTATAAAAAGATCCATTGACTGGAAGTTGAAACAAGACAATTTGAGACAAGAAGTAAGATGCAAATTTTTAAGTGAGGACAATTAATTACTGAAACAACTTTCCTAAGGTTATGGAGGATCACTGACATTTTAAAAATCAAGACTGGATTTTTTCTAAAAGATGTAATTTAGTTCAATCATAAATTAATTCAGGGAAATCTTGTGACCTTTGTTACACAGGAGGTCAGGCTAGATAATCACAATGGTTTCTTCTTACCTTCAAATCTATGGATAAGTTGTCAGAATTCACAGGAAGTCAAGATAAAATAATGGAGCTGATTCATACATGGGTTGTATAATATTTGTAGTTACTACTCAGATTTTAATGTCATAGCTGGTTGCTTTAGATGAAATCGGGAATTGTTTGATACAGCATTACACAACTGGCCAGGTACATTATGTTTGTATTACCCCTCCATGCCATAGCTATTTCAATATCAATAGTTCACTGCAATAAATTCTGCCCATCAATTAGGTCCTGATCTGGGAAAGCACTTAACTATATTCTTAAGTCCTATTGTCTTCAGTGATTTGATAGTGAATTCAACAATCGGAATATACTGGCTTTGTGTGCCAAATATAGATTTCATTGGGACTTATACATGTGTTTGAGTGCTTTTTTTAATAGGGAATGTGTTCTTGAATCAGGGCTTTAGTACTGTGTTCACTGCAAATTTCATCTAACTGTTCTGTTTCCTTGGAAACCTGCAGCAGCCATGTGGCAATATTAAAAGTGAAAATTTGTGTATTGGTCTCTAGAACAATGAAGAGTAAGATGCATAAAATACCAAGAATTAAAATAATGTGTTCATGGGCCATAATTTACAGGGATTGTCTGGTCATTTCACTGATAAGACTATCATTGTGACATGTAGGGGGAATCCACCGTGTAAGAGGTCTTTTTTTCTTTATTATGCAAAAAGAAAAGAAAATACTTATTAGATGAAGCTACAGGGACTTAAGGTCATAAACAGCACATTCAATTTATGCTGAGTCTTAAGGAAACTAGCCTATGTCACTGCATTCAAGCTTGTTTTCATTCAGTTTTTCTTGATACTGGATTCTGTACAATCCTGCATAAGGACACATTTACATGGAGCCCTGTGCCTAGATAGAATCTCTGTGACTTTAATGAATCTTCATGTGAGAGCAGAGGTCCGACTAGGACAGGGGTGGGCAATAATTTTTGATGGTGAAGGGCCACACTCTTTCATGATATTAACGGAGGAGGTACAGGGTCTGGGATGGAGGTTGGGTGCAGAAGGGAGCTTGGGGCAAGGGAGGGAGTTTGGGTGAAGGAGGCAGTTGTAACCTGGGGCACCGGACTGGAATGCAGGGGGTTGGATTGTAACCTAGGGCAGGGAATTAAGGTATGGGTGTGTGTGTGCAGGGATCTGAGTTGTAAACTAGGGCAGGAGGGGATTGTGATCTGGAACAGGGGACTGGGGTGCCGGATCTGGGAGGGGATATGAGTTCAGGAGGGGGCAGAGGATTTGGGTATGTGGAGTAGGGAACAGGAGTGGGGGGGCAGAGGATTGGGGAAGGAAGGGACTGGGGTGCCAGAGGCAGGATCTGGCCAGGAGACTTACCAGCCAGCAGCCCATTCCTGAATCAGCTTTCCTGCCTGTCCTGCCCCTACAGAGGCTGCAGCTATGTGCTCTGGAGTCCCTTATGCTTCGTGGCTGCCGGTAATTGAAACAGGCAGCTTCCATTGGCCAGTTTCTGGCCAGAAACCAGCCAATGGGATTGTGCTGGGGGTGGGAACAGCTCCTAAAACTTTCTTCCCTCCTCTCTGGATTCACAATTTTTAAATAAAACCCACCCCACATCTGCATTTCTGAGCACTGTGTGGGTGGTGGAAGGCAAACAGGGAGCTTGCCTGGGGCTCCCCGCAGCATCTGCAGGCCAGATCTGGAGGCTAGTCAGGCCAGATCTGATTCACAAGCTGTATTTTCCCCAGTCCTGAACTAGGTCATCTATTTGCAGGACTAGGACATAGTGGGACATGTACACTGCATGTGGAAGCAAGCCACCCAGCCAACATCCAGAGATCAGGTGTACATATATTGAATGCATTTAATCTATAGTAAGCATTCACCTTTATGGCTTGATATGGTATTTAATATCAGCTTTGTGTTGCATCAAAAACTTTCCTAAAGCAAATACACTTGTGATTAAACAATAACATTTACTATGTTATTATCAAATGTTTTCAGTTTAACTATTAGAGAGTATTGGGCATCTATTCTTAAACTTTTTATACGAATACTATTAGGAAACAGATTATTAATTCTTGCTGCCTATGTTACATTTTCTATTTGAGTAAACAAAGTAAAAATATGCAGTAACCAGTAATTAGCAGAGCACTCACAGGTAGGTTTTTTTGTTTCTTCTGGTGGTGCACATTCTCATATGCCTGGGTGCAGATAAAAATTATTCTGCACATGGATGAAAAAGATTAGAGGGAACATTGCTGATGAGCCTCCTTCTCAATCTCTAACTTAGGGTACATCTTCACTGCAATGTTTTTTAGGAATAATGGCCATTATTCTGGAAAAACAATACTTGTGTCTACACTGCAAGGCTGTGTCTACATTGGCACCCCTTTCCGGAAAAGGGATGCTAAAATAGACTTTGGAATAGGCCAATCTGTGGGGGATTTAAATATCCCCCACGGCATTTGCATTAACATGGCTGCCGCTTTTTTCCGGCTTGGGGAAAAGCCGGAGAAAAGCGCCAGTCTAGACGTTATTCTCTGGAAAATAAAGCCTTTTCTGGAGGATTTCTTATTCCTTCTTGAATATTTAAATCCCCCGTGGATTTGCCTATTCCAACGTGCTACATTAGCATCCCTTTTCCAGAAGGGATGCCAGTGTAGACGTAGCCCAAGGGTATGTCTACACTACCACCCTAGTTCATTTTTTTTAGGGGAAGCCCAGGGTAGTAAATCTGGCCATGATGGGGTCCAGGTCTCCCAGGCAGATGACTCTGAACAGCAGATGGAGTTTGTGACCCTCACCACCTGCAGGAGAGGACAAACAAACACACAAAACAAAGAATCCTGAGCCTAGCCCCGCCTCCCTCCACCATGTAAGAGCCTTGCTCCCACACATAGGCAGAGGGTCTTGATCATGAGCTCGGAGTCAAGCTCCTGCAGGACCATGAAGGGAGCCTGCACAAACTGCTTCAGAAACTGAAGAATAGCAGTGTGGAGCCATTGCATGCCCAGAGGCAGCTCCAGCTCCATGGCAAGAAGTCATGTGGTGTCCTGAAGCAGGATAACCAGAGCACACCATGTAAATGCTTTGCTGTCCCTCAGAGAGGTAGGCAAGCAAACAAGCAGAAGAAGCTGTGAAATGCATGTCCAGGGGGTCCCTTTAAGCACATGTCAGGAAGCAACTGCTGATCTAATGCCCTGCGTGAACTGGTTCCGGGTAGCCTTAAATGCAAGGTAACATCCAATCAGTGGGGCTGCTATTGTTCGAACTAGCACATTGCTCTTTCATTGTGCTTTTTGTGTGTGGACGCTCTCTTTCGAAATTAGCTTTTCTGGAAGATCTCTTCTGGAAAACTTATTCCAAAAGAAGCTTAGAGTCTAGACATAGCCTTAGAGATGGTCTCAAACTGCAAAATTATGACACTCTTTGCCAATTACTAATTATTTTTGTTCATGTGGGGATCCAAATTCAATAGTTTGGTTCTGTTCATGGTAAAATTCACATAATCTGCAAAATCTAGTAATAGATCTTGATTCAGATTATGAATACTCAGATTTCAGGAGTATTTGAATCTAGAGTTCTGGTTTGGGCACAAATTTATTTGAATTATCTAAATTATAAGAATGTTATTTTAAACATTCAGAAAATAGCGAGGGCTCTCTCCAAATTCAGATGGCATGTCTGAGACCTTGCAGTCCAATTGTCTAAGCCTTGACACCACTGCCAACTTTCTCAATCTCCAGCAGCTCTTGAAAGATATGGATCTTTGGCTCAAAATACCAGCTACATGTTTTGTTAGTCTTTAAGGTGCTGCTAGACTATTTGATTTTTTTTTTTAAGTTTTGCCTGAATTACTGTGTTGTTCTTTGTAGGATGTACATGATAGTGAAAGTAAGTAAACCCCAGTCTCTGCAAAGAAATGAGTCCAGACACACTTTCTTCATGACATCTCAAAAGATACATTTCAGAGAGGTAGCTGTGTTAATCTGTTTGAGCAAAAACAACGAGGAGTCTGGTGGCACTTTAAAGACTAATAAACAAATTTATTAGGGTATTAGAGTGTAAGCTTTCATGAGCTACAACTCACTTCCTCAAATGCTGATAAGAAGAAAGAAGCGGGGGGAGGGTTATATGACATCAGTGCTAATTAAATAAGAAAGCAAGGGAGTACTTTAACCTCCCTGGGCACAGTTTTGGGACCTACAAGTGGCCATTCCCAGAGTGAAAACTTTTCCACGTTGCCATTCTTAATGTTTGACGTGTCCATTTTTCTTTTGCATAGAGACAGTTTGGTTTGCCTGATGTACATGGCAGAAGGGTTTGTTGGCACATGATGGCATATATTATATTAGAATGATGAGCTGGAATTCATATGCAAATTTGACACCCTGAACTTAGGTCTAAATAAGCACATGGAGTGGTTTTCCCATTACAATAGGTAATTTCCCATTCAGGTATTCTCACCTTCTCACTACTGTTGGAGATGAGCCTCTCTAGGGCTGTGTCCAGACTCAGGGTTTTTTTCGAAAAAAGTAGCCTTTTTCCGAAAAAACTTCACCTGCGTCTAGACTGCAGCCGCGTTCTTTCGAAATTAAATCGAAAGAATGCGGCTTTTCTTTCGACGGCGGTAAACCTCATTTCACGAGGAAGAACGCCTTCTTTCGAAAGTGCTTCTTTCGAAAGAAGGCGTTCTTGAATGTAAATAGGGCTTCTTCGAAAGAGAGCATCCAGACTCACTGGGTGCTTTCTTTCGAAAAAGCGGCTTGCTCTTTCGAAAGAGGCTTGCAGTCTAGACATAGCCTAGAAGTGAAAGGTTATGCTCTAATACCCTCATAAATTTGTTAGTCTTTAAAGTGCCACCAGACTCAAAAGATATAGAGATCCCTAGAAAAATAACAAACACACATGCATATGTGTGTCTTTGCACTTTGGGATTTGGTCCCGGCACCCAGATTTCCTCCTTCTCCTGCACAGGCTTGTCTGCTCCCCTTTGCTGTTGCGAGTCCTTTTTATAAACTTGCAGACCTTTTTGTCAGGTGACCACCCTGTTCCTCCTCAGGGTAGTTGGTTACAGGCCCACTTCACAGAACTAGTTCTTCTGGGTACTATCAAGCTCATTATACTAAAGCATTTTCATTTGAAAGGAGGGCTATTTCAGGTAAAAACTCTTTCCTGTTTTCCATTGTTAGATCTTCATGACAGAGGGTAAAAGGCAAATGTGTAAGTACAGTACAGTTATACAATCAAAATGGCTTTCACAAAATAGAAATGATTTTGTAGTTTGATATAGATATTTCTGTAATTATATACTAATCCATTATACAGTCACTGTAAATTAATTTTACACATCAGTAAATTATGTTTGTTTCCTTTCAATGCTGCTTGAAGATGTTTTTGTCCCACTTAGTTGTGTGTTAAAACAGGAGTTCACATTATTCTATATAAGTGTGAGAGAGAAATTTCAAAAACTCAACACACCTGTTCTTCTTTTCCCTTTGTGACCCATGTCAAACAAAGCTACATATTTAAATCTTTTGAAACGGATACCAGCTGCTCAGCAAATATTTTTCATCTTATCCTTAAAATGTCTCTCAAATCAATATTTACAAATACATAGCATTCAAATTTATCTTCAATAAATAATAACGGAAATAATTTGAAATCACTGTTCAATCTATGCTTGTTAATTATATCACTATTGCCAGCTTCTAGTGTTCAAAACTCATCAGTCAGGCCACCAAAACCAGGTGATTTAAAAAAAATATGAAATTATTTTTATTTGCCTTTGAGCTTTTGAATCTTCTAAGTATGCATTTTGAAGATTTCTCCACAACTATGAGATCTAGAAACCTACTTCTTGCTCTCCACCCCCAGTAATAAAATTTGAGAGTCTCATGAAGTAATATGACTCCAGGAGCTCAGGCTTTATAAACAACACCAAACAGTATTAGACTTGAAATAAAATGATAGCTGGCAACTGCTTTTTTTTTCCCAGACATTTTTGTAATGCACTGTGAACATTTCATTTAGACCTAAGTAAGTTCTAAGCATTTGCTTTCCCACGTCTGAGGTATGCTGGGAGTATTTCAAAAGAAACTGAAACATAGCTTCACAAAGCAGATAGAACAAAGAGTAGGTTTTACCTAGACCCATTTCTTTGTACTTTGTTTGTAGGAGCAGTAAATATCTTGATATACCTCTATGGAAAAGGTATGATTTATAGCAAAAGTGTGTGGGAGAAAGAGGATATTTCTTGTAGGGTTATGTTATTGTGGAACCTTGTTATGTATAGAATAATCAAATGAAAATATGAGATGCTTTTCTAAATCAAGGTTGGTGGCTTGCATTCTGTGTGCAAGGGGAGTGGAAAAAAGAGAATTAATACTTTATTTGGGTGTGAGCACGTAACGTTTAGCAGAAGGGCCTGAATTCTTGAAAGGGAAAAATAAAAAAAAAAATCTCTAGGATTGTTCTTCAGATGACTATATAGCTGTAGCAGCGGTTTAATGTTTACCAGGCATTTCTTCATTTAAATAATTCAGGAATTACAAATTACTTAGTGTTTGTTAAATGCTAATATCTATGGAAAGTTGTGGTGAGCAAATGGGCCTTTCAGTGTTTTTTTTAAATGTTTATAGATAACTTAAAGCACGAATAGTACTCTTCCTTTATCCTCACCCCACCTTATCAAATACAGAATTCCTTATTTTGACAAAATCTCTCTTCCTGAACAAGAATGTCTGGACTTGGTCTATTTTAATCTTGGATTCTGCAAGTTATGTAATTTTAAGCACATAAGTAGTCCCTTTACTGTCAGTGGAACTGTTCCTATAGTTAGTTGTGTGTGTGCTTAGTACCTTGATAAATTTAGGCTTTAATTCTCAGAAATAATATACAAAAGCAGATCCTCTGGTAGTAGGAAAGAGGGAATGGCGAAGGAGGGCAGGTCCCACAAAAGTATATAATTATCACAAAGCTAAACGAATTAGAGGATGTATCAGACATAGTAGGTCTTCTTGTCTATCATTTGGCAAAGGTCTGAATGCATACTACCCAGTTGCCTTGTCCAGTCTTGTTTTAAATGACTCAGATTGAGTGGGTTGAACCACTTTAAATTCCACGGTTTGATTTTTTTTCTTTACATCTCCAGATGACATCTAGTTTCATATAATCTGATGCTTACAATATAAAATTGTCATAAATAATAAACAGTCATCCTTGTGTGGCAAGATTTGATTGGGAAGCTAAGACATTTTTATGAACACACACACACACACACACACACACACACACACACACACACACACACACACCTTTTCATTATTTATAACAATATAGTCTGCATGTGATTTCCTATAATTGTCTCATTTTATTGTGTTAAAATTATACATGGGGTGTAAGTAGAAATAGTATGTACTGCTTCACGATAACTAAAAATGGAAGGTGGGGAACAAAATGCAATCAGGCAGGAAACATTAATTACAACAACTTACACAGTCAAATAGTTCTCAAAATTTGTGAGGCTTTTTTACTTCCATGACATGAATACTAAATAGAAAAAGCTGCAGCACTGGCATTTAACATCACTGCATTTCATGAAAGAAATACTGCATAAGAGAGCTCTACTAATCAACTCATTTTCTATGGCACTGGGTTGAATAGCTACACATTGCCTTTTCCTTTTCTTTTTTTTTTTAAACAGATGGAAAGAAAAAAGAAGCTATGAAAAATTCATGGAAATAATACAGAAACCCATACAGTCATGGGCAGTGAGTTGGCATGTGGAAAATTGGCTCAGGTTTATACAGTATATGTATATATAATGATTACAATAAATATTAAAGTACTAGTTTTTATAGGTCAACACATCCCTGTGTACCTGGACAGCAAAGGTCAGATTGTACCTGGCTTTATATGAGAACACAGGGGCAGAGGGAGAATGCAAGGAATCTGCTGTTGCCTCCCCCCCACACACACATTTTACAAG
The DNA here is from genome assembly GCF_049634645.1 of Pelodiscus sinensis. Taxonomy (NCBI): domain Eukaryota; kingdom Metazoa; phylum Chordata; order Testudines; family Trionychidae; genus Pelodiscus; species Pelodiscus sinensis. The sequence goes on along the minus strand of NC_134712.1, from coordinate 124,293,501 downwards.
GCCTGCAGAAAGAACAGTCACATTTTCTTGGGAGTGCACATGTCCCACATCACATGCAATGAAAAGGAGGTACTGGTGCAATCACTGCAGTTCCTCAGACTACACAGCTGGCCAGGCTCACAGTGGTGAGAGGCAAGCTGGATGGTGCATGCTGGGAACCAGCAAGCTGCACAAGGGAGCTTGGGGTGCCTAAGGCATAATTCCACTCCAGCTTCGTATTCTCTTGCAGGCTGTGCTGTTAATGCAGACTATTGCCCCAAGAACAGTGCTGTAACAATCTATACCATTTTTAACATCGCCTTTTGTAATGTATTTAGCCCCTTTCACAGAGCAATGTTATTTGTAGGTGACTGAAATGTTTTTTTGTCCATTATCAAACAACATATTAAAGAATGGATTGATAGATGTTATGCTTGGGATGGTAAATTCACATGACAATTTTACAAGGCTGTTTTAATAGTAATACTTTGCATTTGGGGATATCAAAGCACATTATAAATATGAATTATTTCCACTTCACAGTGTTGGCAAGGTACAGTTTATAATACCCATAACTGTGTTGGAAACAACCCAGACTTCTTGTTAATTATGTGTCTTGATAGTCTAACTTCTAATGTACATAAGGCCAGCAGGCTAAACTGGCAAGTTTGAAATCTCCTTCAGTGGCATGGACTATTGCCTTACTAGCAATAATGCATTTAGTCAACAATGACTTTTCCACCCTTGGAATAAATATAGCTATTGAGAAGATCATTAATAATCATCGCTGAGTCATTCACCTATATCAATATTCATATGTAAAATCACTACAGGTTTGTGTTCCTTTATTATTTTGATCACATAAGATTAAATATCTAACTGGGTCATTTCTAACCTTTGAAGGTGAAAGGAATAAATTACTGTAATGACTATGTCATTCAAGCTCTCAGGAATATAAATGTGACAAAAATTTAAATATTTTTGTCATATACATCATTTACCCAATTAGATGTACTGTAGTGATGGCTGTTGAATTTACCATTTTAGTAATACAATGGAAAAGAGAAGATAATAGTTTGGATTTTTTTTTCTTAAAGTAGCTTATGATTTTTCATTGCCCTTAAGTCGAATTGTTTTCTAGAGTATGTGAAAGCAGTGAATTTGATTAGTTTTTATTTAGGATAACATGTAAAAAAAAGCTTAAAAAATAACAATAGTCTGGTAGCACCTTAAAGACTAACAAAATATGTGATGGTATCATGAGCTTTTGTGGGCATAGCCCACTTCTTCAGACTGGAAAAGTTAATATTTGCCAATATAGGTTGAATCTCTCTGGTCCAGCAGTCTCTGGTCTGGCAACATCCATGGTCCAGTATGATTCTAGTTAACAGAATGTCCACTTATCATGGGTGTGGCCAACTTTTCCGCAGTACCATAAAGTTTATTTACAGCCACTAATACTGCCTCTCAGTGTTCTGTGCTATTATTTAGCTCTAATCAACCCCTAAATGTCGTCTAAGAGCCCATTAAGCAGTAGAAGTATTGATAATTCTGCTAGACAATATTGACCTCACGTGGTTTGGCAAATTCTCTGGTTTGGCACTGGTCAGGTCCTGAGAGTGCCAAACTAGAGATGTTCTACCTATATGTTAAAAGGGTAAATGGGTTAACCTGCATAAAAGTGGTTAACCTGATGTTGATCTCAGGCAAAATCATGTAAAGGCTCATGTGGGACATATTCAGTAAAGACTCTTAGAATGATAGCATCATTTGTACCAATCAGCATAGTTTTATAGAAAATAAATCTTGTTGAACACACTTAATACCATGTTCTGATGAGATTACAAAATGGGTTGATAGCAGTAACTATCAACATAATGGGTGAAATCCTGGCCCCACAAGGCCAATGGACTTTTCCCATTGGCCTCAGTGAAACCAAGATATTCCCAATATATTTAGATCTCTTCAAAGTGTTTGACTTAGGTCCCCACACCATTCTGATTTTTAAAAAAACAGCACTAGACAAAGTCAACGCAACACATATTCAATGCCTTTAAAACTGTCTGATAGCTCTCAAAAGGTAAGCGTAAATGGAGAATTATCTATCATTGGGAATCCCTAAAAATGTCTTTTTAGACCAATGAAGTTTAGTATCTTTACAAATTGTTTGAAAAAATATCATTGTTGTTAAAGTGTGCGAAGAACAAAAACATTGGTGGTGTGTTCCGTGATGATGGGGACAGATCAGTTATTTTGTCCAACCTGGATTGCTTGATAAGTGCAATTCATTTGAATAATATTCATTTTAATCCATACAAATGATAGCTCTTTCATCTAGGAAAAAGAATATAAGTCATACATAAAGGATGAGGAATGGTATGCTGGAAACTGTTGACTCTGTAAGGGTACGTCTACACTAACTCGCTAATTTGAGCTAGGTAGGCAAATCAGACAACCAGAGTTGCAAATGAAGCCCAGGATTTAAATATCCCAGGCTTTATTTGCATGTTCCCGTCTGGCCGTCATTTTTAAATCCCCCTTAGTTCGAACTAAGGTGGAATGAGGTGTAACAGTTAATCCGAACTAAGGATTTAGTTCGGATTAACTTCTGACTGCTGCGTGTAGCCGTGGGCAGTGAGTTCGAACTAAGGGGATTTTAAAATGGCGCCCGCTCGGGAACATGCAAATGAAGCCCAGGATATTTAAATCCCAGGCTTCATTTGCAAGTTCGAATGCCTACATTAGCCACCCTAGTTTGAACTAGGGGGCTAATGTAGACATACCCTAAAGGAGTTAGTGGTTATGGTATAACGAATAAGGATCAATATACAGGATCTTCTAACAGGCTAGAAGGGAATGCTGTGGCTAAGGGGTTAATGTAATTTTTGACTATGTAAACAAAGAGATAATGAAGGAGAATAGGAAAGTAGAATTATCTCAGTATACTGTACTGCTGAGAGAAACCATTTCAGAATAGTGTGACCAATTCTGCTTTCCATGCTTAATAAGCATGTTGAAAAATTGGAAAGGAGCTAAAAGGAGGATCCAAGGTCTGTCTGGAAAACTTGCCTTATCTTGAAAGACTTTGGAAGCTCAAGCTGTTTAATTTATTGCAAAGAAAGTTAAGAAATGACTTGGCCACAGTGTACATAAAAAGTTAAAACGAAATGCATAACAAAATGCAACATCTAGAAAAAATGTCAGAGATAAGGTACACATTTTTAATCATGGTGGTAATTAATCTTAAGAACAGTTTAACAAGGGATGTGCCAGATCTTCACTCATATGAAGTGTTTAAATCAGGATTAAGTGTCTTCCCAAAAATACATGCCCTAACTCAGCAGAACATATGGGCTTGGTGAAATTCCAAGGCCTTGTGTCCACAGGAAATCAAATGAGATAATCAAAATAGTCACTTCTAGTTTAAAAATCTAGGAAGAGGAACTTTAATTTTGCTCCCTAAATCTTTATTGATTTATCTACATAAATAGTTTGATTTTCAGAAATGTAAGGCACTAAAGTGTGGGGATCCACAAAATGTTTGAAAAATACCAAAGACCCAATTGTAATTGAACTGGGCATGGAGGTTGTAGCACAGTGGTGGGCAAAAGGGCCTGGGAATGGGGGAGTGCGTGTAGCCTCCCGTCCTGCCAGGAGCATGTGGTGCTTTGAAGCACCCCACGCTGCTTGCAGGCCGGGGAGGGGAGAGTGGAGGAGGCTTTGCACACTCTCCTACCCCCAAGTCAAATAGGGCTTAGGGGTGGGGGAGCTGCCTGAAGCTTCCTTCACCCTGCCCCAGCCCTGTGAGGAGCCCACAGCACTTCAAAGTGCTACATGCTCCTCGCACGGTGGGAGGAGGCTTCCCACGCTGGGGATGGGGGAACATGCCAAGCCTCTTCCAGAGAATGGGTGCCTAGTGGGAAGGGGAGGCACAGGAACTCCCCCACCTCCAAACCAATCATGGTCTGGGGTTGGGTAGCCCCGCCCCGCCTCTTCCCCTTTAGGCTCTGCCCCTTCCAGGGTGTCCCAGGACTACTTCAAAAAATTTTGAAGTAGCCCCTGGGCAAAAATTATTGCCCACCCCTGTTGTAGCAGGAGCACATGGATAAGCAGAGATTTGTGAGAGTTTAAGGCCGTTGGAAAAGCATCACTTGGTTTAAGGCAGTTAGAAAATCATCACCCAAAGGTGTAAAATCAGTTGTTTATTCCTATCTCCTATGCATGCCACCATCCCGTCCCTTATATTTGTTTTCTTATTCAGGGATGGGACAAGTGCTCAAATAACCATTGATCGCTGGAGCCTGGGCTGGGTTGTGCCTTCCTCTTTGATTGTCAGATGATGACATTCACCCTATTTGGTAGATTTGGGAGTACTATCAGTAAAAACCAGTAAAGGGCTAGATAGTGGGGTCCTAGGGAATGGTAGACTGTGCATTAATATTTGCAATCTAGAAGCATATATCCTTTGTGCAATTGTATTTCAAGTGTCATGTTCAAATTAGGCGATAACATTTTAACCAGTGATTTTAATTGAAAGCAGAGGTATATGAGAAAAACCTACATGTCTTCCCAAATGTAACTGAGGCAGAGGGCACCATTTTATTCAGGATAAATGCTCTATCTTTCCCTGCAGCACATAAATGCCATACTTCCCTGATGCTGTGTCTACACTGGCATGAATTTCCGGAAATGCTTAAAACGGATTACTATTCCGTTTTCAGTTTTTCCGGAAAAGGAGCGTCTACATTGGCAGGCTGCTTTTCCGGAAAAGCCCTTTTTCCGGAAAAGCGTCTGTGGCCAATGTAGACGCGCTTTTCCAGAAAAGAGCCCCAATCGCCATTTTCACGATCAGGGCTTTTTTCCGGAAAAGACTACTGGGCTGTCTACACTGGCCCTTTTCCGGAACAGTGTTCCAGAATAAGGACTTATGCCCGAGCAGGAGCAGAATAGTTTTTCCGGAAGAGCGGCTGATTTTGTACAGTAGAGCATCGTTGCTTTTCCGGAAATTCAAGGGCCAGTGTAGACAGCTCGCAGCTTATTCCGGAAAAGTGGCTGATTTTCTGGAATAAGTGGCCCAGTGTAGACACAGCCTGACTGTCCATTTAAGGGTTGAAGATCTTGGCAATACTTGGGAAAAATAAACAGTAGATAGCTGTAAGCACGCAGTGCCCCAGTACAGTTAATTAGTGGAACTACATTCTCAGAGGACTGCCCAGGATTTAAAGAGAGTGACTGCTGGCAAGTAAAGGCTCATTGGTGAGTAAGCAGCTGATCTAATGAATTTAGAAAGCCTTTGGGATGGTACAAGATGATGGAATTTTAAATTAGGCTGATATAAAAGTGCAGTGTAAACATGAGATGGTTTACTACACACACATCATTTGCATTTCTGATCAGAAAAATCAACAGGAACAATGCTGTGCGCTACTCACAGTGGATTAACCTATTAAGGAAGAGCCCAAAAAGTACACAGATTCCTTCAATTTATCACATTGAACTGAAAATAAGATGCTCGTTCAGAGACATATTTTATAGATGAATCTAAGTACAGTAACTTTGACGATAATTAGCAGCAATTTGCAGAAGAGCATCAGTCTGCCCATCTGCGTGGGGCAAGTACAGGACATAGTACACAGTTTACATGAATGAGCTGAAGAGTATTGCATGGCCCATGAAGTGGAAGGAGTCTTTCCTCTAGGTTGTGAAATAGCAGCAAAACTTGTTCTCTCACTGCTGCAGCCATTAAGGCACCTGTGCTCCACTTCCAACAGGAACAGCATGTTGCTCTGCATAATTGCTTGTGAGTTTGTCCTCAATGTCATTATCCACTTATAGTTGTTTGCCCCCAAAAGTTCCAGTGAGCCTCAGTTAGGAGATATTTCAAATATTTCTTTACAAGTGTTTCCTCAATATTCCTCATTTCAACAAGAAATGGTCATATAATAACGGAAAACTTAATCACATTTTCAACTTTTCTGTGTTAGATAGTTATTGTTATGGCTTTGCTATTACAATCAAATATCAGACCTGGCAGTGGGAAAGATGTGTGTGAGGAGAGCAGAGGCAAGGAGAGCTCAGCCTGATACAAATGGACTGAAATCTCCCTTTGATTTATCGACAGACTCTCTCTGCTATTATTCAGAAAATTGGACAAAAGTAAAATCTCTTAAAACCAGGCTTTGAACCAGGGGTATGTAAGAGAGGCTCTGTGGGCGGGATCCAGGCCATAACTGCCCTGCCGCTTCCTCCCCACTGGCCAATTGAGACTTGGGGGTGAGGGGAGCATGCAAAGTATCCTCCCACCACCAGGGGTGCGCAAAACCAGAGGGACCACCAGCTGTTCAAAATGGCTGGTAGTACCTTCTAGGTGCCATGCACCCCTGGCAAGGCAGAGGCTTGGGGCAAGAGATTTAGAGTGCTCCCCCACCCGCAAATCCTGATTGGCCTGGAGGCAGGGAGAGCACACAAAGTCTCTTTCTGCCTCCAGGGGCACGCAGTGCCTAGAGGGAGACACCAGCTGTTCAAAACAGGGGCCATGTACCCTTGGCAGGGTGGGGGAAGGGAGCAAAGACTTCGCACACACTCTTACCCCCAGGTCAATCAGGGAGGCAGGGTATGTCTACACTACCCCCGTAGTTCGAACTAGGGGGGGGGGTTATGTAGTCATACGGAGTTGCAAATGAAGCCCGGGATTTGAATTTCCCAGGCTTCATTTGCATAAAGCTGGCCGGCGCCATTTTTAAATGCCGGCTAGGTCGGACCCCGTGCCGCGTGTAGCTGCGCAGCACGGGGTCCAACCTAGCCGGCATTTAAAAATGGCGCCGGCCGGCTTTATGCAAATGAAGCCCAGGAAATTCAAATCCCGGGCTTCATTTGCAACTCCGTATGACTACATTACCCCCCCTAGTTCAAACTAGGGGGGTAGTGTAGACATACCCTGAGAGAGTACATGAAGTCTTCTTCCCTTGTCAGGGGTGAGCCGTACCTACAGGGAACAGCCCCCTTCTCTCCAAGGCCCCGCCCCTTCCGCCTGAGGCACAGGCCCTTGGGGGGCAGCCTGCAACCACTTCCAAAATTCATGAAGTGGCTCCCCTGCAAAAATGATTATCCACCCCCTACTTTAAACAATAATTAGCAAATATCCACTAGTACAGATTCTATACTTAATCCATTTTTTTTGGTAATTTGCCTGAATCAGAACTTCATTATGTAACCCCAGATGAACATATATACAGTCTCTTGGATGCCAGTTGTCTTAGCCATCCATCAGCAGCGTATTTTTGCCACTCATAAATTGGGAGTACCATCGCCTTAGCATACATGTACCAGACAACAGTGGGTTTTATATGGTCAGTCTACATTACAAGATACTCTGAACTCCCTTCTCTGTGTTAGCAGAGAAGCATTAACATTTTCCTGTATATTTTATCACACTTGGGGTACGTCTAAACTACATGCCTCCGTCGACAGAGGCATGTAGATTAGCCAGATCAGCAGAGGGAAATGAAGCCGCGATTAAAATAATCGCGGCTTCATTTATATTTAAATGGCTGCCCCACTCTGCCGATCAGCTGTTTGTCGGCAGATCGGGGCAATCTGGATGCGACGCGCCGACAAAAAAGCCTTTCTTGACTGACACAGGTAAACATGGTTTCACGAGGCATACCAGTGCCGATCAAGAAAGGCTTCTTTGTCGGTGCATCGCGTCCAGACTGCCCCGATCTGCTGACAAACAGCTGATCGGCAGAGCGGGGCAGCCATTTAAATTTAAATGAAGCCGCGATTATTTTAATCGCGGCTTCATTTCCCTCTGCCAATCTGGCTAATCTACATGCCTCCGTCGACGGAGGCATGTAGTCTAGACACACCCTTGGTGACAGAAAGAGAGAGAGAAAGATAGGATTCTCGTGTACATTTGGCTCTCAGCAAGATACTCAAGATAGAATGACCACTTGGGACAACTTAAAATTACTTATCTTGTCAAACTATATGTAAGAGGACACAATGTTGTGAACTGGCAAAAGCATATAAGGGTACGTCTACACTGCTGTGACCATAGCTGATTTAAATATAATTTGGTTTACTCAAATATCAATAGCAGTGAGACCACAGCCACATGAGTTAGCTGCTGAAGTATACATCCAGGGTTCTGGGTGTGTTTTTATACAACCTGAGCTACAATGGTTTAACTGCTATTGTTCTTGGAGTTAGCTAGACCAAAGCTAGTTTGAATAGGTCTATGCATACTTATGATTGCAGCATAGACATATCCTAAGTGAATTAATGGGACATCTCCAGTGTTCCCTCTAATCTGTGTGGCAGCACGGCTTCACAGGTGGTTAATCAGCCCTGTCCAGTCAGTCAGCTCCATGCAAGGAGCCCTGAGCTTCTGGCTGGGCAGGACTGATTAATCTCCTGTGGAGCTGTGTTACCACATAGCTTAGAGGGAACACTGGACATCTCCTATTGAAAGACCATGGAGCTTATGCTATTACATTTTCTGGTGCCTTTGAAAATGCCACCTCAGTGTGTAAGTGACACTGTATAAGAGACACGTGAATGAGACCAAATGTGTACCACAATAAGGCTATGTCTAGACTGCAGGCTTCTTTCGAAAGATGCTCTTTCGAAAGCATCTTTCGAAAGAGCATCTTTCGAAAGATCGCGTCTAGACTGCAGGCGGATCTTTCGAAAGAAAAATCCGCTTTTTCGAAAGAGAGCACCCAGCGAGTCTGGATGCTCTCTTTCGAAGACGGTCTCTTTACATTGAAGAACGCCTTCCTTTGAAAGAGGAACTTTCGAAGGAAGGCGTTCTTCCTCGTGAAACGAGGTTTACCGCCATCGAAAGAAAAGCCGCGTTCTTTCGAAATAACGCGGCTTGAGTCTGGACGCAGGGGAAGTTTTTTTGGGAAAAGGCTACTTTTCCCGAAAAAAACCCTGAGTCTGGACACGGCCTAAGAGAATGTATTTACCTAAGACCCTATGCACAAATATGACAAATCCAATCCACTTCTCAATGGTGGAGGGAAGTCCTGGAGTACTTGTGTGGTTCTGTTGCACATCAAGGCCTAGATTTACTGTGACCGTATAAGGCATGTGGAATCTTTCCCATGTTGCATGTATTTGTTGTACAGTGTGGGATTAGACTGGGGTGGTATGGGGGAAGTGAGGCAGTAGTAGGCTGCATTCAAAGGATCAGCCACGGGTAGATTCAGATGTATAGGCTAGAAGGGATAGTCAGGAAATTCAGACAATATAAAATTATTTTGTTAGTAAATTATTTTGTTAGTAAATACTCATCAATACCTATAGCTAACATTCTGAATAAAGATTCATAGATTCATTCATAGATTTTAGGACCACAAGGGACCATTACAATAATCTTTAGTAACACAGTTCATAGAATTTCACCCAGTAATTCTAGCATCAAATCCTTAACTCTCATTTGAACTGCAACATACCTTTTAGAGAGATGCCCAATCTTGAATTAATTACCTCACCTGACAGAGAATCAAAAGCTACAATCATCATTGGGTTTGAAATGGATACTGTGTGCAACGTTCTCAGTCCATTCTCTTGGTTGCCTTAAGGAAGATAGAATGCTGGTATATTTAACTACCTGAGGATTCTCTCAATATGAGAAATACCTAAATGATGGAGAGAAAACTCTGATCTCTTTTGCCAGGGTGATGGTGCACTGAAGATGTGTCTGGAGCACTGATTTGGTCTGGTTATTCCCAGTTGCCAGAATGGCTCTTTAGAGTCTATGACAGCCAAGTGTAATTTTGAGCATCCCCCAGGAACTGGTCCCTACACCTTAACTGGCCCTTTCCCCTTTGCCCCTCAGCCACATAGCACTCCATGCAGTCCTTGCATATTGGAGGATATAGCTTCTAAAGATTTCAATAATGAAATGTATGCAGAACTGATTTCGCCCAAGGTATTCCACAGTGTACTAAATGTAGTTACACCAGTGTAAAACAGAGATAATAGCAGAATCAGGCATACATTAAGTTCCCAAACCATCAAGATATTGAATGCCATCCAATATGAATGCATAGTGGAGATCATATTGTCAGATCTGTGGTTGAAGTTTGCCACTAAAATCAATTGGCTGAAGTTTGCAACTTTCCTTGAAGCTGAAGGGCAAAACTTAGGTAATTACTTTATTGAGAATAGACACAAAACAAAGCCATGCAGTGTTTTCTTTTTCCACTCTGTGCTGTTGTGTTCATCCTGTTTAATCCAAATATAATGTACCTGTCAGAGCATTATCCATCAGATGCCAGCTCAGAACGCCACACAGTCATCCCTGAGCATGTAGTGATATTTGAAAAGTACAGAAACCCCACAAACTACTGTTGGAAGAACTGCTATAAACTACAGTACAATATCTTGTCATCAATCCTGTTGCTTATTGCTCACTGTTGCGATTCAGTGCAAAGAAGTGCATTGAATATCATCTTTAGAAGTTATTTTTCGAAGAACTTATCTAAGGGCATATTTTATTCAGGGTCTGCGCTTAATGGAATCCACTAGAGGCATTTCTAGTGGTTTTGATTTGCTATGGACTGTGTTCAGATAATTTGAAGATGAGTGGAAGTTTAAAACTTCAAGTGATTTAGATAAATATTATAAAGTTAGATACACAATTTATGCTATTTTAGTCTAATATATCTATTTGCTTAATGTGAACCAAAAAAGACATATCAATGTCTTAATTAATTATGCTTAATATAATTGTCATAGCTGAAGGAAAACCACCTGTTCTAACACTTTTAACGTACATTTTATAAGTACATTCAGTGCTTGTGAAAGGTGCCAGATGGACTTTGACAATATTTATATTATACCAATATATTTATCTGTATTAATTTTATAATTAACATTATTAAAATTCGGTGTTCTAAATCAAAATTAAATTAAGTTTTCTTTGAAAACAAAGCAACACTTTTCAGATTAACTTTAAAGGTTTTGCTGCTGTTGTTGTTGTTGTTTTAAAATCTGGGCAGAAATGAACCCTGGATTGAGACCCCCCCCCATAGTTTTCAACAATTTATTATATCAATCATCAACACATTTATGAGGTTTGAACTATTCTGTGCTGTTGTAAAACAAAACTATTTTTGGTAAAGTGAAAGATGCTTGAGATTAATCTCTGCATTTGCCTGAGTTTAATATTGATTTGCAAATGACATAACCTTTTTTTTTTCAACAATGACAATTGAAATATATTTTAATATTCAAAAAGCTTTATTTTAGGAGAAAAAATGTCTCTTGACATGCACTTTCGACTCTCTGCAGTAGAGTGACAATATTTATAGCCTAATGGGAATTTTAGTTTCAAATCCTTAATGCTCCAAGACTGAAGTACATTTCCTGTGAAGCACTCTGTTGACTCTTTCACCAGAGCATGCCTTCACTCCCACACCAGAGATTGATGTGCTGGCATTCGATTTAGCAGGTGTAGTTAAGACCCATAAATTGAATGCTGAGGGCAGCTCCCACCAGCCTCTGTACTCCTCACAGTTGCAAGGAGTCAGGGAAGCTGATAGGAACATTTGCTCCTGTCGACCTCCCACAACAGGGATGGCGCCGAGCTCAGCATAAGATAAGCCGACTCTAATTACATATTCTACGTAGCTAGAGTTGCATACCTTAAACTGACCTCCCAGGTCTTGTGTAGAGCTGGTCACAGGGGGTACGTCTACACTACAAAGTTAATTCGAACTAACAGCCGTTAGTTCGAATTAACTTTGATAGGCGCTACACATACAAACCGCTAGTTTGAACTTAATTCGAACTAGCAGAGCGCTTAATTCGAGCTAGGTAAACCTCATTCTACGAGGACTAATGCCTAGTTTGAATTAAACAGTTCGAATTAAGGGCTGTGTAGCCACTTAATTCAAACTAGTGGGAGGCTAGCCCTCCCCAGCTTTCCCTGGTGGCCATTCCCTATTGGGGCCATAGGGAGGAGTAAGTGGAAGAAGGTGAGGGAGGAAAGGGGTACGAGCCCCCGATGGGAGGACTGGGATGGCTCTGTGGGCTTCTCGGGGTGGAAGCTCTCCTGAAGCCCCTTGATTGACCCCCCCCCCCGGATGGCAGCCTGTGGCAAGTGCAGCCGGGCTGATGGCCGAGTGCTGTGATGTGCCGAGTATGGGCACTAAGGGCACTCCAAGCCAGGACTGCTTTGCATGCGGGGAACCCCTGAGAACTGTCTGTCCAGGGTGGGAGTTGGGTCCCTTTAAGCACAGCCCTCGGCTAGCCTGAGACAGCAGCTCCATGCTCTAAGTCCTAACCTGATGCCCTGCCGGCACTGCTTCCGGCCATCCTAAACCTCGGTTCAGGGTCCACTCAATGTGGACATGCTAGTTCAAATTAGCAAAATGCTAATTCGAACTAGTTTTTAGGTCTAGATGCACTAATTCGAATTAGCTTAGTTCGAATTAACTAATCCGAATTAAGTTAGTTCGAATTAGTGCTGTAGTGTAGACATACCCAGGGAGAAACCATGGAACATTGTGGGAGACTTCATTCTGTGACAACAAACTGAAATGAAAAGTTTTGATTCAGAAATCTCAAAATGTTTCACTTTGGTTGAAAGAATTGAAAAAATATTTTGGTGTTTCCAGATCAAAATTCAAGATGAAAACTATTTTACAATATTAGAACTTCCTACGGCATAAAAATGGTTTTTCAATCTGTTCTATTTCTAACATCTGAAAATGCCTTATCTTTGCTCCATCCTCTCATCTCAAGTGAATACTTTAATTCTTCTCTACTTTTTATTCTCTTATCATAAATACAAATTTATCTCTCTTTCTGTTTGGTAGTCTCTTTCTCTAGTTTTGGACCTGATTTTGAAACAGATCCTCCATTTTTGTGTTTTCCATTTTGTATCAAGGGTGACTTATAGCTAAATTTGTACAGATCCACCGACTTGAATGGAGCTATTTCAATTCACATCACTTTACCATCAGGAAATTAGACGAATTAACTTCAGATGCACATAGTGCGCATGGTTCACAGTGAGTGTCAGGTTTTGCCCACAGAAACTCTGAATCTGTTTGAGACCTGGATGTTGAACATTATTTAACTCAGTAGAAGAACTTGGGATGTATTTACTATGAAAAGAGCTGCACAAAATAAAAATAGCATTTTATTCTTCAACTGGAATGGAAAACGGTATGCTGAATAAAGGAAAGATAATTGTGAACCAGCTTTTAGCTATAAACACGTTGCATTGAGCATGAAGTTTTTAAATGAAATATTAAAAACAATAAAGAGATATGCTTTTAAGCTACCCACTAGTATCAGAAGTTCTATATTTATTGTCTATTAGAAAAAATATCAAAATGTTTCTAATAATTTCTGAATGAATTGAGAACTGCCTTCTCAAAAGCAATGTCTAAGGAATTTCTTAAAATCTTCCTTAAATGGCATGATATTGACAGAGCCATCTGACAATTTCATCACTATTTCTGGACAAATTTTAGTGATGCAGAAGTAAACAGATCATGGAAACATTTTTACAATAATTATTTTTTATTTATAAATCAAATTCTGCCTTTGATGTGTGTACTCAGCTCCTCCAGCCTTCATCAAGAACCTTAAGAGTCCTCCTACACTTGAAAATAAAATTGCATTAGACCTTGAAAAGTCATGTTAATTTAAAACAATTTGCAGTTGGTGTTGACAGAGCCTGTCCTGTTTAGCACCATGTTATCTCTTCATGAGATGTGCTGAAATCATTGGGTTATCAGTGCCTGCTGATATTATGTTATGTTTTGTAACAACCTATTTTTCTAGTCACTACAACAGAGAATGCTAAGGTAGAATTCTGGTCTAATTAGATTGCTAGGGCACTTCTCAATGTTAATAGTGACAAACAACATTACATAAGTGGTTGTCTTTTTATTTACACTGCACCAACTCCACCAACGTCACTCACATTTTATGTAATTTATAGCAAGGGTATTCTGTACTCCACCCAAGCAACCCTAGGGTGGAGAGATATGAGAAGGAAGTGTAACCCACATGCCTAGTAACCTGCACAAGTGGGACCTCTGGAGCTTAGTGTAGGAGTCTCTACAGCTTGAGCTATAAAGGCAGCTGGTTCTCAACTTAGGCTGTAGAGCTCACTCATTCTTATCTCTAGCTGTAAGTGGTTTAAGTGCCACTCTCTGGGGCAGTGAACCACACACGAGGGCTACGTCTACACAGCTACCCTCTTCCACAAAAGCTTATGTAAATGAAGTGCAGATTAGCATAATGCCACACTTCATTTCAATAATTAATTAGGAGCCTTTTTGCACAAGAGGTTTTTGTGCAAAAAGATGCCATCCATACAGCTCCTTTTTGCGCAAAACTCCCCTCTGTGCAAAAGCCGTTCTTTCTGAAAAAATGAGTCCTAACGGTTCTTGCGCAAAAACGGCTCCTAATTAATTATGCAAATGAAATGCAGCAATGTGCTAATCTGAGCTTCATTTGCATAGTCTTTTGCAGAAGTGGGAAGCTGTGTAGATGAAGCCTAAGTGTGTGGGTTACAGAAACAACCAGTAGGAGTGTTTGTGTAGCACCAGGTAAAGACACAGCTGTATCTTAAGTCCTATTTCATGTTCCTGTTAAATGTTTTCTCTGCTGAACCCTTGCTTTTCTATCCTTTCAAAAGAAAGTTATTGAACTTGCATAAATTACCATGTTGTTCTTTGAATATTGGAAGATGTGTAGTCCGCTAATGTGTGTTGGAGCAAAGCACACCAACATGAGTGATTATTCCCTTAGTATTGTGTGTTGGAATGGTGCATATGACCTACAGTTATTTGCAGATTCTCCTGATGCTTATAAGGAGAGAGCCACCCTGATCTCTCCTCTGTTCCTGCTTACTGCCTGCAGACTTATCCAGAAGCCTATGTTCAAGGCTTTTTCTCACAGGGTTGTTTTTTTCCTTTCCTTTGTGGGTCACATTTGTATCACTGAATTTTTCACTTTTTAAATAAGTTTTCATAGTTTTTATAGGGTTTGTTGCTTTCAGTGTTGTGCTGGAATTGGATCTGGTTTCACTCCTGTCTTCTTCTCTACAAGTAATTCTACAGACTCCAGTGTGAACCCTTTTATTTTAAATTCTCTCCATCATTTCCACAACAATCCCTGTACAACAGACTATTTAAGCTCTGCTGTGCTTTCCAGCTCTTTCCCCAGAGCCTGAGGAAAACAGAGTTCTCACTTCTCTGTGGTTTCCATGCAACAAGGCTCAAGGAGCCCTATTCTGAACTCTCTCCCCCTTTGGCACTTTCTTCCTGCCTTTTTTTTCAGCCTTGGACTAATGGGGAAATTGACTTCTTATCCCAGACAGCCTGATTCTCTAATTAACCCCATCTTCCCTCCGAGAGGATTTTAAATCTTACTGGGACCTGCTTCAAACAATGTTTTTAGCCATGGATATGTAGGTTGAACTTATCAGGAAAATACCCCCATTCTACAGGAAATTACTCTACAGATGTTTTTCTTCCATTAATGATGCTTTGTTACAACCTGCAAAAGTTTTGTGGTTAATCCTTGTATTGCTTACCCTGATGGCTCAATGCATAGAGAAGTGCTATCAAATACATTCATGTTGCAGATGCCTCTTCTGTGGCAATGGCCTCTGCAATTGTAGGGATTATAGCTTTGCAATTGTATTTTATGTAGGATATACATTTTGTTGGACAATTTCTCTTCTATGATGATATAGAAAAAGTCTTACATTCTTTTAAAAACTCTGACATTCCTCTAAATTCTCTGTGTATATATATCTTGTACACTAACAGGCACCAATTCAAACCTCCTCAGTCTTATTATCAATAACATGAGAAGCTCCCTTTCTATTTATCAAAGCACCAGGAGAAGAATAAGAACATCCATAATGGGTCAGATCAAAGGTTCATCTAGCCCAATATTCTGTCTTCCAACAGTAGCCAATGCCAGATGCCCTTAAGGGAATGAACAGAACAGGGAATCATCAAGTGATCCTTCTCTGTTGCTCATTCCCAGCTTCTGACAAACAGAGACTAGAGACACCATTCCCATCCATTAATGCCCTCCATCTCTTCTCCATTTATATCTTAAACTAGTTTCTCCAGTTTGGAGGTACAGAGAGGGATCCAGATGGTGGTGCCCTTACACATATTTTGGAAAGGCTATCAGGAGAAGCAGGGTGTGAGCACCCGTCACACTAAGGCACTGTCACAGTAAGGCACTGATAAAGGAAATGTTGTTGACTTTGGCATGCTTGGAACTAACTCACCTGAGTAGAATACGCTTTTACAACCAAATTGCAAAGAACAACATGGTGAGTGATGGGGGCAAAAAACATTACTGGCATCAAGAATGAGCTTAATAAGCTTATGCACTGGACTTTATGATGAGCCTGCTTAAAATGGCATGTAGCCAATATGAAAGCTCTAGTAGCAAATATGTCCAACAGCTGGAGATGGAACACTGGACGGGAAGAGCTCTGAATTCTTTCCCAGATGACTGGCTGCTAGGTCTCACTCACATGCACAGGGTCAAACTGATTATCATACTTGGGATAAGGAAAATTTTTTGCCCTGGATCAGATTAGCAGAAACTCTGTGTTTTTTCCCCTTCCTCTACAGCTCAAGTCACCTGCAGGACCATAGGGCTCAAGTCACCTGCAGGTTTAAACTATTGTAAATGGTAGAGTCTCTGCAATCTGATGTCTTGAAATCATGATTTGAGGACTTCAGTGACCTTCTAATGGGTCTATTATGGGAGTTTCTGGAGGAGGTTCTGTGGCCTGGAATGTGCAGAAAGTTAGATTAGATTATCATAATTGTCCATTTTGGCTTTAAAGGCTATGGGTATGTCTACACTACAGCACTATTTCGAATTAACTTAATTCAAAATAGTTAATTCGAATTAAGCTAATTCGAAATAACTCATCTATACACAAAAACTATTTCTAAATAGTGTTTTGCTATTTTGAAATAGCATGTCCACACTGAATGGACCCTGAACCAAAGTTAAGGTTGGCCGGAACCAGTGGTGGCAGGGCATCAGTTTAGGACTTGAGTGTGTGGGGCTGCTGCCTGAGGCTAACTGAACTCCATGCTTAATGGGATCCTACTCCCACCCCAGACAGACAGTTCTCAGTGTTCCCCACTTGCTTGTCTAAGATGAGAGACAGCAAAGAAGTCCTGTCTTGGAGTGCCCTGAGTGCCCGAACTTGGGACACTACAGCACTCGGCCACATGGAGCCAGAGCTGCCCCTGGGCATGCTGGTGCATCTCATGGGGTCATTGCCATTAGCCTGGCTGCACTTGCTGCAGGCTGCCATCCGGGGGAGTCCATTGGGGGGCTGTCAGGATCCAGGAGGCCTTGAGAGAGAGTGTCCACCCCGAGGAACCCTCAGAGCCTCCTCAGTCCTCCCCACCAGGAGCTCATGCCCCATTCCTCCCTCATATTCTTCCACTTACCCCTCCCTAGCCCCCTTTCCTGATGTCAAATAAAAGACACGTATGTTCAAAAACAGAAACTGGGTTTATTGAACAAAACTAGGGGAGGGCATGAGGCTCTGGGGAGACTGGGAAAAGGAGGTGGGAGAGGGGAAGAGAGAGGGTGGGAGAGGGGAGGGGGAAACCTGGGAGGAGGGAGCTGGAAGGGGGAAGCAATGGGAAGAAGGAGGAGGGGAAGCTCAGGGTTGGAAGTCTTGCCGGACCAACCTGACTTTCATGCTAACCTGCTCCTGGGTTCGCATGTAACCTTTGGTGGCCAGGCTGGCAGCTATCCTGCCATAGACAGCTATATTCCTCTGTCTAGGGCAGAGATCATGGATGTTGGGGACATCCCCCCAAACATGAATAAGGTCCATGATCTCCTCCCTGGACCAGGAAGGCGCCCACTTTCTCTGGGCCCTGGCAGGCTCCTGGGAGCTGGCAGACTGCTCATGGGGATTGGTGGAGGGCTGGCTGCTAGTGGCTTGCTGGCTCATGTTTTGGGGCCACTGGGTTGGGGCCCCAGTGGCCACTACTGGCTCTGGGCTGGCAGGGTCTACCACTTTAATGTCTCCAGGGCTGGGGGAGAGGAGAGTAAGATTTCCTGGTTGTGCCCAGAGTGGCCACCAGGGTTCCCTGGGAAGGGATGGAGGCCCCCTATTTCGAATTAAGTGTCTACACAGAACTTAATTCTAAATAGCTATTTCGAATTTGGTGTTACTCCTTGTAAAATGAGATTTACCAAATTTGAAATAAGGGCTCCACTATTTCGAATTTATTTTGAAATACAGGCAGTCCCCAAGTTACGCGGATCCGACTTATGTCGGATCCGCAGTTACGAACGGGGCCGTTCCTCTCCCTGGTCTCCAGCAGACCAGGGAGAGGAAGCAAAGCGGTGGAACACGTGGGCAGCGGACAGGGCTGTCCGCTGCCCATGCGCTCCGAGGCTTGGCTCTGCTTTGCCCCCCCCCCCGTCCCCCTGGTCTGCAGACCAGGGGGATGGGGGGGGCAAAGCAGAGCAAAGCCGCAGAGCACGCGGGCAGCAGACAGCCCAGACGCGTCTGGGCTGTCCGCTGCCCGCGTGTTCCGCCGCTTTGCTCCCTGTCCCCCTGGTCTGCAGACCAGGGGGACCGGGAACAAAGCAGAGCAAAGCCACGGAGCCCGAGGGCAGCAGGACAGCCACGGCGCATCTGGGCTGTCCCGCTGCCCCCGTGCTCCGCGGCTTTGCTCCGGACACCTGTGGTACAGCAGCTGGGGCGCTGCCAGTTGGTCCCGTAGCGCCGCTCTGGGCGCTACTGGACCAACCGGGCAGCACCCCAGCTGTTCTGCCCCAGGCGTCCTGATTCAGCCACTGCTGGTCAAATTCAGCAGCAGCTGAATCAGGACGCCTGGGGCAGAGCAGCTTGGGTGCTGCTGGGTTGGTCCAGTAACGCCGAGGAGCGGCGGTGCTACTGGACCAACCCAGCAGCACCCCAGCTGCTCTGCCTCAGGCGTCACCAAGTCAGCCGCTGCTGAAACTGACCAGTGGCTGACTACAGGAAGCCCCTGCCCCGGGCTTCCTGGAATCAGCCGCTGATCAGTTTCAGCAGCAGCTGACTTGGGGATGCCTGGGGTTCTTAAGTTGAATCTGTATGTAAGTCAGAACTGGCATCCAGATTCAGCCGCTGTTGAAACTGATCAGTTTCAGTAGCGGCTGACGCCAGTTCCGACTTACATACAGATTCAACTTAAGAACAAACCTACAGTCCCTATCTTGTACGTAACCCGGGGACTGCCTGTAGTGGTTTGCATGTATAGACGCTATTAAAGTTAATTCGAAATAACTGTTGTTATTTTGAATTAACTTTGTAGTGTAGACATACCCTATGAGTCTAAAAGTTACAGAACCGGCAAGAAACCATTTTTTATTTACATCACATCATCCCTTGATCCCTGAAGTACTGGTTTGGGAAAGGAAGCTTTATATTGTCTAAATACAGCCGTAGGCATCAGCAAATAAAACAATATACACAATTAAATTAATTAGGCTGATCTACAGCACACATTTTATGTATTTTTCCCTCATCACACATATAGAATTATAGAATCATAGCGCTGGAAGAGATCTCAGGAGGTCACCAAATCCAGCCCCTACCCAAAGCAGGACCAATCCCAACTAAATCAACCCAGCCAGGGCTTTGTCAAGCCAAGGCTTAAAAACCTCTAGGGATGGAGATTCCACCACCTCCCTAGGTAAACCAGTACTTCACCACCCTCCTAGTAAAATAGATTTTCCTAATATCCAATATAGACCTCCCCCATATGCGTGAGCCAAAAAAACCCAACCGAATAACAAAACCCAAAACAAAACAGAAGAAGAGATGCAAACTTAGATATAATAGACTATAGTGAATTTATATTAGGTTGCTCACCCACTTTCAGCTTTCACCACCTTCTATTGAAATTCACCACACTTTTCCAGAGTTTAATGAAAAATTATAGCATTATGTTCTTCAGGTGTCTTGGTATAAATAAAATGAGTTGCAGTTATATGTAGGAAAGAGCTCAAAAAGGACTCATTATTTGTATGTTCTCTGTGATAATGATGGACTCACATATTGCATGAGAGAGAAGCTAACCCCACAGTGACATTCCTGCTGCCTACTGAGCTCTGCTGAAGTGCCAACAGATTTGTTTTCACTTTATTTGTGCTATTTCATCCACTGTGCAGTCTTTCCTCTTTACACAGGAGGTTATGCCGCTGTCCTTTTTGGCAAGAGTCTCCATTTATCTCCCTCTTCTCTCTGTCTCATTCCATCTATCCACTTAAAGAAAGAGGAAGTTCTTAATTCCTTATGTTATGAGAGTAAGGGTGACACAACCTTGGTCAGCAAGAAGTGGCAGCAAGGTAATTTCAGCTACACAGGATGTACATTTTGGGATGTTTGCTCCAACGAGGCCAGATAGCAGCAATTTGTTACAGTATGTGGATGTTGGCAGATTTATTCTTCTGGACTACAAAGAATTACACTTTTGTCAATATAAATACATCTTAATGCATTTACTTTCCTGTAGGCTGTATTACACATTTGAGAGTTATTGCACAAAAATCTGCTACTCAGCACTTGAAGCCCTCTACCTATAACTTTATTCTGTTAAAAAAAAGTAAAAAATAAAATCTGGCATTCAATTTTGGTTTGTTTTTCATATTTTTCTTCAGCAGCATTCCACTGACTCTAAGATGTGTATTATGCAGCATAAATAAATGCAAAAAGGCAATTCAATATCATCTTTTATTAGCTTTTTCACTTTGCTAGCTGAAATTGTTTCAGTCAATATTTTAATTTCAGTGGGCTGAAGAAGAGGGAAAAATGAAGGTTATTGGCAAACTGATAAGTGCTTCTGACAGTCTATAAATAGATGTAACTTATTCTGCTATGTAGATTCTTTTGCATAATACTACATGAAATTGCGACAGCAAATGTCTTAGATATAGTTAATATTCTTTCTGTTTCTCTGAACTAACAGAATTAAATCGTATGGAGGAACTTTAATGTAAAAACACATATGCATCCCCAGACTGGGTTATCTGTTGTTCCTGGATTGAACTCGCTAAGGTAGGATATTTTCTGTTATTGCATGTATGTGGGGCAAAGGCATTGGAGGAGACCCAAGTTTGTTTGTCTGTTAATTTACAGATAAACAGGGGATTTGGCTTAGCTTCACCTGTGCCTAGATATCCACCTCACAAAATATTTAGATTGTAAACAATTGAGATGATGACATAGGGCATACACTTACAAAGTTTACTGATGATGCCAAGGTGAGGGGAAGGCGGGGAGAGTTGCAAGTGCTTTGGAAAAGACATCTATAATTCAAAATGATCTGGACAAACTGGAGAAATTGTTTGAGGAAAATAGAATGTAGTTCAATGAAGATTAATGCAACATACTCCACATCAGGAGGAACAATCAGTTTTACACATACAAAATGGAACATGACTGCATAGGAAGGAGTACTTGCGTACTACAGAAAGCAGTCATAGTGGACCACAAGCTAAATGAGTCAACAGTGTGACTGGGATATTCTAGGATGCATTAACAGGAATGTTATAAACAAGACACAAGAAGTAATTTCTCTGCTCTCCTCTGAGCTGATTAGGCTTCAACTGGAGTATTGTGTCCAGTTCTGGGTGCGACATTTCAGGAAAGATGTGGAGAAATTGGACAAGAGCCAGAGAAGAGCAACAAGAATGATTAAAGGATTAGAAAACATGACCTATGAGGGAAGATTGAAAGAACTGAGTTTGTTTAGTTTGGAAGAGAGAAGACTTGGAGGGGACATAACAGCTTCAGTTACCTAAAAGAGAGTTACAAGGGGGAGGGAGAAAAATTATAGAAAAATTATAGGTAGAAGCTTCAAGAGCTGAGTGCTTTTTGTGCAATAACTCTTAAGTGTGTAGTACTACCTGCGGTTGGGGCCAGGTGTTCAAACAAAGTGTTCCAAATGCCCAAGGGCAGTGATTCTTGTAAGAAGAAATCTGTTCATTCAGAGAGGTTAGAGATTTGCAGGAACTCATGGATAGCGAGAATCAGAGGATTAATTAGTTCTTCATAATTTCTTGATACCTGCAAAGAAGGTTGGGGCATAATTCCTCCTTGATGAGGAAATTAGGCCTGAGGAAGAAGGAAGCAGCTTGGACAGTGTACAGTCAATGATTGTTGAAAGAAGGTGATGGTTGTACTAGCTTAGAGGTCTAGGCTGGTAATTAAGATGAGAGTGTGAGGAAATCTTGTTATTGTTCTGTGGTAACCTAAAAAACCAAAGTGCTATAGTGAGACTAGGTGAGGGCAAGAGAGTAGCTAAAGCCCACTAAGGACACAGAGGTAAAGACCAAACATGATTGCTGAATATTTGTTTTGTTTTTGCTGGAGTTTGATAGCCATTAATTGGTCAGAGTTTGGTGCACCCAAAAGTGGAGGAATTGGGGCAGTTGCAGAATCTTTCACCAGATGAGATGAGATCCTGTTATAGAACTCTTACGACTTATCTTTTCTCTAACTTAAATATTCAAAATATGCGTTTATCCTGAACTTTTGCTGAGTGGCTCCTTTTTTTGGAAGAAATTTTTTCAGAAGATCTCTTCTGAATGAAGCCTGCAGTCTAGATGGAGCCTGAGTGTCAGGGAATGAGTTACTCACTCAGGGTCACACAGGAGGTTTGCAGAGAGCTGTAAGTAGAACCCAGACATATGGATTCCCAATGCTGTGTTTTAACCAGAAGACTCTGACTCCAGTCATTTATAGCAATTCTCAAAATAACGATTTGGATGTTTGAGGTCAATTTGAGGTCACATACAGGCCTGTTGATTAATTGCAGTTAATTCATGCGATTAACTCAAAACAACTAATCACAATTTAAAATTAATTATGATTAATCACATCAGTAGAATACCAATTGAAATGTTTGAATGTTTTTCTGCACTTTCAAAGATATTGATTTCTACTACAAAACAGAATACAAAATGTACAGTGCTCACTTAATATTTTTTATTACAAATATTTGCAATGTAAAAAGAATACATAGTATATTTCAACGAACCCCTTCAAGTTATTGTAGTGTAACTTTTTATCGTGAAAGTGCAACTTAAAAATTTAAAAATTCTGTTATATAATTGCGCTGAAAACCAAAACAATGTAAAAATCCTGGCCTATAGTCCACTCGGTCCTACTTTTTATTTACCCAGTTGCTAAGACAAATAAGTTTGTTTAAGTTTAAAAGCGAGAATGCTGCTGCTTCTTATTTATAAGGTCACCTGAAAGTGAGAACAGATGTTTGCATGGCATTTTTGTAACTCACATTGCAAAGAATTTACATGCCAGATATGTTAAATGTTCATAGGCCCCTTTGTACTTTAGCCACCATTCCAGAGGACATGCTTCTATGATGAAAATGCTTATTTAAAATATGTATTAATTAAATTTGTACCTGAACTCCTTGGAACAGAATTATGTCTTCTATTCTGTTTTACCCATATACAGTCATATATGTCATGTGATAGAATCTTGGGGGATGACCCATCACTTTCGTTTAAAAACATTTACATTGCAAATTTGACAAAACACAAAGAAGGTACCAATCTGAGACTTCTTCAAATAGCTACATCACTTGACTGGAGGTTTTAGAGTTGGAAGTGCTGTCCACAATCTAAGAGGGATGAGGTATGGAACATGTTTTCAAAAGCCTTAAAACAGTAACACTCTAATGTAGAAATTACAGAACCAAACCGCCATCTGCCCCCAAAAAATCAACCATCTGTTGATGGAATCTGACTCTGATGATGAAATAGACCATGTGTCTGTCTGCTCTGCTTTGGATCATTATCAAGCAGAAATCATCATCAGAGGATATATGTCCATGCTGAAATGGTGGTTAAAGCATGAAGAGACATATGAATCTTTAGCACATCTGTCACATGAGTATCTTGCGATTTTAGCTACAACAATAGTTTGCAAATTCCTGTTCTTACTTTCAGGTGACATTGTGAAAAAGAAGTGGGCAGCATTATCTCCTGAAAATTGTAACCAAACTTGTTGGTCTGAACAATCGGCTGAACAAGAAGTAGGAATGAGTGGATTTGTAGGCTCTAAAGTTTTATACTGTTTTATTTTTGAAAGCATTTTTTGTACATAATCCTGTATTTGTAAGTTCAACTTTTATGATAAAGAGACTGAACTATAACACTTGTATTAGGTAAATTGAAAAATATTGTGGTTTTTTAACAGTGCAAGCGTTTGTAATAAAAAATAAATTATAAAGTGAGCACTGTGCACATTTTATGTTGTCTTGTAAATTAAATCAGTGTATTTCAAAATGTAGAAAACTTCTAAAATATTTAAATAAACGGTATTATATTGTTTAACAACATGATTAATCATGATTAAAATATGTAATAACTTGACAGACTTGATATTTATAAGCCAAGGGTTTTGAGGGTTTTTTTAATCAAAGAAGCCCTGGACTTCTTTGAGTTTTACTGTCTCTGGATGATTATGAATTTCCTTTGGATGTTGTAGGGTGCCAGTATACTAGGGATGGGCAACCTAGGTTAGTGAGTGAGCCACATGAGTGGCCCTCCTTCATCTCAGTGAAGATTGTTGCAACCAAGACTGTCTCCTGGGATAGGGTAGTTTTGCTAACCGCACATGTGTACCTAGAATTTGTGGGGTATGCCAATTGAACTGTAGCAGCGCATTCATTTAGTGTGAAGGGAGCTTTCACAGTGTTGTGTGCAATCAGCATGCACTTCACTTGGCATGTCCTTGCTTTAAGTATGTGTCATTTTTGTAATACCATTAGGAAATAGAACGTGGATGAAAACCTGCATTATCTGGAAATCCTGCTCATGGACAATGGTAAACAAATTGTCTCATGGGCCACACATAGAACTCCAATGGGTGGCATGCAGCCTTCGGGCTACAAATGCGCACAAGTGTGCTATACCTTTCCTTGTCTCAAGAGGTCAAAGTGGCTTGGATTTCTAATGATATTCTTTTCCTGGTCTATGGGCTTTGTTGTATGTCTTCTATAACTTAATAAAGTAAAACAGGTATCTATCTTTCATTAAAGACTTACATTTCAAATATTCTGTTATAAGCAGTACATTTGTTCTAAAATAAGGCATAGATGCTTAAGCATTGAGCTATATGATCAAAGAGGTTGGACAATCTCAGGAATCCTTGATAGGGAAATGATTATTGCACATTACGGAGAGAGGCTGGACTTGAGGCCAGTGTTATGCAAGAGATCTAACTAGATTGGTTGTTTTCAAACTTTTTTTTACATGACCCAGTTGAAGAAAATTGTTGATGCTCATGACTCAATATAACTTGAGTAGAGTGTGGGTTCCTGGATGCAGCTGAAGATGAGCGCTTTGGGGTATAGGAGGAGGCTCCAGCTTTGGAGCGCATCAGGCCTGGGGCAGGAGGAGCTTACTTCACATGGCTCCTAGTCAACAATGCAGGGGGGTTGCTAAAGCAGCTTCCTACATCTCCTGGCACCGCAGACTATGCTGCATCCCAGAAGCAGCCAGTGGCAGGCTCCCATCCAGTGTGAGGGCAGAGCTAGTGCTCAGGGCAGAGGTGGTGCATACATACATGTAGGAGCTGGCCTTTTGCTGGCCACTTCTGGGGAGCAGCATAGTCTGCAATGCCAGAACAGACAGGTAGCCTGCCTTAGCACCCCCTCTGGTCACCTGATCCCCCCTTCCCCGCAATGAGACCCAGTGCCTGACATTCCACAACCTAGTACTTGGTCATGACCCGTAGTTTGAAAACCACTGGACTAGATGATCAGTGTCCCCTTCCAGCCTTAGAATCTATAAATATTTGTTGAGAGACAGCAAAGCATGGATCTTAGTTTACTTGATGGAGAAAACTGCATTTTTCTCTTTAAAATTCTACCCTTGCAACAACCCAAAAGAAGATATATTGTGTATTGTACATAGACTGATGATGCTTTATAGTGCTGAATATCTTGATCTCACATCAAAGGCAATGGAAGTGGGAAATCCTCAATACCTCCACTCACTATCTCAGAACATCCACCCCCTAGTGACATATTTATAATTGGTGCCCACTATCTCATCAGAGGATAGCTTGTATTAAAGGATAAATACCAAAATTCAGGACTAAAGGGTTCTCTCTAACTCTGCATATCCTGCATGTATAATTATCCTAAAATTCTTCTCACCTCCTCAGAATTGAGCTGTGTGTACTCTTACTTAAGCTTTTGTCTCTAAGGCCAAGTCTGCGGCAGTCCCTGTCCCCAGCATCCCCTGAGCTGGAGCACCTCCTTTGTTTTCTGAATCATGGTGGAGCCAGGAAGCCACCACCAACTTTCCCAGGGCTGGATCTGCAGACAGTTAGCCACCACTCACCCTGCCCTGGCCATATGTTAGCCCCAAAGTAAGCCGGTCACCCTGGGAGCAGCCAGGCAGTCACCACCAGCTTTTCCAGGGCTAGAGCTGACAGCCCTTGCTTGCTCCCACTGATGTCAGTGTGGTCAGACTGCATCCTGGTGCATCAGTATGAGAGGGAGTTACTCCTTCACTGCCTTCCACCAATCCCCAAAACAATGTCACCCTCACACAGAATACTTCCTATTGCCTATTTCTCAAACCAGAGATCAGGTGATAGCCAGTGTTATTTATGTCACTTGAAAGGTGAAGGAGAACTGAAAAGGATTTTCCCCACCCAATCCACTGCAGTATATTAAAGATACAATCTAGAAAGGAAAACAAATACTCTCAATTGAAATATTATTTATATATACAGGCAGTCCCCGGGTTACATACAAGATAGGGACTGTAGGTTTGTTCTTAAGTTGAATTTGTATGTAAGTCGGAACTGGTACATATTGTAGGGGAAACTCTAGCCAAACATTTCTCCAGAGCTCAGTTTTATTCTCCCACACCTCACTTCCCTCAGTCCTGTATTCTCAAGCTGAGGTGTCTGCTGAGAAAAGCCGCTCCGCGTCTCCCTGGTCTGCTGGGGGGGGGCTAGCTTCGCGTCTCCCTGGTATGCTGGGCGGAAGCAGCTAGTGCGGGGTTGCCTCACCCCGTTTGTAAGTAGGGATCTGATGTAAGTCGAGTTCATGTAACCCGGGGACTGCCTGTATATATATATATATATATTATATATGTATGTGTTTATTTATTTTATATATGGACAGATTCTCTCTCTCTCTCTCTCTCTCTCTCTCTCTCTTTATATATATATATATATATATAAAACCTCAAAAAGAACATAATCCCTTAAAATACAGTAAAAACAAAACTCTCCATGTAGGTCAATAAAACAGGGGATATTCCATACAGTAAAACAGTTCAAACTGAAAAGGTTATGAGACAGCCTGAAAATATCTATCTATATTCTTTTATGAGAGTACTGAAAAGGTAGACACATTTAATTCCTTTCTGGCTACAGTATTTGAATCATCTCCATGATCATCTGGGTCAAGGAAAACCTCCGATTTGGACAGATAAATATGATAAACTGTTTAAAAGGACAAATAACTAGCCTTGGTAATGTACGCATTTTGTTCCCGATTTGCCAAAACAATTAGGGTATGATATGTCCCCATATAAGGTGAGAGCAGTCATATCCCACATTATGCTTACAAGAGAGGAAAAACCAATTACTTCTGCTTCAAGGACACTAAGCAAAACAGAAGGCAACTATGCAAAAATTGAAGGGGAGCATAACCATTATCTTCCAAGTGAAGAAGATTCATCAGTATTTATATGGATGAAGTTTCACACTTCTGACAGATAATCATCCTTTCACATCATATCTTTGGCCCTCACTTGGTTATTCCATTTCTAGCATTCAGTAGACTGAAAAGGAGAGTTCAGCTGTAATCAGCCCATATGTAATACCAAGTACAGAAATTCTGTATTAGATGACTCCACAAGATTACCTATGCCATTCAAACGTCAGAAGCTTTTTCTATCTTGAAGTGGAGAAAACATGTGGCATGTTTGCAAATGGAAAAAAAATAAACATGATGGTATTAAATTAGAAGAGGCAAGTAAATGGAATGAGTTTGCACTCTCTTTGTCCAGATAAATAGTCACATTTTGGCTGAATGTTGGTTTTAAGGTTAGTTTTAATGCATCATATCATTTAAGACATTAGGCACTGAATCATTTGTTCATTGGCTGTGGAGTTGTGCACGTTAGAGAAATATCCTGGTCTAGTGGTTGGAGGTAGTTAAAGTGGCTAGTGATTTTTGTGGTATGGCCCCTGGCCCATGTCAGTGGAAGGGGCATAGCTGAGGGTTTGCCAGCCATCCACACCTCCTGGAGAGTGACCTCAGTGCTGCCAGGAGCATGCTGCACAATGCTCCTGCCACAGTATAAAGAGCCTGGGGTTCTGGCCACTGCTGCTACAAGTTCTGGGCCCTTTTGTATCACAGAAAAATTAGTTCTAATGATTAAACAGCCTTCCTTCTGGATAGGAAATGTATCTGTCCATAAACATCCAGTTGCTAATTTTGTATGAGTACACAACATACACTATTTCAAGTGAGTCTTTAATGGTGGGATGACTGTGTTGCTCTCCAGATTGATTCATTCCATCTTTGAGGCTATCTGAGACACAACAACAAGAAGTAGGCTATGTCTAGACTACGGGGAATTTACATATCTATGTCTAGACTCCGTGGGAATTTACACATCTTCTTCTGATCTCACTTTCGAAAGCTCTGCTTTCGAAAGTGAAAGTAGTCTAGATGCTTTTTTTTGGCAACACCCCCTTTTCGAAAAGCCACTTTTCCTCACAAAATGAAATTTACGCGGCTTTTCAAAAAAGGGGGGGGTTAAAAAAAACGCATCTAGACTACTTTCACTTTCAAAAACAGAACTTTCAAAAGTGAGATCGGAAGAAGATATGGAATTTGCATATCCTCTTTCGAATCTTCCTTGTAGTCTAGAGGAGCCCTTAGATTGATGGGAGACAAAAGTTTTAAAAAAACAATAAGCAATCATAGCTGATAGATATGATACAGGGACAAAGTGAAATGATGCTGTAATTATCTCAAGATCTATCTGTTGTATAAACAGAATGGTCTCACGTGGAGATAGGGTGCTCAGTTTTTATTGGAAGCCACAAGATATATCACCTGAATGTTTCAGAGTTTGTGAGGCCTAGAGTAAGCAGTTGAAGCATCTTTGTGTTCCAGAACAGTGTCATCTCCATTATTTCTGTTTGATGAACTTGTATGAAAATCTGATTCTTCACTAATGTCTATTTTTGCATGCCTGATGTCCTGAGAGATATGGAGTATGAAACTTTTCCACAACCCAGGCATCACTGGTGAAAATTAACATTTCTCCTTTCTTGATGGCATCTGGGACCTTTACTTTTCTCATGGTCTGGCTGTGGGGAAAGAGAAGAGGATCTTAGATGCAAAGAAAGAGTATAAATAGTATAGGTTGAATCTATGGCTTCTTAGTAATCCTTGTCTTCCCTTCTTCCAAAAGCTACTATCAAGTTCTCTCCTCTTTCCTGTCCCCTTCTGCTCCTCCCCCCGCAAAAAAAAAATATGATGTGAATTTTTTCCTTCTGCAGCAGTAAATTCCTCTTTACTGTCTGTCAGTACTTTACTATCTGTTAGTACCTCCAGTCCCAGAATCTCCATCACTGGAAGTTTGATATAATTCCTTCTGCAAATAGGTAACTACGGAAAAAAATTAGAAAACTCCCCAAGATTAGCCTGTTATTATAGTGAAGCTTCCCTAACTTCAGAAGATTAGCATTTCAACATACGCATGCTTACCATTCTTTAACTAAAATCAGAGATATTTTTATTAAGGTTATTCATTCTAAAATGTCATCAGCACCATCTAATGTAGCATAAATATGTGATTCCCGCAAACATATGATTAGAAATGTAAGTGGATTTGCTTGCAGTGCAAGGTTTGTCCTGTTCTTGAATACAATAAAGTATTTGTACACCAAGCAAATAATTATAAAATGGATATGTGCAGTACTGTATTTTACTGAAAATAAAATTGTAGTTATTCAGATAATTACAAAGCTCTCTAGAAAGTAAATACAAGAAAAGAGGTTAGGCACTTAATGTTTTCCAGGACAAACTCCAGTTTTTCCCTCCTAAGATTGGAGGAGAAAAATCTGAAATGTAAGTGCAGCTTATCAAAGGGGATAGGCTTTTTTGTAACAAAGCATCCATTGAAGATGGAAATTCATGTTTGCACAGGTGGCAGTGAATCATTGTATAATGGAAAATAGGGTTGGGGATTATAATAGCAAAGGTATCTCTTCTTTAACTACAATGGCACTTTTATACCACTAAAATACTGCAGGGATGTAAGTTTTACATACAATAAAAAGTGCTACCAGACTATTTGTTGTTTTTTTAAGTTTTTTCTGTTACAGACTAACTCGGCTACCCTTCTGAAAATATGTAAGATGATTATCTAACCAATTATATCTCACCATCTTAATTAATTATGCAGGAGACAGAGATAATCACAGAACCAGACAGATAAACAACAGAGAGATGAGGAGTGGGTCTTTGCAACACACAGTTATCAACCTAAGTTTCAATGACTGTTCTGGAATGTACCCTAACGTATGTATGTCTACACACCAAAGTTATTTCGAAATAAGAGCCCTTATTTTGAAATAACTTTCCTAGCATCTACAAAGTCAAACAACTATTTTGAAATAAATTCAAAATAGCGGAGCACTTATTTCGAATTTGGTAAACCTCATTCTATGAGGTATAACGCCAAATTCGAAATAGCTATTTCAAAATAAGTGCTGTGTAGACACTTATTTTGAAATAGGGGGCCTCCAGCCTTCCCAGGGTGCCCTGGTGGCTATTCCAGCCTCAACCAAGAACACTTCTCTCCCTCCCCTCCTCCCCAGAGCCCTTAAAGGGATAGACTCTAGCCACAGTCCCCGTGCCAGCTCCAAGCCTGCCAGCCCACTGCCCCTGACCCAGTGGCCCAAAAACATGAGCCAGCAAGCCACTGGCAGCCAGCCCTCCACCGCTCCCCAAGAGCAGTCTGCCAGCTCCCAGGAGCCTGCCAGAGCCCAGAGAAGGCTTCCTGATCCAGGGTGGAGATCATGGACCTTATTTAGGTTTGGGGGGGATGCCCCCAACGTCCATGATCTCCACACTAGATGGAGGAATGGGGCTGTCTATGGCAGGATAGCTGCCAGCCTGGCCACCAAAGGCCACATGCAAACCCAGGAGCAGGTTTGCATGACAATCAAGTTGGTCCGGCGAGACCCCCAACCCTGAGTCCTGAGCTTTCCCTTCCCCTTCTTACCCTTGCTTCCCCCTTCCAGCTCCCTCCTTCCAGGTTTCCCCGTCCCCTCTCCCAAACCTCTTCTCCCCTCTCCCGCCTCCTTTCCCCAGTCTCACCAGAGTTTCACCCCCCCAGTTTTGTTAAATAAAGAGAGTTTGTGTTTATGAAAATACTTGTATTTTATTTGACATCAGGAAGGGGGGTTAGGGAGGAATGAGGCACAAGTCCGCAGTGGGGCAGACCAGGGAGGCTCTTTATGCTCCTCAGGGTGGAAGCTCTCCCACAGGGCATCCTGGTTACTGACAGCCCCCCCGATGGACCTCCCGGATGGCAGCCTGCAGAAAGTGCAGCCAGGCTCACAGCAACGCATCCAAGAGAAGCACCAGAGTGCCCAGGGGCAGCTCTGGCTCCATGTTGCAGAGTGCTGTGGTGTCCCAAGTGAGGGTGACCAGAGCATGCAGAGACAAAATGCTTTGCTGTCCCTCATCGAGGTAGACAAGCAAGCTGGGAATCCTGAGAACTGGTTGTCTGCGGGTGCGGGGGGTTTCCCTTAAAGCACAGGCCTCAGACAGCCTCAGGCAGCAGCCCCACACAGTAAGTCCTGACCTGGTTCCCTGCTGGAACTGGTTCTGGCCAGCCTTAAATGCGATTCAGAGTCCACTCAGTGTGGACGCACTATTTTGAAATAGCAAAACGTTATTTCAAAATGCATTTTGTTTATAGAAATAACTATTTCAAAATAAGATATTTTTAAATAACACTGTAGCATAGACATACCCTTACTTACTGGTTTGGCTTTGCTCTTAAATAGACTTTTCAGGCAGGCCTGAATATCTATGTCCTAGTGCATATAGTAATTCATGGCCACTGTCATTGCAAATTTAAGGAAAAAATGCTGTATTTTCATCTAGCTAGATATAATTTCCCCCCTTTCCTTCCAGGGTATGTCTTTGCATATTTCCAGTACACTAGTAATCATAGTCTATTTAAAAGATCATTTAAAGTCTATTACTTACGATGCCTTAGTGAAATCTTTGTAACAATTTCTAAAATTCAGGACAGACTGAGGCTAAAATAGGAAAGACACACCCCAAAACTGATGGTGGTTCTTCCATGAGATGTACGAAACCAGTAACAAAAGCTAACTTCTGTCTCACCACTTTGGCTAAAAAGAAGTCATAATTGCAGTCTCCTTACATATTCCAATCCCTGTTTCAATACACAGATGTGTGACATAATGTTGAGTGGTCCTTTAAAAGTAATTTCACCATCCAAGGGTTTTTCCATTCTCAAAGGACCAGCCACATACCCAGGTCAATATGTACCTCAGATTTTACACAATAATCTCGTTGTTGCCAATCTGTTAGTATCTAATATCTAAAAGTTTACTTTATAAGAAAGAAAAAAGGTGAGAGTTAAAGAAGTTAAAAGAATCAAATACCTGCAATAGTTGCAAACTTTTGAGATCAGGCTTGAAGCAGAGATAGCATGAGCTGCTGTCTTAAGTCAAGTCCCTGGTTACTTTCATATTATTGGAAGGTCCTTAGTCCCTGGGTTAAAATATTCCCATTAGTATAACTCAATAGTCTAAAGATCAGAGCAGGAAAGAGGCAAAATGGAGATGTTTCCAGGGCCTTTTATGAATTCTGTCATGTTTCACAAATGTTGTTGCCCAAGAAAAGTCCTCAGCACAGTTTGTTGAAATGTATAGGCACAAGATGGAATTCAGTACCACAAGTCACATGTTCTTGCATGCTGCCATGAGTCATGGAAGAGGCCATTATCCATATCCTAGCTAGAACATCCCCAGGAAAATCTATCAGGAGAGATAAGCTTCTTCCAGATCACATTTTGTATTTTGATGGGCTATTCAGGTTAATGGCCCATTTACAATGTACTGGCTTGACTGGATGTAAAATAGTTTATGTGTGATATCACTGGAAAAACCACATTTGAAATATAAGTATCTATTCAGTATTCATAAATTCAGATAAAAAATAATACATACAACTAGGATAATCATATTCAGCACACCATAACATAGCAGCATCAGAAACTTGGATTCTTCCTAAAGTGCATAGGGATCTGAACGGGGAGCACCTTTGGAGGCAGGGAAAATGTTACCTTAATTTCCATTCTCACTGAGTGATGAGTTTTGTTGGTGAGTCTACAAAATAAGGTTGATTTCTTATGGTGGCATCCTAAAACACCAATATTGACATGAGCTCCAACTGTGTTCATTACCCTGAAGAGTTTACAATGTAAGATATGATCAGATAAAGGCATGCATATTTAACAACCAGGCTGAATATTTGACTCAAAATTGTTATTTCAGAATTCTATAGTCCAGATCCTGTCTACGCCAGGGCTACATCTACACTGGACCCATAAAACGGAAGAGGCATGCAAAGCAGGTAAGTCAGAATAGGGAAATCCGCGGGGGATTTAAATATCTCCCGCGGATTTAAATAAACATGTCTGCCGTTTTTTTTCCGGCTTGGGGAAAAGCCGGAAAAAAGCGTCTAGACTGGCGCGATCCTCCGGAATAAAGCCCTTTTCCGGAGGATCTCTTATTCCTACTTTCAGGGCTTTATTCCGGAGGATCGCGCCAGTCTAGATGCTTTTTTCCGGGTTTTCCCCAAGCCGGAAAAAAAGCGGCTGACATGTTTATTTAAATCCCGCAGGGGATATTTAAATCCCCCGCGGATTTCCCTATTCTGACTTACCTGATTTGCATGCCTCTTCCGTTTTATGGGTCCATTGTAGACATAGCCCAGGACTGCAGAGGAGCTGTAGGGAGAACTAGGGGATGGAACTGTCTTGGCATGTCAGAGAGTGCAGCTTCTACCAGTGAAAGCAAGACTGTACTCATCCTTCTTTCTAATCTCACTGGAGGCAATAGCACCAATTTAGCCCTTTGGTTTCAAGTATCTAATAGACACCGAGGCTGCTAAATGCAGATTGGTAGCATTTGTTTGTTTGTTTGTAGCCTGAGTTTAAGTGGAACAATTTAAATATTACATCTTTTGTAGCAACTATGGTAGTTTAGAAATTGTATCATTTAAAATGATTCTGTGTCCACCAAGTGGTTACCATATAGTAATGACTTTTGAACTTTTACTGACCTGGGGTTTGCACTTAAAATGTAATTTCACTGGTCTACTCAAAGCTCCGTATAACTGCCCCCACCCCACCTTCAGAGACAATGATAGAGTAATCTGCAGAATGTATATGGGAATGTTAATACCCCTTCGTTATGTGAGTCATGTTGGTCAGGAGTGCTTTAATCTTCTGCTCAGCGAGTCAGCTGTCCTTTCATTTAACCCAACATAAATTATTAACATTCAGATAGCTTTTCCTCCCCAGAGGCAAAGGTTAGAAAAAGCTTTATTGCAAAATATTTTAAAAATTATGATTGGTAGGGGAAAAATACTGCACCCCTAGCTCTGCTTAATGCAGTCTGAAGATGGGGATTCTCCTTTGCTGCACAGAGGAAGATATGTTGGCTTTCTGCACTGCCTCCTGAATCACTCCCACAGTACAGCA
The DNA here is from genome assembly GCF_049634645.1 of Pelodiscus sinensis. Lineage (NCBI taxonomy): Eukaryota > Metazoa > Chordata > Testudines > Trionychidae > Pelodiscus > Pelodiscus sinensis. Next base: position 124,258,662 of record NC_134712.1, on the reverse strand, counting down.
CGCTACACTTCAGTGACTGCAGCTACTGCAATGGCCCTAAAAGCTAACAGGTCACTGGAAGCCTACAGAACTGACATCAAACTTGAAATTGCTTCAAGGCCCTTACTCCTGACCCACTGAAATTAGTGAGGACTTTGCCATCAATTTCAGTGAGTTCAGAATCTGACCCTAAATTATGCCGCTTTCTAAACTGGCCCAATTTAAGGCCCAACCAAAGTTTCCTTTAAAGCCACCTTTGTCCCCACCCTCTCATGTCCTAGCACAGCTCAGAATATTCCCCTCAGGTTCATTGCTTCCTGTCACAGGTAATTCTGGCCAAAACATTTAACATGAGCAGAATATAGTTCTTGGTATGAAATTTGAACACAAATCTAAACTTGTTGCTTCAGCCAAGGACAGTAAGGCAAAGTATGGGCAACCTGAAACACTGTAGAACCAGATCCATTACAAAAACATGAGATTACTGGACCTCCTGACAGGGTTTGTAACAGAGGACTTGTTAGTTATTTTGAAAAAGTTTGTCCCATACATCTAGATGTTTCTGTTGAGTAGGAAAGAACATCTGTGAGAAGTGAAGGATTTTTCACTGTTATAGCAAAGGAGCCATCTTTTAATATCTGCCAGAAAAAAAGAAAGGCATTTTTTTTTTATGAAGAGGCAAATTCACAATGTTCTCTCCTTTGTGTCATTGATGAAATAACAAGCTTCATGAGCTTTTGATATTGCAAACAAAAGAAAAATATACCTGAAGAAAAAATCCCATAGGGTACATCTACACTAGCTTGTTAGTTCGAGCTAGGTAGGGTAATTAGGGCAAGCAGAGTTGCAAATGAAGACCGGGATTTAAATATCTGGGCTTCATCTGCATGTTCCTGGGCACCGCCATTTTGAAATCCCTCTTAGTCTGAACTCCTTGCCCGCGGCTACACGCGACACGGAGTAGGTAGTTCGAATTAAAGATCCTAATTCAAACTACCGTTATTCCTCATGGAATGAGTGCCCGCGGCTACATGTGGCATGGAGTAGGTAGTTTGAATTAAAGATCCTAATTCAAACTACCGTTACTCCTCGTGGAATCAGGAGTAATGGTAGTTTGAATTTGGATCTTTAATTCGAACTACCTACTCCAGGCCGTGTGTAGCCATGGGCACAGAGTTCAAACTAAGGGGGATTTTATAATGGTGGCACCCGGGAACATGCAAATGAAGCCTGGGATATTTAAATCCCGGGCTTCATTTGCAACTCCGCTTGCCCTAATTACCCTACCTAGCTTGAACTAACGAACTAACGTACCCATAGAGTTTAACTAACAGTCCTTAATCTTTAGGGTTTTGGAAAAAGTCCTTATTTGACATGTTTTAAAAAAGATTGACATGGTATTGTCGATTATAAAATCAGACTTGTGGAACACATTTATTTTTAACTCCACATTTAGGTGATTTTCATCCCTCTCTTTTGATGTAAGTTTCAAAATAAATGTGCTTTGTAGCTTTTCAAAGTAGAGTATGCCAGGAGAAGAGAATCTACTATTAGCTCTAGCTTCAAGAACAATGATAGAAACCAAGAGTGGCATCATTCTTCCTGTCATTTGTCATCTAGTTCAGCTCTATGTTCTTCTATTCCAGCAGCTTTTGAACACACCATTTTCAATATGTTTCCCTTTGCATTAGTAAACTTTCAGATATAAAGTGCTGGTGAGCTATGAATTTTGGGCTTGAAGGAAATTTTGTTCCTGCATCTATGGATCTGGAGGTTCCACTAGCAGTCAGTGAAATTCAGTTCTTTTCACAAAGAGACGAGTGTTTTGGTGAGAGGCTGCTTAAGGAGTATGCAACTTTGTGTGGGACACAACTCAGCAATGCAGTAAATCCCTCTCTGCCAACAGGTGACAGCCATAATAGAATGGGCTACTGAGAAGGCTAGTGGTAGGGTTGAAGATGGTCCATAAGATCTTCTACTTTGCAGAGCCTCCTGTTTTTTGCATGTGCAGGATTACAAGGGTGCATCTAATCAGCACCCTTCTGTCGGAATAAGAGACCCAATTTGGCCACCCAAGTATAATTATTTCAATACAATCAACAAGTCAATGCCTCATGGTTTGAGGAGCTGATTAGGATAATTATAACCTAAAAAAAGCATTGACTCCTCCTTGGCAGACCTAAAGGTTATATTTTTTCCTGTATGCCATTTTCCATAAAAGTCAATGTTGTGAATAGGAAAGAAAAGATTAAACAAATTCCTACCAAAGCTTATCATAACAAATTGAAACTTACTTGCATGCTTTTCTCTATAATTTTTGGAAGTCCTTCAGGATAAAACTGTGAAAATGACCTTTACTTTTATGCTTTTTTAAAGTGCTAGCTTGGATCGTCATTTTCTGCACTATTTATTATCCTTTTTTATGGGAAAGCTGACCTTTATAAAATGTAGCTATGGACAGAATGCAAATAGATGAGCATATCTCTTCCACTTATTTGAGGGGAAAAGTAATAAACAGATAAAAAGAAGACCCAAGAAAGGAGATCAAAACATATAATGTAGATCATGCTATGAGCAGTAATTCTGAGAAACAGACTGCTATTACTGTGTCACTTCTGTTGAATTCAGACATCAGAAGAAAGATAGGCAGTACAAATGTAACCTTCATGGAGGAGGGAGAATTCTTAGAGGTCTGCTACATGTGTGAAAGCTTTGTACAGCAGTTGTTAATATCCTCTTTTACAAAATCATTGATTAGCAAAACCTCTGAAGTATGTAAACATGACCATGGTTATGTTTAATAATGTAATGCCCTGAAATTGACCAATATACACTAGCTAGTCCACATCCTCACATTAAATCATATTCTCAAACTACACACTACCTGTGTGATCAGAATCAGGTTTCAGATTATTGTGACTCTCCTCATAGCCTCTGAAATAATTGCTTTCTATATTCTGTAACTGAAAACTCAGCTGAACTCTAAGAATAAATGCTGCCTGTTATACATAACTGTGTTTTTATTGGCTTGCTTTATTGTTTTTCTAGTATAAAAATATTGATTGAAACTCCAATATCAGTTCCTTTGGAATTTGATTGAAGAATTACTTTTATTCTGTCACTAATTGTTTATTTAACACTTCAAAGGGATTTTTTGTTCAGGACAGAAACTCTATTAAACAATAAGCAGAGAGTCATATTATTGTCTCATGATCAGAACTGATTGTGCATGTGTATTTCTACTGTGCCATATTTGTTGTTTTGCAAATAAAGATCAGTTGCTGTCCTTACAACCATAGATGTAACTCTAGGCATGAAAATAATTCTATTGGGTATTAGAAATATGATCCAATTCTATTAGGTATTTGCCTGTGGTGAAGTGGTGGATTTGCTAGGTTTTTCAAGGAGTGGCATGCAGGAGGGTGGGACTCAGTGTCCCTAGTTATTACAGGTTTAACAAGGTGAGGGCAGAGGGAGTTTGTTCTTACAAGGACCTGCATGGACCCCAGCCTATGACCTACAGAACAGAGACCCCAGCAACTAGTGACTGTTTTCTCCAGTGAGAGGACAATGGGCTATGAAGAGAAGACTCCAATTACCTGACCTGTTGGTTCCAGCTGGTGGGAACAAAGGATGGATCATGGCAGAGGTGGAGAAGAATGGGGCCCAAGAAACACTGTTTACCTGTACAGAAGACAAAGGACGGGGGAGGTGCTGCAGGAAAGGGATATAGGAGGCTTGAGTGGAAGGAAAGGGATTCTGGACTGGACAGAAGAAGCAGGCAGACCCCATTTAGATTCAGGGGAGATTTAGACATGCTGTACTGAAGGAGGCTAGGCCTACAGGCCCCGAGAGTTCTTATGCTGTGTTCATATATCAGTAAAGTCTCCTGTTTTATGCAGGCTGAGAGTCACTTCAATCTAGAGAACAGGGATGCATGGGAACTGAGGCCTGGGGGTCCAGTGTGAGTGGACTGCCTGGTGCGGAATCCACATCAAGCGTCAGGAGTGTTGGTGGCTCACAAAGAGGTTGTTGAACTTAGAGGTTCCCCCTGGGCACTCTACAGGCCAAGTATGGGTCCAAGCTCTAAGTCCGTGATGGTGCTCAAGTCAGATAGTGCACAGCAAGAGATGGCAAGGATGAGATTTTTAGTATTAAAAGAACATGTATGCTTGCGCTAAAACTATAAAGGCTATGAAGAGGATGGAATATTTCCTACAGGTATGGAAAAGGAGGGAAAGATGTATTTGCAAAGCAGATATGATTTTTTTTTTCACAGTCAAGGTGGTGACCTTATATCCAGCAAGAGATGTCAGAGAAACTACTGCAGAGGGCCTGTCTCCTTTCTGAGGCATATGTTTTAATGGACAGAAGTTGCTTGTTCACTGGGAAAAGACTCTTTAGTAGCTTAGATTCTGGCAGGACACTTGTGGACATAGAGCAGGGACATCAAAAGATTGAGAGTAGAAGATCATAGCAGAGACACCACCACTCTTCTCTATTTGGTTACATCTAGACAGCGGGGCTATTTTGGGATACTGGAAGTATCTCAAAATAGCAATTCTGCATCTTTAAACGTGCCCCTTATTTCCAAATATATTTCAAAATAACAGGCATGCTATTCCGGTGTCCCCGTAACCCTCATTCCACGAGAGTTAAGGGACTTGTTGGACAGGCACTTTTTTTCAAAAAAACCTTGAAATAAACTATGCAATTTGCGTGGTGTAAATTGCATAGCTTATTTAGAGGTAAGGGTGCTGTGTAGATGAACCCTTCCATTAAGTACCTCTGCTATGTACTGTGTCTGAACTCAAAAATATAAGTTCTTTATTTTGAGTGAACTTCAAATATTCTATGGCTATTTTTTTGTTTTCTCAAAAAGTTTGTTCTTATATCTTCCAAAAATTTATCTCCCCAACCAGTTCTGCTGAGCACGAGTGTTTTTGAGGTGTCCTCCATGCCAAGTATAGCTGTATTTCAGTAGCACTTTGTATCTCTTCTGTAGTTTTTCAGATGTTTTATTATAAAAGACATAAGACAATTTAAAATATTATAATACTAATGGACTAGGAGAATTAAGATATGCTTATTGTACTAGTCTCCTTAACTGCCGGGGCGCAAAGCTGAGTAGTCTAAACTGAACATTGTATCCAATGCACTATGAAGGTTTTCATTTTAAAACACTAAAATGCAGTTCCTTTATTTACTCTTCCAATTGTTAATGTTCTTCAATAATAGGTAGGCCTTGTATAGTGCTTTTATTCATTAAATGCAGCATCACCTTTTCTCATTTTGGAGATGAAGAAACTGAGTTACAGAATGGTGAGGTGACCTGCCCAAGGTCATGTAGCAGGCAAATGGTAGAAGTAGGAGTAGAACTAAGGCCTACTGAGTCTAAGTCCAGTGTTCTAGCTACTAGGCAACATTTACTCCAGTTAGGATAATAGCAGTAATAACCACTGGGTGAGTTTTTTTTGGTTTTTGTTTTAGATGCCAGTCCTGTATTGAGCTACACACAAGCCGACCCTTCTGGGTTGGCAGAGACCAATGACTTCAATCAGCCATCACAGTACAAGTTCAGAGTCATAAATACTAGATGGCATTTACTGAGTCTTCATTCTTTAAGGCAATCTTTAACTGACCAGAACTGATCTTCCTATCAGTCATTATTGATTAGCTGCATTGAAATGCACATACAACTAACTCAAATACAGTTTTATAGGTCCCAGTATGGTGTGCACTTTTTGAAAACTAACACATTTTAACTATTGCATGGCAAGCATCATGTTTTGATAAGAAGTCAGTAAACTGACAAGCTATCTGGAATGGCTCAAGAGTGTGAACCTCAAGGTTGACTGCTAAGAAACAGAGCATACTCCACAAACTTGTGAGTTCTATGCATAGATTTCACTAACCATGTATTGTGTAAACTTCTCAGGCACTATACAGCCTTAACATGGAGTCACAGAAAGTCTCCTTGGGAGCTCCTGACTGTCTGCCACCTAGGTAAGATTGCCTCTGTGATAAATGGTTCCTTTATTCACATCCATTGGGATTACTCCCAATCCCCAAAGACCAATTGTTTACCCCAGATCTCCCAGCAAAGACATTCTTGTAGCCAATCCTATAATAAAGTAATTAAAGATGGATGTATTGAGAGAAAGATGTAAATTATTTCCAAGGTTAAAGGAGTTTTAAAAGATAAAACCACAGAAATTACAGTCTTCAATTCCATAGTGTAATAGATATGGAAAGTGAGATATTCATGGTTAACCAAGGCCGAGTGACTGGGTATCCCTTGCTTATGCTGAGGAATCTTGCCTCATCCAAGTGCAAGTAGCATAAAGATGCAGGTTTTTTTATTTTCCTGTCAACCAATTTTAAAAAAAATCACCTTGTCACAGAGCTCAAGCTGATGGGATGAATGTTGGGGCATGCCTTTTCTTCATGGGTGTGTGAGAGGGAAATCAACAAAGCTTTTTGTCTTCATATTCTACAATGATATTCTACCTTGTTTTGTCTGATGTCAATGTATATGGACCTTCTTTCTCCAGGAAGGAGATAACACTGCCTGTGGTGAATTAGTATTTCACAGTTGGAAATACTTATCCTATTGTGAGGGGTTCCCATTTCAGAGCAGGTGCTTAATTTTACCATGCAATATGGGATAAAGAAATGAGTATCAGCTCTGAAACGGGAACACCCCACAGTCAAAAGATAAGTAGAAAAAACATTTTTTAAATAAATTAATATCTATTTTAACAATACTAACATACAGGTAAGCTATACTGGTTTCCAGCTATGCATTTGTCAGAGTTCAGTTAGGCCTAGGAGCCATAGCATGAGCTGGCACCTGGTCTGTAGCTTTGCACTGACCTACAGCTTTCAAAGATGAATACTAATGAGCTTATTTGGCTCTCGATCCTGCTCCCATTTAAAATCAATAGCAAAACTACCAATGATTGAATTGGTGCAAGAGAGTTCCTCTCATAGTAACTATTTTCAAATGGCTACTTTTTTCTTACCATAAAACTATGACTCAGTTAATGGACACATCATCAGGAAATCATTTGCAAAGTAATCCATTTAAAAATGTGGGTTTAAGTGCTGAATTATTGTATTGACACATTTATCATTTACACAGCATGCTTATGCTGCACAGATATTGATTAGTTAACCCAAACACCTTTGTTAACCAAACACAATATGGTTTCATATTATACTCATTTTACAGAAGGAAAAATGGAGCAGGAAAGTTAAGTGACTACTAAGGCCACACAGGTAATAACTGTCAGAATTCTGGCTGGAATTCATGACCTCCTAATTCCACACCCTGCATTCACTCCTTCAATTTTCAGTGCCTCTCAAGGACAGAGGTGGTCCCTGGCTAAATTTTTGGACTTCGCTTTACCACACTGTCCATAGCAGTTAAAAACTAAAACAATTAAAACACACACATCTGAAACAGTCAGCTGGGCTTTGTGAGTCTTTTGAAGGTTCTGCTGACTAAGGCATTGTCAACATTGATTTCTTACAGTCTGAATGGTGGTTTAAATGAAATGGTGATTTCAATTAAATGCTTTCTTGAGGAAAATGCAACCCTTTTCATTCCCCCTATTTAAAGAGGCGAGAGAAAAGCATGAAACCAATCATTCATGGAAGAGTCTAGTCCAGTTACACTTTTTCAAAAAGTTAATACTATTATTATCCTCTCCTTCCTACCCAGTAAATACAGAAGGACACTGGTTCTCAAAAGCTAGTGCTCTGTGAATCACTACTCTGTGCAGCCTACATAACTGAAGATTTTGAAGTGCTAAATATTTGGGGTTGAGGAGAGAACAGTGAAAACAGAACGAAATAATTTGGTGACCACTTAAGGAAATATACATAGATGGATGCAGCAAATAAATTTAACTGTCTTTATATCTGAATGAGACAAACTAAACATATCTTATTTTTGTTCATTTCATATTTTTGCCACAAACAGAAATTAACCGTCCCAAAAAAACCCTATTGTTAGAGTCCAAACAACAAAAATACACCTCTTTTTGACATTCGTATTAGAAAATTGTTTTGCAGAGAGGAAGTGGGAGATGTCTTTATTTAATCATGCCCTAAAGGCAACAAAATATACCAATATATCTCCAGGTGATATAACACTTGCTACAAATGTGTCCAGATCTGAGGAAGAGCTATGTGTAGTCCGAAAGCTTATTCCTCTCTGCAACAGAAATTGATCTAATAGAGGGTAGAACCACAACCACCTTATCTCTTTACAAATATATATATATACAGATATTGTGAGTAATTTCACAGTAAAGGGCAACAGAAAAAATATTTTTACACTTATTTTCTATATCTCAGTTCATAGAACCATAAGTTTAGAAAAGACTTTAGGAGGTCATCTAGTCCAACCCTCTGCTAAAAGCAGGACCAATATCAACTAAATCATCCCAGCCAGAGCTTTGTGAAGCCAGGACATAAAAGTCTCTAGGGATGGAGATTCCACTACCTCTCTAGTCAACTTTCCAGTGCTTCACGCCCCCTCACCCCCACCCTGGTGAAATAGTTTTTCCTAACCAAGACCTCACCCACTGAAATTTGAGACCATTGCTCCTCATTCTGTAATCTATCATCCCTAAGAATAACCATTCTCCATCATCTTTGGACTTCCCTGAAGGTAGTTGAAGGCTGCTATCTAAGCCCCACTCTTCTGTTCTATAGATTAAATAATCATGAATCCCTCAGACTCTCCTTGTAAATCATGTGTTCCAGCCCTCTAACCATTTTTGTTGCCAGCCCCTGGACTTCCTCCAATGTGTCCACATCCTTTCTGTAATGGGGGAGGAGGAAGGCAGAATTGGATATAATTCTCCAGATATCGCCCCACTAGTGCCAAATAAAGAGAAACAATCGCTTCCCTAGATCTGCTAGCAGTGCTCCTTCTAATGCAACCTAATATGTCCTTCTTGGCTACAAGGACACACTGTTGACTCATATCCAGCTTCTCATCCACTGTAATCCCCAGGTCTTTTTCTGCCAAACTGCTGCCTAGCCAGTTGATCCCCAGCCTGTAACAATGCTTGGGATTCTTCTGTCTCAAGTGCAAGACTCTGAACTTGTCCTTGTTGAACCTCATCAGATTTCTTTTGGCCCAATCCTCCAATTTTTTTAAGATTCTATCCCTACCCTCTAACGTATCCCCCTAGTTTAGTGTCATCTGCAAACTTGCTGAGGGTGTAATCCATCTCCTCATCCAGGTCATTAATAAAGATGTTGAACAAAACCATCCCTAGAACTGACCCCGAGGCACTCTGCTTGACACTGACCACCAAACACATATTGAGTCATTGATCACTATCCTTTGAGCACGACAATCTAGACAACTTTCTATCCACTTTACAGTTCATTTATCCAAGCAATACTTCCTTGACTTTCTGGCAAGAATACTGTGGAGACCATATCAAGAGCTTTGCTAACATTAAGGTATATCACATCCACTGCCTTCTCCAGATCCAAAGAACCAGATTGTCAACAAAAGCAATCCAGTTGGTTAGGCATGACTTGCCCTTGGTGAATATATGTTGACTGTTGTTGATCACTTTTCTCTCTTCCAAGTGCTTCAAAATGGATTCCTTGATGATCCCCTCTGTGATTTTTCAGGGGACTGATATCATCCGTCAAGTTTCCAATTTTTGTAAGCTTCCTTTTTGTGTTGAAGATTTTATCATTAAGCCAAGCTGTTCATCTACCATATTTACTTTTCTTACTGCACATTGGAATGGTTTGTTCTGGTGCCTTCAATAAGACTTATATAAAATACAGACAGCTATCCTGCATTCCTTTCCCTCCTTTTCTGAAATCCAGGATCTGTATTTTGCTGCTCTCCTTTGGATCATCTCATGATCACTGCTGCCCAGGTTGCCATCCACATCTACTTCCCCTACTAATTCCTGTCTGTTTGTAAGCAGCAGGTCAAGCAGGTCCTTCAGCACTTGTACCAAGAAGTTATCTCCAACATTCTCCAAAAGCTTTCTGGGATGTCCATGTACTGCTGTATTGGTCTCCCAACAGAAGTCAGGGTGATTGAAGTTCCATGTGAGAACCAGGGCATGTGATCTGGAAGCTTCTCTTAGCTGTCTGAAGAAAGCCTAGTCTACCTCATCAACTTGATCTGATGGTCTATAGCAGATATTCACCATGACATCACCCTGGTTGCTCCTTCCTATAAACTCAACCCAAAGACTCTCAATGGCTTTTCTTCCATTTTATACTGGAACTCTGAGCAATCATACTGCTCTCTTACATACAGTGCAACTTCTTCTCCTTTTCTCTCCCACCTGTCCTTCCTGAACACTTTATACCCTTGCATGACAGTGCTCCAATCATGTGAGTCATCCCACCAAGTCTCTGTTATTCCAATCACATCATAGCTCTTTGTTCCAGAACTTCCAATTGTTCCTGCTTGTTTCCCTTGTGTTTGTGTATAGACACCTTAGATAACTAACTGATTGACCTACCTTCTCAGTATGAATCAGGTGTCCTCCTCTGTTCCACTTTCCTTGTATCCCACTTCCTCACTTACTTAAGAGCTTATGTCACTGTCCCCTAAAAACCCTAATTTGAAGCCTTCCTCACTAGAAAGTTCCTCATCTTTTGGAAAAAATAATGTTTATATATGCTACTTATTCCATTACATCCTGACTGAAAGCTAGGCTTACTAATGTGGCTACCATAATGGATTGCATATCCCAGAATACCCTGTCCTGGTTCTTGGAGTGACACCATCTAGTTAATGTAATATCTTAAGGGCAAGGTGGGGCTGTAATAACTATTTTTCCTGGTCCTATGTTGTTCCTCTTAGTGATAGGATATTCTTCCTTTGTTTCAGGAGTGTAACAGTCAAACCTATGATAGTGATGTCCTGGACAAGGAACATTTCCTTTATAAGCCTGAACACAGTTAAATTTAGTGGGTTTTATTTGTTCTTATTAAATTTTAAGCACAATGTATAGACAAGGTGGACTCTATAGTAAATACCTCTGTAAAGTAAAGACCTTGCCTATGACATACAATGTCAAGTCTTCTTTTAGGTGATCTTATTGGAGTTCTGAATCTTGTGGGTCCTGGGGCCAGTAACAAGAACAGCAATAAATGACTAATGCGCAATGTGGTGCTGTCCCACTGGTAGGCTGACAAAGGGACCACCTATTAGTTCCCAATTACTTGGCTGTTCTAAAATGGATGAGTTGGGGCTAGCAGTTAATGACTGCAATTGGAATGGTGTTACCTAGTAACTATAGCTAGACATTTTGTATATATTAAAATATTCTTCCATACAGCTTCCTATTGTAACCAATGTAATGTCTCTGAAATTTTTCTGATTCATCAGATTATTAATTTCAGATTATTAAAGACCCACAATATGGATAATCAGACTTTTTTTTGGCCTTGATTTGATGGCTTGCAAATTGTCATCTTAATATTTGTGTCTTACTTCACTCAGCTCTAGTCATGCCTAATAAATCTGTTTTATCTAAATCTAATATGGGGGAAGTTTATTGATCTGCCTTCTATGTAAAATACAAAGCGAAAAGGTGGCATCTTGCACATCTTAGCTGAGATTAATGATTAAAGTGCTGTAAAGAGAAATCACAATACTAAAATGTGTTTATTTTCCCCAGATATACTGAGTGCTCTTCATTTAGAAATACATTATGACTCACTAATGTAAGAAAATTGCTAATGTAAAAAATAAATGAACAAACTACACTTTTATGATGGAAGTGTTCTGGTTTGATTATTCAAACCCCTTCAAGTAAATGGGACCCTCTTCAACTGGCTTTGGGTGAGGCTATAAGTGTCTTAATGGATTCTGTTAAAGATGCCAGGGATCATGCTGGTGTAAATATTTGTAGGTACATTGAAATGAGCTGTGAAGCTGTGACAATTTATACTCTTTTAGAGATTTGCCTTGAGTCTTAAATAATTTTGTATATTTTAAAACATTTTGTTTTACATTTTCAAAATATACATACTTTATTTCCTTAAATGCTATAAGATGTGTAAGCAAGAGTAATATCTAAAACTTCCTCTTAACTTCTTCTTCTTAACAGCAAGCCAAGAAGATTTTTCTCTGATGTACCTCTACTAAAGTCAATGAAGTTACTTCAGATTGACCTTTGGTTAGTGTGAGAAGAGAATCTGACTCATTATGTTTAAACAAAACCTGTGCAGTCAGCTTTTGTACATTATTTGACAAGTCTAGTTGCACAAAATAGCTTATCAGTGTTTCTGCTTTTTTTGTTGTGAAATATGTCAACACCCTACTTAGGATTAAAGAATTTCTACTACATCCTTGAACACTGACACAATTCTTGTCTACTGAATGTTTTATTGTAAACAGGCAAATGGCCTTCCATTATTTTTTGAATGGTAAAATGTATCCAAATCTTGAAATGAAGAGGCAAGGAGCAAAAATGATGACTACTAACAAAGACTTAAAATACACTTTGGTGCTACTTTTTTGTCAGGTCTCCCTCAAAACTTGAATGTTTATAGCTAAACTTTTCCTCCAGGGAATTTCTCAAGCAACTCTGCATGAAAAGAAGAAAGGCAACTTGAGGATTTAATAGTTTTTGAAAACAGGAAATACAGCCAATGCCTAGTAGCAACCAATATAATCATATCGGGACGATCTTTTAAACCCATGCCACTTGCTGGTAATTTTCTCAGGGAAAATGTCCAACACTGACACATTTTTTTCCGTGCTTAATGTCAAGGGAAGGAGTGTGTGAGGTGTGTGTGTGTGTATTAGTGAGACTCTCTTAGCCACATTTTGAGTTAGCATTTAATGAAGTTACCCCACCCCCCCCCCCACACACACATACACTCATACTTTTTGGCTGTGTCTGGACTGGCCAGTTTTTCCGGAAAATCAGCCGCTTTTCCAGAAAAACTTGCCAGCTGTCTACACTGGCTGCTTGAATTTCCGCAAAAGCATTGACGATCTCATGTAAGATTTACAGTGTTTTTGCGGAAATACTATGCTGCTCCTGTTCGGGCAAAAGTCCTTTGCGCAAAACTTTTGCGCAAAAGGGCCAGTGTAGATAGCTCAGATTTGTTTTCCGCAAAAAAGCCCCGATCACGAAAATGGTGATAGGGGCTTTTTTGCGGAAAAGCGCGTCTAGATTGGCACGGACGCTTTTCCGCAAAAAGTGCTTTTGCGGAAAAGCGTCCGTGCCAATCTAGATGCTCTGTTCTGAAAATGCTTTTAACGGAAAACTTTTCCGTTAAAAGCATTTCCGTAAAATCATGCCAGTCTAGACGTAGCCTTTCAGTATTTAAAAGCTTTTATCCCAATCCAGGTAGTTTATTCTGTGTAGATGAACCCCTAAGCAGGGTGAAAGGAACTTAACTTTCTTACAGATATGGTACTATCACAACCCCCCTTTGGGGCTGTCAGGGCATGGAGGGTGCAGGAGTCAAGGCGGGGTGGGGAGGATGCAGGGTAGGGATGTGAAGGGTGTGGAAGGTACAGAAGTCAGGGTGGATGGGCTCAGGACAATGGATTGGGTATGTGGGGAGGAACTTGGGGTAGGAGTGTGGCCACTGTGCTGCCCAGCTACCGGATCCCTGGGGTAGTGGGCACTGCACTGCCTTACACCACCCCAAGCACTAAGATTGGAGCTTGGGTGCTCTGTGGCCACACAACTCAGGGTGCCAGCAACATGCAGAGCCTCACCACCATCTAACCAGTCTTTTATGAGTGCACTGCACTGGGTTGGACTGGCTTACCCTGTCCAGCTTTGCCCCTGTCTCCAACTAGCATCAGCTCTATGAAAGCAAGAAATGGAATAACTGTCAGAATTGGGGCTTTATTTTGCTCACCAGTAACAATTTAAATGTTTTAACAAAAGATTCAGTACTTTATGATGTAACCATCAGCAGGTTAATTAGGGAAAAGAGTTGAAATTACATGTTTCAGTATTACAGAACAGCGAAGGCTTAGTCCTGCACAACGGAGGGAAGTTTAGCAGCACAGGGAGAACAAAATGGAAAATTAATCGAATGAGTTTTGGAGAAGAAAACCGGAGAAAGGGACATGATGTGACAATGAAGAGTGTGGCACCAATTTCCTTGAGTTGGAGGGAACCAAAAGGGCAAGATATGATCCAAGAGTAATGTAAAACCCACTCTGCTCCTCTTTCCTAAGCAAGGAGGCCAGGCAAAATTGCATGAAAAATCTGTTTATTCCATTGTAGCAGTGTAGATGAGAGCAGGCATCCTAGGCAGTGGCGTCAGAGGGCTACTGGCTCTTCCTTGTTGTCACTCTCCGGGGAAGGTCATGCCTCTTTGCTTACACCTTCTCTATCAATGACAGAAAAGTAGGGAATTAAGGATCTCTGGTTCAACAACTGGAATGCACCAGCATGGGGTCCATGCATCCACAACAGTCTATGGTGCACAGGGATCAGTCACTAACAACCAATGAAGGGGAGTACTGCCACGCCAATGGTGAGTGTCGGGTGGAGGGAGGGAGGGGAGGAGGGTACAGGCCAACATGACTCTATCATGACCCATCTCAGGGCCCTATCAGCAGCAGAGATGCCTGCCACTGGGTCAGTTGGGTCTCCGCTTCTATGTGTCAATAGCAACTTGAGGAGCCCTACAGTCAGACAATAGTGTGACTCCCCTGGACTCCTTCCTAAACTCCTTCTCGATCATATCTTCACCTTCTTGTCATCCTCAACATCTTTTCAGGGTAGCCAGGGAGGGCTACAGTCAGCCCCTCAGCTTCAGGCGCATCCAGCCCAAGCATATGCCTCTGCATGGTCGAGTTGCCTCACTGCAGTTGGCCTCTGCGGGGATTGGAGGCCTCTGGCTAGCCCTACATTTCCCCAAGGATGGAGGCAGTCTCCTGGCAAGAGCATGGCTAGGAAGCATCTGCTCCCTTTGGTGGCTGGTTCACAGCTGAGCCGGCAGCCCCACCACTTATAATTGATGTTCTTGTGGAGTCTTTGCCCTTCTGCTGTCAGCATGGTGGCAGAGGCTTTTCCAGTTCCAGGCAGCAGAGCATAGAGGCCTTCCAGCTCTTCCACACAATCACTCTCTGTGGAAGGCCATGCCCCTTTTCTACAGCCACAAAGACAGATGACTGTATATTTAAACTTTTACACTCATCAGTTTCCTTCTGCATATCTTAAAATAAACTCTGCAAGACATTAACAGTGATCGCCTAACTATTTAGGGGTATATAAAGAAAAAAAATCTGAGAGGGTACTGATATTTAAATCTCTAAGGCTTGATAAAGCTGGGGAATAATGATTTCAGAGAAATCTGGAACTGAAGCAAACTCAGACATTTTTCACAATTTTCCCTACAAACTCATCACTTAAATTGTCAGTAATAGCAAATGGGTATTAACTCCATGGAACAGAACAGCACACTGAGTAAGTGTGGTTTATGTGAATATAATTCTAGTTGCAAGTGAACCCCATATTGTCCAATATGGTACAACTAATACTTCCTTGACATCTTGCACTGAAAACCCAATGTTAAAATCAGCTTCAGCTTTCTTTCAACATTGCAGTGCAATTCTTCATTTAAAATTCCCTGTCCTTTTTTATCCCCAACTGTTATCTTCGCTGAGGAAATATCTAGACTACGTTGTTTTTTTGAAAAAAAGTGCCCTTTTCTTGAAAAAACTTCACTTGCATCCAAATTGCAAGAGCATTCTTTTGAAATTAAATTGAAAGAATGCAGGGGTTTTTCGATATTGGTAAACCTCAAATTACGAGGAAGAACGCCTTTTTTGAAAGAACTCTTTTGAAAAAAGGCGTGTGTGGACGCAAAACAGGGACATTTTTCGAAAGAAGAGGCAATCGAAAAAAGCACATGTGCCCTGGTGGTCATTCTGTGAATAACAATCAGGGCTTTTTTTCAAGAAAGCATCCATGCAGTCTGGATGCTTTTTTTTTTTTTTTTTTTTTTTTCGAAAAAGCAGATTGCTTTTTCGATCCGGTTTTGAGGTGTGGATGTGCTCTTTCAAAAGAAGCTTGCAGTCAAGACATAACCTCAGTCATCACCATTCATTCCCTAAAGCAATGCTGTTAAGTACATGGATTGGTCCATTGTGGCTGAATACCTCCCACTCTAGCCATTGAGGAGTAAGGGGTTACAGAACTGTTCCTTCACCCTTAGGAAAACACTTTCATGAATCCGTTGTCCTCTATCACAGTCACAATGGAACAGTTCTGAGGGTTAGTGTTCTCATTAAGATTCATCATCTAGGGACTTCTCCAGGAAAGAGAGGAGGTCAGGATCTGTTCAGTGATGGTCAGGCACAGGAATCTCATTTGTAAAGAGAACCCTCTGCCCTCTTCAGCATCTTTCTAGTCTCTGATTTTCAACTGAACTAGCCAGACTGTCCTCTTGGTGACTCAAGCTTGTGTGGGGTCCCATGGGGGGAGGGAGGAAATAAGGGGTTTCTGCATTCCTTAATCCCCTATACAATTCAGCATTTTACCCATCATTTAATCACTTTTTAGACCCTACTTGTTCATTTGCTCCATTAAAGTTTTGTTGCACAGGAACATAACCACAATATCAGTATCTGTTTGTATCTGATAGTTTTGTGATGACTGTATCTTCAAGACATCATTTGAAATGTCTGTGGGGAGGTTTGCAGGGTGAATTGCTCTGGAGCCATAATTTCCTTTAATGGCACAGATTACACCGTCTGCAATGTTTTTAGCAAAAGTCTTATTGAACACAATGGTAAATTAGGTATGCTGTTCTAAGCAGAGCAAGACTTCATTTTCCTTTTGCTCTGTAGATGCAGTAATAGGCATGCTCTTGTGAGCTTTCCACTGAGATTACCACCAAAGTGTTGATAAATTTTGACAAGCTTCATATAAAACCTGGGGTGCTGGAAAAATTTTTATAGCGGGGGTGGGAGCCATTGAACCAAACTGTAAGCCCTGTAAATACTGGAAGCCACTTCAAACCAGGAGATGATGCAACACTGCCCTGCCCTGGACACCCTTAGTTCCAGAAACATATACAGGACCATTGCACATTTAATCATGAGTTTGAACCTTTTCTACAGGTTCAACATTTCCTTAGGTAACATGAACTAAAATGAAACAATTTAATGATACATATTTGCATTTCTGGTTACAAGCTGCAATGGAGGAGAAGTACTATAAGAAAGCCTGTTCTTGCCAAATATGAAGCCCCACTGCTACAGAATCAGAAATTTTGGACAGTATAGATAGCTTTCAGAAAACAATCTGGATAGATTTCTAAACCAAATTGCTAAACCATTTCAGGTTTGCCTGGTACTAACACTATTTTGCTGGAGAACAAGATACCCCCTTTTTCTTTTGTAACCCAGACCTACTGGCTGTGGTGTACTGTCTCATCTAGTGACACTGAGACCACTTACAGAGAGAATAATGAGTATGATCTACATCTTATGCTAATAGGAAAATGGGATTTAGCAGGGTGAGCAATAATTTTAACATCTTAATGGGAGTAAATCGGGG
Source organism: Pelodiscus sinensis (assembly GCF_049634645.1). Lineage (NCBI taxonomy): Eukaryota > Metazoa > Chordata > Testudines > Trionychidae > Pelodiscus > Pelodiscus sinensis. The sequence continues at coordinate 124,241,134 of NC_134712.1, read as the reverse complement.
GGCCCAGATAATCTTCATCCAAGAATATTAAAGGAACTGGCACATGAAATTGCAAGTCCATTAGCAAAAAATTTTACTGAATCTCTAAACTCAGGGGTTGTTCCATTTGACTGGAGAATTGCTGATATAGTTCCTATTTTTAAGAAAGGGAAAAAAAATGACCCGGGTAACTACAGGCCTGTTAGTTTGACATCTGTAGTATGCAAGGTCTTGGAAAAAATGTTGAAGGAGAAAGTAGCTAGGGACGTTGAGGTTAATGGCAATTGGGACAAATTACAACATGGTTTTACAAAAGGTAGTTCATGCCAAACCAACCTGATCTCCTTCTTGGAGAAAGTAACAGATTTTTTAAATAAATGAAATGCAGTGGATCTAATCTACTCGATTTCAGTAAGGCATTTGATACAGTACCTCATGGGGAATTATTGGTTAAATTGGAAAAGATAGGGATCAATATGAAAACTGAGAGGTGGATAAGCAACTGGTTAAAGGGGAGACTACAGCGAGTCATACTGAAGGTGAACTGTCAGGCTGGAGAGAGGTTACTAGCGGAGTTCCTCAGAGATCAGTTCTGGAACCATTATTATTTAATCTTTTTATTACTGACCTCAGCACTAAAAGTGGAAGTGTGCTAATAAAGTTTGCAGATGACACAAAGTTGGGAGGTATTGCAAATTCAGAAAAAGATTAGAATATCATACAGGAAGATCTGGATGATCTTATAAATTGGAGTAATAGTAATAGGATGAAATTTAATAGTGAGAAGTGTAAGGTTATGCATTTAGGGATTAATAACAAGAATTTTAGTTATAAGCTGGGGACACATCAGTTGGAAGTAACGGAGGAGGAGAAGGACCTCGGAGTCCTGGTTGATCACAGGACGACTGTGAGCCGCCATTGTGACATGGCTGTGAAAAAGGCTAATACAGTCTTGGAATGCATTAGGCGAAGTATTTCTAGTAGAGAAAAGGAGGTGTTAGTGCCGTTATACAAGGCATTGGTGAGACCTCATTTGGAATACTGTATGCAGTTCTGGTCTCCCATGTTTAAGAAGGATGAATTCAAACTGGAACAGGTACAAAGAAGTGCCACTAGGATCATCGGAGGAATGGAAAACCTGTCTTATGAAAGGAGACTCAATGAGCTTGGCTTGTTTACATTAACCAAAAGAAGGCTAAGGGGAGACATGATTGCTCTCTTTAAATATATTAGAGGGATAAATACCAGGGAGGGAGAGGAATTATTTAAGCTCAGTACCAGTGTGGACACAAGAACAAATGGATATAAGAGGGCTATTAGAAAGAGGAGGAGGAGGGAGGGCTAACTCAATGCAAGATGAAAGGGATAGCTCAGTGGTTTGAGCATTGGCCTGCTAAATCCAGGGTTGTGAGCTCAATCCTTGAGGAGACCATTTAGGGAGTTGGGGCAAATATTTGTCAGGGATAGTAGTTGGTCTTGCAGGGGACTGGACTTGATAACCTTTCAAGGTCCCTTCCAGTTCTAGGAGATAGGCAAACTCCATTAATTATTTTATTTACTTTCACATGTATAACTTTCAAATTTGCTTATTTCAATGAGAGATGAAAATTCACATATTGGCTTCTGAGATCTGGAAAATGTTATTAGGATGGCAAGGTTTTTAAGAAGATCCGAATCCAAATTGTTATATTGGAGAGAAGGGAATATAACCCTGCTTGGGAAGTGATTATGAAGGTTGCAAAGTAAAGCACTCCAAATTTAGGAAATGCCAGAATTAATGTGACCTGTACAAACTTAGTTCAGACCCATTTGTATGTGTGTATTTAATTACATAATCACATGCTTTTTTTTTTTCAACACAGAATCCTTTTCTTATTCAGAGTGCAGGCTTGATGGTACTGAGTTAATAAACTGCTATTTGTTTTTTGTTTGTTTTTGTCATCAGTTAATCATTGTATGGCCCCTGTGCATTGATAACTACATAGCAGAGCTGTCTGAGAAACTGGAATTCCCATGCCACGAGAAATTTCCCTCCCTCTAAAGAATAAATCCTACATGGAAGAAAAACTTGACTCTCCAATTTCATTTTGACACCTTTTGAAACTAGATGCTTCCTGAAAATATTAATTTGGAAAATTTCAGACCAACTCTACTGTATAAAATTTAAACCTTGTACTGAATACACAATTATTAATTTCCTCACGAGCTTTCCTCTGACATAACCACAATATCCAAGTATTTCAAAAACATTAACAAATTTATCTTTACAATCTGTCTATGAGGTAGTGTGCATTATTATCCCTATTTTACAAAAGGAGAACTGAGGCATAGGGCGATTAAAGCCAAAATTGTCTAGCATACACTATCATCCACTATGTGTTTCAATTTGAGATATGGGGGGGGTTGACATTTTAAAAAAATACTTCAATTTTTTTACTGTACTTCATATGTTCAAGTTATATCCTCCATTTACTATCCATATTCAACCTCCGTACACATACTTCCTGCCCATTCCTATACTACTTCCTGAGCTTCAGAAGGAGCCTTTCATCTAGCTATCCCTAATTCCCAGGTACTCTAGCTCACTCTGCTCCAGCTGCTACTTTGCCCATACAAACTGACCCTTTTCATAGCTGCTCTTCTACTTTTTGATTCTTTCTACAATTCTAATTTAGCAAACATTTATAACACTTATCAGAGGGGTAGCTGTGTTAGTCTGAATCTGCAAAAGCGATGAGGAGTTCTGTGACACCTTATAGACTAACAGACTTATTGGAGCATAAACTTTCGTGGGCAAAGACCCACTTCATCACACTTGTGCATCCTTTCACCTTGTCTCTTCTCTTCAGTTCCTTCCTTCCACTTGCCTGCCAGTGTAACAATTTTAGGATACCAGTTAGACCGGTTCATCCAATCAGATAACTCCTACTGGGAGAATAGGTGTGGAAATCAGAACAGGCCATCTAACTCTTGCCATTCTAATAAAGATCTGTGCTTAAATTTCCCATTTCTAAAATAAGTATAATAATCCTTAAGGCCTTAATTAAAGACACCATTAAAGGTTTTTAAATCTTAATTAATATGTGCTAAGCAGCTAGAGATTTTCAGAAATGCTGTAAAAGTGCAACATACAATATCTCATGCTTGATTGTGCAACCATTACTTACATGAGGGAGCTCTTACATTAGCAGTCTCAATGGGTTTATGTTGACTACCTCTCTGTTTTTGACTGCACAGCTGATGTCCTCTCCCTCTACTTCTCTCCCAAAATTCCCCCCTTGTTTGTTTGGTCAGATAGTTGGCAATCTTAGAGGAGTCACTTCTGTGAGCTATGTCTCACCAGTGTAAGGTATTTACAAAATAGGTCATAGCTATTGAAATATGGTCACTAAGGTTTTTGCACATCTTGAAATTATGGATCAAGCTATATTGCTTGGCCCTCTCATTCTGCAGTGCACCAACATGAAGCAATTCAAAACATCAATTCTCTTTGTTTCCTTTCTTTTTTTAAATTACTGCATATAATAGGTACCTGAGCATTTCACACAGCAGTAAACATTGGCTGTGTAGCTTCTACAGTTATGAGCCCAAGTGACATTATTGCCTCATACATGTTCCACTACTGTGGAGGTTATCACTTAATTAACCCTTATAATGTCAAAAGGAAATGCATAAATGTCAAGCCATTTTCAATAGCTCTTCACTCGTGAGTTTAGAAGACCTGGTAATAACTCAGGTTAAAGTGGTACATCATGTAAAACTGCCTTTTCCCCCTTCAGTAAACCCCTCCACCCAGAGGTCTCTTAAACACATTTAATCTATGACTACAGTGAGGTAAGAAATCTATTGGAGAGACATAGCTAATGACAGGATAGACAAGGTGGGTGAGTTATTACATTTTATTGGACCAACTTCTGTTGAGGAGGGAGACAAGCATTTCAGTTTACAGAGAGCTTTTCTTCAGGTCAGGGTACTTAGAAGGGATATTTCCCAGACTTGAAGAGGAGTTTTCTGTAAGGGTGTGTCTAGACTACAGGGTTTTTTTTAAAAAAAAGTGGCCTTTTTTCTAAAAAAACATCCCCTGTGCCTAGACTGCTGCCGCGTTCTTTCGAAAGTAAATCAAAAGAACACGGCAGTTTTTTTGACTGCAGAAAACCTTGTTTTATGAGAAGAATGCCTTTTTTCAAAAGTGCTCTTTCAAAAAAAGGCGCTATATAATACAAACTGTGCTTTTTCAAAAGAGAGCATCCAGACTGCCTGGGTACTCTCTTTCAAAAAAGCAACTTGCTTTTTCGAAAGTACTGACACTCTTTTTCAAAGGAGTCTTGCAGTTTAGACACTCTTTTTCAAAGGAGGCTTGCAGTTTAGACGTAGCCTAAGAGTGAAAGCTTGTCTCTCTCCCCAGCAGAGGTTGGTCTAATATATGATAATATCTTATTTACTCTGTGTCTCCAGTGTCCTGGCACCAACATGGCAACAACAACATTGCAAACAATTTCTAAAAGGAAAAAGAAGCAATAAAATATTATCTTAGAGTTATATTTAAGGAGAAACTTGGGTCTGGCTAATCTAAAATTATAGGCTAGTCATTCTACTTTCTTACACCATGTTGAGCAGTTACATAGTGATTCCAGTGAGATCAAGTGCAAAGTAAGTTAATACTCAGCATTTGTACGGGTGACAGGATTTGTCCCACTAATACTAGTAAAACTGTTTTTATCACATTTGAATGGCAGTAATTTCTGAACAGATGCATATGATCAAACCTCTTTCAGTTTTTATGTGTCACAATATCTACATTTAATGGTCAGCTTGTTATAGCCTAATATTATTTTCTATCATAATCCCCTGAAATTTCCCTTGATTATTTGACAAAAGGAAGAATAGCACCATTTAGTCTTTAATGATGGCAATAGACTTTACTGTTAAAATGTAAAAAGTAACAGTTGGTGGCCTTCTGTTCCAACCTTTCTGAAAATTCTCATACATGATGGCCTGAAACCTCATACAGGGACAGCTTTTATTTCCTAAAATCACACCTGCTGTGACAAACGTCAAGGAGTTTTGACTTCAGTGATTTATGATATGTTTCTTTTAGTTTTGGCTGTAAATGATAACTTATTAAACTATGTATTTACTTTCTAAAATGTATGACCATTTAGAAACTAGAATTTCTATATGAACAATATGCATGTATATTCTTCCTGGCTACAGCTATGTAGATTGCCTCAAAGCTTCCCTTAATTGATGAGTGCAATTAAGAAGTTGATTTGAATTCAGTAGAATTTTCCATACTTTAGTAATTTGATTTTATAAAGTTCATCTGACTATGGAATATATATACAGAAGGATATTTCCTTTAGATATAGTATGTACGTGTGTCAGTGCCAAAGATAGCCTTCTCCTGCCCTAGGCAAACCAAAAACTATCTGTGCCACACACAATTAGCGGTCACTAAGCACTTTTTTCGCCCTTAATACTATGCTGCCCTAAGCAACAGCTTGTTGTGTGGGCGAGCTAGCTCTGGTTTTCATGAAGAGATCAATATACTCTGAACTGATATTGTTCAAAAAATATGTACTGCAAATAAGTGGTGAGATTGTAAACAAACAAAAGTGCCTAACATAAAGCTTGTAAACATCTTATTTAGACATTTAAATATCCTGTTTTCTAAATTGCTTATGAAATTAAAGCCCATTGAAATGACCACTGAAACCAAAGGATGCTGTTAACCACTTTTGAAAGCCACGCTCCTTCAGTGCCAAAAGTTGAACCTAACTTAGGCACACGTCTTTTGAAAATCCTTGGCCAATAGTGTCTGATTATAATCTTTTGGAAAAATTTGGCATGCATAAAAACCTCAGTTTATTGACCATTAATGGATAATTGGTAGAGCTGAACAAATTTAATAAGATTGTTCTGCAAATTTTCATTTGAATCTGTTAGGAGACTAGCTAGGAATAGGTTTGTTCTGCATTTGTTTGTTCACATGAGTTTGTGACAGCTAGGAAGTACAAAGTTATTTGCAGTTCATCAAAAAATGAGTTTTAGGCAAAGTTGCAGAATATTGTAGAAAATGAACTTCAGATTCATACTTACAATTATCTACTTTCACAATCAGATGTGTAACTTTATCTGATCAGGCTATAGAAATACACCACCTAACATATGTGTACAATCAAAACAGATGCAAATAAAATGTTAGTTACAGACTGCTGGAAAACAAGCTGCAAACTATGAATAATTTGTATAAAAATCAGACAATTTTGAATGACAAAAATGAGAAAAACGCAATCTGTTTGAATAGTCTTCAAACAGAGAAAGGAGAAAGATGATATATCAATTAAATTAAATTGTAGGAAAAATTTTGAACTCATCTTTGAAAATGTGGTTCAGCATAGAATCATAGAATCATAGACCTGGAAGAGACCATAGAAGGCCATCAAGTCCAGCCCTCAACCCAAGGCAGGACCAATCCCAATTAAATCAATCCAGCCAGGGCTTTGTCAAGTCATGACTTATAGACCTCTAAGGATGGAGACTCCACTACTTCCCTAGGTAATCTATTCCAGTTCTTCACCACCCTCCTAGTGAAATAGTTTTTCCTAATATACAACCTGGACCTCTCCCACCGCAACTTGAGACCATTGTTCCTTGTTCTGCCATCCATCACTACTGTGAACAGCCTTTCTCTCGCCTCTTTGAAACCTCCCTTAGGGAAGTTGAAGGCTTCTATCAAATCCCCCTTCACTCTTCGCTTTTGCAGACTAAATAGACCCAACTCCCTCAGCCTCTCCTCATAGGTCATATGCTCCAGCCCCCTAATCGTTTTGGTTGCCCTCCACTGGACTTTCTCCAATTCATCCACATGCTTCCTGTAATTGAGGGCCCACAACTGGACACAATACTCCAGATGTGGCTTCACCAGAGCTGAGTAAAGAGCAATAATCACATCTCTGGATCGACTGACAATGCTTCTCTTAATGCAACCTAATATGCCATTAGCCTTCTTGGCTACAAGGGCACACTGTTGACTCATATCCAGCTTCTCATCCACTATAATCCCACGGTCCTTTTCTACAGAACTGCTACTTAGTCAGTTGGTCCCCAGCCTGTAACAATGCTTGGGATTCTTCCATCCCAAGTGCAGGACTCTAGACTTGTCCTTCTTGAACCTCATCAGATTTCTTGTAGCCAAATCCTTCAATTTGTCTAAGTCATTCTAGACTCTATCCCAGCCCTCTGGCGTATCTACCTCTCCCCCTAGCTTAGTTTCAGCTGCAAACTTGCTGAGGGTGCAATCCATCCCCTCATCCAGGTCATTAATAAATATGTTGAACAAAACAGGTTCCAGAACCGAACCTTGGGGCACTCAGCTAGAAACCGACTGCCATCCTGACATCGAGTCATTGATCACTACCCGCTGGGCCTGACCTTCCAGCCAGCTTTCTATCCATCTTACAGTCCATTTATCCAATCCGCATTCCCTTAACGTGCCGGCAAGAATATTGTGGGAGACTGTATCAAAAGTCTTGCTAAAGTCAAGGTATATCACATCCACTGACTTCCCCATATTCAGAGAGCCAGTTACTTCATCATAGAACCTAATTAGATTGGTCAGGCACAACTTGCCCTTCATGAATCCATGCTGACTATTCTTGATCACCTTCCCCTCTTCCAAGTGCTTTAAAATGGATTCCTTAAGGATCCCCTCCATGATTTTTCCAGGGACTGAGGTAAGACTGACCAGCCTATAGTTCCCTGGATTGTCCTTCTTCCCTTTCTTAAAGATGGGCTCTCCATTTGCCTTTTTCCAATCACCCAGGATCTCTCCTGATCTCCACGACTTTTCAAAGATAATGGTCAAAGGCTCCTCAATGACATTCAACAACTCCCTCTGGGTATGTCTACACTACCCTCCTAGTTCGAACTAGGAGGGTAATGTAGGCATACCGCACTTGCAAATGAAGCCCGGGATTTGATTTTCCCGGGCTTCATTTGCATAAGCCGGGCGCCACCATTTTTAAATCCCAGCTCGTTCGAACCCTGTGCCGCGTGTAGCCGCGCGGCACGGACTAGGTAGTTCGGACTAGGTTTCCTAGTCCGAACTACCGTTACTCCTCATTCCACGAGGAGTAACGGTAGTTCGGACTAGGAAGCCTAGTCCGAACTACCTAGTCTGTGCCGCATGTAGCCACGTGGCACGGGGTTCGAACGAGCCGGGATTTAAAAATGGTGGCGCCCGGCTTATGCAAATGAAGCCCGGGAAATTCAAATCCCGGGCTTTATTTGCAAGTGTGGTATGCCTACATTACCCAGCTAGTTCGAACTAGGAGGGTAGTGTAGACATACCCTTAGTTCCCTTGGATGTATTAAGTCTGGACCCATGGATTAGGCTTTCAGATACTTTTAGCTTTTCTAAATAGTTCCTAACCTGTTCTTTCCCTACCAAGGGCTTTCCATCTTTGTCCCATCTTGCGTCACTTAGCGCATTAGTCTGGGAGCTGACCTTGTCCGTGAAGACAGAGGCAAAGATAGCATTAAGTACTTCAGCTTTCCCCACATTATCTGTCACTAGTTTACCACCCTCATCCAGTAGGGGTTCTATGCCCCCTCTGATCACCTTCTTCTTGCTAACATGCTTGTAGAAACCTTTTTTGTTATCCTTCACATCCCTTGTGAGTCACAATTCCAATTGCGCTTTCGCTTTCCTGGTAACTCCCCTGCATTCTTGAGCTATACATTTATACCCTTCCCTAGTCATCTGTCAAAGTTTACACTTTTTGTTAGCTCTTTTTGTGCTTAAGTTCACCAGGGATTTCTGCGGTACGCCAATCTAGTCTCCTATTATATTTGCTTCTTTTTCTGCGCATTGGAATGGTTTCTTTCTGTGCTTTCAGTAAGACTTCTTAAAAGTACTGCCAGCTCTCCTGGGCTCCTTTCCCCTTCATGTTAGCATCCCAGTGGATTATGCCCATCAGGTCTCTGAGGGAGTTGAAGTCTGCTTTTCTGAAGTTCAAGGTGTGTATTTTTCTACTCTCCTTTCTTCCTTTGGTAGATCCTGAAATCCACCATCTCATGATCACTGCTTTCCAGGTCGTCACCACCTCTACTTCCCCTATTAGCTCCACCCTGTCAAGCTGAACACAGCCTCTGGCCAGATCCTGCAGCACTGGTACCAAGAAGTTATCCCCAACATTCTCCAAAAACTTCCTGGATTGTCTGTGTACTGTTGTAATGGTCTCCCAACAGATGTCAGGGTGATAAAAGTTCCCCATGAGAACCAGGGCCTGCGATCTGGAAACTTCTCTCAGTTGTCCGAAGAAAGTCTCATCTACCTCATCCACCTGATTCGGACACCAATCATCCACCTGATTCGGACACCAACCACAACATCACTGCTGTTGTTTACACCTCTAAACTTGACCCATAGACTCTCAACAGGTTTTTCTCCCTCTATATACTGGAGTTCTGAACAATCATTTCTAACTACCATCTGAAAGCCTAATATGAAATGTGGGGATTTGTAATGGGGGCTCAGTTAAAAAAGAGAGTATATGAAAAATGGCCTTAATGCTCTCTTACATACAGTGCAACTCCTCCTTCTTTTCTCCCCTGCCTGTTCTTCCTGAACAGTTTATACCCTTTCATGACAGCCCTCCAGTCATGCGAGTCATCCCACCAAGTCAAGATATTAAGCATAGATCTATAAGTGCTGACATTTGAACGAAATCTAGTGATACCTTACACTGTTACATGTCAGATTAAATGTTACTTTTTGCAAAAGAAAAAAAAGCATAAATCTAATATATTTATCTGTTTTAAACCAGTTCTTCTACAAAACATTCTAACTACCATCTGAAAGCCTAATATGAAACGTGGGGATTTGTAATGGGGGCTCAGTTAAAAAATAGAGTATATGAAAAATGGCCTTAGTTAAGTTTATTTTTACATATTAAGTTAATAAATTTGAAAATATCCAATATTACGGAGGATGTCCAATCTTCCTATCCTTTTGCTTTATTCCTACACTGTAAAATCCTTTTTTTTTTCTTAGCTTCTCAAAGCAGTCGTGCCAATTTCAATAGAGGATGCAAACTTTATTCTTTTCCCCCTTCTTTTTTCTCTCTATCTCACACAACCCAATTATTCTTGAGCCTCAAATTCACCTGGTGTCTACAGTTCAGCTTGGAGTAGTAATAAAATATCAACTGAAATACGATAAGCTCAGCACAGAATATCATTTTACTATTTTTTCTTATGAATCATACCCCTAACGAATAAACTTGATGTTCACAAATAGTGACTGTGGTTCCCAGTGTGTTCTCTCACATCACCTCCCTACTGCTGCACATAGCCAAACTTGCTCTGCACTTGGACTATCTGTGGTGAGAATGGGAGGATGGGTTAAGAGTGTGGGAGGTGGTCAGGGATGAAGGGGATGAGGGCTCTAGCTAGAGTGGCGCCTCTGGGCTGGGCTGGGGATGAGGGTTTGGAGTACAGGAGGGTGCTCGTGCTGGGGTGAAGGGTTGGGATGCAGCAGTGAAGGTTGCAGGATCTGGAAGGAGACTGGGAGTGAAGGATTTTGGATACAGGCTCCTGTGGCCGAGAGGGATCCCCTCCCCTCCATCTTTCTTACTGCAGCTTTGAGAAGGTCCTCTCCCTCAGTTCCCTACTGGAGTTAGAGGTGCTTCTCCCCTGGCCACAGCAGCTCCCTTATGGCCCTGCTGGGGCTAAGGGAGCACACCTCTCCTTCTGCAGTGGTTGTTCTCTGTTGGCCATGCTAGGGCTGAAGGGGTGCATCTCTCCCCTGACCACAGGAGCTAAGTGCATGGCAGCCCTGAGCTCCTGTGTGGGGTTTATTAGACAGCTGTGCAACCACAAGGCCGTGAAGCTTATAGAAAACTCTGATGACTTCTGTGCTCAAGTATCAGGGTGTCCTTTTGTGTGCTTGATGGATGGCTATCTGGCTAAGGGTCTGTTTAATTGAAGTGTAGACATTCAGGCTTAGAATGGAACCAGCACTTTCAGACCCTATAAGGTCAGACTGACTACACTGCAGTTAAACAGACTTTTAGCCTGAATCTAAAGACTTTTAGCCCAAGGGATACCTGCAGGTTTTTAATTGCAGAGCAGACATACCCCAGCAAAAAGCTTCAAAGGAAGGAGATGGAGGGGAAGTACATTAGCATATCCTTTTTTCTAAGCGACAGTACATTTAATATCGCAATAACACATAAAGAATTAAATTTTAAACCAATGAACCCAAAGGTTTGTAACTTAATTCAGTTCAGTTTGTCCAGAATATTGCAGGAACTTGCCATCTGTCAGTTACATATTTTTTTTATTTGGCTTCTCTGCCACAAGATCTAGTGGTATATGATAATTTGCATTGGGTTGCCAAGTGATTAACCTATAAAGAAATATTTTGAGTATTGTATTATGTATTTAACTTCAAATATGCTTAACAGTAATTTTGCAAATCCAAATTCTCATGCCAATACATTGCACTTGCTTTATTTATCTAAAGATCTTCATAACAAATTATAAAGCAGAGAATTCAGAACTTGAGCTCTAGCCCTAGAGGTTATAGTAACCTTTTAAAATTCTTGTAGTGTCATAAGTTAGAGGTCTTGTCACACTAACAAGTAAAGTCTACTGTCTGATTCTCCATAGTGTATGTGGCTATTGAGACATTCTGAACATTTTGTTTGTAGCCTTTATCTAGTCTGAGGAAAACATTACCTCATTTTTTGTTTTTTTTAAGGCAGAGAGGGTATGTCTACACTACCCTGCTAGTTCGAACTAGCGGGGTAATGTATGCATACCGCACTTGCTAATGAAGCCCGGGATTTGAATTTCCCAGGCTTCATTAGCATAAGCGGGGAGCCGCCATTTTTAAATCCCCGCTGCTTCGAACCCCGTGTAGCGCGGCTACACGGGGCTCGAACTAGGTAGTTCGGACTAGGCTTCCTATTCTGAACTACCGGTACACCTCGAGGTACAGTAAGCCTAGTCTGAACTACCTAGTTCGAGCCCCGTGTAGCCGCACTGCACGGGGTTCGAACCAGCGGGGTTTTAAAAATGGCAGCTCCCCGCTTATGCAAATGAAGCCCGGGAAATTCAAATCCCGGGCTTCATTTGCAAGTGTGGTATACCTACATTACCCTCCTAGTTCGAACTAGGAGGGTAGTGTAGACATACCCTTAGAGAAGTTCAGAAGGCTTAGCTGAAGTATTGTGAGGGCATAGGGATTCTGTAGATACTCCTCTTTCCCCACCAGCCACATGATTTGCACTAGCAGCTCCAAGGAGGTGATGGTTTTGCATCACTTCAGGATTCCAATACATGGGGAAGTGACAATGGGCCAGGCTTCTTGGTTTTTGTGCTATTGTGTCCTTCCACAGCAGGCTAAAGCAGCAGGATCTGGGCCTCTGTATGTTAATACACCTTCCTCTCTGTTCTAGAAATGCTAGCGACAGAAGGACTGGGTTTAGACCTGCCCTCAGTTAGACAGATGCAACTCCATATTTGAATTAATGATGTAACAGGCGTTAGTTCAAATTAACTTTAATAGGGGCTACACATACAAACCACTAGTTGAATTTAAATGGAACTAGCGGAGCGCTTAATTCGAACTACATAAACCTCATTCTACGAGGACAAACACCTAGTTCGAATTAAGTAGTTCGAATTAAGGGCTGTGTAGCCATTTAATTCAAACTAGTGGGAGGCTAGCCCTTCCCAGGTTGCCCTGGTGGCCACTCTGGGCCAAGCCAGGGAAACTCTTCTGCCCCCCTCCTGGCCCCGGAGCCCTTAAAGGGGCACGGTCTGGCTACAGTGCTTGTGCCAGTTGCAAACCTGCCAGCACCCAGCCAGCAGATCCTGCACCTAGCACAGCATGAGCCAGCCACTTGTTGCCACCCAGCCCTCCGCCTCTTCCTGGGACCAGGCTGGCAGCTCCCAGGAGCCTGTCTGGGACTGCAAGAGGCAGGCGTCCACCTGGTCTAGTGCGGAGATCGTGTACCTCATCGAGGTTTGGAGGGAGGCCTCCAACGTCCACAATCTCCGCACTAGGCACTGGAAATCGGCTGTCTAGGGCAGGATAGCTGCCAGCCTGGCCACCAAAGGCCACATGCGAACCCAGGAGCAGGTTTGCATACAATCAAGTTGGTCCAGTGAGACCCCTGACCCTGAGCCCTGAGCTTAGAACATAAGAACATAAGAACGGCTGTACTGGGTCAGACCAAAGGTCCATCTAGCCCAGTAGCCTGTCTGCCGACAGCAGCCAACACCAGGTACCCCAGAGGGGATGGACCAAAGACAATGACCAAGCGATTTGTCTCGTGCCATCCATCTCCAGCCTTCCACAAACAGAGGCCAGGGACACCGTTCCTACCCCCTGGCTAATAGCACTCCATGGACCCAACCGCCATGAATTTATCTAACTTCTCTTTAAACTCTGTTATAGTTCTAGCCTTCACAGCCTCCTCTGGCAAGGAGTTCCACAGGTTGATTATGTGCTGTGTGAAGAAAAACTTTCTTTTATTAGTTTTAAGCCTGCTACCCATTAATTGCATTTGGTGTCCTCTAGTCCTTCTATTATGTGAACTAATGAAGAACTTTTCTTTATTCACCCTCTCCACACCACCTATGCTTTTAGATACCTCCATCACATCCCCCCTCAGTCTCCTCTTTTGTAAGCTGAAAAGTCCCAGTCTCTTTAGCCTCTCTTCATATGGGACCTGTTCCAAACCCCTAATCATTGTAGTTGCCCTTTTCTGAACCCTTTCCAAGGCCAAAATATCTTTTTTGAGGTGAGGAGACCACATCTCTACACAGTTCTAAAGATATGACGTACCATAGTTTTATACTTCCCCGCCTCATTCTTCCCCTGGCTTCCCCCTTCCAGCTCCCTTCTCCCAGGTTTCCTCCTCTCCTCTTCCACCCTCTCTCTTCCCCTCTCCCACCTTCTTTTCCCAGTCTCCCCAGAAGTTAATCCCCCCCACCCTCAGTTTTGTTAAATAAAGAGAGTTTCTATTTTTGAACACACGTATCCTTTATTTTTTACATCAGGAAGGGGGGCTAGGAAGGGGTAAGTGGAAGGAAGTGAGGGAGGACTGGGGTGGCTCTGCGGGCCCCTCGGGGTGGAAGCTTTCCTGCAGGTTCTCCTGGATCCTGACAGTCCCCCGATTGACCCCCTCGGATGGCAGCCTGCGGCAAGTGCAGCTGGGCTGATGGCTGAGTGCTGTGATGTGCCGAGTGTGGGCACTCAGGGTACTCCAAGCCAGGACTGCTTTGCTGTCCCTCATCGAGTTAGACAAGCAAGCGGGGAACCCTGAGAAGTGTCTGTCCAAGAGGGAGGGGTCAGGCCCCTTTAAGCACAGACCTCGGCTAACCTGAGGCATCAGCTCCACACTCTAAGTCAGTGTTTCCCAATTGGTGCTCCGCAGAACCCTGGGGTTCCATGGAGCACAACGAGGGGTTCTGTGAGGAGCTGGTGCTCCCCCGCCCCCTCTGAAAAAGAGAGAGAGAGCCGGCTAGCCAGTATGGAGCTGGTCCCAACCCCACACGCGTGCGTCCTTCCAGCCCGACCCCAGAGCGTCTCTCCCCCAGACCTGTCCCTGCCGTGCACGACCTTCCCTGAAGGTGAGCGCCGGCCCCGGGAGTGCCGTAGATTGGCCGCCCGTGCTCGGGGGGGGGGCGCCGGCCCCGGGCACGTGGCACTTGGGGGAAGGGCGCCGGCCCTGGGCTCACGGCGCTTGGGGGGGCGCCGGCCCCAGGCTCATGGCACTTAGGGGGAGGTACCAGCCCCGGGCTTGCGGCACTTAGGGGGGCCCGCCCCCGGGCATGCGGCGATGGGGGGGGCCGCCCCGGGCGCGCAAGTGTCCCCGCCTTCTGGCGCCTGGTGGGCAAATGGCCACACCCCCTGGCACCCGGCAACCTCCAGTGGTTGGGGACCACTGCACCAAAGGGACAGGGGTGGAGGAGAGACAATTGCCAGGGGGCCAAGCACAGACAATGAGGAAAAAGGCAGGAGGGGAGGTGTCAGTGGGAGGGGGACAGGGTGATGCTGGGAGGGGAGAGGGTAAGAGCATTGGGGGCTAGAGGGGTGAGGGGAGCTTCTGGGAGAAGGCTTGAAAGAAGGGGTGGGCATAAGGAAGGCTGGGATGGAGCAAGTCATGTGAGAGGGCAGAGGGGCATGAGGGGAATGGGGGCAGAGGGTGGTGAGGGGTGGACATCAGGGGAAAATGGAGCAAAGGGGGCAGGGGAAGTGAGGGAAGGGGGAGGCACCAGGAGGGTGCAGGGGTAAGAGAAGGTGCAGGTGCCCGGGGATTCTGGGCAGACACCTGCCCAGTGGAGGGACCACCATCAGAGGAGAGACGCAGGGCAGGTGTGTAGAGGGAGGTGTTAGAAAAGGGGATGAGGAGGGGTAGCTCACGTGATCAGAGTGGGGCTACTGGAGAAGTGGGCACAGGGAGAAGAGAAGGGCTGGTGGGGGGGGCAGGTTGCAGGAGGGCTGAGGACAGTGGGAAGAGCAGGAGTCAGGACAGCAGAGGAGGGTGAGGAGTTGGGGGGCAGCAGGCACCAGGGGAGCTGACATGGCAGCAGAGGGAAAAGGTCGAGGTTTACAAATATTTATTAATAACTTGGGTGGCACATCCAAACAATCCACATGAACTCAATACTGGAGCACAACACAAAATTCATTTTGCTCATGTGAGGAAACTCTTAGGCTATGTCTACACTGGTTGTTTCTTGTGCAAGAACACATCCACTCTTCCATGTGCGAGCTGTGCTTTTGCACAAGAGCATCTATGGCAGTGTGGACATTCTCTTGTCCAAGAAAGTGCCGATGGCCATTTTAGCCATAGGGCTTTCTTGCTCAAGAAATTCATGTTGCCTATCTACACTGGCCTCTTGCTCAAAGAATAGTTGCTCAAAAGGGCTTATTCCTGAGTGGGAGCATCGTAGTTCTTGTGGAAGAAACCCTGATTTCATACATGAGAATGTTAGTGTACTTGCGCAAGAACACACGGCCAGTGTAGACAGGCAGCAAATTTTTGCGCAAGAGCGGCTGCTTTGGCGCAAGATCGTGCCAGTGTAGACACAGCCAAGGGGAGGGAGGAAGGCAGAGGCAGGGAATCAGCACTGGCTCAGCATGTCTACATGGTTTGGGGGAAGGTGCAGGAAAATTGAGCTCAGCTAGGTTGCAGAGTGGGGAGGTCTGGGGAGCTGGGCTGGGCGGTGGGGTGGGGTGGGGTGTGTGTGTGTGGAGCTCAGAGCTCAGTTTGACTGCAGGAGGAGGGAGGTGCCGGGAACCAGGGCTAGACTCAAGGGGAGGGAGAGACAGGGAATCAGCTCTCCATGTGGGGCTTGGAGGAGGTGCAGGGAAACGAGGATCAGCTGTGCTGTGGGGAAGGCATGCAGGGAACCTGTGCAGGGCTCAGCTGGGCTTAGATGGATGGGGGAGGGCATACAGAACAAACAGGCAGCTCCGCTGGGCTGTGAGGGGCTGCAGGGAACTGGTGCTGCTCTCCTTTGGATTGTGAGGGATGGTTTTGGGGGAAGTGCACGGAACCAGCAGGAGTGGGCAGCTTAGTTCGGTTGCAGGGGATAGAGGTGCAAAGAAGCCTAGTGTGGAAAGGGGGGGGACCAGGATCCCTGAAATGACCTCCCCTGGTCCAAAAACTCCTCATCTGGGACCAGTCAGGTCTAGAGGGTGCCAGATCAGGGAGGTCCAACTCCTACCCAAGTCCCCTCCTTGCACCCTCCCTCGTAGCCAGACACCCTACATCCAGCTTGCTTCTGCACCCTACCTATCTGGTCTGCACCCTACCCAGACCTTGTCCCCTTCTGCCCTCCAGCTCCCTCCCAGATCCTGTACCCCATCCCTATCCCGCTCCTTGGCAGCCTTGCCATCCACCCTAGCACCGCCCTGGCCCCAGCACCTTGCCTCACACCCCAGGACTCAGCACCACACTGGCCCTGAGCCTGGCGCCAGCCCCAGCCCCAGCACCCTGCCATCCACGCTAGCACCCAGAAGCACCCTGTTCCTTGTCCCAGCACCCTGCCAGTCACCCTAGTGCCCAGCAGGACCATGTCCCTGACCCCAGCACCCTGCCACCTGCCTGTCCCAGCATCTTGCCCCAGCACCCTGCCACCTGAGCCAGCATCCTTCCACCCAGCAGCACCCTCTCCCCAGCCCCAGCACCCACTAGCACTCTGTCTCCTAGGGTATGTCTACACTACCACCCTAGTTCGAACTAGGGTGGTAATGTAGGCATACCGCACTTGCAAATGAAGCCCGGGATTTGAATTTCCCGGGCTTCATTTGCATAAGCCGGCCGGCGCCATTTTTAAATGCCGGCTTGTTCAAACCCCGTGCCGCGCAGCTACACGCGGCACGGGCTAGATAGTTCGAACTAGAAAGCCATTCCGCACTATCTGTACGCCTCATGGAAGTTGAGACAAGTATAAGGGCTGGGTATAGCAAGTGATGGAGAGGAGGAGAACAGAGCGGATGAGGCCTCACAGAAAGGAGATGGGGGGGGTCTTGGGTCATGAATTGGTGGGTCCCTCTCTCCTCCCCCGCTCCCTCCCCCCCCCCTTTTTTTGCTTGACAAACCTAGGGGTTCCTTGAAATTTTGAAAAGCTGAAAAGGGTTCCTCAGCCAAATAAAATTGGGAAACACTGCTCTAAGTCCTAACCTGATGCCCTGCCAGCACTGGTTCCAGCCAGCCTTAATTTCGGTTCAGCGTCCACTCAATGTGGACATGCTATTTCGAATTAGCAAAACGCTAATTCAAATTATTTTTAGGTCTAGATGAACTAATTCGAATTAGCTTATTTTGGATTAACTAATTCGAATTAAATTAGTTCGAATTAGTGCTGTAGTGTAGACATACCCTCTGAGAGAATAAAAGAGGCCCATTGAGTATTAAATCATATCTCTGGAAGCAGTTTTTATCAGCCCATATTACACATTTTTTATACTTTTTCAAAGAAATTGAATGGCAAATGTCCAAAAGTTTTAAAATTGATGTTAATAAATGCAGCCTTATATCAGTGTAGACAAGGCACAAAAGTTAGGTTTAGATATGTCCTCAAAGTATAAATATAGTATGAGCCGCTAAGCACTGACTACAGGACCAACTTTTCTGAAAGAAAAATGAATCTAAGAAACCTTCCATTTAATTATTTAGATACCACCTTTCACTTATATTCACATTTAAATGTTTTATTCCAAAATCAGCTTTCCTCTAAGAAGCAAACATCCTTTCATTTCCTTTATTTTTAAACTCTGTAGCCTCTCTACCCCATACATTAAAGTATCATATTTCCCAAAGATATATTAGAAATGCTTTCAGTTTATCACATTTGTTTTAGCAAACACTTTACATTATTAAACACAATATTCAAATAAACTTCATAACTAATATTGTATCTAATGCCAATCTGTCTTCCAAACCCAGCATATTGGTTGTTAAGACTCCTTCATGGATCAAAGGATATTTATCTCTGGCAACTGTAGCCCAGGATCATTTCCTAAATTGAATACATAACTCCAGGTTTGAGAGGAAATGGTGAATTTATATACAATGCAAGTCCCAAAATATGCAGTCGTTCCAGGTGTCATTTCTCTGAGGGTGGATCGTGCAGAGAAGATTCTTTTCATGGCCCCAAATTTAACAGGAACTTTGAGCTTTACTGAACACATACTTTGATGAATAATGTTAATGCTCACTACTTTTACTTTCTAAGTTGCTTTGAGAAAAATGAGTCTCTGCCACATTACTATTTTATGTGCTTTTTTCCTGACTTCATGTACATATATATAAACAAAATGTTTTGCATATATATTTTATACTGTGCATGTAGCATTATATATGACATATATGCAGTGTGTATTCAGAAGAGAAAATGAACAAGATTATCATACAAAAATACTGTACCTTATCCCATTGCTGCTGTGAAAGGAATTCTGGGCAGAATTTCTGTGGGCAGAATTTAATTATCTTGGTAATAATTTGGCCAGGAGCTAGTTTCAGTGCATTATTCTGAAAAGCATTGTTGGATTTTAAGGCTAACATTTTAGTGGGAAATAAGCATGTTTTGTAAATATCAGCCTTAATTACTAAAATTAATTGGTAACTTGGTTTTAGACCTTATTTGGAAGTGTCTAGAGAGTCATATCACCCTCTAGCATAGTATTCTGGTATTCATACAGTACTAACTCAAAGGGATATATTCTACCTTTTTAGAAATACCTCTTTTTCTCTTTCTTTTTCTCATTCTCCACCCACCTCCTCCCTAGGGGCCTGATCAAACTTTCACTGAAGTCAGTGAGAGTTCTTCCATTGTCTAGTTGTAGGCATTAGAACATGCCCTGAAATAGCATATCTAATTCTCACAAGGATTTTGCACATGTTAATTGAGCCTTACCTTACTCAGTAGTTGAATGAGATTGTACTCCGTGGTGTTGATTACCTGCAAATTGGAATACTTTAATATTTCTGGGTATAAATTCCCATATTTCTGGTTATATGTGTTATCGTGTTATCATGTGTTGCCATCTGTCTTCATGGAACAGTTACATGGGAATTTGTGTTCCTTTGCAGCTACATTAAAACAGTTATGGAATATAAATTCTACTTTAAAATCATGATTCATCTGCTTAATCTTGATATGTGTTCTTGTAATTTATGCTTTAACATTTCTGCTTCAAAATAAATTGCTTTCCGCTTTAAAAATAGCAAGCAGTTTATCACATGGCTGTTGCTTTTGTGATCCATGTATCTTGAATCACATAACTTCTCACCAAAGTTTTATATCAAAATGTCCTCAAGTTAAATAGAGCAAGACTACAGTGTAGGCTATATCATATCACGTATTTCAAATAGGATGTAGTTGGCCACAGTAACAGATGTGAGGCTGAGGATTGCTGATACCTCTGAAAGAGGAACAAGAGACCAGTATGGTGAACATTGCAAAGGGCAGTGTCCTGAAGAGGACACTGTGATACTGGGAGCTACATGGGTCCAGGAGAGAGTGTGGGGAGAGTACAGAGCAATAGCAGGTGAGAAACTGTCCAGAAGGGAATGCCCTGCTAACGACTAAGCTAATTACCAAGGTGACCAACAGGTTGCGCTACAGCATGAGTCTCAATCCCTTTACAAAGTACAAAAAGTAGGTTTTAAATGACTGCATGTGAAAACAGTCAGATGAAAAGCAGTTTCTAAATTGAAATGAATAGAAAATACAAAACTAGTTCTAATTCATTAAGAAACATGTTACGTACAACATCTTGCCCTAAACAGCTGTTCTTATTTCAGGCATAACTTCAAATCAGGATTTTTTTTTTAACTCTCACTTGGGTCTTCAGCTCTTCAGAGCTCTTCAAGTATCCTCTTAGGGTACATCAGACAGTTTCAAAGGCCAGCTGAAGACCAAGGGCTGATAGCTTCCCATTGCTTAAATAGATTTTTTTCCCAGGATAGGAATCTTTTGTTTGGCATCCTCCATCCCATGGAGAAACACCAAGTTAAAAATGGATTCCAGTGCCAGGTGATATGGCCACTTGTCTTTCTAGGACCAATCACCATTTGAACTTACAGGACACATAAGGCTGTTTACAGATTGTTGAGCAGATCACTGAGTCATTGAGTTTCCTGGGCATCAATAATGGCCTTCATTAACATATTTAGAACTATAAACAGATCCACACTTTATATTTCTAATGCCATATATAAGATTGATATATGCACAAAAATGGGATATAAAGATCCAGCAGATTGTAATAATAAAATTGACATGTTACATGATCTGTTTTGCATAAAGCAGCTTCAAGTTATGCATATTCATATTCCTAAACCAATTTTGATAAGGCAGGGGGGGGGTGTGTCACTAAGATTAGCTTTAAGCTTTTCAGTAGTTTTGTTGAAGTTGGTGGGAATTCAAGAAGCACAGCCCCAACCACAATTGATGGATGTAATCAAGTAAAATATTATTTCATCATTATAATAACCTCAGTCCATTGCAAGAGGTTATATTTTCATTCATTCCAATTAAATGTATGTTGCAACTATATTGAGAGAGATGCCTTTGAAATAAGTTTCTAAATTTTTCATGGGGCATTGTATACACTATTAAAGGCTTATTTTGTTTGGTAACACATGTAAAAAATACCCTGTAACCATGAGCTCTTTCCAAGTAGTGCTAGGAAGGCAAACTGTTTTTGAATGGACCTTTCCACAACTAATTGCTAGAATATAACTGTCTGAAGGGTTTAAATAATGAATAGATGTCAATAAAAGAATTAAGAATGAATTTTTAAATGAATCCGGTGCTTGTTTGTTTGTTTGTTTTATGTGTTAATTTTCCAGGGTTCTCTATAGGACTCTGGAACATGCTTCTAAAGACCATTCAGCTAGAGACTACATGAGGAGTTGCTGAGTCAACTTCAGGCCATGGATATACCTACTCACAGATCAACACTCCGGTGATCAATATTCTGGCATTTGATTTAGAGGGTGTAGTAAGAACTCACTAAATCAAACACTGAGGGCCCCTCCATTGGCACTGACGCTCCTGTTCCTCACAAGGACTACGCGTATGTCTACACATCAAAGTTAATTCGAAACAACAGCTGCTATTTCGAATTAACTTTAATAGAGTCTACACAGGCAAACCGCTATTTCAAAATAAATTCAAAACAGTGGTGCGCTTATTTCAAATTTGGTAAACCTCATTCTGTGAGGAATAATGCCAAATTTGAAATAGCTAATTCAAAATAAGCACTGTGTAGACACTTATTTCGAAATAGGGGGCCTCCAGCCCTTCCCAGTTTCCCCTGGTGGCCACTCTGGGCCAAACCAGAAAAACTCCATTCCACTCCCCCAGCTCTGGAGCCCTTAAAGTGGTAGGCTGTGTCTACACTGCACCCCTTTTCTGAAAAAGGGATGCAGATGAGACAAGTCGGAATTGCAAATGAAATGGGGGATTTAAATATCCCCCGCTTCATTTGTATAAACATGGCTGCTGCTTTATTCTGTCTCGGGGCTTTGCCGGAGAAAAGCGCCAGTCTAAATGGGATCTTTCGGAAAATAAACCCTTTTCTGAAAGGTCCCTTTTCCCTCTTAAAATCAGTGTAGACTTGACCTCAGACATTTCAGGTAAATTCCTGTCCCCATTGAAATTGAGAGATTTGACACTGAGTTAATGCAGCCAGAATTTTACCCTGACTCCACCCCTCCAAGACCATCTGCCAAGCTATTCAGCTCAGCGTGGTGCACAGGCAACATTTGTTCCTCATGGGGCAGTTTTTTTAGCTTGAAAATCTTTAGTTCGTATAAAGTGATGAAAGGAACTAAATGAAGTGGGTTTTGTATAGCTACTTCTTGGTTTTCCCTTTTCAAATGAAAGGGTAAGCTTTTTGTACTCTCAAATGGAGAGCTCTTTTACTTCTCACTGGGATTTCATAAAGAATTAGAGATGTGTGCTTATTCTTTTCATTCATTTCTTCAAAGCAAGTAATAATAGTATCAGATAAACAAAATATAATCTATGTAGGATTAGCAGTGTTTTTAAAAATATTTCCCATCCACAATGTTATTTACTAGACATACTAAATTGTTCTATGGTATTGTTTGTTTTCTTTTGTTTTTGAGAGCAATAAACTGGCTAGATTCAAGGAATAGTTTCTTTCCTCTTGAGGTGTTTAGCTTTCTCTAAGAGCTCTCTTTTCTCACTTCAAATAAATATTTATGTGTGGATTCTTTAATGAATACAATTTAAGTAATGTGTTCGTTTTCATGCTGAATCAATGAAAGTAGTGAGAAAAACATTGTATCATGCTTATCTTTTGGAAAATTGGATGTAAGATATATCCATTCCTGAATCTGAAAAGCACATCCTATGTTTCTTTTAAAGCAAGAGAGCCTTTAAGTAACTTAACCTACAAATGTTACTATAGAGCTGATTAAATCTGGGTTTACAAAATCCTACACTGCTATTTAATTAAACAACCAGTCGCTCTCCCCTAGTTATAAATCAGCTTATCGATATCATGAATGGCATGTTTGAATCAAATATATGATGTTAAACTGATTACAATACAGCAATGCTGCATGTTGTTTAGATTACTATATTTGGTGTTTAATTATTTCAGTCTAATATTGAACAGGAATTTATAGTTTTTCCCACAGAAATATTCACGTGTGGTTTAAAATATAAATCTCTGAGACCTCATCTACACTAAAAGGGAAGGTTGACTTAAGATATGCTACTGAACCTACATTAATTACATAGCTGGAGTAGAAATATCTTAAATTGTGTTTTGGTACCATTCACACCGCAGGAAGTCAAGGAGAACACATGTGCCTGTCAACTTCCCTTACTCCTCATGAGAGGCAGGACAACCAGTGCCAATGGAAGCGCCTCCTCACTTCACTAGACTCGCTATTTTGAACCCTGGAATATCGACTGCAGTAATGTTGATCTTCTCCTTAGTGTAGACAAGCCCTGAGTGACAAACACCGGACTGCAAAGCACCTACAAAAGGCTGTCCATATAGATTAAGCTGCCTCTCAGGGATGACTGGGAAAAGCATGCATGTGGGGAGAAGGGGAAGTTCTACTCTCATGCACATCAGAGCATAACTGGTGTTGACTGTCAAGTAGGTTTGTCTGGAGACAAGGGGAGGAAGTGACTGTAAGAAATGTGATTATGCTGACCCCGTGGCTCTTAAAGCCTGTGAAAGGATGTGGGGCTGTGCTATAATTGTGCACTCTAGCATTTGTTTATGTGTTTCAATTGATTTATATTTCTCTGCACTTGGGCTGCAGAGGATTTCACTCTTGAGGGTGCTGTAGAAGATCTTGTACAAAATCTCAGATCAAACTCTTGCTTAAAATGTTTCCTAGTTCAGGGGTCTTGGGAAGGCTTTATGCAGCATGTAAGTCCCTAATGAAACCTTTACCCTCAGTGTTTCACTACCCTATAAGAGATGGAAAATACCTTGTACCTCCCAAATCACTATAAAGAAATGACTTTATTCCTGGAGCTTCTACTGTAATGCAGGAGCAAACTAGCACTAAACAAAATGAATAATTGAATAATTGCATTTCGTTTTGAAGCAGAGATTTTCAAACAGGAAGAAAAACTTGCCCTCAAATATCTTTTTGTCAGCACACATTGATTATGAAATTTGGGCTCAAATCTGCAAACACTGATGTCATTGGCACATGTTGCGAGAGTAACATTATTCATTGTATGTAGGTGTTTGTACGGTCAGGTCCTGTGTCAGAAAATGGCACAATATTGAGCTCATTGATATTAATTTGAGTAAATAATGAGCTGTTCTTCTCATAAACAGCTGATAAACAGGTTACTTATTTTGTAATCGAATCTATACATTTGTCAGGCTGTCATGAAGAATTACCTGCTTTTTTATATGGTTGTTAACATGGGTACTGTTTGTATATATGCCTTTTCATAGCATAAAATACAGGACTAGATTCAGCCCTTCTTTGTACCAGTGCAGCTTGAGGGTAGAATTTGACCTCAAATCTAGAAATCTATCTTTTATAGAAGCAGAATATGAAATCTGTAGTTAGCACTTCAGATACGGATTGGGCAGGAGAGGTGACAAAAGATTTTATTAACAGTGAAAGCAGCCAGTTCAGTCTGACTGCACTCAAGGTTCTAGAAACATTTAATTCACACTAAGCAGGTTCAGAGGCTCAAAACAAGTATTAGACCAGTGGTCCCCGACGTGGTGCCCATGGAGCATTTATGTGTGCCCGCCAAATGATCTGGGCTGGCCTTGCTCCCGGCGCACGGCACATGTGAGGTGCTGGCCCCGGGCACGTGGTGCTTGGGCGGCCCTTGCCCTGGATGTGCAGTGCATGGGTGGCTCCTGCCCCGGGCGCATGGCACATGCACAAAGCCGGCCCTGGGTGTGCAGCGCATGGGCAGCCCCACCCCAGGGTGCACAGCACGTGCACAGCCCCGTCCCCGGATGCACGGTGCATAAGCGGCCCTGCCCCTGGACACCCGGCAGCCCCAAAAGATTGGGGACCACTGTATTAGACAGTCCAAGACTAATATTATCTATCCTATCAATCAGTCACATGCAAACATTGTACTCATCCTGGCAGAAAGTACATTCATAAAAGCACATAAGTTTTGAAATGTTCTAGAAGCTAGCGTGGTTCTAAAATATTGTTTAAAAGTAGCTTAATTTTGCATTATATCAGTGTTCAATAGTGCAACTTGATTGGCATTTTAGCAGTGCCGTAGTTCATGACTGAAGTAATCATGAGTACATGGACATAATTAGCAGTACAGCAGTGGCAGTAACTCCATTTATAGCTGTTTTGTAACATTTTACAAGTTAATGTTGTTTCATTATGCAGTACAAGAATTGCCTTTATGGATGTAATCACTTAATAAAAAAACTCAGGTGAAGAACCAGGATATTTAATAGTGCCATAGTCTAAGTCTCTATGGGTACGTCTACACGAGGCATACTGGAGAGGTCAACATAGGCTTCCCTTGTCAACCGCACCACGTCTAGACTGCAGCGCTGTGCCGGATCAGTGGATTGTCGGCACAGAGCAGCGGCCATTTTTATTTTAATGAAGCAGGGATTATTTAAATCCCCACTTCATTGACTATGCCGAGTAAACTACTTTACATGGCTCCATCGACAGAGCCATGTAGTCTAGACATACCCTATGAGTTTTAATGTGGAACTCTCACTTAAAATAAAGTAACCTCTTTTACCATTTAACTAACACCCACTTACTATGAATTTGTGCTATTATCAATATAATATATGAGCAGCACACCCTGCACCTAGTATATATGTAATTGTTATTTTAAATGTGTGTAGTTCTTTTCTAAATGCACTTTATTGTCTATTAAAATCTGTTACGATATGTGTATGCAATACCACACTGAATTGCTGACTTTTTTCCCAGAGCCTTGTCAGGCATACTTAAATCAGCCTAATTGCTCAGTGAACATCATTTTTATACTCATTCATTTTAATGCACCTTTAATAAAGACAGATATTTTATTAAAAACAACCCAATAGAATATATTATGTGACAGCCTATATGAAATTTACAAAACAAATGCATTTGTTTACATTGCTTTTACATTGTGGTTTTATATATTTTATTATGAAAATAGATTTTAAAAGAGATGATTGGCAACAATTCAGAGTGATATATTATTTGATTACAAATTATAAAAAGGGTTTAAGTGCTTTAATTATATCATATATCAATGCACCCAGAAAGGTCAGAAAATGTAGTTTGGAAATATCTTATTGTTTCCCACTTTGACTTTTGGAAACATATTTATAGGACTTGATTCTGCCAGTTTTATTCACAATGAGTATTTTACTTCAGTAGCACTCTCTTAACTCAATAAGAGTATTTGTGTAAGGACTATTCAGTGTAAATGAGGCCTACAGAACTGAGCCATTAATAAATTGTGAGGAATATTAGACATAATATTAAATTAGCTTAGTAGAGAAATACTGTATTTGGAGGTAGAGAGGAAAACTGTGAATTATTTAAGGGCTTAGTTTGATACCTTAATTTTCTCAACTGGAATTAGGAGGATTAAAGCTTTTTCAGATGAAATATTAACAGTTAACTGGTCTGTCTGATATCTTACAAAGAGAGTATCTTCATAACTGCAAAATTATCAAAACATATAAACATATAAACATATATATATTCAGTTGATTTTAAAGGAAGCTGGCATATCAGATTTCCAGTACTACTTCCGAGTGTCAAAAACCGTATTCTGTTCTGCCTCTTACTCTGTTCATTCATTTATACACATGAAAAACAAATGCAAAAATACTGCTATTTTGATTAAGTAGTGTTTTACACGTGCTTTCCCATAACAGTGTAGGAATATATATAACTATGCAAGGCTCAAGGCATCAGAAAATCAGATTTTTAAGTCTGATAAATTGCCTTAAATAGCACTTCAGTGAAAAGCTATCCCTTCCAAAATATAGCTACCAATAACATACATAGCAAATTATATCAATGTTTGATATGAGTGGAGGGATTTCATTTTCCTTCTTGTCCCATACCAGTGCTGAGTGCAGAGGTGGGCAATAATTTCTGGTGGGGGGCCACTCCAAGATTTTGGAAAGTGGTCAAGGGCCGCACTTTTCTGTGGAGGGGGTGCAGAGTCTAAGATGGAGGTTGGGTGCAGAAGGGCATACGCGGTAAGGGACTGGGGTCCAGGAGGTGGTGTGAGATCTGAGAGGAATTTTGGGCAAAGGAGGGGGTTGTGCCTTGGGTCAGGGGATAGGGGTGTAGGGTCATGGAGTGGGTATGGGTGCAGGAGAGGATTCTGGCTTGGGGGAGGGACACTAGGAGAGTATGCAACATCTGGGAAGGAGCTGTGACCTGGGAGAAGGGGGAAATGGGGTGCAGACTGCAGAGGATGTGGGAGGTGCCTTGGGGCAAGGGAATGGGATGCAGAGTCTAGGAGGATATTTGAGTGCAGGAGAGGATTCTGGCCTGGGGGTGGGGGGTAAGAGGGATTGGGGTGCCAGAGGCAGGCTCTGGCTGGGAAGCACTTACCTAAGCCAGCAGCCCTGCAGCACCCCCAAGGAAGGCTGGGCTCCCTGCCTGCTGCAGCCCTAGACTACTTAAAACTGCAGGCTGCTCCCTCCACTGTGTCTCTCAGTGCCAGGGAAGAGACTTGCACTGCTCCCATCCTCAAGGCCAATAGGAGCTGAGAGATTGGCGGGGATCATTTCCTATTGGCTGATTGTTTCTGGACACTAGGAGCTGAGGATTTGGCTGAGGGCGGGTAGATCATACAAAGCTTCCTGCAGAGCGGAGAGCCACACTGTGCCTTAAACCACACAGTTACATGCCTGAGGGTCCTGGTAGGGTGGTCCATGGGCTGGATCCGGTGGCTTGGCAGGCCAGATCTGGTCCCCCAGGCTATATTTTGCCCAGCTCTGGCTTAGTGTCTACCATGAGTAATGAGATTTGATTGTCCATGTTTTTGCTTGCAGAACTGTAATTGATCATAATAAATATATTTAAAAACTTAAAAATCAACCATAGTATTAGACCTTTAAATGTACAGAAATAGCTTACACATTGGTGTCAGCATTGAATGCATGAGAATCTTAATTATTCAAGTTAAGTCCACTCCACCTGAGGTAAATTGAGGGAATTTTAAAGAGGTATGCTAGAGATGATAATTGTTTAATGTGTATTGATCATTCCCACCAATATCATGGAGGGGGATCATAATACCACTATTTAGCTATGGACTAATTGTCGCAGTGAAAGAACAAAATATGATGTCTGGTCTAGAGAGGAGAAACCAAGAATTACCCAGGGTTTAGAAAACAGTGATTGGAAGAATAATCTTCATGATGAAAACTTGCATAAAGTTTGAGGAACCTACTGCAGCTGGCATAACTGCAAGTGTCATTCTTCTTCATATACTGCCAAGTGTGTGGGGGGGGGGGAGGAACCCACAGCTCCCTTAAATTCAGTGCCAGAAAATAGGGCTATAGAACAGACTGCTGCTGCTCCAGACTGTGAGTTAGAATATTGCACAAAATTCTCCGACTTAATTTGTACAATATGTAAGCCACTGCAGATAAATAATCATTGATCCCATGGCTCCTCTCCTACCACTTTCCACATTGGCCTAACTGAGGCCAATTCAGAGAACCTCTCTTTTTTGCAGTGGCTATGGATATTACTGTTCATCACAGAACTGTACTTTAAGAGCAAAAATGTTATGGAGGATTTTGTGTGAGCCATCTGCACTGAAGTGAAATTCAGTCAAGAAATCATGAGTCCTAGATACTGCATCAGCCCCATGAGGATGACAGCCATCAGTTGTAAAATGGCAACTTAACACATCTGGGCCGTGTCCACACTCAGGGGTTCTTTCGAAAAAAGTAGCCTTTTTTCGAAAGAACTTCCCCTGCGTCCAGACTCAAATTATTTTGAAAGAACGCGGCTTTTCTTTCGATGGCGGTAAAACTCAATTTACGAGGAAGAACGCCTTCTTTCGAAAGTTCCTCTTTCGAAAGAAGGCATTCTTCAATGTAAAGAGGCCATCTTCGAAAGAGAGCATCCAGACTCGCTGGGTGCTCTCTTTCGAAAAAGAGGATTTCTCTTTCGAAAGATCCGCCTGCAGTCTAGACGCGATCTTTCGAAAGAGGCTCTTTCGAAAGATGCTTTCGAAAGAGCCTCTTTTGAAAGAAGCCTGCAGTCTAGACATAGCCCTGCTGTTTATGTATCCAGGAATACATCTGCTCACTGCGTGGACCAATGTTGTTTCCACTGCTAGCACTACTGAGCTACCGCTAGATTCTATTCCTTCTTGCTTTATCAAGAGAACTGATTACTAATGCTTTGTCAACACTACTGTAGTAAGTTGACCTAAGTAACACTACTCTAGGTATGTGAATAATGTAGCTGGAGTCAACATAGATTAGATTGACTTACTGTGGCATCTATACCACACTGGGCTTATGGGAAATAATCTTCTGTTGAATTACCTTACTCCTCTCATTCTGGTTGACTACCAGAGTTGATCAGAGAGAGGTTTGTGGTCAATTTAGTGGGTCTTTACTAAATGTCCACTAAATTGTCCTCTGCTACATCTATCACAGAAATGTAAAAACCTTTACATTGTGTAAGTGTAGATGTGGCCTACATTACTGCACCTAGTGATCACAGATCTCAATGAGGGTACAACTTGAAAACGGGAAGCTAATTTTGGTCTGCAGAGCCTTTATTGATGGTGAAGATAAAGGGAAAGAAAGAACCCAGTTTTGCCTCTCAGAATATGTCTACACAATTGAGGGTTTGTTTGTTTTTTCAGAAAAACAGACTTTTTTTAAAAAAAACCTTCACTTGCACGTCAACACTGCAATCGTGGTTTTTTGAAAAAAAATTGAAAGAACGGAGGGTTTTTTCTAACATTGGTAAACCTCTTTCTATGAGGAAGAAGCCTTTTTCCAAAAGAGTTCTTTCAGAAAAAGGCGTATTTTGATGGGGAAGAGGGAGTCCTTTCGAAAAAAAGAGGAAAGAGGAAAAAGCACAGGTGTCCTGGTGGCCACTCCATTCATAATAATCACAGCTTAAATATGAGATAGCGTCCATTCAGTGTGGACGCTATCTTTTGAAAAAGCAGATTGCTTTTTCGATGTGCTTTTGCAGTGTGGACACTCTCTTTCTGAAGAAGTTTTTTTGGAAGATCTCTTCTGGAAAAGTTTCTTCCGAAAGAAGCCTGCAGTCCAGACATAGCCTCAGATGTAGAGGAATTTCTCCAACTTCTATCAATACTTTGTAGAGAGACAGAGAGAGGTCTTTTCTTTTAAAGAAGCAGCATCAGTACTGAGTCTGTTCTACTTTCTGGTGTTGAATTTGATGAAGACATGGGTTTCATCTACTTCCTTTGCAGTATATGAACAGCAGTGCTTGGACACAGCTTCTGTTATTTCTTTCCGAGTGAAAAGATCACAGACATCCAGGGAACCCTTATAAACTATCAAAAAGAACAAGCTGAGCCATGGACTACATGCACAACTCCAAGAATTCAAACAAGAAACAATGAGAACTTCCAGGGCCTCTTTGACCCTGTCCCAGCTTTTCATGGATGATAAATGAATAGAGAACCCCCACTAATGAAGATTCAAAAATTTCAAATTCTGGAAGAACCATTGTGAGCATCTTGTCTACCCTCCTATATAATAGAACCCATGGAATTTTTCCTAAATAATTTCTTTTGAACTAGTGTAGGAGTTGGATTTTATATTTATATTTCAGGTTTAATAATGTAGTAATGTATGACAATTTCATCCTGCCAGCCACCCTTTTTTGTGACTCTCTGGGGCATTGGTAGAAAAGCATCTGACAGACTGCCAGGCTATGTCTAGACTGCAGGCTTCTTTCGAAAGAGGCTCTTTCGAAAGCATCTTTCGAAAGAGCCTCTTCCAAAAGATCGCGTCTAGACTGCAGGCGGATCTTTTGAAAGAGAAATCCGCTTTTTCGAAAGAGAGCACCCAGCGAGTCTGGATGCTCTCTTTCGAAGACGGCCTCTTTACATTGAAGAACGCCTTCTTTCGAAAGAGGAACTTTCGAAAGAAGGCGTTCTTCCTCGTGAAACGAGGTTTACCGCCATCGAAAGAAAAGCCGCGTTCTTTCGAAATAATTTCGAAAGAACGCAGCTTGAGTCTGGACGCAGGGGAAGTTTTTTCGGGAAAAGGCTACTTTTCCCGAAAAAAACCCTGAGTCTGGACACGGCCCCAGTGTCTACTGATATTAAGGCAGGGACAGACCATTAGGCCCTTTAGTTAAATATACATGTCTTTGTTTTACAGCTTAGTAAGTAAGAGACAGGATCTTGTACTGTGTCTATGTTAATAAGATTAGAGGAATGTTGAAGTCCTGGGCCACAATGTGAACTGTTTTGATTACAAGATTTAGTAAGGTTTAATTTAAAATGCTTTTTTATTGCTCAATATAAAACACTGGTATTTGTATAAAAGACTGTGTGTGTGAATGAGGAATGTATGTATCAGAAAAAGATAAGGTATGAAGGCCATTGTTAAAACCAGATGGTCAAGAGAGGAGGGGTGAAGAAATTTAACAAGACTTATTGATGCAAGAGAACCATCAACGCGCATCCATGATTAAGGAAGAGCAGATTGACAACCCTAAGGTGGAGGCTGGCACTCCTAAAGATAATTGATTAACTCTATCCAGGACAAGATGACCCTCTTGGAGGTGTTTTGGGATGTTAACATCAAAAGATAACACCAATTAAGGAGTAACTGATCACAAACTGACACAGCAAAATCCATAAACTTCAACAGAGAAAAAGGACTATAAGAACAGGGTGCTTTGCCATGGGACTTTGGGTTCGTCTTGTTACCAATTCCAGGAGCATCGGATCGCAACCGACAAAGCCCGGCTTCCCTTTGCGATCAATCTGGCTGGCCACTAGATTGATCCAGACTCTGAACTGGCAACTATAACATCGACTGGCAGAACTGTGTGCATGGCGTGAGTATGTGTGGGTGACTGAAAAGCATATGCTAACTGCTGTATTCTCGATAAATGTGGCATGCTGACTTCTCCCCTAGAAAAGATATCATGTGCTTTGCATGGGCATAACACTAGAGCATTTTTTTAAATCAATCTTTTATTTAAAACATTGCCAGTGATTGAGACTGGCAATATTTCAATTGAAAAGGGGCATGTACTACCCACTCTGCATGAATCAGTGTGAGTAGTACGTACAGAAGCTATCACTCACTGTGCATAACTTCTGAAACAACTAACCTCCCTTTTATTAGTAAGCTGAAAATCTAGAAAAAAACCATCTCAAAGTGACAGCTGCCAGTATGCTGCTGCTCCCTGAGTTAGGCTTTAAACCTTATGGCTATGTCTAGACTGCAAGCCTCTTTCGAAAGAGGCTCTTTCGAAAGATACTTTTGAAAGAGTCTCTTTCGAAAGAGAGCGTCTAGACTGCATGTTGAACTTTCGAAAAAGCGGTTTGCTTTTTCGAAAGAAAGCATCCAGTGAGTCTGAATGCTCTCTTTCGAAGAAGCCCTATTTACATTGAAGAACGCCTTCTTTCGAAAGAGGAACTTTCGAAAGAAGGCGTTCTTCCTCGTGAAATGAGGTTTACCGCCATCGAAAGAAAAGCCGCGTTCTTTCAATTTAATTTCGAAAGAACGCGGCTTGAGTCTGGACGCAGGGGAAGTTTTTTCGGAAAAAGGCTACTTTTCCCAAAAAAAACCCCTGAGTCTGGACACAGCCTATGTGATGCTTAACAGATCAGCTAAGATGAAGTTCACTGATTGATGAAATATTCAAGGATACGATTTGGTATTTAGACAATTCTATTATTAGAACCAATTAAAAGGAATTTTTAAATTGCTAATATATATTTGTATTTATCATTGTGTAGTTACATCCTTCTTGGTATGCAATAATGCTACTAAATTGACCTGTTATACCTAGAGACTTTTTCATGTCGGCTGTTTCTACACTGGCCACTTATTCCGGAAAAGCAGTCGCTTTTCTGGAATAACTTGCCAGCTGTCTACACAGGCCGCTTGCTGTTCCGGAAAAGCAATGACGATCTAATGTAAAATCAACATTGTTTTTCCAGAAAAACTATGCTGCTCCCGTTCGGGCAAAGTCCTTTTCTGGAAAAACTGGTCCGGAAAAAGGGCCAGTGTAGAGAGCACAGTAGTTTTTTCCGCAAAAAAGCCCCGATCGCAAAAATGATGATTGGGGCTTTTTTGTGGAAAAGCGTGTTTACATTGGCCACGGACGCTTTTCAGGAAAAAGTGCTTTTCCGGAAAAGCATCCTGCCAATGTAGATGCGCTTTTTCCGGAAATACTTATAACGGAAAACTGTTCCGTTTTAAGCATTTCCGGAAAAGGGTGCCAGTGTAGACGTAGCCGATCTGTAACTCAGTAATCACCTTTACATTATGTACAGGACTCTATTTAATTAACATCAGGTCAAAAGGCCTATCTTTAGTTCTTAAACATGAATTCACTTCATATGTAAAACTAATGAAAAATGCCAATGCTGTTCCCATTTAGCTATCCCAGTTGTAATGAATGGACATCAATTACATTATGTATATCACTGTAACTGGAGTACTTGTGTAGTCATATAAAGGAGACGGCTAACTTCAAAGAATGAGTCCTTGTGTGTTTAAAAATCAGAAAGGCCTACAGACACATGCTATGCAAGGAATGTTAGCCATACTGTTTCTAGGATACATCTTTGCATCTGAAAACAATCCTGCATCTTTGGACTACAAGGATTCTGACAGAGGGAACTCCTGGACAGAGGATCCCAAAAGCCATTTGTGGAAACTCCGAAGAACTTATGGAAAACTAGCAGACATTACATGCTTGCTTCATGGTGCACTATAGAATCAGCTTTGTGTGGCTGGTGTGTCCTTGGAGGGAGTGAAGATGTGGAATGTGAGGATTGGCAAGGTGAGTGAGGTACATCAGGTAACTAGGTAACTGCAATGATTCTGGAGCTTCGCCCCAAACTATCCACTTCGCCCCAAACTATCTTCCTCCCATAAAATCTCTGCCTTTAAAGGGCTACAACCACCTCTTGTCATCTTTATTTAGTTTTTGTCTTCATGGAAATCAATATGAAAACACAATCCCAATCCCCACCTCCTCCCCACTCTCCCCCCCCCCCAAAAAAAACCAAGTAGAAATACATACAACTTAAACATTACAGTGACAGAAATGTGTTTTTCTGAACCAGGGCCTTCGTCTGATGCTAAAGACCGGATGAAACTTCTTTTCAGATTCCAATCAAAATTTGCACTGACTTTTATGGCAGCTGAATCAGGCCCTAAATGAACATCTGAGAATGATCACAGCATGCTTGACTATATAAATCAGAATGTCATATTATTTAAATTCAAAAAGCTACCAGACTGTTTCTTGAAGCATAACATTTGATTTGAAAAATAGCTCATGTAGTAATATTTTTAGCTTCATTAGAGGTGCAGATGTTCATGCGTGTATTATTTTCTTATAAAAAAAAGTCTGAAAATTATTTTTGAACTTCCATTACTTTGTAATATTTTAAAATAGAAATGTCAATTATTGTTCCTAAGATGACTTTAATATTTTGTAATTAAAATTTATTAGAAGCAAATGAAAAACACACATCCTAGCACCATTAACAGATTGAGGTTATTTGTGTTTTTAAAGACTTTTGTCATTAATTTACAACAAACTCTTAAATTACCATTTTTACCTCAACTAACCCATGAAATCAGTCATCTGTCAGATTTACTAGGAGCGTGGCTTACTTTTATAAATGAGTTTAAAAGAATACAGAGGTTATGAGAAACACATTTCCTCTTAGCACATATAAAATATCTCATAACAAATCAATTCTGTTGCACAAAATTACAAGAGCAAGGCATACTGTGGCTTATAGGATTTTTTTCTGGATGTTTGTAGACTAAATTTTTTACTTTCATTACAGTTCTGTCTGAGTAGAAAAGGTCATCTTTATTTATTGATGTATTTGGTCACATGGGAGGAAAATGGTTACTGTCGACATTCCAAGGAAGTATGGCATGGACTTTAAGAACATTAAATAACTATGCCAGGTGCATCACGGATATATATGGAGTGCCTCCCATTGTAGCTGTCAAATACAGAAAAAATAGAGAATATAAAAACCCTACAAGGGGAAAAAAAGTTTTTTTAAAACTGATTGTGCTTTTTCCTAAAGAGCACAGGCAAATGAGTAACAATTAAAAAGAAGAAAAACTTTATACTGGTTATGAATAAAAAGACTGCCAAGGCTCACTTGTTCCTTAATATTTGTGGATAATGGAATGAAGAGTCTTTGCTTTATGCAAAGGATAAAACTTTTTGATGGAAACAATAGCATTAATGTCAAAGAAAATGTGACACTGAATTGCACAAGGAAAAAATTCCAATTAAAACATATGTCAAGGGTATTTGAAATAGCTGTAAGCAAACAATGCAGATGTACAGGTTACTTTCAATAGCCAGGTAATCTAAGAATAAAATATTTGATATTCGTACATAAAGTATGATAGAAATTGTGTAAATTGAAATGATTTTAAGATCACATAGCTAGATAAATAAGAGAAAATCATACATTTTTCATTATGATAATCATGGGATGAGTTTTGATTTTAGCTTTATGAATGTATTTCACTCTCACTGAGGTCCAATGATACTTAAGCACATGCTTAAAGTTAAGCATGTTCTTAAGTGCTTTGTAGATCATGACCGAAGTACTCAGTGCTTGCAAGATGGGTTCTTTACCATGTACTGCCTAAGGCCTTTCCCTCTGATCTTTTGCTAATTCACTCTTCTCTCACACAGTGAAGGGAATTCACCCTTTCTTTGTCCAGTTAATGTACAGGTATATAAACTTCCTCAGAGGTTCTCCTGAATCCTTAAGAGACTTGCTCCTCCTCTTCCATTCATCTCTGCTGTTCAGAATTGGGCTTTAAATGAAGATTCCCTTACCCCTCCAGAATTCTGGATGCAACTTCTATCTCTAAAACTGACATTATGTAAAAACTGACACTTGTATAACCAAGAGCAATCATGCTGCATGGTGCTGTAACACAATTCCATGTTCTGCAATAATACAAAACTCCCTTTGACTTTTCTGGAAGCAAGATCGTACTCCACACAACAGCTGTTATTGCAAGTTGTCCTATACCAAATTGCCATGCTGGACTTGAGGACACACTATTTTCCAAATAAGTGAGAAAGAAAACTAAGAAGACCCTTTTGTACATGCATTAATACTACCCTTTTCATTACAAAGGTGGTACGTAGATATTACATTTAAATTTTTACAAATGGGGAAATTGAGGCACAGAAGTTAACTAACTTGGAAGTAAAGTCTACTAAGCAACACTTCCTTTCAATTATAGAATTATAAAATGCCTGTGAATGTCAAAAGAATGACAGTTCTTGCCCCTGAAACTGAACTTTAGGGAGAGTCACCTTTTTCCCAGGATTTGAACGATCGGAGTTGTGCTCTTTTTCTTGCATAACCATAAGATGTTGACTTCCCTTTCCCCAAAACTCCTGTTGTGTATGTCTACACTACAATGTTATTTCAAAATATCTTATTTTGAAATAGCTAGTTCAAAATAAGTTATTTCAAAATAACGCATCTACACATAAAAGGCATTTCGAAATAGCCTTTTGCTATTTCGAAATAGTGCGTCCACACTGAGTGGATGCTAAATCATGTATTTTCATGAACACAAACTCTCTTTATTTAACAAAACTGGGGAGGGGGGGAATGAAGCTCTGGTGAAACTGGGGAAAGGAGGTGGGAGAGGGGAGAAAAGAGGGTGGGAGAGGAGAGGGAGAAACTTGTGAGGAGGGAGCTGGAAGGGGGAAGCAAGCGGAAGAAGGGGCAGGGGAAGCTCAGCGCTTAGGATTGGGGGTCACTCCAGATCAACTTGATTGTCGTGCAATCCTGCTCCTGGGTTCGCATGTGGCCTTTAATGGCCAGGCTGGCAGCTATCTTGCCACAGACAGCTGCGTTCCTCCATCTAGTGCAGAGATAATGGACATTGGGGGCATCCCCCCCAAACCTGAATAAGGTTCATGATCTCCACCCTGAATCAGGAAGGCGCCCACCTTCTCTGGGCTCTAGCAGGCTCCTGGGAGCTGGCAGACTGCTCCTGGGGAGTGGTGGAGGGCTGGCTGCCAGTGGCTTGCTGGCTCTGGGCTGGCAGGCTCGAAGCTGGCACAGGCACTTTGGCCAGAGTCAACCCCTTTAAGGGCTCTGGGGAGGAGGGAGGGAGAGGAGTGTTCTTGGTTGAGGCTGGAGTGGCCAAGAGGGCACCATGGGAAGGCTGGAGGCCCATCCTTGTGGAATGAGGTTTACCAAATTCGAAATAAGTGCTCCACTATATTGAATTAATTTCGAAATAGCGGGGTTTTGCTGTGTAGATGCTATTAAAGTTATTTCGAAATAACTTTGATGTGTAGACATACTCATTGAGATCAGTGGCATTATACTGGACCAATTTCTGTTAGAGAGAAAGACATGCTTTCAAGAGTTGCAGAGTTTGAGCCATAAACTAACTTCTCTGGTAGAGCAAAAGATAGTATTGAAAATAAAAAAGAATTGTTTTTAGCCTTTTCTTAAAATATATTGCTTTTCTTTTTTAGCATTAGGAATATTTAATAGTTGTTCTACCTGTAATAATGGAAAATCCCATATTTTGTAATTCTACCAGTGTAACATACTGGCACAATCATTAATCTATAATATTTGGTTGAGCGTAGTATACAGAGAGATAAAAAAGCTCCCTTTTCACCAATTGAATTCCAAGACAGTCAGGGCTAAGACACGTAATCAGCAGTATGGGAGTCATATATGCCCAATATACTCCAATGAACTGAATATCATTGCTTTATTGAAACAAACTGTATTCAAACTGTGAATTGTTGTAAGTGTTGAAGTGTGTATGGGAGAACCATAATTGGAGGTCAACATTCAAAAAGGTCAGCATGGTTATCACACACTGGTATTTAAGATGTTGCTATTTTCTATTGTACTTCAAATACAGAATGCATGTGATTGTGGATAAATGCTAACTTTAATCATGGGAACCACTAGTTGGATCCTGGCTGATGTGCTTTTCAATGGGATGCTAAAGGAAGATGTGAATGTTTGGGGAAAGAGAAGGTATAAAATTTGCTGGAAGACATCAAGTGCTTTATAGAATAATATGCAGCATAGGAAATAGGGTTTTCAACAGAGAAGGCTTGACATGTGACAAGACATCTTGTGATTAATTCATATATTTAAATATTGTATGTACTCTTAATTACATGTAAAATATATAGAGACACAATATGGGAGAAGTACAGGTTGGGCCTGCCTGGTCCAGCACCCTCAGGACCTGACCTGTCCTGAATAAGGGAATTTGCTCATTAGGGAAGTTTGCCTGCCTCCCAGCCCACTGCCCCTCCCTGCAGCTGACTCTCTTTAGGCCCCTCCCACCACTGGGCTCCAGCCCTGCTGCTGGCCTGCTTCTTTCCCTCCCAGCTTGGGCTCATGTCAGCCATGCTTCTGTCCTGCCCCCAGCTGCCAGGGATGGGGCTCTCCACCTGCCAGTGGCCCCACTGCTGCACTCCTGGCCGGCCCAGCCTGGGGCTTCCAGCCTCTGGACTCCCAGCAGACTCACACGTCCAGCCACTGGGACTGGTCCGGCAACATCAATCTGTAATATCTTTTATTGGACCAGTTTCTGTTATAAAGACAAGCTTTCAAGATTATACAGAGGTCTTCTTCAGGTCTCCCTCATTTGAACATCTTGCATGTGAACCATCCAAAGTTGATCCACAACTGATGAAGTATATTAGGGTACGTCTACACTACAGCGCTAGTTCGAACTAACTTAGTTCGAATTAGTTAATTCGAACTAAGCTAGTTCGAACTAACGCATCTAGAACTAAAAACTAGTTCGAACTAGCGTTTT
This sequence comes from Pelodiscus sinensis, assembly GCF_049634645.1. Classification (NCBI taxonomy): domain Eukaryota; kingdom Metazoa; phylum Chordata; order Testudines; family Trionychidae; genus Pelodiscus; species Pelodiscus sinensis. The sequence goes on along the minus strand of NC_134712.1, from coordinate 124,202,070 downwards.
GCTAGTTCGAACTAGTAAGTCCACATTGAGTGGACTCTGAACAGGGCTTAATGATGGCCGGAAGCAGTGCCGGCAGGGCATAAAAGGAGGACTTAGAGCATGGAGATACTGTCTCAGGCTAGCCGAGGGCTGCGCTTAAAGGGTCCCGACCCCCACCCCGGACACACAGTTCTAAGGGGTGCCCCGCTTGCAAAGAAGTTCTGGCTTGGAGTGCCCTGAGTGCCCACACTGGGCACATCACACCACTCGGCCATCAGCCCGGCTGCACTTGCCGCAGGCTGCCATCTGGGGAGAGGGAGTAATTGGGGGGCTGCAGGAGAGCTTCCACCCCCAGAAGCCCGCAGAGCCAGCCCAGTCCTCCCCATCGGGGGCTCGTACCCCATTCCTCCCTCACCTCCTTCCACTTGCCCTTCCCTAGCCCCCCTTCTTATTGATGTACAAAATAAAGATAACGTTTCTTCCAACATTGACTCTGTCTTTATTGAAAAAAACTGGGGGAGACTGGGAAAAGGAGGTGGGAGAGGGGAAGAGAAAGGCTGGGAGAGGGGAGGGCAACTAACATGATCAGGGGTTGGGAACAGGTCCCAGATGAAGAGAGGCTACAGAGACTGGGACTGTTCAGCTTAGAAAAGAGGAGACGGAGGGGGGACAGGATAGAGGTCTCTAAAAGCAGGGGTTGGGTGGAGAGGGTGCATTCAGAAAAGTTCTTCATGAGTTCCCATAAAGAAGGACTAGAGGACACCAAAGGAAAGGACTGGGTAGCAGGCTTCAAACTAGTAAGAGAAAGTTGTTGTTCTTCACAAAAGCAAATAGTTAACCTGTGGAACTCCTTGCTGCAGGAGGCTGTGAAGGCTAGAACTAGAACAGAGTTGAAAGGGAAGTGAGATCAAGTGATGGAGGTTGGGTCCATGGAGTCCTATTAGCCAGAGGGTAGGAGTGGTGTCCCTGCCCAAAGTTTGTGGAAGGCTGGAGAGGGATGGCACGAGACAAATGGCTTGGTCATTGTCTTCGGTCCATCCCCTCCAGGGTCCCTAGGGTTGGCCGCTGTTGGCAGACAGGCTACTGGGCTAGATGGACCTTTGGTCTGACCCAGGACGGCCATTGTAAGCTCAGGGCTCAGTGTCGGGGGTCTCCGTGGACCCCCTTGATTTTCATGCACACCTGGTCCTGGGTGGCCAGGCTGGCAGCTCTCCTGCCCTAGCCGGCCACTTTCCTGTGCCTAGTGCGGAGATCGTGGACGAGGTCCACGATGTCCGCACTAGCCCAGGAAGGTGCCCGCCTCTTGCGGTCCAGGGCAAGCTCCCGGGAGCCGCCAGCCTGGTCCCGGCAAGAGGGGGTGGGCTGGGGGGCATCGGGTGGGTGGCTCTGTGCCGTGCCAGGTGCAGGGTCTGCTAGCTGGGTGCTGGCAGGCTTGCACCTGGCACGGGCACCGTAGCCAGCCCGTGCCCCTTTAAGGGGTCCGGGGCCGGGAGGGGGGCATAGAGTTTCCCTGGTGTTGGCCAGAGTGGCCACCAGGGAAACCTGGGGAGGGCTAGCCTCCCACTAGTTCGAACTAAAGGGCTACACAGCCCTTAGTTCGAACTAGCTAGTTCGAACTAGGCGTTAGTCCTCGTAAAATGAGGTTTACCTAGTTCGAACTAAGCGCTCCGCTAGTTCGATTCAAATTCGAACTAGCGAAGCGCTAGTGTAGCGCATAGGAAAGTTAGTTCGAACTAACGTCCGTTAGTTCGAACTAACTTTCTAGTGTAGACATACCCTTAGTTGGAAAGCAGATAACACAAATGAGTCTCATTTTGTATTGTATACCTGTGCATCAATCACATAAAAATCAGCCCAATGTTAAATACAATTTAGACTAATACAGTTGTCCTACTTCTACTCCCAAATAATCCAGCAAGTACTGTTCTGTACTGGAAGTTGAGAATAGTTATTAGTTCATTTTTTTCTGTATTGATCCCAGACCCTTTTAGTTTGTAGATACTTTTTAAACCAGTGCATGGTGCTGTATTGCTCAAGTCTGAACCACTGATATTGCATATAATTATACATGTGAGAAATGTCACTAAAGTTGATAGTCTTTAGGAATAGAGTGCCTTGCATGTTTAAAAATCTCAGAGGGGGTAACTGTGTTAGTCTGTAACTTCAAAAAAAACTTAAAAAGACAATGAGTGGTCCTGTAGCACCTTAGAGACTAACAAAAATATATAAATAGTATCATGAGCTTTCATGGGCACAATCCACTTCTTCAGGTGAGTGGCAACAAAAATATATTTGTTAGTCTATACTTGTACCCTATTTCAAAATAGGGATGCAATGAAGACATTCAAAATTGCAAATGAAGCCGTGATTTAAATATCCCGTGCTCCATTTGCATATTTGCGTTATGACGCTATTTCAAAATAAAACACACTGGCTACGTCTAAACTGGCATGATTTTCCGCTAATGCTTTTAACAGAAAAGTTTTTCATTAAAAGAATTTGCGGAAAAAAGCGTCTAGATTGGCACGGAAGCTTTTCCACAAAAGCACTTTTTCGCGATCGGGGCTTTTTTGCGCAAAACAAATCTGAGCTGTCTACACTGGCCCTTTTGCGCAAAAGCTTTGCGCAAAAGGGACTTTTGCCCATATGGGAGCAGCATAGTATTTCTGCAAGAAGCACTGATTTCAGACAGTAGGAAGTCAGTGTTCTTGTGGAAATTCAAGCGGCCAGTGTAGACAGCTGGCAAGTTTTTCTGCAAAAGCAGTTGATTTTGCAGAAAATCTTGCCGGTCTAGACACAGCCAATGTGTAGAATCATAGAATCATAGAACTGGAAGAGACCTCAGAAGGTCATCAAGTCCAGCCCCCTGCTCTAGGCAGGACCAGTTCCAACTAAATCAACCTGGCCTGGGCTTTGTCAAGCCGAGACTTAAACACCTCTAGGAATGGAGACTCCACTACTTCCCTAGGTAACCCATTCCAGTGCTTCACCACCCTCCTAGTGAAATAGTTTTTCCTAATATCCAACCTGGACCTCTCCCACCACAACTTGAGACCACTGCTCCTTGTTCTGCCATCTGTCACTACTGAGAACAGCCTCTCTCCATCCTCTTTGGAACCTCCCTTCAGGAAGTTGAAGGCTGCTATCAAATCCCCCCTCACTCTTCGCTTCTGCAGACTAAACAGACCCAAGTCCCTCAGTCTCTCCTCATAAGTCATATGCTCCAGCCCCCTAATCATTTTGGTTGCCCTTTGCTGGACCCTCTCCAATGTAGTTTTTGTAGTTGGGGGGCCCAGAACTGGACACAATACTCCAGATGCGGCCTCACCAAAGCCGAATAAAGGGGAATGATGACATCTCTGGATCTGCTGGCAATGCTCCTCTTAATGCAATGTAGAAAATACTTCTCTCAAAATAACTGTTAAACCTCATTTAGAGAGAAAACCCTTCAAAATAACTCAAAAAACTCAAAATAACACATCTACACAGTACGTTTTATTTCGAAATAGAGAAAGGTTGGCAAGGCTGACTAATTGATGACAATGTATTATTCTGAGAAGAAAAAGTACAGATATCACACTTACTGCAACTCTGTACTTTGTGATCAGTAATTTCTTGTAATATTCTATCATCGACCAGTTAGTTGTGGACCAATAAAACCTCTCCTCTGTGCCCAACATTTTGAAAGAAACAAAACAAGTGAAGGAAAAGACCACAGAAATCATACAAAGTGTGATATGTTCCTCCAGTCAATGAAAGAAAGGCAGTTGAGCATTTTGTTGATTCCTTTGTGGCTCCTAGCCACCCATCTCTGGGCCTACATCAATACATATACAATAAATAAATTTACAACTGCTATATGTGAAATTGCACTGAAATAAATTCATTTGCTGTTCTCCTAGACTTCAGTTGCTTATTGGAATGCCAGCACATTCATTTTATTTTGTACTCTTATTTAAAATCAGTGTGACAAGTATAGCAGTATCCTGGACGAACCTTACTGAATTTAAGTTTTATTATTGTTGGAGTTCATTGTACTAAAAATGCAAATGTATAATTGTGGTGTTGTATGTAAAGGCTCTTTTGAAGGGAGACGGGGGAGGGAGAAGCTGATGAATGCAAGTCCTGGGAAGTGTTACCAAGTGAATTTTAAATTTAAGTGGGTTTCTCAGGAAATCTATAGTTATATCTAGTTACTCTTCCAGTTATGGGGTGGGGGGGGGGGGGGATATTTGAAACTAGAGAAACCTATTGTCTATGAATTACTTTTTTCCACATGAAAGATCTAGTTTATATGAAAGGGGGACTGAATTTTTCATGAGAATACATGTTCTCAGCAAAGGGGATTATGAACTCGTAACCACAGAAGAACACTTTGATGGGGTTTGAAGGACTGTACTCTTGCAAGAGCCCATATGGGATTCGGGGTAATTTCTGGTAAGATTACTACAGGTTGAGCCTCTCTAGTCTGGCACCCTCAGGACCTGACCATTGCCGAACCAAAGGATTTGCCAAAACTCAAGAGGTCAGTATGGTCTAGCAGCATTATCAAAGCTTCCACTTTCCTAGGCTTTTAGATGACAGTAGAACTAAATAACAGCACAGAACACTGGGCACCAGGACAGGTGGTTGTAAACAAACTTTAAGGGACTGCAGAAAACTTGGCAACAACTGTGATAAGTAGACATCCAGCTAACTAAAATCATGCTGTACCATGGATGCTGCTAGACCAGAGTCAAAGAGAAATACATTGTAACATATAGTGCCAGTTTCTGAAATTACTGCTTTTAAGGTGTGAACCTTTACAAATAACTATACACTCTGGAAAGGCCTTAATCATGTGTACACTGAGAAACCTCTACCCTTGGAGATAAGAGTGTGTTTCCTGGCTCCCTAGATATATGCATACTAGCTCTCATCAAGCTAGTGTGTTAAAATAGTAGCATAGACATTATAGCACAGTGATGTGAGGCATAGGGTAGCCACCTTGCGTACAAACTCACTGGCCCTTGTGTGTATGCACTTGTGGTAGCTAGGCTTACCAACAGCTGCTCCTACCCACATAACTATGTTTAGCATGTTAGCTCAATAAGAGCTAGTGCATATAGGTTTACCTGAACTCGGAGTCTCAAGACTGCACAACTGTTGGCATAATCAGTCTGCTGTTGTCTGCACACACAAGTGTATGCATTCATAAACCCAGGAGGGAATGATTACATTTTGTGCAAAGTAATTGAAAATTATGGTCAGTACCTTCTATTACGCATTTTCTGCATCTGGTGGACTTTGATTCTTTTCCCCTTGTGCTGGTTACTAGATATTTTAACCCCTCCACATTTTATTATGTGAAATTTAATAATTTATATTTTTTGCATTTTCTCTGTTGCTATGATGATGGATTTTCAATAGCTCATGGCTGCTATTACCAAGCTACCCTATTATTTAAACTATCAATCGTTAGGAGGAATTAGCTTTTGACATCATTTTCTTCTGTTTCTAGGAACATAAAACTGTCCTCATAACATTGCTTAACTATTATTGTGCTTGGAGTAATGGTATTTAAAATTCTGAGGATATGTTATGAAGATAAGTGAGTCTAGTTTTCAAGGAATCAAGTTATTCCATCAAGTCAGTGGAGTTATATTTGGGGTAAAGCTGTTGAAAATAAGAAATAATAAGTCCCAACTAAGCTTTAACAAGAGTTTAAGTGAATGTATACAAGGTAAAAGTTCCTTAATTATCAATAAAAGTTCATTCCCTCAAATGCTCCAGTAGAATATCTACTGAGAACACATTAAAAATGTAGAACCTGAGAACATAATACTGTAGCTTCTGAACACTGCATTTTCTTCCTCTGTATTACTATAAACTACAATAATATCTGAATATGTCTTTAAAAGGGGATAAGACTGAACTTTTCCCAATTCTCCTTTTCTAAGATTCCTGAAGTCTTGGTAAAAAAAAATTTAATCTAAACCTGGGGCGAGTTATGCCATATTAAACATCACTGAAAGGCTCTTAAACAGGTACTGCCTAATCCATATAAACCCATATTTGAAGGTAGCAGAGCACTGAACATATTCTTTTTCAGAAATTTTTGCCCCAAATTTGCTTCTTTTTGTGGATACAAATTTTAATATATATATTAAAGAGTGGGTCCACACTGAGTTTTATAAGTACTAGGGAAGTTGGAAGTTTAATGAGCATTGTCAAGACAATTGAAAAATATGCATACTGGCTAATCAACTCATTCTATGCTGTCCACAGAGTTAAATCTTAGGAGGGCAAATTCTTGTCAGGCAGAATTAGACAGACAAAAACATAATTGAATTGCTTCCATTTATTTGAGATAAGTTCTTACATCAGTGTAAATGGTGGCCCCAGAAAAACCAGAATTGTAAAAGAACAATTAACAGATCTAATGAAAACAAAGCACTGACATGTTTAAAGAATATCAGTCCTTTGTGTGAGGAGATTGATTATGTCAAGTATTGGCAAGATTTGTGCTAAGTCATTACATAAAGAAAACGCCAATTGTTCTGAAGTCATTAGCACAAAATGTATTTCTCCTCTATAACAGATGAATTTACATTTAGTGTTAAATAATTCTTGAATGGCTAAATCAATTGTGTATAGCTGTTAATTTGACAGTCTCATAGGATGATTTGTCTTTTTCTGAAATCTTTCTATCGTAAACAGGATTTTTTTAAAAAATTTCTACATCTGGTAATGAGCAGCAGACTTAACATCTTCTATTATAAATCACACACATTTTCACCTAATTAATAGAATGTTAGTTCAGTGCTACCTATTTGATCTAGTATAGAACAGTGACTTTAAAGTTTTTAAAAAATGCTTCCCCTAGTTTAAGAAGTGATGAGAGTTTATATATGGATACAATGCTCAGTTTAATTTAGATGAGTGAGTCAAACATTTTGATTACAGGTTTTGATATTCATAAAAAAAAATTATTTTGCAAGGAGAAGGATGGATTGCTTAAAGGTCATAATATGTAGCAAAGAGGTGGGCTATGTCTAGACTGGCATGATTTTCTGGAAATGCTTTTAACGGAAAAGTTTTCAGTTAAAAGCATTTTCGGAAAAGAGCATCTAGATTGGCACGGACGCTTTTCCACAAAAGCACTTTTTGCGGAAAAGCGTCCATGCCAATCTAGACATGCTTTTCCACAAAAAAGCCCCATCACCATTTTTGCGATCGGGGCTTTTTTGCGGAAAACAAATCTGAGCTGTCTACACTGGCCCTTTTGCGCAAAAGTTTTGTGCAAAAGGACTTTTGCCCGAATGGGAGCAGCATAGTATTTCCGCAAGAACACTGACAATCTTACATGAGATCGTCAGTGCTTTTGTGGAAATTCAAGTGGCCAGTGTAGACAGCTGGCAAGTTTTTCTGGAAAAGCGGCTGATTTTCCGGAAAAACTGGCCAGTCTAGACACAGCCGATATGATTTTCAAAGATATCTAGCAGATTTCAATGCCTAATGCTTTCCCGACACCTACTCCATATACTAGGGAGAGAGTGAATTTGACATGTTGAGTGCAACTTCTACTTTTACTTCCACCAGTGTAAATCAGATGTGACTCCATTTACTTCAAAAAAGTTTCTCCAGCTTTATGCAGATGTAGCTCAGAGAAGAGTTTGGCCAACTTTTTCTGGTTACATGTATATTATAGCTAATAATGCTCTCTTTTTTCACTGGATTTAAACTGATTTTACCTCTCATAATATTAATCTGTTTCCAAGATAATCTAGCCGTTATTAAATGGGTAAAATTTGTTGTCATCGTGGGAAATTAATTAAAGCAACAGCTATGTTAGCCACCATTTAGACATGTTGCAATTGTTAAATTGTTTTAAAGTAGTTGAATTGACAGGACATCTACAGTGAAAGCCTGGCTCTGTTCATCTCATGGCCCCAGGCTCTCCATGGGATCAGCTTGTTTGGAATTGTACTGGCATTCACACTAGCAAATTGCATTGTAAGGATCCTGTGCTTAAAATCATGTTAGCAAAACTCACGTGAAGCTCTGGTTTCAAGTCTAGTGATTGTTGTTAAGGTTTCTCTGATAACCATGGGGATTTTTGTGGCACCTTAAATACTAATAGAGGGTATGTCTATACTACCTCCCTAGTTCAAACTAGGGAGGGTAATGTAGTCATACGGAGTTGCAAATGAAGCCCGGGATTTGAATTTTCCAGGCTTCATTTGCATAAAGCCGGCCAGCGCCATTTTTAAATGCCGGCTAGTTTGGACCCCGTGCCGCGCGGCAACACGCGGCACGGACTAGCTAGTTCGGATTAGGCTTCCTAATCCGAACTAGCTGTACACCTCGTGGAAACCTAATCCGAATTAGCGAATCCATGCCGCGTGTAGCCGCGCGGCACGGGGTCCAAACTAGCCGGCATTTAAAAATGGCGCCGGCCGGCTTTATGTAAATGAACCCCAGAAATTCAAATCCCGGGCTTCATTTGCAACTCCGTATGACTACATTACCCCCTCTAGTTCGAACTAGGGGGGTAGTGTAGACATACCCAGATTTATTTGGGCATCAGCGTTCATGGACAAAATCCCACTTCATCAGCTTCTTGGAGTCCATGCATCTGACTAAGTGGGTTTTTTGTCCATGAAAGCTTTATGCCCAAATAAATGTTAGTCTTTAAGATGCCACGGGATTTCACATTGTTTTTGTGGATGCAGACTAACATGGCTTGCCCTCCCATACATATGGCATGAATATTGTTCTATCAATCCTGGGTATCCTGGATTGCTCTTTTCATTTCCTTTATGTTACATTCCCACAAATGTTCCCTTTCTAGGTAGCACTTGAAAGAAGGAGTCTTTTGGTAAGCACCTTTAACATGTTCTTCCAGCTGTGATGGCAGATGCTCTGGCTTCATTCTTAACATAAGTCCCTGATATTCCCATCTTTTCTGATTAACTTTAGAGAAAAGAAGTTGTTAAACTCTTGGCATTTTTAATATATTCATTCCATTTAATACCTGCTCTTTTCCCCGAGGCAGTCGATTTCAGAGGCAGTTAGACATCTGTCAAGAGCTTTGGTGGATTTCCAATTTTCACATCCGTATGTTAAGGTGGATATAACATTTGAATAGAACAATTTTCAAAGGCATAGCTGTGTTAGTCTGTTTCAGCAAAATCAATTAGAAGTCTTATGCATCTTAAAAACTAACACATTTATTTGTGTGTAAGCTTTTGTGGACTGGAGCATCAAATGCAATACGTTACACTGTGCAACGTATGCAATATGTCATACTGATCCATATTTGAAGCCCAGTAGAATGAGCTCATATTTAATTAGTGGATATGTAATTGGTTAAACAACTGAAAACAAAGACCAACTTTTAGTGGAATGATATTAGATCAGGGGCCTAGCTATGGGTGGGACTGGGTAGGCCACAGCTCATGCACTTAGCAACCAGGCCTACCCATTCCCCCACACCTTCTCCTGCCCCAGCATCTTGTCCTGCTGTGTCTACCCAGGTCTCCATCAGAGGATTATGGTCAGGGTACAGGGGCATGCCCCTTCACAGCCAAGGAACACTGGCTTACAAACCCTGTAATCAGACACATCCCCCACACCCATTTCAAGTGCAGTTTGAATAGTTTCTTGTTATACTTAGTAGCTGCAGTCTGATGAGCTTCCTGTTATGTTAAATAATGAAAATTTCCATGATGATAGATGCTTGTTAAAACCACATTGCCTTAATAGAATCAATTGAATTCATGCTTATGAATATGTAACCTGTCAATGTATGGAGTGCGTGAGAAAGTATGAGTGAGAAACTGCCAATCATAAAACAGTTACCTTCTATTGGTATGAAGAAGGATCTTGCAAAGTCATAAATTGATGTGATGGGTGGCCAGGTGGGGCTTTGTCTTCAGAAAAGATGTAAGAGCATGCCAAGCTTGGCAGCAGGCCAGAAGCAATAGAGCCCTCTTGCGGATCCAAAGAGACTCCAGGGACTCTTGTCACCTCAGGGCTGATCACCGGGAAGCTGTCGCCTGGCCAGCCTCAGCCACATGCAAACTTGAAACTAACTCTCACCGTGCTTGCAGCCTTCCTCAAAACTACCAGCATGAATGTGATGTCTGTGTGAGTATTGCCATACCATTAAGAATCTGTGCAAATAAACAAGGCTCAGTGCTGCTCTAGTTCACCCTTTGTCTGGGCTTATTCCTTGGCTGATTCTAAGGGCACACAACAAACCCCAGCCCTCTGCTCTCACTCTCCTGCTGCATGGGAAGCTCCTGACCCTGCTGCAGGGCAAGCTCCTGACCATATTCTCCGGGTCCATAGGAATGCTAGGTGGGTAGAAGGAATGGGACAAATTCCTGATCTTGCTCTGAAGCTGGAGTGCTAGAACAAGGCAAGTTCCAGCACCCTGACCATGCTCCCCTGCTGAAGTATTGGGCAGGCAGGGAAAGTGTGGCAAGCCCCTGAGTCTGCTCTGCAGCTGTAGCACCAGCCTGGCTATGCCAATGTGTCAGATTGGAGGGAGGTCTCAAGTGAGATTCCACAGAGATCTTCTTCTGGGTCTGGTTTAGTTCACCATCCTTCTTAGTGACCTGGATGTAGCTATATAGAGCATACTGATCAAGTATGCAGATGATACAAAAATGTGGGGGTTGTCAACATTGTTCCTTCTAATTTTTTTCATCCAGATGTGGAATAAATTGAGATCTATGCACCAAGTCAAATGTGGATGTGAACCACCAATAGAAAAACATCCTGCCAGCTGTGGGTTCTGCAGACACTCTGCTAATCTCTTCTGTGTGGCTGCCCAAGTGCTCACCTGGAAGGAAAAAGTGGTTGTCAATATTTTGGAGGACAGAGCTAAAATTCAGAGGGATCTTGATAAATTAGAGAACTAGGCTATAGGCAACAATATGAAATTCGATAAAGACAAATGAAAGGTACTACATGAAGTTTTGGTCTACACTAAAGGGGAAAGTCAACTTAAGATGTGCAACTCCAGCTGTGTTACGTTTTTGGACCATCCACATAGCAGAAGGTCAATGGGAGCAAACACTCACATTTAATGTCCCTTACTTCTTGTGACAAGCAGGACTATCAGTATTGATGGAGATGCCCTCTTAGTTTGAATTAGTGGGTCTTCACTAGACCTGCTAATTCAAATGCTAGAAGATCGACCTCCAGAGCGTTGATCTTCTCCATACTCTAGACACGCTCTTAAAGAAGAAAAAACAAATATACAGATAAAGAATGAGGAAAAACTGGCTTGGCTTCATCACTGCTGAGGAGGTCTGGAATTTGTGGATTACAACTTCAATATGAGCCAACAATGTGATGCTGTTGCAAAAAAGACAAAATTCAATTTTAGGTTTTTTGTAACAAAGCACGGCCTGCAAGTGGCAGGGTATGATAGAACCACCGTATTTGGTGCTGGTTAGTCCTCAAATTTGTGAAATTTCAGTTACCAATGTATAGAGAAGGTGTAGAGAAACTGGAAAGGATCCAGAGGCGATCAATAAAGATGATCAAAGGGATGGAACGCAAGCCATATGAGCAAAGGCTGAAGGAACTGGGTCTGTGTCTACACTGGCCCCTTCTTCGGAATAGCCATGCTAATTTAGCAGCCATGTAATTTGGAATAGGGAAATGCGCGGGAGATTTAAATATCCCCGTGGGATTTAAATAAACATGGCCGCCGCTTTTTTTCCGGCTTGGGGAAAAGCCGGAAAAGAGCGTCCAGACTGGCGCAATCCTCCGGAATAAAGCCCTATTCCGGAGGATCTCTTATTCCTACTTTCAAGGGCTTTATTCCAGAGGATCATGCCAGTCTGGACACTCTTTTCCGGCTTTTCCCCAAGCCGGAAAAAAAGCGGCGGCCATGTTTATTTAAATCCCGCGGGGGATATTTAAATCCCCCGCGCATTTCTCTATTCCAAAGTTCTAAATTAGCATGGCTATTCCGAAGAAGGGGCCAGTGTAGACGTAGCCGGTATGTTTAATTTGGAAAATGATAGTGGTCTTCAGATACTTGAAAGGCTTCCATAAAAAGATGGGGAAAAGTTCTCTTTTGCCACCAGAGGCAGGACAAAAGGCAATGTGTTCAATCTACAGAAGAAAAAAAACCCTTTATAATTGTAAGAACAGTAGGACAATGGAATAGTTTGTCTTGGGAAGTTATCGAAGCTTCCTCACTGGAGGGTGTCAAAAGGAGACTGGATAGCCATCTGTCTTGTATGATTGAGACCCAACAATTTAAATTTCACATGGAAGCAGACAGAGAAAGTAATCCACACATGCAGTAAATGTTTGGAGTATAGATAGTGATCTTGTTTCAGCTTTTTTTTTTTCTGAAGAGAACTACAACTTCATGGAACCCCACATCTCAAATTAGCTTCCTCTTAGTTTATGCTGACAGGAATCTACATGAACAAGACATTTTAAAGAAGAAGAAAATACAATGTTATCTGCTTTATGATGCTGAAATTATAAACTAAGCTAAATTCTCAGCTACGTCTAGATTTTGGCTTATTGCCATTAACACTGCAGCTGTTCAGGAGCATGAGAGAGACTATAAGATATCAAATCTCATTTGAGAATATAAAGGCACCTTTTTGTAAGGGAATTTGGTGTTACTGTAGTAAGCAATACATTTACTAGAACAATAGTAGTCTGATGTTTTACAGTGGGACACATTCTCAGACACTAATGTTGGCATTAATGGAGGGATCATATAGTTTTTTCTGAATTAGAGAGTTTCTGTTAATAAGTGTTCTTCTTGAGGGAAAACAGTCTTCAAGAAAGTGGGCAGAGAACAGGGAAAGTGAATGTTAAAAAGGAAAATAAACTATGTTCTCAACAAACTTTTCATTTAATTCCATTGTATAGAGAATTATGGAAGTCATAACAGTAAAGCAGTAAGAACAGTCACAAATGGCTCCACAGTCTTGATGTGAAATGAAGAAGTGGAGATTAAGAAAATACTGAATATGTGAGGTGAGTGAAGAGGCACAGTGAGAATAGAGCAAAAAACAGAGAAGTTCTAAAATGGTACAAAAAGCTTCAGAAGTCTAGAGTCCTTCTGTAATACAGTAGACTTCAAATAAAGTCTATTATTACCATGATTTAGTAAACCTGTAGGCATCTACTTAAATATTAGCACAGGTATATTTTGTTCCAAGTGAATGAAACTAGCCACATGGGTACAATAAGCACATGCTTGCCTATGTAAGGACTGGGGCTTTGTGAAGCAGGAGCGTTGGTCAAATGTTCAGAAGCTAAACTAGAAGAGGTAAACATGTTCAGAATTAATAAATATCTGCTCTTTCATATCTTGCTTCAGTGGTTTAGGAAAGTTCAGGTGAAGACCCCGTTGACCTCATAGACTCATAGATTCAAAGACTTTAAGGTCAGAAGGGACTATTATGATAATCTAGTCTGACCCCCTGCACAATGCAGGCCATAGAATCTCACCTACTCACTCCTGGAATAATCCTCTCACCTATATCTCAGATAATGAAGTCCTCAAATGGTTTAAAGACCCCCAAGATGTAGAGAATCCTCCAGCAGTGATCCATGCCCCATGCTACAGAGGAAGGCGAAAAACCTTCAGGGCCTCTGCCAATCTAACCTGGAGGAGAATTCCTTCCCGACCCCAAATATGGCAATCAGCTGAACCCTGAGCATGTGGGCAAGACTCACCAGCCAGACACCCAGGAAAAGTTCTCTATAGTAACTCCTATCATCCCTCCATTAGCCTATTTACTACTGATAGTGAAAGGTCAATTAGTTACCAAGATCATGTTATCTCATCAAACTATCCCCTTCATAAGCCCATCTAGCTTAATCTTGAAGACAGATAGGTCTTCTGTCCCCACTACTTCCCTTGGAAGGCTGTTCCAGAACTTCACTCCTCTAATGGTTAGAAACCTTCTTCTAATTTCAAGTCTAAACTTCCTACTAGCTAGCTTATATCCATTTGTTCTTGTGTCCACATTGTTATTGAGCTTAAATAATTCCTCTCCCTCCCTGGTATTTATCCCTCTAATATACTTAAAGAGAGCAATCATGTCTCCCCTCAGCCTTCTTTTGGTTATTGTAAACAAGCCAAGCTCCTTTAGTCTCCTTTCATAAGACAGGTTTTCCGTTCCTCCGATCATCCTAGTGGCCCTTCTTTGTACCTGTTCCAGTTTGAATTCATCCTTCTTAAACATGGGAGACCAGAACTGCACACAGTATTCCAAATGATCTCTCACCAATGCCTTGCATAATGTCCTTCCTCCTTATATTCATTCTCCTACCCCCAGCTATATCCTTTCTTACTTCGTTTTCCTCCTTCTCAATGCTAAAATCCGGCGTAGAGAGGATTTTAGGTCTTCCAAGACCTTTTCCAAGATCTTCCTCCAGCGTAGAGATTACCTGGACATTTCCCAACCGTCTCCCCCAAATTCCTAGTTTAAAGCTCTCTTAATCAGTTGTGCCAGCCTCCATCCTAGAAGTCTATTTCCCTCCCTGCTTAGGTGAATCCCATCCCAAGAAAAGAGTCCTCTGTCTGTGAATGCCTCTCAGTGGCCATACATCCAAAGCCCTCCTTATAGCACCACTGCCTGAGCCATCTATTAAGCATCATAATCCTGTTACATCTTAGTTGCCCTTCTCTAGGAACAGGCAGAATCCCACTAAAGATCACCTGAGCCTCGATTTCCTTAAGTGTCTTCCCCAGCCTGGTATAGTCTCCCTTGATTCGTTCCTGCGAGAATCTAACCGTATCATTTGTTCCTACATGAAGGATGATCAGTGGATTCTTTCCTGCTCCCTTTAGGGTCCTCTTTAACCTCAGTTCCACATCCTGTATCTTAGCACCTTGCAGACAGCACACACTTCTATTCTCTAGATCAGCTCTGGTTACAGACCTGTCTATTCTTCTCAATAAGGGGTCCCCAATCACGTAGACCTGCCTTTTCCTGGTGACAGTGCGATTCTCTGGTCTATCTCTTGCTTCCTCTGGCTGCAAGCCCTTTCCATTCCTGTTTTGCCTTGTAATCCTCTTCAGCCCATCCTGTATCCTCCTGGAGCTAATTATTGGTGATGTCTCCATTGACTCTTCTCCTTTATCTATGGGACTAACCTCTCTTCTCTTCTTCCTTACCCTTCCACCTTCATTGTCCACCTGCTGTATCCCTTCTTCATTCTCCAACTCTGCATACCTGTTCTTCAGTTCTATTTCTCCTTCACTGACCCATCTTTTCCTCTGCCTGGTTCTCTTAGTCACATGCTTCCACTGTCCATTTTCTTCACCCAGCAGTCCCCCCTCCGAGGCCCTTGATCCTACTTCCATCTGCATATATAAGCTTTCCCCTTCAGCCACCTCATGCCTTTGCTCCATCATCTGCTCGAACCCTCTTCTAAACTCGATCAGAGTTTCCACCTGAATCTCCAGTCCTCGGATCTTTACTTCCATCAGCTCTATCAGATGGCACTTCACACAAACAAAACTTTCAGGTAACCCCTCCAGAATCATGTACATCCCGCAGCTGCCACATCCAATCATCCTCCTTGTGTCTTCTACTGCTTGGGTCATGGCCACTGCTGCCTCTGTGTTTTATCAGCCTTCTCACCTAACTCCTGTTAGTCTGGCGAACACTGAAACAAACCAAAACACACACCCCAAGACAAAAACAAACCCCAAATGAGTCCCACAATGAAAACTCCCCTTACAAACTCTCACTCAAAGTCCCCTGTTCACAGCACTGTTTGCTAGCTCCTGTGCCGCTGCAGCTATCTGTGCTGCTGCCTGACTGGATGGCTACCTTTATAGGACCCCCAATCAGCAAAGTCCCGCCCCCTAATCAGGGTTCAGCTTCTCTCATAGCACACTGCCCCTACAAGCCTCTACACACACAATCAATACAAATACAAAACCAAATACAAACTTCTCCAACAGAACTCCCACTCAAACTCCCCTGTTCATGGTCCTGCTTGCTAGCTCCTGTGCCACTGCAGCTATCTTTCTTCCTGTCTTCTAGAAGGAGAATGGAGATGGCCAACCATTTCCTATTCTACCACCCTTACCTGCTGGACCAATTTTTACACAAATGCTTCTCGTACAGTCACAGGCAATTTAGAGCGTGAGGAGATGTCCTACACATTTCCTCACTTTTGTGTGATTATGGGGGAGGTGAGCTGCAAATATGCTTCTTCCTCCAGTGGACAGTTATCTTGAAAGTTGAGGGCAAATTCTGGAAACAGTTCTCTTTGTCTTTATCTAGCTGCTGCTGGTTGTTCTAAAATCTTTAAAACTTTCTAGAGTGAAAGCACCACATCTGAGTTTTCTATAATATACTTCCCAATTTCAGATGAGTACTTAGGTCCTGATGTTTTAAAATATCAAACAAGCCACTGTTGCAAATATACCAAGGTGGGCAGGAGCTGCCTCTCTTCTAGAATACTCTATGGCAGCATTTCTTAAACTGTGTTGCACAGCACACCGGTGTGCCGCGAGGCAGTCAGGGTATGGCACGGACTAGGTAGTTCGAACTAGGGTGGTAATGTAGGCAACCAGAGTTGCAATTGAAGCCCGGGATTTGTATTTCCTGGGCTTCATTTGCATCTCGCTGGGCGCTGCCATTTTTAAATGTCCACTAGTGCGGACTCCGTGCCACGCAGCTACATGCGGCACGGACTAGGTAGTTCAGACTAGGCTTCCTATTCTGAACTACCGTTACTCCTCGTGAAATGAGGAATAGGAAGCCTAGTCCAAACTACCTACTCCATGCCGCGTGTAGCCGCATGGCACGGAGTCCGCACTAGCGGAAATTAAAAAATGGTGGCGCCAGGCGAGATGCAAATGAAGCCCGGGAAATTCAAATCCCGGGCTTCATTTGCAACTCTGGTTGCCTACATTACCACCCTAGTTCGAACTAAGGTGGTAGTGTGGACATACCCTCAGAGGTGTGCCGTGGAGAACAACAGAATTCAAAATGGCTGCCCTGAAAGGGGCAGGTGACTTTTTTCCCCCCTCAATATCTTTCCCTCTGACCCTTTTTTTGCTGAACCAAAAATCCTTGGTGTTCCTCATAAAAAAAATTATTGTTTGGTGTTCCTCAGTCTTAAGTTTAAGAAATGCTGCCCTATGGTGTGGAATAAGGAGGAGGGAGAAAGAATGCTGCTTAATGACCAACTTTCTCACCTGTCTGAAAAAGAACGAGGCAGTTGGCTGAACCATGTAGATGCTTTGAATAAGGAAAGTCTAGATTACTGAAGGATTGCTCCCTATTACAAGAGAATTAATAAAAAAAATTAGTTTTGCCTATGAAGCTCTTGAACTGAGATTTTCCAAAGCACCTAAAAGAACTAGCTGCAATTGGGAGATTTTATACTCTCCATTTAATACATTTGTGGGTGCTGGACAATGCATGGAAATAAATCCCTGACAAATAATTGTCTGTTAATGAAAGAATTGTACCACTTTTAGGGGCTGGGGAGCAGTTAGTGTGACATTTGCCTTAGGAGAGGAATTCAGCTATCCCCCCCCACCCCCCAGGCAAAGATAGGCCACAGACTCACTCCTATTAATGATTCTAAAGTTTTCCATTTCATCTGCTACATTGCTCATCCATGTACCTAGCAGCCCATTAAAAATGAATGATTGGAAACAAAAACTTACAAATATAGAAATCATTCACAGATCCATAAGTAATGTTCAGTGATGCCCTAGGCAACAAAAGCATGGAGTGAAAGCTGACACATGCTTCAAGCTGTATTAACAGACAATCTTCAAAAAACAGCATATAAAGGAAACATTAAATTAAAGCACATCAAAGAAATATAATTGAATGATGGGAAGCAATAATTAGGAGCTAATAAAGGTATTATAAACATTTCTGTATTATGATGGTTACTTCTGAACAAGGGATAATTACCCATTCTCATGTATGAATGCTAATTTCCTATATATTGTGCTGCTGTCTAATATATTAAATTGATTCTTTTTTCTTTTTTTAGATCTGGTTTTTTGTTTTTTTAATCATTACATAATACTACTAATGCAATTTCCTCCAGTGGGGAGAATTATGTCTGTTGTATGGTGTTGTGTAAAATAGAAGTACCTTTACAGGTAAGCTAAAATTTTGGGATCACTTTTAGGCACTTCAGAACAGCAAAATATTAATATCCTATGAGAGACAATCAACCACTGAATTTGTTAGTTAAATTTAATTTTCAGGGTAACTATAACTCTCCACATCCATTTAGTTCGCCACAGACTCTTCTTCTGTTTTGTGTAACTTATTAGTTTACTTTAAAGATTAGTAGAACGACCTGTCTCACATTTTGATGCAAAACAAAAGTGGTATCTGTCCATTTTGTCCATTTCCCAACCATCTTCATATGGCCTCAACAAAATGTGATTGTTAGTACAACATGTACTTTTAATTCTTCAATACTCAGCACCTTAATATTAGTTTTCAATGCAACATGGATACAGATCTCAAGATCTCCAAAATAATAGAAAATGCTACCTCAAAAAAAATCTGTCGTCTTCAATTTTAGTCCAATATATTTTCATAATTGGCAACAAAGAATACAACAGTGCTACGTCTAGACTGGCATGATTTTCCGCAAATACTTTTAACAGAAAAGTTTTCCATTAAAAGCATTTGCGGAAAAGAGCCTCTAGATTGGCACGGACGCTTTTCCGCAAAAGTACTTTTTGCGGAAAAGCATCCGTGCCAATCTAGAGGCACTTTTCCACAAGAAAAGCCCCGATCGCCATTTTCGCGATCGGGGCTTTTTTGCGCAAAACAAATCTGAGCTGTCTACACTGGCCCTTTTGCGCAAAAGAACTTTTGCCTAATGGGAGTAGCATAGTATTTCCGCAAGAAGCACTGATTTCAGACAGTAGGAAGTCAGTGTTCTTGTGGAAATTCAAGCGGCCAGTGTAGACAGCTGGCAAGTTTTTCCACAAAACCAGCTGCTTTTGCGGAAAAACTTACCAGTCTAGACGCAGCCCAGGTGTACAGATGCTCAACAGGAGACGATATTGTATCAGTAAACTAAAACTTTAATTCTATCCTAGATGGACAACCATGTCTTTTTTAGGAATAAATCAGTGTGGTTAGAGCAGATATATAGAAGTGATCCAATGTGGCTCCAATGAAGTGATCCATAGAAGTGTAAACAGGGTCTGAATCAATGCTTTCATTACAGCCAGCTGGAATGGGGGAAAACATCCTGTGTGTGTTTATGTAGCTACAGTTTGCCTCTGCATTACTTAGATGTGTTAGATATTTGGCTTCACAATGGTGTTTTGCTCATTGTATTCAACTTGGCTCGTGGTGTGTCACAAATTGTGTTAATACTAATTGAAATGTCTGTAATTATTGGGTGAATACAAAAGAAGAAAGTCTGTGCTTAACCTGACACAAAGGAGGGAAACACCCTCAATTTAAAAAATGAGATTCTGGGCGTGTACATGTAAATACTGTTCACTCAGTTTGCTTAGATATTCAGCTGTTACAATGGTGTTCTGCCCATTGTAACTAATTTGGCCATTGTGGGGTCACAAATTGTGTTAGCACTAAATGCAGGAATAGTGAGATATGATCATTAATGCCTGCAGTTATTGTGGAAATGCAGAAAAGTCAGACTGTGTTTAACTCCATTCAAAAGGAGAGACATTATCAGTGTAAAGAACATTGGATGGACAAGGGCTCAACTGCCAAAGCTCTGTGAAGTTAAGGCGGTGGAAGGGGCAGGATTCTACATGCTCTCCAGCTGTGAGCTGTAAGGCTGGTTCAACCTGTTCTCCCCTCTCCCCCTTCTCATGATAGAACTAGAACAGACTCCATAAGGACTCTTTCATTATTTAAAATTTACTCCAGTGGATCCTGGAATTTCTTGTGGCTGGACTGTGTTTTGGTCTGAGAGCTGAAATCACTAGGTTTGGCCCAGAGCTAAATCCACCACAAGCCAGTGGAAGATGCAATGAGCTGCCAGCAGAGCGGCAGTAACGAGGTGAGACAAATGGCCAGCAAGGCAGTGGCAGAAAGCAGCAAGCAGGTAGATGGGGTATGTCTATACTGCCACCCTAGTTCAAACTAGGGTGGCTAATGTAGGCATTCGAAGTTGCAAATGAAGCCTGGGATTTAAATATCCCGGGCTTCATTTGCATCTTGCCGGGCGCCGCCATTTTTAAATCCCCGTTAGTGCGGACTCCGTGCCCGCGGCTACACGCGGCACCAAGTAGGTAGTTCGAATTAAGCTCTCTAATTTGAACTACCAGTACACCTTGTTCCACGAGGAGTAACGGTAGTTGGAATTAGAGAGCCTAATTCGAACTACCTGCTCTGTGCCGCGTGTAGCCGCGGGCACGGAGTCCGCACTAACGGGGATTTAAAAATGGCGGCGCCCGGCAAGATGCAAATGAAGCCCGGGATATTTAAATCCCGGGCTTCATTTGCAACTTCGAATGCCTACATTAGCCACCCTAGTTCGAACTAGGGTGGCAGTGTAGACATACCCATGGCGAGTGACCAGCAGAGTGAGTAAGAACACTCTTTACCTTCCGCCAACTCAGGATGGGTCTGCCCTGAGCATGGGCAGTGACTGTGAGTGGGGTGCAGAGGAGGATTGGGCATGTGAAGGGGGCATTTACATTGCTGTACTTAAGAACCTGAGAGGAAAAGGACATTTCCCAACCTACTTGGGGTGGTTATGAACTCTGTGGTGTTTTTCCAAATTAATACCATGTTACTTCCTTCCCCTTTTATTAAAGGTTTCATTTCTATGCTTAGACTCTGTGCTTGTGAGTGGGGAAGTATTACCTCTCAGAGGCGCCCAGGGGTGTTGAGTGAATTTTCCAGATTACTGGGTGAGGGCTCAAGTCAGTTTTGTGTTGGATGGATAGAATCTCTAGATATTGAACCCAATGGCAGTGTGGATGTGCTCTTGTGCAAGAACTTTTTGTGGAAGACCTCTTCTGCAATAAGTTCTTGTGCAAGAAGCCTTCAGTGTAGACGTAGCCCTGATGAACATAAACTCTGGCTTTTCAGGCAGGGACCTGTATTATAAGTTCTCTGAGGCATCTGGCACAAAACTTCATATTTGATAAATGATACAGCTGAGAGATATGAAGAACTGTCTCAAAAGTGATTGAGGGGAGAGGGATTAAAAAGAAAGTTGCAATGTTTTATTCTTGCTGCCTTTTTTAAAATCATGTTGCAGGACATGTATGAGGAGATATCAGATGGACAAAACTAGATTCAGCTTGATATCAGGATTGATATCAGAAGTGGACAGTTAGATGTAGGAGTCACCAGTACAGATCATAGAATCATGGAATCATAGAATACTAGGACTGGAAGGGACCTCAAGAGGTCATCGAGTCCAGTCCACTGTTCTCATGGCAGGACCAAAAACTGTCTAGACCATCCCTGATAGACATTTATCTAATCTAATCTTAAATATCTTCAGAGATAGGGATTCCACAACTTCCCTGGGATTATTCCATGTATATACTATAGATGTACTATGCCGAGGTAGCAGATGAGGTTACCCCAAGTGGGCATGAAAAAAAATCGCTTTCTGAAGCTTGTTTTTTGTTGAGGCTTTTGTGTGTTTTCTTGCTTGATTTATTAAATGGAGAAGGCTACTTTTGGTACATACTCTTCTTTTTCTGTAAAATTTAAGATAAAAAACCTGGTATTTCAGGCTTGCCAATGTGAGAAGTACCAGTCAAATAACTGCTCCATTTCCAGGAGACATTTCTCATTATAATTAACCAGAAGTGATTTTTATTAAAAATGAATCATTATGACTACCATAATCTAGCCTTCTACTGCTAGTAATACAGATGGTACAGCTTGTAACATTATACATATAAATGAATGTTAATGCCATTGGGAATTAAAGTATATACAATCAGGTACATATAATGAGTAATATTTTTTTCCATATGTTTCAAAAAGTCTATTTGGGAGTCAAAAATAATATTTTGATAATTGTGATAAACTTTTAAAAAAAGACATCAGGGCTTTATGATGTATCTTTTTTGTTCACATCGATGTCTTGCAAAACACGTGTGCTATATATACTTCTATGCTTTAGCAGGTAATAGAGAGAAAAAAGTGAGAGTGAAAGTGGGAGGAAGCGAGAAATAGTTATTCTAGACATTTCTGTGTAATCTTAAAAAGCCAGTGGATTTTTAAAAAAGGTATGTAGACCATGAACCACTGGGTGGATGTTATTCACCT
This sequence comes from Pelodiscus sinensis, assembly GCF_049634645.1. Taxonomy (NCBI): domain Eukaryota; kingdom Metazoa; phylum Chordata; order Testudines; family Trionychidae; genus Pelodiscus; species Pelodiscus sinensis. Next base: position 124,179,832 of record NC_134712.1, on the reverse strand, counting down.
AGAACACATCTACACTGTGAGATAAGGTCGAATCTAATACAGAGGATTTCTTACCACCTGATTTTGCAAAGTTGAAGGTCTATGTTCTCATTGCAGGAAAGAATCAAATGTAGTCCAAAGTTAGGGAGACTCCCGACAACTCAGAGCGTGAGGCACTGTGGGCAGCTTTGCATTCTGGCTATGCTCACGGTCTCTGCAGGGTCTAAAATTCTGAAGCAGTGGTTATTTGGGTTCATGTCAACAGTGTCCCAGAATGCACCTGTCTAATTCCTCCTCCCTTGTGTGACATCAGTAGGAGGCACTCTGCTCGTGCATTTTGGTGCCCTGGTTGCCTGTGCGGATGCCATAGCGGTGTGAGCATGGAGCCTGGAGTGCAGGAAAGCATCATCATGCTCATCATAGTGTGCCTCATGGCGCTGTGTATCAAGAGCGCACACAGGTTGATCCACCAGCAAGAGGATGAGGATGAAACTCAGCACGGAATGAAGGTGCTGCTCAGGCAATGTATGGCACTCATGCTAGCGCACCCTTCGGTCAGCCCCCTGAATACAGGGTAATACCAGTTCTTGCTCTGTGAGACAAGCTCAGGCTGATGAGACCATATTGTGATTCAGATATGGGAAGATCAGAAGTGGCTGCAAAGCCACGTTCCTGTAACTGTGAGAATGGCTTTCCTCTGCCCTGAGGCACCAGAATACTTGTATGAGACCCAGTCTGACCATGGAGAAGCATGTGAAAATAGTCCTATGGAAACTTGCCACACCAGAGAGCTGCTGCTTAGTGGGGAATCAGTTCAGGGTGGGAAAATCTATAGTTGGGGCTGTTGTCATAAGTAGCCACGGCCATCAATAACATTCTGTTATGGAGGATTGTGACTCTGGGAAATGTGGACACCATAGTGGATTTTGAGAGGAATAAGGGATCTTCCAGAAAAGGGTTTATTTTCCAAAAGATCCCGTCTAGACTGGTGCTTTTCTCCGGCAAAGCCCCGAGCCAGAAAAAAGCTGCAGCCATGTTCATGCAAATGCTGCGGGGGATATTTAAATCCCCCGTGGTATTTGCAATTCTGACTTGTCTCATTAGCATCCCTTTTCTGGAAAAGGGTGCCAATGTAGACACAGCATCAATGTCTTGGCCAGACCCAATGACCATGCTAGAGATGCTGGCTGGGACACCCCCTATGATGGCATCGTAGAAGTGGCATGTGTGAGGTGCTGCACAAGACCGTCCACTCTCCTAATTCACCTTGTGGTAAGACTGGCATAGCTCCTTGATCTTTATTCTACACTGCTGCACATCCCTGGAATATCCTTTAGCCCACATGCAGCTTGTGATCCTGCTGTATACCTCAGCGTTCTTCCCATTGGTTTGAAGCTCATTGAGGATGGCTTCATGCCCCCACACATCAGCAAAGTTCAAGATCTCCTGGACAGTCCAGGCAGGTGTTCTTCAGAGCTTCTGGGTACTGGAGCCCATGGGCTCAGAAGTCTCCAAAGTCATTGCACTGTTCATGGGATTACTCTATACCATTTGTTATAGGAAATATTCCAAACTCAAGATTCATAAGACTTGGTAATGGTTGCTTAATAGCAAATAACTTATGTTGGCTCAAGAGACAATCTTCATTTTAAGAAAAAATGAGCTTCATCAAGGATTTGTCTTTACTGCACAGTTATCTCAGATGTCCAGCAATTAGATTAGCCTGGCCTGGGTGTCAGCAGCCAAACTGCAAAGCCACACCTAAGTTATTGTGTCTTCACCAGGGCCACACTTTTACTTGTATACCATGCTAGGACAATTGAGGGCATATCCCATGGTTCCATGAGCTGATTTATGATTCTCTTCCAGTGAGTTATAGGACAACTTCTCTATCTGGGTACACAAAGAGAATTGTGGGTAGGTGTTGCATAAAAAAGCCTCCACCTGAGCTCACTAGATTTATATACATGGATTTTCTAAAGCTACACCAAACTGTAAGGTCTAAGGTTTTAAACTGCAACTTATTGTGATCCTTGTCAATCTTTGTAATCTGTGTAACTCTCAAACTTACTGTAAACTGTAACTTTGTAATCTTTGTAACAAACAGCCACTTTGCTTGTAACTTTCCCTAAGATGCATTCTCCCCTGAGTGAATGGAGAGAGAGAGTGAGTGTGAGTGTGTTTGAAGAAGGCTTGGAACAATGGACCACATGGCAATAAGTCATCACAGTATGGGCATGCTCCCTGCTGGATAAAGAGAAGTCTGGGCATGCTCTCTGATGACAAGGTGAATGAGTCACAGGGGCCATTCAGACACTATATAAAGAGAAGGAGCACATGTGAGACTCACTTTTTCCTTCCTCTGATCCTGAGAAGCTCCCCTCCAGTGTCTTTCCTCCTGACCAGCTTCCCCAGCTATGATGAGCAGACAGACTCTCCAGGATCCACATGCCTTGGCACCTTCTGCAACCTATATGTCTGTGTAAGTGGGTGATTGTGTGAGGGCAGGAATGAATGGGTGTGAATGAGGGAATGAATGGAGGGGTGTGTGATTGCTTGCTTGTCTGTGTGTGTGTGAGAGAGAGAGTTCTATCTTCTTTAGCTTAAACCTTTGGTGGCTGATTTCTCCTCTTTAATTTTACCTCATGGAAATAAGCCCATACTAGTGTAACCCTGAGTGGTCTCCAGTGAGAATATTTTGGGGTGACAGTAGGCATTTCAGGACTATCAGCACCTGAGTGATTTAGTTGGGCTAGATTACCAAATCAAGTATTTTCTTGTATAGGTTTTAGTTTGTACTCCAATGAAAGAGACCAATGATACTGAGTTTCCACTGAACTGACCAATTCAATGTGCCCCAATTTATTAATCACATAAACTGTTTCTAATATATGTTGCAGAAGGTATTATTTGAAAATGAAGATCCTGCAGGTGAAAATTATATAGTAAAAACTGAAGAAAAGGTACATATATAAAGTAAATTTAGAATCAAAATGTATTTACCAGGCAAATGTGTGGAGTTGTAAAGAGTTATCCCCCAGGCAAAGGAATTCAGCCAGGAATTCTTAGATTCAAGTAGCAAATATATGTTGAGTAGTCAGTAATTTGCATCAAAAAGTGAAAGGGCAGATCATTTATTTTTCATTTTAGTTAACAGTGGTGGAATAATCCAGTATGGACTTTTAGGGTACGTCTAGACTACATGCCTCTGGCGACAGAGGCATGTAGATTAGGCTACCGGACATAGTAAAATGAAGCGGCGATTTAAATAATTGCCGCTTCATTTAAATTTACATGGCTGCCGCGCTGAGCCGACAAACAGCTGATGAGCTGTTTGTCGGCTCAGCGCGATAGTCTGGACGCTCCCCTGCTGACATCAAAGGTATTTGTCAACCACCCAGGTATGCCTCCTGGGATGAGGCATACCTGGGTGGTCGATAAATACCTTTGATGTCGGCAGGGGAGCGTCCAGACTATTGCGCTGAGCCAACAAACAGCTGATCAGCTGTTTGTCGGCTCAGCGCGGCAGCCATGTAAATTTAAATGACCCAGCAATTATTTAAATCGCCGCTTCATTTTACTATGTCCAGTAGCCTAATCTACATGCCTCTGTAGCCATTAGGAAGAACGCCTTCTTTTGAAAGTGCTCTTTCGAAAGAAGGCGTTCTTGAAAGCAAACAGGCTTTTTAGAAAGAGAGCATTCAGACTCACTGGGTGCTTTCTTTCGAAAAAGCGGCTTGCTTTTTTGAAAGTTCCGCGTGCAGTCTAGACGCTCTCTTTGAAAGAGGCTCTTTCGAAAGTATCTTTCGAAAGAGCCTCTTTCGAAAGAGGCTTGCAGTCTAGACATAGCCCAAGTGTCCATGGATAAGCAGCCCTTGATCAGCAGCTCTGACTCTAGCAGCCTGCTTATTACACTATAGACACTCTCTGGCCTCCACCAAAATTGGTTACACCTATTAGGATGACCTCAACACCCTCCAGTTTGGAATTTTCATAAGAAACTGTGCTGTGCAATGCCTAGGCCTCTCCTGGACCAGTCAGGAGAATAAGGTTCATTTATTCCTCTAAAGAGACAAACTGCATAGTGTACCATTTTAAGTGGCATTAATAATTAGTTGAATTCAAAAATAGCACTAGACAAGTTTAGATTAAAAGTAAAAACAATTTTATTAACAAAGGGAGGTTGGATTTTAAGTGATTTCAGATATAAAGGATAGAATTATAATAGTTTAGAGACAAATGACTGAAAATACATTTGTGTGGTAAGAAAAGCCGCATTCTTTCGATTTAACCTCCCTTTTATTAGTAAGCTGAAAATCTAGAAAAAAGCCATCTCAAAGTGACAGCTGCCAGTATGCTGCTGCTCCCTGAGTTAGGCTTTAAACCTTATGGCTATGTCTACACTGCAAGCCTCTTTCGAAAGAGGCTCTTTCGAAAGATACTTTTGAAAGAGCCTCTTTCAAAAGAGAGCGTCTAGACTGCACGTTGAACTTTCGAAAAAGCAGTTTGCTTTTTCGAAAGAAAGCATCCAGTGAGTCTGAATGCTCTCTTTCGAAGAAGCCCTATTTGCATTGAAGAACGCCTTCTTTCAAAAGAGGAACTTTCGAAAGAAGGCGTTCTTCCTCGTGAAATGAGGTTTACCGCCATCGAAAGAAAAGCCGCGTTCTTTCAATTTAATTTCGAAAGAACGCGGCTTGAGTCTGGACGCAGGGGAAGTTTTTTCGGAAAAAGGCTACTTTTCCCGAAAAAAACCCCTGAGTCTGGACACAGCCTTGTATACTTGTGTTCTGGCAGGGAGCAGACAAGGGAGCTACACTAACAGGATCATTTTACAGTATTGAGGTTTACAGAGAAGGTGATGAGACAATCTATAACTGGTGTGGATTGTAACCCAGGATGTGACAACCCAGCTCTTGTTGAATTCAATGTTGCTTAAGGACAACATTTAAATAAGAGCCCGAGTTAACCTTTCAAGGAAGATAGATCCTATATTTTGAACATTCAGACTAAATGTGTGTGTGTGTTATAGCATCCCATTGGTATAATACACACATACATTAATATCATAGTTAAAGCTATTAATGAAGGCCACATTCACCCAATAATGACTAATTAGCAAGTAAAACTAATTTGTTAAGGACTTTCAACACTACAGTCAAAGGTATAAAACCAAGCTAAAGGTTTAAAATAATTACGTGGAATAAAATAATTAGGGTGAATGTAGGATTTATAATTGGTGTGTCTGTCCTGTTTAGTTAGATAATTAGTATGGTAAAATTTGTTGAAATTGTCTGAATATACTCTAAAGTCTACCCATAACAATGAAGTACTCTAAAATCTGTCAGTGTTAGCTAGTCCTCCTGTGTTGCTTGAACAATACATGTCTTCATCAGTTGTGCAAGGGAAAACCTCTTTTTCATCTGACTAAAATAACAGTAAAACTTGCATTAATAAAATAGTGAATTTATTAATTCAAAGTCAAGAAATCTGAATGTTAAGGATGAATGTGCAACTTTAATTCTAGTTCCCTGTGCATATGTATTACTTTCTAGTCTGCCTTTACATGGTCGTATGCTATTTGTCAAATTATACATTATATGTTAACAGCATTCTTTTTTTTTCTCTAATGTCAAATGCTTATTAGGAAATGAGGTTGATCTCAAGTGAACATGCCGCTGGTTTGTTCTATTATGAATTGAGGGGTTGCAAACATTGGTGAGCAGAACTAAAATTCAAACATCTTGATAAATTGGAAAACTGGGTGATAGCCAAAAGAAAGGAAATTTTACAAAGATAAATGTAAAATGCTACATCTAAAGAAGAATAAACAGATGTATTAATCCTGAATGGGAGATAAATAGCTTGTTGGCAACACAGCTGAGAAAGATCTGAGAGTTGTGGTGGATCACAACTGCAACACAAATGAACAATGCAATGAGTTTATAAAAATGTAGTTCTGGGTAATATTAACAGAGGCATAGCATGTAAGTCACAGGAGGTGATAGCACCTCTCTCTTCAGAACTGGTTAGTCTCAGCTGGAGTACTGAGTCAAATTTTGATCACTAAAGTATAGAAAGAATATGGAAAACTAGGATGATCCAGAGGTGATTGACAAATATGATCAAATAAATAGAATGCAAACAATATGAGTAAAGGCTGAAGGAACTGGGTATGTTTAATTTGGAAAAGAGGAGATTAAGGGGGATATGATAGTAATCTTCAGATATTTGGAAGGTTTCTATAAAAAGATGGAGAGAAAGGCTTTTTTTCTTGTTTGCAACAGAGGGCAGGGCAGGAAGCAGGAAATTCAAACTACAGCATAGCAGCTTTAGATTAAAACTGAAGCAAAACATCCTAACTCTAAAAACCGTAGGAAAATAGACCAAATTACCTAGTGCAGTTGTGGAAGCTCCTTCACAAGATGTTTTCAAAGAGGTTGGATAGCTAGCTCTCTTGGATGATTAGTTACAACTATCATTAGTTACATCTTGGAGGAGGTTAGAGTAGATGACCCTTGCCATCTCTTTTGTTCTGACTCTGTTATTCTATGCATTGTACGTCATTAGGGTATAACTATCAAAATGACAACCCAAACACTCAATAGGAAATTTTGATCATCTGGCATACATATGGTGAATTCACTGCATATTGTCCATTGCAGAAATTGGCATGTTGGAATAAGCATTCCTACACCTATAATCCTAATCAGAGAAGAGACCGTTTTTCATGATGTAAACAGATGGAAATTACAGTTGTTTAAAATCCAAAACTAGATCTTGATCTTAATTTTGAAAATTAAGCCTGTCTCTAAAATTGGCTGAACCAACATAATGAGTCTGAACATGTTTGAACCATAAAAGTGTTTGTAAACCTTTCAAGTCCAAATTTTCTGATTTGAGTGGATATCTTACTGAATTGTACATGGTGTTGTGGAAACCATTTCATATTTAGCTAGAAGCCATCTTGTGTAACAGAAACCATTTCAGCTTCTCGCTTTAACATGTAGACCAGAATGAACTTTCTATCACCCCCATGTTCCAGGCCAGACAGATGTGCTATTGGAATGTGTTAATTGAGCTGGTTGGGACAGGAGATGCACTCCCTAGTACCTGCCCACCATCTTGCTGATAAGGCTTTGTTTTTCTAAGTTTAATTGATGATTTCTGTAATTGGATGCCCTGACATCAGACTGTTTGGCTAAGGGTATAAAGATACTAGAATTGATTGTATTAGCAGCCTTACTGGGCCCGTGCTGGGACCACGTTTGGCTCACTCTGTGCCTTATTGATCAATAAAGCTGTCTGCTAGCTGCCTAAACTGAGAGAGGCCTTTGCTTCAACAGTGTGTTGGATAGCATTTTGCTCATGTTGATAATGTATCTGACAAATAATTCACAGAGCAAAGTACTTTTAAAATACTTACGTTCATGAAGTATTTGTATGAGTTTCTATAAATGTAGTCTATAATAGATATTTCAAAATGTAGGTATGGTCAGTATGTTTTTTGTATTTATTTACGATTCCTATAAATGTGCACTTTTGGCCTTGAAAAGAGAAGCTTTATACCCCACCATTATTTAATCTCTATATAGAAAGCATTTGTTTCATGAAAGAAATTTGTGATGGAAGACACCTATTGAATAGTCTTCAAATAGACCAACCCCAGGATTTTTCAGGCTCAATTTCTCTAAATCATTGTCTATGTAGTTTGGTTCAGGTAAATGGAAGTTTTGGGGCTTTCTTAATATGCTTTTGACCCTGTATATTTAATTGTGTGTTTCAGTACTATGGTTTTTGCATCAAACAGGTAAGGGGAACTATCTTGGTCTCCAGCAGTGCTACAGTGGCTGGAGTCCCTTGTGTTCAGATGATGTACACAAGATGGTGCTGGCCGATGGAAGCCTGATGTGGTCAAAAAGCCAAACAAGAGTTTTCATTTAAAGGAACAGTGTCCCCCCTCCCCCCCTTTTTTTGGTCATATGGAATAGTTTTAACCACTGAAGTGGTGGAGTGCCTGCCACTAGAATGTTGACCAGAACTGTGCTGCAAAAGGAAGGCTTGGATGATCTAATCAACTTTTTCCATCTTGAAATTCTATGATTATTGATCATTGACTCAAATGCATACATTCTATTCATTTCATATCATTCTTATAAAAAAACTGGATTGCTTTGAGCTCCAATACCAGTTCAGCAGGTAATCCTTGAATTTTTTCTTGTCTAACAATTGCATTTTTATTTGTTCTTTCCTGTTCATTTTCTTTTTATTATTTTTATCCTTCCTGTAAAATGTTTTCTTTGAAATGACATGTCCCTCCTTGGAACTATGTGTTAAAGGCAGAACATGAGCAAAATTATGTTAATGAAGCTGAGCCAGCTCTCTCTCAATATTGCAGGTTGTAGTCACCTGTTTCAAATATATGAATGCATGCAATCATAGACTGAAATCAAACCAATCCTCCTTATCATTTCACTTTAAAAGTGTTTTCATCGGATACATGGTGATGAGTATGGCATTAATGCTTTGAGAGGTAACCTTCTTCAATTGCAGTTGTGCTAGAAATCTGAGAACTGCATTAAAAGTACTAATGTAAAGGACAAGAAATAATCTCTGAGTATTATAAGGGGTCCTAAAAGAGTGGCCTCTTGAAACTACTTTACATTTCAATCACAGTTATGAATTTTAAAAATGCTTTGATGATAGAGTGAGATCCTCAAGTGTTGTAAATTGCCTAATCCCCACCAGTTATGCTGATTTACATAAGAGGAGGACACTGATGATGCAGGAGGGATAGGCTGAGGGACCACGAGCCCCACCCAAAAATCATACGCAGGAGGAGCAAGGGACCAAAGCTGCTAGGCAGCCCTAGGAGCTAGAGGGGTAAAGGCCTAACTTTGCAGGAGGGTTTGGGTCCCTCACGTTCACCAGAAGCAGTGGGGAAAAGCAGAGCAACATGGCTCTACTCCCTCAGCTGCTGGCCACATTGCTGGGGGAAGGATGGGACTGCCCTCCCACTCGCCAGTTGGAAGCAGAGTAATGCAGCTGGGGGTGTGGAGATCTGTTGCTCCACTTCCCCTCACTGCTACCAGGGTGTGGGAGGTGGGTGGGATCCCTGATGCCTGTGCCAGGCCCTTCCTAATCCCCTGGGCTGTGTCACTTAAGGAAGAGAGCATAGGGGAAGTGGTAGGGCTGACACAAAGCTAGAGTGGGAAGCAACTGGGGATGGGGTAGAAAGAGGCAGGGCAGGGGTGAGGCTGGGACAGAGGGCACACTGTCCAGGCCCTCATCCAGTGACAGATGCTATGGCCCACAAAATATTTCAGAGAAGCTGTTTTCTAAATAACATGAACCAATCATTCATGAGTAACAGAGCACTTGCTAGCACTCTGCGGAAAGCTAGCAGACTACTTTCCACTGCCTCTTTCTTATTTCCTTCTTCAGTTGTCTGGATGCCTATAAACATATCTGGAAACAAAGAGAGAGAGCTACTCTAACCGACTTTAAGTTATCTGAGTAAAATGAGTGGAAAATTTCCAGGATCTACCAGGCAGAAATGAGAAAGGAGACAATAATGAGATCAAAGTCATCAGAATGAGTGGAATATCCAAGAATTGGGGAGAATGACCAGCAAAGTTTGGCTAAATGTGAGGTTTAGCAGGAAAGAAAGAACTAGGTAGCTAGAACAGACAGTGATAATGAATATAAATATTTCCTTAACAAATGTTGTATTGTCATAGGAATTGTGAAGGGTTCAGTCACAGAGATGTCCTTGTGACCATCATTTAATGTGCTGAAAATACCATGGAGCCTGCCTTTGGGGTGTCCTACTACCCTGTCCTGCTGAGCTATGTCTTCTGGTATCCTCTAGCACTGGCATAGAAATGGGGTCACAGCCCACAGCAGAATAATACAGACTCTGAAATAAGCTCAGATCTATAGGAAGGCTCAATTAAAGGGGTTGCCAGGGCCACTAGATGTACAGCCCCAGTGGGAACAGAACCCTAGATAAATCCATTTTACTCTATGTAAAATTTTATACAGAGCAAGCTAATATTGCCCACCCTCTTTCTTACCTGAAGAGAAGGATACACAAATGCTTTCCCCCTTCCTAGTAATAATTATTTACAATAGGTTTATTAATAAATAAAAGCGATTTTATTAAGTATAAAAAGTGGGATTTTATGGTGCTAAGAGAGCAGACAAAACAATGTAGGTTACTAAATAAAGTAAAAAATAACTGTCAGCTAAACCTAATACACTTAGGAAAGTTGTTTCAAATAACAATTTCTCATCCTAGCTTTTACTTCAGATAAAGCCCTTTTCAGGCCAGACATGTCATTTTTGACCTGGGTCTAGCAGTTCTCCACTGCTGTCATTAGAATCCTTTTTTCCCATTTTTTTTGTACCCTGTTTGGGTAAAGAGGCAGTCAGTAAAGCTAGCTGAAGAGTCATTGTTACTTCCCTGAATTTACCTAGGATGGGAAACCTTTTAAAAAAATTCCTCCTTCTTCTCTGGATTCCAATATCAGGTGACATGGTCACATGGTTGTAGCACCCCAGAGTCCATCTGTCAGTAGCAGTGTAACACCATTGTAGGAAGGTTCTTCTTCCCTACTCAATTGTCTCCTGCTAATGGGCCATTAGCTCTGTGTCTGGTTTCTACATTCTCATTCCTGATGGGCTGATAATAGACTTTTTCCAACATGAACACACTGATAATAAATCTACAGTCAATTTTCCAAATTTCTCATAGAGAAATTTCTCTTTCATAGAGAAATGGTACCTGCATACAAATGGGATAATCTTATTCAGTAGATTATAACATTTCAAATGATACTTTACACAGAATATTTTGCATAAAACATTTTCTTTTATGCATATTCATATTCATAAACATATTTCCCTAAAGACTATGAATAGCCTTGTCACAGGGATGTTTTACGATTGACTGGGAAATGAGATGATCTATAGTAATGTTAGAGAACCTTTGTTTTAGACAATCTTTTGCAGTGGTATTTATGCTACCCACTCTCCATGCTTGTAATAATCCTCTGTGCATGATTGTTCCACTTATCTGATTATCTGAAAATGTTAAACTATCAGCGAAGCCTTGCATGGATATGAAATTAGTATCCATGGTTATCTACATCAGCATTTGCAAAACTGAACTGCAGATATCCATATTTGCAGATATTCACATCTGCAGCCACAGATGCATAAAGCAGAGATACATACAAACTTTTTATCAGTATTCACATCTGTATCTACAAAAATGAGCTATGGATCTCCACACTTACATCACGGATGTGGATACCCACAGATATAAAGTGGATGTCCACAGATTTGCATGGGTATCCACAGATATCCACAGATTTGCATCTACCAAAATGAGCCACGTATATCTGCGTCCACATTTGCGGATGTAGGTATCCATGGATTTAAAGCTGATATTTGTGGATTTGCAGGGCTCTAACCATCATTATTTAAATATGTATTTTCTATCTTAGTTTGTACATGAGTTTCCAATACAGCATGGCCATAATTAGTCTTTTAGGGAAGAGAGTGTATATTGTATACCTTGAACATGAGATGCTTGAAAATCAGTGTGTGGGTGCTAAAATAGTCCCCAAAGAGTGAGCTTCCCTTGGACTGCAGATCTGGATATACTACACTGATGGTATTATGACAATTAGAAAGAATAGCCTGTTATTTGTGGCAATACTTCAGGAAAACTAGGGCTTCCTGTTGGCCACACAGCGCCATCTAATTAATGTTTGGAGGACTTCTTTGTACTGTGTTATAGTCTCTCATCTTGAACCACCAAGTCACTGGTCACCATTAGTGTCAGGAGAGACATCCATATCAGTTGCTTCATTGCCATTGTCTTCTAGATGAAAAACTCCACGTGTATCTTTAAGAATGTCAAATGTTAACTTAGCCATCAGACATGCTTGTCATTTGTAACAATGTTCCCAAATGTCCTAAAATAAATTCTTAATACATTTTAGGAAGATAACTTCTGTAACAGTGGACAGCAGTAAAAATCAAGATCAGCAATTTTTATTTGTGGTTTTTGTTTTTTTTTAAATTTCAGAAGCCAGTATACCAGGCAATTTTCCAGCTGTGTTATTTTGTGCTGAGTTGATACCTGGCAAGTTACTTGAGGTTATGCAAATTTCCACTTAGTCTTGAAGCTTATTCAAAGGAGTGGAGTCGTGTTGTTAAGCAAATACAGTGTCCTTACATGATGGTCCATTTTCAGGGCCTACCTATTTTTCATTCTTTATTTGTCATAACAAATCTTACCTCTTTCAACAAAAACTAAATTAGCTAACTCCTAAGCTAAAAATGCCCTTTTATTAGGAAAGGAGAATGTTGGCTCCATAATTAACTTGCACAATCAATGTCAGACTCATCAAATTGTATTTTAATCTAAATGCCTGCTTGTCATTTGGAGCAAAGAGGGGAGGAGAGGATGAGCCAGTCATATTTTATTTGAATTGGTCCAAACAACTGTAATTTCTATTACTGTATTCTATTCTGTAATTCTACTATTTGAACTAGTTCAAATAATAGGTATGAAAACATGGTTACTGAGTAAGAAGCCTTAATATACCAGCATTCTAGAAGATTTTTCTGCGTAAGGCTGCTTCTGGCCTTTCACAGGTCAGAAGCAAATCTATGTGGAAAATAACCCACTTTGAGTTATATGAGTAAAGTGAGTGGTAAAATTCCAGGTAAGTGTTTGGTACATTTAGAAAGTGACAGTGACAATTAGAGACAAATTGTGGCTAATGAAAGCAAAAAGAAGTTACTGAGTATACTAAGAAGAGGGGGCGGAGGGAGAAACTGATTGTGAGAAGTAAAAACTGATAGAGTAGAAATGAAATAGAATTCTTGGTTGTGAACATAGCCAACAAACAGTATAATTGAATTAGACGTGAGAAGAAACAATGGAAGTTCAGTCCCAGTTCTGGAAGTTACCCTCACCAGCCACAGTGGTCTACTCACATAGCACAGCTTTCAGAATCAGGACCTTGTTGAATGAAAATATTATAGAAAACATAATGGGGGTGAAAAAGGTGACCCAGTAGTATAGATTACAGGATCCATTTCTCCGCAAGTACATATGTAACTAGAGGATATTGTTTGACTCATAAATACACTAGAATACCACTTGGTGCTCAAGGAGAATGATGAAGGGATGATGTTGAGAATACATAGCTCATATACTACTCTACTATCCCAGATACTGAGAACAAAACTCCTATCGTTTGTCCAGGGGCAGTTGGTGCAGCTGGGGCTTGGTGGAGGCAGGCTCCCAGCCCCATCTATAGCCCTCCTCCTCTGCTGAGGCCCTGCCCCACCACGGGAGAGGAAAAGTGTACATGCATGCGCCCCAGCATCCCCACAGCAGCAGGGAGGGAAAAGGCCGCACGGTCCGAGCCTCCCTGCCCCCAGAAGCAGAGGGAAGGGAGGCAGCCCGAGCCAGCCCAAGCCTCTCCATCCCCAGGAGCAACTAGAAGGGACCCGGCTACATGGCTCCAACCTCCCTGACTCCCGGAATGCTGGCGAGAGAAGTGGTAAAATGGCCTGAGCTGCCTCAGATCACAGGGAGGGCGGTTGCTATGGGGCAGCAACACTCCACCCCCAGGATGCCTATAGCAGGTGTTCTGTGGGCGGAGTGTGGGCAGAGCCAGGCTACCAGTTTGGGAAGGCAAACTCTTCCGCTGACTAAGTCACCAGCCACCCACACATTTGTCTGTCCTGGAATCACCCTTATCCTGATTGGCAAGCCAGCAGTATATCTTTAGAGGATTCCCCTATAGCAGCTGCTACCTTAATCCATTTTTAGTTCAGCCTTTCTCAAAGGGTACGTCTACACTACAAAGTTAATTCGAACTAACTTAGTTCGAATTAGTTAATTTGAACTAAGCTAATTCGAATTAACGCATCCAGACTAAAAAACTAGTTCGAATTAGCGTTTTGCTAATTCGAACAAGCATGTCCACACAGAGTGGGCCCTGAACCGGGGTTAAGGATGGCCGGAAGCAGTGCCGGCAGGGCATCAGATGAGGACTTAGAGCGTGGAGATGCTGTCTCAGGCTAGACGAGGGCTGTGCTTAAAGGGACCCGACCCCCACCCCGGACAGACAATTCTCAGGGGTGCCCCGCTTGCAAAGCAGTCCTGGCTTGGATTGCCCGAGTACCCACACTGAGCACATCACAGCACTCAGCCATCAGACCAGCTGCACTTCCGCAGGCTGCCATCTGGGAAGAGGGGGCAATTGGGAGGCTGCAGGAGAGGTTCCACCCCCAGAAGCCCACAGAGCCAGCCCAGTCCTCCCCATCAGGGGCTCGTACCCCATTCCTCCCTCATCTCCTTCCACTTACCCTTCCCTAGCCCCCTTTCCTGATGTACAAAATAAAGGACAATTGTGTTCAAAAATAGAATCTCTCTTTATTGAACAAAACTGGGGAAGACTGGGAAAAGGAGGTGGAAGAGGGGAAGAGAGAGGGTGGGAGAGGGGAGGGCAACTACAATGATGAGGGGTTTGGAACAGGTCCCGTATGAAGAGAGGCTAAAGAGACTGGGACTTTTCAGCTTAGAAAAGAGGAGATGGAGGGGGGATATGATAGAGGTCTATAAAAGCATGAGTGGGGTGCAGAGGGTGCATACAGAAAAGTTCTTCATTAGTTCCCATAATCGAAGGACTAGAGGACACCAAAGGAAAGGAATGGGTAGCAGGCTTCAAACTAGTAACAGAAAGTTGTTCTTCACAAAGCAAAGAGTCAACCTGTGGAACTCCTTGCTGCAGGAGGCTGTGAAGGCTAGAACTAGAACAGAGTTTAAAGAGAAGTGAGATAAAGTGATGGAGGTTGGGTCCATGGAGTGCTATTAGCCAGAGGGTAGGAGTGGTGTCTCTGCCCAAAGTTTGTGGAAGGCTGGAGAGGGATGGAACGAGACAAATGGCTTGGTCACTGTCTTCAGTCCATCCCCTCCAGGGTCCCTAGGGTTGGCCTCTGTCGGCAGACAGGCTACTGGGCTAGATGGACCTTTGGTCTGACCCAGTACAGCCATTGTAAGCTCAGGGCTCAGGGTCGGGGGGTCTCAGTGGACCACCTTGATTTTCATGCACACCTGCTCCTGGGTGGCCAGGCTGGCAGCTCTCCTGCCCTAGATGGCCACTTTCCTGTGCCTAGTGCAGAGGTCAGGGACGAGGTCCACGATGTCCTCACTAGACCAGGTGGGTGCCCGCCTCTTGCGGTCCCGGGCAAGCTCCCGGGAGCCGCCAGCCTGGTCCCGGGAAGAGGGGGAGGGCTGGGTGGCATCGGGTGGCTGGCTCAAGCTGTGCCAGGTGCAGGTTCTGCTGGCTGGGTGCTGGCAGGCTTGCACCTGGCACGGGCACCGTAGCCAGCCCGTGCCCCTTTAAGGGGTCTGGGGCCGGGAGGGGGACATACGAGTTTCCCTGGTGTTGGCCAGAGTGGCCACCAGGGAAACCTGGGGAGGGCTAGCCTCCTACTAGTTCGAATTAAGGGGCTACACACCCCTTAATTCGAACTAGTAAGTTCGAACTAGGCTTAGTCCTCATGGAATGAGGTTTACCTAGTTCGAACTAAGCGCTCCGCTAGTTCGAATTAAGTTCGAACTAGCGGAGCGCTTGTGTAGCGCCTATCAAAGTTAATTCGAACTAACGTCCATTAGTTCGAATTAACTTTGTAGTGTAGACATGCCCAAATTGACCAGTGTGGCCACCTGCAGACACCACGGGCTTTCTTTGCAGCTGCAGCTTCCTGGTCTATGATGAGCAGGAGGGGAAGTAGTGGCCACACTGCTAAGGCCATGACTGCCTTAGGGTGCTGCCCCACTCCAGAGGCATAGAGGTGCAGGCAGCGGGTAAATTTTCCTCTTTCACAAAGACAGGGGACAGGTTTCAGCTGTGAGGCTTCTACTTCTATCCACAGGGTAACAGGTTCTGGTTCCAGACTCTAGCCCCAGGTTGACTTCTCATGCCGTCATCAAAAAGGAAAAGAAAAAAGAAAACAAGGACATGCAAACCATCTTATTTGTGTTTTTGTTCCGCCTATGTCCAGCAAAGACTAGAGACCACGGTATATTACTTTTTAATTACTGTGTCTGAAGAAGGACTTATATAAGTAAATTACAATGTTTTAGATATGTATACATAAAGTATTTTAGGAAACATTGTCAAAGCAAGAGTTGGTGGCTACTTATTGAGGCCACAAGGCAATTTGCTTTAGATCCCTTTGGCACCACTAGGGAGCACCGAGAAGACTTACCAGGAGCCAAACATCTGGCCTCCTGTGTCTGCTGATGAGAGATACTTACCACGGAATGTGTTCAGGACACAATTTCAAATACACAGTTATAATCCCAAGGACAAAAAAAATACAATTTAAACAACACTAACTCATGAGAGAGACTTTCTAGCACAGGTCCTCCTCCATTCATACTTCTGCATGTTCTACAGTGTCTACACAAAGAAAACAAATGCAGGCCATTGAAATCAGCCAACGCTTGCACACCTACAGTACATTTGCACTACAGAGAAGATCAAAGCTGTTGATCTTGATCTTCCAGAGTTCAAATTAACAGGTCTAGTGAAGACACACTAATTCATACTGAGAGGGGCTCTCCAGTCAATGCCAGTAGTCCTGCTTCCACAAGGAGTAAGGGAAATGGAAGGGAGAATGTTTTCACTTCGATTTCCTGCTGTGTGGACAGCACCAAAAGTCGAGTTTAAGGTCCTTCAACTTCAGCTACACTATTAATGAGGCTGAAATTATGTATCTTATTTCAACCTTATCCTGTAGTGTAGATATATCCCTAGTGGTTAGGTGCTTTTCTGTCAGTTAACAGCATATTTATTATGATTTTAATATGTCTTCAACAATGCCTTTCTTCTCCCTTTTCTGGAATATTATGTAGGGATGTTCAGATAGGTTCTTTGCCGCTCTCCTGCTTAAAAACATGCACACACATTGAAGGGTATTTTTGTGGCAGATTAAGAACCAGTTTTTAAAAAGAATGAATTCAACATGAAGTATTTTTTTGGCTTAAAAAAATCCTTTATATTTTTCAAGTGTCTCTTACTTGTCCTTTTCTGAGTCTGAATAAAGTGGATCAGTAGAGTTGGTATCAATAAAGTGGTTCATATATCACTTTTTAATTACTGTCTGAAGAATCATCGTGGCTTAACCACCATGTAAAAGAAACAGTGAGGGACAAAAAGGTATCTTTTAAGAAGTGAAAGTCCAATCCTAGTGAAATAAATAGAAAGGAACATAAACATTGTCAAATCAAGTGTAAAAATGTAATAAGAAAAGCAAAAAAAGATTTTGAGGAACAGCTAGCTAAAAACTCAAAAAGAAATAACAAAATGTTTTTTAAGTACATTAGAAACAGGAAGTCTGCTAAAAAACCTGTGGGTCCCCTAGATGATCAAGATATAAAAGACGCAATCAAGGACAATAAAGCCATTGCGGAGAAATGAAATGATTTCTTTCCTTCAGTCTTCACTGCTGAGGACATTGGGGACATTCCCAAATCTGCATTGTCCTTTGTGGGTGATGAATCGGAGGAACTGTCCCAGATTGAAGTGTCATTAGAGGAGGTTTTGGAACAAATAGAAAAACTTAATGTTAACAAATCTCCGGGACCGGATGGCACTCATCCAAGGGTTCTAAAAGAACTCAAATGGGAAATTGCTGAGCTATTATCTGTGGTTTGTAACCTATCCTTTAAATCAGCTTCCGTACCTAATGACTGGAAGGTAGCCAACGTGACATCAATATTTAAAAAGGACTCTAGAGGCGATCCTGGAAATTACAGACTGGTAAACCTAACTTCAGTACTGGGCAAATTAATCCAAACAATAGTAAAAAATAAATTGTGAGGCATGTAGAAGAACATAATTTGTTGGACAAAAGTCAACATAGTTTCTGTAAAGGGAAATCATGTCTTACTAATCTATTAGAGTTCTTTGAAGGGGTTAACAAACATGCAGAGAAGGAGGATCCAGTAGATATAGTATACTTAGATTTTCAAAAAGCCTTTGACAAGATAAATTACATGGCCATGGGATAAGAGGGAAGGTCCTTTCTTGGATTGAGAACTGGTTAAAAGGCAGTAAACAAAGGGTAGGAATAAATGCTAAATTTTCAGATTGGAGAGGGGTAACTAGTGGTGTCCCCCAAGGGTCAGTCCTGGGACCAATTCTTTTCAACTTATTCATAAATTATTTGGAGAAAGGGTAAGCAGTGAGGTGGTAAAGTTTGTGGATGATACAAAACTGTTTAGGATAGTCAAGACAGAAGCAGACTGTGAGGGACTCCAAAAAGATCTCACCAAACTGAGTGATTGGGCAACAAAATGGCAAATGAAATTTAATGTGGATAAGTGTAAAGTAATGCACATCGGGAAAAATAACCCCAACTATAGGTACAGTATGATGGGGGCTAATTTGGCTATGACAAATCAGGAAAGATCTTGGAATTATAGGGGATAGTTCTCTGAAAACTTCCACACAGTGTGCAGCGGCGGTCAAAAAGGCAAATAGGATGCTAAGAATTATTAAGAAAGGGATAGAAAATAAGACCCAGAATATCTTACTGCCCCTGTATAAAACTATGCTACGCCCACATCTTGAATACTGTGTACAGATGTGGTCTCCTCACCTCAAAAAAGATATTTTGGCCTTGGAAAGGGTTCAGAAAAGGGCAAGTAAAATGATTAGGGGTTTGGAACGGGTCCCATATGAGGAGAGGTTAAAGCGACTGGGACTCTTCAGTTTAGAAAAGAGGAGACTGAGGGGGGATATGATAGAGGTATATAAAATCATGAGTGATGTGGAGAGGGCAGATAAAGAAAAGTTATTTATTAGTTTCCATAATAGAAGAACTAGAGGACACCAAAAGAAATTAATGGGTAGCAGGTTTAAAACTAATAAAAGAAAGTTCTTCTTCACACAGTGTATAGTCAGTCTGTGGAACTCCTTGCCAGAGGAGGCTGTGAAGGCTAGGACTATAACAGAGTTTAAAGAGAAGCTAGATAATTTCATGGAGATTAGGTCCATAAAAGGCTATAAGCCAGGGGATAGAATTGGTGTCCCTGGCCTCTGTTTGACAGAGGCTGGAGAAGGATGGCAGGAGACAAATCACTTAATCATTGTCTTCGGTCCACCCTCTCTGGGGCACCTGGTGCTGGCCACTGTCAGCAGACAGGATACTGGGCTAAATGGACCTTTGGTCTGACCCAGTATGGCCGTTTTTATGTTATTATGTTATATATAATGTAAGTGAAAAGCTGAAATGTAAACCATGACTCCTTTCTCCAATGATGATTTTAATGGATGAATTTTCATGAGCCCTCATTTCACATTACAGGGTTTTTACTGAGAGATGGGTAAGGAAAATCTGAGTTAATGTTTCCCACACAGCTAGATGCAAGTGAGGGGAGGGGGGGGGGGGTGAGGGGAGAGACCCTGGGTGTGTCTATGTAAATGCAGTTTGCTCCTGTTTCCTTACATTTGCTAGATATTCAGCTGTTGGATTAGTGTTTTGCTTGTTGTATTCAATTTGGCTGATGTTGAGTAACCATTATGTCATTTCTAAATGCAGGACTTGCAAAATACGCTCACCAATGCTTGTTATTGGGGGAATACAGTAAAGACAGACTGTGATTAACTTGCCCCAAGACACTCTTAGTTTAAAGAACTCTGATGGATAAGGGGTCAAATGTCAGAAGCTTGTGAGAGTAACAGGAAAGAGCAGGAGTCTTAGTCAGCAATCTGCATGCACTCAAGGGTCAGCCGCATGACTACTTCAATTGGTTTCTTTCTCCTGCTCCAAGAACATAATTAACTAGGCTTCATTAGAAGCCTCTTTTGTTATTCAAAATTATTCTATTGGAGCTGAAGTAACTTCTGGCAGGACTGTGTTTCTGTCCTAGAGCTGCAATCACTCATGGTGGGACTGTGCATCTTACGAGAGCCACCTGTCCACCAGTGCAGCTGGTTGGAGTAGTAAATCAGGGGCCAGCGGAGGAGATCCAAGATGCTTGACCAAAAGGGCTGCCAGGAGAGGGGCAACTGGAGCAGGGTAGCGATAAAGAGTAATGAGTTGGTAGATGGAGAGCAGCCAGTGGGGTCAGTAAGATGCCTCTTTACCTCCCCAAACCCAAGATGGGAAGTGAACTATGGAGATGCACCTCTGAATTCTGGGTCTGACCTGGCCAAGCACAACAACTATGGGTGGAGTGCAGAGAAGGCTTGGGCATGAAAAGGGGCCTTTGGGGTGGCTGAACTTAAGAACCTGAGGGGAAAAGGACATTGCCCAACCTACTTGGGATGGGACTTTTACTCATGGTTTATGTTTATGGACTCTGTTTGTGATGTTTTCCCAAATTAATGCCGAGTTACTTCCCTACTTTTATTAAAAGTTTATTTTCTACACTCAGGCTATTTTATCTGCATATAAAAATATGCAAATGAGGCAAAGCATGGAACATCGCTGTGCCTCATTTACATAATTAATGCTACATTTTTGCGCAGAAAAACCCTCTTGTGCAAGAGCTGTTCTTCCGCATTTTTTTCAGGAAGAACGTCTGTTGCTCAAGAGGGGCGTTTTGCGCAAAAAAAAGAGCCATGTAGATGGCTTCTTTATGCACAAAAGCCACTTGCCCAAAAAGGAGACTCATTAATTACATAAATGAGGCACGACAATATTCCATGTTGTGCCTCATTTTCATATTTTTTGCACAAAACGGAGGCAGTGTAGACATAGCCTCAGACTTTTTGCTTGCAATTTGAGAAGTATTGCTCTCAGAGCAGAGGCACCCAGGGGAGTTGTGTGAATTTCCCAGGTGGGGCCTCGAGTCAGTTCTATGTTGGATCAATGTAAAGGAAGCCTTAGATAATGAACCCAGCTATGGCTAAGACTGACTCCACCTCACAAAAGGGTTAAAGATGAATGCAACTCTGACTTCGATTCTTCTGTGCTACTGCCTCTATGACACAAAGGCTGTGTCTAGACTGCAGGGTTTTTTTGAAAAAACTTCAACTGCGTCTAGACTACAGCCGTGTTCTTTCGAAATTAAATCGAAAGAACGCAGGTTTTCTTTTGACGGCGGTACTCCTCATTTCATGAGGAAGAATGCCTTTTTTTCGAAAATGCTCTTTCGAAAAAAGGTGTTTTTGAATGCAAACAGGGCTTTTTCGAAAGAGAGCATCCAGACTGCGGCTTGCTTTTTCGAAAGTACTGCTTGCAGTCTAGACGCTCTTTTTCGAAAGAGGCTTTTTTGAAAGTATCTTTCGAAAAAGCCTCTTTTGAAAGAGGCTTACAGTCTAGATGTAGCCAAAGAGTTAACTTTTTGTTGTATATTATAAAAACACTGGGTGGAAAAAACCCAAAATATATCAGCAAAGCTGATTCCTTCCCATCCCTCCTCCCCCAAGCTGATGAATGCATATCACTTCTGGGCAAACACTGCTTCCCATTTGTAACATTTGAACTAAATTTCAAAATAAAGTTTTAATTTCAGTTGCTGTTTCTATACTAATTCCTGGTGGCAGCCATCATGTTGAAAACTGGCATGATTTGTGATAATTGCAGCAAGTAGCTGGTGGCAGCTCACTGTCAGACACAGGAAACCAGTATTCATCTTCATATACTGAATTATCCTGCTCCCACTGAAGTTAATGGCAAAACTCTCCTTGCAAGAACATGACCTTAGGATTGAATTCCACACACAGTGAAGTAAATGGAAAAGTGCAACACTAATGGAAGGTGGGGGGAATCTTCCCTTTTTAAAAAGCCAACAGAAGACCTATTTCATTCTTACATCCTCTAACGTGGGGTTAAATAACACATAAGACTTTGTATGGTACCTTTACACAGAAGTAAGTTCAATTCATACACACTCTTATTTTCAAACCAGGCCATGTCTACATGATGGGGTATATAGTGGTATAGCTATAGTTCCTCAGCTATATGGTCATAATGCTGTAGCATAGGCACAACCTACAGCTATGAAAGGGATCGTATGTCACTATAAGAATGCCATCTCCCCAAGTAACAGTAATTAGGTTGACAGAACCATGCTCCCATTCATGGGCATGGGATACTAGGAGGTTAAGTTGGCATAACTATAGCACTCGGGGTTGTGAATTTCATACTCCCCTCTCCAAGCACCATCTCTAAGGAGACATAAATGTTAAGCATAGACCAAGCCTAACTCAGTATATATTGACACGGTTCTCATTATCTGATGTCTCTGATAATTGTACTCAAAAAACCTATAGTTTCAATATAGGTAGGAATAATGCTTCCAGCACCCAGCTACAGATTCTCAGGCAAATTTAATTTTTTTTTTCTTTTGTACAGAAGGTAGAATTATTTTGGCAGGGACTTGAGTTTGCACAGGAAGATCTTAGGTTTTGTATTTATTTAAAAAGTTTTACTAGCATACGCATGACAAAAGTGGGGGGTAATGAGAATACACCCTCGACTGACATAAGTATTCTGGCAAAATTCCCAATATAGATGCCGTTATCCTGGCAAAAATGAGTTTGTCAGCATGGCTTATTTTGATCAGTTACAAAGTGTACAACTAACTGAATTCTTTTGTCAGTAGAAGTTGCATTTCCGCTACAGGATTATGTCAATTAAGTTGTACTGAATAAAATGTTTCTAATGTACATGAGGCCTTAATCTCACATATCAGCTTCAATAAGAATTTTGATTGCCTTTTTCCTCCCACCTGATGTTGGCAGCAGAATTGAGTAAGATGGTGCTGAACTATGGTCCCCATAATTCATATTGTATTATGTACGCAGACATTTTCATTCAGTGCATTTTTTTTAGCATTTTTAGCATTTAGCCCTGGGAATTTTGATTGTGTAAAGATAAAACATCTTTTCCTCAAAGATGTAACAGTAGCTGTCTTCTATTTAAATTATTGTTTTCAAATATGATAATATCTGTAATAGTAGTAAGGGGTAATTCACTACTATATCATACATGTGGCAGTGTGTGTGTGTAAATCTTACAGTATTGAAATGTGGTTTAATTAGGAGATATATAAGTCATAGTCATATATCTATAAATGTTTTACTTTTTCTTTATGCACCATTTGGTCTAAGAAAAGCAAGGCATTTATTAGCTGAAAATGATGTTTGTTGTACAAATGTTATACATTTGACTTCCAAAGCTAGTGCTCCAGCCTTGAAGAGTCACCACACCACTAAACAATTTAATCCTCAAGTCTCTTGTGTCTGAGGCCAGGTCTACAATAAAGGGGGAAGTCAACTGACGATACACAACTCCAGCTATGTTAATTATGTAGCTGGAGTCGAAGTATCTTAAATCATGTTTTGGCACTGTACACACAGCAGGAAGTTGAAAGGAGCACATGCTCCTGTCGACTTCCCTTCCTCCTCATTGAAGCAGGACTACTGGCGCTGAAGGGACCACCTTCTCAGTTTGAATTAGAGTGTCTTCACTAGACCCACTAATTTCAATTGCAGTAGATTGACTATGGCAGTGTCGATCTTCTCTAGAGTGTAGACAAGCCCCAAGGTGTTAAAGGATGTGGCGGCGGGTGGCGGGGGAGCGGGAATCACTAACATCATTTTGGTTCTATCTGGTACATCTTTTCTCTTATCATCTTATCTTGGCTATCTGAGTAGCTCCTGCTGCCAACTCCCAAATTCTGTTGACCTGAAAATGATATAATAATACAATGTGCTATGCCATTGTAAACCCTAGCTTATGAAGCAAAGAAAATCCCTGGAGCCTTTTTGGGGGCAAAGCCTCAGGTCCTAACCCACAAGACCCATCAGAATTCATTGCCTTAGCCACCTGACCAAACCGAAAATAATTATTATTGCAATAAATAAAGGGGATAAGAACTCCCAATAAACCCATGCTACTAATTTGACCTACTGGGCTGGTTCCATAAGAGGCCTTAGCCCAAGTACATTGCTACTTGAAAACTAAGCTTGGGATAAGAGACCCCCAAATTGTCCATAGGCCATTGTTTGCATGGCCCTGGAACTGTGCCCTGAATTCATTCTTGCGGAATTGTCTTCTGGACAATAGGCAAAACCACACCTTTGACTTTAGTACGATTAATATTTCACATGAAAGAGTGTGCAAAAAAACAGCCCACAAATTGGACCCATTGGCTTTGCTGAGATAGTCCCAACATAGACTTTAGTCCTTTCCACAACTTGTTGCTTGCCCTTTGCACTGTGTTGCTTTCTGTCACCCATGCCCCATTCATACAAGGCCTACCTATAGGTAGCACTTTTCCCACCATGCTTCATGTATATCCTCATTGTGGTGGTGATGTGCTGTATGAGGAACAACACCAATTTTTGCATGCATGCCAGAATGAACAAACGATGCAAAGTAACTGCTATCATTAGATACATGCCTGTGGGTATATTGCATGCTCATATAATTATATTGATAAATGTAACCAAGCTGTGCTTCTGTCTGGGTCCCTACCATTGAAAGAACTTTAAATTATTCTTTATGGCTGTGTCCAGACTCAAGGGTTTTTTCGAAAAAACTTCACCTGCGTCTAGACTACAGCCACGTTCTTTCGAAATTAAATCGAAAGAACGCGGCTTTTCTTTCGACGGTGGTAAACCTCACTGCACGAGGAAGAACGCCTTTTTCGACGGAGATCCGTCGAAAATAAGTGAGTGTGGACGTGGGGAGGCCATTTTTTCAAAAATAATGGCCTCCAGGAAGAAGCCCTGGTGGACAATCTGGGGCATGGCTTGCATGTCTCTGGTTCCTGTCTGCAGCCATTTCTTAAAGGGACAGGCACCCTCACAGCCACTTGTTGCAGCAAAGCAGCCAGAGCACACGGCTGGTTAAGTGCAGCATGTCCCAGCCCCAAGACCATTCTGGCCCTTCTAGAGACCCTTCTGGGGACCCAACCAGGGGCTCCAAACGCCGGGCACCATCATGGTCTGGGCCAGAGCTCAACGCCCTTCTTGAGCTCTGGGGAGAGGAGGAGGCCTTACAAGCCCTAAAAAGCAGGCGGCGAAATGCGGACATTTATGGCCGCATGGCAGAGGCCCTGGCCCAGAAAGGACACTACCCCCGCACCCAGGACCAGGTGCGCTCCAAAGTTAAGGAGCTGCGCCAAGGATATGTGAAGGCCAGGGAGGAGAGCTCCCGTTCTGGAGCAGCCCCCCACTCCTGCCCCTATTATACTGAGCTGGACCAGATCCTGGGTGGTGGTGAAGCACGCACACCACGGTGTCTCGTGCAGTCAGGCTTGGCGGACCCTGTGGTGGACACGCCAGAGCAGGACCCAGAGCAGTCTGGAGATGGGGACATGGTGTCAGAGGAGGACAGTGAGGAGACAGTGACCCTCACCCTGGAGCCAGTCACACAGACCCCAGAGGCCTCCCAGGTATCATCTGATGCCGGAGATGAAGCAGCAGGTGAGTGCAGTGAGGTTTTGTAACACCCGGGGGGAGGGGGGGAGAGGTGGGTGCACAGTGGGTGATGCATAAGGGAAACCTGTAATGCTCAGGCTGATGCCCAGGTCACACACGGTGTTACCTTCAGAATGTCTGATTCCCCTGTCTCAAGGAGAGGGCATGCCCTTTTGGACAGCTGTTGCACACATGACTGATTGTGATAGAAATGTAGCCGTGATACTCTGATCTGAGGAAGTGGGTCTTGACTACGAAAGCTCATCCCCTAATAAACCATCCTGTTAGTATTTTAAGTGCTGCATAGTCCAGTTTTTTATGACTGATTGTGTCTTCCTCTTTTCCTCCACAGCCGGACTAGCCGTGCAAGAGGGCCACAGCACCCCAGCCCCACCTCCATCTTGGGGACATGGGAGCCGCAGACACAGGCGTGTGTATGCGGACATCCTGAGGCAGCATGTGGAGGCAGTGCAGGAGCTCAACACCATCCTGCAAGAGAGGGCAGAGGCAGAGGATCGGTGGCATGACCGGCTGATGGAGGAGCTAGTCCAGCAGTGCCAGTCTCAGGGAGGTCTGCGGCTTGCCTGCTCCTGTGCCTGGTCCTGCTCCTCCAGCACCCCATGACCCCGCCCCACCAAACCCCCCTTCCACAACAGCATCCCTTTCCCCCCTTGGACCTCCCTCTCCCCCAGCCCGCCCAGTTCCCCAGCCCCTCTCTCCCCCTGCCCTCCTCTCCTCCAGGCCTCCCAGTCCCAAGAGCACCTACCCGCTGTTATCCAGCCAACCGACAAGCGCACCACCCGATCCCGTGGTCATGGTGGACCCCGAACATGAGGGCCAAGCAGGAGACTGAGATCAGGCAAGCACCGTGCAACCTGATCCCATTCCCTCCTCCAGGTTTCAAGTCCCCTTCCCCTGTCCAGGTTTCAAGCACCCCCGTCACCCCAGTTAAATGACAAGGAATGTGTTAAACAAAATGTTTATTGTACATAGTTTGGCATGAAAGTATATTTTCTACATAAAAAATGAACAAAAGCTTTGTTGTGTTTGCAACAGTTATACTATTTGCAAGTGAGAGATATTTAAAAAAAATAAAACAGAACTTATTCTTTTGAGACAAACCCTGGTATTTATTATTTCTCCAAACAGGGTCAGGAGATGGGTTGTGGAAGGAAGCTTTTATTGGGTCAGTTCCAGTCCCCAGGCAGAAGCCCCTCAGTAGAGTCAGTGGCCTCCAATTGAGAATTGCTCCCGTAGGGCCTCCCGTATGCAAACAGCAGATCGGTGAGCCTGGCGGATAGCAGCTGTCCGGGGCTGGGCAAAGTGCCTCTCCTGGCCATCAGCACCTGTACCCCACCCTGGTAGGAAGGCCTCCCCTTTCCTCTCCACCAGGTTATGGAGAACGCAACACGCGGCCACCACCTCAGGGATATTGCGCTCCCCCATGTCTAGCCATGTGAGCAAGCACTGGAATCTCCCTTTTAAACATCTGAATGCACATTCCACCTGGTTGCGAGCCCGGTTAAGGTGAGCATTAAACTGCTCCTTGCTCGCATACCGGTGGCCGGTGTAGGGCTTCATCAGCCACGGCATCAGGGGGTAGGCCGCATCAGCCACTATGAACACCGGCATGTGCACATCCCCAACCGCAAAGTCGTGATGCGGGAAAAATGTTCCTGCCTGAAGCCTCCGGTAGAGGTACGAGTTCCTGAAGATGCGGGCGTCATGTGCCCGCCCTGACCACCCAACACAAATGTCAGAAAACTGGCCACGATGGTCGACCAGGGCCTGGAGGACCTTAGAAAAGTAGCCCTTTCTGTTAATGATTTGGGCTGCTCGATGGGGCAGTGCACGGATTGGAATGTGTGTCCCATCAAGCGCTTCTCCACAATTCGAGAAGCCAAGGGCAGCAAAGCCAGCCATGACGCTGTCCAGATCTGCTAGACAGACGAGCCTGTTCAGCAGCTCCAAATTGATGACCCTCACCACCTGCAGAAAGAGACAAACAACAAAATGTTAGAAGAGGTGCCTTATCTCTTAGGAGGAGAACCCACCACCCACCTTTCCTCTCCCCCGGGAATCCCCTCCTCAGAACTCCTCCCCCAACAATTCAGGGTGAGTGGAGGAGCTCCCTCCCACTCACACTCCACTTTGCCCTTCCTGACAGTCTCCCTTCCCCCCACCCCAAACTGTGACTGTCCCCAGACAATGACTTACCTCCATCAGGATGGATCCAACAGTAGACCTGCCCACTTCAAATTGATGTCCCACGGAGCGGTAGCTGTCGGGGGTTGCCAGCTTCCAGAAGGCAATGGCGACCCTCTTTTCCACGGGGATAGTGGGCCGCAGGTGGGTGTCTTGCCGTTGCAGAGCAGGGGCGAGCCAGGTACACAGCTCCTGGAAAGTGGTCTTTCATATCCGGAAGTTGCGTAGCCACTCTTGGTCATCCCAGAGCTCCATAACGAGCCGGTCCCACCAGTCAGAGCTGGTGTCAAGCCTCCAAAAACGCCTGTCCACAAAGAAGTTTGGAGGCAAGGGCAGTGGGGCTGCATGACGGACGATCCCTTTGTACCTCCGGTCTGAGTACAGATGGGGAAGTAGCCTTATGACTGCGTCATGCAGATGCAGCAACACTTGCAGTATGATGGTGTGGGGCCATCGCCTGCCCAGGGGCAGCTCTGGCTCCATGCCGAAAAAACGGGTCTAAAACAGAAAAACCTCCAAACAAAAAACCTGCTGGGGTGTCCCAGGAAGCTGAGCACTCCAAACCAGCACTGCAATGCCTTGCTTATCTCCTAGAGGGACAGCAAAGGCAGCTGCAGTAGCAGAGCAACACGTCTCTGCAAAGGGCAGGCAGCAGAACCCAGAAGGAAATGCTGCCCCCACGCCCTGGCAGAAGTGGTTCCGGGTGGCTTTTAATTTCAAAAGAGCGTCCAGCAGTTAGGACATTCTTTTTCGAAAAAGCGGATCGATTTTCCGATCCGCGTATTGTAGTCTAGACGTGCTTTTTCGAAAGTGGCTTGCAGTCTAGACATAGCCTATGAGCCATGCAATGTGGGCCTCCTCAGACAAGGGTATGCAAAACACAGTTGCTGGCTGGCCCACGTGTCACCACATTGAGTGTGTTGTGGGGTTTTTTGTTTGTAACACCTCAGGGGAACCACTAGTGCCCACAATTTGCACCCACCTAGTATGGGACCTTGAACCACCTTCTCCAGCCTCTCCCCTGCAATTGTGACCTTTCGTCAGTTGATTTAATTCATTCCTACTCCGGTGTCTCCCTTCTCCTGCAATCACCTGAGTGGAATGTCATAGATCTGGGTGAACTGCTATACTTTGTGCAGCCTGCAAGGCTGTGAGAGCAACCTTAAGTGTAATAACCTTGATTACTTGGATCAGATCTTGGCTGATTATGCCACCATGAAACACAGCCAGCTCACTTTCTAGGGCAAGTGCTTCACTATGAGCCCCCTCTTCACCCAAACATCGTAGGTTGCTGTTAGTACTATCCCACACTTCCTCAGCCCTTCACATAGATCAGTAACAGAGAGGGAGAAGCAAAATTCAAACCCCTTCTGTCTCCTGCCTCCCAGAAACTGCATTCCTTTAACTTCTATCAACTGCACAGCAGTGATAAGATAGGGCCACACTTCCCCTCCTCCTCCTTGTCTGAATTAGCCAGAGACAGAATCTGCCCCTCATCCCTTTATGCTGCTATTTCTGTCTTGCCCTACCCAAACCAGGGAAAAGCGAGAATTAAATCTCCCTTTTCTCCTGCCTGCTTTCCCTGCTCCTTGTCTGTTAGGAGCCACGCTGATGGGACTAAGTGGGTGGAGGGCGTTCTGCCTTCCCCTGCCCCCACCTCCTGTTTCCACTTGGAGTGGTGCTGAGTAAACTTAGACCCTGGAGAGCTCCTGCTGAGATCTGCATGCTGCCATGGGCAACTGATGAGGACAGACACTGGGGTACACCGACTGTGTGACCCCCATATGTGACTCCTACTCTCACCACCTCTAGCTCAAAGGAGGGCCAGGATAACCATTGCTCCATCCTGGGTACTGCCCTGCCTTGCCTTTTTCCCCATGATCCCTCCCCCAAATGATGCAGCTCAAGGGACTAATGGGGTTGGTAGTACCAGCAGAAGGGGTCCCCTCCCACACATAGCATTCAACAGCAGTGGCAGGGGAAGTGGAGCGATGTGACTCTTCTATCCCAGCTCCTGGTTGTGTGGTTCCATTTCCTGTAGGTGAGTGTGAGGGGTTAGTCTCCCCCACTCCTCCCACTGACACATCTGGGACCAGGGAACTGGAACTGTGTTGCTCTCCATTCCCTCCCTCACTTTTGGTGAGTGCAGGCCGGGCGTCCTCTGCTGCAGGAGGAGCAGGAGCTCTCCATCAGGCCCCTGGGCCATTCAGAGGCTCTGGACACTTGTCCCTGCCATTCATTGGGTTTGGAGGTCACATACCCCTTTTGGGCCCCCTCACACATTACACCTGCATGCTCCTGCCTGTATTCTGAGACCACAGTGTAAGGAGACTTCCCCTGCCTCTCCCTCCTCCTCCCTCCCCGCCCCCATCACCCTGCTTCCACCTGGAGCTGAATTAAGCTGTATGATGTAGCCTCCTGCTGAGACTTGATAAAAGCTCCTGTCATAAACCTGAAACTGAGACTGGACCTACCATGGTCTGTGTATAATAGAGGATCCCTACCCTGAGCTGTGCTGTTGTCAAACTGTAAATTGTTAGATGAGGAGTCAGCAAACCAGTGCTCCCTTTTTGAAGCACTTTTCCTCTTTTCTTATTTTCAGTTTCCCAGATTTACTTTTTATATTTTATGGTCTCTCACTAACATCTTAAAAGTAATTTTCTTCCCCCAATTAATGTAGGAACAGTTATATAGCAAGTGTGTAAAAACAAGTTACTGGAAAAGTTGAGCAAACTGATGTGATTGAGAATATTATTCTTAAATAGCTGCCAGCTAGACTAAAATCTTATATTTTCATTAATCAGAAAAATGAGACTTTCTCCAGGGGCGTACAGGCTGAAAACAAATGCTGGTTTTGTCATTTAAAGACATATTTAAACTTTTATTTGAATGAAACATGTAATAGTGTTAATAAAAAGTTATCTGTCCTGTTGTTTATTATTCCACAACAGATGTCACAATCTTCTGAAACATGCTGTGGAACTTTATTGAAATTATAAATTCATTTAGCGCCTGATTCAAAACCCACTGTAGTCAATGCACATTTTACATTGATTTTTAAGGATCAAACCTATTAACTTTAAACTATGGAAGCAGAAGAGCTCTTACACTTTTGCCATTGTTCTTTATAAAGAAACAATTATTTCTTCATCGAGTATGAGTGCATTTGAAGCCCACTGGTAGGTGCACAAGCACCTTATGCAAGCAAGATTAAATTTAATGAATAACAATGTTGTTTGGGGCTCCACATATATCCTGTGATACCTCATGGTTTCATATGAAGAAGTAAAAGGTAGGGCTAGAGGGAAGCAGCACACCATGACACAGCAGATTCTTTCAGCATTGGCATCCAAAATAGGGATGGAGGTCTGAGCTGAACCAGATCCACTGGCATACATAGAGACTCTGGTACCCCAGGAATTGCAGCATCAGTGCTACTTGCAGAGGAAGGCTAGATTTCAACATCACTTGGAATATATTGTTTTCACTATCACTGGGCAGGAAATTTTCTCATCTGATGCCTATGGGTGATGCTATCAAGAAACCAGTGGGTTTAGCCAGAAGACTGAACCAATGTCAGTCTTGATGGGCCAGTGGTGGCTGCAATCAACAGCCTATTAGTCACCATCTGCATATAAGATATAGCTATTGGGAGTATTGGGGCCTCCTCTGAGGCATCAAGAAGCTTATCTCCATGAAGAAGGAGGTCGCCCTGTCCAATAGCTTTCCTAGCCAGACTATCAGTGCCAGAACAGCAAAAGATGTTTAGTTCAGGGGCAGAGTAACATTGGCACCCTATATTTCCACCTCAGGATCTTCCTTTTGTTATTAACGGATGAACAGTATCATGAGCTCTGGCACTGAATGATTTTAAAGTGTTCTAAGAGCTCCTCCTGTGGATTATTGCACCTCTGGGGATTGAGACTGACCATTCTAGAGCAGTCCCATGGGATATTAACCATTCTGGTTCTGACACGACCAACACCCTTTTCATTAATGAAGGATTACTAATCTCTGAAAAACCTCTCTGAAAGAGACCCTTGGGGAATAGTTGGAGCTTTGCCACAATAGCTACAGTGGGATCCACACAGACTACAGTATCTCAAATAACTACAATTACTGTAGGCTAAATAAACAATTCTAGTCCTAATTTTGTTCAATATCTAAATGGTTTATTTATTTATTGGCACAAAGATAGAGCAGTAAAAAGTGCCTTTGAAATACATGAGGTTTGAAGTTTGTTACAAGAGTCCACTTAGTGTGCTGCATGCCATAAGACCTCTGACACAAACTCATTCTGTATCCTATCATCTCATTTTCTCAGCACATTCATCTGTGCGCTTAATGTTTGTTATCACATCATAAATGCGAATCCCATCTTTGGACAAATGACAAGGACACTGACTTCCAGAGGTTCAATACCTAATTAATCCCTAATTTGATCACAAGGAGTCAAATACTTGAGCTTCACAGTTAAAACCAAAGCATCCCAATATATCTGTTGAAACAGAAATTACAAATCCAATTTAAGCATTATCACTACCGTTAGCCTTGCTTTACTGGCCAACAATTCAACCTCTATACAAGCAATGAATCAAAGTGATTCTCTATTGACAAAGGAGAAGTGTGTGTATATATATATATATATATACATGTGTGTATATATATATATATATATACACACTCCTCAAATCTATTATTATTCATTTGGTACCAGCTTTCCTTTTTATGAAACTGCCGCATTGTTATGTGTTTGTAATAGCTATGACTTTCACCTAACAGCAAACAACAGCAGTCTATTGGGACTCATTCTCCCTTACTTGTTTATGTCCCCACCAGATGCTTCAGTGGAACTGCAAAAGTTAATGTCCCCTATATCCACTTGATTAACTTTACTTTAAAAAATAGTAAAGGGTAGCAAACAGAATGGTGTGTGCTCTTGCACAGTAGATGTCAGACATGACTCATATTAGTGGATGACTTATATACATGTACAGCCGCTGTTTTTGTTTTTGCTACAATGCATGGAAATAATACCTGAAAAATAGGCTATCAAAATAGGGAAGATTTTTCACATATCCTTAAAATAATTAAATGCCTTTATTATTTTATGTTATTTTCTTGAGAGAAGAAAGATGGTGCAGGAGCTAGGATGCTACCTTATGACTCTGGAGCCATGAATACAAATCCCTGATGTGTTACAGTGTTGCAGTGTGACCTTGTCAAAGTCACTTAGCTTCTCTGTGCCTCAGTTCCTCATCTGTAAATAGAGTTTATATCACTTCCCTATCTCACCCCTGATCTACGCTAGGGGATAAATTCAATTTAAGATACACAACTTCAACTATGTTAATTGTTTAGCTGAAGTCAAAGTACCTTAACTCAGATTGTGGCACCATCCACACTGCAGGAAGTCCCTTAAGCAGGAGTACCGGTATCAATGGGAGTGCCCTCTAAGTTCAAATTAGCGTTTATTCACTAGACCTGTTAATTCGAACCCCTGAAGATCAACTGCATCTGCTTCAATATTATTGGTAGTGTAGACATGGCCTCACTGCAGAATTGAGAAAAAAGTACAAGACCAGTTGCAAGGTGATCTAATGCTGTGAGACTGAGGGGATAGATAAGTTTTGCATTTCATATTTTTGCCAAATTCTTTTAGTTATTGAGCAGATTGTCCCCAAGGCTACATCTAGACTACATCCCTCTGTCGGCAGAGGGATGTAAATGAAGCACTTTCAAAGCGCAAATGAAGTGGGGATTTAAATATCTGGTGCTTCATTTGCATAATTACTTAATGGCACTCTTTCGAATAAGCGCCATTTTGAAAGTAAAACCGTGGTCTAGATGTGGTTCTTTCAAAAATGGGGCACTTTTTCGAAAGATCCTGTAAACCTCAAAAAATGAGGCACAGAGAAGCTAAGTGACTTTTACAAGGTCACACTGCAAGTCTGTGACCTTGTAAAAATGAGGTTTACAGGATCTTTCAAAAAAGCGCCCCATTTTCTACAGAACCACGTCTAGAAACTGCGGTTTTACTTTTGAAATGGCACTTGTTCGAAAGAGTGCCATTATGTGATTATACAAATGAAGTACAGGATATTTAAATCCCCACTTCATTTGCGCTTTGAAAGTGCTTCATTTACATCCCTCTGCCGACAGAGGGATGTAGTCTAGACATATCCTAAGAGTGCTGATAACAAATATCCTAATCCTCAGTGTTTTCTGATGATATATCAAAATCTCAGCTATGCTCTCCCCTACTTTTGGTTTACATATTTCTTTCCCTGAACTGGTATGTGCTGAAAGATGGTAGACATGACACATTTCTGTTGCAATGTACCAGTTTCTAATTCCATGAATGGAGTCCTTCTGGGCTCTATTCTGTCTTTCGCAGCTTCTGCTTCTTCTTTTGCAATACACAAAGGGGGGGCAAGGTATTTTTCACCCTGGATTACTTTTATTTTAAATTAAGAAAATAAGACAATGTGAGAAGACAAGAAAGAGAAAACAGAGGCTAGTGTTCTTCATCTGAACTGAAAAGCCAAATTGAAACTGTTTTATTTCTGCTCCTACAGTAGCCTGAATTATTCTGCATTTAAAGGGGGCAGTTCATAGAAAGTTGACTGAGTAGAATCTGGGCCCCAACTGTCTTCTTTCTGTAGTGCAGGCTCTGTCCACTACATTCATGAAATCTCTGTTACAATATCTGACCTGCTTCAGTGGTCTGGGACAAGTAGCAAGGGGAAGTGGGCCACATCAAAGGGGGAATGAACTGATCCAGGACACGGGGAAAGTTGAATTCTTTCTATGCAAGATTCCTTACTTTTTATATGCTCTCTCCTTTGCAATACAGCTTTCCCCTATGCCTTCTAGAAAGCTTCAGAAATTAGCTTATTCCACAAATGCCATCCACATGGGGATTAGCTAGTTTCATAAGGATCAGTATTTAAGGTATAGGCTGGTTCCTCCCTCAACCCATCTGTCATTTCTCTGAGATAATACATTAATTTCCAGAGCAGCAGACTATAAAGTCAGTAATAGGATTATTATGACTTCACTTCAGGATCAAGCAGAAGAAGCTGGACTGTTCTGGAATAAGCTTTTATCTAAGCTTAAAACTCTGAAATAATAGCAAAGCTGTTACACAAAAGGAATAACTGGATCAGCAAGTCTCCTCTGCATTCTATATAAATGTTCATTTTTTCTACGTTTGCCTAAGTCTCAACCATCATCACTCTCAATTGTTAGATAAAACATTGATAAGCTAGAGAGTTGACCTGAAATCAACAACATGAAATTCAATAAAAACAAGGGCAAGGTACTACAATTAGGGTATGTCTACACTATCCCGCTAGTTCGAACTAGCGGGGGTAATGTAGTCATCCGCAATTGCAAATGAAGCCCGGGATTTGAATTTCCCGGGCTTCATTTGCATAAAGCCGGCCGGCGCCATTTTTACATGCCGGCTAGTTCAAACCCCGTGGAATGAGGAGTACAGCTAGTTTGGATTAGGAAGCCTAATCCGAACTCGCTACTCCGTGCCGCGTGTAGCCGCGTGGCACGGGGTTCGAACTAGCTGGCATTTAAAAATGGCGCCGGCCGGCTTTATGCAAATGAAGCCCGGGAAATTCAAATCCCAGGCTTCATTTGCAATTACGGATGACTACATTACCCCCGCTAGTTCGAACTAGCGGGGTAGTGTAGACATACCCCTAGGAAGTAAAAATCAAATGTCCAGCTACAAAATGGGAAATAAGTGACTATGTCCTAGCAGTGCTGAAAAAGAGATGAGGGTTATTGTGGATAGCAAATTGAATATGAGTCAACACTGTGATGCAGTTGTGAAAAGTCATTTATCACTCTTGGGTGTATTAACAGGAATCTTGTATGTAAGACAAAGGAAATATCCTGAGATACTCGGCACAGGAAAGGCCTCAGCTAGAATGCTGTACCTAGTTCTGAACACCATAACTCAAAGAAGAAGTAGACAAATTGGCGACAGCTTGGAAAGCAACAAAAATGTAAAATCATTTAAAACCCCTCACGACCTATGAGCAAAGGTTAATAAACTGGAAATAATTATTGAGAAAAAAAGAATAAAGGGAGATCTGATAATAATCCTTAATTACGTTAATGGCTGTTAGAGCATTATTGTTAGTTATTCTCCATGGCTACATCTACACTTCAGGCTCCTTGAGCAAGAACTATTTTGCACAAGAATTCTTGTGCAAAAGGTCTTCCACAAGAGTGCATTCACACTGCCATGTGCTTTTGTGCAAGAGCATCCATGGCAGTGTGGACTCTGTCTTGCGCAAGAAAGTTCTGATGTCCATTTTAGCCACAGGGCTTTCTTGCGAAAGAAATTCATGTTGTCTGTCTACACTGCCTTCTTGTGGAAGAGCTCTTGCACAAGAGGGCTTATTCCTCATGGGGACAGGAATAACTCTTCTGGAAGAAGCCCTGTTTCCGACGCTGTGAATTTACTTGCACAAGAACATGCATGCAGTGTAGACGCTCTGCAAGTTTTTGTGCAAAAAGCCTGCAGTGTAGATGTAGCCTATGAGTAGGACAAGA
The DNA here is from genome assembly GCF_049634645.1 of Pelodiscus sinensis. Lineage (NCBI taxonomy): Eukaryota > Metazoa > Chordata > Testudines > Trionychidae > Pelodiscus > Pelodiscus sinensis. The sequence continues at coordinate 124,143,593 of NC_134712.1, read as the reverse complement.
AGTAATGGGTTTAATATCCAGCAAGATATTTAGTTAGGTATTAACTATATAGATAGTTAAGCTCTGGAATAGGCTTCCAAAGGAAGGCTGTGGAATCTTCATCACTGACATTTTAAAGAATAGGTTAGATAAAAAGCTGTCAGGGATGAAAACCACTATCATGTCCCCTCTCAATCTGTTTTTTTCCAAACTAAACAAACCCAATTCTTTCAGTCTTCCCTCATAGGTCATATTTTTTGGACTGCATGTGATATTTCAGGTAGATTAAGCTATTTTATATACATTGAGCAGGGCTTTAAAGGGTTAACAGTGTGTCAAATATTTTTGTGTCTCATATAATTGGGACATTTTCCTAATAGAATTTTGGCTCATATCTCCAAATATTTGGTGAGAAACGCCATATTTTTTTCAATTTATTATTTCTGGCAAAAAAAAACCTAGTATTTTTTGACAGATGGGGGGAGGGGAGGATTGTTGAAAGTGGAATGGTAGTTATCACAGGAGCAACTGCATCTGCATGTCCCTCAGGGGTCCAACCAGGGTACCTACTGTCAAGCTTCCAGCACCCCAGCTGCTGTCTTTCTCATTCCTTTCTCAAAGGGGTATTTCCAGATTGCCCAGTTCCCTGCCTTTGCTGCGTTATTGCTAGCAGAGACAGGCTGTTTGAACATACCTGCTTGATTTCTATTCAGATTACATTAGCAATGTGTCTGTCTCATTTTATGTAAGTCTATTTTATTTTTAAGCTAAAAGTACTACAAAAAACCTATTAAAACAACCAAAGAACCTGCACTCATATAAATACACTTACAAAGCTCATCCTGTGCTATCATGGACTCTATGAGGTCTCAGTAGACCACATCCCTCTAATCCTTTCCTAAGGATTAGGGAACACCTTGCTCAAGAAAAGGTCCTGTTCACTGGATCAGGAAGGAGGTCCTAAGATAGTAAAAAAACAAGCTATTTATATATAAAAAAAAATCCTTTCTTTGTCTAAAGGTCCCTGGAGAATTCAGTCTGAATTAGTACAGAAGACACTTGTGATTGCTACTTGCAGTTCCACATTCAGAGGTCTCCTGACTTTGGCTGGAGGAGGCAGTGTGGGCTGGGACTCACAGGGGACTCATTGTGGCTCCTTGTCTCCGGTTCCTTACAGCCTCCCAGAGCCATGGTGAGTTCTTCGTGTCTCCCAGCAGCTGTGGTGAGTTTCTCGTGGCTCTGTGGTGAATTCCCCATTGTTCCCAGCCCTCATGGTGAGTTTGGGAGCCACAGAGAGCTCACTGCAGGGGCCGGGAGCTGCAGCTCCGGGTACTTTCAAATTTCACCATTTGCAGCACTGCCAGGAATAACTGTAAATGGTGTGGATTTCCTGTATATGAGGACTTCTCCAGGGAACTGATGTTTCACTGGGGAAAATACAACCTTATGCCAGGTCTATACTAGGCCCAAAAAGTTGTGTTAAGGTAAACAACTCCAGCTACATAGAATGCATAACTGGCGTCAGCTTACTTTAAGCTGAGCTTGATTCTGTCTTCACAGGAGGAGGCTGATGGGGGCAAATTTTCCCAACAGCTTCCCTTACTCGTCATGACTGCAAAGAGTACTAGTGCTGACCAAAGCCACTCTCAGTGTTCCATTTAGCGGGTCTTAACTAGATCCACTAAATCAAATGCTAGATGATCTCTAGTATGGCAAGAGGAGACATGCCTTACTGAATTTATCTAATCATCCCATGCTATGAGGTGAGGTGATCCAGTCAGCTTCATTGAGGGTGCGTCTACACTGAAGGGTTTTTTTTTGAAAAACAGCCATTTTTCCAAAAAAACCTTGACTAATGTCCACTCTCCTATTACGTTCTTTCGAATGAAAATTGAAAGAATGCAGGAGGTTTTCTGACTGTGGTAAATCTCATTCTATGAGGAAGAATGCCTTTTCTGAAAGAGCTCTTTCAGAAAAAGGCATGTGTGCACACGGAAGAGGGAGTTTTTTCAAAAGAAGAGGCCTCCAGGAAAAAGCACAGGTGCCCTGGTAGCCACCATGCCCCCACTCTGCCCTTTCTCTGAAGTCCCACCCCCCACTTGCTCCATTCCCCACCCTTCATTGCTCACTCTCCTTAGCCCTCACTCATTTCACTGATCTGGAGCAGGAGATTGGGGCACAGGTGAGTGAGAGCTCTGGGATGGGGTCAAGGATGAGAGGTTTGACATGTAGGAGGGGATTCAGGGCTGGAGTAGGAGATTGGGTTGTACGGAGGGTCTAGATTCCGGAAGATAGTTTCGGTGCAAGAGGGGAACCTGGCTGGAGCATGGGGTGGGGATGCAGAAGCGGGACTAGGGCTCTGGCTGCAGGGTGCAGGTTCTGGGATGGAGACCAAGATGAGGCTTTGGGGTATAGGAGGTGCTCAGGGAGAGGCTGGGGTGCAGAAGGGGACTTTGTTCTGGGGCAGAGGATTGGCATTTGGGAGAGGGTACAGGTTGCCAGCAGGGTTTACTGTGTGTCACAGGAAATGAATATCCGATCCTTGTGGCCCCTAGATTCATGGGGAGCTAGAGAGGTTCTATGTGCTACCCTCATGCCCATAGGCACTGTCCCTGCAGCTTCCTTGGTCATAGTTCTCAGACAGTGGAAGCTGCAGAGCTAGTACTAAAGATGGAGTACATGCAGTGCCTCTCTGTCCATAGGGACTTCTTGGAGCCATGTGAAGCATGTCTCAGTCCTGGGCCCTCACTGCACCACCAACTTTACTTTTAATGGTCCAGTTGGCAGTGGTGACTAGACCCACCAGAGTCCCTTTTCAACTAGGCGTTCTGGTCAAAAAACACATGCCTGGCAATCCTGGAGGGGTTGCGTAGGTACTGGATAATGATTTGTAACCAGGAAAGGAAACACTCACATATATTGGCCCTCATTCTTGTAACTCCCCAAAGGTTCAATTCTGCCATCCTCACTCATATTGAATATTATTACTGCCCAAGCTTCAGTGATGGCAGTGCAGTTTGTTTAGTGCTTGTGTTATTGTGAGTGAAGCTGATGTGATCTCCACGATAAATGAGTGAGTTCTTGCAAACAAACAGCCTATTGAAAGAGTTATACATAATAATTACAATTAATGCTTTCCTTTTAGTAGATGCTAAATCTAAATAATGAGAATAATGACATTGCACCATGTTTTTGTCACCTGTGAAGCATATACATTAGCTAACGGATACTCTAGAGTTTGTTACCACTTAACTTTGTTCCAATACATAAAACTGAACTAATACCCTCCCTCCCTTTTCTGATTCTTCTAGTCAGGTCAAGTGCTCCAGCCCCCTAACCATTTTGGTTGCCCTCCGCTGGACCCTCTCCGATGCATCCACATCCTTTCTGTAGTGAGGGGCCCAGAATTGGTTGCAGTACTGCAGATGTGGCCTCACTAGTGCCGAATAAAGGGGAATAATTATTTCTCTAGATTTGTTGCTATGTTCCTCCTAATGTACCCTAATATTCCATTAGCCTTTTTGGCTACAAGGGCACACTGTTGACTCATATCTAGCTCCTCATCTGCTGTAATCCCCAAGTTCTTTTCTGCTGAACTGCTACCTAGGCAGTCAGTCCCCAGCCTGAACAGTGCTTTGGATTCTTCTGTCCCAAATGCAGGACTCTACACTTGTCCTTGTTGAACCTCAACAGATTTATTTTGGCCCAATCCTCTAATCTGTCTAGGTCAGTCTGGACTCTATCCCTGCCCTCCAACATATCTACCTCTCCCCCTAGCTTATTGTCATCTTCATACTTGCTGAGGGTGCAATCCATCCCCTCATCCAGGTCATTAATGAAGATATTGAATAAAACCGGCCCTAGAACCGATCCTTCAGGCACTACACTTGAAAATGACCACCAACCAGACATCGAGCCATTGATCACTATCCATTGGGCCCGACAATGGATATAAAGCTGGCTATATTTACAATCCAATACAAACTTCCTTATCTTGCTGGCAAGAATATTGTGGGAGACTGTATCAAAAGCTTTGCTGAAGTCAAGGTATATCACATCCACTGACTTGTCCATGTCCACAGAACCAGTTACCTCAGCATAAAAGTTAATCAGATTAGTCAGGGATGATTTGCCTTCGGTGAATCCATACTGACTATGCCTGATCACATTTCCCTCTTCCAAGTGATTCAAAATTGATTCCTTGAGGATCCCCTCCATTATTTTTCCAGGGACTGAGATAAGGCTGACTGGTGTGTAGTTCCCTGGACTGTCCTTCTTCCCTTTTTTTGAAGATGGGCACTACATTTGCCTTTTCCCAATCATCTTGGATCTCTCCTGATCTCCATGAGTTTTCAAAGATAATGGCCAAAGACTGCAATGACATTTGCCAATTCCCTCAGTACCCTCGGATGCGTTGGGCTTACCTTTTAGTTTTATTAATTCAGAGATAGTTGTCAGGAGCACTTATCCAGAATATTGAGAATTAGTCTATTGAATACTGATAGAAATGCTAGGATGGTGTTTGATAGGTAGTGTATGTCCCTTTTTCTGAGTTATGAAGTTGTAAATCACTATGGTAAACATGCCATGTGAAATAGATCTAATGCCTGCTCCCATAGTTATTCCCTTACCACATATATTATGTAGATACAGGAACATACATCGTCAAATCCTCTGATCAAATATATATCTTGACCCCACAATCATAATAAAGAACCATCCTGCACTCCTGCAAATGAATTCAGAGCACATTCTTGGAGAATACCATTGGTAACAGAGGCAATTGCTCACTGTGTTACCTATCTGTCAAAACATTCATTAATAACAAACTTCCACGAGATCATTCCCTGAGCATATAAGAACAAAGAAATAAAATGGATGTTCAGACTTACATTGCAAGTGAGACCCCCTGCCAAATACAGACCAGAAGAATGTGGAAAATAGTCTTACTCTCTCTGATAAGTGTTAGAGATACCTGAGTATATTTAGTTTCTTTTTAATTCATGGCTTTTCAGATGTAAATTAATTTTAGCTTATGTATTGGCAATTACTTCTGCAGTGCAAGAGCTCTAACCTAAGAAGTGAATCCAAAATATCAAATCAGATATTTACTCTAGTGTTGCTGCTTTTTAGTTAGAAGTGTGATTTTATTAAATAATACAAAAAATATTTATTTTTCAATCTCATAGGGTGTTTGTGTTTAAAGTGGTCTCTGGATTCCAAAGTAAGAATGAAGATTTTATAGATATTACACCTGCTGAAAGGAAGACCACTCTTTGGTAAGGTTAAGCAAATTCAGTAATTGCCACCATAGCCCGCTATTTTCAGTAGTTTAATAATACTTAATCCCACTACTCTCTTCTGTATGCCCTTCCCATTTTGAATGTTTAGCTACTGTGTTAGATTGCAGAAGAGAACAGTCTCATATTGATGACAAGTCTAGCAGATGGATAAAGTATAAAGCTAAAATATTGCTTTAAAAATCTAAAATGATTTTAGTCCAATGTTTTAAAATGTAAAAAAAATAAAATCCCACAATCAGATTCAGTAAATCTATATTGCATTTTCCTCGAAAAACATCTGCAGTCTTTCAGTTATACATCAGCCCCATACATTAGTCATAATCATGTACTTTAAAATCTATCTTAAAACTTATTTTACTGTGATATGCATAGAAATTCTACACAAAAACAAAATATGTCATATTTAAAAAAAGGATATTCCCTGCCTCAAAAGTGCTTACAATTGTATTCTGCAAGAAGACATAATTATGTGTTGGAGGATTTTTGGGGAAGGGCAAAATTATATGACCTCTCCCCAACAATGTAAATTGAAAGAGAAAATGGAAAGAGAAAAATTGTGATTAGAAGATTAATTTTTTTCTTCATATGACTTCTACTGACTATGATAACACTGTCCACAGTAATAAAATCATTTCTGTTAATATTTGTTTTCCAGGAAGCTGGGGAACACAGGAAAAAAAGATTAGTGTTATATGTACTTACACATAATTTACTTGTTACCATTAAGAATGTTTCCTTAACCATTGTATGAGCAGGGCTCAACAAATTATGGAAAACCCTAATTGCCAGACAAAAAAGGGACTCGCCACCCCTCCCCCAAGTGTTTTAATGGCATAAATTCCTAATAACAATAAGAACAGTAATTACTAATAAGTTATTAATAAATACCACCCAAGTTATTAATAAATATCTTATAAACCTCTACCAAAACCTCTGCCTCTACCCCTCTGCTGCCATGTCTCCTCCCCTTTCTCCATCAGCTCCCCTGGTGCCTGCTGCCCCCCAGCCCCTCACCCTCCTCTGCTGTCCTGACTCCTGCCCTTCTCACTGCCCTCAGCCTTCCTGAGACCTGCCCCCCTCCACCAGCCTTTCTCCCCCCCACCCCCGTGCCCGCTCCTCCAGCAACCCCACTCTGATCATGTGAGCTACTCCTCCTCATCCTGTTGTACCAAATAAAAGCAAGCAGGATCTTATGAGGGGGATAAGGCAAAAAGCCACATTTATTGTAAAGATAATAATAAAAACAAAGAAAAGATAGAAGCAAACAACGTTGTTTAACTACTTATTCCTATCACTACTTAACCCTTATACACTTGTGTGTGTGTATAACTACTTATTCCTATCACTACTTAACCCTTATACACTTGTGTGTGTGTGTATATATATATATATATATATATATATATATATATATATATATATATATAACCATTTATTCACACATCCATTCATTCAGGTTCTGTGTATATAGTTATAGTTACCAGCCTGGAAGTTGCTTGTGACAGAATACTGGCCAGGTATTCTGTACACAAGTGATGGTAGTGGGGAGCGAAGTCCTGATCAGATGCGCATCTGAAGCTCCTGGTAGGCTGGCAGCAGAACCTTGGACTCTGATTCCATAGTTTTTTAGTCCAGTTCTTATAGGAATTTCTTCCTATGCCAGTCTATGGAAATTGCTGTATCATGCTGATGTCTCCAGGGTGGCTGCCAGGTGCTCATCAGTGATCTCATCGGGTGGACCTCCAGTTTCTCCACTTGACACCTTTTGGTTGCACTGGCACCTGACGCCTTCTTCAGCCCTTTGTTGCTGTATTCTCAGGCTGGCACCTCTTAGAACCATTCACTCATCATCCAAGCACTCTCTCTCTCTTACATACATTCCTTAATGTTTCCCATACAATGTTTTTGTATAATAATAACTTTACATATATCAGAGTTGTAGTTACAAAAAGTTTCTGGTAATAATAACTTTACATATATCAGAGTTGTAGTTACAGAAAGTTTCTGGGTGGTATTGCTTAAAACATTCTCTGAGTGCTGAATAAAGTTACAATGTTTTAAAGAGAACAGGCCTCAATTAAGTAACAATGGCCTTAGTCAATTACAGGGCTTGGCTCCCATAGCAGAGTTAGTGGCTTGACAATGCATTGTTACAATGTATCTCTGCAATGTCAATTTCAAGCAGCCCCTTGCACAAGCTTGAGCATGCCCTGGAGCACGGGGGGGGGGGGGGGGGGGGGGCTGTTTCTGGTTACATAGGATTATATTTTTAACAGTTCTAAGTTACATTACCTAATACATTATATTCTAAAGGGGGCAATAATAATAATAAATCTAAACATTTAACAATCTTAACAAATAATAATAATAAGAAGAAGAATCCTAATAAATCTAAACACTTGTGGGGAACAAATTATGGGGAGTCACTTCCATTTGGAGGAATCATTTTCAATACATTAATATGTTATCCCTACAATCCCCTCTTCTAACACTTTCCTCTACACACCTGCTCTGCCTCTCTCCTCTGGTGCTGGTTCCTCCCCTGCAGGTGTCTGCACTTCTACTTCACCTCCAGAGTCCACTGGCACTGCACCCTCCTGGTGCTTCCCCCTTCCCTCACTGCCCCTGCTCCCTTTGCCCTCTTTTTCCCTGATATCCACCCCTCACCACCCTCTGCCCCCATTTCCCTCATAGCCTCACACATGCCTTACTCCATCCCCGCCTTCCTCATGCCCACCCCTTCTTTCAAGCCATTTCCCAGCACCTCCCCTTCCCCCCCCAGCCCTCAATGCCCTTACCCTCTCCTCTCCTCTCCCAGCATCACCCTGTCCCCCCTCCCATTGATACCTCCCCCCTGCCCTTTTCCTTATTGTCTACACTTGGCCCCCTGGCTTTGTCTCTCCTGCACCCTGTCTCTTGGTGCCTTCTCCTTTCTTCTTCTTCTTCTTCTCCTGACCTCCTCCCCTCCCTTCCCCTCAGCACAGCCCAAGCCCCTCCCCTACCTGGCTTCTGCCTTCTACTTTGCGGGGTTGCTGAAGCCTTTTTTAATCTGGTGGTCACCGGCCGTGACATCAGGATACCACGTCATGCTAGCATCCTGGCATCTGCCAGTGTCCCACCCTTTGGCTCGCGCCCCACCTCCTCGCACTGGAGCTGCAAGCAGGCTGCACTTCCCCCTTCCCGGTGGCGCTCTGCTCCTCCACCAGCCAGTGGATCACAATGGCCCACTGGGCCAGTCCACCCCTGTACTTGCCAGCTGGTAAAATCTACTCACCACAGGCAAGCTGGTGAGTGTATTTGTCGAGCCCTGTGCATGAGTACATTTACTAGTAATTCATGCCTTCAAAAATTTGCACAAGGGGTCTACTAAATGTAAAATATGCTGGCAGGCTGACAGAGGTGTAGTATAAGTCCGCAAAAAATAGCATATATAGTTCCAGGAAGGATAAACCACACATTCAGTTTTTTCTTTTGCAAGTCCTTCCACATTTATGTATTCGAAGAAAAATATTTGATCATTGGAACATTGCAATTGTTCTAAAAATCCTGGGAGCAGAGGATACTATTACTTAACAGCTTCTAAGGTCTTGTCTACACTAACATGTTTTGTCACCAAAAACTGCCTTTTGTATGAGCATTGATATTACATTACAACAAAAAAACTACAAGCTCTGCGAGATACTTTTGTCTTTTCCCCTCCCTTTATTATGAACAAAGAGCAGCGTGAACTCTTTTTGTTTTTTTATTGAGAGAATTGGCTTCCTCCAGTATCCCACAATGCCTGCCCAGATGGCTGTGCTCAGTGTTTTGTGATCTCTACTGCCCTGAAGGCATACACTCTTCCCCTTTCAAAGTTTTGGGAAGTATCTGACAACTGAGTGAGCTGCTCCATTTGGGAAACAAAGAACAAATCATTGGAATGCTCTTGTTTTGCTCAGCTCTAGAAAGATAGGAGCAGGCAGACTGTTGCTATAGGGGCAGGGCAGGAGAAATGCTATGCTGCTTTGACATGCCTCTGCACAGAGAGCTCACAGAGCTGGGAAAGAATTCCAAGAAGTGCAGGGATCACTCTCCACAACACTGCACTGTGAGATGATTACCAATATTGCTTTGCTCTTATCTGTCAACAGGGTGCTAACAGTGTGGCCATGTCAACAACGGAAGACAGAAAAACTGGTTTCTCCTGTTTTCGTTTTAGTGACTTTTGTATGTCGACAGCACTTTTGTTGCCAAACCTTCCCAGTGTAGACATAGCCTAAGAGTGAGTTCACCTGTTTGTGATGGTGGCTGTGTTAGACTGGCCAGTTTTTCCGGAAAATCAGCTGCTTTTCTGGAAAAACTTGCCAGCTGTCTATACTGGCTGCTTGAATTTCCGCAAAAGCACTGACGATCTCATGTAAGATTGTCAGTGTTCTTGTGGAAATACTATGCTGCTCCCATTCAGGCAAAAGTCCTTTTGCGCAAAACTTTTGCGTGAAACGAGGAGTAACGGTAGCTCGGACTAGGAAGCTTAGTCCAACCTACCTAGTCCGTGCCGCGTGTAGCAGCGCGGCACGGAGTCCGCACTAGCGGACATTTAAAAATGGCAGCGCCCGGCTTTATGCAAATGAAGCCCAGGAAATTCAAATCCCAGGCTTCATTTGCAACTCCAGTTGCCTACATTACCACCCTAGTTTGAACTAGGGTGGTAGTGTAGACATACCCTCAGTTTGTAGTAAGGAAGAAGGACTTCTGAACACCTTCTGTTCAATAAAGTTCAGTTAATGAATGATCCACTCCTCTTGGTCAGTGTTTGAACACTGGATTTCTTAAGCCTTTTCTTCATATCTAGTAAAATGTCTACTGTTTGGAGGCTTCTCTCATTTTGGCAAAAATATTGGTATGACAAACATACTTGCACTGGGTCTAAATGAGGCCCATTGAGCCAAACTCTGCTCTGATTTATATTTCTGTTGTGGCATACAAACCCCACACTGGACAAATGAGAAATGGCTAATGAGTTTCTCTGGGCTCAGCTTGCCTAGCTACCACACCTGGAAAGCATGCATGGGCTGGAGGAGGAGGTAAAGCAAACATAGGGTCACACCAGGGAAAAGAAAGACCTTTACACCTTCATCTCCATAGGAAAAGATTAAATGAAGACAGGTACTTCCCTGATAAACACTGCCTGAAATTCACTCCCTGAGGTAATAGACACACAGAAATAAAGGACTGGAAGGAAACTCAAAAAGCTCATTTAGTCCAGCTCTCTGAACTGAGGCAGGACTTGACCATCCCAGACAGATGTTTCTCTAACCAGTTCTTAAAAACCTCCAGTGATCAAAATTCCATTCTCCCTAGGTCATTTATTCCTGTGCTTAACTACCCTTACAATGGAAAATCCCCCCCCCCCCCCGCCATATGTATCCTAAACCTTTTTTATTGCAGTTTAAACACATTACTACTTTTCCTATCCCCAGTGATTAAGGAGCAATTTATCCTGGGCACTACCAAATTTGCAGACATAGAAGACATGTCATGGACCATGATATCTTGTGTCACTATAAAATCTGGCTAGTGGAAAGTGGTCATGGTATTGCCATCTTTACTGCTATGATGCCTTCTGAGCTGGGTGGCCAGACAGTGGCAGCTGCTGGCTACAGACTATCTCTGAAGGCAGCACTGCTGTCAGCAACAGAAGGAAAAGTGGCATAGTATGGGAGGGAGTCATCTCAGTCTGAAATATTTTCAAAGGGGGTCCCAGCAAAAACAGCTTGAGAACCGCAGAGTTAGCAGACTTTTCTAGTAAGGGCAACTTACACAATACTTGTTTATATGTGTTATATGAACACAAAATATGCCTTGACCAACCTGTGAAAAATGTGTGATTTCTCTGCAATGTATGACCCCATTTACCACTCATAACAACTTTCAGTGTATTTGCAGATTGTTATTGTGTTCCTCCCCCTTACTCTCTTCTGCAAAGTAAATAAACACGGATTTTTTTTACAATCTTTCCTCGTAAGTCATGCCTTTTTAGACCTTTTGTCATTTTTGTTGCTTTTTCTCTGTCCACATCTTTCCCAAAGTACAGTGCACAGAATTGGACACAATATTACAAGTGAAACCTCACTTGTGCTGAACAGAAGTGGAAGAATGTGTTGGTTACAACACTCCTGCTAATATAATCCAGAATAACATTTACTTCTTTTACAATAGTGTATTACATTCTTGACTTAGGAAAGAACTCATCCTGAGATGCTTAAGATGTGGGTGTTTCCCTCTCTCTTCTACTAATGTACTTAATTTGTGTTAATTCCCTTTGCTTTTTATTATTGTCTACTCCAGAAGGGGAGAGACTTGGCAGTGACCTATCAAGAAGGCTAAGTTGTGAGAAGAAGCAGGCCCTCTGCAGATGTCACAGTAGCCAGTGATCCCAGATCCCAGAGAAGAGGGTATTGCTAAATTGCTATGCCATGTCCAGCCACATGAAGGTGTGAAGCCATGAAATGACTCCCTCACAACTTGTGGAAAATGCAGGCACTCTTCCCAACCTTGGAGTGGGAGGTGGGATGGGGCGGGGAGAGGGACTGACTGAATCTGGTAGTCAAATACTTTCAAACTAGAGACATGAGTTGGTAGGTCAAACAACAAGGACCTCCAGGGCTTTATAAGGCAGTGGCCAAGCGACCAAGGAGCTTGCGAACAGGTGAGTGCTAACAGGGAGTTTAGAGAGGGAGTTCTCCAGGTAAAGGAGAAGCAGATACAGGACTCTTGAGGGAAGTATGTGTTGTTATTGGGGCTTTCTTATTGTGTGCTGAGATTGTGTTTGTTGGTGTGTGGTGGTGGGTTGTTTTTTTTCCCCTTTGTTTTTGAGTGAGACTTTAGAGAGGGAGTTCTCCAGGTAGAGGAGAAGCAGATACAGGACTCTTGAGGGAAGAGAATGTTATGTTTGGGGCTTTCTTGCTGTGTGCTGAGCTTGTGTTTGTGAGTGAGGATTGGTGTGTGTTCTTTTTTTGTTTTTGTTGGTTTGTTTGTTTGTTTTTCCCCTTTGTTTGTGAGTGAGGCTTTTTTTTCCCCTTCCACTTCCCCTTTGCCCTCCTCCTCCCCTTGATGGAAGTTTGTGCTGTGATTGGCTGTGATTGGCAGGTGGAAATTGTTGGCTTCTAATTAAAGTTTGAATTCTAGAAGCCTCTGCTGATTGGCTGAGCCTTGGTAGGGGGAGGGACTTTCAGGCACTCCAGGGCTTTATAAGACAGTGCGCAAGTGACAACGGAGCTTGCGAAAAGGTGAGTGCTAACAGGGAGTTTAGAAGGGAAGGGTATGATGTTCTCTTGCCTTTCTTTTTAAATCCCTTCTCCAGGACAGCAGCGATGGATGGTGATGGGTCTGCTGCTGTTACCTGCACAGTGTGTGCCATGTTTATCTTCCTCCCAGAAGAAAGAACAGATTTCATCTGCACTAAGTGCAAGCTGGTTGACATTTTGCAAGAAAAAATTAGAGGACAGGAGGCCCAAGTGTCGACCCTACGCTCGATCAGAGAGGATGAAGACTTCCTCGATAGAACAAAATACAGGACTATGTAGCACTTTAAAGACTAACAAGATGGTTTATTAGATGATGAGCTTTCGTGGGCCAGACCCACTTCCTCAGATCGAATAATGGAAGAAAATAGTCACAACCATATATACCACAATATTCTTGCCAGCAAGTTAAGGGAATATGGTTTGGATAAATGGATGGTAAGATGGATAGAAAGATGGCTAGAAGGCCAGGCCCAGCGGGTAGTGATCAACGGCTCGATGTCAGGATGGCGGTCGGTTTCCAGTGGAGTGCTCCAAGGTTCGGTTCTAGGACTGGTTTTGCTCAATATCTTTATTAATGACCTGGATGAGGGGATGGATTGCACCCTCAGCAAGTTTGTGGATGACACTAAGCTGGGGGGAGAGGTTGATACGCTTAAGGGCAGAGATAGGGTCCTGAGTGACGTAAACAAATTGGAGGATTGGGCCACAAGAAATCTGATGAGATTCAACAAGGACAAGTGTAGAGTCCTGCACTTGGGACGGAAGAATCCCAAGCATAGTTACAAGCTGGGGACCAACCAGTTAAGTAGTAGTTCTGCAGAAAAGGACCTGGGGGTTACAGTGGATGAGAAGCTGGATATGAGTCAACAATGTGCCCTTGTAGCCAAGAAGGCTAAGGGCATATTAGGTTGCATTAAGAGGAGCATTGCCAGCATATCCAGAGATGACATTATTCCCCTTTATTTGGCTTTGGTGAGGCCACATCTGGAGTATTGTGTCCAGTTCTGGGCCCCCCACTACAAAAAGGATGTGGATGCATTGGAGAGGGTCCAGCAGAGGGCAACCAAAATGATTAGGGGGCTGGAGCATATGACCTACGAGGAGAGGCTGAGGGATTTGGGTCTGTTTAGTCTGCAGAAGCGAAGAGTGAGGGGGGATTTGATAGCAGCCTTCAACTTCCTGAAGGGAGGTTCCAAAGAGGATGGAAAGAGGCTGTTCTCAGTAGTGACAGATGGCAGAACAAGGAGCAATGATTTCAAGTTGTGGTGGGAGAGGTCCAGGTTGGATATTAGGAAAAACTATTTCACTAGGAGCTTGGTGAAGCTTAGTCTCCATCCCTAGAGGTGTTTAAGTCTTGGCTTGACAAAGCCCTGACCAGGTTGATTTAGTTGGAATTGGTCCTGCCTAGAGCAGGGGGCTGGACTTGATGACCTTCTGAGGTCTCTTCCATTTCTATGGTTCTATGATTCTATGACCTACAGTGTCTTTCTAATGAATGACTGAGAACCAGCAGCAGCAACAGCTAATTCAGTAGCTGTAATAACCATACCTAGAGTAAATAGCCCAGCAGTCCTAGGTTCAGGACTTAGTGGCATGACAACAGGAACAGCAGCAAAGACTAGTCCAACAGATAATGATCTTGCAACTTCCATGTCTCTTTGTGGGCTTTAGGCCTGGGCCAAGTAGGTCTGTCCATTCTAGTAAAATTCACAAAGACAGGCCATAAGGATAATTCAGAGACCTTCCTGAATATCAGACACCAATATGACAGAGATCAGAATTTAGCCTATTTTGTATGTGATAGTGACTTTTATTGTGAGAAATAAAATAGGTAATAACCTTGGTTTACTTGAGTATAGCTGATACCTATTAATTATAATTCCAATTATTTTAACTATCACTATCGTCTAATATTTTCTTGGGAGCTGGGATTGTACTGTATTCTGTAACTTCTGGCTGCCATTCTAATTCTGTGACAAGTCACCTTTACTCCTACTTGATGTCTCTTTGATTTCCTCTCTACTTTTACCCTCTCTTGCTCTATTTATTGATGCTGAGAGATGAGGAATTGTTGTGCTACAATTATAAACCCAATTATGCCCTTTTAAAGGTAGATTTCAAACTTCAGATGTGATTGCTATATTGAGACTGCACTTACGAGTACATTATCTGTACTCGACTTCTGCTCCAAGCTGATTGGTGTTCTCTTTTTACTTTATATTCTACACTTGGCTACCTATTACTACGAGAACCATAAGTACTGTATATTAAGGCCTTATGCTGTCAGACTTTTTCCTATTTCGTGCCACTGCAGATATCAGTCATTTTGATAACATCTTTTCCAGGAACCCAATTTATAGATCTCTAGTCCATTTTCTCACCTATTTAGAATAGAAACCAGAAGGTACATTAAGGAGAAGAATGGTATTCCAAATCTAGGTGGCAGAGCTGATGTATGTGTGAAGAATCCAAGCATTCAGTAACTAAAGGGTTAAACCCAGCATCAGGGGCCATGTGACACCATGTGTTTCCCTCTCTGCCAGCACTGCCTTTGTCAGCTCCTATTGGCGCACATTCCCATTCAAAGCCAATGGGAGCTGTGGTGGGGCAGTGCTTCCTGGAAGGAGCAGCGTGCCAAGACTCTTGCCCCTTCCATACTCACCGGACCATGCTGGCTGATCCTTGGAATCATCCGCCGCCATGGGGTGGAGCAGGTAGGGAACTTGCTAAATGCTGATCATGATTGACTGGGAGATTCCCCAGATTCAACTAGTCAATGATGACTGAATGGTTGGTTACCATTGGTGTTAGGGTTTTGTCTTTGGCCCTATTGTAAGACTGTTACAGTGATCCAGGAATTCACATTTTTAGTGGCTTGGTGAAAGCTAATTATAGAATACATGACCAGTTTGGAGTGTCAGCCCCATTTCTGAAAGACTGCCTTGAGGTAGACAGTCACAGCTGTGAGCCACTGAAGACTGCGAGGTATATGTTTTCAGTCTTTTCTATGCAATCAGGATGGCTACAAAATTCCTGTTCCTGATTACAGGTGTTACATTTCTCCACTCAGGAAGTGGAAACAATATCATGTGGCTTGTGAGCAATTACAGGGTACTAACACATCTTAAATTGAGAATTCAGTACTTGCAGCAAATTGTGACTAATATGTAAAGACAGAAATTTGGACAAATATTTGACAAGTACATTCATATAATGCATGTGTGTGAGGAAGTTACAATCCTCTTATGGACATTACACAAGGAGAAAGAGGCTAAGTTTGACAAGTAAATTATTCACTGTGAATTATTTGTTCTGCCCTAGTGTTTTTCCGCTCCATAAGTATCTTAAAATGCAAGGTGATTTTATTGATTGATAATGCTTCTTCTCACTCGAATGAAACAATTTAGATTTTTAAAGCTTCCCAGACTCAGCCACTGGATAGACGAATAATTCAATATATTAAGGCACCGTGTCGCCACCATTAGCTGCATCATATTTTCTGCTGCTTCAGCAATAACAAACCACCAGACATGAAGAACAAGGACAATCAGTATTTCAGAAAAGATGGGTGGAGGCAGCTTACCTGTTCTACCATTGTTAACTTTTGGTGTCATTGTGACTTGGTGCCCTCACAGTATATACATGAGATCAAAATGAAAGGTTTTAAAGCACTTAAACAACTACAAGCATCGAGGTGGCTAATTCATTCTCTAGCATCCTACACAGAAACTTCTGAACAAAGGAAGTGTTAGTCACAGATGTTATTCATACATTCAATGCAGGCCAATGCTTTTCTTATTGATGAAGTCTTAAAACAACTACAATGAGTTCATAAAGCAAATTATAATCAACAAGTTGGAACCATGGAAACGAAACACTCTTGAACCTTATTATTACTAAGACAAGGCATATAAGTCACTGCAGTCTTCATTTTCACTGAGAAAACCACACTGCACTCTGATTCAAAGTATGCCCACAATACCAGAGTTTTAGTGAGGAAAACATTTTCAGAAAAAAGTCCAACACCGACAGGTGCATGACTTTAATTACAGAACAATTATAAATCTCCATAACATCTATATTCACAAGTAAATATGTATTAAGTTGCCATATATTAAAATAGCAAATAATAAATAGGCCTATTACATTAATTACACTTGCTAGGAGATAATACAAACAGAACTTGTTAATAAGGAAGACTTAAAGGAGAAGTGTGCCATCATACCCATAATTTCATAGCACCATAGAACTGGCAGGGACCTTGATGGGACATCTAATCCAGTCACATGCACTGAGGCAGGCCATAAGTATTATCTAGGCCAGCCCTCACCGGTATTTGTGCAACCTGTACTTAAAAGCCTCCAATGATGGAAATTTCATAACCTCTCTATGTAATTTATTTCAGTGCTTAAATACTTAAGTTAGGAAGTTTTTCCTAATGTCTAAGCAAAATTTTCCTTGTTGTGATTTAATCCAATAACTGCTTGCCCTAACTTCAGTGAGTAAGAAGAATTTATCACTGTAAGAAGGCACTAAACAGGAACTGCTGAGCTGATCTCCTGTCACTCCAGCTTTAAGTAAGGGACATGAATGGAGAGCTCTTTAGACCACCTGGCCCTAATTGGGGAAGCCAGAATATCTTCTGTCCCATTAGTCTGGGGTTGGTAAAAGCCTGATGGGAGGAAGCTGAGGCAGATGGAAAGAGGAGAGCTAGGTGAGGGTAAAGGCAAGGAATAGAAGCAGAGAGAGGTAGCGCTCTTAGGCTTGATGACTACGTCTACACTGGCATGATTTTCCGAAAATGCTTTTAACGGAAAAGTTTTCCGTTAAAAGCATTTTCCGAAAAACGCATCTAGATTGGCAGGATGCTTTTCCGGAAAAGCACTTTTTGCGGAAAAGAATCCTTGGCCAATCTAGACGCGCTTTTCCGCAAAAAAGCCCCGATCGCCATTTTCGCGATTGGGGCTTTTTTGCGGAAAACACTACCGTACTGTCTACACTGCCCTTTTGGGCAAAAGTCTTTTGGAAAAAGACTTTTGCCTGAACAGGAGCAGCATAGTTTTTCCGGAAAAGCACTGATGATTTTACATTAGATCATCAGTGCTTTTCCGGAAATTCAAGCGGCCAGTGTAGACAGCTGGCAAGTTTTCCCAGAAAATCAGATGATTTTCCGGAAAAACCTTTCCAGTGTAGACACAGCCAATGAGTATAAAATGGACTTACTGTTTGTATGGTGAAAAAGTGGTAGGAGCACAGACTGTAAAAAAATCACTAGGTGAACATTATGGGTGCATCTAGACTGGCAAGATTTTGCGCAAAAGCAACTGCTTTTGCACAAAAACGTGCCAGCTGTCTACACTGGCCACTTGAATTTGCACAAGTGCACTGACTTTGTAATGTACAAAATCAGTGCTTCTTGCGCAAATACTTTCACGCTCCCGCTCGGAAAAAAGCCCTCTTGAGCAAGAATACTTTCTCCAGAGGGCCAGTGTAGACAGGGAAGAACTGTTTTGCACAAAAAAGCCCCGATGGCTAAAATGGCAATCGGGGCTTTCTTGCGCAAAATCGCGTCTAGACCGGCCACGGATGCTTTTGCACAAAAGCATCCGTGCCAATCTAGACGTGCTTTTGCGGCAATACTTTTAACAGAAAAACTTTTCCATTAAAAATATTTCTGCAAAATCATGCCAGTCTAGATGCAGCCTATGGGTCTCTGAGTGACTTTCTCTGCCCACCAGGGGCAAGAGCCAGGAAGAATCTGTAGCAAACCCTATTACAGGGCCTCCAGATGATTTATATACCTGAGGATCCGCAAGTACACCTGCTTACAGCTCCCGTTGTCCGTGAACAGTGAACTGCAGCCAATGGTAGATGCAAGCAGCCATACCTGTGGATGCTCAGGTAAATAAAGCATCTAGAGACCCACCAGGGGATAACCTTGGTGAAGTGCATCCAGGCTGCTTATTGCCCACCTCTGTTTTATGCACCTGAAGAGTGTTATAGTGTCCCCCTTCTGTCTTCTCTTCTCCAGAGTTCAAAACCCCAAAACCACCAACACTTGTAAAAAAAAATCATTCCTCATTGGTCATGTTTTCTAGAACTTTAATAATATTTGTTACTTGTCTCTGGACTTTTTTTCAATTTGTCCACATCTTTTTTTAAGTGTGGTCTCAGCACTGGACACACTACTGCAGTTGAGGCCTTATCAGCACTGACCAGAGTGGAAGAATTGCTTTTCATGTTTTGCTTCCAACATGCTTACTAATTTCGTCCCAGAATGATATTTGCTTTTTTCAAAAAAACAGTATTATATTGTTCATTCACATTTAATTTGATTCACTATAACCCTCAGATCTTTTTCTATAGTGCTCCTTCCTAAGCAATTATTTCCCTTTTTGTATTACTGAGGTTGATTATTCTTTCCCAAGTGCAATGCTTTCATTTATCCTTATTGAATTTCATCCTCTTTAGTTGAGACCATTTCTCCAGTTTGTTGAGTTCATTTTGAATTCCAGTTGTGTCCTCCAAAACTCTTGCAGCTCCTCTTGGCTTGGTATCAATAACAAACTTTATAAGTATATACTCTATGCTATTATCCAAATCATTTATGAAAGTATTTAATTAAACTGGACCTGCATGAACTCCCTTAATATGCCCTTCCAGCTTGAGTGTGATAACTACCCTTGGAATATGGTTTTCCAACAAGTTGGGCACCCATATTATACTAGGTTCATCTATGCTTTATTTCCTAATTTTATGAGATAATCATGTGAGAAAATAGACAAAAGCTTTATTGAAGTTTAAATGTATCAATTCTATGGCTTCCACCACATCCACAAGGCGTTACCCTGGTCAAAGAAGGATATCAGGTTGGTTTGACATGATTCGTTATTAACTAATTCATGTTGACTGTTATTTATTACCTTGTCTTCTGGTGCTTTCAAAATGATTGTTTGATTATTTGTTCCATTTTCTGATTAGTTTATAATTCCCTGGATTGTCCTTATTCTTCTTTTGATAGGAAGGTACTATATATTGTCCCTTTTCCAGATCTCAAGGATATCACCCATCCTCCACAAATTCTCAAAAATATTCATTATTTCTTCAGGATTTCTTCAGTTAGTTCATAAGTATTCTAGGATGCATTTCATTAGGCCCTGCTAATTTGACAGTATCTTATGTATCTAAGTAATTCTTAACTTATTCTTTCCCTTTTTTTACCTCATTTATACTGATGCTCACTACATTAGTCATTCTGAGTGGAAAAATAAGTATTTAACACTCATAGAAGCATAGAATCATAATCATAGAACACTAGAACTGGAAGGGACCTTGAGAGATCATAGAGTCCAGTCCCCTGCCCTCATGGCAGGACCAAGCACTGTCTAGATCATCCCTGAGATGTCTAGTCAAACTGCTCTTCAATATCTCCATTGATGGAGATTCCACAATCTCCCTAGGCAATTTATTACAGTGTTTAACCTACCTGACAGGACATTTTTTCTTAATATCCAACATAAACCTCCCTTACTGCAATTTAAGCCCATTGCTGCTTGTCCTATCATCAGAGGCCAAGGAGAACAATTTTTCTCCCTCCTCTGTGTAACACCCTCTTAGATACTTGAAAACTGCTATCATGTTTCCTTTCCATCTTCTGTTTTCTAAACTAAAGAAGCCCAATTCTCTCAGTCTCCCCTCTTAGGTCATGTTTTCTAGTCCTTTAATCATTTTTGTTAATAAAACAGATGACATCATATTGCTACTATACAAGTCCATATTGCTACTATACAAGTCTTGAATACTGTGTGCAGATGTAGTCATCTAAAAAAAATCAGTATCTTGCTAGGCATTGGAAAAGTTCAGAAAAGGGCAACAAAAATAATTAGAGGTCTGGAATGCTTACCACATGAGGAGATATTAGTAAATCTGGGACTTCTCAGCTTGGAAAAGGGACAACTAATGAGAAATATGATAGAGTTCTGTAAAATCATGACAGCTGTGGAAAAAGAAAATTAGGAAACAATATTTACTCCTCTCATACCACAAGAACTAGGGGTCACAATGAAACAGGTTTAAAACAGATAAAAGGTAGTATTTCTTCACACAATGCACAGACAACCTGTGGAATTCCATCTCAAAGGATATTGTGAAGGCCAAGACTTTAACAGGGTTCAAAAAAGAGCTAGATAAATTCATGGAGAACGGCTTCATCAATGGCTATGTGACACTGCCTCCACATTTTGATGGAAAAAACTTCATGCAAAAAAAGTCATTCAAGAGCATAGGTTCCCAAACTGGGGGGGGGGGGTGCCTCCCTGTGGGGGCATGAAGAAATTCCAGGAAGGGCATAAGGTGACCCAGACTCCCCCCACTCAATTCCCCCCCAAGAAAAAGCCTGGTCCATCCGGTAAAAAAATTCAGAAAATACCATGTGAAATGTTCGGTATTTTCTGTTTTTCCTGGCTCAGGCGTCCACTGGAACATGCGCAGTTCAGGCAGGAGGAAGATGGAGCATCCCAGGCAGACTTTCAAATGGCCACCTTAAAAAGGCAATGCCTGCTCAACATTTTTTTTTTGCTCAACAAGTTTTGCTGCTATTTTTGGGGAGGGGGGAGGGTGAGGGTTTCTTAAAAATCAAAAAGAGGGCCGTGATGCTGAAAGGTGGGCACTTATGGTACATATCTTTCTTTCATTGATAAAGAAAGCAAATCTTATGAGCTTTCTTTGTAAAATTTATACACAGTAAGATGGATTTATTTGGGGTCTTGAACCTCTTTAGAGCTGTGATCCTGGGTGCTGCTAACAAGTCCCTGTAGCACCGAGATGAACTGTTTCAGCATCTGTGTTGCCCTGCTATGGGACTGTTCCCCCAAAATCCAGCAGGACAGGTGGTGAGGTGCCCCTGAAGATAGGTGGGCCCAGTGGTATGATCGGCACAAAAATTACAAAGTCAAGGGGAACTCTGTGAGCCAGCCAAACACAGGTAATAGGCAGAATGGCAGGGATGGTGTCCGTAGGCTCTGTTTTTCAGGCCTGGGAATCGGTGACAGAGGAAGGATCACATGATGTTTACCTATTGGCTGTGTCTAGACTGGCCAGTTTTTCCGGAAAATCAGCCGCTTTTCTGGAAAAATTTGCCAGCTGTCTACACTGGCTGCTTGAATTTCCGCAAAAGCACTGACTTCCTACTGTAAGAAATCAGTGCTTTTTTGGAAATACTATGCTGCTCCCATTCAGGCAAAAGTTCCTTTTGCGCAAAACTTTTGCGCAAAAGGACAAGTGTAGACAGCTCAGATTTGTTTTGTGCAAAAAAGCCCCAATCGCAAAAATGGTGATCGGGGCTTTTTTGCGCAAAAGCGCGTCTAAATTGTCCACGGACTCTTTTCCGCAAAAAGTGCTTTTGTGCAAAAGCGTCCTGCCAATCTAGATGCTCTTTTCCGCAAATGCTTTTAACGGAAAATTTTTCCGTTAAAAGCATTTCTGGAAAATCATGCCAATCTAGACGCAGCCCATCAGTTGATGGTTCTGATAGAAAGTAAGCTATGCCTGGAATGAGGACATTGGTAAGAAATGACATGATATCTCCCTTTGAAGTTTCTAGTGAATGGCTCATGGGCACCAGGAGAGTCCCACCAATTTCACTTTTTCAGGATTTAGACTTGGGAGGGAGGAAAGTTCTACCTCTTTCACTTCTCCCTTCCAAGTCTAAGTCCTGGAAAAGTTAAATTTGCTTCACTAGGAAAATAATATAAGAAACATCATCACTCAAACATTAGCATGGAGAAACACTGCAATAAAGGATTCAATATTAAACTGTCAGTGATGGAGTAAGGAACCGATTCTCTGAATCAAACATTGCTTTGAAAACAACAGATATTTCCCTGTACAGTATTTACCAAAATTCAGGTGCTTCAGTGAAACCGAGTTTTTCAACAGCTGCAGCTAAAAGCCAAAATGCTGTATGCAGAAGGTCTCTCCTCCCAAAGGCTCCTGGTGGCAAACATGCAACTCTGTTATGAAAATTAGATTTTGGTGACAAGAAACTTTTTGCCTATACTGATTTTTTTATTCAAAATAGTATAGCCCTGTCCATGACTCACAACATCATGGAAGGCAGAAATATAACAGACCAGACTCTGTGGAAGGGTGAGAGAGTTTTAAAGCTATAGCAATTTAAAATGGCATCAATGAATGTCTACACATTTGAAAAGAGTGTGGTATCAAAGCACCATATGCATTTAAGATAGTATTGTAAAATGTACTGGACACATCAGCAGCTCAATAAGCTTCGAATGATTCAACTAAATGCTAGAAATGTAAGACTTGTGTAAGAAGATTCCAACATGTGTTTGGGGATTATGATGACTTCTATAATGTCTGGAAATGAACAAAATTTATTTCACAAGCTCAGAGCTTTCTCAAAAATATTCCTTTAGAGCTGAAACTTTCAATGTTCATAGAGTAGGTTAAATAAATAAAGTTTACCTCTATTATATTCCACATTTTCTTGCATCTCATTTTCATTTTTGCTGAAGCAAAGGCCTGAGTTTTGTCTTTTCAGGATTTGTCAGCAAAGTGTAGAAGTTAAAGCATTATACGGAGACAGGGCTATTGAATGTAAAATTCTGAAAGTTGCTGTTAATAATATTTTTCTAGTCTGCTTCAAAGCAAGAGTACCACACAATTTCTTAATAAACAAACATCTTTCTCACACAAACCAAAGTTTTTCAATAGCATTTGGAATACTTATGAATAATTTTTCAACAAGACCTATTAGGGAGTAAATCTTCCTCACACTGTTGCTGCTACCCAGAATATGTAGCATAGTGGATTCTTCAGATCTTAAGAATGGGAA
The DNA here is from genome assembly GCF_049634645.1 of Pelodiscus sinensis. Taxonomy (NCBI): domain Eukaryota; kingdom Metazoa; phylum Chordata; order Testudines; family Trionychidae; genus Pelodiscus; species Pelodiscus sinensis. The sequence continues at coordinate 124,120,170 of NC_134712.1, read as the reverse complement.
TGTTGCCTAATCTAAAATTACATGTTAATTTCTAATTGCCACCTTTAGGGTTGGTTGACAGGTTCTTTGTCTGAGGATCAGGCCCAGTATTCAATTATTCTATGGTTGGGAACCCTGATGTGCACAGTTGCAACACTCACATTATAGAAATTCTTGTATATTTACAAATATAGTTTATTGATACAGTTACGAACACCCCAATTTCATAAGATAGAGAATGTACATCCATATTTCCATACCATATACTTACATCATTCCTTCTAGAACAATCTTAGGTGTTAGCCCATCATCTGTCTCATTACCTTCACCTTCTCCATCATCACCAGGAGCCATCTTTCTGGCCCTTTCAAGGACTACATTCTCTTCTCCCTATTGCCCCTTGGCTGGGGTTCCACTTTTATAATATGTGACGCTGACATGTTTGATACATATTCAGCAGAGGACTTTTCTAATGTTGAAGTGTCCTTTTCCTACAGGTCAATATATCATTGCTCTCAACCTATTATCACATATGTCAATTTGTTAGCATGGGCCATTATGGTCATTTATCACATCCTGTGTCCTGATTACTCAGCTCATCCTGAACCAGTTATTATGGGACTTTTTATATAATGATGTATCTGCTGAATCTGAGGGTATTTTCCCTACTATCCTATGTGGGTGAAAGGTTCCAGACATAATTTCCTTTTTTTTCAGTCCAGGGAAGCTATAAATAAGCTATGACCTGTGACTAGGTGAGATCCGTATCTCAACCACAGAAATCTGCTAACCTTAGTTTCTGCCGAATTGCAAAAGGCCTGTTACAGCCTTTAGCCAATTGCTTGCGTTACAGCTCTTAACTATTACTACTATACTATATCTACCCATTAATATATTAATTAATTAATCTAAATCAACACAACCATATTATTAGCATGATAGACAAGCAACTTGACAGGCTACAGGAGTCCCTCAGTCCTTTTTGTAAACACTTCTGAGCTTTGTCAGTAAAAACAAGTGTGGAGATCCTTACAAACAGCAATATTCCTACCCTTGGGTTCCATAGTTGCTGGCGAAAGAGTAATCTGTAACCTCTAACTGAAGTAGTACAGGTAGTGAGCCATAGCCAACATGGCTCTTGAGACTGCATCATCATTCATCTGCTGAGTACACAAGACTACGCTTCTGGGCCCTTCTTGCCCCTTTCCTGCACTCTGCATGTGTGCATGGACAAAAATCAATGTCTTCTTCTCATTGCTTCTCTCTCCTTTCATTGAGCCAATGGCAGTGCAGAGAACCAAGTGCTGCTGTACAAAGGACATCCGTTATCTTTCTGTTCACTCCAAATATTTTAGCAAGGAAGTTTTAGGAAAATATCTTGTGTTATTTTGATGTATGGGAAAGTAAATAAAATACTTACAAATATTCAGACTTTTTAAAAGGGAACTTTCTTTTTTTCATTTTTACACATTCATTAGGAAGTGTACTAGTTAAGATCTTAGACTTAAATTTACAAAGTTTTTTAGGCACCTACAGGTAGGTATATTGGAGCAGAGGAGATGGGAATCCTCAGGCAAAATTCTGTAGAACTGCATGGTGTACTTCTTTCTCCATCTCATCTTCACACTTGCTGAAGCACAGCTCAGAGTTCAGACTTTTCAGGATTTTAGAGAAATTATTCCACAAGAGTTAAATCTCTGTGCTTTTGTATGTTAACCAAGATAAATAGTTGTGAATAATTCGCAAAGAGAGTACATACACTTGCTTATAAAGAAATCATTTAATGCATAAAAACACATTGCAAGTAGTATAAAATATTGTAAATGATGTTTAGAATGAATAACTTATAAACAAAGCTATTGGACAATAAATCAATGGGTATTCCTTATGCAGACTTGCTTCCTTTTGTTTCTGTTAAATATCAGGCTTTCATATAACATTTTCCATACTTTAGGACACACATCTAACACATTCCCCTCTGATATTCTCTGAGATTATTTTTCAGTGATTATAGTGTACCAGGCCAGAGAGTAAGGGTGTGAAAAACTACAGGGTTTTTTCGAAAAAAAAAGTGGTCTTTTTTCAAAAAAACTTCCTGTGTCTAGACTGCTGCCACGTTCTTTCAAAATTAAATCAAAAGAACACAGCAGTTTTTTCGACCACAATAAACCTCATTTTACGAAGAACACCTTTTTTTGAAAGTGCTCTTTTGAAAAAAGGTGTTCTTGAATGCAAACAGAGCTTTTTCGAAAGAGAGTATCCAGACTGCCTGGGTGCTCTCTTTCGAAAAATCGTCTCACTTTTTTTAAAGAAGTGATTGCAGTCTAGATGCTCTGTTTCGAAAGAGGCTTGCAGTCTAGATATACCCAGAGAGTGTGTGTATGTGTGTGTTGGGGGCAGGAGGTACCTAGCCCATTCTGAGTTTGATAAATGGCAGCATCTCCATTGTTTCAAATTCTGTAGAACTTTGTCAGCAAACCAAGAGTCCAAGGATCTCCACAGCCAACAGCATTCCAGGCTTTGGTTTAATAGGTGGATGCTCTTCTGAGTTGCTGGCAAAACAGAAGTCAGTAACTTGTATCCAAAGTGGAACAGAGATCAGGATCCACCCATAAAAGTATGTGTAAGCATGCATGCACTTTCACATAGATTTTGGTCCTGAATCAGCCAACAGTTGAGTCGACGGGGCTGTCTTTAACTCCCATATATTTATAATCTTTCTCTTCTTGAATTCTGATTGTATCTTCTTAGGTTACGTCTAGACTGCAAGCTGCTTTCAAAAGAAGCTTTTCTAGAAGAGATCTTCCAGAAAAACTTTTTTCAAAAGAGAGCATCTACACAGCCAAAGTGCATTAGAAAAGTAATCTGCTTTTTTCGAAAGATAGCATCCACATTCATTGGATGCTATCTCACATTTAAGTTGTGATTACTATGGATGGAGTGGTCTTGCGCAAGAGGGCTTTTTCCTGAGCAGGAGCATGAAAGTATTTGCACAAGAAGCACTGATTTTGTACATTACAAAGTCAGTCCCCTGCGGAAATTCAAGCGGCCAGTGTAGACAGCTGGCAAGTGTAGACAGCTGGCAAGAACTGCTCATTCTTTTAAAGTTACAGACTAACATGGCTACTCCTCTAAGACTTTTTAATGAAATAAGTAATTCAACATTATTAATCATAAGACTTCATATACTAGTATTGTTTTAAGGTGGCATCATACTTGTCTTTTGAAGGGATTCTATGAAAATTATGCTGAGTAAAGCTAATGGAGTAACTGGGGCCAATTATTTTTGTTTTCGGTACTTGAAGAATATTTGCCCACAGATCTTGCCAGTCTAGACGCACCCATTGAGTGCTGAAACCTTATGACAGTTGGGAAAGTAACAATACTCTTTTTCAATGTTCAGATGAGAATAAGTTTTGCAGCAGAGAGGAGTGATACAAGGCATTGGAGTTGATCTTTGCAAATTTAAATCTGGGATTCTGACTCCAATATAGAGTCAAAAAGAGGAATGAAGCACATGCTTTCTAAATTGAGTTTCAACAATGGACTGAAAAATATTTGCTCATGATAAGCTAATCATCTGGCCCCTCACCACTTTTTGGAAGTTGTAGCCAGAGGAGAATGTCTTCTTAAGGACTCCTTAATATAAGGTGGAACTTCCAATGTCTCAAACATTTGGTGATTGGGACCTTGCTTAAGAAACAGTAACTCATTATTAACAATTTTCCTACTGATCTCCTAATATATAACCTTTCCTTCCTGAATAAGGCTATTGGCTAATACTGATCGGTTCCTATCCCAAAGGATAAATGGACACAAATCAGACACTCAGAATGGTAATACACATAAACCTTTAGGGGAACATTTTAATCGCCCTGGACATTCAATAACGGATTTAAAAGTAGATATTCTTCTACAAAAGAATTGTAGCATCCTATTACAGAAGGAGACATCTGAACTGAAGTTCATTTAGAAGTTTCACACTATCAACTTAGGCTTAAATAAAGATCTCAACTGTTTAACACACTACAAAGGCAACTTCCCTCCCCCTTTGATATTCACATTTCTAAATCACATGCTATGAATGAAATGCATACAGCCTGACTTAATTAGTTTCATTAACACTGGTCCTACAATTGACAGATAAGTTCTTTTGCTGTTATGTGTACTCAGTACTCTGTAATTTTCACTCCAACTCATCTGATGAAGTAGGCTTTACCCATGAAAATATATGACCTAATCAATGTGTTAGTCTCTAAGGTGCCATAGAACTGCTCATTCTTTTAAAGTTACAGACTAACATGGCTACTCCTCTAAGACTTTTTAATGAAATAAGTAATTCAACATTATTAATCATAAGACTTCATATACTAGTATTGTTTTAAGGTGGCATCATACTTGTCTTTTGAAGGGATTCTATGAAAATTATGCTGAGTAAAGCTAATGGAGTAACTGGGGCCAATTATTTTTGTTTTCAGTACTTGAAGAATATTTGCCCACAGATCATGATTTCCCACAACCCAAATATATGTGTTCTTTGAACATCTGAGACAAAGTTTTTACCTGATATCTGATTTGTGTCTGTTTATTCTTTTACATAGGGACTGTCTGGTTTGGCCAATGTATATGGCAGAAAGGCATTGCTGGAACATGATGGCATATATTACATTGGTAGATGTGCAGGTGAATGAGCCTGTGATGGTGTGTGTGATGTGGTTAGGTCCTGTGATAGTGTCACTGGTACAGATATGTGGGCAGAGTTGGCACCGAGGTTTGTTGCAGGGGTTGGTTCCTGAGTTAGTTACTTCAGGTTGACAGGCTGTCTGTAGGTGAGAACTGGCCTGCCCTCCAAGGTCTGTGAGAATGGGGGATCATTGTCCAGGTTGGGTTGTAGATCACTGATGATGCGTTGGAGAGGTTTTATGGCTATCCCTCTGATATAAATCACATGGTGATTTTTTTCTCAAATCTGATGAGAGTTCTAACATTTCTGAGGGCATTACCAGGATATGAAACAGAATTTTTGTATGTTACTTTGAAATTTGCTTTTCACGTATATTGCACTAATACAACTTGGTTGCATGAATGTTTATACACAAAAAGACTGAATATGGGTGAACTCAAAATGCTCTTCAATAGATACCCAACTCTACATTTGAGCAACTGCTCCTTCTCCCTTAGGGTACATCTACAAAGCATCTGTACCTCGAAATAAGCTACGCAATTTGCACTATGCAAATTGCATAGCTTATTTCATAGTAATTTTGAAATAAAGCACTATTCCAAAATATCCCTTAACCCTCATGGAACGAGGGTTATAGGAATGCCAGAATAGCATGCCTGTTATTTCAAAATCTATTTCAAAATAACAGGCTGCTTTAAAGATGCAGACTAGCTATTGTGGAATACTTCCAGTATCTTGAAATACCTCCACAGTGTAGATGTAGCCTTAGAATGCTTTCTTGTGGAGATCCATAGAGTGAAATCTTATCAGTGTCTTGGCCACTAGAAAGAGAGAATTCCATCCACATGTTGATGATCAAAGCTGAGCAAATATGTTATGATCCCAAAACAGCATAAAAATATTTTAAAACATCTGCAGAATGGAAAGTCTGAAAAATTAATTTGGAAATGTTGAAATGCTTCATTTAAATAGTTCAATGGAAACAAAATATTTTGGCATACCCAAAATGTAAATATTTTGTTTTAGTTTGTTGAAATTTCCTGATTTTTTTTGTTTGGTTTTGTGTCATTTCCACCTGCATTTCTTTGTGGTTCTGAATCATGAGAATTACATGACTTGAGGCATTCTGAGAATTGTGATTTTGGAGCCTGATGTCCCATTTTTTCATACAGGCCAGTGTCCCTGGTTAGACTACAACTTCCATAATTCAAACAGAATCAGGTTACTCCCATAATGCACCATACTGCTTGGTGACAGTGAAATCAGTACATTGTCTCTTAGAATCCAGGAGCATAACATAGAATAAAGACTAAATTAAAATTTCTTAGAGTAATGCACCATTATAGTAAAATGTAATCTAATGATTTGTTTAACTGACTTGAAATGAAATATTTTTGGTCAGTTCAAAAACCAAAAAAACCAAAACACACTCCAATGTAGGTCAAATCAGCCAGCTGTCTGTGTGTGTGTGTGTGTGTGTGTGTGTGTGTGTTTTCCCCCACTGGAAAATGCTGATTAGTCTAAAATAAAGTTGTTTGTGGAAAAGGATCACTTTTGACAAATTTCCCATTGGAAAAATTCTAGAATTTAAAAATTGTGAAAACATCAATTTTGACTTTAGCAAAATGAGAAATTCAATTTTCCCATGGGTTTTTCTTTTGAAATTTGAATTACTTTATAGTGGAAAAAACCAAACCAATAAATAAAAAACACTCAAATCTGTTTCCTGAACAGCTCTGTTCTCAGCTGTGGGTTTCCTTCTATTGACTGTCATTGATTAATAGTCTTAGAGTTTTATAGAACTTATCTCCCCTCTTTGAACACTAGACTGATCTTGTGACAGACTGACAATATACTTTAATATTCCAAATTAACTTTGAGTTCAGTTAAATCTTATTGAATTAAAAAAAAAAAACCCATACACAAAACATGTTCCTGTAGCACCTTAGAGACTAACCAAAAATTATAGATAGTATCGTGAGCTTTTGTGGGCACATCCCACTTCTTCAGATGTCAAATATGGAAGAAGAGGTCTGGGGCTATAAATATATAGCAGAAGAAGAGGGAGGGATGCTGTCAATTAAAGTGTCCATGTTAAATGAAGCTAATAGAGTGATCTTTAAGTGCCTGATACTTAGCTCTTGGTGTCATTTGGTTGTTGAATATAACGACTCATCCAAGATACGTCTTTGTTCATTGCTTGGGCAAATCTGTCAAATGTGCATATGAAGGCAAGATCCCAGATTCTTTTATAAGAGAATAGCCACTTTTAGATCCATTAGTGAGTATCCGGGCAAGTTAGAATGTTCCCCAGCAGGTTTCTGTGTGTTACCATTTCGAATCTCTGAATATCCTTTGTCATAGAGACTGTCCAATTTGGCCAATATACATGGCAAAGGGGCATTACTGGCACTTGAATGCATATATCACATTAGTGGATATGCAGCTGTATGATCCTCTGATATGGTAGCTTATGTGATTAGGTTCTGTAATTATGTTGCTTGTATAGATGTGTGGACAGAGTTGGCACCAGAATTTATTGCAGGGATGGGTTCCTATGTGAGTATGATTGAAGTGTGATGCGTGGTTCCTGGAAAGTCTTTGTTTCAGGTTAGAGGACTGTCTGTAGGTGAGGATTGGCCTGTCTCCCAAGGCCTGTGAATGAGGGATTGTTTTCCAGGATAAATTGTAGATTGATGATGATCAGGGACGGCCCATGAGGGTAGGCAGACTAGGCAGTTGCCTAGGGCGCCGCTGGCACAGGTGCCCATTGATGATGTCACGGGGTGCCGGGGTGCCCTGTGATTATGTCATGGCCATTGACGGCCGTGCAGGCAGGGGTGCCAATAGCACCTTCCACTGGGGTGCCAGCTGCCACAGCCGGCCTTGGGCTGCTCCTGGTGATGATGTACTGGAGGAGTTTAAATTGGGGGCTGTTGGTAATGACCAGTGGAGTTCTTTTTTGTTTTGGGGGCTTATCTTGAAGGAGCTGATGCCTGGATACTCGTCTGGCTCTGTTAATCTGTTTTTTCACTTCCACGAGTCAGTACTTAAGTTTTAGAAATGCCCGATAAAGATCCAGTAGGTGTTTGTCTCTGTGGGATTGGTGCAAATCCGGTTATATCTTAGAGTCTAGCTGTAAACGATTGAGTAATGTGTCCTGGATGAAAGCTAGAGGCATATAGGTAAGTATAATGGTTGTTAGGTTTTCAGTATAAGATGGTGTTAATGTATTCATCCTTTAATTGTACTGTAGTATCAAGGAAGTTGATCTCTTTTGTGGACTGGGCCAGAGGTTGATTGTGGGGTGGAAGTTATTGAAATCCCTATAGAATTCTTCAAGGGTCTCCTTTCCTCGAGTCCATAAGATAAAGACGTTATCAATGTAAGTAGAGCAAAGGTATTGGGGGTGAGAAATGAGGAAACTTTGTTTGAGATCAGCCATAAAGATGTTGGCATATTGTGAGCCATTAGGGTGCCCGTAGCTGTGCCACTGACTTGAAGATATAAATTGTCCCCAAATTGGAAATAGTTGTGGGTAAGGACAAAGTCAGAAAGCTCAGTTACCAGGTGTGCAGTGGTGTCATTAGGGATGGTGTTCCTGACAGCTAGTAATCTTTCATCATGTGGAAAGTTGGTATAAAGAGCTTCTACACTCATGGTGGCCAGGATGGTATTTTCTGGACAGAATAAATTACGAATAGGAGACTTCCAGACTACTCACCAACACCAAATTCAACAGGCCACTTTCCTTTGATCCCACTAAAGAATATCAGAAACAAAAACCCTAGACCATCTGCTCATAAAACGCCCTGCTACAACTTGGGGCAAAATTTGTACAAACATGCCTCCTATTCCCCGACCAGGAGTTTTCTGTCTGCCACCCAAAATCCACAAACCTGGAAATCCCAAACATCCCATAATTGCAAGCATTGGCACACCTACAGTAGGTTTATCCAGTTAAGTTAACTTTCTCCTCAGACCTTATGCTACCAGCACTCCTAGCTACCTGAGACACCACTTACTTCTTGAGGAAACTATAGAGCATCAGTAATCTTCCTGAAAACACTATCCTGGCAATCATGGATGTAGAAGCCCTTAACACCAACATTCCACATGATGACAGATTACTGACTGTCAGGAACACTATACCTGATGATGTAAGTGCCCAATAGGTACTGAATTATGATTAATACTATTGAGGTAAATTGTATTAAAATGCAAATGTTTATGTACTGTTGTGAAATTTCTTGAGCTGGAAAACAAGATGAGTGCAATCTCTGGAAAGCATTAGAAAATTCTTTTTTGAAACTCTGTGTGTGAAGTGAGTTTCCTGGGAAGTACTATGGGCTGAGGAGAATGCAAATTCTCCCCCTCTGAGCAAACCATCTGAAGATAAGCACTGGGGACAGAAAACCATTGTGTACTAATTACTTGCTTCTGGAAACTCAGATCAAAGAACCCAGAACTATATAAAAGTAACTAATCGTGTTAGTAGGGTGCTTGTTCTGAGTTGAAGCTGTGATGAAATAGTCACCATACAGATCCCCCTAAAGTGGGAGGTTGAAGCATTGTTCCTACCAGAATTCAGGTTAATGTTGGGATTGATTCTGAGAATTTTACTAGGATGCATGTAAGTTATGTTATTATTTTATCATGTTTTTATAGGGATGAATCTCATCCACTGTACGTAGAGACAATATTAAATGCCAGTTTGATGGCTTCCTTCAAATTTTGGATGAATACAAATAATTAAAGTAACCTGAGGTTTTTTAATTTGCTGATAATTCACTCTGAACAAGAGATGTACCATCTTTTCTATGCATTGACAAGATGAATTCAGCTTTATATTTAACTTATTTTTTGTCTTAAATGATGGGTAGAAGGCAATTAACACTGATTATTGAGGATCTATTTTGATTAAAAAGGCTCATGTTGATCAACAGAAGTATTAAATCTTCCAGTTTTCTAGTGAGCTATTTAGCATCTATATAAATCAATAAGATCAACCTCAGATTAACTTTGCTCTCTACTGGAAAACTGCTTTTGTTGCAAATTTCCAGTATTCTTGATCACTAAATCTTTCCTTGGCCTTACATGGGATACTCTGAAATCTAAACAGTCTGCACTCTCATTTTATTTAAAGCTAAGCAATAGATTTCTCAGGGAGGGTTCATAAGACAGAAGTAAAAGAAAGGAAACAGCAGAGAGATGCATGGATTATATTCTGAACTCTTTCTCTGTCTTTAGGGCCTTGAACAAGACTCACACGTTCCCCCAGTCAACCTAATTTTTTTTTAATGGAGAAAGTACAATATTTCTTCACAAAGGTTTTGCAAGTTGATGCATGCAGGATGTTATACTTCTGAAAGCAAAGATTATCTGTGAGAGCATTTTTAAAGAGCATTAACTTCTATGATATTCATTATTTGAAACATTTTATAAAATGCATGTCTAAGAAATATTAGTACATATTTTATTTTCAGTGCACCTGTCTCGTGTCAGAAAGAATAAAGGAAAATATTCAGGTTGTATATCTTTAGTCCTGTATCCTGATTTTAGTAATCATGATTGCTGTATTGCTTACCATGTATTGTTTGCACTACTTGCCCCATAACCTCAGCCATGCAGAAACAAATGCCATTCATAGCGTCAGACACAACTCTGACATTATAATCAAAGAGGCTGTCAAAGGAGGTGTTGTAATCATTGTGAATAGGTTAGATTATGAATGGGAGGCTGCTAGACAACTCTCCAACATTACATTCACTATCCCTGATCCCACTGATGACTTTAAAAAAAACCATTACACCATCTGCACAAGAAACTAGTTAAAGAAACACAAGAACAAATCTTCAGATACACTCCCAGGCTGTGTCTAAACTACATCCCTTTTCTCAAAAAAGGGATGTAAATTAGACACATCAATATTGCAAATGAAGCCGGGATTTAAATTTCCCATGCTTCATTTGCATAATGGCAGCTGTGGTTTTTTTCAAAATGGAGCTTTTCGAAAGAAAAACTGCTGTTTAGATGGATATCGATCGAAAATAAGACCCTTTTTTGATCGATCCCCATCTAAACAGTCATTTTTCTTTTGAATATCCCCATTTTGGAAAAAAACACAGCCACCATTATGCAGGATGTAGTTTAGACACAGCCCTAAAGCCCCAACCAGGAGTATTTTATCTGCTTCCCCAGAGTCATAAAACTGGAAATCTTGGCCATCATTTCAGGCATTGGCACCCTTTACAGCAGGATTGTCTGGCTATATAGACTCTCTGCTCAGGTCCTACACTCCCAAAGCTCCCACCTATCTTCAAGGCACCACTGAATTCAGAGGAAACTACAATGGTCATCCTCCCAAAAACATCATACCAGCCACTATAGATGTAGAAGCTCTCTACACCAGCATTCCACAGAAGGATGGGCTACAAGCAGTAAGGAACTCCATCCCAGATGATGTCACAGCACAGCTGGTTGCTGAACTTTGTGCCTCTGTTCTCACCCACAACCAGGCCTGTCTTCACTTAGGGTGTGTCTAGACTACATGGCTCCATCGACGGAGCCATGTAGATTAGTTTACTAGACATAGCAAAATGAAGAGGCGATTTAAATAATCGCAGCTTCATTTACATCAAAATGGCCACCGCGCTGAGCCAATCAGCTGATTGTCAGCACAGCACAATAGTCAGATCCTTTATGCCTCATGCCTAGGTTTGCAGATGTTACCATAGTGGGAGGGATTGCAACTGCTTTTGAAGATAGGGTCATAATTCAAAATAATCTGGACAAACTGGAGAAATGGTTTGAGGTAGTTAGGATGAAGTTTAATAAGGACAAATGCAAAGTACTCCACTTAGGAAGGAACAATCAGTTTCACACAGAATGGGAAGTGACCGTCTAGAAAGGAGTACTGCAGAAAGGGATCTAGGGGTCATAGTGGAGCACAAGCTAAATATGATTCAACAGTATGACACTGTTGCAAAAAAACTAAACATTATTCTGTGATGCATTAAAAGAAGTGTTGTGAGCAAGACAAGAGAAGTCATTCTCCCACTCTGTACTGATTAAGCCTCAGTTGGAGTACTGTGTCCAGTTCTGGGCACCACATTTCAAAAAAGAGGTGGAGAATTTGGAGAAGGTCCAGAGAAGAGCAACAAGAATGATTAAAGGTCTAGAGAACGTGAGCTATAAGGGAAGACCGAAAAAAGTGGGCTTGTTTAGTTTAGAAAGGAGAAGACTGAGAGGGGACGTGATAGAAGTTTTCAAGTATCTAAAAGGGTGTTACAAGGAGAAGGGAGACAAATTGTTCTCCTTGGCCTCTGAAAATAGGATAAGAAGCAATGGGTTTAAACTGCAGCAAGGGAGGTTAGGTGGCACATTAGGAAAAACTTCCTAACTATCAGCGTGGTTAAACAGTGGAATAAATTGCCTATGGAGCTTGTGAAATCTCCATCTTTGAAGATATTTAAGAGCAGGTTGGATAGACAACTATCAGGGATGATCTAGAGGGTGCTTGGTCCTGCCGTGAAGGCAGGGGACTGGACTCAATGATCTCTCGAGGTCCCTTCTAGTTCCATAATTTTATGCACATTGGGTAAACTAGATAGTCTCCACACAAAAGAATAAATGGACACAAATCAGACATCAAGAATGGTAGCATAAAAAAACTAGTGAGGGAGCACTTTAACCTCCCATGACACACAGTTACTGACTTGCAAGTTGCCATTCTTAGGGGGAAAAAATACCTTTAAAAATCAATCAGACTACAAGGCACAACTGCTGAGTTGGAATTCCTATGCAAATTTGACACCATCAGAATGGGTCTGAAGAGATACCATGGAATGGCTCTCATTACAATAAGTAATTTCTTCTTCCGGTACTCTTACTTTCTCATCACTGTTGGAGATGAGCCACATCCACCATTATTTAATTAGCACTTATGTTACACTCCCATTTCTGTATCTGATTTTTTTTTCACTTCAAGCATCTGAGGAAGTGAAATATTAGCTCACAAAAGTTTATGCCTTAATACATTTGTTAGTCTTTAAGATGCCACCGGACTCCTGTTGCTGAAATGGTTTTACAAGGCTACCTATCTGAAAACTGTTTAGTCTGATTTTTTTGTGTTGTGTTTACCTTTTACAATCCTAGTGACACTGTTGCAGTGCTCATCTTCAACTTTGCCAGGATTAGCCAGCTTCCCCATATGAACAGAATAAGACTAGTGCCATATAAGAAAACTGGGCCTGCTGAAATGACGAAAGGGCTGGCTGTTGTCACGAAAGAAAGACCACTTAGGGAAACCAGTAGTAATTGTGTACGTTTCACATGCAATTCTTGATTTAAAAAATGCACTAGGAAAGGAGAACACAAAGAAGTAAAGAGTACAAAGATACAAGACATAAAAGATACAAGAGAAGTTCATGACCTCCATTTTGAATAAACAAAAGTCATGACACCTTTGGAAGCTGAAGGTCATGTGATATTTACTGAGCAAGTTTAATCAAAAGTAGGGGAAGGGTCAGCTGATCTCTAGAAATGGGACAGGTCAGCAGCTCACAGTTCTGAAGTAAATAACTGCTAACTACAAGAAAATAGAACTGGCATGTACAATAAAGATCTGACATAAATTATCAAAAGTATCTAGAAAGTTCTGACAAGGTAGTATAAAAGTCAAAGTATCAATGAGGAACCAGGGAGCTGGGAGGTCAAGTGAAGAGAGACAAGGAGCAACAGAACTGAGAAGCAAGCAAAGTGGAACATAGCAGAGCTGCTGATGGTAAGGAAACAAGAGGGCAAGCAGCAACAGTGGCACCAGCACCAAAGGGTGTCCTGCCACTGAAATGAAGTCAGCAGACAGACAGCCTGCCAGTTATAGTATAGAAGCTCATAGTGTTAGTGTGTATGTGTGTTGATAGTGAAAGAAATGTATAAGATTTAAACAATTTAAATATTGCTGTTAGAAACCTCAGAATGGTAGCTGTGTTAGAGTGTAACTTAAAAAAAACCCTGTAAAAATGAGTGTTCCTATAGCACCTTAGGGTATGTCTACACTACCACCCTAGTTCGAACTAGGGGGGTAATGTATGCATACCGCACTTGCAAATGAAGCCCGGGATTTGAATTTCCCGGGCTTCATTTGCATAAACCGGCCGGCGCCATTTTTAAATGCCGGCTTGTTCGAACCCCGTGCAGCGCGGCTACACGCGGCACGGGCTAGATAGTTCGAACTAGCAAGCCATTCCGAACTATCTGTACGCCGCGCGGCACAAGCCGGCATTTAAAAATGGCGCCGGCCGGCTTATGCAAATGAAGCCCGGGAAATTCAAATCCCGGGCTTCATTTGCAAGTGCGATATGCATACATTACCCTCCTAGTTCGAATTAGGGTGGTAGTGTAGACATACCCTTAGAGACTAACAGTATATATATATGGGTTACGTCTAGACTGGCATGATTTTCTGGAAATGCTTTTAAGGGAAAAGTTTTCCGTTAAAAGCATTTTCAGAACAGAGCATCTAGATTGGCATGGATGCTTTTCTGCAAAAGCACTTTTTGCGAAAAAGCGTCCGTGCCAATCTAGATGCGCTTTTCCGCAAAAAAGCCCTGATCGCCATTTTCGCAATCAGGGCTTTTTTGCAGAAAACAAATCTGAACCCTTTTGCGCAAAAGCTTTGCATGAAAGGGACTTTTGCCTGAACGGGAGCAGAATAGTATTTCCACAAGAAGCACTGATTTCTTACAGTAGGAAGTCAGTGTTTTTGCGGAAATTCAAGAGGCCAGTGTAGACAGCTGGCAAGTTTTTCCGGAAAAGTGACTGATTTTCCGGAAAAACTGGCCAGTCTGGACCCAGCCATGGTGTCATGAACTTTTGTGAACACAACCCACTGAGCCACGCATCTGAAGTAAAGGGTTGTGCCCACAAAAGCTCATGAAACTATATATTTTTTGTTAGTCTTTAAAGTGCTGTTAGAAACTGGTGACAGACTGGCCCTCAATAACAGGGCATGTCCAATTATAATAATTCCAGCTGTCGGCGTGTTTGGATTGCCTTACAGAATGATTACCATGAAGTAAATTGTGCCGCCTTGGTAAAAATTGAGAGCCTGATCCAATTTCCACTGGAATTATCATATAGGTATCTTTCATTTCACATTCATGAAAGCTGCAATAGGCCATGAATGGGACATAGACTTATAGCTTATAAGAAGTCCATAGGAAAAACAGATAACATTGTATAAATGGAAATAATTATTAAGAGCTGTGACAAGGTGACTGGATGGATCATTCTGAGAATGCACAACAGACTGCAAGAATCAGGGCGACAATCTCCCCAAACTGGTGGTTTATTCTATATTTAGAGTCACCAGGCCAATATCAAACAAAACTTTTTTAGTTCCACACTGCTTAACCAGAAGCCAAACACAGTCCTGCTTGGCATTTAAACTCTTGGCTGACACCCAAACAAGTTTAATATAGTAAGGGTTACTGAAAACCCAATTCAGCATGTGTGTGGTTCTACTCATCTTGAATGATCAGACACTTACCGCCAAGTCAATATGTAACTCAGACTTTACCTAAATATCATGCTGTCAGCCAATCCTTAGTAAAATAACTAATGATTTATTAATAAAAGGAAAGGCATACATGGTTAAAAATCATATACATGAAAATAATTGCAAAAGCCTAATATCAGGTTTGTAGCAGAAATGGAATGGCCTACTGCATGCAAAACTCTCTCTGAAGACTGGAAGGTTCTCAGGCCATAGTTTTCTTCCATTGAATTCCACAATCCAGATACTTTGGAGAAGGAAAGAGTCAAAACAGTGATTTCCCAGATTGCAATGTATAGTCCATCCAGGAGTATGAAAAGACACTGGCCCAAGATGGAGTCATAGGTCACATGAGCATGGGAAGCTACAGATAAAAGATGGAGTCTTGAGTACATGTTATTACATAGTTTCTTGACTCATGGGGTGGCCACTGTCTGTAGGATATCTGAGGCATCCATAAGAAGGGCCTGCTGGGTGGGATGAGTTTCTTCAATGACCCACTGTAAAAGCGGAGCCCTTAATGGGCCATTAACACATCACTAAATTGTATCTACAAGGTGTCACCAAGAAACACAACATATGTTTGAATTACAAATGCACAGGAAATATTTATAATAGCAGATAAAAATTATAAATGCTCAAACAGGATAATGACACCTCTCAATTCATAACTTTTCTATTGATATACGATACACTATGCATCAAATTTAGTGCAATTGTGCAACTGTGGTAGCAAAAATTATTTAAATGGTCATCGCCATTCTTACAGCATCACAATTGCAGTGCAGATCATCAGAGTTTTGGAAATGCTTTCTTTGGCTAATACATTTTCAGATAATCCCAAATGCTACTGGTCAGCCCATTTAGTTCTTATTTACCATAATTATTTTTTCAAGAATTCTGAAGATCATTGGAAAATGTGCGCTAATGTTTTCAACTACAAAAACTTTACCAGTAATTTAACTATAATCAAAGTGTTTAAATTGGCATGGGGTAATATTTCTAATTTTATTTTACATAATTCTACAACGCAGTTGAATCCACAGGTTTTTTTCTAAGGCATAATAAAAACTCTCTAATTATCTTTTTTTCCCTTTTTAGTTTCATGAAATATCAACCCATTTTATCTTAAGTGGCTTGATAGAGTTAGACTCATTTTGTCACCTAATTAAATGGAACAGGAGTTGACTTGGCTTGTTGCCCAGTCTATCTGATGCATTGAACACAGGAGAAAAGGGATATCTCATCTTACGGAATAAAAACTCTGGAGTGCACAGATTTTTATTTGTGATCATTTAAATCCATATGAAAGTCACCAATTAGCTGAAATTATAATTAACCTAGTCTAAATAAATGAATAAACTATTTCACAGCCTTAGACTTTTGGCTGTGTTCAGAGCATAAATTAAAGAAGATTTTCACTCCAGTTAAGATCATGTTTTCAAACAACATGCATTCGTCAACCAAATAGCTTAGTTTTACTGTTTTTTCAACACAGGCCAAAATGAGAATGAAGACTTTTTTTCCCCCCGATCAATGCTGCCTGGAGGCAATTCCTTGGCTTTTGATGAAACTCGTTTTAATCCTGTACTTTTCTTTTCTTCATAAAACATTCTGATGAATTTAAGTTGGTAACTGAATATTTGCATAATTGATCATTTTTTGAAATATTAAATCTCATTAACTGTTTGTATCTTGTAGATCATTTTGCTACAAAATAAATGGGGGGGGGTGGGAGAGAAGGGAGAGAGAAAATATATATTTACCTACAGGATTGTTAGTAAAATAGGGTATCTTAAGCTATTATGAAGGAGTTATCCACAGAAACCGAATTTAAAATTCACATTCATTAATGTATTCCCTAAAACCATCAGGAAACACAAATATATTGCTTAGGTGCCCAGTCTAAAAAGAGTGAATTTCATAAACCAAAATATTACTTAGGAGCCCTCATGAACAATCAACAAATCAAGAATGGTTTGGCAAATAATTATAAACAACAAATGCATTCAAGAAAGTCATGATCTACTCGGAGATTTTTTCACCTGTCTCCAGGAGTATTGTGTCTACCAGGTCCAACAAGCTAGACATTATGATAAGGTCAACATTTTTCCAGTTATTGCACAGTGTTCACAGTATTATCCAATATAGAACTGTTCTTTATTTTAAATACTAAATCATTTTCATGTCTTCTGTTACATGAAATGACCCAGAGTGAGAGCTGACATACTAAATAGTGATTACTTCTCAGCATCATTAAGGTTGATGAAAAACTGAGGGATTGTGGGTAGAAGACTTTTTTAAAAGAAAGATTAAGGTTCCAGTTCGGCAAAGATATATCGTGTGTTTAACTAAGGAAGCTATAGCATTGGCTGGGAGCTATGCTGAAAAATGAAAGTAACGTTTTCTTTTCCTTTTGGATTCTAATCAAAATAAAGCTGACAGCTTTTAGAACTCACTTTAAGATAGTAGAATTGCTTCAGAGTGTGAACTTCATTCTGATGCATGTAAATGTTCATTTCATTGATAAGGAGACATATTGAAGTTGTTCCCTGCATGGATGCCCTCAGTGAGGTTGTGTCTACATTACAAGGGTATTTCAAAATAAGTTAGTTCGGAATAATAACTCCAGAAATAAGTATTTTGAAGCAGCAGGCCTAGGGAGGAATAGCTCAGTGGTTTGAGCATTGACCTTCTAAACCTAGTGTTGTGAGTTTGATCCTTGAGGGGGTCATTTAGGGATCTGGGGCAGATCAGTCAGGAATGCTATTTAGTCCTCCTGTGAAGGCAGCAGATTAGCTTTCATGACCTTTTAAGGTCCCTTCCAGTCCTATGAGATAGGTATATCACACCACTGGGAAGCCTCAAAATTAGTCTGAGGTAGGCTCCCCTAATGTAGACAGTCTACCTTGAGTTAGAAGCACTGCGGAGTAATTACTTTGAATGGCCCTGGGGAGGAGCTACTTCAAAATAGCAGCAGTGGAGCATCCACACTTCAGCTATTCCAAAATAGCAATTTTGAAATAGGCGCTATTCCACCTGAAATGAGGGTCTATTATTCCAGAATAAGAAACCTGTTATTTCAAAATAATTTTGAAATAACAGACTTGCTGGGTGGATGTTTACTTTGTTATTTCAAAATAATGCTGTGGTGTAAATGTGCCTTGAGAGAGCATAAGGATTCTCCTTCTCTTTGGTACCCTTTTACATGCTGATCTGACAGTAATTTTCCTGACTTTCAGTGGCACTTAACCTCTTAAATCCCTAAGGGTATTTTTATACTTCAATGTAAGCTTATGGTTAGTAAAACTTGAGTTGGCAGTCCCTGCATTATTTAAGCTAGGACTTGAGCATCTACAACTTAGGTTAGGAATTCTTGAACCCATGGCTTCGGCATGTGCACTGCATTTTTCAGACCAGAGTCCAACCATTCATATTCTAGACTTTATAGAGCCCTCCCAAATTGTGGATGATCTAGCCCTTTGTTCATGGTTCAAAGAGGAAAAAATAACTGTCCACCAAACATACCTGTCAAAAGGAATAAGAATGTCAGCCCATGTGATTGTGGAATACTTTTTGAGGACTCCCAAAGTATAAATGCAGTGGGATTGTGTCTACACTGCAAAGCAATAATGCTTGAATCCTTGGTCCTAGCTTGACTCAGACTCACCTCTTCCATCCTCATCATGTCTGGAGATCCTGGGATCCAGTACAATTTGTGTATACATGGAAAGAACATATATTTGAGCTTGTGTTTGAACCCTGGGCTTATATTGCACTGTAGACATAAGCTTAGATGCTTTTGAAAATGTTGAGCTCTTCTGAATGCAAGGGATGTTCTTGGTTTGCTCTGCTATGGGTGCTGAGCTGGCTGCCACTAAGTGCTGAAGGGGAAAGGGAGTTGTGGTCTTACTCCCATATGCATTCACCTTCAAACCTGACTTGTCATGGGTTTCCAAAGTTGTAGTCATGGCCCCTCTGTATGCTAAGAAACTCAAGATGTATTGTGGTTCTCTAAATTCTCCATCAGGGCAGAGGCCTAAACCTTAATAGGCATGATTGAGTCTGTAATTTGATTCTGGAATTTCTGTTCTGACGGGAGATTTAGAGAATCACAATACTTCTGGAGTTCCTTAGTGTTTGTATATGTACACATACACACACACATATATGGTCTAGCCTTGTATTAAATAAATATTTTGTATACTTTACTTGTAAATTGAATTCCCTGAACAAATTTAATTGCAAAACCTATATGATTAATAATGTCTGTTAAAGGAAAATTAAAACCCATCAGTTTATATCTCACTCCTCCCAAAAAATGCATTAGCATGGCTAATTCATTACTCCTAAAAGCATCATTATATAAACACAATGGATTTGTATCCAAAAAGCATTTGTTGTGAGGGAATATTTTCATTACACTGTTAAATTATGTACACTGACAGCCACATAGAGTTCAGTTTATTATATAGTTTTATTGTCAAAACAGAAATGGTATATGATGTTATGTACTTGATGGCTTGATGTTAAGTACTTCATGTTCAGTACTTAGTTTAATAATTACAGCATTTAAACTTTTAACACAGCTTCTATTCCTGGAATGAAATCAAAATATTGTTTCACTTTCTTTTTCTAAGGATTGTAATAGGAGATGCACAGCTAATTCAGGAACAGTATCAGGATTTTTTTCTCGTGTAGTACATTGTGAAATGAGTTGGTGATCTCATTGGGGTTGGGTGGCACCACCCTTTCTGTAAATAGGTTTCTACTCTGGAGACTTAGAACACCTGGGTTTTATTATTGGCTCTGCGGCTTACCTGCTATGTGACTTTAGGCAAGTCATTTCACCTTTTTACTTTTTCTCCTGCCCTTTGTCTTCTCAAACTGGCTTATAAACTTTTCAGATAATATCTTTTGGTGTGTATTTGTAAAGTGTGTAGAACCAATGGGAATCCATCTGACCTGGATCCTACAGGCCCTACTTCTTACAAAAGAATGGGTGATCCAGGGGCAGCTGGAGTGAATGGGCATCTTTACTGCAGATACTCATTTCATCTTGGACCCCAAAACCCTTGTTCGAATGAGCATCGAATAAACCATGTGTACACTCTTTCATTCAAGTTATTATGTAAATACATTTATCTATTACATCTCCCCTTAACCCTTAAATTAGTAATATGAACACCCATTTAATGATACTAATGACCACATGATGAATATACCTGCCCTGTTTAGTGTTTATAGCTGTTTCAGCTGAAGCATGCAGTTTTTACATTACAAACCTTTTGAGGCAGCAGCTTTGGGGCACAGGGGACAGAGGAGGAGGTGGGGAGGAGAAGAGAGAGAGAGAGAAGGAACTGTAACCCTAAATATATTTCAGAATGAGTGGGAAAGGATGGGAGAAAGGGAAGATCGTATGGAGTTATACACAGTAGCATTCATTAGAAGTTACATTCTTGGTGCAGATGTGGGCTTATCTATGCAAGATAAGAAGGGAGGAAGAAAACATGTCTATAAATCCATAGGGACACTGTCTGCCCATTCTGTACCCCTATCACCATGGTAACAATTACTCAGACATCTTATTTAACCTTTCCATATCCCAACACTACTGTGATACAAATGATTGCTTTTAAACAAACAGTACAGTTGATGACAATCACATTGCGGTCTAACCATCTTTCATTGGCACTAAAGTCACTTTAAAAAAATGTAGTGATTTGGGAAGGGGAGGCAAAAGGACAAGGCAGAAAACTTCAATGAAAATAAGGGGGTAGATTTTAAAATGAAATGTGGAGAGAGGTAAATGGGCAATATCCATCATGACATTTCTTTGCTGGAAAAGAGAAAAAAAGAGTGCCAAGCACTTGCTGGATACTGAAAACTTAAAGAACCCTGGCTACAAAATGAAGGCATTATGGAAGCAAATAAGAATAAGAAATATAAGAATTTGCTAGATTTTCTTGGGGAAGTTTTTGTGGAGTTTCTGGGCTGTGCTTCTATTTAGAAGTTGACTCATCCCTTTCCAGGGGCACAATCAGAATTTTTCCAAGGAGTGGGTCCAGTTTATTGGCCATGCTCTTGCAAATCCATCTTTCTTTCTGGAGATGGCTATGTAAACTGACTTTGAAGAGCAGAATTATTATGTTATCATTTGGAATACATCTGAGGGTCACCCCATTCAAAAACCACTGACCAAATATAGCAATGATCCATCATAGTGGTAGTATAATTTACTGAGCAGGTGAGAACTGGGGATATGTCTAGAATACATGGCTCCATTAATGGAGCCATGTAAACTAGTTTACCCGGCATAGGCAAAGAAGCCTAAATAAACATGGCCACCGCGCTGTGCTGATGATCAGCTGATTCGGCACAGCGTGGCAGTCTAGACGCAGATCTGTCAGCTGGGGAAATGTTTGCTGACCGATCCCTTATGCCTCGTGAAACGAGGTTTACAGGATTGGTCGGCAAAGTCTTCCCCAGCTGACAGATAAGAACATAAGAATGGCCGTACTGGGTCAGACCAAAGGTCCATCTAGCCCAGTAGCCTGTCTGCCAACAGTAGCCAACGCCAGGTACTCCAGAGGGGGTGGACCGAATACAAAGATCAAGCGATTTGTCTCCTGCCATCCTTCTCCAGCCTCTGACAAACAGAGGCCAAGGACACCATCCCTACCCCCTGGCTAATAGCCTTTTATTCTAGATCCGTGTCTAGACTACCGCACTGTGTCAGATCAGATGATTGTCGGCACAGAGCAGCAGCCATGTTTATTTTAATGAAGGAGGGATTATTTAAATCTCTGCTTCTTTGCCTATGCCGGGAAAACTAGTTTACATGGCTCCGTCAATGGATCCATGTAGTGTAGACATACCCTGAGGCAAGAAGAGCTGGAGTGTCACATCATGATAATAAGTTATTTAACTGGAGATAAAATAATTGGTTGTCTAAAATAAGGACTTTACTTAAATGGGAACAAACAGAACTTGATTCTACATGCCTATGATAATGTTAAATATGTTAAGAATTAATATAATAAATATAATAGTTTGAATACACAAATTATAACCTACTACTAACTGTACTTAACCAAGTATAAATCTCTAAGAGTATAAATCTATATCTATTTCTGTATGCCAAAGCATGGCTACTTAACTAGGTGATAGTCTACTTGACTTTGTTGACCCCTAACTTGGACATTTGTCTGTCTTTTGTTACTGAAAAACTGATTTGGGCATGTTTTTCTGGACTTGGGACAGTTTACAGCAATGTGTTTACCTAAAAATCCTATAAATTTACATACATTATTGACACACATTTTATTATAACAATAATATTCAGTAGATTATGATTTTAGTCCAATTATACCTCACAAGTCATGCTTTGTACAAACTCTGTCATAGTCTTGTAAAGGTGGTGAATGGTATAGACTGCCACATTATGTCTGTTCTGGATCTCTGAGACCATATAAATCAATTTCAGGATATAACTGAATCCAATGTTCAGGAACTCTCAGAAATACACCACCAAACACCAAACTATGGAACTCTTCTCTGCATGTCTGTCTGTCTCCTGTCCAAACTCAGCCTCTTTGCTCATTCTTGGTTTCTCTCAATCCTGATATTCCCATGTCCATCAAGCAGTCACCTTCCCAGCAACCGTCTCTCTCAGTTTACTCTCTGACTCTCCATTTCTTTCTCTCCTGACAAAAAGTTCCACAAGTTGATTGTGAAAAAATAATTTATTTTGTTTTTTTTATATCTATTGCCTATACATTTAATTGGGTTGGCTTCTTGTGTTATGTTAGTGAGGGAATAAATAACATTTCCTTATTCTATTTTTCCTCACCGTTCATGATGTTCTAGACCTCTAACAGATCCCCTCACCCTCTAGTCATTTTTTTCCAAGCTGAAAAGTTCCAATCTTGCTAATCTCTCCTCATATGTAAATAGTCCCTTATCCCTAATAATTTTTGTTACCCTTTCTGTACCCTTTTCAAACAATATATCTTTTTTAGATTGGTTGACCAGATCTACATATAGTATTCAAGATGTAGGCATACAATGACTTTATGTAGAGTCAATATGGTATTTTGTCTTATTATCTATTCCTTTCCTAATGATTCCCATTAGCTTTTTAGTTTTTAGACTGCCACTGCACATTGAACAAATGTTTTTAGGGAACTATCCACAATGATTCCAAGATCTCTTTCTTGAGTGGGAACAGCTATTTTATATCTATAAGGAATATATTTTTCCATGTGTATTACTTTGCACTTATCAACACTGAATTCCATCTTTGTGTTGTCTAATCACCCAATTTTGTGAAATCTCTTGGTAGCTCATTGCAATCATTTTTGGATTAGACCCTGTTCATCCTCTCCTTCCCAAGAGCTCAAGTATCAAAGCTTTCCTTTTGCTTCAGGAAAACATTCTGACCCCACTTTCTCATAGCAACCTCAGTCTTCACTTTGGGTACGTCTACACTACAGCGCTAGTTCGAACTAACTTAGTTCGAATTAGTTAATTCGAACTAAGCTAGTTCGAACTAACGCATCTAGAACTAAAAACTAGTTCGAACTAGCGTTTTGCTAGTTCGAACTAGTAAGTCCACATTGAGTGGACTCTGAACAGGGCTTAATGATGGCCAGAAGCAGTGCCGGCAGGGCATAAAAGGAGGACTTAGAGCATGGAGATACTGTCTCAGGCTAGCCGAGGGCTGCGCTTAAAGGGTCCCGACCCCCACCCCGGACACACAGTTCTAAGGGGTGCCCCGCTTGCAAAGAAGTTCTGGCTTGGAGTGCCCTGAGTGCCCACACTGGGCACATCACACCACTCGGCCATCAGCCCGGCTGCACTTGCCGCAGGCTGCCATCTGGGGAGAGGGAGTAATTGGGGGGCTGCAGGAGAGCTTCCACCCCCAGAAGCCCGCAGAGCCAGCCCAGTCCTCCCCATCGGGGGCTCGTACCCCATTCCTCCCTCACCTCCTTCCACTTGCCCTTCCCTAGCCCCCCTTCTTCTTGATGTACAAAATAAAGATAACGTTTCTTCCAACATTGACTCTGTCTTTATTGAAAAAAACTGGGGGAGACTGGGAAAAGGAGGTGGGAGAGGGGAAGAGAAAGGCTGGGAGAGGGGAGGGCAACTAACATGATCAGGGGTTGGGAACAGGTCCCAGATGAAGAGAGGCTACAGAGACTGGGACTGTTCAGCTTAGAAAAGAGGAGACGGAGGGGGGACAGGATAGAGGTCTGTAAAAGCAGGGGTTGGGTGGAGAGGGTGCATTCAGAAAAGTTCTTCATGAGTTCCCATAAAGAAGGACTAGAGGACACCAAAGGAAAGGAATGGGTAGCAGGCTTGAAACTAGTAAGAGAAAGTTGTTCTTCTTGACAAAGCAAATAGTTAACCTGTGGAACTCCTTGCTGCAGGAGGCTGTGAAGGCTACAACTAGAACAGAGTTTAAAGGAAAGTGAGATCAAGTCATGGAGGTTGGGTCCATGGAGTCCTATTAGCCAGAGGGTAGGAGTGGTGTCCCTGCCCAAAGTTTGTGGAAGGCTGGAGAGGGATGGCACGAGACAAATGGCTTGGTCATTGTCTTCGGTCCATCCCCTCCAGGGTCCCTAGGGTTGGCCGCTGTGGGCAGACAGGCTACTGGGCTAGATGGACCTTTGGTCTGACCCAGGACGGCCATTGTAAGCTCAGGGCTCAGTGTCGGGGGTCTCAGTGGACCCCCTTGATTTTCATGCACACCTGCTCCTGGGTGGCCAGGCTGGCAGCTCTCCTGCCCTAGACGGCCACTTTCCTGTGCCTAGTGCGGAGATCGTGGACGAGGTCCACGATGTCCGCACTAGCCCAGGAAGGTGCCCGCCTCTTGCGGTCCAGGGCAAGCTCCCGGGAGCCGCCAGCCTGGTCCCGGCAAGAGGGGGTGGGCTGGGGGGCATCGGGTGGGTGGCTCTGTGCCGTGCCAGGTGCAGGGTCTGCTAGCTGGGTGCTGGCAGGCTTGCACCTGGCACGGGCACCGTAGCCAGCCCGTGCCCCTTTAAGGGGTCCGGGGCCGGGAGGGGGGCAGTAGAGTTTCCCTGGTGTTGGCCAGAGTGGCCACCAGGGAAACCTGGGGAGGGCTAGCCTCCCACTAGTTCGAACTAAAGGGCTACACAGCCCTTAGTTCGAACTAGCTAGTTCGAACTAGGCGTTAGTCCTCGTAAAATGAGGTTTACCTAGTTCGAACTAAGCGCTCCGCTAGTTCGATTCAAATTCGAACTAGCGGAGCGCTAGTGTAGCGCATAGGAAAGTTAGTTCGAACTAACGTCCGTTAGTTCGAACTAACTTTCTAGTGTAGACATACCCTTTTATCTTCTAGTTGGGAATTAGAGCTAATCAGAGCTTCTGTTTAGCTGCGGCTGCTCAGCCCCAACACCTGCCTGTTGGGCTGTTCCTTCAGACAAGGCTTGATGCTCCCTTTTTTTTCCCCACAAGTGCTTGAAGGGGAAGATTGCCTTATTACAGCCTTCATAGCACTTTTAGCTAAGGGAACCCAGGAACCCTGCCGAGCATTTATTTTCCACATTGCAGGGGCAGCTGAAACCTTGAGGAGCTGTTAAATTGTAAGATCAGAGAAAATGGAAAAGATAGGTGGGAACCTGTTCTGTTCCTAATCTCCACGTTGTAAGAGAAATAGGAAAGTTACAGACCCAGTGGCGCTTCTAGTTGAATTTGTCAAACTATAATGTATGATATTAACTGTTAACTGTTAACAAGAACAGTTGCGCAAGAGGGCTTATCCCTGAGTGGGAGCCTCAGAGTATTTGCTCAAGAAGCACTGATATTATACATTAGAACGTCAGTGTTCTTGTGCAAGTACTCATGGACAGTGTAGACAGGTGGCAAGATTTTGCGCAAAAGTGGCTGCTTTTGTGCAAAATCTTGCCAATGTAGACATAGCCAAGGTGTTCAGATTCATCACATGCAAGAGGTACAAATACAAGAACCATTGACTCAGAATATATAGATCCAGACACACTTGAAGCTGAATTTTTATAGTTAATTAATATAATCTCTGCAAGGAGGAAACTTTACTTTTATTTTATTAAATAAAGCACATGATTAAACTACCTTGAACTCAGACACAGCAAGGAACACCTAATAAAAGAATAATAAATAAGCAGGCAGATATTTGTAGTTGGGGTATAAAAGAAACATATAGCTCCAGACCTTTAATAACCAGCAATTTTCTTTGCTACAGAAAAGTAGTTAAGTGCCTAATTTGGGGGAAGGGGGGGAGAGCATAAAGAAGTATTCATAGATGATGAATATCCTTCTTTGTCCTCATTTTAACTATTCTTAATAAGAAACAGTTAGTATCATACATTATAGTTTGACAATAATATCAACTAGAAGCACCACAGGGTCCATAACTTTCCTATTTCTCTTACAACGAGGAGATTAGGAACAGAACAAGTTCCCACCTATCTTTTGCATTTTCTCTGATCTTACAATTTAACAGCTCTGCAAGGTTTCAGCTGCCCCTGCAATGTGGAACTTAAATGCTCGGCAGGGTTCCTGGGTTCCCTTAGCTAAAAGTGCTATAAAGGCTGAAACAAGGCAATCTTCCCCTTCAAGCACCTGTGGGGGAAAAAAGGGAGCATCAAGCCTCGTCTGAAGGAACAGCCCAACAGGCAGGTGTGGAGGCTGAGCAGCTAACAGAAGCTCTGATTAGCTTTAATTCCCAACTAGAAGATAAAAGTGAAGACTGAGGTTGCTATGAGAAAATGGGGTCAGAATGTTTTCCTGAAGCAAAAGGAAAGCTTTGATACTTGAGCTCCTTGGAAGGAGAGGCTGCTACAGGTCAGGACAATCACTGTTCCCTATTTTAAGGGTGTAGCAGAGGACTAAAAGAGCCTAGATAAAAGGTAAAAGTGGAACTGGGCATTGCTGACCATTTTGCCCCCTAACCCTCTCCCTCCTCTTAGAATATAATCATTAGGTTATGCAAACCAATTTCTTTCTTCCCATCCCATTGTGCAGAAGTGGAGTCTTGCAGATTTCAAGGGCTGGGTTGTCATTTCTCATCTGTTTTACTTCTCCTTATACAAAAATTCATAAAATGTCTCACTACACCAAGTGACAAAACTGACCTTTTTAAAACTAGGTCTATTTCCCAGACTTAGTGTTATCTGACTGCTTATGGAGATGTGATCAAAATTTTAAGTTGAGGTACTCCAACCTTTTGTGTTTCTACAAAATGTGAAGGCTATTTCAAAACATCTGTATTAATAGTTGGAGCAACTGCCTTCAAATTGTGCAAAAAACTTATAAGTAGTCTCTGAAAGCTATCATAAAAATAATTTTTGGGTGCAAAACAAAAAGAGATGGAACATAGTGGTTTGTACCAGAATCCTGCTTGATTAATTATGATCAGTGTTCCCTCTAAGGCGCATGACTGTGTGACCACACACAGAGAATTCTAAGCCCACCCACCTCCTTTGCAGAGCTGTGCAACAGTTGGACCTGGAAGGTGAGTGGCATGACTGCTCTCACAGCCAGGGCCATGTGGCAGGTGGGGTCGGGGATGGGCATGGGTTCGGGCCTGCCTTGTGGGGCAGCTGGTCTGGTGGCTGGGGCTGCATTGTGAGCCAGCTGCTCCAGTTGCCACCAGGGTTGAGGCTGTGTTGGGGAGGGTGGCTGCTGCCAGTGTTTGGGGCTGCATGGTGGGAGGGCAGGTTGCTGTCACTGAGGTTTACAGCTGGTTGGTTGGTTGGTGGGTGGGTTGCTGCCATTGGGTTTTGTGGACACGGGTGACTGCTTGTGACCATGGGTTGGGACCACATAGCAGGGGCAGCTGCTGCCACTGAGGGGGGTATGGCCACATGGCAAATGGGCCTGCTGCCACTTGAGTTTGCAGCTGCATGGTAGGTGGGCTGATTGTTGACATGGGGGGCAGGGTCGAGTGTTTGCTGCTACACATATTCTGTACTGGTGAGGGCAACCCTGAGTACCTAGTGCTCCTGGTACCCCCAGGGCTTCCCCTGACTCCCACCAGCACAAACACTGCTTCTATTGCCATTGCTGGATATGCACCATCTTCTCCTCCTCCTCCACACTGTTGCTCAAGCCTGCAGGTGGTAAAGTGCTCGTTATCTCTACAGCATGTGAGTGACTCAGGATGGTTCTTACTGTGGCTAATGAGGATCTCAAACTGAGGCAAACCTTAGTGGGGCTGCAAAGAGTTCTAGTGAGAAGCTGCCGGTGTGTTTTGGGGAGAAGTGATAGCTCTTTAGAGGTTCAAGCTTCTCCCACCAACACACAGATGAGCCAGCAAACCAGCTGAGCAACATAAACAACCCTGCCCTGCTAGTTACCTTAGAAGGGTGATTGTCACATTCTTTGAACTGCAGGTTAGGCATCAAGCATGTCTTGTACGGATCTTCCTCTCGTCCCCAGAGCTTTTGGCTCAGGTCAGCACATGCCCAGCTCCGTCACACTCACGACTTTCATCTTGCTTCTCACTGAGGGCAAAACGAGACACACACAGGGTGAAATTTGGAAAGATGAGTTTCAGTTGATGGACCTCTCAGATAATAGCTGCTGCGGCTGGAAATGCAGCAGGGGTGGGTGTTGTAGCAGATGAATTAAACTAAACAGTTCTTTGAAGAATTTACAAGGGGATTCTAATAAATGTATAGCTTGGATTCTGCAGAAAAGTACAGGAAACAGAGTCAGGGTTTCCATTGACTTGCTGGGTCACCTAGGGCAAGTTACAGAACCTTCCCAGCCTCCAGTTTCTCCTCTCCACTTCCCCCTCCTCTAGCCCAGGGGCAGCAAAGTGTGACTGCGGGAGGGTGGGGAGGAGAACCTGGCACAATTTGCTATGACTGTGACAGGGCATAAGCCCAAGAGAACAGCATGAGAAAGTGCAGGGGCAGCAAACCTTTATGGAACATTAATGTCCTGTCACCGTTTGTTACCATTGTGAAATCTCCATTGTAAATGTGGACATGGCTAGAGAGAGGTATTTTTCAAAATATAAAACCATTAGTATTGTAACAAGATAAATAACTAAGAACATCTTAAATTTAATTTCAACAATTTTTGAAGGACAGGTACCGGAACCTATTTCTAGATACAGTTAACACATTTTTTCCTCTACTGAAATGTACAGTAACATTATTCTACTCTACTTCTCCTTTATAGTTCAGCAGGGCTCTTGTACATTTCAAAGGAAGCTGGCAGGGAGCACAGGACCAGTGGGGGACTCCCCCGCTGGCTCCATACTCCCTGCTGTGCCTGAGCAGTGCGGCTCTTCTACATTTCAAAAGTAGAAGCCCCGCAGGGAGCTCAGGGCCAGCAGGGGAATCCTTCTGGCCCCATGGTCCCTGTGGCGCCTGAGCCTTTGAATTTCAAAAGCAGAATTGCAGCATAACCAGTGTGAGTGGAGAGTGCTTCAGTCCCCGCTCAAGTTATTTCCCACTGTGCCTCTACCTCTCCTGTCCCCCCACTCTCCGTAGTGACGGTGCTGGGGGGATAGGGTTTTTAAGCCTGCTCCCCCCAGCACCAGCTCCTGCTCCCTCACTTGCAGCCTCTCTCTGATAGAGGCAGCAAGGGGGGGGCAACTAGTTGTATCATTAGTTGACTAGTTTATGCTTATTGAATAGTTGAGTAGTCACTTACATCCCTAATTAGAAGGAAACCAAAATACTTGTCTTAACAAAATAATTTGGCAATGTACATTTTAGTGAAATATCTGAGCATATTTCCAAGTCTGTTGGCATACTGTACTTATTGCTTTTCTTGTGCTTTCGAAAGAGTATTACCAATTGAATCTTTCTAGTCCAGTTATGACCTCCCTGATATTCTCTTAGCAGCATTCTACTATATATAAAGAGATTCTGTAAAGTCAGGCAATATGGGTTAATGTTTGTTAAACAACATTTACAAATATTGTTTATTCTTTCACAGTGCACTGTGTATCCTTAGAAGCCTCAGAATACAGATAAAACAATGAATAATAGGCTTGATTCTGTCGTGCCCTAGAACTATTTTGCATGCTAGTGGCACAAAGGTACCCTAAAGACAGTGATCTCACTTCCCTATTTGGGTCTTATCCCCAATGTAGGTAGGGGACGTCTTATCTTGATTAGGGCTGATGAAATGGTGCTGTGGTCTCCCGCCCTCAAAGCTCCTGGGATAGAAGCATTCTGGAAAAAACTAGAGCAGTGCTGCAGTGTGCTTATTCTTGGCCTCCTATGACTTATGGAACTGTGGACAGTGCAGATTTGGAGCAGCCTTGAGGCTAATCTAACATACTGAAAAATTTGCAGTATTAATTTTCTTTTTATATGACTTGATATTAAATAAACATGTAAAGTCATGCACCGTGTTAATTATACCTTGTTTTAGTATTCTTTCTTCCACAACATTTTAAAATATTTGTTAATAAGTTGGGGGCCATTGTGGCATACATCTGAAGAAGTGCACATATTCTCAATATTGGTGCACAAGACAAAACCCACTCTGCTCATGGATGGAAATTCTTAGCGGGAATAGTGACTCTGATACTGAGCTGCTATGGAGTAGCTATGTATTCAGAGTACTTTTTAATGACTTCTAACTCAAAAACAGCTTGACAGATTTAACTTCATAGTTTGCAGAAAATAAACACATTTGGGTGCTATTATGTAACAAATGCATTATTACTATGCATGTGGCAATCTGCATAATCCATCCAAATCTTAGTTGCTAGGATTAGCTATTGCTAATCCCTCTCTCTGCTTCCCCCCTGTTGGCTTCCCTTTTGCTATTGCATCAAGCATAAACTGCCTGCATTCACATTTAAAGCCCTTTTTGGCCTATCCCTGCCCAACCTATCATGTCTTATATGGTATGAGACATTGACTATCACCTACTCTTTGCCAGCAACGTCAGCCTATGTTGCCTGATTGCTGGAAAATGTGACAAGCACTTTTATTCATTCTCTCATGCTGCTGCTTGTGCCTTAAAATAATACATCACAAAAATCTGCAAACATTCCCTTCTTAAAACTCTCTTCTGCTTAGATGATGATAAACCTCTTGATAATAGCTAGACAGCTGATGTGTTGGTGATTCCGGTTCTTCACGTTGATTAATCCGATTATCTTGTTCCTCTCTTTTCTTTTTAAATTACCTCTTTCACTCTAGTTTGAGAAAAGCACCTACTGGGTATGTTCTTCAAGATTTTCTTGTTTATAGAAGAGATGAGACATTCTCATGCATATACATAGTGATAGTTCAACTCCAAAACAGATATTATAGGAGGAATACTCAGTCGTGAAAAGCCTTGCATGATTTCTGTAAAGTTCTGAGTGTTCACAGCTCCCATTCCAGCTATTGATTAATACCAGAATGTTCCAAATTTGAAAATTTAAATTTTAATGCTGGAATTTATAAAAGATATTGAATTATTCAGGTTCAGAATTACTTTTCAGTTAAAATATGCTATAGCATGGAAGATTTCTTTCTGTTAACATGTTACCTAATAATGCGCGGCAGATCTGTAGTGACTCATCACTCAAATATTGCAGAAACTCAGGGACTCTGACTAATGTCCTAAGCAGAACCTGTGGGTTACTCAACCCCTAGGCATACTACAGCAACCTGTCCCTGAGCAAGGCCTAGATCAGATGACTGTGGTTCCCGCCTAACCCAGGACTTTCACTGATCCTAACAGAGCTGAAAGTTAGTTTGTGCAACCAGGCTAGATTAACATTTTGTGGGCCCCAATGTAGTAATTATAGGCCCTTTCAAGTATGGGCATGGTGTAAAAATGTTCTAGCATATCCAGTATTGAGTCTTAGAGGCATTTTTCATTTTGATCCCACACCTCTGCAAGATTGTATGTGCTGCTCTACACAGCTTCCTCAACTGCTAGTTTTTCTCACTGAGCTGCACATCCATGTGGGTTTACTAATGTTCACAGTGAGCACAAATTTCACAGTAATCAGAGGCTACTCCCCACAGATTTATTTCTTTCCTTATCCAGACATTCTACAGCCATGTCTCTAGGAGCACCCTATTTCACCAGTCACTGTATGTAATCCTGGGTTTAGATCAATAAAGTTCCACAGCCAGCAGCTACTTGATCAATTGTGACAAATCTCAGCACAGCAGTCAGTAAAGTTCGTGCGATTGGGGGATATCTGGATCCATGTTGTAAGACTGTCCTATGCAATGAGGAACAGTTGAGATGCCTTTGTTGTTGTTTTGTTCTACTCTTTGTTTCTGTGGGGAAATTGCCAATGTAATAGTACTGCCTTTAAAATAAAAACCATAAAAAATACCCCACGGTAGCTTCAGTTGAAATTAGCAACTCCAGTCCCAGTTAGCACTGGGAAAATGCCAACATTTATTGCTCAATTTTATCTTTTTCTACAATAAATTACCATGGATCAGTATTTGATTTTGGAGAAATGATGTAACATCAGAAATTATGTAACCTGAACACTTGTGTGCAAATCTGGACTATGTGTGAGTATTAGATAAATATGGTAAAGAAAATTCCATTTCTGCTTCCATGGCTGTGGAAATAGTCAAATCCTTCCGTGTGCCTGGTATAGGAGCTAAAGCTGCTCAGGCCTTCTAGTAGAGCCTTCCCTCTCTTAAACTTACCATATTAACCTCTCCTTGCTAGGCTTCAGAGGGGGACATATTGTCCAGTCAGCCCACTATCATCCCCAGTCTAGTCTGGGGAAGGCTTCTTAGGGTGAGATTTGAGCCAAAGCCACCTATTCCCCTGTGCACATATGTTCCCCACTCATAGCATCATCTCCTTCCAGCAACACATTCAGAACAAGCTGCCATGCATGACTTCCCTCAATTCACCCCCAATTCATCCCCTTCCCTTTCTTGGTCACTAGCAACAGGAGAATGCTGGGAAATGTAGTTACCTTGGCTTTCCCAAGAGTGCTCTGCTCAGCACAGTTGGGTGGAAGGGAGAGAAACTGGGTCCTTACGAGTTTGGGTGTGGTGCCAGGAAATGGCTGGTCCAGCGATAAATCTGACACTGTGTGCAACAACATTACTCAGCCAGAAACTCTCTTGTTGCCTTAGTATTAGACCTTCTAGGATTACACTCTGCTCTTTCCTATTACTATCCCCACCCTTGCCTGAACCTTGTTCTAGCTCCTTTCAACCTTGCCCATGCCCTATCTTGATCTTGTTCCTTCAGTAAGAACATAAGAACAGCCACACTGGGTCAGACCAAAGGTCCATCTAGCCCAGTATCCTGTCTGCCAACAGTGACCAACACCAGATGCCGCAGACGGAGGGATCACTATAGGTAATCCTCATGTGATCCCTCCCCTGTCACCCACTTCCAGGGAAATAGAGACCAGGGATACCATTCCAACCCATCGTGGCTAATAGCCATTGATGGACCTAACCTCCATGAATCTATCTAGCTCTTTTTTGAACCCTGATAAAGTTCTAGCCTTCACCGCATCCTCTGGCAAGGAGCTTCACAGGTTAACTGTGCACTGAGTGAAGAAAAACTTCCTTTTGTTTGTTTTAAACCTGATGCCTAGTAATTTAATTTGTTGACCCCTAGTTCTTATATTGTAGGAATAAGTAAATAACTTTTCCTTACTCACTTATTCCATACCAGTCATGATTTTATAGACCTCTATCATATCCCCCCATTTAGTCTCCTCTTTTTTAGGTTGAAAAATCTAAGTCTTTTTAATCTCTCTTCATATGGGACCTATTCCAAACCCCTAATCATTTTTGTTGCCCTTTTCTGAACCTTTTCCTTTGCTGATTCCAACCTGGATTTGACTTTTAGCCTTTTTCTGACTCTAACGACAACCCAGATTTAGCATGTCTGTGGACTCTGACCTTCATTCTGCCCCAGGGCCTGTCAATAGCACTGTCTTCAGTCTTGTCCTGACCCTATGTCTGGTTTGACTACCACGCCAATCACCATGCCTGACCACCTATAATCCAGGACCTGGCAGCAAAGGCCTCATGTCTCGCTCCCTGAAACAATATAATAATTGTTTTTAAAGGATGGGTAGGTGGCTTAGTGAAATTGATCCAGTGGTATTACTTTAAGGATTGATTCTGAAACCGAGGAATGTTGTTTTATATAATTGTCCTTGACTCCTTTGTTGAGCATCAAGCTGTTTGTTTTCTAACTTGATTTGCTTATCTCCTGTCCCATCTTTTTTCAATTTACTTCTGTCGGGTAGTCCTAAAGCCAACCTTATAAGTGTAAATTAAAACATAATTCATTCTTCTGAATTTATGTTCCAAGTTATGCAGAACAGAGAACCAGGACTGACTTACTCTGTCTTTAGTTTGCCATCAGCATTTTACCAGTTACATACACATTTTACATTGCTCAACTTCAGCTTCCTGCTATCAGGAAAAGTATACTCTGATTTGGAAACAATCTTCGCAGTGTCTGTGTGCCATTTTTTTATTAGGCAAAGGACATCAGTCAGATGTGATACGGCAGTTATGTCAAGTTGGCATGTCGCTCAGGTTTAGCCCTTCACAGCAACAGAAAGTGACAACTTATGTCTATCCACTAGAATGCAATCATGTAATTTCTCAGTAACACATGTCAGCAGAGTATAAATTAGCTTTGCTTTTCCTAGCTGAAAATAGGTGAAAATCCTTTCACATTTTCTGTGGGCTGGGAACTTTCTTTCTGAGCTGGAGTTTGGTGGGAGGAGGTGTTAGGTATGCTGAACACTGCTGGCTTATGAGACTCATGCCATTTGTCAGCCTCATTTTCTGTGTAACAAGTAACAAGATGAAATGAAAAAAATGATGCTTCATGGCAAAGTTCAACGTAATAAAAAGTTTCGTTCATCTGGGAATGTAGCCATCAATTCGTATAGTGGCTCTTTTAGTAGGAAAAAATCATAATGAATTGTCTAGCATTGAAATTATGTGCACATTTTATATTTCTAATTTTCATCATTTATCCAAATCAGAAGGATGAAATTGTGTAACAATGGAGCACAAAAGGCCCAATTATCTTTCAACAGACAGAATTGTATGAGTGATGGCACATGCAAACTCTCCTTTTCATACTCTTATAGCTAGTTAAGTATGCATTTAGCATGTGTGTTTTTGCGCATGCCTAGGAAGAGGAAGAAATAGATCTAAATTTGCACATCCAAATGGGCATACGTTCACCTCAAATGGCAGTGACCCTTCTCAAGTTGTAATGTATCTACTCTTTGCTTGCTGGTTAATGGAGGCTCTGGACCAACTCCAGAGATGGTCACCAAAAGAAGGTTTGACAGAGTTGAATAGGGAGAGACAACAATATATCATTCTGGAAATGTTTTATTTCCCCTTAATTGTGATGAGCCATTGCGAAAAAGATGACTAAATCCCTGTCTTTCCCTTGCTGGGACACTGGTAATCCTTGCATGCTTAATCCTGGATTAATTCTTGAGCTTGTCAACTTTACTGGAGAGCCTCATATTGTCCTTGATGAGCATTATAATTATGTTACCATGTGCCAAAACCCATATTTTCCACCTCATTGACATTTTGCTCCTGAATGTTCATATGCCTTGAATATTCTTTGACTATTTCCTTAACTGCTTACACGGACTCCTGTGAGCCATCTACTTGCATGTGAAGGCTAATCATCTAGAAATGGAGCTTTTCCCTTTTTAGCAAAATAATTTCGTCTTCAAACTATGAGCAAAATACTTCACTCATTTCCACAGGCTTCAATCCAATATTAGCTATGTTGGGTCTACAGGGCTAATAGCAGTAAAACATTTTTTAATCACCACTGTAAAAAAAAAAAATCACTGAATACAATAGGGAGAAAATCAGTTGAGTAAAAAGGTTATTTTTACATGTTTTTTCCAGGGGCAAATAAACTCATATTTTAAGTATATCAGAGGGATTGTGATTGACCATTCTTTGGTGGTAGAGCTTCCTTTCATCCCAACACATACACACAATTCCTGAGATTAAGAATACTTGTTTGCTTTAATTCTAAATGATATAAGCAAGTTAGCATCTCTCTTTGCATTTCTTGGGAATGTCCATAATGCTGATTTCTCATGTCAATTAAATTATTAACTATGGACAATCTGTCTAGCAATTCTAGCAAATGACTCTCGGTCTCATCTTCTCAGAAGTACTGAGCGAGCAAAATTGAAGTTGAAAATTAGCGAGTTGTGGAAGCTCAGCACCTCTTAAAACCAAGTGAGCTGTCATTTGCTAGGGGAATCAGACAGGCTATTCATTGCAAACAATTTAACTGATTTCTCACTTTTTTGTGCTCGTGAGTTGTTAACAAATGTGTTATAACTTTGCTTGAAATTACTTAATGAAGGTTTAATGGAAACCAATTTCAATGTATAGATTGCTCATTAACTGTGTTCATGTATACTTGTTGCAGCTCTGTGACTGAAAGTACTAGAAAAAGGGTATTGTTTTTCTTCCTGTCTTTGTATAGGACTTACGTAAATTAGAGGGTGACCTCAAGGGTACAATTGACAGAAGCTTGTAAATCTCATTTTCACAAGAGACCTAAATGCCTAAATCACATTTAAAAAATAGGACTTGTGCTCTGAAGTTCCTTAAGTGCTTTTGAAAATTTATCTTGTGTCACTGGACCTTTAATTCACAGAGGGAGCGGGTGAGAACGGTTCAGATGTTAATTGGAAATGGGCAAACAGAGTTAGGACGCTTTTGACCATTTATAAAATGTTTATTTTGGGGGCCATTGAGGAGTCAGTCCCTGCTACTTCATATTAAGTGACTGGAAAAGATCTACTATGAGGATATTCATAATCAAACCACCTACTCTGGTTCAGTTTTGGCAAGTTTCTTGCTAGATGTGATATTATCAGATTAAAATATGACCATATAGATCATTGTTGCAATTTTTGTTATATTTGCAATACATTTGTACAAAATATGGCATGTGAAATGTTTATGAAAGGGTTGATATGCTAAATATGATTATGCTATTTGTATGCATGTATCATTTTTGCATTTGAAGTGATGAATATGACAGGTTGGGTCACAGAAATCCCTTTGAGACTGTCACCTAATGTGTTGATCATACCTCTGAGCCCACCTACCTCTGAGCCCACCTCCCTCCTCTCTACAGTACCCCACCACCTTGTCCAGCTGAGCCAGAACCTCTGGTCTCCCTCAACAAAGGCACAGAGCTGAGGTCACAGTACACAGTAGAGTAACACAGACACTGATATCCACTCAACTCAGGAAAGGCTCAGTCACAGGGACCTGATACAGCACCCAGGAGCACAGTCCCAATGGGGCCAAATTCCAGATACATTTGTCTCACTATGCATAAAGTTTATATAAAGTTTATATAGAGTGAGCTCATAAATTGTTTGCCCCTTTTAGCAATGAAAAAGAGATATGCACATATGTTGTCTCCTCTAAGTAACAATTATTTATACTGGGCTTATTAGTAAACGAAAGTGATTTTTATTAGCTATATAAAGTAAGATTTAAGTGATTGAAATTAATAGCAGAGAGATCAAAGTAAATGACTAAGAAAAATAAAACAAAACACACCAGCTAAGCTTAATAGTCTGAAACATGTTACATGCAATTTCTTTTTCTAACAGTAGTCTAAACACTCTCTTTCACAAGCTAGGCAGCATCCTAGCTTGGGCCCGATCCTTGTCCTGTTCCATCTCAGATGTTTTCTAGTCAGCTTAGGGGCATGACTAGAATGCCCAAGGCTTTCGAAAGAAGATATGCAAATCTTTTCGGGGAAAAAAATTTTGAAATAAAAAAGCAGTCTAGACGCAGTTCTTTCGGGGGGGGGGGACTTTTTTTTGATTGAACCCTTCTTTGTAAAAAAAAAAAAGAGATGTACAGGGTTCTTTCGGAAAAGGGTTTTGTTTTGTTTTTTCAAAAGAACCACATCTAGACTGCTCTGGCTGGGCACCATTTAACTGAGATGGCTTCTGGCTGGCGGAGCAGTG
Organism: Pelodiscus sinensis; assembly: GCF_049634645.1. NCBI lineage: Eukaryota > Metazoa > Chordata > Testudines > Trionychidae > Pelodiscus > Pelodiscus sinensis. The sequence goes on along the minus strand of NC_134712.1, from coordinate 124,081,971 downwards.
GAGTTAAGACAGATTTACTCCAGCCTCGGCCCTGCACCACTCCTGAAAGCAGCTGGCATGTATATCAATGGCTCCATGTACTATCCTTCATCTACAGGCACTGAGCCTGCAGCTTCTACTGGCCATGGTTCTCTGTTATTGATCAGTGGGAGCTGCAGGAACGGTGTCTGCAGGCCCCCTGCTCTGCCTTTCTCAGGGACTGCAGGGACATGCCAGTCAATTCCAGGAGCAGCAATTACCACAGAGATAATGACTCCAGCCGTGACAGCTTACGCATTTTAGAACTCACTACTCATAGAATTAAATGTAAGCGTAAGAGATAAATGAAAATGATGAAATGCACAGACCAGTCCAAACCCAGAACAGCACACTTTGCAAGCAGTAAAAGAAGTAACAACAATGCCCCACGTATATGCTGGGTGGGGAGATGAGAGTGAAGGACAGTATGTGTTTGTGAGAATGACAGACACACACACAGTGTGAGACTGACATAGATTTGCATTGCTAGGCTCCCTCCATCCCCTTCTCTTTGTGTGTGGAGATAGGGTTCAGAAATGGGAGGAGGAGGGATACCTTCTTCTTCCTCCCACATCCTGCAGAGCAAGCAGGAGGCTCCCATGGGGGCAGCTCCAAGGCAGAGGGCAGGAGCAGCATGACAGTAGGTGGAGAGGCAGCTGAAGTGCCAGTGTTTGATAGCTTCCTGACCAAACCAGTCAGGATCACCTGTCAGAGTCTCCAAGATCTTCCAGTAGATCCCCATCTACTGGTTGGTGACCACTGTACCAAAGGATTAGCAATAGTATGATTTTTTTTTTTTTGGTCAGATTTCAGTTATATATTGAAATCCTTGGGGATCAAAAGAATCCTTTTATTCGATTACATTTGTTGCATATAGTCACTTGTTGTACCAAATAAAAGCAAGCAGGATCTTATGAGGGGGATAAGGCAAAAAGCCACATTTATTGTAAAGATAATAATAAAAAATAAAGAAAAGATAGAAGCAAACAACATTGTTTAACTACTTAACCCTTATACATATAAACATTCATTCATCCATTCATTCAGGTGCTGTGTATTGTTATAGTTACCAGCCTGGAAGTTGCTTGTGACAGAATACTGGCCAGGTATTCTGTACACAAGTGATGGGAGTGGGGAGCGAAGTCCTGATCAGATGCGCATCTGAAGCTCCTGGTGGGCTGGCAGCAGAACCTTGGACTCTGGTTCCATAGTTTTTTAGTCCAGTTCTTATAGGAATTTCTTCCTATGCCAGTCTATGGAAATTGCTGCATCATGCTGATGTCTCCAGGGTGGCTGCCAGGTGCTCATCAGTGATCTCATCGGGTGGACCTCCAGTTTCTCCACTTGACACCTTTTGGTTGCACTGGCACCTGACGCCTTCTTCAGCCCTTTGTTGCTGTATTCTCAGGCTGGCACCTCTTAGAACCATTCACTCATCATCCAAGCACTCTCTCTCTCTTACATACATTCCTTAATGTTTCCCATACAATGTTTTTGTATAATAATAACTTTACATATATCAGAGTTGTAGTTACAAAAAGTTTCTGGGTGGTATTGCTTAAAACATTCTCTGAGTGCTGAGTAAAGTTACAATGTTTTAAAGAGAACAGGTGTCAATTATGTAACAATGCCCTTAGTCAATTACAGGGCTTGGCTCCCATAGCAGAGTTAGTGGTTTGACAATGCATTGTTACAATGTATCTTTGCAATGTCAATTTCAAGCAGCCCCTTGCACAAACTTGAGCATGCCCTGGAGCACGGGGGGGGGGGGGGCTGTTTCTGGTTACATAGGATTATATTTTTATCAGTTCTAAATTACATGACCTAATACATTATATTCTAAAGGGGGCAATAATAATAATAAATCTAAACATTTAACAATCTTAACTAATAATAATAATAAGAATTAATAATAAATCTAAATACTTTAAGTTGTGGGGAACAAATTATGGGGAGTCACTTCCATTTGGGGGAATCACATTTTTAATACATTAATATGTTATCCCTACACACTAAGGGCTTATCTAGACTGTGGGGAACAGTCTTCTTCTGATCGCCCTTTTGAAAGCAGAGGCAGCTTTTTCAGCGAGCCCATCCCCCCTTGCCACATAAACCTCAAATTCCCACAGAATTTTCATATCCTCTTTTGACTGTTCCACGTAGTCTAGATAAGCCCTAATAGTTTAAGTTCAGTGATTTGGTGGATTTACAAGCACTAGGATGGGTCAGGAAATTGCTTTTTTGACTTCTTGTTAGAAAGTGTGATGGAACAAAAGTTTACTTTTGTTACTAGTTGATTTAGCTTATGGAAGAATACCCACCAGCTCTGGGAATTGTCTGCACTATTTCTCAGTAGTTTGTCCTGAATCTGGTATTTTCAGTTGTGACCCACAAAGATACAGTAAAGGTGGGGACATAATATTAGGACAGAAGACCAAAGAATTACAAGCACATTTTCCAAGGAAAGCTGTCACATTGTCAGGAACTCCTAGGGGAATGAGTTAATCAATGTTGGATACAAATTGAAAATCCAGCCAGACCATCTTAATGACTTAGCTGCCAATGACTTGGTAAAGTCTGATCTTCAAGGAATCTGTCCCCCTTGTGGATTTGCTGTGATGATGATACTAAGGGTGTGTCTAGACTACAGGGTTTTGTCAACAAAAGTGGACTTTTGTCGACAAAACTATACCTGAGTCCACACTGCCTTTGAGTTATGTCGACATAACGTTGACAAAACTCAGCAGTTTTGTCGATGTATGTAAACCTCATTCTATGAGAAATAACGCCTTTTATCTACAAAGTTCTGTTGATAGAAGGCATTATTGCATCTACAGTGTCCTTTGTGTCCACACCGTTATGTCGACAAAGTGGCTTGCTTTGTCGACAGAACTGGATGTAGTCTAGACGCTTTTTGTCGACAGTATCTGTCGACAAAACCCTGTAGTCCAGACATACCCTAATTATCACTCTTAAATTTCCCTCCTTCATACTCTCCCAAAAGCAAGCAAACAAATCAGCTTCATTTAATAGCATCATCTTGGACCACATTTAAATTTGACTTATTTCCTCATCTTTCTCTCTCTCTCTCAAACACACACACACACACACACACACACACACACACACACACACACACACACACACTCTTCATGTTGTGTATGAGTGCAAGACCAAAGCATGTGTTTTTTTTTCTTGCTTATTTAATTGATTGTGATGTGTCACCAGTCAGAGTGATTTTGTTTTTGTTTTTTTCCCCAGCTGCAAAGAATAGGATCACCTATATTGTCTTATTCATGGTTGCTAGTACCAGGATTCTTGTAAGGGCTTTGTTAACATGGTCTTTGTGTTGTCATGTTGTTACGCATCCTGTTCCCCCATCCGATGTTCAGCAATACAAAGAATTTGTGAGTATACTTAGGTTTCTAGGTCAAACTATTTCTCTATAATGTATGTATAAATATGGATCAAATCCTTTTACCATGTTGTAAGTACTTGACAAATGTGATTCACACTTAATTTTTCTGGAACTATAACTTAAAAGTTCATTGGTATTTATTAACAAAGTGGTGGATATTAGTATACACACTTTTACAGGGAAGTATTTAGGCCAGGTTGCTCAATTATTTTGAGGCAGCATGTGATGGTATCCACTAGACCCTGAGTAATCCTGCTGGCAGCCTTGTGGTCCTGCCACTCCACCACAGAAAAGAGCAGTAAATGTGTCCTCCAATCTGTGTAGCATGGTTGTGTGGGAAGCAGCCATCCAGGGGCCGGAATATCAGAATAAGATGATCTGCAGGGCCGGAACAAGAGCAGTTTTTTGCTGGAGCTGAAGGAGAACAGATCGTTCTCTGGGCTGGCTCCTAGGACTCCATCAAGACAAGACCTGAGATAAGGGTGACGAAGGTGCTAGGGTCATGGGAAAGTGCCCCAGGAATTATAGCAACAATGCAGTTATTTAAAGAGATATTGCAGACAGCTGCTTTCTATAGGGTCACTGGAACAGAGATATCCTCCACGACATCCCATTAGCCACCAGGGTGGGGGAGGGAGGAAAAGTGTCCTAGACTGTGAGGCAAGCCAGAGCAGGAAACTGAAGTATAGTGACCCAGCTGAAGTTCTGGGGCCAGAGAGGTTCAGAGAGGGTGAAGACATTGCTTCCAGGGAAGGAGTCTTGGGGCACCACTCAATTCCAGAGTGGGGGCAAACAGAGAGACATTTCTACTGAGGGCACTAAGAAAGGCCCCTGTTGGATTTGTACCCTGGAAGAGGTTTGCCTTATTTTAAATTCAACTGTGGAGGGCTGAGTCACCAAAGAGCCACCACAGCGTGACAGTGCAGGCACATTCATTCAGCAAGGGAGCATTCATGGGAGGCGAGTGTGCTCTGTTATGTAGCACTATCTATATTGTGCTTGAATGGGGGACTAATGCAACTTAATCTGCAAAAATTCAAAAGGTTCAATACTGAAGATTACTGTATTTAAGGAATTAGAAGGTGAATCTAAAATTAATATCAAGGAGGCTTATCACCAGTCTTGAAAACACGTGAGAAGCCTTGAAAGTAGTGGCCTGAGAAAAATTGGTGTATGAGGCTTCTGAAGAGTATCCTGAATGTCAGCTTTGATTAATGTTGAAAGTTTATATCTATACTGACCAAACTTTCAGCAGCCAATCATTAGACTCAAATCCATATTTAAATATCTGAGTAAATGGCTTGAGTTTTAAAAGCGAACTCAATGGATGTAGTTGCATGATGGTTTCAGCTTACTGATTTCACTATAAGCAAATATTTAAGAAAGCAAATATTCAACCAACTCTTGGTCTGATGGGGCACATCTACACAGCCGGGCTGAAGCTGAAATAAGCTATGCATCTTCATCTACGTCAATTGTGTAGTTTAAATCAAAAGCTTATTTCTGCTTTTGGAGCTGTCTGCACAGCAAGAAGTCTGAGGTAGAGCACTCTTCCTTCAACTTCTCTTACTCATAAAATGAGGGGTTACAGGAGTTGGAATAAGGAGTCCTCCAGCTCGACATTATTTCGATATTATGTTGAAATAACTGCTTGTAGCGAACTACGTTATTTCAGAATAACGTCAGTTATTCCAAAATAACACTGCTGTGTAGATGCACCCATACTGTTTTAATGATGTTCTATGTGAGATCAATTGACTATCGGGGTCCATCAAGTAGTGTATAGGTGTCCTAATCAAAAACCTTTGTGCTGTTTGATAACAATTTCTGCATGCTTGCAATCCTAGCTACTTGGGAGGCTGAGGAAGGCAGATGGCTCAGAGGTTCTGGGCTGCGGTTCACTATGCAATTGTGTGTCAGGTGCCACTGACAGCCTGCTCAGCAGGTGGTTGAAGGACTGGTTAGAACAACAGGAAAGATGTGTTGTGATTGGCGTGCTCTCTGAGGGCTGATGGACCCGTCAATCATGGTGATGAGGTTCTGACTACTGTCTCACTGCCAGAGATGGGTCCCTCAGGGCACATCACCAGGGTAATGTGAGGGCAGCTCATGCTACTGCTGTCTGCTGTATCTTAAAAAGGATAATTAGAAGATAGAGCATCTAGGTCAGTAACATCATCAATTCTTATTGCATTTGCCTTATGTTTTGATTACATTAAAATCTACCATTTTGTGTACAGGCTTTCATGAAGACAAAAGTGGGAGATGCAAACTGCTTATGTCCTACTGTACTGAATCTGACAGTGCATGGATGTTCCCCAGCATGATGTGAGATGTAAAGTATTACATATTTAGCTTTCAAAGAAGGTTAAACAATTTCATGACCAATACATATGTCCCAAGGTTAGACTAGCCAGAATAAAAGAAGAAGGCATATCAGTTCACACATCAGATTGAGACAACCACTAACTAAGGTGTTAGACTGGAGGTCTCTAACACCTTGCCCACTTGCTTAATCCATCCCAGAACTCCTGGTGGGGCAGAATAGGGCCTCTCCATTACCAGCCCCTGAATCCTGCCCCTTCCCACCATCACACTGCCCTCTTCCCTTTGTGGCACCCAGTCCCCAGGGCATATGACTTTGGGGATTACCTGGGGAGCTCGGTGCCATGCATCAACAGCAGTTATTGCCCCCCCTCACACTTCCCACAGTGGCAGGAGCTGTGCGGGAAGTGGTGTGCACTGGTCAAGGGATTACCAGGGAGGTGTGATCACAGCCACTTGAGCAGTGTCAGCTCCCCCTCCCCTGGTGATTTGCAAAACCACATGCATGGAGGGCAGGGTGCCATGATGGGAAGAGGGCAGGGCGATGGTGGGAAGGGATTGGGTTTGGGAGCAGTAATGAACAGGATCCCCTGGCCACTAGAAGTTAGAGACCCCATGTTAGAGTGTCTTCTCAGGCATCTAATACTAGTCACTCTTAGATACAAGATATTGGATCAAAGGGACTGCTGGTTTTATCTACTAGTTACTATTGAAGAGTGAAGAAGGATGAAGTCATTGTTGGGGGGGCTAATCTAGAACTTGAGAGACCTGAGTATAAATCCTTGCTATGCCACAGATTTCCTCCGTGGCCTTGGACATGTCACTTAACCTCTCTGTAACTGTGTTCCCTGTTGATACAATGAATATAATAGTGCTGTATTTGAGGATTAAAGATTGTCAGATACTATGCTTAAGGAGGGCCAAATAAGTGCCATGGATAGAATCTATGTTCTTGGGCCTTCTCCTAAAATATTACTCTGTTAAATAGCTATTGTTCAGCAACTCTCACTCCAGCAGCCTGCTTATTATACCATAGTCAGTATGTTGATTTAATTGAAGTAAACAACATTTCAATTCAAACATAGCTTTGGGACGGCTTAGACTCCGACTAAAACAAGATTAATACAGCGATTTTAAGAATGTTCAAATATATTGGATAAAGACAGGATGGTGACAATCACATAAAAATAAAATTCACTTTAGAGTGACTAAAACCTAAAAAGCTACTGCCTTGATCCAAAGTTAATTTCTTATCAATTTCTTCATTCCAAGTATGTCTGACTTTCTCTTCATCAGGGCTCTATAGAGAAGTACAAGTTGATGGCTTCCCTTGTCTAAATAAGTGAGATATCCTTTATCTAAACAGATTTCTCACCTATATTCTGTTCTCTGAGATTTCAAACCCTTAAGCTGAAGGACCCATATTTCTTAGCTAGAAAGAGCTCTGCCCCCTTCTGTCTATCCAGTGATGGGTACACTTTTTTAACGCAGTAATATTGTATAAAATCAGTTGATTCAATATTATGGTTCAGACCCAATTTTTATAGCCCAAAAGCTCTCTCTTTCACTTACTAGGTTTTGTTTATCTTTTATTTAAATGTGTTTTCATTGTGTCTGCATGACAATAAATACACATTCCTTTCCTAAAGAAGACTGTGCTTATGCACTGCTTTCCAAGAATACAATTACAGTACATGTTCATAAACTCTTTGTGCTTCCATACAAGAATATTAATGATCAGTGAGTTATTAATTTTCTAACGATGTATTACGAGCATTTGACTTACATCATAACTGTGTGTGAGACGTAGCACATATGCAAAGTCTGACAAAAGATGCTGACACAGAGTACTGAGCCCAATTTTTTTATGTCAGATAGCAAAGTAATTTTGATTATATTATTGACTATGCAGAAATTTCACTTACCCTACAGCTCTCTGTATCCTAATCTCACCTCCTACGGTGCTTCAGGCAGAGTATAGTATTGGCACTGATGGTTCATCGGTCAGGTCAGGTGTAGCAAATACTCTGTGTGTGTTTAAAAAATGTTGTGTTTTAGTTGGTTTCTCTCTCAAACATTGGCATGATAAATGGGAAAGAAAAAAGATGCTCTTCTGCAGTGACTAATATATACATTTCTATGATGTTTTTTTTCTGGTTTCTGCATTCTGGCAGCATTTCATTTCACTTTTTGTTGACAAAGCTGTATCTGTGCTTATGTTTTTGTGTGTGTGTGTGTGTATATATATATATATATATATATATATATATATAAAATGAAATCAGTTACTGAAGAAAGCGATAAATGAATAGGCAAAAGTGCATTGGGGAGCCATAGAATACAATATTTGTAGGTAAATTCATTCTGGTGTCAATGAATGTAATAAGGCAGCTCTTTCAGTAGAATGCAGATTGACTGCTCATGCTGCTGAACCATTCTCTTATTAAGCACACTGGAGTACCATTAGACAAAAAAATCAATTATTGTATTTAAAGTGATTGACTAAATCATTTCTGTAGAAGTTCTTCTGCAATATTAAGATTTCTTAAAGATATAGAATTGATTCTGCTGACAATTTTCAAGGAAGTTTTCATATTCTGTGTCTTTGCCACCTCGTTTCCAGTCTTCATCAATTCTCACAATGACAGCCTCATTTCTACATGTCTAACCTCCCTCTGTTGCATCATGCTTTCTAGACCACCTTTCTCTACTCCATGTCCAAAATGGCTGACTTTAACAAATATAAATTTAATCCAAGAGTTTCTAAAACTGGTGTTTGACGTTCTTGTTGTTGGTCTAGATTTAAATGCATGAATAAGACTCTTGATTTTTCTCACTAAGTAAAAAAGGCAAATAAGGACTGTCTTGTGGAGGTTAGTAATAGTCACAAAGGCAAGAGAATTGTAATGTCTGGCTAGGCATTGATACCCTTGAATACTTTTAATACTGAGCATTTCTATGGATTTCCCATCACTGGATACAATTCTAATGCACTTACATGTCAGCAAGACAACAAAGCTGGTATTTGTATATGTATTCTTATATATGAAGCTCAGGGATTTCTGTGTTCATATTATTACCACCGTGGTTTTGAAGAGCTCAGCAAATGATATCAAAATAATGAATACACTTTAAAATTTACATTATTTGGAAACTCTTAATCACGTTTGAAGCATGATTCTGTTTTGTTTTCAATATACGCTATTTGCATTCTTATGCTCCAATAAATCTGTTACATCTACACTTGCTCCCTATCTCAAGATAGGGATGCAAATATAGTGTACCGAAATTGCTAATGGAGCACGGGATTTAAATATCCTGCGCTTAATTAGCATTATTGCGTCCGGGCACCATTTTGAAATCCCATTATTGTGAAATAAAACGCTCCGTGTAGCAGCGTTATTTCAAGAGAAAACCTTCTCTGTAACGTTACAGTTATTTCGAGAGAAGGGTTTTCTCTCGAAATAATGCTGCTACACGGAGAGTTTTATTTCGCAATAACGCGATTTCAAAATGGCGCCCGGATGCGATTATGCTAATTACGCATGGGATATTTAAATCCCATGCTTTCTTAGCAATTTTGGTTCACTACATTTGCATCCCTATCTCGAGATAGGGAGCAAGTGTAGATGTACCCTTAGTCTATAATGTGCCCCAGGACTCCTCGTCACTTTTTTGCAGATTCGGACTAACACGGCTACTCCTCTGATATTTGTATGCAGTTATTCTGGGGGATTTTGTCCTATGTTTATGTTTTACTTATTGTACAGTGTCAGGAGTAGTGGATATGTGATTTATCCATCAAAAATAAAATAAAAGCTGAATAAATATATTGTAGCCCTGATGGTAGGATATTTCAAAACCTATTGCACCTGCATTACATTCCAGGGAGCCAAGAATTCAGATAAAAAGAACTTTAACATGAAGTGGGTAGAGGAGTTAGAGAAATGTGGCAGCATTGCAGGGGGTAAGTGTGTGCTTACAGTATAGGATAATTTGTTTACCAAAACCTGTGATGAATCCATTTCCCTGATCAGCAGATCAAAGACTTCTCTGCAGTATAAAGGAAATTCAGCCTATTATGGTCCTGCCTCTGTACTCGTTGAAGTCAGTCTGAGTTTGGCATTGACTTCAAATGCTGCAAAATCAAACATACACATTACCAGAACTTCACCCTTGCTCTTACCAGAGTGATCTTCCTTTAGCCAACAGACTGATACTTGTGACTAGGAGCACTCTGATACTCAAGGGTCCTCCCTAATCATGACCCTTCCATTGCACCCTCAGAACCTTTCATGATAACTTTGAAATCTTGTTTCAAAATAAGAGAAATTTTATATGAAGCCTCAATTAAAAGCAGAATCAGTACCGTCGAAATCTCTGTATCTATAATCAAAGATAAAAGAATTGGAAATCAAACACTAGTGCTCTCAAAGGCATGCACTGCATAGGGGATTTGAATGTTAATACCTAGATTTTTATGTTCCAGAAAAATACATTTAGGTGAGAGACACTGTGTATGGACCTAGGGAAAAGAAAATTGTCTGTTGTTTAACTATTTTTATACTCAATACTCAAAGGCTGATGTATGGATCTTAATATATATGGTCAACATCTCCCAAATATAAATCTCAGATCCATCACAAAATAAAACAAAAGGAAAACAAAATGTTAATCCCCACACATAATGGACAACTCAATGCTTTAAAAGAAACACTTTAGGAAGAGAATGATACTTAAATGTTTAAATAAAAAAAGTTTGGTAAAGCCAGGCTGCTGACTATACCCCTTTGTGTGTATAATACAGTTCAGCTTATATGTGGTAACATTATTTCCCATTTTCATCTAATTAAAGACTAAATCATAATATACAAAGAGGCAGAGTTCAACATCAGTTTTGGCTAGTTTGCATGCTTTTCCAGCAGTCACAGTATGGAATGTTACACTAGGCAAGATTCTCTTTCTCTATCATTCTCTGACCTTAGGAATTTCTCTCATCACACAGTTTGGGTAATAGAAGTAGGAAGAGGTGCACTGTTCTGCATTACAAAGTATTATCATTAATATAGGTATTTGCCTCTTACAAAACTTTTTTTAAACAAATGAATATGTTTATACTGACATGTTTCCCCTACAAATTGCAATATTTAAAATAAACTGAGAGTTCATAATGTTTTAGATTGAGAAGACTTGTATGCCTGTGCCATCTTCCATGTTCAGTGCAGAAATACGTCTGGAAGCCTTGACTTTCAGTCCTCAGGAACCTTAAATTATATACGCCATGGTTTCCTAAACACTGGGGCTGTGTCTAGACTGGCAAGTTTTTCAGCAAAATCATGTGATTTTTGTGGAAAAACTTGCCAGCTGTCTACACTGGCCGTTTGAATTTCCGCAAGAACACTGATGATCTCATGTAAGATCATCAGTGTTTTTGCAGAAATACTGTGCTGCTCCTGTTCGGGCAAAATCCCTCTTGCGCAAATCATTTGTGCAAGAGGGCCAGTGTAAACAGCCCAGTACTGTTTTCTGCAAAAAAGCTCCGATAGCGAAAATGGCAATCGGGGCTTTTTTGCGGAAAACCGTGTCTAGATTGGCCACGGAAGCTTTTCCACAAAAAGTGCTTTTGCGGAAAAGCATCCTACCAATCTAGACGTGCTTTTCCAAAATGCTTTTAATGGAGAACTTTTCCGTTAAAAGCATTTTCGGAAAATCATGCCAGTGTAGACGTAGCCTGGATGTTAATCTTCTATAACTGATATTTGGCAGGTGGACCCTAATGCAACCATACTTTTTATGCTAAGAGTAGTGTCCAGCCTCTTCTCCGCTGAACCCTCAGAAATTTTAGGTCCTCAGTTCCCAAAGAAATACACGGTGGCCTACATGACTCAACTCAAGATCAGCTCCATGTATAATACCACAGCACTGAGATGTAGTTATAATGAAAACAGCAGCAAGTTTTTTTTTTATCAATGATTTAAAAGATAGGAGTATGGATAATGAAAACAAAAGGTTACATATAAAACAAAATCACAACATAGTTTCAAATAATTTTTATGGTCTTTGCATGTGGATAGATGATAACTCTTCTCTCTTCCTCGCCCCCTCCCCCTTCTGCCCCTTCCCGGTTTGTTTCTCCCCTCTGGGTTCCTTTTTCTTTTTCTCTTTTCTTTTTCCTGTTCCTGTTCCTTTTCTTGTTGACTCTGTGCTGCCTTACAGTGCTTTTAGAGAGGTGAATAAACATCTTTTATCTGTGAGAGAAGTCTACTTTGATGTAGAATTTAGAACATATTTTCATTATACATCACTCCCTACCATCTATCTATATGTATATGATACAAAAATATTAATGACCAGTGTGGGGCTGACTATTTAAGATTTCACATGACATTCTTTGAAGCAGAATGCATATACTACAAATCAAGATACTTTCATAACCTCCCTTCCCTGCCCTGTCTACCTTCACTTGTTGGCATTCAGGGAGTCATGGGTCACAAGCTATTAGGATTTTTTCCTCATGAGTTGGCAAGAAATAAGGCAATGGATAAGTTTTGAAGCTGTGCATAAGAGGGAAGAGAGTATGAAATCTGAACAAATAAGAGGTGTATATAAAAGGAAAAGGCCAAAAGAATGAAAAAAAATAAAAGATTAAAAGTACTCAATAGAGCATGAACTAAGGGAGTAGATCAGAACAGTCTAGCAAATAGTTAATAATATCAAATCCTGAAGTCATCTTGTAGAATCAGATGCTTGCTGTTTGACTTAGGGAATGCAGAAATATCAGAAGGAATGACTCCAGAAATTTTTCAGTTTTCCCTCTTGGGCCATGTTTTCTAGACCTTAAATCATTTTTGTTGCTCTTCTCTTGACCTTCTACAATTTATCCACATCTCTTTGGAAATGTGCTATCCAGAACTGGACATAGTGCTCCAGCTGAAGCCTAATCAGCATGGAGTAGAGTGGAAGAATTGCTTCTTGTGTCTTGAGCATAACAATCCTGCTAATACATCCCAGAATGCTGTTTGCTTCCCCCCAAACAGTAACACTGATTGCCATTTAGCTTGTGGTCTACTATGACTCTATCTATTTTCACAGTACTTCTTGCTAGGTAATCATTTTCCGTTTTGTATATGTGCAACTGATCGTTCCATCCTAAGTGGAGTACTTTGCATTTGTCCTTATTGAACTTCATCCCATTTACCTCAGACCACTTCTCTGGTCTTTAAAGGTTCATCCTACAAGCTGGTTCCAGGAGCTAGTGTACTTTCCAGGAGAGCTAAAATTCTTGCTTTAAACAAAAGTGTTAAGATATTCTGAATTAATGTTACAACTCTATCCTTACCTCATCTTCTTGTACTTAGAAATTGCAGAGACTATAAACTCAGGTTGGTAATTTTACTTTCCAGTTATACTGCAGCGCTATGGTGTGAATTAAGGATGAAATCATAGTTTCTTAATTGTCCTCCCTCCATTGACATGAGAGACAGATCTCTAATGTGAACTAAAATTTCTGTTAAAAGTGCAAGCAATTGGGGGTTAGGGACCTTAGGGATACCTCTGGATGATAGGGAGAAAGTCAGGTAGAAATTTGTACACATATGAACCAACAAATTTTGTTTTACGCAGTCTGTTCTTGTAATTGTATCACTTATTCTCATCAGAACTGCTCCATCAGGGTTTTAGGGAGAAAATCTTTGTTAGTGATTTTCACCTTTATTAGTACTGAGCATCATTACTACCATGTATCTATTTATCTTTCTAAATAAACTGTCAGTTTTAAATGAGTTGTCACCTAAACAGAACAAGATTTTAACCAAATGGCCCTATACCTAAGTGATTATTAGAAAATAAGTGGCTGTACTTATCTAAACCAGTGTCATCTTGTCATTTGCTAAGTACATGTTAGAAGATTCTGTTCCGCTATAGAAAGACACATTATAGGCAAAGGTCAAGGGAATCTATAGTCCTCAAGGGAAATATCTAATACTTCAATTGCCAGGTATTAAAGAGTCTTAGGCTTTTTCCACAAGATAAGTGATGTACTTAAGATTTTCATTCAAAAAGAATCTGCTTCAAATAAAAGTACCAATAGGATTTTCACTGAGAATTAGCAAAGGTGAGAGCCTCCTCCCTACCATGCACAAGTATCCAAGCAGCAAAATTTAGAATGTATCTATTTATCTATCACTCCCACACACAACTTTTGGATAACCAAATTATCAATGGTATCAAGTAAAATATACACAATTCTGAACCTCTAGGTAGGCAAAAACTGAAGGATGCTTGTGAAAAACGAGTCACAGAGTACATACTTCCTTTTCCTGTTCTTTTGGGCTGTTTCAGTTTATTAGTGACAGATGACGCTTTCCCTGTCATCACTCCCAGGATCTCCCAAATTCCTTGCATTTTTATTTTGCCATCTTTAAACTTGCCTCTAGATAACACCTAGAATTGAGGAGGGTGCACATAAGTCCTACTGGAGCATGTTAATGTTGCTCCTTGAGTTGTATCACCTGAGGTGGCTGGAGTGTGACAAGAATATTCTCTAGAGCAGTGGCAGTAAAGATTCAAACTCAGATCAATAGCTGAATAGTTGGAAAGCTCATTTCCTTCCATCTCTCTATTTCAATCACCTTTGTGTCTTGATACAGTCTTAGATTGCAAGGCTTTGGCAGCAACCATTGTCTGGCTATGACATGTTCATACAGGGCTATGGAGCCAGCTAGTACAAATAAATAATAATAATGAAAATAATATCCCATATTTTCATCCCATTTCATTTGAGCATTGTACTCCTTCTAGGCTGCCAAACCATTTAATTTATTTGGAAATAAGATGTACTTATCCACACAGATTTAAATTGCTGCAAAGAATTTGTTCTGGTCTACTGGGTAAATACATTTCATACGTTGTTACATCCTGACTATAGTAAAACTTAATTTATCATTTTTGGATAGGAGGTTTGAACTAAAAGTGATGTTAAATCCCTGTGCTATATTTAAACTTAGGCAAAGTAAAATGACTAGTGAGTGCATTACTGCAAGATATATTGACATGACATATGTTAGTGCCCTCCATTTGCTATGTTCAAGCTGAATGGTACACTACATGCATGTCACAAAAAGCTCTCTGCCCACAGACCACTAGGACACAAGAAAACCACAACAATTTGTCTATGAAAGGTTCTGTAGAGATGCACTCACTGCAGGACCCAGTCTCTCATTAAAAGACAATGGAAATTTTGCTATTAACTTCAATGAGAATTAAGTGTGGATCCAATTCCATGAAGCAAAAGAACAGAGGAAAGAGATATGAAAATGTAACATATGAGGTTTTACAGTCATTCATGAATATAGAAGTGAGGAAGACCTGTAGCTGCATATATAAGTCTTTATATTATAACTCAGATGTGTCCAAACCCAAATTTAATCTCTTGTTCTGAACACCTCCAAACTGAGGGGTAAATTTGGATCTATGTCTCAGCTTCATGGCTTGCCATCACAGACCTAATCCAATAAATATTTAAGCGCATGACGGGTTCATTACCTCAATATGAATATTTCCTATAGATGTCCTGCTCATGTGAGTAAAACTGTGTGCATAAGTATTCACAGGATCAAACCCTGTGTCTAGAATGAGCTGAACTTAAAACTCATTATTGATTGGAACTCTGTAGACCCCTGCACTTCAGCAGAATTCAGATCAGGATGTGAATTTGGCAGCTTGGATTTATCACTAGTAATAACAATGTTAGCTAAACTCTGCCAAGTGTAGACTTTACAGGCATCATGAATTCTTTAAAACTCTCTTACTCTTGTAGTATGATAAGGAGTGAATTAAAAAAAGAATCAATACAATTAGCAGACCTTCCATGAGTCTGCACCAAAATTGAATCCCCTCATGATCTTAGTATTGTAACACTGTTTCTTCTTCCAGCTCTCCCTTTCAAGTGTTGGTTACCATATCATTGTGTTCAGATTAAAATTAGGTTGTAAATTCTTCAGGACAGGAACATTACACTTTTGTTTCCGAAAAGCACCCAATGCACTCATGGTTGCAGAAAGTGGGAGGAATAGTATAAAAATAACTCTTGCAACTGCTTACCATATATATCTTCTCAATACTTTATCACTTTACATAAGCAAGGTATAATAAGTCCATATTCCAAGGTTAAATTATTTAGCAATCATATCATTTTTATATTCCAAAGGCACTTACATGATTAATTTTACTGTCTTCTTTTTAAAAAGTAGAAAGCTTAAATATATATGGTTGCGTAAAATAACCACTTTTGTTTGTTAAATCACATAAATTAAGTGAAGGAATGAAAACCTGTTATGGATCAATAACATTTTAAAAAATGCCAGTCGCATAAGCAAAATCTAAATGTTCCTCATCCTAGAGTTTTGAAAGATATTTGACAGTCCAGTGTGAATTTTTATAGCTAAGTTACAATACATTCCCCCTTCCCAGGAAATGGACACGTTGACAGAACATTAACCATCATGGTGCAACTAGCATTGAGAAGTAAGGGGGATTAATATATTAGAGACCTATGTTTAATTTTCTGGATTTTTTTTACCCAGAGATATTAACTAATTTTGATAAGAAACTACTGAAACTGGGAAAGTGATTAAATCATGTAAATATTTATAATTTTATTAGGGTGCTTTCTTTGATCTGTGTCTAAGAAGACGGTAGTAAAATTGGCCGTCACTAAATAGTTCTGTTTATCTGCGTGGAACTAAAGAGATCAAATCATATAATAAGCCTAAAACTTCACCTGCAGCATACCATGCTCCTGTCACCTTTAATTAACATGACAAAGTTTAAACACTACATTGTGTATACTCTTCTACCTCGTTATTCATAGTCATTCTGTTTTCCTTAAAGATTTCCTATAGGGAAATCTTGCTGAGAATTTGGTACTGTGTGTCAATTTCAGGGTTACTGTTCCCTCCGTCCCCATCCCTCTCCCCCCTCCCCACACACATACACCATGGTCTGTTGGGGACAGCCAGCTAAAGGTTCTTGGCTCCCAGAAGTCATGTCTCTTGGGCAAAGATCTGCATCTCATTCCCTCTTGACTGGGGATTTGTCCTGGCTTGTGATATCCCCATTAAGCCAGACTACCTAAAAGGCCAGTGTCTGTACTTAGATTCTTGCACAGGCTGCAGACAGTGTAATTATCTGCAGTTAGAAGGAACTGTGTGATAACTTATAAGTGAGCACATTTGTTCTCAAGGTGAATGTTACAGAGAAAACGTATTTAAAACAAAATAATTTTTTGTTATGTTATACGGAATACCAGAGGTCACCTGGGGCTATAATAGGTTGGGTCAGTCCAGTACTTCTGAAGGAACTGGGGGGTTCTCCCTTGGAGAGAAGTTCATGTCAATTTGTTGGATGTGAAAAAAGGCCCTGAGTCAGATTAAATTTAGGCTATTTATCCAAAAGTTCTTTTTTCATGTATTGGCCTCTGGAGAATCTACAACAACTACTTCCAATTCAGAGACAATTTATATCTTCAAATCAGTGGCACAGCCATAGGCACCCGCCAAAGTCTTTATGGCTGACCATGAACAACATTTCCTTAGCTCTTGCCGACTAGCACCCTTACTCTACTTATACTACATCAATGACTGTCAGCTGACAGTCAGGGCCGTGTGTGTGTGTGTGTGTGTGTGTGCTGAGAAAAGGTTTAATGTCCGTCACAGAGGTCAGCTTGTTGGCTGACAGACGCCCCTGTTTATAGGAAGAGCTTATTACACCTCAGATTTTAGCTGCTAGGATACAGGATCCCTTCGCAGCAGGCAATCTAGGGAAGACTGAGAGATGCCCCAACGGATCTGTCACCTGGGAGTGACACGATCCAAATGCCCAAGCTCTTCCTATACCTGTCCCTTATGACCGGCTGAAGTTCTTTTAAATTGTGCTTGGTTCTGTTACAGCAACTGAAGGAGTCAGGTTAAAAACTTAAACAGTTACAGGTTTATTAAAGAAGCTTATAAATCATATGGTTACAATGGCTATTGCTCTATTTCTTAACTGCTAGCAAATATAGATCTTGAAAATAAAGATAGAAAATAGAAATAATGGTACCAAGTGACAGCTTAATCTTTAAAGAGCTCTAAGTCTATGTGTATACTTAAGACAAAGGACCACATCCAGGTTCAATTTTTACCCCTTTCTGTGCCTCTCGACTCCAGCGGGTCAAGCCAGGGCCGGTCCCTCAATTCCTAGGAAAGACAAATACGAGGTGGGCGTCCCCATAGAACCTTGGGAGGTCAAACACCAAACCCGACCAGCAGATAGATGGTAGGTTGACACTCGGAGTAAATGCGCTGCTGGACCCATCTTTATACCCCTAGGGACCCGTATCCTCTTTCTTATCTAAGATGCCAAATTGTACTGGTCCGTTTTGTGGCACCAGTTCTTACAAGCAAGTTTCAAGTTAATTTACACTTGCAAGAGAGAGAACTAAATTGTGAGTACTAGACATATTTTTACTAGGCCAGAGATTCCTCCTCCCCCCCCCCCCCGCGCGGACGGCTGTGTGTTCATATCAATATGGGATTTGGTCAAGGGCACTCCTCGGCAGCCTCTTGGTCAGCAATTGGCATATCTCTGTTTACAGCCATTCACGGTCACTCAGCCTGCCATATTCAGAGCCTCCTGCTCAAGGCTTTTACTGCTCTGTGTGCCCTGCATGCTCCAGGCAAGCAAAGATGGATGTTACAAGGGGGGTTCCTGTCTGGCTACAATGACATCTTCATCATATGGACCCAAGGGAAAGAAACCCTTGAAGAACTTCACAGGGATTTCAACAACTTCCATCTCACCGTCAACCTCAGCCTGGATCAGAAGACTACTGACCAGAAGACTTATACCAGAAGACTACCGACCACTACACTTACCTTCATGCCTCTAGCTTCCATCCCAGATGCATTTCTCAATCTATTATTTACAGATAAACCCTAAATTACAACTGGATTTACTCCAATCCCACAGACAGAGACAAACACCTACAGGATCTATACAGAGCATTCTTAAAAGTGACATACCCACCCAGAGAAGTGAAAAAACAGATTGACAGAGCCAGAAGAGTACCCAGACATGAACTACTTCAAGATAGGCCAAGAAGAGAAAACAACAGAATTTCATTTATCACCTATAGCCCATAATTTACACCCCTCCAATGCATTATCAACAATCTACAACCTATCCTGGAAAATGACCCCTCACTCTCTTCAGTTTGACATCTGTTACATCTCCCACCCGTCTCACCCCCCACAAACTACAATAATACGTACATTTAACACAGCAAGATCTTTCCAGGATTTTGCAGGAAATATTGCTATATCTTTCATGCCATGCTTTGTGTTCTGAATCTCCAAAGTCTTTCCCAGTGTTGCCTCATTTTCCAAAACATAGGAACTAAGGTCTGCAACCTGGAAACTAAGAGTTCAGTTAGAAGCTGTAATATGTTAGTTACTAAGTAGTGTGTATTTTTTTAAAAAAATTGAAGAATTTAACAATAAAGGGGCATTCTCTCATAAGCAGCTATTGTATGAGGTATGCTCTCTTCACAACATAACTATTACATGTAGTATAAATGTGCATAAGTTATTGCTGGCTGACACCTTATCTTCCCAGGTGTTTTGAGTACTTGGCTTTTGTTCATGATTGGATAACAATGCTTATTTACATATCTTATAATTAATATTTTTTTCAGCATGGAATATCCTTTTTGTTCTGTGCTTGTACAGCTCCTAGCAGAGTTAGGTCCTGGTATATGACTGAGGCCCATTTGGGGTTCCTGCAATTAAAATAATGTGTAATAATATCAAAATGCTTTGAGATGTCTGCATGAAAACTGCTAAGTGCCATTGTTTCCTGTATACATGTATTTCTAAAACTATGGTATATAAATGTCAGAAGTTTCTCATCTTCACCCTAGGATATATCTGTTTATGGTGACAAATGCAATTCATGTTGGATGAGGATACTCTTTTACCCACAGCAAAATATATTGAATCAAAATTATATCTCATTGGGATATTTCAAACCAAAACATTTAAGACAATTTTAATCAGAATTCCTATACTTTTTGTTAAAACTACCTGGACATCTTTAATTTGCCTCTGAACTGAGATTGTGACTAAAAGTCAATTTCTCAGTTTCCAGATGGATTCTATCTCTGTTTGAATGGCCTGTTCATTCTCTGTGCCTGGCATGTGTGCAGGAATCATTTTTTTGTAAGAGGGGCATGGTCAGGCAAAAAAAAACAGGGTGTTGACTCCTGATCAAACACCTTAATTCCAAATCAGATTGAAAGGAATGCCCTGCTGATTACAAAAACAACTCCTCTGTGTACTAATTCAAATGATTTGTATGATTAGTAGGGGCACAGCTGCTGCCACAAATAGAGCTGCTAGAGCCATGGAAACAGTTGAAGAGCAAGATAACATGTCACAAAAGCTACAGACGGGCCAGATTCTATAGTGTTTTGAGTATCTTTAACTCCCTCAACTCCCATTGCTGGTACATTTTAGGAACATTTTAGGATCAAGCTTTAGAGGTGTAACATCTCAGATACAGGGTCCCTGCCCATCTAAATATATAACTGCAGTATGAAGTTTACCCTATTTTGTGTGCTCTTTACATGGACCAGGAGGCAAGTGACCTTGCTTCAGTAATTTACACAGTAGATAATGAGATTTAAGACAGAGAATCAAAAAAACAAATGGTCTGGCAGCAATTTATAGACTAACAAAACATGTAGATGGTATCATGAGCTTTTGTGGACACAGCTCACTTCTTCAGATGACTGGAATTTTGAGTTTAGGATGTGCAGACACAAAATAAATAGGGGAGAAGAGAGATGGAGGAAAAAAAGGAGGAGGACAAGAAGTAGAGGGTGGGCTGTGCCCATGAAAGCTCATGATACAGTCTATATGTTTTGTTAGTCTATACAGTGCTACCAGACCATTTGTTGTTTTTTTTTTTTTTTTTTTTTTTTGTAATTTATCCTGTACAGACTAACTCGGCTACCCCCTGAAACTTGTAAAAATTGATGGTTGTTGATATGCTGCACTGCAGGGCCATACAAGGTATGTCTACACCAGTGGTGCACAACTTTTCTTCATTTGCGGCCCCCACAGGGGGTGGCCGAATTTGATGGAGCAAAAAAAAAAAAGGGAAGTGTCCCCTTTAATTGTTGGGCAGCAGCTGCTCTCCTGCCACTCCCCTCACACCCGCCACATGTCCATCAGATGCCGAGCCAAGAAGCCAGGAAAAGTGGCCAGCCGAATCCAAGTG
This sequence comes from Pelodiscus sinensis, assembly GCF_049634645.1. Classification (NCBI taxonomy): domain Eukaryota; kingdom Metazoa; phylum Chordata; order Testudines; family Trionychidae; genus Pelodiscus; species Pelodiscus sinensis. The sequence continues at coordinate 124,060,892 of NC_134712.1, read as the reverse complement.
CTGAGACCCCCAGGAAGACAGCTGCGACCCCCCCAGTTTGTGTAGCGCTAGTCTACACAGCAAAATTATTTCTCTTGAGCGCATCCACGATTTCAAAATATAGTGGATGCGCTATTTTACCATACCTATAAACCTCATTGTATGAGGAGATGGCTCAAAATAGTACTGTATTTCAAAATGTGGTGCTCTGTAGACCGTGCCAAATGTCAAAATAAGCATACCCTTATTTTGAGTTTCAGGTGCTGTGTAGACACGCTCACAGAGATTCACCAGCAATAGTGCTGAAGCCCTTTTATTCCAACAACATGGGTCTCCACACCCGGGACAAAAGGTGAATCTCCCAATTAGTATTTTAACAGCAGAGAACCTTTCCATCGTTTGAAGTGGATTTTGTTTGCTCTAAAAACAAAATAATTAAATCTTTTAGAATTAGTATTTACTCAGGCAAGAAAGACCAAAAAAATTCAGTCTGTCCCCACAATTTATATGCATACATTCCTTCCCCCCCCCCCCCACCCCTGAGCGCACACATTTTTAGGTATATGATTAATCTTCATAATTTATGTTATGAAGATTAGATCATAAAACACAAATGGTGCAAGCCACAACTGTGTTGCATCAACTCATTCCCAACTAAGTGAAGATTAATGCTGTTTCTAAAACTAAGCCATTAACACAGTCTGTTCTTGTTTATGCAATGACAATATTAAAAATGAAAAAGAGCTGTTAGTTGAAATGTTGATGCCACAAAAAACCCCGTAAAAATAAATGGCAAATAATGCACAAAGTGAGGAGAAATTATGTTTGTTTCAACACTTTGTATATCAACAGGCATTAGTATTAATGCAATGAGATTAAGAAGTGGGAATAATGCTGGGAAGTTATCAACCCCCTTAGTTGTACAAATGAGTCATCTACAAGAAACTTTTTTTATTTTTATTTTTATTTTATTTTATTACCGATTCTTGACCTGGCAAAACTGTATTTGAAACTACAGGCCATATTTATTTGCCGTCCCCATACAACCAGTTGTACTTTTCTTGGCTTTCTAACAGTGATTTTACGGAATGCATTTGTCTGGCATTTTTGGGTCCCCCCTTTTTTTTCACTGCTTGTTCTTGAAGAGGTCAACTTAAAACTCAGTAATACTTCTGAATTTTTCTGTTGCCTGAAGCAAACAATTAGATTAGAATGTCAGTTCAATGGCATTCAAAAACATACCCATTGTAAGTGATCTAATCTTGAAATCCCCATTTGTATTCTGGTCTTCTGCTCTCCTTTTATGTTTTCTGAAATTTGTTGCTCATGTTTACCTACCTTTTAAAGATTTAACGCTTATTGCATAAAACACTAAGTATATCCTATAGCTAAGGATCAGAAATGTCACTGTGTACTGCTCTTTCCTATGCACTGGGTGACATACTGTTTCTCCAAGAGAATGTTTCATGACATGCACACTGTCAACAGAGTTTAATCAACATCTCCGAAAGCAAAAGCTGAAAAGGCTCTACAGATTTTCAGTCTGTGAGGGCTGAGCAAGAGAGCAAGGATGACTGTGATTCACTCATCCAAAAAGTAATATGATTTCCTGACTAAGCTAACTTTGTTAGCCATTTATGTTGCTGATATTCTTACCGTCTGACTTACCAACTGTAAGATAAGCAAACTATTATTATATGGTGATTACTATTGTTTAAGATGATCAACTGATGCATACTTAGAGCCTGATCATGTAGCCTTTGAGACAAAACACCATTGGCTTCCATGGGAGGTTTGCTTGAGGAAGACGTGTGAGATTTCTACATATTTTTAGTGCATCACATCATCTTCTAATACTTTCTGGAATTCCAGTTTTTTCTGTTAAATGACAGGAGTGCATCTAAAATCCTCCAGCAACTTAAAATACAGAATTTTCCCCATACACTGTCATATAGCTCTTTGGCATCCTTATACTTTTTTCTCCAGTAATACTATTTTGTAAATGATGAGATTCCAAGCTAAGTGAATTAAGAGATTACAGGCACCATTCTAAACCACTATTTTAATAAATTCATAATTAAATGAAAGCTTCTGTCACCTTCCTTAGACTTATAGAGGCAACAATTTTCAAAGGCAACCTCCAAGTCTGTCTTCACATTTTGTTTATTTCTCTTTGAAAGCTCTGCAACTGCATTATTTTCTATTCAAATTTCACTTTGTGGAATTTCATCAAAACAACACAGAGAGCTCTACCCTGCTGTTCATCATCAAGCAAGATAAATGCCATACATGCTGCCTCAATACTAGTGTGTTCAGTAAAACTTGGTGAGTTTCAGAGAAAGGCAGGCAAAAATAGCAGAAGACGTTAAATTAAAAATGCCATTATCCCCAATGTTTGCACGTCAAACAATTAGCATGCTGGCAAGTGTGAATAACTAGCAACTGGAATGAACCTTTGCTAATAGCTTCTGTTGGAAACAAATTGGGAACAGGCAGCGTTACAACAAGGATGTTTAAGATTTCATCTTGGGTTTACAGGTGTACACAGACTTTGCTTGAGCTTGGGCCATGTTGAAAACCTGCCAAAAGCATGAGGGGCTGAAGCCAATTTTCATGAAACGGAGCAGATTTTACCATTCCCTACTTTTAGATGTAGCTGTGGCTCAACAAAAGTGCACAACCCAATGTGAAATACATCTAGACAAGTGTTTCTCAATCTTTTTGATACTGGGGATCAACTTACTGCTTTCCTAAACCATGTCAGGGATTGGTGCCAGTCCACAGACCAGTTGCTGAGTAACACTCATTTAGCAGCTTGGCTGAAAATAGGGAATCACATGCTGTACCAGTGACTAAATCTTTAGGGTGAGAATGGTTAGCAGTCTCAGATCACATTATAGGTTACATTTAGCATATAAGTCATGGTACGCTAGCTATTTCTGAATTAACCTATAGGGGCTTACTGTAAGTATAGGCACAGCTTCCCCTCCCCATTCAACTCCTGGAATTTACTTATTTGGCTTTGTGATAAGCCAAAAGGTACTGGAAGAAAATGTTGGAGATGGCTGTGAACTGTGAAAGCTCAGATCTGGATCAAATGTTCTATAGAAGTAGTAGTGTTTGTAAGCTAAGGGTATGTTTATACTACCATGTTTTGTTGAGGAAACTAACGTCCACACACAAGTCACCAAATCATGATCCATACACTTGTTTTAAAGATTCACACTTTTCTCATGGAACACTACCTGGTCAGTTCCTAGCAGTTAGGGAGGTCATGTGACTTCCTAAGACCTACCACTGCTAAGATTTAAGAGCAAAAGGCTATTTGCATTTGATTGCCCAGATAGTGAGGCATCTCAGCCTTGGAACCACTTTTGATGGCTTTCCTTTACACATTTTAAACCATAAACCATACCCCATATGTCTAATTTTACACACAAGAATGATACATACACCAAAATAAGATCTACAGACCCAGTGGAATAAGACATAAAAATTGATAGGTTACATGAGGCAATTTGTACAACGTATCTTTGACTTATGCACATTTGTGTTCATAAATCTATTTCATAAAGCACGTGTGGGGGTCCGTCATTAGAACCAGTGCACTGAAATGCAATAAAGCATTCCCCCCCTCTCCTGGCCCAGATGTTTGTAGGTCCAGGTATCATGATCCAAGTTAGGAGAGGGGTGGAGTATATGGAAAAATTTGGACTCCCAGAAAAGGAAAAGGAATGTGAGAGCATGGAGGAGAGGGGTGCTAGATACAGAATTTTAAATCTGCTATGTGCTGGAGGGCAACTTGTCGGCTCACTGTGCTGCTTCACCAAGCACGTTCGGATCTAAGTCTGTTCCTCCTTCACCCTGTTCATATATTTTGTGGCCTTCCTGGCAAAGGCCTGGTTGTCCTTTTGGTTTCTCAGATCCCTTTACAAATGCTGTTCCTGATGTCTTCGCTCATTCAGCCACTGATTTAGTACTTTATGAACCAAATCCTCGCTGTTTTTCTGAGTACACTTCTTTGTGTTCCAAACTCTCTGAGGCCCTGTGCCCCAGAGCCACCAAAGTCTCTTTTATGGAGCACAAAGCACTAAAAGGAGTCTGTTAACATTGAATATGACATTGTAACATTTCACTTACAAACCTCTTTTCCCAACATTTCCACTCCCTTTCCTGATGACCCTTGCAAGGAATGCATCTCGGCGCACACTTCTCCATAGGTGGGTAATACTCTGGCAGACATCTCCTTGCTCAGGGTAAGCAAAGAAACCAGGGCACAACTTCCCAAAGCTCTTGCCCTGCTCCATATGCAGCCCACCTGTGTTCTGCTTTGGTTCCTACACAGATGATTGATGAATTTTACAGACTAGCGTCTTACAATGGGGGAGCAGGCAAAGCAGCACTGCCATGCAATCTGCCACCAAAATTTGTACAAATACCTCTCCAAAAGTTTCAGTAGGATTCCATCGAGATCATGATGAAAATCAACATGCTGCTTAGCCACACCGATTAGCTACACAAGGAAACTTGCATCCCCACAGGAATAGCCAGCCTTTCGCTTTTCTATTACCTCAACCTTGCAGTTCAGAAGCCATATCATTTGCCTCACATTTCATCCCCTGCTTCCTGCTCCCTGGAATGCAGCTACTCAGATTGACTGAGTCCGACAGCAGTGCAGAACAGTTCCTGGCGGCTAGACACACTCAGCGATCCCAGGGAGAGCCCTGGTCCTCATCTACCTTAACCTCTTCATCTACAATTTTATCCTCTGGGTTAGGTTCTCTTTGTTTTGCCTCTGTGCTCTCTTAAAGTATACACAGGGCTCTTGGTGATGAGGGTGGGGTCACCACTAAAAATAGAATCAAGCTCCTTATAGAAATGGCAGGACTTCCGTGAAGCTCAGGAGCATTGAGTCACTTCACAGGCCTTCTAATAGGCTTGTCTGACTTCTATAATCTTTGCTTTGCACTGTAGTGTGTCTTGTTCACACTTCTTTTCACACAAGGATTGAGAAATGTGCCCCAGTTCTTATAGGTTACTTGCAGCTGGGCCTGGACAGACTCCTCTATGCATACACTGATCAAATACAGCAGCTTCCTGGTGGCCCAAGCAGGGGAGCATTTGGTGCAATGGGCACTTGGGAAGAGGAGGTTTTGGAACAAATAGAAAAACTTAATGTTAACAAATCTCTGGGACCGGATGGCATTCATCCAAGGGTTCTAAAAGAACTTAAATGGGAAATTGCTGAGCTATTATCTGTGGTTTGTAACCTATCCTTTAAATCGGCTTCCGTACCTAATGACTGGAAGGTAGCCAACGTGACACCAATATTTTAAAAGGGCTCTAGAGCCGATCCTGGCAATTACAGACCGGTAAGTCTAACTTCAGTACTGGGCAAATTAGTAGAAACAATAGTAAAGAATAAAATGTAGAAGAACATAATTTGTTGGACAAAAGTCAACATGGCTTCTGTAAAGGGAAATCCTGTCTTACTAATCTATTAGAGTTCTTTGAAGGGGTTAAGAAACATGCGGACAAGGGGGATCCAGTAGATATAGTATACTTGGATTTTCAGAAAGCCTTTGACAAGGTCTCTCACCAAAGGCTGTTGTGTAAATTACATGGCCATGGGATAAGAAGGAAGGTCCTTTCTTGGACTGAGAACTGGTTAAAAGACAGGAAACAAAGGTTAGGAATGAATGGTAAATTTTCAGATTGGAGAGGGGTAACTAGTGGTGTACCCCAAGGGTCAGTCCTGGGACCAATCCTTTTCAACTTATTCATAAATGATCTGGAGAAAGGGGTAAGCAGTGAGGTAGTAAAGTTTGCAGATGATACAAAACTGTTTAGGATAGTCAAGACAGAAGCAGACTGTGAGGGACTCCAAGAAGATCTCACCAAACTGAGTGATTGGGCAACAAAATGGCAAATGAAATTTAATGTGGATAAGTGTAAAGTAATGCACATTGGGAGAAATAACCCCAACTATACGTACAGTATGATGGGGCCTAATTTGGCTACGACAAATCAGGAAAGAGATCTTGGAGTTATCGTGGACAGTTCACTGAAAACTTCCACACAGTGTGCAGCAGTGGTCAAAAAGGCAAATAGGATGCTAGGAACTATTAAGAAAGGGATAGAAAATAAGACCCAGAATATCTTACTGCCCCTACATAAAACTATGGTATGCCCACATCTTGAATACTGTGTACAGATGTGGTCTCCTCACCTCAAAAAAGATATTTTGGCCTTGGAAAGGATTCAGAAAAGGGCAACTAAAATGATTAGGGGTTTGGAACGGGTCCCATATGAGGAGAGGTTAAAGAGACTGGGACTTTTCAGTTTAGAAAAGAGGAGACTGAGGGGGGATATGACAGAGGTCTATAAAATCATGAGTGGTGTGGAGAGGGCCGATAAAGAAAAGTTATTTATTAGTTCCCTAAATAGAAGAACAAGAGGACACCAAATGAAATTAATGGGTAGCAGGTTTAAAACTAATAAAAGAAAGTTCTTCTCCACACAGCGTGTTGTCAACCTGTGGAACTCCTTGCCAGAGGAGGCTGTGAAGGCTAGGACTATAATAGAGTTTAAAGAGAAGCTAGATAATTTCATAGAGGTTAGGTCCATAAAAGGCTATTAGCCAGGGGATAAAATGGTGTCCTTGGCCTCTGTTTGTCAGAGGCTGGAGAGGGATGGCAGGAGACAAATCGCTTGATCATTGTCTTCGGCCCACCCTCTCTGGGGCACCTGGTGCTGGCCACTGTCGGTAGACAGGATACTGGGCTAGATGGACCTTTGGTCTGACCCAGTACTGCCATTCTTATGTTCTTATGCCATGACACACTACATGCTGAGCCAGTCCTCAGGAGGGAGAAGGGTCCAAGTAACCATGCTGCAGGAAAGGGGATTTACATTTCACATGGCTTGCAAGGTTGAGGGACATGTAGCTGGTCACCTGGTGCAGGTCATCAGAGTTCAAACTGTTGACCAGAGTGGTTGATTGGGAATTGTGGGCCAGTTCCTGGAGGCAAGAATCAGTGACAAGGTGCCTTGAGATGTCTACTCTTCATGTTTGTTGACAGTGCGGGGGCGAGGGGGGGAGACAAATCGTCGCGGAGCTGGAAGTTTTTGTTGATGAAAATGGTTATGTTTTGCAAGAAAAGTTGGATTACACAGTACATGTTCATGCAGTTTTGTCTACAAAATGCACTTTTGCTTAGCAAAACTTGCCGGTGTACACAAACCCTTAGGGTTTGTTTCAGCCCGTCATAGATAGAGTTTGCATCCAGAGCTCAAATTTCTTTCAGGTCAGAGTATTTTAGCACTAGCTCATCTTGAGACCTGGTGCCTTGTTTTGCTTGGGGATTTTTTAGAGGGGGAGGGGAAAGAAATAGGGCTTCTTACAATAAAACAAAAGCCTCTAGTGTTTTCTCCCTTCTAAAACCTCTGACTTTAATTAGTTCATTCTGTGCTCTGAAGCTTGGATAACTTGTAGGAGAAAAACAAGAAAGAGCTTACTTGCCAGGTAAGTTTTGAAATTCTTATAGAGGCCTCTGCTTCTGAGCATTTCATCTAACTAAACTGTAAATTGCAAACTGTGAATATCTCCCATTAGGTACTCAATTGCTTAAAGGCTTCCCATTAGTGACAGAGAAAGTATAAAAGGTTATATTTCCTTCCATATGAAAGAAATAAACTATAAAGTTATTCTTTAACTATCAGTAGCAGTTACAGAGGCAATCCTTTAAGGCATATGCTTAAAGAATATGAAATTCAGATCTCTAGAAACTGTGCTTTGCCATTTCTTCTGCTGTTATCATTAATTTTGCCTGCTTTTGATACTGTAAAATCACAGAAGCTGACATCAAAGACATTCTTCATATCCTCCAGGGAACCATGCCTAAAAAAGGTGTCAAACTAGAAGGCAATAAACATGGGGGACATTGGAGAGACTTTGTAACAATCATATCCCTAAAGGAAAATGTGGACAGACAAACAAGTGAGTGTTATATATGATTGTTTATTCATTTCTAAAATAAATGATAAATTTCAGGTATAATTAAAAATTCATGTCTGGAACAGTCTGACTCTTCTGTCCAATAATTTGCTTTATAAGCCGTTTCCTCCAAAATGCTGGACAAATCATCTCTTTAAGTAACTCTCCAAGTGTTCATCATATTTCTCCTCTTTGCTTGCTGTATAGTGTTAGAATTGGACAGAAAACAGAAATTCTGTTTTACAAAGTATTTTGAGATTTAAAAATTGTGTGTTTATTCCAGTTCAAAATAAAACCCTAAATGCTTCTAAATTATCTGAAGAAAATTCAAAAGAAAAAAAATTTCCTAAATTGAAATCCTAATCTTTCACTCTGGACATTTCAGAATGAGACACGCATATTGTTAGAAATTCTTCCTTTTTCTCTGAAATAAAATTTCAGTAAAATTGACAAAAAAAATCACTAAGTTTTTTAATTTGAGAGATCTACATTTTCTAATAGAACACTGTTTCACTGAGGTTTTCTATCCAGTTCTAACAAAGTATATATTAGGATTTAATCTTAATAAATACAATCCATTTCTTCCTATCACATTTTTCTGAATAAAAAAGCTTTAAACTCAGTTGAAGGAAGTAAATATTGTAGCAATTAATCTTTATAATATTTCTGTATAAGAAAATGTGAATTGCTGAGTGATATCTAAAATTGTATTCTTCTAGGGAGCCTATTCTGTTGGCACTGTACACTCATAAGTTTCTGTAACATCTGTGGGAATAATATGTGCATAAAAATGGCAGAATGGACTTGTGGTGTCACCTATAGTATTTACTTTCTCTTGTAGTCATGTTTTTAACTGACATAAAAGATGGCTTCCTGAGAGGAGCTACCACAGGAGCAGCACCATCCTCACCTCCATGAGTGGCCCCCATGTTCCCTTCCAACCTCCAAACCCCGGCTCTAAGCCTTCCCTGCCCTGAATCCTGCATCCTTGCTGTCCTGAGGATCCCGTGCCTCCCACTCTCTGGCCTGAGCCTCCTGGCTTCAGCTCCCCTGCCCTGACTCCTGCACCCCCCATACCTATAGCCCCTTGCCCTGATAGATCCAAGTAATGCCAGGTAATTCTTCTAGTGTTTTATAAAATATAGAACTGTAGTCTCCATGTGTCAGTAAGCAAAATACTAATACTAAAGCTAGCTCTACAGGCTATAGTAAGCAAGAGAAAGAGACACATATGGTCACAAACAAGTATTAAAAAAAGATGTACAATGTTTCAAATTTTAACAGTTCACAACTCTGGTCTGAGGCAATACCTCTCCTCCAATCATATGACTGAAGGACCCATGTCTTATAGATTCCAAGAGCATTGGCCTTTTTGGTCCCTTAAGTGATGGATAATTGAAGGTTTTCTCTCCTTCTATATGTCCATTAAACTGTTTAAATACATATTTTTAAAGTGTATGCCCCCTGTTGGTGTGCAGATGCCATGCTGCCTTCTTTATCTTCTTGTGGATTCGCTCTTTCTGTTGTTCGACTTCTTTTCTTACCTTAGATGTAAGTGTGCTTCCATTGTGTCTGACTGACAAACCTTGAGCCACATTGCTTTGTTTAAGGCAATCCTGTTTATTCATTCTATTTATATTTGTGGTCTGACCATATTTCAGGAACATATTTTAGAACACAACTCTTCACAAATAAACTCAAAATGTATCACACGACAATATGATGCTTTACAAAACACTGGCTAAATATACTGACAACAGTGTTGGTGAGCCCTTTGCCAGCTGGCACAAAGGAACACTCTGGGTCACAGTAGGAATTCAGTTGTATGATATATTTATGTTTTGTGCATATTCCAAAAGCCTGGTGAATTGTTGATGCAACGATGAGTCGCAGGGAATATTGCCACATACTGAATGAGCAGCATCACTCATTATAGCAGTTACTGTATTAGGTGTTGGTAGTGGTGTCCCATCCCTTCACTGGCTTACCCGACTCCTTATTTTGTTTGTTTACCAAAGCTGATGGGATCAATTAAAAAGGCCATAGAGCAGCAGGTTAGAGAGGCTTATTTGGCAGTCAATATAACCAATTCTAATGGCAGAATTAATAACATGTTAAGTAAAGTGCTTAGGGAATATTGAAATCTTTCAGACTGTGTAACACAGTGATCACAAAATGAGGTTCCAATGTATTGTGGTTTCCAGACTTGCTTACAGTGGAGTTGAGCAAAGTTTATTCACCAAAAAAGATCATTTGGGTTTGACCGACCTGTTTGTGTGTTTCACATTTGGCACTTAAGAAAAAAAAATCCAAACTGAGGATGTTTTAAAATATTTCAATTTTTCTTTTTGAAACACTTATTTGTTTCTAATTTTAGCTAGATTTAACTAAGAGGTAAAATATAACCCCTAAAATAAAACAAAACATTTTGGCCATAGCTTCATTAAATGGAAGATCAACACTGCCAAGATCAATCTTCCAGAGTTCAATTTAGCAAGTCTAGTTACCACTCATTAAATTGAACTCAGAGGGGCCCCCCTTTGGCAAAACAATTCTGTCAGTTTCCCACTGTGGAGATGGCAGGGAAACTCGAAACAAGATTCATTGACTCCAGTTACACAACTCCACGTAAGTTAATTATCTATCTTAATTTGATGTTCCCTTGTAGTGTAGACCTGGCCCTAGTTTCAGGTCAAATGCAATGTTTAGTTACCCCCAAAATTTGTTTTGGATACATCTTTTAGTTCAGTCATCAAACTGAAAAATCACTGATTTAATGAACTGTAGCCTATAAATCTATCAAAATAAAATCAGGGTTTATGTGCAACCAGCAAGGATTTTGAAAATGCAAGCTAGGCACATATAGAAGTGCAGATAGACTTTTACCTATGCACTTTTTATAATGTGGACTATAGTGATACCAATATAATCATTTCATAGGACAATTGGTGGGAATTTTGTTGGCACATATTTTCCATCATTGGATAACATTAGTGAAACCAGTAAAATGGTATTCTCCTAGCACCCTGGGAACAATTCTGAAACTTTATATAATTATGGGTGCCTAGATTAACGGTTGGCTGGAAGGATGGAATGATGAGATATGAATACAAATACAGGTTGAACCTCTGTGGTCTGGGACTCTGGTCTGACAACATCTGTGGTCTGGAAGGACCATGGATGTTATAGAACTAGAGAGCCCCAACAGCAAAGGTCACCAGTGGCTCTGAGCAGAGTCAGCTGATGGGGCCAGTTGGGCAGTGGTGCCTGTGAGGCACTACAGCCCGCAGCCAGCAGGTATGCCAGGAGATCCAGTGGGATGATAGGAATGCCACAAGGTCAGCGGGGATGCCGGGTGCTCCAGCGAGGCAGTGGGGTTGTTGTGAGCTTGGTGGGGCCACCAGGATCTCCAGGGGAACAGCCATAGCTTATGGAGCTGGGAGCTCTGGCAGGGCTGTTGTAGCTTGAAGGTCCAGGAGGCTGGAGTGAGAAGCTCTAGTGATTGGGGAGAGGAGCCCAGCAGAGAGGCTGATGTCCACACTCCCAGGATTTCTGTTGACCAGAAAACTTTCTTGTCCAGGACCAGTCAGGTCCCAAAGGTGCAAGACCAGGGAGGTCCAACCTGTTATTTAATAGCTGTTTACACTGCCAGTTGTGTATAATACAGGTTGCACCTCTGAAAACCAATACTCTCTGGTCCAGCAACATCAGTGGTGCGGCAGGGCCACAGATGCTCCTGTACCAGGGAACCCAAGCTTAATAGCAGGAGGGCCAGCATCCCGGCCAGGGCTAGGAACAGCAGGGCTGGAGGAGCCACACAGCAATGCTAGGGCCAGGGACTGGAGAAACCCAACAGCTCATGGCAGTGTGGATTTGGGGGTTGGGGAAAACTAGGTGACTGTGGTAGCATGGGGTCAGCAGCTGTAGAAGCCCAGGTGCCCATGGCAGCACAGAGCCAGAGAATCTGATAGTCAGCAGCAGTGCAGTGTCAGGGCCTAGAAAAGCCTGGCTACCTGTGGCAGCACAGGGCTGAGGAAATCTGATTGCACATGGCAGTGTGGGTCAGGGCCAGAGAACCCTGGCCACTGAAGTCAACACAGGGCCGACTGCAACAAAGAGGGGGCCAGAGGTAGGGGTCCGGCTGGCTTGGGGCCCTTGTCAGCGGTTCAGCAAATTGTCATTCATGACTGGTCAGGTCCCAGCCGTGCAGAACCAAGGAGGTCAAACCTGTACTATGATTACTGACCATCATTTTGAAGTAACTATATCTATGGGAAGAAAATCACTCTCCTGGTATATGTGGTGATAAAAGAATTTGGAACATATTTCTGGCTGCAAGTGCTTTTATTTGTGATATTTTTTCTCTTCAGTGTCAGGCATGTACCTTTATAGTGTTGAATAGTAGACCTATTCAGCCTCTTTCTTTCAAGAGACTTAGTAATTTTCTCTAAGGAACCTTTGAAGGATATGCACAATTTTGATACAATCTAATGAATTTGATAGACCTGTGCTATTTTATTCTTCTAGAAAAGTGTTAAAATGAAAGCTTAAAAGTTTTGAACTAACTTAAATCTGTACATTCTAGTATGTGTTTAACAGCTTCAAAGATTAGGCTGTGATAAGTTATTTTGATACAGTATTTACTAAAGTGGAACCTAAGATCACTACATGGTTTTTCTGACGACTAAGTAACAACAAAGACTTTCTCGATATCTTCACATTTTTATCCTGTGTCAGCTGGGACTCAAGTAACAATATAGTGATTCAGAAAAAATATTTTTTCTAAACAAATGAATAAAATAGAAAAAAATAGGTTGCAGTTACTAGCTATAATATTCAGTATTTATTGTATAAAAGACGGGCTGAGTTCTGTTCACCCTCATTGTGTGCATTGGTCTGCTAATTGTGCACGTGCTCACATATGGAGTTGCCTGTTGTCAAGAAAGGTAGGCTGAGCTGCATGAACAAGTGAAGGTGTTTGCTTGCATAGGAAACTTTGCAAGTGCAGTGTCTATTTTGTTTTCAAAATGTCTACCTTATGTAAGCTATGCTGTACCCCATGGTGGCTATATCTAGAACAAGATCATATACAACTTTTCAATTAAACTAATAGCGAAAGATATGGTCCAAGTGAGCTATGCATAGCTATTAATGCATCATTTGATGTGAGTTATCTTTTATCTTGAGGATACCATTAAAATGGAGAAGTCATCTAGAAAACTTTAATGGGATCCCAAAAAATTTACCTTCTTGAACTTGCAAGTACTGGAGAAATATCACCCTCCAGAGAACATACTGTTAGCCCCAGCACTCTGCAGTAGTCTGGGAGGGGCTGTGGGCAGAATCTCACCTCTTAAAAGAGTATTTGATTGGGAGTCAAAAAAGCTTTATTTCCTCATCTGATTTTAGTGGAGGCAATCCCGTTCTCATTCCATTTGGGAATGGTGACACCTTATTTGAGTTATTCTTGCCTCAATGATGTTGAAAATTTTGTAAATCATTTCAGAAGAGGAGGAAAAAGGGGCTTGGCATGACTTAATGTGGAGTTTCAGTGAGCAAAAGGACCCCAGACAATTCTACATCTCTCTGATGTAAAATGGTGTTTTACCTTTCTGGCTTTGTTCTGCAGCCTGATTCCTTTCAGAAATCATTCATGCAGGAAAGTTGTCCATATTTTATGTAGGTAGAGCCTTAAATTGTGAAAAGAGGTTCTGAATACAGAGCAGGTATGCCCAGATTTCATAACTAAGCAATTCATCATTTGTCGTCCTTACCTTCAAGGAGCACTAGGACTGTATGAAATTAAGGTACACAATTTATCCGAAAGGAATAGTGATCTCATTTTACCTCTACATAGACAAGTAAAACTGAGAGGGCAAAGCCATGAGTATACTCACTGAAACCAGTGAAAATGCTCATAGAGTTAGACTAAGATGATACTCAGTGTAAAAGTAAAACTTGCAGAACCTAATTTTTTTTTAAGAAGGTAAAACTCTTCTTATGTGGGGGAGAAGGGGAGATATTTTTATTTATTTCCTAACTAGGGTTGGTTGGCTTGGCTATTTCAGGCCAGATGAGTTGTTATGAGAAACAGAAATATTTGCTGCTTTGAGCTGTGGGGCTGTGTCTAGACTGGCATGATTTTCCGGAAATGCTTTTAACGGAAAAGTTTTCCGTTAAAAGCATTTTCGGAACAGAGCATCTAGATTGGCACGGACGCTTTTCCGTAAAAGCACTTTTTGCGGAAAAGCATCCGTGCCCATCTAGATGCGCTTTTTCCGCAAAAAAGCCCCGATCGCAATTTTCACGCAAAACAAATCTGAGCTGTCTACACTGGCCCTTTTGTGCAAAGCTTTTGCGCAAGGACTTTTGCCCGAACTGGAGCAGCATAGTATTTCTGCAAGAAGCGCTGATTTCAGACAGTAGGAAGTGAGTGTTCTTGAGGAAATTCAAGCGGCCAGCGTAGACAGCTGGCAAGTTTTTCCGGAGAAGCGGCTGATTTTCCGGAAAAACTGGCCAGTCTAGACACAGCCTGGATGTTTCTAATATTGAGTTGGTGATTCAAAAAAGTAAAATGAATTATAGACAAATAAGTTTAAGGTGGAATCATATATATATATATATATATATATATATATATATATATATATATATATATATATATAGTAGCCCAATGTCTGTGACTCTGTAATGCTGAAATGCTGGCTGTTCCCTCTGGGCGGCGCTGTTGCCTGAGTCATGTCCTTCACCTCCTGCCATGGTGCTCGGCTGACTTCTGCACCCCTCAGCCGGGACCCCGGCGGGGAAGCAAGTGGTGCAAGTGGCTGTTTGGGCCCCGCAGGAGTGCTGCATGTGGTGTGCAGGGCCCAAACAGCCACTTGCACCACTTGCTCCCACACAGTGACCCGGCTAAGGGGTGCAGAAGTCAGCTGAGCACCATGGCAGGAGGGGAAGGGGGCAGGGCGGTGACGTACACGGCCAGAGGGCGGGGCCCGGCTGTGTACGTCACCGCGCCAGCCCCCTTTGCCTCCCGCCATGACACTCGGCTGACTTCTGTACCACTCATCTGGGCTGCTGCAGGGGAGCCCATACGACCACTTGCTCCCCTGCAATGGCCCAGCTGAGCGGCGCAGAAGTCAGCCGAGCACCATGGCAGGAGGCGAAGGGTGGCGGGGCGGTGACATGCGGCATGATAGTGGCTCCGGGCCCTGCCCCCTGGCCATGAACATCACCACCCCACTCCCTTCACCTCCCACAGTGGGGCTTGGCTGACTTCTGTGCTGCTCAGCCAGGCCACCGTGTGGGAGCAAGTGGCGCAAGCGACCCTTTGGGCTCTGCGCTCCCCATGCAGCACGGGGAGTGCGGTGCCCAAACAGCCATTGGGGGGGGGGGAGGAGGAGGAGGGGGGAGAGAGAGAGAGAGCCCGCCCACCCCAGGAGAGAAGGGTCTGTCTGCAAATCTGTTTATTCAAGAACTCCTCCTAAATGATAAGAGCAAGGGCCACCATATTTGCTATGCAGCTTTCTCTTCCCCAACTTACAGCAAGGTCAGGGATTCATTGTTCCAGGAGAACTGGAAGCTCCAGGAAAAGGACAGAGTTTTCTATAACATGAAAAGGGAAGAGCTGCTGTTCAGAGGCATGTGATATAAGACTGGCCACTGGGGGCAGTGAGTCTGCAGGGGAGAAATCTCTTGGAGAGTGTCTACTGGAGGCAGCGGTACCACCAAGGGATTGGCCAACAGGACTGGAGCTCCATCATCTTGCCTACCAGCACACCAAGTAAGTAGCCCCCTTCCTGCAAACTCTTTCTCCCCTCCCTCCAGCTCTTGGGCGCAGCGCTTGGAGCGGGGAGAGAAAATGCCCTGGCAACTGGGAGGGCCTGGGGGGGGAGAGAATTCCTCTGGCAGCAAAGGGGTAGTCTGGGGGGAGAGAAAATGCCTCGGGTGGGCAGGCTCAGGAGAGAAAAGGCCTGAGCCAAGTGGAACCCCTGCTCTGAGCCCCACCTCATCCCCCAACACTCACTCTTGCACCTCCCCACTCCACCCAGCTTCCTCCCTGCTTCACATCCCCAAAGCCATACACTGAGTCCTGCACTCCCCACACCACTAGCCTCATGCCCTGAAGAACCTGGGCAATGTCAAGTAAGTCTGGGTATGTCTACACAACCCCCCTAGTTCGAACTGGGGGGGGTAATGTAGTCATACGGAGTTGCAAATGAAGCCCGGGATTTGAATTTCCCGGGCGTCATTTGCATAAAGCCGGCCTGCACCATTTTTAAATGCCGGCTAGCTTGGACCCCGTGCCATGCGGCTACACACGGCATGGACTAGCTAGTTTGGATTAGGCTTCCTAATCGGAATTAGCTGTACGCCTCGTGAAACGCCTGTGCGGCATGCAGTCCAAACTAGCTGGCATTTAAAAATGGTGTAGGCCGGCTTTATGCAAATGAAGCCCGGGAAATTCAAATCCCGGGCTTCATTTGCAAGTGCGGATGACTACATTACCCCCCCTTGTTTGAACTATAGGGGTAGTGTAGACATACCTTGAGATAGTAACAATTAAGTAAGCTTAACATCCATTGACCTTCATTTATATTTCCTATCAAGATGTTTCACTGGGAACATATAGTAACAATGAACAAGATATACCCTCTTTAATTTTATGGCAAGTGCTCTGAGGTGCTTATGTGTACTGAGAGATGATAAACTCTAGCTAATTTTAAAGAAAGATGCAAGTACAAAATAAAGGCCTTTTCTATTATGATAAGAGTTCTGCGGATATTTTTGCATATGCAATATAAGTGTCCACGGTAATTCCAATTATTTTCATTGCCAGAATTATTTCATTTTGCATTCCTCTTCATTCATTCTGGACTATCGGATGTGGAATAATAATATTAATAAACCCTGAAATGTAAGTCTTTAAAATATAGTTTATTTGTCTTGATGCTGAGGCCTATTCATGTGGAGACATCCAAGGCTAAGGATACTGTCCAGCTACAGAGGACTGCTGGCACACCAGTGTGGGGGGGGGGATGGGGGGGAAGGAGAGAGGAGGGAGAAGATGGCTCTGTCTCAGGGAGGACACTGGAAGCTGGTTATTTCTAGAAGCAGGCAGTGCTCCAACCCTGCTCCCAACCTACCCATCATGCTTCTGGAGAGACATTATGATGCCCAGACTATGAAGGATGAACAATCACTCCTTAAGGTGGAAGAGGAGAAGATGTGTACTTCCAAGCCTGAGAGGTCTGTAGCCGCCACTCCCAGGAGGAAGTGTAGGATAGTGGTGGTTAGAGACTTTTAGGTGGTGGTCTCTTTGATCCTTCAAGACAAAGGTAGTGGCCCAGGCAGAGACAGATGCATGTTGGAGATGAAGGCTGTGAAGATGTTGTCACCGGGAGGGCTTTGACTTCCTGGACCATGGGATGCTGTTCCCAGAAGAACAACTGCTAAATAGATATAAAAAGTGAGAGGAGGAAGAGCAGAGTGAAGTGTCTTGCCTGAGCTCATCACGCAAACCAATGGCAAAACCAAGAGTAGAACACTAGTCTCATCATGAGTGTCAATACAGTATTCTATGTATTGGAATAGGCAGTCCCTTTGTTTCCTACTTTACTGACACTCCCTAATTCTTTCCTTATTGTTACTGCACATGCTAGTTATATCTTTTCACAACAAAAGCAATTTAGAAGGTGAGTTGCAGAAACTAAATATATAATATCCCATGTGTGTGCAGAAATATGGGCTGAACAAGTCTTTAGGCATCCAGTTCATGTGAGCTGAGTGCATACTTTGAGGCAGCTGAGCTGACAGCCACTGCAGATCCCTGGGCAAGGTGCAGGGGGCCCGGATCCGTGCCCCTGGAAGGGGCAGGGCCTCAGGAAGAAGGGCAGGACCAGGGACAGCCAGCCCTCAGCACTGCCCAGAATGTAGTGTGTGTCCCTCCCACCCCCAGCCCTCAGATCTGTGTGGGGCAGCTAGTGTGGTGCCCCCATAGTAATTTAAAGGGCCTGGGGCTCCAGCCATCACTGCTGTCATAGTAGTCCCCAGCCCCCTTTGAATCACCAAGCCCTGGGGCAACTACCCCCTTTATGCCCCTCGCCTATAATCAACGGGCTTACAATGAGGGATTCTGAGCAGAAAATTGCAGTGAGCCAACCTTTACTGTTTCATGTGGTGGGGTCTGATTTACCCCCTTGCTGCCTCCTGGAGCTGATTTCATCATTCCTAGTTTTGTTCTGATAGGTTGGGATGTAACACTCCATAACGTGTATGACTTCAGCAGCCCTGTAAAGTTCCTGGTGATCAACGAATGAGCACCTGGCAATGGAGGAGACGTGGTTTTCTTTCTCCCAATCATTATAGGGATTTAACTTTCAGTACCCTAATATCTACAAGGGCCATCTCAGATTCAGGGTAAAGGTTAGTGATCATACTGGTGGGCCGCACATGCCTCTCATGGAAAGATGTTAAAATGGCCATCAAGTTCATCCAGCTGCATGTAGGAGAGTGGGAGGAATCAAGTTTCTAGCCCTCTTTGCAGAAAAATATTGGTAATTAGCAAATGGTCTATAACAACATCATAATATCAACTACTGAACTTTTCACACAATTTTTAAATGATTCAATCTCAAAAATATACTGAAATTAATATAGTTATATATGTTCCAAAAAGATTTTTTATTCCATTTTCAATGTAACATGATTGACATGTTTAAAAACAAATCATGCATTTAATCCTGCATGCAATTATTTTCATCTTAATTGAAAAAACCCCACCTGTGTTTGTACTGTAGCCCGCAACACTATAAAATGGTTATTTAATATTTACAGACAACATATTATGAGACTTTATTAGTGACATTAAAATGTTTAAGAACATATGAAGGATTTTATTATTACCTCAAACTCAGTCAGGATAGGTTCAGGGTAGCAGTGATTCAAGAGAGGCTATACACATAGTAAGGGACTATTTTGTGGGCTTTCCAAATTACTCGGTGCCTAGTACCCAATGACATCATTAGGAATTAGATGTTTAAGTACCTTAGTGAATCCCACCCTAGGGAGCTTGAGTCCCCTTTTCAAAAGTGCCTAGGTAACTTAGCAACCTAAATTCTATTGGAAATCAAAAGGGATCTGGGCTTCTAAGGGTGCATTTACACAACATGGTTTAAGTCAAAATAAGCTATGCTAATTGAACTACATCAATTGTGTAGCTTATTTCAAAATTGGGAGCATCTACACAGCACTTATTTTGAAATAGAGCACTCTTATCTGATTTCCCTTACTCCTCGTACAATGAGGGTTATAGGAGTCAGAGTAAGAAGTCCTCCAGCTTGACAGTATTTCAACATTATTTTGAAATAACTGCCTGCTGTGTAGACACGGACGAAGTTATTTTGAAATAATGTTGCTATGTAGACGTAAGAGATGTAAGTATTTCTGAAAATCTGACTTACTGTGATTAAGAATGATAGGATTTGGTCTATTAAGTGTGAGGTCCCAGAACTTGAGATGAAGCCCAAGCCAGGAATGCCTACATTGCAAAGAAATAACCCCCAGTACTGAACCCTATAATTCCTGAGAAAGCTGGCACAACCCAGCTGTTCTTATTGAATTGCAGTGTATACCTTAGAGCAGAGCTATTCAACACATGGCCGGCGGGCCTCATGCAGCCAACAGCCCATTTGTTGGCAGCCCACAGTGCAATTTGGGTTTATGCAGGTCTCAACATGTAGCCCATGGGTGGAAGTCAAAACAAAGTAGTACAAAATATAATGGTCTTCTGTTGATATGTGTTTTGGTAGTTAAATTCCTGGACTGTCATTGCTCATTAAAAGTGCTGTTATATGGGTGGAAATTGGGTACATATTGTGTTTTACTAATATCAGCAGAACTGACTTAAATGGGGCCTACGTGTTGTGTACTTCTGCTTTAATCTTCATGTTCATGCCTGTTGGTGTGAAAGAAGCTATTTGCATATGCATTTGCATGTATTTGCAACCACACTTAAGTTGTGGCCCTTGGTATGTGGTGTGAGTATCATTGTGGCCCCCAGAGCTTCCAAAATTGAGTAGTCCTGCCTTAGAGAATATGGATTCCTTATGCTAGTTAAGAGCTAATATGAATGTCCCTTTATTAAAATACGGGACATTTCAATAACGGAATAAAGGTCAGCATATAAAGAGAACTCCTTCCTGGTTACAAATTGTCTAGTGGATTTTTTACAGTTATGGAAAAGAGGTCTCTGGGAAACCCCAGGGAAATGACATGAAAAAGGAGATTGGTTCACATTTATAAAAGACCAATCAATCAATGTTTTCTTTCATAAAGGAATTCAGAACAATGGAGACTATACATGTAGATTTGAGCATCTGAAGAAGAAAACATAGCATTATTGTTCAGTAATTTCCCACATGTCCTTGAGGTAGATAAGTGCCGTTACACAACATGCCCCAGATCTGTAAAGTTAGAACCTTTTGTTCATTAAACTGGCAGCTGGTAATATCTGAGGTAATTTGTTTTCCCTTAATCTCTTAGTTGCTAATGTGATCCAAATATATGGCTAAATGTCCTTGAAGTAATTAAAATGCAAATTAAGGGGAACAATATATCTGCCAGAGAAAACCCTGGGTCTATTGGGTAAATTATTTTTTCTTGAGATCCTTAATTTTAACAAGTTGTATTACTCAGCATTATTGGGAAGAATAAAGTTCATGATTAGCATGGGCCTGACTAAACACATCAACATGACAGAGGTCCATTAGGAAAATAAATTCACTCATTCATAATCCAGAAGAGGTACCAACTACGCCATTAAAATAATTTATATTATTTCCAAATCTGGCAATTTTAGATATTAAATGAGTAATATTTCAGTTTGCGCTTACCCAGTCTACCAATGTCACAAGCTTCTGTTATACTGCAGTGTAATTACACACTAGCTTACAATGTAATCTTTGTCCACTGAAAAATTATTAAATATATATAATTATGTATTTTGTTTGAATAACTAAATAACTAAAAAGACATATTCAAGGCTGTAGGTGCCCTAAAACACATTAACAATGTAATTTAAAACTCAACCGCACTAAAAGTAACATTCAGTAGGAGCTCAGCCAGGCAAATTCCTCTTTCCCCTTTCTTCCAGGAAGCTTTCTCTCAATCTTCTCCAAAAGCTCTTTCCAGCAGATACTTTTTCTAGGATGCTCAGAAGGTCCCAAAATTCAGGATTATCTGGGAGCAAGGGGTAGCAGTTTGTGGAGTTCCAGAGCTATAACAACATTCTGTGCCAGCAGACCTATATCTTTTTATAACTAGGAGATCCAGCATCACAGTGATGATTATCCTGGGAACATTTGCATGTATTTTATAACAATTTTTAAATGGAACAATTTCCAAAACACACTGAAAACTTTGTTCTTGCCACCCTTTATTATCAATTTCCCAGTAAAATCAGTGGGAATTTGGGGACTGCAAAGATTGCAAGATCATGTCTTAAATCAACATGGTCCAGATCTTGTCAATCTTAGTTACGCTGGGCTCAGGTTCCAATCACATTTACCATGATGTATATCTGATATCACTGAGTTCAGAGTCTGCCCCACTGTGCAGCAGCCTGTTTTCTGAGTAGTCTCAATTATTAAGGTGCTACTTTAAGAAAAGGTGTTAGACTCTGCTCTCTGTTTGTAAGCTAAGTTCCTACTTGTAGTCATAAGGGAGACTGTCTGTAGTCATTATGGACATGGCTGTAAATCACATTACAAACACACTTCTTCCTCACATGGTTAACATCTCCTCACCCTACCCCCCACCCCCACATCACCTATTGTGAATGGGATCCTAACCTGTCTTTAAACACTTTTTTCTTGGGATTCAGATTTCAGAAAAAAGTCAAATATGTTCATGTGCTCTTTCATATTGGCCAGCATAATGGCATTTAAATAGGCTGGAGATGATGGTCTGTACAATCCCCATACTGGGCCATAATCCCCGCTACAGAAAGAATGTGGATGCATTGAAAAGGGTCCAGTGGAGGGCGACCAAAATGATTAGGGGGCTGAAGCGCATGACCTATGAGGAGAGGCTGAGGGATTTGGGTCTGTTTAGTCTGCAGAAGCGAAGAGTGAGGGGGGACTTGACAGCAGCCTTCAACTTCCTGAAGGGAGGTTCCAAAGAGGATGGAGAGAAGTTGTTCTCAGCAGTGACGGATGGCAGAACAAGGAGCAATGGTCTCAAGTTGTGGTGGGAGAGGTCCAGGTTGGATATTAGGAAAAACTATTTCACTAGGAGGGTGGTGAAGCACTGGAATGGGTTACCTAGGGAAGTAGTGGAGTCTCCATCCCTAGCAGTGTTTAAGTCTCAGCTTGACAAAGCCCTGGCTGGGTTGATTTAGTTGGGATTGGTCCTGCCTAGAGCTGGGGGCTGGACTTGATGACCTTCTGAGCTCTCTTCCAACTCTATGATTCTATGATAAGGGATTAAGGAACTACTGTGGGTTCGATGAGCACCTCTCCACCACATCTGTTAGCAAATGCACTGACTGGAGTAGGAGTTAAAAGGCAGGAGTTCTTCTCATTTGGTGGCAGGCCAAAGAAGAGAGCAGACCTGCAACCCCAGTAGAAGAGAGCTGAAGGAAGGCACAATTTCTCCCCAGGCCAACAGCCCAAAGTTCCTTTCTGACTAAGATCTAGTTCCATAGAACTCACTTAGGTCAGGTCTATACTGGAAAGTGTTTGCCTGGTATTTCTATACTAGCAAACCCTCCTATGGAGAGACAGCAAGCACAAATACACTTTTTCTGGCTTATACCACTTCTCTAAATGAGCTTGCTGGTATAATTGCATTTACACGTTTCCAAAAACAACACCCCATGGCTATGTCTACACTGGCATGATTTTCCAGAAATGCTTTTAACGGAAAAGTTTTCCGTTAAAAGCATTTTCGGAAAAGCGCGTCTAGATTGGCAGGACGCTTTTCCGCAAAAGCACTTTTTGCGGAAAAGCGTCCATGGCCAATCTAGACACGTTTTTCCGCAAAAAAGCCCCTATCGCTATTTTAGCGATCGGGGCTTTTTTGTGGAAAACAGTACTGTGCTGTTTACACTGGCCCTCTTGCGCAAATGATTTGTGCAAGATGGCTTTTGCCCGAACGGAAGCAGCATAGTATTTCCTCAAGAACACTGACAATCTTACATGAGATCGTCAGTGTTCTTGCGGAAATTCAAACGGACAGTGTAGACAGCTGGCAAGTTTTTCCGCAAAAGCAGATGATTTTGTGGAAAATCTTGCCAGTCTAGACACAGCGCATATGTAATATTACTGTACCAACAAAAGTTCCTAATGTAGAGCTAGCCCTACTTAATGCTGGGGTACTCCTTTCATAATGACTAGTGCTGCCTGCTGAACTCTCCTTGCATATATTCCAAACCTACTGTACCTGATTGTTTTTGCTAGGTGGTGTTCTCTGATTAATGTTTTGGCATGAAATCTGTAGACACCAGTAAACCCAGGCAAGTAGCAGTGTTTTGGTGGATGGGCGGGCAGATAAGTTTACATTTTTTGCATTGTTCACTACCTACAATGTTGTTGCTTCCCCAATTCACATAATTAGGAATTAGGAAGCTTTGTATGACTGAAAGATTTGCGACCAACTTTGAAATGTTTAAATTTTTCTGATGAAAAATATCTTTAATAGGAAACTATTTGTTTTCATTACATTCTTAAACCAACTTTTTGACACTTATAGATGGGGCTGAATTCCATATGAAATTGTATATTTTAATTTAAAGTTATCTATAAGGAATACATAATTGTAGGGGCATATCTACACTAGGAAATTATTTCAAAATTACTAAAATTAAAAAAAAAACTTCCAAAATTACATCAAATTAGCATGTCCCCACTATGGGGGAGCATTGAAATTAGTTAATTATTATTTTGAAATAGCACGTCCACACTGATTGGAGCCTGCCTCACACTTAGAGCTCCCTGAAGCACTCTGGGTAGGACACCAAGACAGTGAACGCTTCCTTTGGCTACTTGGTCGGGTAATCTGCGACTCATGCTTTTAGGGAATCCTCTCTATAGCCATGTCTCACAAGCCACTTCTTCACTGAATCCCCCTCATGGGACACAAAATGGATACAGTGTGCTCTGGTTGCCTTTGCAGATGCCACAGCACTCACAAGATGGAACCAGAGCTGTTTCAGAGTAGTGCCAGACTCACAGGCCTCGTATGTTCATCCAGACCTCCCACATGCTGCTCCAGCAGGATGACAACCACTACAGATTGCCAGGTCTGATCACCCAGCTCCTGGTGCTCCAGCTGCTGCAAATGTCCCTCAATCCCCTGGACACCGTGGAATGCCACAGTGGCTCCAGAACTTCCACATGCAGAAGGCCACCTTCCTGGAGCTCTGAGTGGCTCATCCCTGCCCTCAGGTGAAAGGACACCTGAATGAGACTTGATATCCTCCTGCAGAAGTGCATTGTCGTTGTCCTCTGGAAGCTTGCCAGGCCGGACAGTTACTGCCCTGTCAGGAACCAGTTTGGCATGGGGAAATCCACAGTCAGGGCCACGCTTCTGCAAGTAGACAAGGCCATCAACCACATGCTTCTATGGAGGGTTGTCACTCTTGGCAACACGGACAGCATCGTTGATGGCTTTGCCACGACAGGCTCCCCTAACTGTGGGGGAGAGGGGCATGTGTTGCACTCACACCCCCATCTTGGTCCATGACCACTGTGCCTTGGACTAGATCAACAAGAAGGTGTATTTCTCCATGGTGCTGCAAGCCTTCCTGGATAACAAGGGATGCTTCCCCAAAATAAACTTGGGAAGGTGCATAGTGCCTGCATCTTCCGGAACTCCTGCCTGCTCCAAAAGATGCCCATTGGCACTTTTTTCCCCCTTCTGCATCATCAGAGTCAGGGAGGTGGAAATGCCCATCACGATCCTGGGCAATGCAACCAACCCCTTGTTCTCCTGGCTCATGAAGCACTTCATTGTCAGGCTGAGCAGGTGCTGTATGGTGATGGAGTATGTGTTCGGCCACTTAAGGGGGAAGTTCTGGAATCTCTTCACCTGCCTGGACCTCATGAGCACAACATCCCCTTTGTGGTGGTAGTCTGCTGTGTGCTCCACAACTTCTGTGAGAGCAAAGGGGAGACTTTTCTGCCAGGGTGAGGGGGCAGAGGCTGAACAGCTGGTCAGGGCATGTAAGCAGCCAGACACCAGTGCCATTTGGAGAGCACATCAAGGGGCTGTGCTCATCAGGGAGGCCTTGAGGAAGAGTTTCACCAAGGCCAGCTGTGATACTCTCCCCGGGGTCTCTCCACAAGGGGCCCCTGAATTTCTCCTCTGTCTTTCTCTCCTACCCCTTCCCTTTATCTGCCCTCCCTTCCCACCTTCCTTCCCTCCTCTGTAGAGCAAATAAAAAACAAGACTGTTTATTTGGGGGATATACAACATGGGAGGGGCTAAGGAAAGAACCTGGCACTCTGAGTGCCAAAGGTGGGGTCCTTCAAGAGACCTTAAAAATACCTTACCTCTATTGGCTTCTGCTTTAAAAACTCCCCAAGGTCACAATTTCTCTAGCCGTGGGAGGTAGTTGCCACCACCAAGTGGGGAAAAAAAAACCCGTACCTTTCTTCTTGAACCCAGGAAGAAAGCACTTGGACTTTTTCCAAAGGGGCACCCCAAAGCTCTTTTACTACAAGAGAGCTTGGAAAAAAAAGAGAAAAGAAACTGCAGTCCGTGATAGCTGACCTCTCAGAGTTAGGCACGCATACACAGACCTCCTATTCCCTTCCAGGACACAAGAATCAAATCATCAGCTTAAAAAGGGTGATTTTTATTAACAAAACAAAAAGATATACTTGATAAAGCATACTTGGTTGCTATGTGTTACAAAGCAGCTGAGTAAAAAACAGATTAAAATACAGAGAAATTGTATCTCTGGAATACAGCTTAAAATACAGTGTTTGGGCATGGGGGCATATAGACTTAACACAGAGAAATTTAACCAAACAATAAAACAAAAAAAACTTGATTGCAACTTGACTTCCATATTTATTTATGATCCATGCCTTAAAGTCCAGTTCATTTCCATGCCCAGTATTCTTCATAGGCAGTTCTGCCTGGTTCAATTCATCTTGCTTCCCTAACTCCTTGCTTAAAATTCATACAAAGAACAGCAGGTATGTCTTCCAATCCAAATCTCAACACCTTCTCCCATTGGCTTTCCTGGCTCCCTGCCAAGGCCCCCTAGCTACCTGAAATTAACCCTTTAGTAACCAAATGCTGGCCAGCACTCCTGTCAATCACAGATTATCATGGGGATGAGTGCTCCAAACTGTCATTCCATGTGCACCCAAGTGCACAAGCTGTTGTGTGATCCCCAGGATGAGTAGGTCGAGTGAGGAGTGCACAGCCTCTTGCAGCCCATCACCTGCTCCCGTGTTTGCATAGGGAAAGTTATAGAACTAACCTGAAGTGCCTTCCCCAGGATCCTAAAAATGTGGGAGACATCCTTTGAGGAGCAGGTCCCAGCTGGTGGGCATGATCGCCTGGCTGGCCTCCTCCTACTTCTCCTTGTTCACAACCCTTCCCTTGTGAAGGCTGACACAGGGTGTGTCCTGGCTGGACTATATACTGATAGGGAAGAGATGGGGGAGGTGACCAGACCCACTCCCAGGATGTCATTGAGCTGTTCATAGAAGTGGCACGTGTGGTACTGCTCCAGAGCATCCACTCTGCTCCCTGGCCTTGTTGTAGGCCTGATGGAGCTCTTTTTATCTGGAGTTGGTCGAAGGTCTGGGGTGGCCTTTGTTGGCCAGGCTGGCAGCCATCTGACCATAGACATCAACATTTCACTTTTTGGTGTGGAGATCTTGGATTGTTGTTCTCCTCCACTCAGACCTTGATGAAGTCTAGGATCTCTGACCAGTGTAGGCCGGAGCTCTCCTGTGTCCCTGGCCATGCTAATGTCCACACTAAGGGTATGTCTACACTTGCAGCCTAGTTCAAAATAGGCTGGAAATGTAGGCATTTGAAATTGCAAATCAAGCCCGGGATCTAAATATCCCACACTTCATTTGCATGTTCCCAGCCAGGCACCATTTTCTAAATTGACAAGCCCGGAATAACTGCCCGCGTCTACACGCGGCAGTGAAATGGGCATTCTAAATAAAGCCCTAGTTCAAAATACCCATTGTTAAACCTCATTGCAGGAGGAACAGGTATTTCAAACTAGGGCTTTATTTCAAATGACCGTTTCACTGCCGCGTGTAGAAGCAGGCAGTTATTCTGGGCTTGTCAATTTCAAAAAAAATTGGTCCCTGGCCGGGAACATGCACATCAAGCACGGGACATTTAGATCCTGGGCTTGATTTGTAATTCCGAATGCCTACATTTGCAGCCCTATTTTGAATTAGGCTGCAAGTGTAGACATACCCTAACATTATTTCAAAATTTTGAAATAAGTGTTATTCCCTGAGGAAAGCAGGAGTACAGATTTTGAAATAAAGGGCTTGGTAGTGTGGATGCTCTGCTTGTTGTTTTGAAATAAAGGGGAAGGATTACTTCAAAATAACTCCCTAGTGTAGACTGGTGCTAGAAAGGTATGATCCTGGTTCAGAAAGGTATTTAAGCACATGTCTCTTTTGAAGTATATGACGACTTAAATGGTATTGTTCAAATACTTAAGGCTAGGCATATGCGTAAGTGTCTCTATCTATACTTTTTAGAGAAATTTATACAGCATCCTAGTCAATTACAGACCCTTATTTAGCTTAATTCCAATGAACAGGTCTGCAACAATTAGATTTTTATTGATAAGTGTTGATGAACATCAATTTCGGTGTACCAATGAAATATAGTTCTATTGATAGTTGACATTTACAAATAGGCAAAGTAAGAAAAATGCTACATGAGAAGTTTTTGATTTAAGGATATTTTGCATTATTTGATGTAATGTTGATAATTTGTGTGTTAAACTTTTGGTCCTCAATATCTGTCATTAAACAGCAGGCTGGCCCCAATCATTTCCCTAAATTTAAAAAATTTAAATATAAGACTGTCTATGTTAGTATTGACAAAATTATGAAAAAGTCAAATTCTGCCAAATCTACTTACCAATAGAAATATGTTTTAATGTAAAATGTTATGCCATAAGCTTGAACATAATCAATAAACTATCATTAAAACCAATGGTCATCTTTTAAGAATGAAAAGTTTGTTGTTAATGTGTGCATTTGACTGCTCTTTAGAAATCTATATGTATATTTTATGGTCATAGAAATATACCATTTCATGTCTGGATAGCTTACCTGATATTAATGTATTTTATTATGAAAAAGGCAATCCTTCAATATTTTTATCACCATGGGAATACCTAAATAAAAATTGTATGATATAGTCTCCTAAAGTCACTCTATATTAAAGTGTTCTTGGTACATTGAAAGATAGATCAATGGACTGTACAAATGAATATCAGTCTACAAATACATAAGCTTACACATGCTGAAAATGAAATGAAATGCATGCTCAAAATATAGATATGGCCAGTGGTGGTATTTGGTAGACTGCAGCACTGAATTTTCAAAAGAATGTATACATCTACTCAGCCCTATATTGTGTTTCTTATGCCAGCTTATGACAAAATTTTAAATAACTAAACACAATTTTCCAAAATCACTGGGAGTTAAGGTGAGAGTAAGGACAGTGACATATAACAAGTTAGCAGTTATTTCTAGGATTCCTTTCATGATGTAATAATATTTATGCCAGGTGAAATGAGTTTTAATTAGACATCTTTAAAGCCACTGTACAAGGAGCTGTTTGTTAGTAAATGTGGTGAGCCTTAATACTCAGTTTCAAAACATACAATAATTTCATGTTGTATCAACATATCAGAATGAAACTTAAAGCATATCTGGCATATTTATATTATTACCGTGAAAATTCTGAATTGTGCCATTGGGAAAAGACAGAATAAGTAAATATAAAAACAAGTTAGTATTAAGTCTGTGCAAGGTTTCCAGTTTATTTTCAGCTGTTTCGATGAGGGTGACCACCTTTGTTGAATGGAAAAAGGAAGAAAACAGAAAAGAATAAGGGACAGCAATTTATTTTAAGGGACATTTTAAGGGAACATAATTTCCTTTTGTATATTACATATTTTTTTCAAATGCATGTTTCAACTCTTTTCAGGTATACAATCAAATTATCATAAACTTCAATCAAATGTACTAAAACTGATGCCATTATAAACATTTAATCATATCTTAAAATCAGGGATGGATGGTCACACAGAGGGTTAATTCAATCAAAGGTGGCCTTTAGGTTAAAAAAAAAAAAAAAGGACACTTTAGCAACTGAAACTTATCCATTTCTAGCTTATACCTAGCCATCACTAGGTTCCAGAATCTAGCATTTTGATTGGCAAGTATTTTTTTCTTTCTTTCAGATCTCTATTCTTCACATGGATATACTAGAAGATTTATCCAGAGTTGCTGCAGTCCTTAACTCAAATAAGTTTTGTTTCTCTTCATTTAAATCATCGCTCTGGAATGGGGCTGGGGATGAGGAATATTGCGTATGCAGGCTGCTCTGAGTATAGAAGACAATCCAAACCTTGTCTCATCACAGCTGTTTGATGCCAGGTGAGAAGCACCTATATATGATTTTTGCAGCTGGTACCACTGGAGGAGGGGTGCATGTCACACAGCTGGGGGACGGACAAGACAGACATACATTTATAAAATATATACAGGCAGTCCCCGACTTACGCGGATCCGACTTACGTCGGATCCGCACTTACGAACGGAGCTTTCTCGCCCCGGAAGTTGGGGCGAGAAAGCCCCGTTGGTAAGCTGCTCCGGTGCCCCTGGTCTGCTGGAGACCGTCTCCAGCAGACCAGGGGCACCGGGCGGGTTCCCGCGCTTCTGAGGCTTTGCCAGAGCAAAGCCTCAGAAGCGCGGGAACCGCTGCTGCTGCCCCTTGAGACCCGGTGCCTGTGGTCTGCTGGGGACGGTCCCCAGCAGACCACAGGCACCCAGACTGGAGCGGCAGCAGCGGCGGTTCCCCGCGCCTCTGAGGCTTTGCTCTGGCAAAGCCTCAGAGGCGCGGGACCCCCCCGCGGCTGCGGCTTCAGTCCGGGTGCCTGTGGTCTGAAGCCGCAGACTGAAGCCGCAGCCGTGGCGGGGTCCCTCGCCTCTGAGGCTTTGCCAGAGCAAAGCCTCAGAGGCGCGGCACCTCGCTGCCGCTGCGGCTCTGCTCCCCGTGTCCCTGGTCTGCTGGGGGGGGGGGGGGGGGCGCAGCTAGTGTGCTCCCCCCCCCAGCAGACCAGGCTTTTGTTTTGGACTCTGGGGCAGAGCAGCTGGGGCACTGCTGATTGATCCTGCAGCGCCCGTGGGCACTACTGGACCAACCCGGCAGCACCCCAGCTGCTCTGCCCCAGGTCCTGATTCAGCCGCTGCTGGTCAGTTTCAGCAGCGGCTGAATCAGGACATCTGGGGCAGAGCAGATGGGGTGCTGCTGGGTTGGTCCAGTAGCACCCCAGCTGCTCTGCCCCAGGCGTCCCCAAGTCAGCTTCTGCTGAAACTGACCAGCGCTGACTACAGGAAGCCCGAGGCAGAGTTGCTCTGCCCCGGGCTTCCTGGAATCAGCTGCTGATCAGTTTCAACAGCAGCTGACTTGGGGACGTCTGGGGTTCTTAAGTTGATTCTGTATGTAAGTCAGAACTGGCGGTCAGTTTCAGCAGTGTCTGAATCTGGACGCCAGTTCCGACTTACATACAGATTCAACTTAAGAACAAACCTACAGTCCCTATCTTGTACGTAACCCGGGGACTGCCTGTAGAATGATTTTAGTTTTAATTACTCCTTACTACAGTGGTAACTACATAGGGAATGTAGAAAATTAGACACAAAACTGGTAAAATTCTATAGTTATAATTACATTATCTGAGGGGAAGCTCATGCTGAACTCCTTGGTTTGGACTCCTGGAGTCTGAATCATTCACACAATCCAGGGGCTAGTGAAAGAAAGGAGTAAATAGGACTTTTCAACCACAGCAAATGTACGGATCTATAAGGAATGATGGCATCAGCCCCAGTAATCCTACAACACCTGTGAGAGCAGAAGCCTTTCCTTTGCTCTGACCTATGTTTATATTTCTTAAGGAACTACAACTGTCTGAAGATCCATATTGGACCTACCATACATATGCCAACTTTGAGTCTTTTCCCATTGACTTCAACTGGGCCAGGATTTTACCTCATAACTCCTTTCTGATGAAGCTCATATAGTTTAGAGTGGACTCTGAAGTAAAGAAAATAGCAAAAATAAAGGTGAAGTGTCCTAGAGAGAGAGAACACAGAGGCTCTATAAATATTCTACCTACACATAAAAGAAGGAAGCTGCCCCTGCCTTTAAAGGTAAATAAATGGAAAATGTGGAAATATATGGAAATATAGTAAGCTACATTGAAAATTGGTAAAATTGTATAATTATAATTACATTATCTAAGGAGAAGCTCATGCTGAACTCCTGGGTTTTATGCTCCAGTCCAACAACGAAGAGCACAGACTCATTTCTCTTTAGTTACATACTAATCATGACACTATGGAGAGGGAAGGACATGCTACCGTGCTGCTAATTTTCTCCCTGTAACTGTCAGAGACCTTTCTTACTCTTTTTATTATTCTTTGTAGTATGCAGGGGAGCACAGTCTCAATAGTACATATGTATTTACTTCAGATTATTTGGTAGTTAAATTCGGGTACAAATGTAATTAGCAATTTATTTACTTGCATTTTTGGAGGACAGAACAACCAGTTAGTTCCCTCAGTAATTATATGGTTTTTCTGTTCACAGTAATTACCTTACCACTATATGTGGGTTTATTATGTAATCTCATGGTGAACACTTCTGGAAGGCTGAATATTCATGGTTCATTTGAAAGTTTTCATTTTGGAGGAACCAACTGCCATTATTTTAGTTTACAACGTTTGTTTTTAATTTACCAAACTGAAAAATTATTACAGGAGACAGTCTAAGGCAATGTCCAGACTACCACTTTTTCTCAGAAAAAGGTACGCAAATTGTGGAGTGCAATTTGCGTACCTTTTTTCTGATTTTCTTTGAAGAGGCTTTTCTGAAATTTGGTCTATCTACACTGGCCCAAATTTGAGAAAAACCTCCTCTTTCGGAAGAGCCCTTCTTCCTTGTGAAATGAGGAAGACAGGGTTTCTGAAAGAGCACATCTGCTCTTCCATAAAAAATGTTGGAAGAGCAGACGCAGTCCCTGGATGCATAAACTCCATAGTCTAGAAACAGCGTGTCTTACTCTGTTTCTTTTCATTCCAGAATTTACACAAGTGCCAGTGAACATAATTGTTTTCATTTTTTCCTTTATCTTTTGCTGAGAAAATATGTACAGAGCTTATCAGAATAGCAGCTTTTGATTTGGAAAGATGATTTTCACTGATTGTATAAATCTTTAAACAAAATGATGGTTTGGCTCTATGTAATGTTTCTGAAGCTTTGCTCCAAACGTCTGTTTTGATTTTTCGCTCCCCTTTTTCCCTCTCCATATGAAATTGGAAATTAGAGTAGATATGTCAGGTTAACAAGTAAAAATACAGCTGTCTGATTAACCTGTGATCATTTTGATCACATCATGTTACATCAGACTAGATATGATCTAACATAAAGTTATTGAAATGCAACTCCAGGTAAAACTGTGCAATTTGTTTAAGGTCAGAAATTTTGAACTTTTTCAACCAAAATCCATTAACATGACTAATTCATTACTATCCTTGTTTAACAAAGAAAGCAGATGCTGTGTGAAAGACTGGCCATTTGGTGGACCAAATCACCCAGAAAAAAAAGGTATGAAGGAGAAAATATAGAAAGAATAGTATACAGAAAAATGCCTTCATATAATCATAGAACTAGAAGGGACCTCGAGAGGTCATAGAGTCCAATCCCCTGCCCTCATGGCAGGACCCAGTACTGTCTAGACCACCCCTGATAGATGTCTATCTCACCTGCTCTTACATATCTCCAGAGATGGAGATTTCACAACCTCCCTAAGCAATTTATTCTAGTGTTTCACTACCCTGACAGTTAGGAAGTTTTTCGTAATGTCCAACCTAAGCCTCCCTTGCTGCAGTTTAAGCCCATTACTTCTTGTCCTATTCTCAGAGGCCAAGGAGAACAAATTTTCTCCTTCCTCCTTGTGACACCCTTTTAGATACTTGAAAACTGCTATCATGTCCCCCCCCATCTTCTCCTTTCCTAACTAAATGAGCCCAATTCTTTCAGTCTTCCCTCAAAGCTCATGTTCTCTAGACCTTTAATCATTCTCTAGAGCTTCTCCAATTTCTCCACATCTTTTTTGAAATGTGGTGCCCAGAAATGGACACAATATTCCAACTGAGGCCTAAACAGCACAGAGTAAAGTGGAAGAATGACTTCTCATGTCCTGCTCACTCCTGTTAATGCATCCCAGAATCATGTTTGCTTTTTTTGAAACAGCATCGCAGTGTTGACTTATATTTAGCTTGTGGTCTACTATGACCCCTAGATCCCTTTCTGCAGTACTTCTTCCTAGATAGTCGCTTCCCATTCTGTATGTGTGAAACTGATTATTCCTTCCTAAGTAGAGTAATTTACTTTTGTCCTTATTAAACTTCATCCTATTTACCGCAGACCATTTCTCTAGTTTGTCCAGATCATTTTGAATTATGACCCGATCCTCCAAAGCAGTTGCAATCCCTCCCAGCTTGGTATCATCTGCAAACTTAATAAGCGTACTCTCTATGCCGTCATCTAAATTGTTGATGAAGACATTGAACAGAACTGTTCCCGAAGCAGACCCCTGCAGAACCTCACTTGTTTTGTCCTTCCAGCATGTCTGTGAACGGTTAATAACTACTCTCTGAGAATGATTATCCAGCCAGTTATGCACCCACCTTATAGAAAGCCACATCTAAGTTTTATTTGCCTTGCTTATTGATAAGAAGATCATGCAAGACCATATCAAATGCATTACTAAAGTCTAGGTATACCACGTCCACCATTTCTCCCTTATCCACAACACTTGTTATCTTTAAATCCTTGTTAACCCTTGAACAAGCAGAGATGGGATGTTTGTAGATAGAGATAGCAGTTTATTTATTAATACTGAAGTGGTTTCTAAGGTTGAGAATGTATGTAAATGACAAAGAGAATAGCAGTATATTAAACATTTACCCAAAAAAGTATACATGCCCACAGTTTCAGACATCTGGTATAACTTCATAGCTATCTATAATGCATGATGCTTTTAAAAAATGCCATTGTACAGGGTAGTTCGATCCTTCTGTTGACATCTTATGCTAGCAAGATTTCAGATCCTGCAATCAAATGCTGACTAATTACTGATGACTCATGTCATGTGTGGCTCATCTGCGCCTTCTGCACAGGCAAGTGGCATTGGCATTTGGTAGAGGTACGAGTTGTTGGGACTAAAACAGTTCAGTTAAAACTATTCAAAACGGAGGCAGTGAACTTTAGACCCAAGAATTCCATTTTGATTAGAGTGCCTGTCAGCAGTCAGAGAATCTGAACTATGCTGGCTCTTACCAGCCAGAACTGGTTTTCAGAACATGCCATCACCCCAGGGTGGCGCACCACAGAAGTGAGTTTAAGGTCCTGCACAGCTGCTGAGGAATGTTGCATCTTCCATCTATGCTCCTGTCAGCATCAGACCACCATAGCTGTGACAAGGAAGGGAGAAGAGTTACGATCAACGATCAGTGATCCACCACCATCACAGATGTTCTATGCAGAGATCTCCCTGGAGCTCCTCCCTGAGAGATTTCAAATAGCTTGAGGATAGTAGGTCCCAGGCCTCGGCAGCACGGCACCATCTAGGCTGATAACCTCTGAATGTAACAGGGGTTTACTTTCTTGGGGTTCTCTCCTGTCCTCTCTTCTTTTCCTCCTGACCAACAGGAACATTTGGGCCGAGGCTTCATGCCTTCCTGATGAAATCCCTACACTGCTATATACTGTTATTTAGTCACGGTTGAGTTAGGATGCTTACTATCATTTGTGTGATTGTTTTAGTTCTTATATAAAATCCCCATTTTTCCCAGTTATTGTAATTTAATTCCCTAATACATTTATCTTATTTTAGAGTGTCCTCCTTTATTTATACATCACACTGGGAGGGCGCACTGGGGGGTTACTCCAACCAATGATAGATGCAGGAAAAGGGGTTGCATCCTCTGAAATTGTGCATGGAGGCAGGAGAAAACCCTGAGGAGTTGATATCAGAACCTGAAGGATGTGTTCCAGATAGATAAAGTCCGGGACAGGTGAATGGACTGGAACCCAGGACTGGAAAGGTGTGGTGAGAGCTCTCTACTTATGAAGGGAGAAAGACATTAAGTAGGTGGTTGGGATATACAGAGCCAAACTTCTGCTTGAAGAATGAGACCTTTGAATTGGGGTGGGACCCTAATGCAGCAAGGCGGGTTGGGGACTCCCTTTCTAACTGTGTGTGCATGGAGATATAAATTCTAAATTGGAGTTGGAGCTGGGGGCGGAGCGGGGGGGCAGTGGACTGAATAAAGTGTACCCCAGAAGGGGGTATTTAAATTACTTTTGCACTGAGGGTGTGAAGTTTAAGAAGGAGAAAAAGTAGAAGGGTGCCACAAAGTAACTTCCGGCCACCAGGCTGACTTGGGTGGCAGCAGTCCCTGTTACAAAATCACCAGTCCCACCTCTGCTGAAATCAATAGCATTAAAACCAGAAGGATAATAGAGCATTGTTTAGCTCAATAGAGAAAGAGCAAAACCTGATAATAATGGGAACATCTTTAGCAATGGCACATACAGTGAAATGCCATAAAGGACTGGCAAGCTCTGTAGTGTGCAAAATATAATGTTGATACTTTGCTGATATTGTTGGATTCATTTTTTGTCAGCAATATTAAGGTTCCTCAAAATATGAATTATTTCTTATGCAACAAGTTTTATCGCTGTGCCTAATAAACGAAGCAATATTTACTCGTTCAACTATATTTTGGACAGGTAGAGATATTTAAATCCCGCACAAAAGTTATTTCATAGTTAAACTAATATTTTATCAACCTTCTCTGTCTCCTCTTCATACTGGTGTGTAGCATTTTCAAAATGCCCCCCAAAGTTTGCCATGGACATGATTCAAAGTGCTGAGCAAGGAGTTAGCTTGGCACAAACTCCTTTTGAATGCAAATGGGAGTCTCAAAGCTAAATCTCTGTGCAATGCTTTGAAAATGTAGGGGTAGATAATCTACACTAAGGAGTAAAAATAGCTGTTGTTTTGCATAACAAGCTTTCCATAGTGCCATGGTTATGGTGTCAATGTTAAATGTCTGAGGAGACTGACACTTGCTTTTGGTGCTTGTAGGAATTTGACAAATTCAGACTTTGAATTAATTTAGATTCTGTGTGAATCTGTGTGCCCTATTCCAATTTGCCTGCAGCTCTTGTTACACAAATTCCATTAATTAAAAGCATTGCCCTCTTTCTCCTGTAACTCTTATACCAGCAGGTCTCATTACAATAAATATTTCCTTAAAGGCACTTGATGACATTGCCTGTTCAGTAAGGAGTATTGCAGGCAGCCTCCTTAACTTTCTTCTTTACTCATAAATATGAAATATTGTAGATCATCAAACATCATTCCTCATATATTACTGAAGTTATGCTCTCTGGTGGTAACCTAGATACTACTTAGATTTCATTAACATCCTTAGTGACTTTTTAAAGCAATAATGATCAAGGTGCAGGTCATTTCTTGGGGATTAATGACTGACTGGGAGGAGTTGAAAGCACAAGGCACAGCTGAAGGCCATTAGCTTCAGCCAGGCACTACCCCTCAGGGAATTTAACTATAAGATGAAAATAAAAAGCAGAATAGAAGCATAAGGATATTTTTGAGTGATTACATTGGTATGTGTAAGCCTTTTATAAGGAGTTATCACTCTGTACTTTAACCCAATTGCTTGAAACTTCTTTAATCTTTCAACATGTATTTATTAACTGTCTTAGAAATGTGTCAATATTAAATATAATTATATACTTTGTGCATAAAATATGCTTTGGAAAATGGTGGGGTGTATGAGTCCAATTATAACAAAGAGGTTGCGGTGAAAGAAAAAAAAAAGAAATTCACCAAAAGAAAGGTGAACTATTTATGTAAAATTTGACATTGTTTTTTATTTCTTCACAGCCCATACAGAGGAGTATCAGTATTTTGAGGAGTCACTGTGATAACTTTTTAATGACAAAAATCTGAGGAGGTTGAAATGTAAGAAACTTTCTCACTCTTCTATTCAAAATTCAAACCAATTTATTTTATAAGGCATCTTTCATACAAAGTACTTTAAAATTCTTTACAGTGAGAAGTAAAATAATGAGATGGCACTCATGGAAACAGCTTCAATGAGACTCATACAAACAACACAGGAAAAACAAATGAAATTGAACCTACTTGAACAGCACGAGCTTGAACTTTTTCAATAAAACCTAAGCTAAGCTTTGATTTACATAATGAATCATATGCTTTTAACTTGGCTCTGGAGGTAGGCTTTGTATTTGACCTGTTCCAAATTAGCTCCAGTTTTTGTACACAGATGGTTATAGTCAATGAAATCTGTCACCTTTCCTATTTCATTTACACTAATCTTGCTTAGCCACCTAATAATCAAGGTTTAGTTTGTGATCTAAAAATTGAAGCAGGAAAAAAGGGTGCTTAGGCTATTGGTTTCATTTACCCAGATTGGTGTAGTTGTTATATCACATTATTACTGTTGAACCTTAACTAGATAATCAAATCCCTACTTTATAATTTACATAAAATTCACAAAAAGAAACAAACTGACAAAGAAACATGTAATAACATGTAATAAGTCTTGCATGGGTCACTTGTACTGGCATGTTTCAAGCGCTTTTATTTTCTGTTTGTGAACATTCAGGGTATGTCTGCACTATGAATAAGGTTGAATCTAATATGGCTGATTTCTTACCACCCAATTTTATGAAGTTGAAGGACCACGTCTTCACTGCAGGGAAGAATGGAATGTAGTACAAAGTAGCACATCCCTATTAGGGAGCCTACTGTTTACTCAGAAAGTGAAGCACCATGGGCAGCTTTGAATTCTGGGCTCCGATTGCAGTGCCTGTTGGATCCAAAACCTTGCAGCAGGTGGTTAGATAGGCTCATGTCACCAGTGTCACCATTTACTCCCTTCACCATTGTGTGAGATCAAGAGGAAGCAGTGTGATTGTGCTTTATGGTACCCTGGTCACCTGTGTAGATGCCATATCAGTGTGAACATGAGCCCGCTTTGCAGCAAGCCATTGTGATGGTGACCTGTGTTGTAGTGCACTACTGAGAGAGAGTACATATGTCGTGCTTCCAAGAAGAGGACAAGGACGAAGCCTGGTGTAGCATGGAGG
Organism: Pelodiscus sinensis; assembly: GCF_049634645.1. Taxonomy (NCBI): domain Eukaryota; kingdom Metazoa; phylum Chordata; order Testudines; family Trionychidae; genus Pelodiscus; species Pelodiscus sinensis. Next base: position 124,022,416 of record NC_134712.1, on the reverse strand, counting down.
CCCTGCTCATGCAAGGCCTGGCGCTTATGCTAGCACAGCCGCCTGTCAATCCTCTGGACACAGTACAACACTGGTTCTGTTGTTATGAGACAAGCTCAGACTGGTGGGACCTCATTGTGATGCAGAGATGGGATGATCAGCAATTGCAGCAGAACTTCTGAATATACAAGGCCATGTTCTTAGAACTTTGTGAATGGCTTTCCACTGTCTTGAGGCACCAGAATACCTGAATGAGACCCGCTCTCACCATGAAGAAGCATGTGGCAATTGCCCTATAGAAGCTTGCCAGGCTAGTCAGCTACCATTCAGTGGCTAATCAGTTCAGAATAGGAAAATCTACAGTGAGGGCTGCTATTGTATGAATAGCCAAGCCCATCAATAACATCCTGCTTCAGAAGGCTGTGACTCTGGGAAACATGGACACCGTAGACAGAACATGGGGCCATAGACAGAATGCACATCCCCATCTTGGCCCCCAACCATCTTGCCTTAGAATACCTCAACCATAAGGAGTATTTCTCCATAGTGCTACAGGTGCTGGTGGATCATAAGGGTGGTTTCTCCAACATCAGTGTGGGAGGGTTGGGAAAAGTACATAATTTTTGCATCCTTAGAGACTCCTGCCTCTTATAAAAGATGCACAGTGGCACCTTTTTTCCACGTAGAAAAATCAGATCCAGAGATGTGGAAATGCCTATTGTGATCATGGCAATCCAACCTACTGCTTGCTTCATGGCTCGTGAATCAGTAAATGGGCAGCCTGCATGCCAGCAAAGAGTACAACAACAGTCTGAGCAGGCACAGAATGGTGGTTGAATGTGCATTTGGATGTTTAATGGGAAGATTTAGGAATCTCCTGGCTCAGTTGGACCACTGAGAATGTGACATTCCCTTTGTGGAGGCAGCATGTTTTGTGCTCTATAATCTGTGCAGTAGCAAGGAGATAACTTATCTAGCAGGGTGAGGGGCTGAAGTAGAGCACCTAGCCAGAGATTTTGAGCAGCCAGACACCAGTGTGATACGGAGAGCATAGCAAGGTGCAGTGCAAATCAAAAGTTGTGAAGGACAGTTTTATGCAAAACCTGTTTTGAGACTCTTCCACGTGGCTATCAATAAGTTGCCTCTATATTCTGTGTGTTTGTCTTTAATCCCCTAGACCTGCAGTTCAAACAGTAAAAAGATCATTGTTCAAAAAACAGGAGTTTTTATTTGGAGAAATCAGCAGGGAAAGGAATGAAGTTGGAACTGAAAAGGGAGAGGGGTGCTCAGGAAACAGGAGTGAGACTGCCTTCTGCCTCCCACGGACCTTGAGGGTCCAGCTCTCCTTGAGTTCTCTTCCTCCCATGTCATGGGGTCTCGGCAATTCCTGTGGCTTCACAGGGAGAGTGTTAATAGGTTCCTCTTCTCATTCCTCCAAGCTGATATGCGAGATATCAGTCTTCAAATCACACAAGTGATTGGGAGCATATGCTGACTGAATTTGGCCATAAACCTGAGCCTTATGCTGAAATGCTTAGTGGTCCAATGACTCCAGACCACTTACTGGTGGCTTGGTAAGGAAAGGTGCATGAGGCTGGCCTCCCCAGAAACCTTGTGAGAAGGATCAAAGAGTTCCTGTATGAGAGCTTCATAGAGTTGTGCAGCCAAGATTCCTGCTCCTCCTGCAGACACATTAACAAACTGTTCCAGGGCCCCCATACTGTGTAGGCACAGAGTGTGTTGCACATCACACCCCATTGCCTTAAGTCAATTCCTAGCTTTCGGGCATTGCCAGCTTGCTAGTCGTTGCCTTCTCCTCCTGCCCCTTTCCCACCATACTGTCCACCATGCTGATGCCAAGCATGTCTTGGCTGGGCTCCATGGCAATGCTAGGGAAGCTGTCTGGATTCCTCTCCAAAATGGCATCCAGCTGCTCGTAGTAGTGGCATCTGTGAGGTGTTGCACCAAACCATCCATTCTCCTCCTTCATCTTGTGGCAAGAGTGCCTCAGCGCCTTGATTTTCACTCTGCACTGTTGGGAGTCTCTGGAATAGCCTCTAGCCACCAAGCAACTTGTGATCTTCCCATAAGTGTCAGCCTTCTCTTTGCTGGTTCAGAGCTTGTAGAAGATGGCTTCGTCTTTCCAAGACTCAATGAGATCTCCTGGCACTCCACACTGGTGCTTTTCTGTGGCCCTGGAAACTGGAGCCCATGGGAGCAGAAGTATTCAAAGTCATTGCAGTGTTAGTAGGATTGTTGGAGGTCATCTCCACATGTGCCACGGTATGCTGCTTACTCAAAATGTGCTCACAAAGTTGACCACATGGGGAAGGCCAGTCAACATTTCCCACAATGTTTTTGTGCTCATTAATGAGAGCAGTAAAGGCATAAGTTCTGGCCAGATTGGGCGGGGAAGGGAACTGTGGGAAGCCTCTCAGAGGCCGAAAGCCTCAACTTTCTGGCAATGGTATGTCTATGCTACCATAAATTTGACTGTGCAAGGTCTGGAATAGAATTACTCATAAAAAGCAGGAGTACTTAAATCTACTTCCATGGTCCTTAAGATCAACATGAGAACCTTGGTAGCATGGCTGCATCACTTAGAAAATCGACAATATGAAGCTAAAGTTGATGTAAAGTCCTAGTATAGACCAGGCCTCAGAAACCCAGATTATATTTTATCAATTTGGGGTGCAATATGACTAGTGTTATTTGTGAGAGAATGTGTATTTTTTATTTGCTATTCATATTTGTTCTAAAATCTTTTAACCCTTCCATCAGTGCATAGCAAGAATATCATACGATTTTCATTGAGAATAAATCTGAGACAGAGGTGTCTCTCAAATCCTTCATACCACTTAAGTTCTATTTAAAACAGGTCTATAATGAAATGTATGTGGTACATGGTATGTATTACTAAACCCAAGCATTGAAAAATCATGGACGAAGTCCAAAAATCATTAGACTTTTAAAAGAATTCGAATTTTAAAATGAATCATTTGTATTTGCCTTTTGAATTTTGAGTCTTTAGCAGAAACACTTTCAAGATGTTCTATGCAACCATGAAAGCAGGAACTTACTTTTTTTTTTTTTTCAATGAAAACTGAATTCCTAAAGTAACCACATCATACCAACTAAATTATGAGTTGGCTACATTGCTTATTTCTTGTGTGGACCCTCTTGTAGAGTGGTGGATTTTGTCCATCATTAGTACTTAACAGTCTAGGTACCTGATGAATAATTCATATAATGAAAAGCATTCATTCACACTTTTGAATAATAAGCCTATCCAGTTTACCTGTGATATTGCAACCCATGTTCACTGAAAAATCCCAATGACTGGATGAGTAAGGTTTGATTAATCTGATTTTAATGACATCATAATGTTATGCAACAGTTTAGAAAAAAATGTGGTCTATCCAGAAGTTAAATCTTGCTTTGTTGAAGAGGCAGAAACTTTGAGTAACTTCACTGGTGTCAGAACAGTTACTCCAAATTTACACTGGCATAGCTGAAAACTGACTTCAAGCTGCTGACTTCAGGAGAAAACTGCAAGGTTTGCTTTTGTAATCACAGCATATATCTAGCTTTCTTATATACTGATGTTTTTCCATGACTATGTATGAAAAGCTGCATATTTCCAACCTAGTTAAAAACAAAGAAAATGGCATACAGCATATAATAAATATACGATGCAATGCAGCTAAAACATTATTTAACTTTATGCAACATTGTATAGTTCATATTCACACTTCCCATATGATTACTTTGAAAAGTTACAAAGTAATGGGAACCAGTGAATTCTCCTATGCTTTCCTTTTAAAAGGTTATACTGATTGATAGTGACTGACAACCAAATATGGAAAGGAAGTTTTAAATTGATTTCACCATAAAAAGCATGTTTCAAGATCTATCTCCTTAGCCAAGCAAGTAAGTTAGATTACTACATGCTACAAATCATAAATAAATTGTTTATTAATCTTACATAACATTAAAGAAACCCATGATATAATTGCATCAAGCCTTTTCTCTTAATTATTTTAGAGAGATCAAGGTGACACAGTATGTGTTACCTTCTGACAATAAGTGGAAATAACATCTTGTAGATTTTATATACAATACCAACTCTGCATACTCTTTAGCTTACTTAACAGACTCTAAAAGCATGCCTTTACACGTACATCAATTTTTATGTGAGATGCTGTAACACTTCCATTGAAAATTGCTTTCAGGTTACAGTCAAAGTACTGCTGTGCTTGCAGATTGCTTTGACCATGACATTCTTCCTGACTAGCACTTTAATATAACCTTTCATTCTCATGAACATTAGAGAACATGCAAAGAGAATTTATGAAACAGAAAATGTGGATAACATTTATTGAGTATGTTCAGTTTGTTCATTGTAAACATTAACACAATACCCTGTAAATATAATTTATTGTATTATGGTACCATTACAGCTGCTCCACATTTAAAGCAACACTCAGAACTGAACTTTTAATTTTTTGCCACCCAAATTGTCCAGCCTTTCTCATCTGCAGGTGCCAAGTTTCTCTCCTTGGATTTACAATATACTTTCATTTATGTTTTCTTCAAACATTTTGCAATCCTTCTTGTTATGAAGACAAACTTTTGCAAAACTGTAATAGATACATCCAAGGCTATGTTAACACTGCAGAGTTTTTTTTCGGAAAAATGGCTGTTTTCCTGAAAAACTCCCGTTACATGCACACTGCAATCACATTCTTTCAACAAAAAATTGACAGAACAGAGGGGGTTTTTCTGACATTTGTAAACATCTTTCTACAAGGAAGAAGCCTTTTTCTGAAAGAGTTCTTTCGGAAAAAGGCATGTGTGGACGGGGAAGAGGGAGTTCTTTCAAAAGACGAGGAAAGAGGAAAAAGCACATAGTAATCGCTGCTTAAATGCGAGAGCATCCATTCAGTGTGGATTCTCTCTTTTGAAAAAGCATAGTGCTTTTTTTATGTGCTTTCGCATTGTGGACTCACTTTTTCGGAAGAAGATTTTTCAAAAGATCTCTTCCAGAAAGAAGCCTGCAGTCTTGATGTAGCCCAAGAGTGCAACATGATCCACTGAACTGGGCTCTTTACTGGGAATCAGAAGAATTGGAGTCTGCTTCCAAAACTTTCAGGCTAGGGCTACACTGGACCTAGAGTCGGCTTACCTTAAGCTGAGACATCGTGGCGTTCACACTGTGGGAAGCTGACAGGAGCAAAAGCTCCCATTGGCATCTCTTATTCCTCGCAAAAGGAGAAGTACCAGAGACCAGTGGGAGCTGCCCTCAACGTTGGATTTACGGGTCTATATTAGACCACTAAATTGAATGGTAGAAGATTGACTATCAGAGTGACAATCTTCCGGTAAGTATAGACATGCCCTCACCAATTTACTGTTAATTTTTGGCAATTTTCTTCTCTTTTCTTCAGATTCCCTATCCTTTTTTCTTTCAAATGATGTAATTTAAATTCCTTTTTAAAGCATTTTGACACATTTGTATGTAAAATACAATATAAGATCTGAAGATTGTTACTGTTCTTATTGATTTGTTCTGTATTTACACTTATGGCTAGCTTGACGAGGTATGAACTACTATTCATCTTAATGGAGTGTTAATGCTAGATCTTTCTGATTGCACTTTAGAAGACAACATTAGCTTCTTCTGTCCAGTATTCAGCTGATCTGCTTTTATATAGTCTGATGCTTTGTTCATTTGAAGAAACATACTACAGGACTGAATCTGTAGCACCTGAGTGTCACTATCAGATATTTGGTTATCTGGTCTTTAACTTTTCCTGAATGTGCTATGATCAATATGATGTTTTGCCAGGAAAGTTCTAATTATTTATGTTGAAGGTGAGATTTTAGTCTAGTGTTTTACCTACAATTTACCTAAATTTTGATCAACTCACAAATTTCTGATTCCAGCTGATGCACTACCATCGCCACTACCCATCACCGTCTCTTTTTCCCTGCTGCCTCTCTTTGGGGGTCCATTGCTAAGCACTGTCTTTTAACCGCTTAATTTAATTGCATTAGGCTAGGCAGACATGCCAAATCCCAGTGCTGCTTAATCTGCTAAACTCCAGTAACAGCAGAATTATCCATATGCAGAATTCAAGTTGTGTAGGGCACCCAAATATTTGGGGCACCACTGGGTCTTAATGTTCACCCATCTGACTCTTCCTATGCCTGTTCTGTGGATCTGCTTCCTCCAGAAAGGATCTGGTTAACTTAAAAGTGAAAAAGCTTGTCAGATCTATTATCAATACCTGTGAAAGAGCCATTCAAGTGGTAATGAAGCCATTTAACTGTCATTTGCCAACACTTGTCAGTTTCTGTATTTATTGAGTTAGTCTACAGGACCTTAGTTAAAAATTTGTTTTAAAAATATTTCATTAGTATTTTCATTAGTGGCTGATGATTACAAAATTACATTTCTAAAAATTCATCATCCCCACCCCCAGGCTGCCACTGGGCATAACCGCTTCAGCTTAAAGTAATGTGTAGGGCCCCATAAATCCAAAGGACAGCCCTGATGGTCACTTCTCACCATGACATGCTCCCCTAACTAAATACCACTATCAAATAAAAGATTCCATAATTCTAGGACAGGGATGGGAAAACTTTTTGGTCTGACAATTACATAGAGTTCAGGAAATTATATGGAGGGCCAGATAGGGAAGTCAGGGGGCTGCTGTGCTTCCTGAAACAGCCAGGTGTGTCCTGCCGCCCCCAAGTATCCTCCACTTCTCCCCACGCCCTGACCATTCCCTTAGGATTACCCACCATCTATCAAGCCTCCACTGGTCCCTGCCTCCTGACTGGACTGGAGGCATGGTGATTGCACTCTCCAGGTGCAGGGGAACTGAAGCTGTGAGGGAGCTGCCCCAGAGTTGGGATAGCTACTCGTCAGCAAGGTAGTCCTGACCCCACTCTCCAATAGGAGCTATGGGGCCAGAAAGACTGGACCTATAGACTGGATGCAGTCCATGAGCTGTCGTTTGACCCCCTCTGATGTAGGGAAAGTCACCCAGACTCTTATAGCCTGACCTAATTTACTCACCTGCATTTGCCAAAATTCTCTTGTGATTCCCAATTCTACTAATGGCACACTCCCAGAACATGGTCAGGTGCTGATACTCATTTTTATTAGCCCTGTCATAACTGATCAAATCTTCTATCTCAAGCAATCAGCTGCTGATGTGGAATCTCCCTTGACATACTCTAGTAATCTTTCAATTCCAGACTTAGGCCAGTTTAATTAGTCTTTTATTGTATCCGAAATTATGTGGGGTTCATGCTAGTTTCACCAGCATTTATAGCAGATGCACTTGTCTTCCTTCAACATAATCTATTTATTCAAATCCTGGTGTTTGAATTCAAGGAGAGGACATTATGTTGTATGGAGTGACTCATAGCTGTGATTACCTACTTCATGGCAGACACAAAACAATCACAGGACATACCACACTAATGCCAACCTTGGAACTTTCCCTTGCAACAAACCCCGGTGCTAGCTTTGTCCACATATTGACTCTGCTGACACCGTTATTGGACCGAACCATGCCTATCATAAGATCAAGAACACATATTCCTGTTCATGTAGAAATATAATTTATGCCATCATGTGCCTAAAGTGTCCGTCTGCTATGTACATTGGACAAACTTCTCAGACACTTCACCAAAGAATCAATGTACACAAAACAGACATAAGACTCTCTCACAGAGAGAAAGCTGTTGCTTGCCATTTCAGCCAGACTGACCATTCCCTCAATGACCTTAAAACATGCATATTGCTTCAAAGAGACTTTAACTCCAGACTTCAACAAGAAGCTTCAGAATTGTTATTCATGCTTAAATTTGACACTTTATGTATGGGTTTAAACAAAGACTCTAATTATCTCACCCATTATAAAGATAGCTTCCCTAATTAGCAACCCTATTGTCATTACCTCACGGACACTAACCTTCTGCCCTCACCCCCACTCTGTTCTAAAATTTGATTTGTCAATTTCACATGCATTCATTTTTTTGATTGTATCACTTTGGTATATATGGTTGTGACGATTTTCTTCCACATATTGATCTGAGGAAGTGGGTCTGGCCCATGATAGCTCATCACCTAATAAACCATCTTGTTAGTCTTTAAAGTGCTACATAGTTCTGTCTTTTGTTTCATAAAACAAGTACGTATTTGTATGGCATTTGTCAATTTTGGATTCAGATAAGCCCTTGTGAATGTTAATATTGTCTTTATAGCTTCTAGTATGTCCATTTAAATATACTTGTTCAGTGTATGCACAACTTAAAATACCTGAAATTGAAGCAGATGAAACTGGGGTCAGCGAAAATAGGTGAAATTGGAAAAGAACATAGAATCATATCTGAAATGAAATTCTGTGCCAATACTCAGTTTGAGACCATCTCTAAAAATGCTAACTGAGTTTGAAGTGTCCAAACCTGGTTAGGCTAAAACAACCATTCATATGACATCATTGTAAAATGGTGGTGAAAATTAAGAGCTTTCCTCCCTTGTACCTCACAGTCCTAGCTTCATTCTGGTTTGGATCAGACATACAAATAAAGTTACAAAAAGGCAATGACAATAGGGTTTTTTCCCCTCTAAATTGGCCTCATGAATTCCAGAACAATTTCTAGTATTGGACAAAATGATTAAGATTAGAGAATTGTAATTAATTATAATTAAATAAAAAATACTTTAAATTGGACATAACATACTTTTCATATAAGTAATGTGTGTGTAGATATACACATACATGGTAAATGTATAATTTGCATACTATTTGTTGCTATTATAAATGTGGTTATAATATAACTTTCATGGAGAGCTATGGTCACAGTAATTGTACAGCGTAACTGAAGTTTTATATTAAATTATTGTATTATAGAAAATATCAATTAGTTGAGCATATTCTCTCTTCTGGACACATTATACATTTATGAAAAGATTTTAAGTAACAAAACACTTCTAAAAGGATATTCACTGCAGCAGACACAAACTCCATCTCTCTACCACTTCATTTCACAAGCTTTTTTCATTCTCAAAGGAAAATCATTGGATCATGGGTGTTTCTTGCAGTATATCCTCCAGGTCATTAAAGCCAGGCATTGCTGAAGCAAAGTGAAAAGCAAATTCTGGAGTGAAAGAACCATCCTATATGCAATATATTGGTTGAAACTATAGAAAATAACGATATTGTCACACACATAGTTGGACACAATTTGTTGGGGTATAGTCAACATGGCTTTTGTAAAGGAAAATTATGCCTCATCAGTCAGCTAGAATACTATGAGGGAGATCAACAGGAATGTGGACAAAAGAGATTTAGTGGATGTAATATACAGTAAAACTCTGATGGTCTGGCACTCCTGATGGTCCGGCACCATAAGGAACCCGGAAGTGCTCCGGGCAGCCAGACCATTGGAGCTGCTCTGCCCCCAGGTTCCCCGATTCAGCCACTGCTAAAACTGACCAGCGGCTGAATCGGGGAAGCCGGGGGCAGAGCTGCTCTGTCCTGGGCTTCCTGGAGTCAGCTGCTGATCAGTATCAGCAGCGACTGACTTGGGGACACCTGGGGTAGAGCAGCTGGGGTGCTGCCCAGTTGGTCCAGTAGCGCCGCTCCTCAGCACTGTGGGGACCAATCCAGCAGCCCCCCAGCTGCTCTGCCTGAGGCATCTTGATTCAGCCGCTGCTGAAACTGACCAGCAGCGGCTGAATCAGGGATGCCTGGGTCAGAGTTGGACTATTGGAAGGGGGGGCTATGAGGGGTCTGGGGTGGCATCTTCCCCACCTCATCCCAGACCCCTTATATCCCCCCCCCCTTCTGATAGTCCGGCATATCTGATAATCCGGTACCCCCTCGGTCCTAAAGGTGCTGGATTATTGGAAGTTTACTGTACTTAGATTTTCAGAACACCTTTGACAAAGTCCCTCACCAAAGGCTCCTAAACAAAGTAAGCTGTCATGGGAGAAGAGGGAATGCCTTGACCATGAAGTTTGATGAAGAAGGGATGGCTAACATAGTGAATGCTAGTGGAAATGGGGCAGGTTTTGAAGTTAAAATAAGAAAAGGAAAAGTTAAAAATTACTTAGAAAAGCTAGATGTCTTCAAGTCACCAGGTCCTGATAAAATGCATCCTAGAATACTCAAAGAGCTGTTAGAGGACGTATCTGAACCTTTATCTATCATCTTTGGAAAAATCATGGAAGTTGGGAGAGATTCTGGAAGAATGGAAAAGGGCAAATATAGTTCCCATCTATAAAAAGGGAAATAAGAACAACCAAGGAAACTACAGACCAGTCAGTTTAATTTCTGTGCCAGGGAAATAATGGAGCAGGTAAATAAGGAATTCATCTGCAAACATCTAGAAGAAAACAAGGTGATAGGTAACAGCCAGCTTGGATTTGTAAAAAAAACAAATCATGTCAAACTAATCTGATAGGTTTCTTTGATAGGATAACAAGTCTTGTGGGTAAGGGAGAAGTGGTGGACGTGGTATACATAGACTTTGGTAAAGCATCTGACATAGTCTAGCATGACATTCTTATCAATAAATTAAGCAAATACAACTTTAATGGGGCTACTATAAGGTGGGTGCATAACTGTCTGGGTAACCATTCTCAGAGAGTGGTTATTAAAGCTTCACAGTCATGCTGGAAGGGCATAACAAGTTGAATTCCACAGGAATCTGTTTTGGGACTGGTTCTGTTCAATATCTTCATTAATGATTTAGATGGTGGAATAGAGAGTATGCTTACTAAGTTTGCAGATGATACCAAGCTGGGAGGAGTTGCAACTGCTTTGGAGGATAAGGTCAAAATTTGAAATGGTCTGAGGTAAATAGGAAAAAGTTTAATAAGAACAAATGCAAAGTGCTCCACTTAGGATGGAACAATCAGTTTCACACATACAGAATGGGAAGCGACTGTCTAGGAAGGAGTATAGCAGAAAGGGATCTAGGGGTCATAGTGGACCATCAGCTAAATATAAGTCAATAGTTTGACACTATTGGAAAAAAAAAGCAAACATTATTCTGGGATGTATCAACGGGAGTGTTGTCAGCAAGACATGAGAATTCATTCTTCCACTCTACTCTGCGCTGATTAGGCCTCAATTGGAGTATTGTGTCCAGTTCTGGGCACCACATTTCAAGAAAGGGGGGAGAAATTGGAGAAGGTCCAGAAAAGAGCAACAAGAATGATTAAAGGTCTAGAGATCATGAGCTTTGAAGGAAGACTGAAAGAATTGGGCTCATTTAGTTAGGAAAGGAGAAGATAGAGGGGGGACATGATAGCAGGTTTCAAGTATCTAAAAGAGTGTCAAAAGGGGGAGGGAGAAAAATTGTTCTCCTTGGCCTCTGAGGATAGGAGAAGAAGTAATGGGCTTAAACTATAGCAAGGGAGATTTAGGTTGGACATTAGGAAATACTTCCTAACTGTCAGAGTGGTGAAATAGTGGAATAAATTGCCTAGGGAAGTTGTGAAATCTCCATTTCTGGCGATATTTAAGAGCAGGTTAGATAGACATCTGACAGGGATGGTCTAGATCACTGGTGCGCAACATGTCTTCATGGGGAGATCACAGCGCTTTGATCTGGGCTGGCCGGCATTTTGCATTCCTGGTTTGGTGCCTGATGTAAACACGGTGGGGGCGGGTGAAGTGTCAGAGGAATGAACCGGTGCTTTAAATTAAAGGGGCTCAAAAATTTTCCCAGCTCCAGGAGTCATGAATGAAAAAATGTTGAGCACCACTGGTCTAGAAAGTACTTGGTCCTGCCGTGAGGGCAGGGGACTGAACTCAATGACCTCTTGCGGTCCCTTCCATTTCTACTATTCTATGATTCTATAATTCTATGATTTTTTCATGGATTAGAAATTGGTTAATAGATAGGTATAAAATGTCGGTTTTCAGCATGGATAGTGGTGTCCTTTGGGAGGACCAGTCCTTCAACATATTTGTAAATAATTTGTTAATATGAGTATACAGTGAGGTGGCAAAATTTGTAGATGATATAAAGCTACTCAAGATATTGAAGTCTCTAGAAGATGGCAAAGAGCTACAAAAGGATCTCTCAACTAGGTAACTGGGTAACAAAATGAGAGATGAAATTTAGTTGATAAATGCAAAGTAATGCACATTGGGATCATCATCCCAACTATACATACAAAATGATTATATATAAGTTAAGTTTTACCACTCAAGAAAGGGATCTGGAAGTCATTGTAGATAGTTCTCTGACAACATCCAGGCTGTGTCTACATTGGCAAGATTTTGCGCAAAAGTAAGCGCTTTTGCGCAAAATCTTGCCTCCTGTCTACACTGGCCATGAGTATTTGAGCAAGAACACTGACATTGTAGTGTACAAAATCAGTGCTACTTGCACAAATACTCTGACGCTCCTGCTCAGGGATAAGTCCTCTTGCCCAAGTGTTCTTGCACAAGAGGCCAGTGTAGACAGGTAACATCAATTTCTTGCACAAGAAAGCCCGATGGCTAAAATGGCCATCGGAGCTTTCTTGCACAAGAGAGCGTCTACATTGGCACGGACACTTTTGCACAAAAGCAAATCTTTTGCGCAAAGGCACATGCCAGTGTAGACGCTCTTGCGCAAATACTTTCAACGGAAAAACTCTTCCATTAAATATATTTCTGCAAAATCATGCCAGTGTAGACACAGCCCCACTTAATGGACAGTGACAATCACAAAATCAAAACAAAATGTCAGGAATCATTAAGAAAGGGATAGATAATAAGAGAAAATATAATATAAATCCACACCTTGAATGCTGAATGCAGATGTGGTCACTTTATCTCAAAAATATATATTGGAATTGGAAAATGTTCAGAAAAAAGAAACAAAAATGATTAGGGGCATGGAGTGGCTTTTGAATTACAAGAGATTAATAAGATTGGTACTTTTTAGCTTGGAAAAGAGATGACTAGGTCTAACAAATCATGACCAGTGTAGGAAGCAGATAATGAAGTGCTATTTACGCCTTCTCAACACATGAACTAGGAGTTGCCAAGTAACATTAATAAGCAGCTGTGTTAAAACAAAGTATTTCTTCATACAACATATAGTCAAGTTGTGGAACACTTTGTCAGAGGATGTTTTGAAGTCCAAACTCTTAGCTGGGATGGTATCTCTAGCCTCTGTTTGCTGGAAGCTGGTAATGAGTGACAAGGGATGGGTCACTTGATGATTCCCTGTTCTGTTCATTCCTTCTAGGGTACATGGCATTGGCCACTGTTGCAAGACAGGATACTGGGCTAGATGGATCTTTGGTCTGTCCCAGTCTGGACGTTCTTATGTTCTTATATTAGGAAGTGGGAGATCTCATGTGATACCACAGACATTATGGAGAGAATAGCTTTTTTTTCATTGGTCAGAACCCAAATTATATAGTTTTACAAATAAAAAGCCAACAGCTTAATCCTTAGCCATAGTCAACTATTGACCTTTGCAGAAAATACTGCTTAACAAGCAGTCCACCCCTCTCTGTGCTCTAGCTGAAATGTCATGGTTTGAAGGTGATTATAACATACCAGAATATAATCCAGTCTATTGACTAACTATGTCACCCCTGCCCTGTAACCAAGAATCCTTTACAGTGCTTTGCTGCTATAGACTTCAGCCTAAACTGTTCACAAATAGCCTCCAGAACACAGGCCACTCCAGACTGTATCTGTGTGTGGTGCAGCCAGCCAACCAGCCAAACCTTGGCTTTTACTAGTCTTGGGTGTACTACAGAGTTACCCCAGCACATTGTGGTCACAGTGTTCATCTCTAAAGGAAGTCATGTGAGGTATCAAAAAACACCCCATATTGTGACTCATCTGAGGATGACCCTGCACAATAACAAGAGTCAATGACTTGTCCCTTTTCATGGGGCAGTGCAGTCCAATGGCTAAAGTCAATAACTAATCCCTATTTGCAGGGCAGAGTGGCTAAATAGAAAGAGTCAGTAATTCGCCCTTATCACAGGGCAAAGTCCGTAAGTTCACACCAACTCATGGGTTGAGTAGTTCCTCTTAAGGACAGGAGATAGGGAAGGGAGTATTATCCCCCGGTAGGGGGGGTCCAGGGCCTCCCACATGACTGGAACCCTGACCAGGGCCCTGTTTGTGGTTGCAGCTTATTATCTTCCTCCCCTCCCCCAGTGTAAATGTTTCTTTTGCTTCTTAGGAAGGCAGATATCAGCAGGGAAAGTCTGGCCCGCTAAGCTCTCTGAAACCTGGAACCTGATTAAATAAAAGAGGGGTCAGCTGAAAGAGAAACACATTAGTCTAGAACTCAACTACAGAGGGGAGAGTTGAGGGCTTCTGCTTAAGGATCAGAGAACACACGTCCAGAAAGGACAGCTGGAGAGTCTCCAGTGAAGGAAAGAATGAAGGACTAATTCAGATAGACCAGTTTCAAAGGAGAGATCTGAAGACTTCTGCTTAGGGAATGACAGAAAAAAGTAGCACACAAGGAACCAGGAAGGGTTCCAGGAACAGAGATGGCAAGCCTTACAGGTAGAGGAGAGAAGATTCTTAAGAAAGAAGGAGCCTGAGGTAATGAAAGTCCAGGTAAACTCTAACTTATATATAGGGCTAAAAGGGGCATCAAGAAGTCATCCAGTTCAGCTCCGTGCATTATGGCGAGACAAAGTAAACTAAAATGGGTCCTGATGGTGTTTGTCCAACTGGTTCTTAGAAACCTCCAGTGATGGGGATCCCAAAACCTGCCTGGAAAGCCTATTCCAGAACATAATTACCTTTATAATTAGAAAACTTTTCCTTATATCTAACATAAATCTCTTTTGCTGCACATTAAGCTCATTACTTCTTGCTCTTCCTTCAGGGGACACTGAAAACAATTATCACCACCCTCATTATAATAGCCCTTAACATACTTGAAGGCTGCAATCATGTCTCCCTCTCCCCCAATCAGTTTTCTTTGCTCAAGACATAAGAGTCTTAGGGCTTTTTTTCACTTTAAACTCATGGATCTTGTCAATAAATGAGAAGAGGCATGCTCTTTGATTTAAAATGTCTATGTAGACCTGTTGAAAATCTGGGTGAAGGACAGTGCATCAAACTGACTTTCACATTATCACAGTGTCTTTTAAGAAAATTGATATGAGACTTTTATAAGCAGGGCTCGCCAAGCAGCGGTGAGCCCCGCTCACCAGCCATGCGGTTCTGTGCTCTGAGCATGCGCAGATCGCTCTGCACCGGCTCTTCCGGGTTGTAATCTACTCGCCACAGGTGAGTAGATTTTATTATTTGTCGAGCCCTTTTTATAAGAGTTTTTGTTATCTGAGTCTGCAAATGTACAAGTCTACTTATATTAGCTTAGTGCCGATTCCATACAAAAGCAGTAAACCCACCTAGATGCTTTTAAAATAATTAATAGTCTGAGTAAGTATCTAACTACATATTTTAATATTGTAATATCTGTTTTTTGTGTCAGAGCTATTTAGATATTGCCATTTGTGGATAAGTCATTTCTCATTAATTGTTAGGATGGCGGTAGATATTCATTATAGTGAGACGACAGACTCATTTAACTGTATACAATACTTGATTATACACTACAGTCATTGACTGGAATACAAATTTCACTCCACGTACCTCAGTTTGGTTGTTATCCTCACCAGTTTACAGACTATCTTACCATAGTCTCCTGTGCTACTTTTAAAAGAAGAGTATGTCACTTAGCATATCAATCATGAACAAGACTTGTTACAGTTGTAAAATCAGCTACACTGTGTTATAGAGAAGAATGTTTTCCTCACTTGAAACTAACTTGAGTTGGTTCTATGGGTATTTTAAACTTTGTGTGATCCTGCTTGATATTTTTGCCAAAATTAGTTAATAGTTAAACCAAATGAGTTTCAGATTTAAAAAGCACAAGACCTTAATAAATCATTGTAACACTAGTCATAGACCAATAGATAACTTTAAAATCCTTGATCATAAATTACAGTTTTCTTTTCTTCCTCTATAAAACAAAAAGCAGAAAAGTAGAAAAATTCCATACAACAGTATTGGGGAATGTTAAGTTTGCATCACTGAGCTGTCTCTAATTGCAGACTTTGCAAGATGCATTAGACCAGGGTATCTACTTGTGTACCTTGCATGGTACTTAACAGCCCTCCCTAATTCTTTGCACTTTTGATTCATGTTTTGTTAGACTGATTTTCAGAGCACAAGTACAGAGTATAATCTTCCTCGGGTGCATTTTGGGAACTATCATTTTTGGCAAATAAAGTTGTTTTTTGCTTTCATATGTTTGGAGGGGTGTCTAGACTACAGGGTTTTGTTTTTTTTTTAAAAAAGTAGCCTTTTTTCGAAAAAACTTCTGCATCTAGACTGCTGTCACGTTCTTTCAAAAGTATATCAAAAGAACACGGCAGTATTTTCTACCATGGAAAACCTCATTTTACGAGGAATAACACCTTTTTTCAAAAGTGCTCTTTCGAAAAAAGGTGCTATGTAATGCAAACTGTGCTTTTTCAAAAGAGAGCATCCAGACTGCCTCAGTGCTCTCTTTCAAAAAAAAGTAGCTTGCTTTTTCGAAGTACTAATTCTAGTCTAGACGTTCTTTTTTGAAAGAGGCTTTTTCAAAAATATCTTTTGAAAAAGTCTCTTTTGAAAAAGGTGTGTAGTCTAGACATAGCCTCGCAGTTTAACCAAAAATCTTTTTGTATATGGAAAAAGGCAGTTCATGTAAAAAAAAATTGTTTAATCAAAAGCCAACTTTCCTCTTCCTTTGACAAACAATTTTGGCAGAAGATTTTCAACCAGCCCTACTGAGCATCTTCAACTGCTTCTGAAGCTGATGGGAGTGAAAAGCACTTTTCAGTTTTCAGGATCAAGCTGTTTACAAGCTCAGCAAAAAATCTGTTGTAGAATGTTTTGTACACACACACATTAGTCTCAAAGACTGATAACTTGGTCAAACGGAAGCTATTTTTTCACCAGACCTCTCAAAGTCACTTTTCAACAAAATCTATTTCTAAGCTATGTTTCAACTTTCTATTCTCTCCCATTTTCACCCAAGAAGGAAGACTGAAAGATATCTAGTTATATAGATACTGATTTATTAAGGGGGGAAATGAATTTTTGAAGCATGTTTGTACTTAAAATAAAAGTGAATAGTTTTTGCTTCAACTTTAAAACTAAGAAAAAGAAAACCTTGCAGATCTGAAGTTTAAAGGATATAGCAATTTGAGTAACCTAAATCAGAGGATTAGAATGGAAAAAAGCAATATTACCATCAGAGGCAATATTATATTTTATTCCTCTGAAATATACCATCACTATTCTATCCAATATTAGATGAAAGGGTGCTTCGATAACAAAGCAATATGTCCTTTTTTCTATAGGAAAGAGCTACAAATAAGTATAAAAATGATTAGCATGCAGTTTTAAAAAAGAATTCTAAAATATTTCTGTGGTAGTTTCATTATGACATATGGTTATTAACTCAAAAGAGATGATGAACAAAACTTTCCTACCCTCCCATCAGGAGAAAAAACAGGAAATATTTTATATTCGTAAGTGAGTAAGCTCAATTGATTTTTTTCAGCCAACTAAGTGCTATTTATATTTTTTCTTCAAAACGCTATACAGTCTAATTGGCAAAATGTCGAAGCTGATTCAGTCAAATTGGTGGCATGGAAGTCAACAACATTCTTCAAGTATTCAGAGCAGCATAAGAAAATGAAGACATATGTTGGGGAAGAAAATAGTGTAGGAAAGAAAATATTGTTGATCCAGACAGATGGTAACTTTTTCAAAAAAAGAAAATGAACGACAGAAACATGACAGCAGAATAAAAGTTAGACGCAATTAAGACTGACAAGGTAAAAGGGATGCCAAGAAGAGGGGGTGGATTTTAAAATAATTTTTTAATAGTTTATACACAAAAAAAAACTTGTGAACTTAAGACTGTCCATCTCCAAACGTATTTACCAAACATACAACCACTTTGGACCTAATATTGTATTCCTAGGCCCCTAAAAAAGGCACCATTTCAGGAGGTTAGGGGGGCAGCAGCCGTGTGCTCTGGGACACTGCTCACTTTTTATCCCATTCCCCAGACTATCAGGGAGTGAGGGGAAAGTACTTGCATTCTGTGCATGCCTCTCACACTTGGCTGGTGAAAGGAGTTCACTAGTCAGGTGTGAGAGGCATGCACGGAATGCAAGCACTTTCCCCTCACTCCCTTAGCATCCAGGAAACTGGATGAAAAGCAAGCTGCGTCCTGAAGCGCATGGCTGCTGCACCCCCTAGCTTCCTGAAATGGCTCCCTTGCCCCTAAACTCCCATTGTGTTCAAGTTTTAGCTGCTGAGTGTAGGACCAAGTTCCCAGCTCTAGGTTATTCTTTGTAAATAATGGGGCCCCTGTACTTCATGCTACTATCAGACTAGAAAGAGTCCCCTCCACAAGTGTTCTGTTACACCTCTGAGAATGAAGCTGGCTTTTGGGGATAGAGAAAAGTATTAAAAGGTCTGAGCTTTTGGAATTTACATAGGCAGAGTTTTCTACTCCATGGATACATAGGCAAATATTTCCTACACATTGCCCTCAATTTTAACAAACATAGCCTTCCACGCCTTGCTCTTAAAGGCACAGCGTCCATCAACCAAAATACAGCAATATAAAATAAAAATTAACATTACCTATAGATTTGCATCAAATCATAATATAAAATCATTGGAATAATCGGCTGCAAAGAGGCTGCCACAGAGGAACCTTGTGCTCCTGTTCATGGGGTTTTTGCACAGTCACAAGGCACCACTGAGGAGGATGAGTCATGGACATACATGGAACAGCGCTGCACATGGCACACAGGCATGCCCACACTCTCAGGGCAGCAGCCACTCCTGGGCAAGCATGCCAAGGTGCAGAACATTTAGCCCCTGCCAGAAGATCCGGGAGGGAGAGGAAGTGGAGGGGTCGCAGGTAGCACCTCCCTGGCAAGCAGTGTCTGCCGCTCACACACTCCTCCTCCAACCTCTCTTCCCCTCCAGCAGGCAGGAAAATGCCAGCTGCCTAGGTCAAAGATGGCTTTGCTTGAAGCACATTGCTATCATCACATTCAAGACCTTTTGGTGTTGCCTTATACGTTAGGGCTAGGCTTCAGGCATCCTGTCTCCTGGACCAGCTGTGAGTGAGGTGCATCCACCCCCACCTGTGCGATCCTCCCAACCTTACAAGACCTGCAGGTGCCGGTGTCCCAGAAAGACCTTCAGCAGGTGCACATTGCCTGCCTATGTGCCCTTCAGCAGTCTCTCAAGTGGCAGGGTTGCAGACTGGATGCTGCCCTGGAGCTGGCTGGAGCTGTTGAAGTAGGCCTGGAGCATGTGCTTGGCTTTCACCACTGCTGTTGACTGCCTAGTGGCCACCATTGAGTGGTGTAGCAACCGCCACCTCACTCTTGCTGCAGCCCCTGCTCCTGCCCTTTCCCCTCTAGTTTCTCACCCTAGCCCACCCCCTGCCTTCTGAGGGCCCCACAGTTGAGGTGGGGGACGGCTTGAGGCAGCCACCAGCCCCAGTCCCATCCATGAGTCTCTCCTCCACTCTCCTCCCCCTTCCATATCTCTCCTCCCCCTCCCCAGTTCTTTCTCCAGTCCCTCCCCAGTTACTTTTCCCCCAATTTAAAAAAAAAACAATTTATTGGTTCAAAACAAAAAGTGTGGTTTATTGTGCCAGCAGGTGAGGGGAGAGGGGATAAAGGAGGGGAATTGAAGACAGTGAAAGGGAGAGGTGAGGGGAGGAAAGGCACAGAGGGGCTATGCAGAGGTCCCTTGTGGGATGGCCCAGGGGAGAGTGTCACAGATGTCCTTGGCTGAAACTCCCTCAGGGCCTCTCAGATGCGCACAGACATCCAATGTGCCTGCTGGATGGCAGAGGTGCACAGTTGCTGAAAGGCCCTTCCAAGCTGCTTGGCCTCTGTCCCCCACTGTGGCAGGAATGTTTCCCCCAATTTTCGCATAAGTTATGCAGGACACAGCAAACTGACTCCACATGAGGGACATTCCACTCTCCGATGTCCAGGCAGGTGAGGAGACAGAGGAACCTCCCTTTGAGACAGCTGAAGGCACCCTCCACAACAATGCAGGACCTGTTGAGCCTGCCATTGAAACATTTCTTGCTTTGGGCCAGATGTTCCATGTAGGGCTTCATCAGCCAAAGGAGCAAAGGGTAGGTTGCAACCCCCATGATGCACATCAGCATGTCCAAGTTCCTGACCCTGCTGGTGCAGTCAGAGAAAAAAAGTGCCAATGTGCATCTTCTGGAAGACACTCAAATTCCTGAATTTGCAGGCATCATGTGTCTTCCCCAACCACCTGACACTGATGTCCAAGAAGTGGCCTCAGTGGTCCACAATGGCCTGCAGGATCATAGAAAAGTACCACTTGTGCTTGATATAATCTGATGCCCGGTGGTCGAGGGCCCAGATGAGGATATGGGTGCCATCAACACTATCCCCCTCACCCTCCCACCCCCGGCCAGATGGAGAAGACCATGGAGGCAAAACTGGTGACAATGGGGGTCTATGTCACTCAGGATGACCACCCTGTATAGCAGGATGGTTTTGATGGCCCTTATCACCTGTAGAAGGAGACAAACAGGGAATCACAGGATTGCCAGGGCTCTTAGGAGTTCCCCAAGCCTAAGCCCAAGGCCAACCCCTACTTACCCCATCCCCTGTGGGGTTTGTGAAGGCAGGACTGGAAAGTCTTACAGTGGGTACCTTTAAGCACAAGCCTCAGCTAGCCTCAGGAAACAGCTACAGGAAGTGACTGCTGTCCTGATGCCCTGCCCAAAGTGCTTCTAGGGGGGCCTTAAATGTGATTCAGGTTCCAATCAGCGTGGACACTCTATTTCGAAATAGCTCAGCACTATTTTGGTGGATGCACTATTTCAAAATTAGCTATTTTGGAGGTTTTATTCTGAAATATCTTATTTTGAAATAAGCGTGTAGTGCAGACGTGCCCTTAGAGACTAACAAAGACTAATGTACTACAGGACTCATTGTTTTTGCAGATAGGGTATGTCTACACTACCCTCCTAGTTCGAACTAGCGGGGTAATGTAGGCATACCGCACTTGCTAATGAAGCCCGGGATTTGAATTTCCCCGGCTTCATTTGCATAAGCGGGGAGACGCCATTTTTAAAACCCCACTGGCTCGAACCCCGTGCAGCGCGGCTACACGGGGCTCGAACTAGGTAGTTCGGACTAGGCTTCCTATTCTGAACTACCGGTACACCTCGTTCCACCTAGTTTGAGCCCCGTGTAGCTGCGCTGCACGGGATTCGAACCAGCGGGGTTTTAAAAATGGCGGCTCCCCGCTTATGCAAATGAAGCCCGGGAAATTCAAATCCCGGGCTTCATTTGCAAGTGCGGTATGCCTACATTACCCCGCTAGTTCGAACTAGTGGGGTAGTGTAGACATACCCATATAGACTAAAACAACCACCTCTCAGAGCCCTTTGAGCCCTTCTCCCTTTGCTGGATTCCATCTCCAATGATGCACGTTACTTGCTAAACTTGGCATCACTGATATCAGGAGTAATTCTTTTCAAGCCAACCGAGTTACAAGGATGAAGAACTGTCCTTAGGGCAAATAAAATAAGCTTCCCTATTTATTCTGACTTTAGTTTTATTTCTCTGTTTGTAACTCAATCCTGAGACTGAATTATTCATTTACAATTATTCACTGAGGGCTTAATGCAGGAGCCCTTACACATCCTGGTGAGCACTTACCCAAGTAGTCCCAAGGATGCCAGTGAATTAAGTGCTTATATATAAAGCTGTGCTAGCACGTGGAATTTTCTTTTTATTTCAATATATAAAGACTAGCTTTGAATTGTTTCCCTTTATTTCACTCCAAGTGTCTTTTTTACCTCTTAAAATTGCTTATTTTGTCTCTTCAAGTTTTTGTGTTCATATAGAGTTAAATTTGATATTATGTATTTTTAGTTATGTTCAAATAAATTAGTACTTAGGGTTTACAAGAGAAGAAGCCTTGGAAAGAAGAGGAAAAATGCAACTATTCTAAGGAAACGTAACATTAGACACCAGATTCTAAAACAGGCTTTCTAATTGAAATAGTTTAATCTGTGTCAGATAACCTCAAATAAAAGAGAGAAGTACAGAAATACAATAATTGCTTTGACTTGTGGTGATAAAACAGCATAACACAGATGAAAACTAATTTGAACTTATCAGTCATATTTCATTTTCTTTGAATGCTCATTTTTTCTGCTGACAAGAAAAAATATGCTTGGTTCAAACATTAAAGAACATATTTTATTTATAGCCATGCAGGCTTGAAATTCTTCATCCTAAATCCACACTGAACTTTCCAGAAACCTTTAAAAACTCAATTACATGAAGGAGAGGCTGTTTCTCCAGACTTCAGGGTCCCAAATCTTAATGTTCTAGAATAAGGCCTCTTGTTCTTAAAGCCTTAATGTGCATCCTACCATGCCATCTAGATTCTTTCCATTATTTCTTTGAAGCTTATCCAAAGACCTTGCATTTTCTGTTGTGATTATTTTCTTTCTGTCATATTTATTCTACTAAATGACTGTCAATATTCAGTACTATCTTTAATTTAGGTATCATTTTAAAAAAATGGAGAAAAGATTATTAATTTTGAGTACTTACAGGGTGGCAGACTTGCAGAAATTGTGATGGGGCCCAGAATACCCACAACCTGCATTTTTTCCCAACTCAACCCCTTTGCCCTGCCTATGGCTCTGGGAGAGAGTTTGGATGGGGGAGAGATGCAGGATCTGAGAGGGAGTTTGGGTGATGGGTGCAGGCTCTGGGCTGGGGCAGGAGATTGGGAAGCAGCAGGGGTTGCAGGTGAAGGCTCTGGGAGGGAATCTGGGTGCGAAAAGAGATGAGATGTCAGGCTCTGGGAAGAACAGGGGTGTGGAAGGGAGTCTAGCATTAGACTCTGGGATGGAGTTTGGGTGGTGGGTGCAGGCTCTGGGCTAGGGCAGAGGGTTTCAATGCAGGGGGGATGCAGGTGGGGGTGAGGAGTCAGGTTTTGGGAGGGAATTTGGGTGCAGGAGACAATGAAGTGTCAGGCTCTGGCATGTAGTTTGGGTGCTAAGTGCATGTTCTGGCCGGGGGTAGGGGTAAGTGTTACAGGCTCTAGGAGGGACTGAGGTGTGCAAGGACAAAAGAGGGAAGAGGTCTCTCTGTGCTGCTGCCTGCCTGATGCACATATGTGTTCCTCCAATCCTGCACACTCCTCCTGTGTTATCTGGCCCAACTGCTGCTCCCAGTGATTTAAAACCATCCAGGAGCTCCCATTATCACCACTGGCAGCACCGCAGGGATAGAGCAGCTTCTCTTCAGCCCCTGGGTGGGAGGTTTCCCCATGCGCTGCTCCCACTGCAGAGTTCTGGGAGCAGCACACGGAGACACCTCCACCCCCTGGCCATAGGGAAGTGCTGGCAGCCATGTGGCAAGACTGTCCAAAAGCTGCTTTAGCTGCACTGTACTGCCAGCTGTAGCCCCCTCTCCCCAGCTGTTTTAAATCAGCAGGTAGGCCAAGGGATGCATGGGGCAGAGCGCGTGGTTAGCAGATGGGACCAGGAGAGAGACCCAGCCCTGAACTTTGGTGAGGACAGTCCCCAGGCCAGGAATATTCCTGTTGCCCCGGCACCCTGGGTTCATATAACTCACTACCTATCATATTTATATGTTGTCACTCAAAGCAAAAATGTATTAAAGGTGTTTTCTGGATGATACACTATTTTTTTACTCTTCATTACAAACAGCCTCTTATAATTCTTGCCAGAGAAATAAAATAAATAGTTGCTGTGATGGCTGCCCAGGATTACATGGAATAGAGAACAAAACCCTATGATAACTCAACAGAGTAAGAATGGCTGTCAGATCACCTTTTATTTTAGGGTGCTTGAATAGTTTTGAGAGCTTGAATTTGAAATTGACAAATGAGATAACTATACATCATTTTATCAAACATTATTCTACTTGTTTTAGGGTTGGGGTAGAGAGTTGAGGAGGGTTACCAAAATCATACAACAAAGTCAGTGATACAGTAGAGTTTAGAAATCAGGAGCTCTTCTTCAAGTGATTAGTCATGAGCATCTCACAATAAGGCTACGTCTACACTGGCCCCTTTTCCGGAAGGGGCATGTAAATTTCATGAGTCATAGTAGGGAAATGCGCGGGGGATTTAAATATCCCCCGCGGCATTTAAATAAAAATGTCCGCCGCTTTTTTCCGGCTTTTAAAAAAGCCGGAAAAGAGCGTCTACACTAGCCCTGATCCTCCGGAAAAAGCGCCCTTGGCTTATTCAAAGTAGGAATAAGAGCCTCCGGAAAAGGGCGCTTTTTCCGGAGGATCGGGGCCAGTGTAGACGCTCTTTTCCGGCTTTTTTAAAAGCCGGAAAAAAGCGGCGGACATTTTTATTTAAATGCCGCGGGGGATATTTAAATCCCCCGCGCATTTCCCTACTACGACTCATGAAATTTACATGCCCCTTCCGGAAAAGGGGCCAGTGTAGACGAGCCCTAAGTGTGCGTGCTCTCCCTGTGCACTGCTGTTGGAAGTTTTTCCCCAAGCAATATCCATGGCAAAGAACCTCTAATCATGCTGGAGTGGAACCACCATGGCATGGTGTAAGGGGCGCTGCACACTCCCTTCACCCATAGTTCCTTTTTGCCGCAACTTATTGTGCACAGAAATGCTTCCCTACAGTTAATGGCCGTAGCCTTCTCTCCTTTAACAGTTTCTTGTTTTGTTGTAGTACATAGTGGAAAAAAAAAGTCTTTTCTGGTCTTCAGGGCCTTTTCCCATATTGGGGCATGCCCTGATCAATTCTTCAAATCTTGCAATGTCTGCAAAGAGCCCATACCAGCCAGTTACTCACACAGGTGTTGTCTGCACTTTCTGGGTGAAGTGATCAATGATAGGTGCAAGATTTGCAAATCACTTAAACTAAGTACTGTACCAAACAGAAGCAGGACATTCAGCTTCATGCCCTCCCTATGGCCTTGACTCCCATACTGGTATAATGATTCAGCTCAGGGCCGAGCACTGAGGCCTCAATGTGCCAGCACTCCTGTGACACTAATGGGCAGCCGGCACTCCTTTTCCTCTCTGGCTCCATCAAAAAAGTCAATTGGGGTGAGTTGGCCAGTAGATCACAAAAACACTTTTCCCCAGGCATTCTCTCACTTACAGCTTTGGTTATTTTCACAGTAATCAAAATTCTGTACTTTTCAGAATGTGATTGGCTGAGATGTGAAATAATATAATATAATTAATATAATTAATATAATTATAATTAATTATAATCTTCTCAGAATCCAGGAGGTGGGGAGAATCTTCTTGGAATCCAGTATAAAAGAAAATCTCTGCACCTCCTGAAAGGGAAGGTAACCAGTAAGAAACAACCGCTTTGCAGATATCATGATCAAACATGGTGCCCATTGTTTGAGAAAACAATAAGGTGCATGCCCTGAGGATCTAGAGCTGCATAAACCTTTATTGTAGCTCCAAAAACTTTTTTTAAGGCTGTATAAGTAAAGACTGAAATCTAATAACAGAGTCATTCTATGACCAAAAATGGTATTCTAAACATTAAGGATAAAATTAATTTTGATGGAATAAATTGACTGAGTCAAATAGTCACATGTGTCAATATGATGTGGTTATGGTTCAACTTCAAAACTTTTTTAAAAAAATTCTGGTTTAGGTATACAGAAACCTCACATGCTTACTAACATGGAGAAAACACCATTAAAAATCCTTCTAACATTTTATTACAGATATAGAAAAGAAAGAAAACAGTTATATCATTTGAAAGGTGAAGTATTAAATAAAGCTTTCATTTTAACAATGTCCCTTTCCTTTCTCTTTAGTTGGAGAGGTTTTATAGAAGGCAACCCTGCTGTTTGACTGTTTTTAGATGGTAGTAAATGAAGTGATAGCTGTCCTATTGTGGAAATGGGAATGAACTGTTATTTCTCTTGGTAAAGTTTGATTCCATTTCCTAAAAGATAAAACAAGAGAAACACAAGCAAGAGAGAAAATGTCGCTTCTGTCTCCGGTGTGTTAACTCTTATTTGCAACATTATTGCTGAAAAGACACAGGAATGGCACATAGTCTTAGCAGCCACTCCAAGAGCTTACAAAGGGCATGTCTACACAGCAGGGCTAAACTTAAAATGAGCTACACAACTTGAGCTACGCTAATTGTGTAGCCTAAGTCAAAATAGCTTATTTTGACTTTTGGTGCCATCTACACAGCAGTTATTTTGAAACAGAGCACTCTTCCCCGGACTTCCCTTACTCCTCATACAATGAGGGTTACAAGAGTCTGAGTAAACAGACCTCCATCTTGCCATTATTTCAACATTATATCAAAATAACTGCTTGTGTGTCGTCGTGGACTATGTTATTTCAGAAGAACATCAATTATTCTGAAACAACGCTGCTGTGTAGACATAGCCAAAGTTGTACCAAAATTGGGTTGTTCAATGTATTGTTTTTTAGCTACTGCTTTGGTCACAGGCTCACAGAAGCATTTCAGTCTTGATCAGATAATCTAGCCTTTCTTAAGCAAAAGGGGAACAAAGTGTGGTATAGGAAAGGGAAGAAATAAGATAGGGAGAGAAAAGGGGCACATGGAAAGAGGAGAAATGAAGTCTCAAATACCAGCAGATATTTGGGATTTTGTCAAAGCCAGTAGAAAAGCTGATGTCATCATTTGGGTCCCCCTTTCTATCTTGGTCTGGTCAAATCATCTCTCAGGATGAAGATCCAATGTTGTGACTGTGGAACCTGGGGTCCCATGTGATAGGGTAGGGAGGTGAAGCGCACTCCTTTCAGCACACTGGTCTCCCAGTCAGTTGTTCTCAGACAACCTGCAGTTTGTCCTGAGAGTCTGTTCTTTTGAGGACCCAAAAAGAAAGTGATAGAGGGAATAGACACTCCCTCATCTTCTCTGCCACCTAGGCCTAATTTCTGTCTCATTACTATTAGTTCGTTAATTTCCACTTCCACACTTCCACTTAACACACTCCTCAAATTATATCAATAGTCCTTTGTATTTGGAGTCAGTCTTTGTCTCCCCTTCACAACTTTTCCCATCAACATCTATTGTTATAGGTTATTGTGGCATTTTATAAACTTTCATTTACTTCTTACAGAAAAGAATACAATTAGGGTAGGTGTATAGGCCCAAAAATTACAAGGCAAAACTCCCTTTGAATTCGGCATTTAGCTAAACCTTCTTTTATAAAACAGAAATGAAAAAGCTGTTGGTGGAGGTAGACCCATGCTAATGGATATGGTCACATTTTCTCTTTCCTTGAACTTGTCTACACCAGGAAATTATTTTCAAATTACTTATTTTGAAGTAATAACTCCTGAAATAACTTTTCAAAATTAGCTTATTCCACAACGGAATTCTACACTGCACCCCAAGTTGAAATAAGATACGCAATTTGAGCTATGCAAACTGCCTATTTTGATATTATTTCACAATAGCTTATTTTGAAATTTGGTACTTTCTACACGGAACTTCATAGAATCATAGACCCATAGAACCATAGAGCTGGAAGAGACCTCAGAAGGCCATCAAGACCAGCCCCCTGCCCAAGGCAGGAACAATCCCAATTAAATCAACCCAACCAGGGCTAGGTAACCAATTCCAGTCCTTCACCACCCTCCCAGTGAAATAGTTTGTACTAATATACAACCTGGAACTCTCCCACTTCAACTTGAGACCATTGATCCTTGTTCTGCCATCCATCACTACTGTGAACAGCCTTTCTCCAAACTCTTTGAAACCTCCCTTAAGAAAGTTGAAGGCTGCTATGAAATCCCCCCTCACTCTTCTCTTTTGCAGACTAAATAGACCCAATTCCCTCAGCCTCTCCTCGTATGTAATATGCTCCAGCCCCCTGATTATTTTGGTCACCCTCCACTGGACCCTCTCCAATGCATCCATATCCTTCCTGTAATTGGGGTCCCAGAACTGGACACAATACCCCAAATGTGGCCTTACCAGAGCCAAATAAAGAGGAATAATCACATCTCTGGATCTATTGGCAATGCTCCTCTTAATGCAACCTAATATGCCATTAGCTTTCTTGGCTACAAGGGCACACTGTTGGCTCATATCCAGCTTCTCATCCCCTGTAATCCCCAGGTCCTTTTCTGCAGAACTGCTACTTAGCCATTCAGTCCTCAGCCTGTAACAATGCTTGGGATTCTTCTGTCCCAAGTGCAGGACTCTACACTCATCCTTGTTGAACCTCATCAGATTTCTTGTGGCCCAATCCTCCAATTTGTCTAAGTCACTCTGGACTCTATCCCTGCCCCTCAGAGTATCTACCTCTCCCCCTAGCTTAGTGACATCCACAAACTTGCTGAGGGTGCAATCCATTCCCTCATTCAGGTCATTAATAAAGATGTTGAACAAAACCAGTCCCGGAACTGAACCTTGGGCACTGTGCTAGAAACCAACTGCCATCCTGATATTGAGCCATTGACCACTACCCACTGGACCCGACCTTCCAGCCAGGTTTCTATCCATCTTACCATCCATTTATCCAATCCAAATTCCCTAAACTTGCTGGCAAGAATATTCTGAGAGACCATATCAAAAGCCTTGCTAAAGTCAAGGTATATCACATCCACTGACTTTCCCAAATCCACAGAGCCAGTTACATCATTATAGAAGCTAATCAGATTGGTAAGGTATGAATCTGCTCTTCATGAATCCATGCTGACTATTCTTGATCACTTTCCCCTCTTCCAAGTGCTTCAAAATGGATTCCCTGAGGATCCCCTCCATGATTTTTCCAGGGACTGAGGTAAGACTGACTAACCTATAGTTCCCTGGATTGTCCTTCTTCCCTTTCTTAAAGATGGGCACTACATTTGCCTTTTTCCAATCATTCGGGATCTCTCCCAATCTTCACGCCTTTTCAAAGATAAGTCAAAGGCTCCTCAATGACATTTGCCAACTCCCTCAGTACCCTCGGATGTATTAAGTCTGGACCCATGGATACATGTACCTTTAGCTTTTTTAAATAGTTCCTAACCTATTCTTACCCCACCAAGGGCTGTCCACCTTCATCCCATATTGCGTCACTTATCACATTGGTCCGGGAGCTGACCTTGTCTGTGAAGACAGAGGCAAATAAAGCATTAAGTACTTCAGCTTTCCCCACCTCATCTGTCACTAGGTTACCGCCCTCATCCAGTAGGGGCCTCACACCCCCTCTGATCACCTTATTCTTGCTAACATGTCTGTAGAAACCTTTCTTGTTATCCTTCACATCCCTTGCGAGTCACAATTCCAATTGCGCTTTCGCCTTCCTGATAACTCCCCTGCATTCTCAAGCTATATATTTACACCCCTCCCTAGTCATCTGTCCATGTTTTCACTTTTTGTAAGCTTCCTTTTTGTGCTTAAGTTCACCAAGGATTTCCCCGGTAAGCCAATCTGGTCTTCTACCATATTTGCTTCTCTTTCTATGCATTGGAATAGTTTCTTTCTGTGCCTTCAATAAGGCTTCTTTAAAATACTGCCAACTCTCTTGGGCTCCTTTCCCCTTCATGTAAGCATACCAGGGGATTCTTCCCATCAGGTCTCTGAGGGGGTCGAAGTCTGCTTTTCTGAAGTCCAAGGTGTGTATTTTACTGCTCTCCTTTCTTCCTTTGGTCAGGATCCTGAAATCTACCGTCTCGTGATCACTGCTTCCCAGGTTGTCACCCACCTCTACTTCCCCTATTAGTTCCTCCCTGTTTGTGAGCAGCAGGTCAAGCTGTGCATGTCCCCTGGTTGGATCCTTCAGCATTTGTACCAAGAAGTTATCCCAAACATTCTCAAAAAATGTCCTAGAATGAGGTTTACAGGGATGTCAGAATAGCAAGCCTGTTAAATTTTGCGATAACAGGTGAGCTTAAAAGACTGGGAATAGTTATTTTGGGATATCTCTGGTATCCTGAAATAGCATTGCAATGTAGACATAGCCTAAGGAAAGCAGGAGTTATTGTTTCAAAATAACCAGTCCCTTATTCCAAAATAATGGGTTTGGTAGTGTGGACACTCTGCTTGTTATTTTGAAAGCAGGGGAGTTATTTCAAAATAACTCCTTTGTGTAGACCAAGTCTTTCTGACTGAGATTCCTGGGTTTGGGGACTGATATTTCAGTCAGTCTATCTACACAGTTCTCACTGAACTGCATGGGAGTTCTGGACTGAGGCCTATCACCACATCCAAACTTCAGAGAGACAATTTACATGCTTAAATTTAAACTTGTGCTTTGCTGGATCGGAGATTATATCAAGAAGATGGAAGCAAGTCAATAGAGTGAAAACAAGAAAATAGCTATGATCCTGCACGATTAAAGATAATGAATGCTTTGCTATTGACTTCAATGACCAAAGTTACCATGGTGGTTTTATACACCTAAAGACCCAAACAAATTTTTAGACTGAAAAAAACCCTCTACTCTGTGTTAATGTGAATGTACTATAGTACATCCATGAATGTTTAAAAGGCAGATTTTAAATTATTTGTTGCATAATGTGAAAGTTGTTCTGTAAACATACAACTTTCTTTCAAACTTGTTACTTTACTAGTTTATGAAGCTTTTAGTTTGAATTCCCCTCCCCCCTTAAAATGGATAAGGATCTGATGTTTGTCACTGGCCAAATTAAAGGTAATTGTGTCAGAGAAATCAAGAAATATACATTATGATTTCTGGAAAATGAAAAAATCATTCATATGAGTTATAAAATTACTTCCTTATCATAGTGTCCTGCATACTAATTGTCCAGAATACTTACTTTATGGTATTGGTCATGTGTACATTGTGTCCAAGTGGATGAATATTTTACTTAGCTATTGCTAACACAAAATTGTCCCTAGAAAGTATTCGTTTTTTACTTGCTTTGGTTTACCAATATAGTTACAAAATATCTCTGATGTTGCTCTATTTGTTTTTGTGTTTGCCACAGACTTTCACCAGCGAAGTTCTTTACTTAGAAAAGCAAACTAAAACTCATGAAATGAGTAGCTACCTACCAGCATATAGAGCAGTGTTTCTTAAACTTTTTGAGACCATGGAACATAAAACAATAATATTTGTTTATGTTGAACACCTATGAAAATTTTCTTTAAAAAAATATTGTCAGATAAAAAAAAGACAAAAACAAAGTAGTAACAAAAACAAAGAAGAGGTTGCGGGACACCTGTGAGTTGTTCATGGAACATCACTGTTCCACGGAACATAATTTAAGAAACACTGATATAGAGTATAAATAAATAAAATACAAATTTCAATATATGAAGCAAAAAATACTACTTGAATCAGACCTGGCTTGTATATTTGATATGCCATCTAAGTATAGGCTACATACAATCTAACATGATTATGAACATAAAAGGAAAATTATTCTTTTAATTCTTAAATAAAATGAATAAATCTTCTTATGCTATGAAATCCAATGAGCTCATATCCTTTTATAAACTGTAAATCACAACCAAAATTTAATGTCAAATGATGACAACATTTAAACTAATGAAACTGTAAAACATTAATAATGCCTGTAAAATGGGGAAATATATCCTTTTTACTACTCTGTCCTTACACCTGTCCAGTTTTCATAACTTAGATTCAGAACAATGAGAGTGAAAATTTATCTCTGCTAAATTCAATGACAGAACTCCTATTGACTTCAATAAGACCAGGATTTCATGTTTTGACAATTTAAGCCTTCCTAAAAGATGTAATGTTGTCTATTTTGAATGTTTAAGAAAGAATCTTAAATTGTACTGCGTTCTGTTCAATCACCTATCCTCAATTTTTTCATATGAGGCCATGGCAGAAGGGGAAAAGCCAGCTGCTCACGGATCCTTTATATCACCTAAGAGCCCCAGCCTTTACCTAGGGGTCTGGCAATTCTGTCTGCTTCCCTGTATAAGGCATACATTTAGAGATCTGTTATAAGTTATTTGTTCCTTTCTTTACTTTCTAGTTCCTTAGCATATTTTGTTTGCAATCATTTGTTCTGTTAAGCAGATTTGATATGGCTTTTTGTCCATGTTACTGTCTGAGTGTTGATTGTTGCTATGTAGATCTGCTATCTTGTTTTACATCTTCTCAGTACACAATACTAAACACAGAGTCTTGCATATATATATATACAATTCTTCTTTTGAGTTCTGTTGAGTTAATGGCCTCAGTGATGTCTTTTAGCAATTAATCCATGGGCTACTTGTGTTGCAAGAAAAAAAAATCTTCTGAGCAGTTTTAAACATGTTGCTTATTCATTTCATTCAATATGCTCTTATTATTTTGAGAAATAGAGAAAGTGAACCAGGATCTCCTACTATTCATTATTTGTATACCTTTAACATGTTCCCCTTTATTTATCTCCTCTTCAAACTAAGGACTTGTCTACAAGGAATGGCAATGTGCAATAGAGGGGTCTGATTTCTACAGCTCACTGATATATTGCTCACTGACTGATCTATGAAGACTCTGCTAAGTTGTCATGAACTAAAAATTTCCTCATGCCCATTTCTGTATTCCCATTTCCAAATCTCCATTTATTGTGAAACATGTTGCTGAGTTGTAGAAGTAACTCTCCTTTAATATTGCTATACTCTGTAGACAAGTCCTAATTGCTCCAACCATTCAATTTTTTATGGGTATGTCTACACTTGCATCCTAATTTGAACTAGGGCTGCAAACGTAGGCATTTGGAATTGCAAATCAAGCCCGGGATTTAAATATCCCGCGCTTGATTTGCATCTTCCTGGCCGGGCGCCATTTTTGAAATTTACAAGCCCAGATTAACTGCCCGGGTCCACACGAGGCAGGGAAATGGGAGTTCAAAATAAAGCCCTATTTCGAACTACCTGTTAAACCTCATTGCATGAGGAATAACACGTAGTTCAAAATAGGGCTTTATTTGGAACGCCCGTTTCCCTGCCGTGTGTAGACGCAGGCAGTTAGACCGGGCTTGTGAATTTCAAAAATGGTGCCCGGCCGGGAACATGAGAATCAAGTGCGGGATATTTAAATCCCGGGCTTGATTTGCAATTCCGAATGCCTACAATTGCAGCCCTAGTTTGAATTAGGCTGCAAGTGTAGACATACCCTATACCTATGGAAATGTTTTCTCAAATCAGTTAAATAAGAAATAAGATACTATGATGTATTCTGGTATTTCTAAATTCGGGAATGAAATGTAGTCAAAACAATTGTTTTCCATGGCATATTACAAAGGAGGTATTTGGGATATTGGCAATTGGGCAATGTACACAAGCACATCTAGCTGGCTCATCATCAAGGAGAAATTCAAGTGCCAAATAAAAAACCTTTCCATTATTGTGAGAGAAGACATACAGTATGAACTCTAACTCAAACACGTGTAGTTTTGTAAAGAGGATGAGAGCAATAGGAAATTACCGTAAGAACTTTGGCAAGCTTTTGTGATAGACATAGAGTGGTCTCAAAAGTTGTTTTCAGAAACAAGATGTAACTTCATTGGCAAAAAGATTGTTTTAAAATTTTCCATTTATTCTAACTTGTTAGAATTGCTGGAGCTATCTGTTGCTCACGCAAGAGCTATAATAATAGAGCATTAGAAAGCTGACAATATGGACATTGTGGGTGTGTCTACACTGCACCCCTAGCTCAAAATCATTTCAAGTCAATTTCAAAATAGCTTATTTTGTAATTTGGCACTTTCTATACTGTGCCAAATTTTGAATAGCCCACTATTCTGAAACATCCCTTACTCCTCATGGAACAAGGTTACAGGGATGTCAAAATAGTGCATCCGTTATAGTTTGAAATAACGGGCGCACTCAGAAGTTGTGGAATAGCTATTTTGGGACACTTTCGGGATCTTGAAATAGCCCGACAGCATAGACATAGCCTGCAAGGCCTGGCTATGCTCTGTATTCAAAATCTACATCCTGAGCAGCCCACCTCAACTGATTAAGATATCTGTGTTATCTTGATTCAGCAGCTCAATCCCTACTTTACAGGATTCTGCTCTGTTAACATCAGTATTTGGTGGTGGGGAATGTTACAGATTTCAGTTGCAAGTGGGGGAGGAGGAGAAATAGGTTCTTCTTAGCTGAATGGCATCTGAGAAAATAACTGGGTGTGTTAGCACAACTGGAAACAAACAATTGTGACATGCAACTGAGTTGTCAGCTTGGAGCAAATGAGGCTTTGGTGGGTAATGATTTTAAGTCAAGGAGAAGAAAGGAGGCAGAGAGAAGGACATTCTGTGTTATCCCTCACTCCTGTAAGAGGTAAATGTTGTCTTTTTGTGGGCAGTGGACCCAATCAGGGTTCATTCTCAAGAAGTTCAAAGGCTGCAATAGACTTCATGGGCTCTGTGTAGAGAGAGAAGAAGATAAGCATTCATAGGCCAAAAGGCTGTCCCAAATGGGAACACTCTCATGTATGTATGTGTGTCCTATATACTCCCATCCTCTCCCAATCTGCACATCATATGGAATGGGTGAAAAGTTAGGTCATGTGTGCAGAGATGTTCCGTCTATAGGACAGCTCAAGCCAGCCACCCTACGCCCCATGCTTTAGGGGCCCTGTGTGGACCCAGAGTGGCCAGGGGGCATTACAGGGGCACCTAGCCCTGCCAGCAGGCCTCTGGCCTTCCCCTGCTCTCATCAATAGCAGTGGGATCTGTGGGAAGCAGAGCAAACCAGCTTTAGCCTGCTCTGCTGCACAATCGCTTCTCCAGGAGGGAACTTGGGGTAAGGGATGCAATGGGGGTGAGTTGGGGCAGAGCGAGGGTAAGAAGAGAAAAGTAGGGAAGAGGTGGAGAGGGGGTGAAGTGAGGATGGGATGAGAAGAGGGCTTGCAGGCCCGAAATCCTCCTAGGGATGGCCCTATTGAGGGAGGGAGAGAAGAGCTAATGAGCCTTCATTCCTAAGTTACAATGGGTGAGGATAGGACCCTATGGGTACTTCTATACTACATGCTTATTTTGAAATAAGATATTCCAGAATAGTTATTCCAAAATAGCTTATTCAAAATAGCACATCTATGCTACAGGAAAGCCTCAAAATTAGTCTTAGGCAGGCTTCCCTAATGTGGATGTGCTATCTTGACTTAGAGCCCCAGGGGGCACTGGGGAGGAATAACTTAGAATGGCCCTGGTGAAGGGTTATTTCAAAATAGCAGCAGTGGAGTGTCTATACACACCTTATTTCAAAATAGCTATTTCAGAATAAGCGTTATTCCTCATAGAATGAGATTTACAGATTTTGGAATAAGCCTTCTGTTATTTCAAAATAATTTCAAAATAAAGGAATGGCTGCGGAGACTCTCGCATAGTTATTTCAAAATAATACCAGTTACCTCAAAATAACGGTACAGTGTAGATGACCCTAAATGAGCAATCGTTAGCATTTCACAGATAGTTTGCTTTTTGGCAGCTTGAAGTTAAAGCTGCTTTTTTTTCTTGTTTTTTGAGGAATCTTGTTTTTTATTGCCACTTAGAAAATGTAATGAAAATGTCAACACCATATTCAAGTGTCCTCTGGAAGTAATCAAGAAACCATATCCAAATCATCCCTCAATCTTCTGCACACAAGGAGCAGCAGATGATGCTTTATCAACAAAAATAATTGGACTTATAATAGCTGAGGTATCGGTAATAACTGAGAAGAGGATGGTGCACTTTAATCTCACAAGTTCTGCAGGTGTATGTTGTCATGAAACAATTGAATTGTCCTTTTGAGCTCTTTTCTGGGAAGTAGCCGTAGACAGATGTTACACCTTTTCTCTGTGGTTTATGTTAAAAGCCCATTCAGATTACTAGAACCTTGGAATGGGTTACTATTGGAAAGAAATCTAAAATACGGTCTTTTCCAAAATTATTAGCTAAGCCAAATGTTCAGCCTCAATCATCTATAAATATCTTCTGTCATCAGATGACTAGGAAATAGATACAAGAATTAATGGAGCAAAGTCTTAATGACAATGTGGAGAATAATTGCCAAATTCTCCCTCTCACTCCTAAGCATTTGAAAGGGTGCACAAGCAGTAGAATTGCCAAGCTCCATGTGTTCCATTGTCCATGCCTGGCTCCTGTGTTCCATTGTTCTTTTCTGATGTAGGGGAGTGAAGAATGGAGCGCAGATCCCCAGTTTTAAGCACACTCCAATGTCTGTCTAGGAGGCAAGATAGACCCTGCCTGCAACCAAATCCCATGGACTTGAATATCAATAGTGGAGTCGATGCACAGAAACTCTTTGCAAAGCCATTGTATTTGGGTGACAGTTCCTCCTGTCATCCTCTTGATAGCTGGGAATGTGCTTTCCAATAGGAGTTTGCCCTAAATCAGAAAATCTAAAGGTAAAACTATAAATCACTCTTGATATATATTAGATTAAAATGAATCTTGCAGAAGAATATTCAGAAAATTTTGGCCAATGAACTGTAGAATGAAGGATGTCATAAAGATAGTTACTGAAATGCCAATAAAGCAAAGTAGAAATTGCACTTGTTCTGTAGAATTGTCCATAAATATCTTTATATATTCTGAGAATATATCATCAAAAGAATAAATAAGGTACTATAATTAGTCTTGCCTCTAGACCTCAGGATCTTTGTCACTGAAAATTTAGATTTCATAATTAATATTAACAAAAACAAGGAAGATGTATCATACAGCAAGTCTAATTGCATAAAAACTAAGAGCCAGATCCCATATCTCTGAGACTGTTCTAAAAAACTTTTGGTGTCATCTCTAGAACTGAGAAGTGGAGAGTGGCTTAGATATACTTCCTTCCCCTCTTCTTAATGCTTTGCCAAGCATATTGCAGAGCATCTTCAGGATCTGCCTTGCTTTATTTTAGAGTAATGCGATTTTATATATGTATGTCACCATACATGGTCTTGCAAAAGAGATTTTAAAGGTTTTACAAAAAACTCTATCCCACCATTATTCGGAGTGTTGGTAAATTTTGCTTCACTCAGTTTTTGAATGCCATATCTGAGATACCTTGTGCTTGATGTTTTCTAAGGGTACGCCTACACTGCAAGCTTAATCGGAATAAACTATTCTGGAACATATATTCCAAAATAGCTTATTTTG
This sequence comes from Pelodiscus sinensis, assembly GCF_049634645.1. Taxonomy (NCBI): domain Eukaryota; kingdom Metazoa; phylum Chordata; order Testudines; family Trionychidae; genus Pelodiscus; species Pelodiscus sinensis. The sequence continues at coordinate 123,985,236 of NC_134712.1, read as the reverse complement.
AAATAGAGCATCCACATTACAGGGAAGCCTCAAAATGAGTCCAAGGCAGGCTCCCCTAATGTGCTCCCCCAGAAGCACTGGGGAGAAATTACTTAGAATGGCCTGGGTGAGAAGCTATTTCAAAATGGCAGCAGTGGAGTGTCCACACTGCAGTTATTTTGAAATAACTATTTCGGAAAAGGAGTTATTCCTTGTGGAATTAAGTTTACAGAATTTGGAATAAGCCACCCGCTATTTTGATATTATTTTGAAATAATGGAATTCCTGTGTAGATGCTCGTATAGTTATTTCAGAATAATGCTAGTCAGTCTGAAATAATGGTGCAGTTCAGATGCACCCTAAGATATGAATGCTGCATTTACCAGGCTAGAGAGACCTCTGTACCTTCTCAGGAGTTTCTCTGAATGCACTCCCAATGGGAATCAGGTCTCGGTCCTTCTCTTCTACTTGGGTAAAAATCCTCAGTTCATCCACTCTGACCTAGGATCTGGGTTTTAGCTCTCTAAATACCAGCTGTGATTAATTCAGCCAGTCCCACTGGGTTTCAAGTAAATCAATTACATTTGGGTCCAGCAGCCATTTCTAGTTGGAAGCCTGTGACTGGAGTTGATTAAAGTGAAAAAACAGCATCTTTTCCCCCTCCCAGACCCCACTTTTCTTTTTGCCCAAAAGGTACATCATATTTTAAGAGACAGATTTAAAATAATATAAGTTCTACACATCTGTTCTTTCATCTAAGCTTAACCTCACTCTGGGACTGGCTTACTCCCCCTGTGAATTGAAAGAACCAGTTTACACTGTTTGCAGCCTTCTGCCCCATATCTCTGGGTTATGTCTAGTCTACAGGGGATTTTTTTTAAAAAGTGGCCTTTTTTCAAAAAATCTTTACCTGCGTCTAGACTGCTGCCGCGTTCTTTCGAAAGTAAATCAAAAGAATGGGACAGTTTTTTTGACGGCGGAAAACCTCGTTTTACGAGGAAGAATGTGCTATGTAACACAAACTGTGCTTTTTTGAAAGAGAAAATCCACACTGCCTGGGTGCTCTCTTTCAAAAAAGCGGCTTGCTTTTTCGAAAGTACTGATTGTAGTCTAGACACTCTTTTTCGAAAAAAGCTTTTTTGAAAGTATCTTTTGAAAAAGCCTCTTCTGAAAAAGGCGAGTAATCTATACATAGCCTCTCAGTCACCCTGTCAGCCTGACACAACCTGGTCAACTTTTCTGACTACTTCCACCCTCCCCCTCCATTTCTGCCATGGGTACTTCTTTTGTTCTTTGGTTTTACATTTGTCATAGTTTTGTGTGGTCCTGGGTGTAGCATTGGGAAAAGTAAAATGTCCCATCCTGTATGGAACCAGCTAGTGAATAACTTCCTCCATTTGATGCCCAGCCCTTATTATCTTAACTCAATTTAAGCTGTATCTGTGAGTGTACAGGGTGGATGAGCCTGGCTCTTTCTTAGGCAGGGCTTTACACCTTTCAAGCCTCTCATTGAGTGCTCAATCCCCTGAGTGTCTCAGTCTCTATGGACAAAATCCTTTCATTATGTCCCCGCTTCCCAACAACAGACCTCCTTGTGGCCATGAACAGTACACCATCCCTTCTGTCAAGGAAATAGCCAGGGTCCTTTCTTCCTCTTTCCCTCAGGGCAGTGGGACCTAGTGGCCTGAAGCAGTTTTCACACTCTTCCCTTAGGGAAATGAGGCCTAACTGACAGAGTCAATAGCAAATCACTCCCTGTTCGAAGGCAGTCATGGCTAGCGGCCAGAGTCAATAGTCACTTCTATAGCACCTCATTGGGGGTTAATGAGGCTACTCCCTACCAGACTTCATAACATGTTAAATGTTCATACATATGTTTATGTATAGCTAATGATGACTTTTTCATATAGGTAGAAATGAGCATAAACTGCAAAACTCATATCCAAATTTTGGGCAAGCAAAAAAAAAAGTGTGATGGGATTTAGTGCAAGGATTTTGTTAGGTCTATTATAAATTCATATCTGGATCTGATTTCAGAATGCTCCCTTTGCCTGAATGTTTGGATTTAAGATATTGGTTTGGGCATCTATCTGCTTTAAAGAGACAAAGTTGTAATTCATTTTAGTGATTCAGGAGTTTAGTAAATCAGGAATGAATTACTAAAGTCTAGTTATGAACAGTTTCACTAAAAACAGTTTCTGCAGTAGTATCCAGTTAATAGAGATGAAAGTGCCTCCTAGTAATAGTAGCTCCTAAAGTCAATTCATTCTACCCCGTTAGGTTATAACTTGGTTAGATCTTTTCTAGATGCTGGAGCCCAAGAAGTGAAGATTTCTCTTAACATCATTTATGTATTCTTCACCTTACTTATGGCCAAGGAGAGAGAGAGAGAAAGAGAGAGAGAGAGAGAGAGAGAGAGAATCGAGTTTTACCTACACACAATTTTTGTACCAATCTATCACTGTTAGAGGACTGATTTTTTTTAACCCAGACTCCTAGGGTACGTCCAGATTACATGCCTCTGCCGAGAGAGGCATGTAAAATAGGCTACCCGACATATTCAATAAAGCAGGGATTTAAATATCCCCAGCTTCATTAAAATAAAAATGGCCACTGCGCTGTGCTGGCTCAGATGATCGTCAGCACAACGCGGAAGTCAAGATGCGGATCAGTCAATAGGGAACGCCTTTGTCGACCGCTCCTGTAAACCTCATTTCATAAGGCATAAGGGAGTGGTCAACAAAGGCGTTCCCTGTCGACTGATCTGCATCTTGACTCGCGCACTGTGCTGACAATCAGCTGAGCCGGCACAGCGCAGTGGCCATTTTTATTTTAATGAAGCCGGGGATACTTAAATCCCCACTTCATTGACTATGTCAGGTAGCCTATTTTACATGCCTCTGTTGGCAGAGGCATGTAATCTAGACATACTCCTAGGGTGGACACATTTACATGAGTATAAAAGTGTCAGTGTAACTCAAACTACTAAATTCACAGGAATTAACTACATCAATATAAGCACCTTTACACCAATAGAACTGCAGCCACATAATGAGGTTGTTCTGCTTTTATTATTCCTGTATAGTTAAAGATACTAAAAAAGCATAGACAAACTCTACCTCTTACAGAAACAGTCTCTTATGGGATTAGGATTATAGGATTATAAAATACTACAAAGTTCAGCAGGATATTGTCTAGGATCTATTTCCAGAACACACTGATTTCAAATACTTTTTTTTCTACCCAATTGTGGTATTTCTTTGCCTCTTTGCTTTTTTCTCCTATCCTTTACAGTCTTCTTTAAGTGTTGCAGGCATAATCCCACATTCCTTTTCATGCTCAAACTTCCTACTTATATCTCTTATTACTCTTAAATATAAACATTATACCATAACCCTTGCAAAGCAAATTCTATCACCTTATCATATATCAAAGATTTGTATGTTTGTGTAAATTGATTTTATCTTTCACTCTTAACCAAGCATCTCTGAGAGCATCTCTTTTGGAAAACAGTATATTTATGAAGATAATTCTCTCCATTTTAACTCCTTTTTCTTGTGTTGAATTTCCACCTTCTACCTCCTCATGTTGACTTAAAACAAAGGATACATAACAGATATTATTCTAATTTCCACACTGAGATGGAGTATGCAACCAACATATGCCCTGTAGGGATTACTGTGTCCCTAAAATACCTATTATTGTACCTAGTTGCATCTGGTGAGAGAGTCAGTTTAATAGATTATGAGGCCCATCTGAGAAACAGCAGGCTAGTGAGTAGTATAAATCCAGGACTTTGAGAACAGAAGGGTAGCTGGTAGTGTTGGCTGGCTAGTATCATAGCACACTAAAGGGACTGTTGTGGAGCTGGCTGGATGGAATGGCTCTAGCTGACCTATACTTTGGGGAAGGGGGAATAGAAAATATAGTGAAAGATATAGAATCCAGTCTAGGAGATGATGGAGACTGCAGAGGTTGCAGAGTGGCCACAGGGTACGGAGGAAATGGGTGAATATGCCAGAGCTAGAAAAAGAAACACCAGGCAGAAAGTCACCAAAAATAATGAGAAAAATTTAATTTGTAATGATGATAATATTAATGAAGTTGCTAGTCAAGGATGTGAAGATAAGGTACACAAACACTCAGAAATGATTTTTGTCAGAGAGGATTTTTTTTAAGTACTGGCAACATAGAAAGACCTAGAAAGCTACAAGGAAGTTGTCTGTTAGTCAAAGGTTAAAACAAGGAACAAGAGGCAAAAGTGCTATGGATTAAATTGTGAGCAAAATTGCCAACTACCTAAATATCTGATGCAGACAAGACTACCTGTGGTGTTGAATGAAATGACTGAAGATGACGGAAAGCAAGGTATAGCAGATAACCTACTCCATGTTAAATATCTAATTAGAAAGCTAACAACAACAGGGCTAGTTACACTTAAGGGAGAACCCCTTCCAGGTAGGATAATAAGAAGACACAGGTTTTTTTTTTTTTTTTAAAGAACATTATCTCTTTCCTCACCATGCCCATGAAGTGCTACAGAAACTAAAGATTTGGACATATGGTGAATATATGTAAAGCGAAACTCAGAGTACTCCTATAAAAATATGTGAAAGAGACAGAATTAATGTATAGCAACCATAGATGAAAGCACAATGCAGTAAATGGAAGCTGTATAGCAGAAGGGCAAGTAAGAGGGATGCAAAAGTTACAATAACATACACACCGGCTGTGTCTACGTTGGCACCCTTTTCCGAAAAAGGGATGCTAATGAGACAAGTCGAATTGCAAATGCCACAGGGGATTTAAATATTCCCAGCAGCATTTGCATGAACATGGCTGCCGCTTTTTTCTGGCTCGGGGCTTTGCCGGAGAAAAGCGCCAGTCTAGACAGGATCTTTCAGAAAATAAAGCCTTTTCTGGAAGATCCCTTATTCCTCTTAAAATCAGAAATAAGGGATCTTCCGGAAAAGGCTTTATTTTCTGAAAGATTCCATCTAGACTGGCGCTTTACTCTGGCAAAGCCCCGAGCTGGAAAAAAGCGGCAGCCATGTTCATGCAAATGCCGCGGGAGATATTTAAATCCCCCGCGGCATTTGCAATTCCGACTTGTCTCATTAGCATCCCTTTTCCAGAAAAGGGTGCCAACGTAGACACAGCCACAGTGTCTAGACTGCATCCCTTTTCCGTAAAAGGGATGCAAATTAGACACATCGCAATTGCAAATGAAGCGGGGATTTAAATCTCCCCCGCTTCATTTGCATAAAAATGGCTGCCGCTTTTTTCCGGCTCGGAGCTTTGCCGGAAAAAAGCGCCAGTCTAGACACGGATCTTTTGGAAAATAAAGCCTTTTCCAAAAGATCCTTTATTCCTTATTTTAAGAGTAATAAGGGATCTTTCAGAAAAGGCTTTATTTTCCAAAAGATCCGCGTTTAGACTGGCGCTTTTTTCCAGCAAAGCTCCGAGCCGGAAAAAAGCGGCAGCCATTTTTATGCAAATGAAGCGGGGGGATTTAAATCCCCACTTCATTTGCAATTGCGATGTGTCTAATTTGTATCCCTTTTACAGAAATGTAAATGTACTAGGATACATGTAGAATGTACTAGGAGACATCTAAGACCAGAAAAGGAATAGGAACTTTATAGTAGAAAGCAAAAATACATAAGAGAATTAATCAAAGAATATGATAAATGATATAAGGAAAATAAGACACACTATTCATAAATAGAAAGGTTTATAGAATTTAGGATTGAACTAATAAACTGCACATCACAGATGGGGTGGGGAGAGGGAAAATTGCTGTTAAAGAAGCAGAAAAGTATCTACATGTTAGCAATATGATCTTTCCTAGATATTTAATAAGCAGATGATACGTTAGGAAAGAGGTTTCATGGCATGAAATAAAATCCATGGCCATATAATGAAGACAATATAGGTGGATAAAAGAATTTCTTAAGTAAGCTAACAATGCAGGTCAGTAAAAGGAAAGCCTACTCCAGTCTATACACACAAATCACAAATGGCACTCTACCAGAGAATGTCATCAATCCTATCTTATTCAACATAATGATAAATGATCTCCCTAAAAAGATAAATGCAGGAAAAGTCATATCCTTGCCTCCAGATGATAGTACCATATGGCTGAAAACAGAAACCAAGAAATCATTGAGAAGTGAATTAATGAAGCACTTAGAGAAAGTACAGAATGGGAAAATGTGGAGCTTTACATTTTCAATTCTCAAAATGAATAAAATGATATAGTGACAAGCTACAAATTCCTGGGTGTGCCATTTCATAGCAAATGAGTGTAGAAAGACCACACTGAATTTATATTTTCTGTATTTTCAATCTATTTAAGTATATTTCTGCAACCACTGGGGAACAGATCAGAAATGAACAGTAATTCTTTATAAAGTATTCATAAAACCAAACTTAGAGTATGGTTGCCAACGGTTAGGTTCATATATAATGTTGAACTGAAGATTCAGTCTAGGACCAGGCATTACACATTGCATGTAGTTCCTTTATCACAACATCTTTGTGTGTTGTGTGGGTAGCCACCGTTGATGTGGCTGAAGTGTTAAGAATGAAATTACTGAACTTAACCTATTAGTAGAAAAGAAAGACTTAAAATAAATGATCATATAGGAATGGGAAAATGCATTATGGAGCTATACATTGGGGGTGGGGATGAAAAATAATGCCCCTGATATAAATGTGGAAAACTATACAATGAAATTAAAAGGGAAAAATAAAAACTACTTATATTTCATTTACCAAATCCAATATATATGTGATAAACAGTGCAGATATTTAAGGAAGAGTCTAAAGACGAAGAAATAGGAGAATAGAATAAAGAAATGATGAAAAATGCAGAAAAAATGAAGACCCCCCAAGATCCATTTGAATAAAGAAATCTTTTAGATAATCACATTTTATAGCCTTTATGATAGTGAAACTTCCAGGCTTGATAGTGGATGTGTAACCTGCTTATGCTATTAATTTTTTGGATTCACTATCAGGACTACTGGGTACCAAAAATGGCAACCAAGATAGCAGAAATATTATAATTAATTAAATATTATTACTAATAACAAAACTGTCACAGATGTGATTAAATAGTGAATTAGCATGGATTCCAGCACACAGAGGAATAGTAGAAAATGAGGACTATCTGAACCCAAAACTATGGTAACTGGTCTGATTTCTGGATAGTGTCAGGAAATAAATCAGGGGGACACAGCATCTCTACCTGAAAATGATTGGCACAAACAAGAGTTCTTTCCTCTCCAAATCCTTGTTTTTATTGAGTACAAAGCACACCTTTAAAAATCACTAGTTTAGAGTGCTGCAAAATATAATTGCCAACATTTTGAGATGGTATCAAGTGGCAGCAGGAGGTTTCTGATGAAACTCGGTGGCTTCTTGCTTATAGAAAATTGCAAACTTCTCCGAAGTATACTCTCTCACTAAACTCTACAGATTTCTCCAAAAGAAACACATAACTCAGAATAACTTCTAAAAGGCTAACAATTTCCATGGGGTACGTCTACACAGCAGTGTTATTTCAGAGTAAGTGATGTTATTTGGAAATAACATAGTCTGCATCTATCCTACATGCAGTTATTTTGACATTTTTTGTAGGCATCTGAGTTTCTCACACAAGTGGCAGGGTTAATACTAATAAATCTGGTAAGAGCATCAGCAATATGGGGTACCATTAAGAAAGCAATATTGCAATTTTAGGAAATGTTGGAAAAGAAAGAGAGGCACTATATGTCAGGAAATTCACCACTTGTTGGCTATAGACTGATAATGTGAGACTGCTATACTATTAAATATAACAAGAAGAAGAGGGCAATCAGAGGAAGGGGTAGTCTGCAGTCACGCTCTAGGAAGAAGCAGCGGTGAAGGGGAAAACAGGGAGGAGAATATCCTTGAAAGTAACGTCAGCCCAGCGAAGTTAAAATCAGAGAGCCTAAAAGAGGAAGAAGCTCAGGGGGCTGTTGAACTGAAACCCAGTGCAGAGGGAGGAACTGAGTTCCCCTACCAGCCACTGGGAAAGTTGTGCAAGACCTGGAAATCTGACAACAAAGAATGTCAGAGACAAAGCTCCTGGACAGCTTTCTAGTAGGCCTTTGCTACCTTGTAATGGGAGGACTATTCAATGACCTTGCCTGAGGCACAAGCAGGGAGAGAAAAAATCCAGAACCACAGAGAGGGCAGGAGCATACAGTCTGAGCAATTTGCAGAAAGGAGCACCAGAAGGGGTGAGAACTAATTTCCAGCTCTAGCTACAAAGAGGTGCATCTGTGGTGAATAGGTCCCTTTACATAGATCCTAGAATAAATCAGGAATAACTCCACTGATTTCAGGGCAGTAACACCGATGGAAGTGAGCTAACAAAATATGTTTAATATATTTTAAGATTGACAACTCAGCATATGCATCAGTCATGCTGAATGACAACACAAAGGCCATGCCAGGAGTCTTATAATTAAGGCGATCTTTCATAGATGTCTTAGAAATAAAGTGAAAACTGACAACTTCTCTCTGGAGAAAATTATAATGGAAATACATCTGACCAAGCTATAATTGTGTAGGGGAGCACCATTGTATTTGCTCAATGATTGATAGCTGCCGCCTTTACCAAAATAAATGAGACGGTACAAACAAGCATCAGATGAATAGGTCAAGACAGGTAATTACTTCAGTTTTGTCCCAAACTAATTCCAATGATTAGCTTTGGGCAACATGCTGCATTTTGTTTCCAAAAGAGTGTCAATATGTATGTATGTTGTTGGTTGTCTCTCGGGAACTGTGGAAAACATGTTGTGCATTTCATTTGTGGAAACGGAGCCCAAAAGTCGAAGCACACATGTGGTTACAGATAGGGCATGGGACACTGGTTATTAGGACAGGAGGAAACACAGCTCTCTGTCATCGTTCACGTGCAGCTGCGAGGCGCTGGCAGCAGTATTCCTCAAACTTTGTCACTGCTTTCCTCGTAAGGGAATGCCAATTAGTCCTGTCTGCAGCAGCTAGTTCAAGCTGTCGAGGTTGAAGGCCTGTCCACTGCAAGTTGGTCTTCAGGTTGTCCATATACCTCTTCCTCGGCATCCCTGTTTGCGACTACCACGTACCAGCTCCCCGTAGAACAGCTGCCTCGGGATCCTGCTTTTGTCCATGCGCAGAACATGGCCAGACCATCAAAGCTGGGTCTGGAGGATCTTGGCTTAGATACTTATGGAACTAGTTCTATCAAGCACTTCTTGGTTAGTAATTTGGTCCTGCCAGCGTACTTGCATGATTGATCGTAGGGAGTGCATGTGAAACTGCTCCATCCGCTTGATGTGCCTATGGTACAGGGTCCATGTTTCACAGCCATACAGAAGAGAAGTGAGGACCACAGCATTATATACCTTGAGTTTAGTTGAAAGCCGAATATCTTTGTGCTGAAGAACTTTAATACACAGTCTCCCAAGTGCTTGACTGGTTTTCTGGATCCTCACTGTAATCTCTTTGTCAAGGGATCCATCACTTGATATTGTGCTGCCCAGGTACCTTCTGTTGTGTGCCATAGATAGTGATGCATAGCTGTGGAGGAGCACTGTTTGGTGCGGACTGGAAGAGGACGTCTGTCTTTCCGAGACTAATTGCGAGACCGAACAGTTTGGATGCTTCAGAGAACCTGTCAATGATGGTCTGCAGGTGGTTATCTTGGTGTGCCATAAGGGCGCAGTCATCGGCAAACAGCGTTTCGGCGATAAGCCTCTCCAGTGTCTTGGTCTTTGCAGTAAGGCGTCTCAAATTAAACAATGAACCATCCAAACGGTATCTGATGTAAATACCAAGATCTAGGTCTCTGACAGCATGCATGAGGACTTAAGTGAGGAAGAGGTTAAAAAGCACCGGGACGAGTATGCAGCCTGCTTCATGCCATTGGAGATGTTAAATTTCTCAGATGGCACACCAGCCGAGAGTACCTCTCCTGTCATGTCGTCATGAAACAGCTTGATGAGTGAGATGAACTTCGGTGGGCAACCCAGCTTCCTGAGGATGATCCACAATGCATCTTTTTTGACCGTGTCGAATGCCTTCATCAGATCAATAAAGACAGAGTAGAGGTTCATATTCTGCTCAAGGCACTTCTCTTGCACCTGTCTCATTACGAAGATCATATCGACAGTACTGTGATTAGGGAGGAAGCCACATTGTGTCTTGGGGAGACTCACTTCTGAAACTGTTGAAATCAACCTGTTTAGGATGATGTGGGAGAAGATTTTCTCGGCAACAGAAAGCAGTGAGATACCTCTGCAGTTCCCGCAGTTGGCTCTTGCACCCTTATTCTTATACAGAGCAACTATCACGGCATCACGGAGGTCAGATGGCATTTCTTCCTCTTCCCAAATACTGGTTAAGACATTATGAAAAACCTAAAGTGACTCCTCATTAAATGCCTTGTACAGTTCTGCAGGAATTCCATCCTTGACGGATACCTTGACGCAACTCATCTGCCTGATGGCCTTTCTAACTTCGTCAATAAGTGGAGGATCTCCCAGGGTCTTCAGGGGTTGGCTTCTGAGGGATCTATTCCAGTGCTGACTGATGGACTGATGATGGATGATTCAGGAGCTGACTGAAATACTTTTCCATTGGTTATTGATGCCAGCCTTTTCCCTGATCAACGTGGCTTCATCTGCAGACAGCAAGGGGGCAGAGCCAGACTTGGAAGGACAAAAGATTGACTTGATGGAGCTGAAGAACTCCCTTGGATTATTTAAGTCAGCATTGTGTTGCATCTCTTCAGATTTCTTCTACTACCACCGGTCGTGTATTTTGCGGATTTCTTGCTGAGCTTGGGCCTGGAGAAACTTAAACCTGTCTTTCTTAGAGATGGAGACTGGGTCATTCTGCCACTCCATAAATGCCTTGTTCTTCTTGGCAAGCAGGTCCTCAATAGCACTGTTGTTCTCATCAAACAAGTCTTGATGATTGTGTTTCTTGGGACCAAACACTGACTTCGCTGTCTCCATCACCATTTATCTAAACTGGCTCCACTTGTGGGTTGGACCTGCAATCAATGGTCCATTGGCAGTCAGTTTTTCATCAAGGCTGGACTAGAACTTGCGCAGATGAGAAGGGTGCTGGAGTCTGGCAATGTTAAAGTCTGTTTGAATGAGCTTTGTGTTTATATTCACTTCCTAATCAACCTGATCTAATCAAGAATATTTATACATTTAAAAAATATATAAAATGATCAATTAACCTGTTCAACTTGGCCCTGATTTATCAAAGTGCCTTCTTCATTCCCAATAGAGTAACACATTTAACTTCATGAACATGCTTAGGCGTTTTGCACTTTTGGAGCTTATGCACCACGTGTTAATCAAGACAAAAGCAAACTTGCGGTTCCTTTTTCCTTTCTAGGAATGTACACATAAGAACTCTGGTCACATAGAATTTTGAGGGTGGAGGAACAAGCCAGAACTGTGTCTTCTTAACTTGGCCATTGATTTATCAGCAGGGTAATAGTTTCCTGTATGGTTAGCTAGTTTTATAATGATCAATCTTCATTTTATTACTTACTTTGTATGACAGCTATTTCTATGGCACAAATCACTGTTATCCAGACATTTTTACATGGATTATATTGATACAAAGCCAGTTTCTGTGTATACGAGGCTGATGACCCATACTCTGAACAATGGAATACATGTTGCATGGCAGCATTATGCAGAATAATACTCCATTCTAATGATACATAGTTCTTACTTTGCTTTTAAATGGGCCCTTTTAAATTGCCTCTGGAGCCCCATGGTGTGCTCTGGGCAGTACTGAGGACTGCTAGAGGGAGGCTAGCCCCTGTCCCTACCAGGGATGCACATGCCCACCTTTCAGCTTGCTCAGGAGCCTGGGAAGTCTGTTGAATCCTCTGAGCATAACTTTATAGTTTTACAGGTGAGGAAGCTGAGCCACAGAGACATGTAATGAGTTCCCAAAGGCACACAGCAGGCTAGTGGTGAAGTTGAGAACAGGTCTGTTGATTTCTGTTCCTAATGATTTATCTTCTGGACTATTATGTAGTATCTTTTGAAATGTGAAGACTTTACCAATAGCAAATGAGTCAATGTACTGTTTTCCTTCTTTCTCCTAACCTCATGGTTCTCTTTTAGCCATTTTTCCCTTTTTTCATTCAAGGCTCCTTACTTGCTATATTCTACAATTAAACATAGGTCACATAGGTGCACCTAAATTAAAATACTACATATGTAAAACTATTAGGTGGGCAGATCCTAGTTGTTCACATTAGAAATGAAAAGATACAATAGAATTTAAATTTAAATACACTGAAACATGATAGCATCAGTAGTTGCTGAAATGTAGTTCAATTAAAATATTATTTAGTTTTCAAATTAGAAAAATGACCTCAACTAATTTAATTATAATGTTCATGGAATTGTGGGTGAAATATTCAATCCTGAGTCAGATGTTGGAAATTGTCAATTTTTGAGTGAAAATTGTCAATTTTTGCTGTGGATATGCAGGGTTCTATATAATATTGTTGGTCACCAAACTTTTCAAAAAGGGTTTTTTTTTTTAATTGAAGCTGGACACTAAAATTTGAATTGTCCAGTTGCTAGGATGAGCGAAAACTAAGACAACTCCATGATGGACCCCCCGATTTTTTTGTAATTTGGCACTGGTTATATAGTAGAAATAAAATGTTTCAAATTCGGTTAGGTCACCGTGTTGATTGAACTTATCTCACCTGTTCAGAATGATTGATAGGTATATTTATATTTACTTCCATAGATTTTTGTAGACTAAAGAAGAATTGGTCAAGAACATATATTTTCCCTCAGAAAATATTTTTTCATTCTTCTTTTTCCAATTTACTTCATGAAAATAACTAAAGTTAACTGAATTCAAATTTAATATTTTTACTTTGAATTTAAACTTTTCTTTCAGTTTTCAAAAAATGTATGATTTTTGACATTCTAAAATTTTGTTTTTTCACTTTTTTTCACTAAAAGCAACAGAATGAATGGAGTGTATGATTTGTTTGCCCATTAGTTTTCTAATGTGTAACTTTTTCCTCAGTTGATTCATTTTGAAAAGATTTGAAGTTAGAAAAAAGAAAAATAAATAAATATTTTCCAAAAACAGAAATAAAACAACCTGACTCTCCCCATCTTGCATTCTACATCATTCAGCAGCCAAAGGGGAAAAAACAAAAAACCTGAAATTTCAAATTTTGGGTTTTCAAGACATCTTTCTTGAATTGTGGACACCAGACCTGGCAACAATGTTTGTACTGTTGTTAAGTATAGAGATAAAAGAACCCCTTTACTCCTACCTGAGATTCCTGTTTATGCATCCATCGTATTAGCTCTTTAGAGCACAGTGTCATATTAGGAGCTCATACTTAACTGCTTACCTCAATCACCAAATCTTGTTTTGGAGTCACTGCTTTATAGGACAGAGTCTCCTATCTTCTAAGTATGACCTACATTCTTTATTCCTAGATGTATACATTTACATTTAGCAGGATTAAATGTGTGTTTGCTCACAGGCAGTTTATCAAGAATTCCAGACCAATTTTGAAACAGTGGCCTTCCCTTTTCATTATTTACTCCCAATTTTTGTGTCATCTGCAAAATTATCAAAGATCATAGAACCGTAGAGTTGGAAGAGACCTCAGAAGGTCATCAAGTCCAGCCCCCAGCTCTAGGCAGGATCAATCCCAACTAAATCAACCCAGCCAGGGCTTTGTCAAGCTGAGACTTAAACACCGCTAGGGATGGAGACTCCACTAATACCCTAGGTAACCCATTCCAGTGCTTCACCACCCTCCTAGTGAAATAGTTTTTCCTAATATCCAACCTGGACCTCTCCCACCACAACTTGAGACCATTGCTCCTTGTTCTGCCATCTGTCACTACTGAGAACAGCCTCTCTCCATCCTCTTTGTAACCTCCCTTCAGGAAGTTGAAGGCTGCTATCAAATCCCCCCTCACTCTTCGCTTCTGCAGACTAAACAGACCCAACTACCTTAGCCGTTCCTCATAGGTCATATGCTCCAGCCCCCTAATAATTTTGGTTGCCCTCCATTGGACCATCTCCAATGTGTCCACATCCTTTTTGTAGTGGGGAGCCCAGAACTGGACACAATACTACAGATGTGGCCTCACCAGAGCCAAATAAACTGGAATAATGACATCTTTGGATCTGCTGGCAATGCTCCTATTAATGCAACCCAATATGCCATTAGCTTTCTTGCCTACAAGGGCACACTGTTGACTCATCCACTGTAACCCCCAGGTCCTTTTATGCAGAACTACTACTTAAGTGGTTGGTCCCAAGCCTGTAACAATGCTTGGGATGCTTCCATCCCAAGTGCAGGACTCTGCACTTGTCCTTATTGAACCTCATCAGATTTCTAGTGGCCCAATTCTCCAATTTGTTTAAGTCACTCTGGACCCTATCTTTGCCCCCAAGCATATCTACCTCTCCCCCTAGCTTAGTGTCATCCGCAAACTTACTGAGGGTGCAATCCATTCCCTCATCCAGGTCATTAATAAAGATATTGAACAAAACCGGTCCTAGAACCGAACCTTGGGGCACTCCGCTAGAAACTGACCGCCATCCTGACATCGAGCTGTTGATCACTACCCGCTGGGCCTGGCCTTCTAGTCATCTTAACTAATTCGAACTCAGTTAGTTCGAATTAACGTTGTAGTGTAGACATACCCCGGGTGATTAAAGTCCCCCACAAGAACCAGGGCCTGCAATCTGGAAGCTTCTCTCAGTTGTCCAAAGAAAGCCTCATCTACCTCATCCACCTGATTTGGTGGCCGGTAGCAGTCACTAACCACAACATCACTGCTGTTGTTTGCTCCTTTAAACTTAACCCATAGACCCTCAACAGGTTTTTCTCCCTCTTTATACTGGAGTTCAGAGCAATCATAGTGGTCTCTTACATATACTGCAACTCCTTCTCCTTTTCTCCCCTGCCTGTTCTTCCTGAACAGTCTATACCCTTCCATGACAGCGCACCAGTCATGCGAGTCATCCCACCAAGTCTCTGTTATCCCAGTTAAATCATATTTCTTGGACTGAGCTAGGGCCTCCAGTTCATCCTGTTTGTTTTCCAGGTTTCTCGCATTAGTGTACAAACACCTCAGATAACCAGTTGATTGCCCTATCTTCTCCATTCGAATCAGGTGTCCTCCTTTCTAGCTCGTTCCTCTCTGCATTTCTTCCTGGTATCCGACTTTCCCACTCCTCTCAGTGTTTTGGTCACCATCCCCCGACTAATCTAGTTTAAAGCCCTCCTCACTATGTTTGCAAGCCTGCCCGCGAAGATGCTCCTTCCTCTCTTCATTAGGTGGATCCCATCTCTTCCTAAAAATCCTTGTGCCCGGAACAGAGTACCATGGTCGAAGAAACCAAAGCCCTCTCTGCGACACCACCTGCACAACCATGCATTTATGTCCTCAATTCAACGATCTCTGCCCAGTCCTTTTTCTTCAACAGGGAGGATGGACGAGAACACCACTTGCGCTCCAAGTTCTTGGATCCTTCTTCCCAGCGCTACATAATCTGCAGTAACCTGCTCAAGGTCATTCTTGGCCGTATCGTTAGTTCCCATATGGAGAAGCAGGAAGGGGTAGTGATCCAAAGGTTTGATCAGTTTGGTAAGCCTCTCGGTCACATCCTGAATGCGAGCTCCCGGTAAGCAGCACACCTCTCGAGATTCCAGGTACGGGCGGCAGATGGATTGCTCAGTCCCTCTTAGGAGGGAGTCCCCGACCACCACCACCCGTCTTTTTCTTTTGGGGGTGGTGGCCATGGAGCCCCCATCCCTAGTACTACGCATACCATGCCTTCCAGTAGATGGTGTTCCCTTCTGATTTCTTCCTTGTGAGGTCCCTTCCAAAGCATTCAGCACTGCAGAGCCTGTGGAGAGAGCCTGAAAGCGATTACTTAACTCTATAGCATTAGGGGATTCCCATGCTGGCCTTTTTCCCTTTCTAGAAGTTACATGCTGCCAGTTCTCTTCCTGGTCCAGTACTGCCCTCTCTGGCTCTTCCGCCTGCCGTGCTTGAAGGATTAAATGCTGCCTTCTATCAAGGAAGTCTTCATCCTCTCTGATCGAGCATAGGGTTGACACTTGGGCCTCTATTCCTCTAATTTTTTCTTCCAAAATGGTGACCAGTTTGCACTTAGTGCAGATGAAATCTGTTCTTTCTTCTGGGAGGAAGACAAACATGGCACACTCCATGCAGGTAACAACAGCAGACCTATCACCATCCATCGCTGTTGTCCTGGAGAAGGGATTTAAAAAGAAAGAAAGGCAAGAGAACCTCACGCCCTTCCCACTCCCTTTCCCAACTCTCTCTCTAAACTCCCTGTTAGCACTCACTTGTTCGCAAGTTCCTTGGTCACTTGACCACTGCCTTATAAAGACCTGGAGTGCCTGAAAGTCCCGCCCCCTACCAAGGCTCAGCCAATCAGCAGAGGCTTCTAGAATTCAAACTTTAATTAGAAGCCAACAGTTTCCCCCTGCCAATCACAGCACACACTCCATGAAGGGGAGGGGGAGGGCAAAGGGGAAGTGAGAAAAAAAAAGCCTCAATATCTGCTCTAATATATGCATCTTATTACCTGTTTCATATTCACTTCCTAGCCATTGGATCTTGTGCTTTAAGATTGAGTGGATAAAATGTGTATATTTCCTCTGAACCAGTTAGAAAAATCATAGTACAGTAGACTTCCGATAATCCAGAACCTATGGGACCTAGGTGGTGCCAGATTATCAGATATGCCGGAGTATCAGGAGGTACTATAAGCTGGTTATTTATATATTGTATACAGTATATACTTATATAAAGTGTTCTTAACCCTTTTTAGTGTACATATTGTATACAGTATACTGTAATGTTTTAGATTTTTTAACCCTTTTTTACCCTTTTCGCTCAGTTCAGCTGCTGACGCTGTTACTTTGTGACTCAGTTTTTGCTGAAGCTTACTCACTAGGCTCTTGCCATTTTGATGCCGGACTATCAGGAGTGCTGGACTATTGGATGCCGGACTATTGGAGTTTTACTGTATCTCATTTTTCCTGACGTCTGAGTCCTGCAGAAACAATAAAACCCACTCATAAGTCTTTGGTCTGAATCCATGTCTAGCATATGTATAATTCTGTGGCAACTGAGGTTGGTTTCTTACATGCTTTTACTCTAGCTAGTTTTGCAATGGTCAGGAAGATTTTATTATCTGGTCTTGTATGTAGTTGGATGCTGTTAGTTCTAAAGTAAGTTTGTTTGTATTTTTAATTTTACTCTTCAAATTAAATGTGATTTGTAGATTGTAAGTGTTCCTAAAAATATCTGCTATTTTTTATGCCTAACTATAATACCTAAATCCATATTTTAACCCCTAAATTCATACATGTCATTTCACACCTCTAGAGAGACAATATTGTTGAGGTAATATCTTTTATTGGACCAACTTCTGTGAGTAAAAGAGATAAATTTTCTGGATTACACAGAGTTCTTCTTCAGGTCACTTGAAACCCGTCCAATAACAGATATTATCTCTCCTTGTCTTTCTAATGTCCTGGCAGAAACAAGGTTACAATAACACTGTATATCTTAAGTTGCTAGCTATTAGATGTGGGATAAACCACATCCCTCCAAATTACAGATGTATAGAAATTTATCTTAATGTATACAGTATATAATGAGATAAAATATTGTAAGCAAATGAAGGTGATTTGAATGCATCCATTATTCTCTAATCCTTTAATATGGAGTAATAAAATGCAAGTTTATGGTCCTGGTGATTGTCTTGATTTGATATACTATTTTTGTCATGACTAATTTAGAAACAGTTGTGCAAGTCTTGAGAGGAAAATGGTTCATTGGAAGAATCCAAGGGAATCATTGTTGCTGACTTCCATTTATGCTAGAGGACTTACTAATAGGTACTTCAGACATGCACAAATGACTTGATTACTGGAACATGTTTAAGTCAGAAAATAGAATAGCAGAAACACATCCCTGACCAGTGCCATTGGTTCTGATGAAGCAAGAGGAATTCTGATCATTATTTATTAAATGGGTTGAGCAATACCAGAAGAAAGAGGATATGTTATAGATAGTGACTAAAGAGGCAAAAAAGGAGGAGAGATATAGAGGAAAGAGGTTCCCTACTGATACTATAGCCTAGCCTCTGAAGTGATGAGTTCCCTCTACTCCTATTGTCTTTAGTGGGAGTTGAGGACCATTTGCATCTTGGAGAGTGTTGCCCTTTGACTGGGGACATGTGCATCCAGCAATTTCACTCTTTCCCTTCTAACACAAGCTTTCCATCAAGTAATTTTTAAAAATCAACACTAAATTCTGAGTAAAAAATAGATTTTCCAAGTTATTTATCAGTGATTTTTTTTTGGCTGGCCTGACATTTGTACAGTGATCCTTATCATTTGGAATTATGTGGGCTCTATCTGAGAAGGGCTTTTTATACATTCAAAGCAATCAGTTTTAAAAAAATGTATTACCGGAAGAGGGAACACTGTTATTTAAAGTACAATGATACTGTGTCAACTACCAAAACGAGTGTGGGAAAAGAAAGAATTAATACTGGTACATACTTAAATCTTCACAGAACAAACTCTCTTGATAACACATTATAATCAATAACGAAAAACTCTAAATTGCAATCCAGTCTTCTTGTATAAAACGAGGCTGCTGTTAGTTACAGCATTCAACTTAATTGAAGAATCATAAAAGATTTCTATTCAGAAGGGAACAGTAATCCTGTAGAATGAAAACATTATGAGGAAAAGCTTGATGACTGCACAGTTCCTTCCTTTCTAATGCTAATTACTCTTATAAAGAAGCCACATATAGAAATAGGATAAAAAAATTGTGTATCCATTCCCATACAGCAAACATTTAAAAATAGGAAATTAGATGAGCAAACATTTCCCATTTAAAAAAAATAAGATTGTGCATACTGTTTCTTAGTATAGATCACTCTATTAATATACAGCCAAGTTTACTAAAATGCCTAAGAATACAGATGGGTTGCGATGAAAATTTCAAAGTATCAAAGTACATTAGAACTCTAATTCTCATTGAACTCCAAATAGAAGGCTATGTCTAGACTGCAAGCCTCTTTCGAAAGAGGGATTTTCGAAAGTATCTTTCAAAAAAGCCTCTTTCGAAAAAGCGCATCTAGACTACAATACGCGAATCGGAAAATTGATCCGCTTTTTCGAAAAAGAGCGTCCTGACTGCTGGACGCTCTTTCGAAATTAAAAGCCACCTGGAACCGCTTCTGCCAGGGAATGGGGGCAGCATTTCCTTCCGGGTGCTGCTGCCTGCCCTTTGCAGAGACTCGTGGTTAAAGGGACGCCCCTGAACACCCGTTGCTCTGCTTCTGCAGCTGCCTTTGCTATCCCTCTAGGAGGGATAGGTACTTTCAGGTAGGAATAAGAGATCCTCAGGAAAAGGGCTTTATTCCGGAGGATCGCGCCAGTCTAGACGCTTTTTTCCGGCTTTTCCCCAAACCGGAAAAAAAGCGGTGGACATGTTTATTTAAATCCCGCGGGGGATATTTAAATCCCCCGCGGATTTCCCTATTCTGACTTACCTGCTTTGCATGCCTCTTCCGGAATTAGGGGCCAGTCTAGACGTAGCCCATGTGTTGCTGCATCTGCATGACACAGTCATGAGGCTACTTCCCCATCTGGACCCAGACCAGAGGTACAAAGGGATCATCCGTCATGCAGCCCCACTGCCCTTGCCTCCAAACTTCTTTGTGGACAGGCATGTTTGAAGGCTTGACACCAGCTCTGACTGGTGGGACCGGCTTGTTATGGAGCTCTGGGATGACCAAGAGTGGTTATGCAACTTCTGGATGCGAAAGACCACTTTCCAGGAGCTGTGTACCTGGCTCGCCCCTGCTCTGCAACGGCAAGACACCCACCTGTGGCCCGCTATCCCCGTGGAAAGGAGGGTCGCCATTGCCCTCTGGAAGCTGTCAACCCCCAACAGCTACCGCTCCGTGGGACACCAATTTGGAGTGGGCAGGTCTACTGTTGGATCCATCCTGATGGAGGCAAGTCATTGTCTGGGGACAGTCACAGTTTGGGGTGGGGAGAAGGGAGACGGTCAGGAAGGGCAAAGTGGAGTGTGAGTGGGAGGGAGCTCCTCTACTCACCCTGAATTGTTGGGGGGGAGGAGTTCTGAGGAGGGGATTCCCGGGGTGTTTGAGAGGGAAGGTGGGCGGTGGGTTTTCCTCCTAAGAGATAAGGCATCCCTTCTAACATTTTGTTGTCTGTATCTTTCTGCAGGTGGTGAAGGCCATCAATTCGGAGCTGCTGAACAGGCTCATCATGACGCTGGACAGCGTCATGGCCAGCTTTGCTGCCCTTGGCTTCCCGAATTGTGGAGGAGAGCTCAATGGGACACACATTCCAATCCGTGCACTGCCCCATGGAGCAGCCAAATTCATTAACAGAAAGGGCTACTTTTCTATGGTCCTCCAGGCTCTGGTCAACCATCATGGCCAGTTTTCTGACATTTGTGTTGGGTGGTCAGGGCGGGCACATGATGCCCGCATCTTCAGGAACTCGTACCTCTACCGGAGGCTTCAGGCAGGAACATTTTTCCTGCATCACAACTTTGCTGTTGGGGATGTGCACATGCCGGTGTGCATAGTGGCTGATGCCGGCTATCCCCTGATGCCGTGGCTGATGAAGCCCTACACCGGCAACCTGGATGCGAGCAAGGAGCAGTTCAATGCTCACCTTAACCGGGCTCGCAACCAGGTGGAATGTGCGTTCGGATGTTTAAAAGGGAGATTCCGGTGCTTGCTCACACGGCTAGACATGGGGGAGCGCAACATCCCCGAGGCCACGTGGCCACGTGTTGCATTCTCCATAACCTGGTGGAGAGGAAAGGGGATGCCTTCCTACCAGGGTGGGGTACAGGTGCTGATGGTCAGGAGAGGCACTTTGCCCAGCCCCGGACAGCTGCTATCTGCCAGGCTCACCGGTCTGCTGTTTGCATACGGGAGGCCCTACGGGAGCAATTCTCAATTGGAGGCCACTGACTCTACTGAGGGGCTTCTGCCTGGGGACTGGAACTGACCCAATAAAAGCTTCCTTCCACAACCCATCTCCTGACCCTGTTTGGAGAAATAATAAACACCAGGGTTTGTCTCAAAAGAATAAGTTCTGTTTTATTTTTTTAAATATCACTCACTTGAAAATAGTATAACTGTTGCAAACATAACAAAGCTTTTGTTCATTTTTGATGTAGAAAATATACTTTCATGCCAAACTATGTACAATAAAAATGTTGTTTAACACATTCCTTGTCATTTAACTGGGGTGATGGGCGTGCTTGAAACCTGGAGGCGGGAAGGGGACTTGAAACCTGGAGGGGGGAAGGGGATCAGGTTGCACGGAGCTTGCCTGATCTTAGTCTCCTGCTTGGGCCTCGTGTTCGGGGTCCACCATGGCCACGGGATCGGGTGGTGCGCCTGTCGGTTGGCTGGATAACAGCGGGTAGGTGCTCTTGGGACTGGGAGGCCAGGGGGAGAGGAGGGCCAGGGGGAGAGAGGGGCTGGGGTACTGGAGGGGCTGGGGGAGAGGGTGGTCCAAGGGGGGAAAGGGATGCTGCTGTGGAAGGGGGATTTGGTGGGGTGGGGTCATGGGGTGCTGGAGGAGCAGGACCAGGCACAGGAGAAGGCAAGCCGCAGACCTCCCTGAGAATGGCACTCAGGGACGTGCGCTGCTGGACCAGCTCCTCCATCAGCCGGTCATGCCACCGATCCTCTGCCTCCGCCCTCTCTCGCAGGATGGTGTTGAGCTCCTGCACGGCTTCCACATGCCGCCTCAGGATGTCCGCATACAAATGCCTGTGTCTGCAGCTCCCATGTCCCTGAGATGGAGGTGGGGCTGGGGTGCTGCTGCCCTCTTGCACGGCTAGTCCGGCTGTGGAGGAAAAGAGGAAGACACAATCAGTCATAAAAAACTGGACTATGTAGCACTTAAAATACTAACAGGATGGTTTATTAGGGGATGAGCTTTCATGGCCCAGACCCACTTCCTCAGATCAGAGTAACACGGCTACATTTCTATCACAATCAGTCATGTGTGCAACAGCTGTCCAAAAGGTCATGCCCTCTCCTTGAGACAGGGGAATCAGACATTCTGAAGGTAACACCGTGTGTGACCTGGGCATCAACCTGAGCATTACAGGTTTCCCTTGTGCATCACCCACTGTGCACCCACCTTCCCCCCTCTTCCCCGGGTGTTACACAACCTCACTGCACTCACCTGCTGCTTCATCTCCGGCATCAGATGACACCTGGGAGGCCTCTGGCGTCTGTGTGACTGGCTCCAGGGTGAGGGTTCCGGTCTCCTCACTGTCCTCCTCTGGCTCCATGTCCCCATCTCCAGACTGCTCTGGGTCCTGCTCTGGCACGTCCACCACAGGGTCCTCCAAGCCTGACTGCACGAGACGCTGTGGTGTGCGTGCTTCACCACCACCCAGGATGTGGTCCAGCTCAGTATAATAGGGGCAGGAGTGGGGGGTTGCCCCAGAACGGGAGCTCTCCTCCCTGGCCTTCACATATCCTTGGTGCAGCTCCTTAACTTTGGAGCGCACCTGGTCCTGGGTGCGGGGTAGTGTCCTTTCTGGGCCAGGGCCTCTGCCATGCGGCCATAAATGTCCGCATTTCGCCGCCTGCTTTTTAGGGCTTGTAAGGCCTCCTCCTCTCCCCAGAGCTCCAGAAGGGTCTTGAGCTCTGGCCCAGACCATGACGGTGCCCGGTGTTTGGAGCCCCTGGTAGGGTCCCCAGAAGGCTCTCTAGAAGGGCCAGGAGAGTCTTGGGGCTGGGACATGCTGCACTTAACCAGCTGTGTGCTCTGGCTGCTTTGCTGCCACAAGTGGCTGTGAGGGTGCCTGTCCCTTTAAGAAATGGCTGCAGACAGGAACCAGAGACATGCAAGGCATGCCCCAGATTGTCCACCAGGGCTTCTTCCTGGAGGCCATTATTTTAAAAAAAATGGCCTCCCCGCATCTACACTCACTCATTTTCGACGGATCTCTGTCGAAAAAGGCGTTCTTCCTCGTGCAATGAGGTTTACCGCCGTCGAAAGAAAATCCGCGTTCTTTCAATTTAATTTCGAAAGAACGTGGCTGCAGTCTAGACGCAGGTGAAGTTTTTTCGAAAAAAGGCTACTTTTTTCGAAAAAAACCCTTGAGCCTGGACACAGCCGAAATGAAATACTTTCATGGATATAAACCTTTCGAACACATTGTATTCTTCTTGAATGTAATTTACTTGTGACAGGTTTCACAATATTCATTTCTTTTAGGGTGGAATCACATGGTCCTACCACTTTCAAACTAGATCTCTGGAATAAAGCCCCCCATCCTTTCTCCTGTGGTCCATCTGTGGTCCTACAATAGGGCCAGTTGTATTTAGCACCTGCAAGTCCTTTTCCTCCAGTAGCCTGTGATCAGCGACTGATTTAAAGTGACTCATAAACTGCTTCTTCAAAACAAAATATTATTTATTCACTCGAATGTACATAGTGGAAAGGGACAAGGGATAAAACAAGTGGACTTGAGGTCTTACCTACACTTCATACTTTCTTTGCAAGTTTTAGGTTATCTCCATTCCTGGGGTGGGAGAGGCAGGTAATCCCTGCAATATTCTGTCTTTCTGTCAAAGTCTGATCTCTAGGTGCTGCCCACACCCCTTGCTATCTAGACGTCTAGACTACATGCCTCTGTCGCCAGAGGCATGTAGATTAGGCTACCAGGCATAGAAAAATGAAGCGGCGATTTAAATAATTGCCACTTCATTTAAATTTACATGGCTGCCGCGCTGAGCCAACAAACAGCTGATTAGCTGTTTGTCGGCTCAGCGCGGTAGTCTGGACGTGCGGGTGTCGACATCAAAGGTATTTGTCGACCACCCAGGTATACCTCATCCCAGGAGGCATACCTGGGTGGTCGACAAATGCCTTTGATGTCAACACCCGCACGTCCAGACTATCGCACTGAGCTGACAAACAGCTGATCAGCTGTTTGTCAGCTCAGCGCGGCAGACTTGTAAATTTAAATGAAACGGCGATTATTTAAATCACCGCTTCATTTTCCTATGCCTGGTAGCCTAATCTACATGCCTCTGGCGACAGAGGCATGTAGTCTAGACGAGTCAGGTGAGTACTGCTTTGATCCCAGGCTTGGAGATAGGGAAAATTAACCTGCTACACTGGTTTGACTCAGACAGATTGGCATTCCCCAATTAAGAGCTCCATCAGTTTTTCCTTAAAGATGTTGACATTCTCTCTGGTGACATGAAACAGGTAAACTGAGTTTCATATGATAGTCATAATAAAGAACTTTCTTATTTTCTTCCAATTCCTAACCTGCTCAGGCACTTTGGCATGTCTCATTAGGCTGCTGTTTGTACCTTTATGTATATCTGGCCCGTAGTCATTAGACTTTCTAGACAACATTTAACATATCATTAGAATACGATATACCTTCATTAAATCTTCTGCTTATACTTCTGAAAATGGAAAATCTCTTGCTTTAGCATGAGAGGAATGCATCAGTTCAGTGGATTATAATCTGTAAATGTGTGTCTTTTTTCCCCGAATCAGCCCTGTACTGAAGTTCATTTATGGTTTAGCATATATTCAAATCCTGTTGATTTGAATGGGGCTTGAGTGTATGAGCTTTAAGTTAGCATACAATTAAATGCTTTTATTCTCATATTGCTACTAAACAATTTCATAGAAGGAAAGAAGAATAGAAATGTGTATGTTTATATATATATAATCTTCAAATACCAAGGCTACGTCTACACTGGCCCCTTTTCCGGAAGGGGCATGTAAATTTCATGAGTCGTCGTAGGGAAATCCACGGGGGATTTAAATATCCCCCGCGGCATTTAAATAAAAATGTCCGCCGCTTTTTTCCGGCTTTTAAAAAAGCCGGAAAAGAGTGTCTACACTGGCCCCGATCCTCCGGAAAAAGCGCCCTTTTCCGGAGGCTCTTATTCCTACATCAAAGTAGGAATAAGAGCACCCGGAAAAGGGCGCTTTTTCCGGAGGATCGGGGCCAGTGTAGACGCTCTTTTCCGGCTTTTTTAAAAGCCGGAAAAAAGCGGCGGACATTTTTATTTAAATGCCGCGGGGGATATTTAAATCCCCCGCGGATTTCCCTACGACGACTCATGAAATTTACATGCCCCTTCCGGAAAAGGGGCCAGTGTAGACGTAGCCCAAATGTTTAAGTATTTTATCAGTGGTATTCCCAGTGTCATCAACACCTATAGGTTTGCATCAGTGTTTCCTCAATCTTACTACTACCAACCCATGGGTTTCTGTTTTTTCTTTTTCTTTTTCTTTTTTTTCTTTTCCTTTTCCTTTTTTTCTTTTTTCCTTTGTGTGTGTGTTCCTTTTTTCTTTTGTATTTGAATTATTGTAGCACTGCAGAGTCCTTGTCATGGATCAGGATCCTATTGTACAAGACATGGTAAAAATCAGAAATAAAAAAGACAATCCTTGCCCCCAAAAGCTTGCAATTTAACAATAAGAAAAGAGAAAACAGTTGGTTATGGGCAGATAGGGAAGTACAAGGGAACACTGAGACAATCTTGACCAGCATGATAATCTATCTATCTAATCTATGTATCTATGACTTCTTAGTTCTTCTTAGTTTTGTGGATGTTTACGTGACCTCCCAGACATGAAGGGCTACATGGAAGAAAGCACAATTGGAGGTGGGAGCTGAAATTTCAATAGTGAATCAGAGGTGTTTTATGACTGATACAATGGAAAGGTAGTAACCAATAGAGAGATGCAAAGATAGCGATGATCTGATCAAAGTTATGGACTCAGAAAATGACATTTGCAGCAGCATTTTGAATGTATATGAGTGGAAAAAGTTGAGACTTGCCAAGAAAAGAAAATGCTGCTGTTGCCGCTATTGAGTTAATATTCTGCCCCCAGTGGCCACTCTCAATAACATGTCCCTCCAAACAGCCCCTCCCTTTCCAAGTTATGGAAAATAGTCTAATTCCTGGCACTTTCAGTTGTCCTGGTACAACCAAACACTGACCTTATTTTAAGTTAGGAGGAAAGGAAGCTGCATATCAAGTTTGGTGGTATTAGCTCTTACCATTTAGGAAGATTTCTTGAAGAAAAAGACTCACAAATGGATGGACAGACAGACAGATGCACATTTCTAAAACATATAGATTTCTGATCTTATTTATCTTGCCCATATAGAGTCACGTACTCTCTCTTTCAAGTTGTTAATGACTTTTGGTTACTACTGACAAGAGCTGGATCTAGACCAGAGACTCGGGATGACAGAATCTGAATACTATAAATAGGCTTATTATTTTTTAAAAAGGTCAAACATTTGTAATCAGGAGGTAAAGGCTGATAAACGATGATTATTAATTTGTTTAAAATCTGAATAATTTGTGAATTTAGGTGAGGCGGTGTGGTCTGAGGTAAATATTTTATTTTATGAAGTACAATATCCTAAGATGCTATTGATCTATCTAAAATATTCAGGACCAAATTCTATTATCTGATTCTCCAGCCGAAGTCACTGGGAATGACAGTAGTGCACATAAGAGCTTGAACTTTTTTTTTCTCTTCCTTATGCAGGAATTGTTACCACACTTGCCTGTTACATTGGGGTACACTTATTTATTAGGGTCATTCTTCTGAGGAAGGTTTTGATAATTCTATCACTGTGCCGCGTCTGTCATTTGTGTTTTCAGATGGACTTTTACTTCTCTCTCTTTTTTGACAGTTTCCTCAGAATGGAGCTACACTGCTGAACCTACATTCTCCAGACCCTTGTGTGCCCATGGACTCACCAGGCTGGATTAAACAGTACCTTATGCTGCCTCCTTCTTATGCACCCAGGTTCATTTCCACTTAAACACCACAACTGTTCTGCTAGTAATCTACTCGATGAGTCCTGACTTAGAACACTGTAGAGGAATCCTGAAAGACACCACAGCTCTGCTTTGGAAAGAAGTTTCACATCACAAAGGGTTGGGGTGGTAAGTGTGCAGCTTCCAGTGGTCTGCCCCTGCCCCGGTGTTGCACCTCCCCATTGTGGGGATATTTCTAATGATGCAGTGTAGTCCATGGTTCTTTATAAAGCATCTGTGTAAGACATATGGAGAAAGGAAGAATGACTGACTCAGTAAAGCATGAGGACTGTGGGATAACTGTAGGACTTTCCATCAGTCTTTTTTTGTGTCATTCAAATGCTATTTTTGCTTGTGCTCATTAGATAATGAGTAGTGACAGAAGGCAAATTACATGCAGGTTTTGTGCACAGAGCTGTGTCTGCATAAGTTAGCGGCCAAAAGCAAATTTGGTGCAATGTGTTGTCTCACTGTCCATGTAAACATGGATGCACTTTAGAGACATGACATTGTGCATCCAACAAGATGTTTTTAAATGTTTACTGCCTTGACACGAATGGGACAGTCCAGCTCTCATTGAACTCAATCAGTGTTTCCTCACGGACTTTGGTAGCTACAGGATTAGTTCTGTGGACAAATGGTGCCATAGGCACAGGAGATAGGGCTGTTAGGGGGACTGCTGCACCCCTAGACTCCCAGTCTAGTACACAGGGTCCTGGCTCTGCTGCCGGTTCCACATCCAGGACATAGCTGCCACCCTGTGCTCTGGGGCTCTGCTGCTAGCTCCCAGCTGCTGCCCAACATACCAGGGGCTCTGCTGCCGTCCCTTCATGCCGGGGACTCTGCTGCTGGTTCCAGGCCTGTAGTTCTGGCTGCTGGGACTGCAAATTGGTCGGGGGGGGCTCTGCTTCAGCCCCATACACTGAGGGCTCTGCTGCCAGCACTCTGTGCCAGGTCCTGGCTGCTGGGCCCACAAGCTAGGACTTCGCTCTTGGCTTCAGCTGGGGGAGCAGCACAGAGTGGGGAGGTGGGGGGGATGCCAATTCCCAATTCTTCAAAATGTTTTTGTATCACTGAATGGTGTTGCTTTGCTTTCCAAAAAAGTCCTAAATGCTCTTTAATGTCAAATTTAGCTTCTTTCTGCTGTTTACTTTTTAATAGCTAATAACAGAACATAACTATCAGCTCAAGCTTTCTGCCTAAATATGGTGGTTTCTAATGTTTCCTGCAGGAATTTTATCTCTCTGCCACTAGTCCCTGCTGATTTGTAGGTCCTACAAGTTAACAAGCTGCATCTGCTCAAAAGAGTTTATGCAAGTGTGGGAATTGTTACACTATCATGATAAAATGTCCTAGCTTCTCTACCACCCAGTGGAACTGGATAGCACACATCTGAGTCCCAATCCTACCTACCAACCCAATCTTTACTCAATTGCCTGCCTGTCCTTAGAGACCCATGTTTTCTTCTCTCTCATGCAATGGAATCCTCGTAATCCTAATAAATTGTGCTCCTGGATCTTTGGAGGGTTTAACCACAGTCTTGTCAGAGGGCAGTCAAGTCAAAGGCTAGTGTATCCCCACTCTAGGCTCCTGTCTCTTTACTGGGCATTTCCCTGACCCAGGGATAACTATATTGATATTTAAATCATATACTCATTATTAAAAAACAATTATACACAAAATGGAGGCAAACTGAAAAGCTTAAATGATGAAGGAACCTCATACTTTGGACACAGGGAACAGTATAGCAATAGTTTCTGGAGGTCAAGAAAATTCACAAACTATTCCTTACACATCTCACATTGCCTTCCCAGGACCTGGCTGCTCTGTGGTGATACTGCAGTAAAAAACATCTGCTCTGATCCTGGCTATGCATCCTCAGACTATCTCCCCAGTATTGACTATCCCATCAGGTTCGCATATCCCCTGCCCAGAGTTCAATCTTCAAGGCCCTCTTTCTGATGATATCTCCCTCCATTAGGCCTTTGTCAGGGGGTCCGCACCCCCGTGCGCCTCAGTGCCCCCTGACTGTCTTCATATAGCCCATCTCAGGGCAGAATACAGTCTGTATGGGTTGCTCATCATAGGCACATGGGCTTATCTCCGTGGCCCTGCTTACCTAAGTCAGGCTGCCACCTGTCTCCACGCCCGGGCCTTTCCTTCGACCCCTCATCAGGGTAGCCTTAGCTGGCCTTCTCCCAGCTCTCACTGGCTAGCCCCAGCAGGTCTCCCTCCGGGGAGCTCCTGCTTCCTCCACAGCCAGTCCCTCACTGGCCCCTCTCCTCCTCTTGAGCAACCTGGGCTTCTCTATATATACACACACAAGCCAGCTGTGCTCCTGCTCGCCCTAACGGGTTCAGCTGGCTTCTCTCAGCCATGCATGCATTCCTGGATCTTTGCCAGCTGGGTTCTCCCCTGCCCTAATAGGTTCAGCTGGCTTCTACCAGCCATTCCTGCAGTTCTGGATCTTTGCCAGCTGGGCCCTCTCTAGCCCTAATTAGCTCCCGCTGGCCTCCTCTCTGCTAGCCCCGGCTCCGGGACGGAGTCCGAGTATTAAAGGGCCAGTGCAGGGCCGGCGCCCTGTCACACACCTTCCCCTTCGGACCGAGCTTCCCTTCTTCGGCCGGCCTCCACCCGGCCTCTCCTATGCCCTCCCTCGGGGTCTGGTTTCTCCTCCTGGCCCCACCACCGCCAGGTCTGCCCTCGCTGCCTCAGAGCACGCTCCACAATGTCGGAGTGTGGGCCGGTGCACTCCCCAGAGGGCCACCCCATCAATGTTAGTGTGGGGCGGCAATGCCCCATCGCTCACCCCCTTTTCCAGCACTCCAGCCCTTCCCGCCAGCTCGTTAGTCTCTATGGACCTAGAAAAAAAGTCGGCGTTGTTATGAGCTTTCCCCGGTCTGTGGCAGACCTCAAACTTATATGGTTGTAAGGCCAAATACCACCTCATAATCCTAGGGTTGGTTTCCTTCATTGTCTGCAGCCATCGTAAGGGCGCATGGTCCGTTACTAATGTGAACGTTCCCCCTAGCAGGTAATAGCGCAGGGTCTCTATCGCCCACTTAGCTGCTAGGGCCTCCTTTTCAATCGTGGCATACTGTTGTTCCCGTGGGAGTAATTTTCTACTTAAATACAGGATGGGGTGTTCCTCCCCTTCCTGTTCCTGCGACAGTACAGCTCCGATCCCTCTATCTGACGCATCTGTCTGTACTACAAACGGTTTTGAAAAATCGGGTTGATGGAGAACCGGTGACTGCGTCAGTTGATATTTTAACGTCCTAAACGCATTTTCGCACTGCGGGGTCCACTGGACTCTTTGGGGTCTTGTATTCTGGGTCAGATCTGTCAAGGGTGCTGCAATCGTGGCGAAATGGGGTATAAATCTCCGGTAATATCCGGCTAGACCCAGAAACTGGCGGACTTGCCTTTTTGTGGTGGGGGCTTTATAATCTCGCAGGGCTTGCACCTTGTCCACCTGGGGTTTTATCCTTCCCCGTCCCACCCGGTAGCCTAGGTAGGACACCTCTCTTTGTCCGAAATGGCACTTACTTGGGTTAGCCGTGAGCTTGGCCGTGGCCAGCGCCCCAAGGACCGCCTTCAAATGCCGCAGATGTTCCGTCCAGGTTTCACTAAAAATGACAATGTCATCAATGTATGCGGCCGCATACTCACGGTGTTCCTGTAGTACCCTGTCCATTAGCCTCTGGAACGTCGCTGCCGCCCCATTCAATCCGAAAGGCATGGTGTTGAATTGGAACAGGCCAAAAGGCGTGGCGAACGCAGTCTTGCTCTCTGAGGCGGGTGTCAGGGGAATCTGCCAGTAGCCTTTGGTTAGGTCTAGCGTAGATATGTAGTGGGCCTTGCCCAGCCGCTCCAGCAGTTCGTTTACTCGTGGCATAGGATATGCATCAAATCGCGAGATTGCATTAATCTTCCGAAAGTCTATGCAAAATCGTATAGTGCCGTCGGGTTTAGGCACCAGTACAATGGGGCTACGCCACTCACTCTTAGATTCCCTGATCACCCCCATTTGCAGCATCCGCTGCAGCTCTTCCTGAACTGGTCTCCACATTTTCCGGGGCAGGGGTCGTATGTGGTCCCGGATCTTCTTACCTGGGGTTGTCGCAATGTGGTGACTCATCAAGGGGGTCTTACCCGGTTGTGTGGTTAGGACCTGGTCAAAATCCCGAAGGAGGGAGTTCAGCTCCTTCTGCTGTTCTTCCGTCAGTTCGGCCCCAATGTGCGCTGTCCCTTCTGCCTTCAAGTCGCCTCCCCAGGGTCCTAGTTCCGGTTCGGGTGGCTGTAAGGTAATAAGCATACCCTCTCGGGCGTTCCACTTCTTTAGTAGATTGACGTGATAAATTTGTTTGTCCTTTCGTTTTCCCGATAATTTGATTTCATAATTCACTGGGCCTACCTGCCGTAGAACCTCAAAGGGCCCTTGCCATTTGGCCAACAATTTTGAGTCTGGCGCCGGTAATAGCAGGAGTACCCTGTCCCCCGGTTGGAATGTCCTGGGTTTGGCGCCCCTGTTATAATACTGGGCTTGCTTATTTTGGGCCTGTAGGAGGTTCTCCCTAGCTAGCTCCCCTACGGTCCGGAGTCGCCTTTGCAAGTCCAAGATATAGGGCACTGTACCCGTCACCCTGGAATCCTGTTCCTCCCAGTTCTCCCGCAATAAGTCCAGGATCCCCCGGGGTTGGCGGCCGTAAAGCAACTCAAATGGAGAGAATCCCGTTGAGGCTTGGGGCACCTCTCGTACCGCAAACAACAGTGCCGGTAGTAATAAGTCCCAATCCTTTGGGTCGAGCTCCACAAACCGCCGCAACATACTTTTTAATGTCTTATTGAAACGTTCAACAAGTCCATCTGTTTGCGGGTGGTAAACTGAGGTACGCAAGGTCTTAATGTTTAAGAGGCGGCAAAGCTCCGCCATCAGTTTGGAAGTCACATTGGTCCCTTGGTCAGTTAGTATCTCCCTGGGGAGTCCCACCCGGGAGAATACCTGTACCAATTCACGCGCCAGCGTCGCCGCCAGCGTGTTCTTAAGGGGGACCGCCTCAGGGTATCGGGTGGCATAGTCGATTATGACCAGTATATACTGGTGCCCCCGTCGGGACCTCTCCAGGGGACCTACCAGATCTAAAGCCACCCTGTCAAATGGCACCTCCACCACGGGAAGAGGGACTAAAGGGGCTTTCGGCACTCCTCCCTGAGCCGTCCGTTGGCATTCAGGGCAGGACTCACAGAAGTCTCTGACCTCTTTATAAACCCCCGGCCAAAAGAACCGCTGCATTATGCGTTGTAGGGTCTTCTCTCGCCCCAAATGTCCAGCCCAGGGGTTCGCATGTGCTAGGTCTAGTACCTGCCTCCGATACCGAGCGGGAACCAACAACTGGCTAACCTCTGTCTGCCCGTCGGTCGACCGGGTGATCCGGTATAGTCGATCGGCTCTTACCTCGAATCGCGGTGTTGGTCGAACAGCTGCCCCCGTGCTGGGGTCCCCAGTCTCTCTTGCCCCTTGTTCCCAGGCATGGGTTAAGGAGGGATCTTCCCGTTGGTCTCTCATGAAGTCCTCATCCCCTCCTATTTCCTCCGAACTGAGGATTTTCTCCGGGAACGGTTCCTCCTCGGGACCTTGGGGTGCTCCCCTTTCCCGGCCTTCCGTCCCTGCTGGTGATGGTGGCCCCTGCTTCTCCCAGTCTCGCAGGATGCGTCTGAAACCCGGCCAGTCCCGGCCCAGTAGCACTGGGTACACCAGCTTTGGGGCCAACGCTACCCTGCAGATCACCTCATCTACCCCATCCGACAACCGGACCCAACCCGTGGGGTAGGTGCTAACATCCCCATGGATGCATTGCATTGATATGGATCCCCCGGCCGCCTCCCACTCTGGGACCAGCTCGGATCGTACCATTGTCTGGCTGCACCCCGAATCTACCAGGGCGGTCACTGGCCTCCCCTCTAGCCATACCTGTCGGGTGATCTTTGTCCCGTCCCGCAGTCTTGCCCGTAGGTCAGCAGCCATCACCTGTCCATACGCACCCTCTGTGTGGGGGTCGTACCTTCGCTGGCCGCTTGATGGTCCCCGCCCCTCACGCTGCGGGGTAGGACCCCAGTCTGGGCTCCCTTGCGCGTTGGTTTCGCCCGGGCCCAAACCGCCTTCCGCCCGTCTCCTAGTTTCTCTTACCATCCCGGGTCGGTGGTTCTGAGTCCTTTCCCTGGTGGTTGGTTGCCGCCACCTTCCCCAGGTCCTCTCAGGGCACAGCCTCCGAATGTGGCCCGGCTTCCCGCAGGCCCAACATGTCCGCGCCTCCCCTGTTGTCTTCACAGGGGCTGCTCTCCCTTTATCCCTATTAGCTGGGGGGGGCCTCCTGGCTCCCACCCCGTAGGGACACTCCCTCCTCAGGTGTCCCCTGTGCCCACAGGCAAAACAAGTTCTCAGGCACGGCCCCAGCCCCCAACGCTTGGAGCCTGGTTTGCTATGGAGCTCGAGGTCACCCCTTTGTCGTGGCCTGCTCCCCTTTTCCCAGGGCCCCGCCTGTAGGGCCTCCCAGGCCCTCCAATACTTATTCATCATCCACTTTTTTTTTTTTTTTTTTTTTTTTTCCCAACTCCCCGTTCCAGTCCTGTGGTCTACCGACCACTATTTACTCGCAATAAACCCCTTTTCTGTCAGGGTGGGGTTATACTGCCCGCATTCTCCACCATCCGTCAGGGGGTCCGCACCCCCGTGCGCCTCAGTGCCCCCTGACTGTCTTCATATAGCCCATCTCAGGGCAGAATACAGTCTGTATGGGTTGCTCATCATAGGCACATGGGCTTATCTCCGTGGCCCTGCTTACCTAAGTCAGGCTGCCACCTGTCTCCACGCCCGGGCCTTTCCTTCGACCCCTCATCAGGGTAGCCTTAGCTGGCCTTCTCCCAGCTCTCACTGGCTAGCCCCAGCAGGTCTCCCTCCGGGGAGCTCCTGCTTCCTCCACAGCCAGTCCCTCACTGGCCCCTCTCCTCCTCTTGAGCAACCTGGGCTTCTCTATATATACACACACAAGCCAGCTGTGCTCCTGCTCGCCCTAACGGGTTCAGCTGGCTTCTCTCAGCCATGCATGCATTCCTGGATCTTTGCCAGCTGGGTTCTCCCCTGCCCTAATAGGTTCAGCTGGCTTCTACCAGCCATTCCTGCAGTTCTGGATCTTTGCCAGCTGGGCCCTCTCTAGCCCTAATTAGCTCCCGCTGGCCTCCTCTCTGCTAGCCCCGGCTCCGGGACGGAGTCCGAGTATTAAAGGGCCAGTGCAGGGCCGGCGCCCTGTCACAGCCTTCTGTGACCAAAGTCCCCACCTTGTTCACCATAGCCACTCACTAGGCTTGGCTCCAGTTTACTTGGAGTTTTCTGCTATCCCAGTTCTGGCCACATGGTTCTCCACAGAAGCTTGCTGTTAGAGCTCACGATCAATGAAGCAGGTGTCTGGTGCTCTGGCTTTACATTCTTCAGGCTGGATTCTGGTTTGCTCTTCTCTTCCACTTTTGTCTTACTCCACAAATGCAGACCCAGCTCACATGAAGGATGATCCAAAGACTCTTGACTCTCTAGGACCAGATTAACCATTTTGAGCTCTGGCATCAGACTGTGGCCCATCTTTCCACTCCATCCTGGGACCTTGGCTCCACTTGGCCTCTTCTCTGCCAAGCCCCCACTCATGCTCCACCCACCCTTCCATTTTCTTCTGGTATTGGGAGAGGGCCAACTAAAAAAAACAGAGTTCCACTCAGAGCCGAACAGCACCCTTCTATTTCTAAGGTGCATTCCTGTATAGGAATTTCAGAGTAAATATTTGATCTGCTTAGGTTTAAGTACCCATTCTCCAGAGACTTAATGATGCCCTGTCTCACACACCCCTTCCTTTTTCCTTTTTATCTTTTTCTCCCCCCCTCCAAAGTTCATGATACCATTTACATGTTTTGTTAGTCTATAAATTGCTACCAGACCATTTGTTGTTTTTTTCCTATATAGGATAGTTACAGGGCCCACAACAACTCTGATGTTTTTGGAGTCTTTTAGGAAACAACATTTTAATGGGCTATAATCATTAAATTCATTCTGGACAGTCTCTTAACTTATTCATTTTGAGGTACAGTATAGGAAATGACACAAAATAAATATGCTAAACTGAAACCATTCACTGATGCCTTACCTGTGACCATTGTTAAAAACTGGAAGAGTGCAAACTAAATCTGTTTGGTTATTGCAGATTTTCCAAGCTCTGAATATGGAATAGATTCTTTCCAATCTTCCCTGCTGCTTTGATAGATAAAATACATATGGGAAAATGGATTAGTTTATGAAAAAAACATCAAGCCCTTTCTATAATATTTCATGGATACAGCAGTTGACAGTCCATGTTTGCAATTTGAGAGGATTTAGATTTTGTATATTTTGATAGAAATATAGAAATCCGGAATTCTATGAAAAAGAAAAGATTAATAAATGAGAGGAAATGCTTTAACAGCTTTTCAGTATAACCAATATTTGTTTGGATTTAGAAATATTTTAATTCAAGAGTTTGTATTCTTTGACAGCTGAGTCATACTCTAAGGAGAACTACAGCTGACTGTTTACCAGATGGGAACACTAGAGAATAAGCCTTTTTAAGCTCTCTTTAAAAATACTGCCCTGAGTCCCCATTATGTTGCTCCTTGGCTCTAGGATCTTCAACTTGTATACTATTTTTATCTCTGCACTACTTTATCTAATCTCTTACAATGCTTAAAGATCTTCAGAAGCCATACAGAAATTATAATGCAGTGTAAAAGTATTAATTAGTTTACAAAATGAACAACACAAGAGAAATTGGAATGATGTCCCTAGCCTCTGTTTGTCAAAAGCTGGGAATGAGCAACAGGGTATGGACAACTTCATTGTCTGTTCTGTTCATTCCCTTTGGGGTACCTCTCATTGACCACTGTTGGAAGACAGGATACTGGGCTAGATGGAAATTTGGTCTAACCCAGTATGACCATTCTTCTTATGTTCTTAAATTCAGGCGTTATGAAGTGGTTAAGTACAATCAACTGAATCATCTCAGAGTGGTGGACAAGATAGTTGGGCCTGCTGAATGTTTCCTCAAAAGGGTAGAAGAAGAGTTGCTGAGTTGGGATACCTCACCATTTTAGTTAGCCTTTAGACCACTTTGCTGTAGGTTTATCACTGCTTTCTAGGCACTACATTATCCCTCATCATCCTAGAATATCTGAATCTCCCAAACATTAACACATTTACCTTCTCAACACCCTTCTGAGTTAGGGAAGTGGTGCTAACCTCCCCCAGCCCTCCTCCCCACTGCTACCTCATCTAGCATATATAGAGAAATACCCATAATCACATATGAGACTTGTAGTAGACCCAGGAAGTGAGTATAATCCTCTTGAGTCCAGAGTCAGAAACTGAATCACAAGGTATTATTCCTCTTTAGCAGTTGCATTCATATCCACAGCTTTTATTAATAGAAATAAACATGTACAAAGGACATTTTACAAAATACTTACTAATTTCTTAGGCTTTTCTTTTTAATAGTAAAATTTTCTACTTTCAATTTCCTAAGAGCTTTTTTTCTTACAGACATTATACTTGAAAGTGGTATTTTGAAGCATGAGAATGCTGCCTGAAGAGGGATATTATGCTGGATTTCTTGCCTCATGAAATCCAGCTGTCACCTTTTCAAATATTACAAATACAAATTAGTAGAAATTGCTAATAGGTCATAGGCAGACCTTGACATTTTTGAATATCATTGTCTTGTTTCCCTTTCAGTTTTCAATTTAATCATCACAGTTCCTTGGTTTCCTTCAGCCTTCCTTTCTTCATTTTATTTTTCCTTTCATTTTGGCACTTCATGTAGTCATCCCTCTCTACGCTTTCAATCAAATATGCTTAAATACTGCACATTCTGAGCTATGTCTAACTCTATTAATAGAAATGAATGCTTTCTTTTGTCTGCATTTGTCTTCTGGCTCTTTAACTTCATGATTCCCATTTTAACAGTATTTGCTTGAGAATTATTGTATTTTTCTTTGACAGAATGTACTACTTTTCTGGTAGATTTTAGCTCTGAAATTTTATTGCAATTTGACTAATACAAAGAATTTAGTGATCATATGCCAGATAGTCTCTGGTTCTTTGCATATATGCATTAGGGTACAATGGCTGCACAAAGTTTTCTTTCTCTCTGGAAGACATCTTACCAAGGCCCGGGTTAAGCTGATGCCCAAGTCAGTGAGATGATGTGAGATACTCAATTAACAGAAGGGCATACTATCCATTAATCATCAGTGTCCTGTGACATCAGCTAAGCTTCATCAATTTGGGCAGAAACTTTTGGTAGGTACCCCCAAGTCTATTCACCCTCATGATTATGAGGGTTAGCCAGCAGCCTCGGGATTAAGGGGTTAACTACACCTAGCCAGGTGGAGTGACCAATAGGAATGTAGGTGGGACTTTTCAAACTGGGACTAAGGAATTTGGGTTTTTTCTTTCCTTTCTCTTTTTTTGTCTCCCTGGGAGTTCTCTACAGCTAGAGAGAGGGACAAGCATGTCTGTCTCTCTCTCCAAGACACCATTCTTCATTTTCTGTAAGTAGGGTAAAGTTTAGGTAGTTTCGTTAGGTTTTATTGTTTTAAGGATTGGGTACAGGATCTAAGATCTGGCCCTGCTTAAAGATGTTTTGGCTTTTCTTTGTATCTAAGTTCTAGGCCCATGGAGTTTCTCCATGAGTATATTTTGTTACCTTCCTCTCTAGTCATTATACTTGCAACCGGAATATTGTTGTAATAATAAAAGTTCTTTCTTTTCTTGTTATTAACCTGGCAGTAGTTCATTGTATGCCTTGATTTTTATTTTAGGGGTAAGATTTCCCAAATGATCTTTTCCCTGATTTCTTTATCAACATTTGGGTGGTGGCAGCAGAAGTTTTATTCCCAAGATCTAGGTTTTTAAGATTTTGGGGGAATTTTTATACCAAAGCCTGGTAGATAAGGCTTTGGGGTACACTTGCTGGCCCCCACTTCTGCATTTATCATGCCAGAGTGGGGAAGGAGCCATGACAGTGACACTTCTGAAAATTATGCCAGGATTGTGTTAGAACCAGTAAAAAGTATTTCCTTCTTTTTTTCTGAAAGAACTTTGAATCCAATTTTTCTCAGTTGCAGGAAATGCTTCAGGACCAGGATGGGAAAGGCAAAAGATTTAAGAAGAAAAAATGAAAGGAGATAGGACAAAGAAACAAATAATTATTTTCTTTCTCCACAGAAAATAGGATGATTGATGGACACTGTCACATTATCATTGGAGGGATGAAAGGAAAGACCCTCCCCACCCATCCAAAATATAAAAACACACTCTTCTCCAAATATGATGATGATACTATTTCTGCAACATTTAAATAGTATTTGCCGCCCTTTTCACATTGAAACATTTTTTCTTAGATTGTCAGTTGAATGAAAAAATCAAGATCTTGTGAATTTTCACAATATATTTTTAAAATGAAGGTTGGGTTGTTACTATATATTACCAATTTTTTAAATATCTTTCAAGAGAGTTATTTGCATGGGTGACAAGCAAAAGATAAAATAACTCTAACTTTTTTAAAGTTTGAGAGACATTTGTGTATTTCATTTTTAAATTTCATGTGGTTTTAATCAGGAAACCACAGAAAATTAAACCAAACAAGCAGTTACTTACAGCATGTGAGAGAGATAAGAAAGAAGTATGTACTCGCCAACATTTTATTCCAATGTTGACAAATAATGACTTTTCAGTGATGATAAGAGAAAAAATGTCTTTGCAAGATTTGTAACTACAATTTTAATAACTAGAGCAGTACAAAATCTTCTGAATTTGGCAGAAAATTTCAAGCAAAATTTAATAGTCTTTTTTGGCAGTGTTACAGCTCTGTT
The DNA here is from genome assembly GCF_049634645.1 of Pelodiscus sinensis. Taxonomy (NCBI): domain Eukaryota; kingdom Metazoa; phylum Chordata; order Testudines; family Trionychidae; genus Pelodiscus; species Pelodiscus sinensis. The sequence continues at coordinate 123,946,308 of NC_134712.1, read as the reverse complement.
AATCAGAAACAAATTAGCCCCATAACTGAACTTTCACCAGTTATCTATCTTAAGATAGCCAAAGCCTTATTTGATGTTTTCTGATGATCCAAACCCGGTTTCTTTTTACCTATTATTATTTAGAGACATAATTTGGTTTTATTTATATTGATGTAAATGTAGATTTTAAGAAAAATTAGGGATCTGTTTTCAATGAAGTCAAAATAAACATTTTTTTCAAGGAACCATGAATTAGAGGAATTTGTAGTCATGATTCTGGAAGGTGCTGTCAGGGCTAGGATGTGAGCAGTCTGATCTAGGGATTAGCCTGGGGTACAGTCAGAGGATTTAGGGTCTGGAACCAATTACTAGGAATGAAGTGGGTTGTGCCCATGAAAGCTCATGATATCATCTACATGTTTTGTTCGTCTCTAAGGTGCTGCAAGACTATTAGTTGTTTTTTTAAGGTTTTCCAGTTAATGACTAACACAGCAACCCCTCTGACATTACCAGGAATCAAATCAGTTTGAAATTCCAGGAGAGCAGATTCAAGAGACAAACCACAGGGTAAGGATCCAGAGTTAGTTACTATGAGTCAGGATACCAGGAGGTCTGGTTTGGACAACATAACCTGAGGGCAGGGACCAGGATGCACTTGCCAAAAGTTAGACTGAGTCAGGACACCAGGAGGTCAGAATCAGAAGCAGGAACAGGAATACACCAAAGCAGTGGTCCATTGCATGGTGAAGCCCAGTTGCATAGACAAGTTCATGTTCCTCTTCAGATATACAGTAAATGAGGGCTATGGCCCAGTAGAACCTTTGGAGCTTTCTCTGATAGAGTCCTTGTGCACCTATTGGGCTCCCTGGAACCCCCCGCATCACCCAAGCGGCTATCTGTGATCTACTGGATGGAGGATTGGAATGTAATGATTCCCAGGGACCTCTAGAGATCCAGGTTTGAGACTCACAGGATTTGAAAGGTACTTAAACATGTACCAAACTTAAAGCATGTGAGTACTCCCATTTAATTCTACAAACAGAGCTGGCCCTAAGGGTGGTGAGTAGGATGGTCGCCCTTAGAACCACCTTCTGGTGACACAACATCACTTTACCACCCGGGTGTGGAGTTTTTTTATTGGTTTCTCCATGTCTGGTCAAATGGGTGTGGCCAGGAAGACATGGATAAACGGTCCACACTGGGTCCAACCCTCTAAAGTTAAGTATATGTTGAAATGCTTTTTTGGTTAGGGTCAGAGTGTTCAGCATGTAGCAGGATATACCCAGTCGTACTTAAGACCTCACAAATATTAAACATGAAAATATATAAGTTAATGATGTATCATATTTTTCTTAATACTGTTTAATGGTAAAAATTAAATAGATTAGCAGCTTGGATTTATGAGATTTAATATGAAGTAAACTTAATTTGTTTTAGCTGTATTAAGCTGCATTGTCAAAGGTGATTGCTAAACAATTCAAAACAATGAACATTAGAAACTTATGTAATATAAATATACAGCTTTGTTATTGAACAATAATTATTTTCTACCTTGGTCCTGCAACTACAATAACTAATTATTAATGTATTAATTAGTCATTCTAAATGTTACATAATTAAAAGTGTCTATTAGACCGCTATTTAAAAAAAATCCAAACCTTTATTCTGTTAGTTGTTAGATCATTTTGATTTCGGAGCACAATTCCTACAAGAGCCAATACATCTTGTTTGATTAGTGCTCTCCAGAGAAGTCACTGATGAGTATGTGCCTATTTTTCTTTTAACTATGAAGATATTGATCCAATTAAACTGAATGGAAAGACTCATATTGACTGACTTTGGATCAGGTTCAGAAAACATCATGATGTATTATTCTGTATGACTAAGGGCTGACTCAGAGTAAGAAAAGAAATGTGGTTCAGCTAAGGCAATTCATAGAATCCTAGAATTATAGGGTTGGAAGAGAACCCAGGAGGTCATCAATCCCAAACTCCTGCTAATAGCAAAGCCAGTCCCAACTAATCATTCCAGCCAGGGCTTTGTCAATCTGGGACTTAAAAGCCTCTAGGGATGGAGATTCCACCATCCCCCTAGGTAACATATTCCCGTGAATCACCACTTCCTAATGAAATAGTATTTTCTAATATCAAATCTAGACCTCCCCCACAGCAACTTAAGACCATTGTTCCTCATTCTGTCCTCTGTCACCACAGAGAACAGCCTCTCTCTATCCTCTTAGGAACCCCCCTTCAGGTAGTTAAATCGCCCCTCACTCTTCGCTTCTGTAGACTAAATAAGCCCAAATACCTCAGCCTTTCCTCATAAGCCATATGCTACATCACTCTAATCATTTTTGTTCCTTGAACTGGACTTTCTCCAATGCATCCACATCCTTTCTGTAATGGGGAGCCCAGAATTGAATGCACTACTACAGATGTGGCCTCACCAGTGACAAATAAAGGGAAATAATTTCTGCCATAGGTTATTTCAAAATAGTGTTTGTGTCGACGCTCTGGTGCCACTATTTTGAAAAAACTACTCCTCACAGTAATTCAGACTAATCACTCCCCAGTGCTTTCTAGGGATCTAAGTCAAGGCAGTGCATTCACATTAGCAGAGCCTGTCTCAGATTAATTTCAAGGCTCCACCATAGTAGAAACACACTATTTCAATTTTGTAAAATCAGGAGTTAAGCTATGTAGACTCTGTTAAGCAAAGCAAATTGGACATGGTTTAAGATACCTACAGGTATCTATGTGGATATCCAAAGAATATAAACTTTTACAATATTCTTAACCCAGTGGGTTCCTGGCCAAACTATTAGGTATTCAGCACTGATCAAATTTGATCTGCAAAGTCTTGAGATACAATAAATACAGAAACCCACAAATCAGTGTTGATCATTACTTTATCAACTAGAACTGTGGTGGAAGCATAGATTCCACAGGTAAGCTCCACTCTGTGGTTGTGGAATTTTAGAATTCTATCATGAACCCTATTTAGAACAACTCTCTCTCTCTCTCTCTCTCCCCCTCCTCTCTCTCTCTCTCCCTCTCTCTGTGTGTGTTCTATGATGTCACCTCCTAAAACTTGCACTTCCCTTTATTTTGAAATGCAGAATACTATACTGTACTACAATTGCTTAGATGTAATCTCCAAACAAATACTCTGAATTGGACAAATATTCAACACCTGAAAAAGACAAAGATTGTATATTCTGCAGAGGCCTATACTGAGGGAATGAAGAGACATGCTGCCTCCAGAGGCACAGTCCATCTCCCATGAATGCAGAGCAGGAGAGTGCATGATGCACTATCCCTGCAGGGTTTCAACACCTGCCAATATGTTGGGCAACAGGAGAAGCTTGACAATCTATTACACTTCATGAATCCCAATGGAGCACACTCGGTGCTTGCATTCAGGAAAATATTCATGAATCAGCCTCTATTATTTCTGGTCCCAAAGGCCAGTCGCACCCAATAAACCAAATCTTTCAAACATATCAAACTATTCGAAAAGATGTATCTTGAGTTTGGTTCTAATGATGGGGAAAGGTTTAAAGGGCTTTTGTTAATCCTAAACCTAGTTCATCTGTGCCAAATTTTGATATCAATGAATTAATCAAAAAGGGTGGGAAAGGTTTTACAATGTAACCTTATTACTGTGGGTGGGAGGGTGGGGTGGCAGGAAGTACTTTGATAGTCAGCAATGACCAGGAAAGGAATATAGAAACATTATATGTCCATTTTTAATAAAGATTTAATGAACTGTAGTTTTGCTTTGGTGTGTCAGTGGTCCCCTTGTGTGGGCTGTCTAGGGCAAATATTGCTTTTATACAAGCTAGCTTTTTTACTGCCTATATCTATAATCAGTATAGTATATACAGTGGAGTCCGGATTAACCGACACCCGGTAATCCAACACTCCGCTTTAAATAACCCTGCAGCTCCCGGGCACTTTGTCCTTCTGCTGTTGCTGGGACGCTTCCTGGCAGCAGCAGCAGCAGCAGCAGCAGCAGCAACTTCTCCTAGAGAGCAAGGGAACCACTGATGCCGCTCCTGCGGGGTACATCCCCCGCAGGAGCAGCATCAGCTGTTCCCTTGCTTTCTAGGAGAAGCTACTGCTGCTGCTGCTGCTGCTCCTGCCTGGAAGCATTTTTGCAGCAGCGGCAGCAGCAGCAGCAGCAGCTTCTTCTAGAGAGCAAGGGAACAGTTGATGCCGCTCCTGCCTGGAAGCGTCCTGGCAGGAGCTGCAGCAGCTGCTCCTAAAGAGCAATGGAACAGCTGATGCTGGTCTGTGGGGACTTCGTCCCGGGCAGAGGCAGCATCAGCTGTTCCGTTGCTCTCTACAGTAGAGTCTGTATCATCCAACATATTTGGTAATCCAACCATGTGTCGGTCCCATTTAGGTTGGAGGATAGGGACTCTACTGTAATTCCAATTTTTTTTGTTTTCTTTGATACATGTCTAAATTCTTAGTTTTTGTGTCAATTAACAGAGGGATAACTGTGCTAGTCTATATCTGCACAAACATCTGGGAGTCTTTAAGGTGCCATAGAACTTTTATGTTGTTTGGGAACTATGAAAACCCCCAGATTAAACTAGTTTAAACAGAATTTTGATTTGCTGAATTTGCTTCTCTAGAACTGCTTAATAACAACATGGTCTTTACTGTGAACCATGTCATCATTATGACATTAATTCTCTCACTAGGGCGTTTTACTCTAGTTGTCATTATCTCTCCCAATCATATTCTGGCCAGTAAATTTACTACTACGCCAAACAGAGGACCACCAGAATTCTTAAATATTACTGGAATGTCCTCAGTGCTCTTCCATGTGATGTCGAGATTATTTATCTAAGCAGTAATAAAACCTTAGCTTTGTGGAATCATGTTAAAATAGTAGTACACTTCAGCAAATATGTTAAAACAATTTCTAAGTTGACCAATTGCTCACAAATTTTTCCAAAGCTAGTTTACTGCCCCAAGTGTGCATATAGCTCACAGAGTTTTAAAAATCATGGTCAAATTTTGATAGAAGATTTTGTCTGCTACTCTTAGATTCCTAAATATAGTTTATAAAATATCTATAGTCCTCATTCTCCCTTGTGCTTTAAGCTATCTTTGTATTTCTCTGAACCTGGGCTCCCCAAGTATCGTCTCTGGTGCAAGACAGAACCGCCAAAACTCTCCAAGGTCTCTGGCAGCAACCATGGATCAGTCAAACAAGAATTGTAGAGATATGTTTGTAGAATATTATGATTTAGAAATGCTCACTAATGAGATACAGTATTATAAACATAGAAGTTTGAAGATGTGCCCTGGAGAAAGGGGTTGGGAAAACCACATAGTTGTGTGCAGCAGCTCACTACAGATGCTCTTGTTTGTTTTATTCCTTTCTTATTCACTGGTTTGCTTTTTAATGAACCCCAAGATCATTAGAAGTACAGGTTGAACCTCTCCTGTCCGGGACTTTGTGATCTGGCAACATCCATGGTCCAGCATTATCACGAATGTTGCTGGACCGGAGAGCCCCTGAACCAGAGAGCTGGGTGGTCATGGGGTTGGCTGAAGCAGACCTGGGATAGCAGAGCCTTGGCAGCCCCAGTGAGTAGTGCCATGGTTGCTGTGGCAGCACTGACACCCCAACCCATGGCAGCTCCTTCCTGGGGCTGGGAAGCCATGGCAGCCCTAAAAAATGGAGCCCAGCAGCCCTTGGGAGCAGAGCCCCAGTGTTCCCAGAGCCACAGCAGCTCTGGCACCCTGAAGGTGTGGCAATCTTGGTTGCCATAAGCCTTGGCAGCCCCAGTGGCCCTGGGACTGCAGAGCCGTGGCAGCTTCGGGATAGCAAAGTCCTGTCAATCCCAGGGCATTGGAACCACAGTAGCCCCAGCACCCTGGGAAGCAGAGCCAGATGGCCCTAGAGTAGCAGGGACTGAACAGAGGAGCCAAGAGGCAGTGGCCTAGGTGCAGGGGAGCTGATGGACCCCAAGAGAGCTTGGAATCCCAGCAGCAAAGGGATGGAATTGACCTCCTCTGTTCCTCCTCTCTCCACCCAAGGGTGCCAGACTAGGGAAGTCCCACCTGTATGTCCAGGCCATACCACTTTTCTCTAGGCATGACACTTACTGTGTGGACTAACTGGGTGACTGAAAAAGGAGCTCTGCAGAAGAGCCAACATGGTTATTTTATACCTTACTGAGGTAGAGATAATTCTTCAGTGGTTAGACATGCCAAATTTTTGGCAGTTGAATCAGGACCAGTCTGCATTAATGTACATAGAGAATGTGTCTAGACTAGAGGTTTTTTTTGACAAAAGTGGACTTTTATCGACAAAACTATACCTGCAGCTACACTACCGTCGAGTTGTGTCGACATAACATCGACAGAAGTCAACAGTTTTGTCGATGGTGGTAAACTTCATTCTACGAGGAATAATGCCTTTTGTCGACAGAGTTCTGTCGACAGAAGGCATTATTGCATCTACACTGTCCTTTGCGTCTACACTCTCATGTCAACAAAGCGACTTGCTTTGTCGACAGAACTGGATGTAATCTAGACGCTCTTTGTCGACAGAGGCTTTGTTGACAGATACTGTCGACAAAGACTCTGTCAACAAAATCCTGTAGTCTAGACGTACCCAGAGTGAGGCTTCTAGGAATCCCACTTTAGGTCCTCAAAGCAATAATATCTAGGGGCACTTGGGTGATTTGAACCTCAGTATGGATGTCTTTGGCCCTAGAGGATCGTCTGAAATTTGTTGGTTTTGGGAATGTTTCTGGTTTTCCCTCTCCTTTGAGGCTTTCTGATTTTCCCCTCTCTTTAGAGGGCTTGAAAACATGCTATATGTATTCCACCTCTCTGAAGTTACTAGCTTCTTTCTGTCTGTCTCTCTTATATCTCTGGCTATTATGGTTTCAAAAGAAAATGCAAAACATTTGAACCAAGCACAAATAACTCAGAAATGTCTATAAATAACCTGATCAATAGCTTTACAAGCTGTGACTTCTACCAACTACTCTAGTGAGATATTTATTCACATGCCCAGGATGATAATTAAAATTTCAGCAATATTAACTATTTTTTTTCTTATAAGACAGCAGAAGGAGGATGATAGAACTGCAGAAATTTACTGACAACGATTACTCATCATTCTAGTTACTGAAGTGGCCTGAGCTTACTTTGGGAGGAGATTGGAAGAGTAGCAAGATCTCTGTCTGCTCCACCCCAGTCTGACCCCTGGCTCCCCAGTGGAAGAATTAAGAGGAAACTTTACAGTTTCATTCCTCTCTGCAGGTTATTCTAGTCTAAGGTAGGCTAACTGCTAAGTATTTAATCCTATTTATTATGTGGTAATCCTAAATTTCTATGTACCATTCATAATGTCTTGTTTTAATGTTTGCTTAACCATCTTAGACTATTCTAGTGGCATGTTTCCACAGTATTCAAAATGAGAAATCTCTTTCTTTATTGCCAAGACTTTTTATGTAATTTTATATTACCTGTATTTGGACTGTCAAAATATAATATGCAGTTTCTGCCCCAATAGGATAGGAAGTTGTGCCACTGTGCTCCACTATGCATCCCTAAAAACAATTTGCTTTCTAAGTGTGATTTTTTTAATGGTAAAATAGTTCTGTGGTTGAAAAATAAACATTTGTTTTCATCAATTGCTGTAAGAAACAAATACATATTTTTCTCATCAAAAGCACTATCATTGAACCAGTGACTATTTTAAACGTGGCCATGTTGTATTTTACATGGGGAATACACTGGATGTTTCACCTTTAAAACATTGATGGCTACCAAATTCATGGACTGCCCCTTCTACACTGTTAAATATACCTGATTGCTGAACCATTTAAAATAATAATTCTGATGAAGCAAAGGAACCATAAAAGAAAACAAGCAAAATTCCATGCTCCAAATGGAAAGAGTAGGTATTCTAGTTAATGTTTCCATCATACAGTGTAAGCACATTTTTCTTTTTCCAAGATAATCATAGATACTCCTTTCTCTGTCTCCTTTCCTAACAGAACTACCTCTTCATGTTCAGCCTGAATACTACTGAATACACAATAAGGAAGATTCATCCGGCAAAAACATGCTCCATCCACTATGCCCTTTGTTTTTTGAATTTCAAGTATTGTTGAGGACACTGTGTAGCCCTTTCCTTTTTAAAAAACAGTCTTTGCCAGCTGTGACATTAAACAATAAAGAAAAGGCATGTTCAGGTGTGACAGGGTAAGGTCACAGAAGAACCCCTTGGGGATGCTTCCTAGAGTGCTTACAAAACCACTGACGCTTGTTTGCTCTGGGGCTTCTCACCACACTGTCCTGCTGGGCCAGTTCCCTTGTCTCCCCTAGCCAAGACACAGAGCTGAGATCACCCCTCACCCCTCCTGAGGAGCAATACAGACACTGAAACTCTCCAGGTCTAAGGAAAATGCAGTGTTGGGCCCAGCTTCCAGGGATTTCACTCCCCAAATGGGATCAGAATCCCAAATGAATTATTTAGGTAAGCCTCCTTTAACAATGAAAGGAGGCTGTAAACATTGATTGCTCCCCTAGGTAACAATTATTTACACTGGGTTTGATAGTAAATAAAGGTGATTTGAATAAGTATAAGTAGTAGGATTTAAGTGGCTGTAAGTGGGAACAGGCAGAGCAAACTAGATTACAAATGTAAAATAACAGAAAACCCTCCATAGCTAATTCTGAAACTAAAACCGCAGCATAAATTCACCCGAAAACTGTTCTTATTCCAGCTAAGCTTTCAAACCAGGGAAGTTCCCATGCTCTGTGGCCTCTGGTTCATTTCCCTGGGAATGCCATGCCAGCCAAAGACAAAGAAACTGCTAGTTTCCCATTGTTTCATAGATTCCCACTTTGGGTGAGAATTCTGTCTCTACATTCCATCCTTACATGGGAAGTTACCTGGACAGCCCCAACCATTAGGAAGGTCACATGACTTCCTAGGACCAACCACTGCTGAGACTTAAAAGACAAAATGGACTGAATATATATGACTAGACCTTGAGGGAAACATGCTTGATGGCTTGCATTTGTACATTTAAAACCAGAAAGCATTCCATACTACATATATCTAATTTTACACACTAAATGATGCACATACCAAAATAAGATATACAGACCCACTGGATTATGACAATAGGGGTGATAGGTTACACAAGGCATAGGTTACACAAGGTATTTTATTCAAAGCATCTTTGAGTTATGCATATTTGTGTCCATAAGTCCATGTCATAAAGCATGGGGGGCAAGGGTCTGTCATACAGGGATAACAAGAATATCCAGAGTTATAAGAAATAGTTAATGCCAAGAAAAAATTGGAAAGGATATAAAACCTTGCACTCTAAAATTTATATTAGTTGCTAAATATCAGAGGTCAGGAAGAGACATGAATGTAGTGGTGGGGGTGGAAGAGGAACTGAGGGAAGGACAGATTATCATAATTCTGCCTACATTCCTCTGAATCTTCTCCTGCTGGCTGCTGCATGAAAATGGATATTTGACTAGGAGGTTCTAAGATTGGACCCAGCAAATCAGTGTGTATTTGTCTGTGCTTTTAAGAATTTTAAGAAAAAACATTAGCTATTTCAAAACAGTGTCCACACTGATTAGATGCTGAATTGCATTTAATGCCACCCGGAACCAGGTCATGCAGGGTATCAGGTCTGTAGTTACTTCCTGTGGCTGCTGCTTGAGGCTCATGCTTAAAGGGGCCACCCTGGACAGCCATTTCTCAGGTTTTCCTGCTTGCTTGCCTACCTTTCTGAGGGGCAGCAGAGCATTTTCTCTTCTTTTTCTGATTGCCCTGCTTCAAGACACTACAGCACTCTTTGCTATGGAGCCGGAGCTGCCTCCGGGTGGTCTTCAGCTCTTACAACTTTTCTTCCAAGTCATACTGCAGTTTCTGCATGCAGCCTCCCAAGCTCTGCAGGAACCCAACCCCCAGCCCTTCTGGCAGACCCTCCTTGGGTGTGTGTGGGCATGGCTCCAGCAGCTGGATGCCACCCTGGATGCTGTATCTGGTGTCTGGACACAAGTGCAGACTGGTGAGACCACATAGTTCTGGAGTGCTGGGGAGACCAACAGTGGCACCAGAACTTGAAAAAGGACACTTCCTGGAGCCCCGAAGCAATGGGACGCACACATGAGGCCCACCATCCTCCTCCAGAAGTGTGTTGTCTTTGCCCTCTGGAAACTCTCCATGCTGGACATGGGGAAGCAGTTCAGCGTGGGGAGATCGACCGTCAGGGCCCTGCCCATGCAGGTATGGCATTCTTAGGCTATTGTCCCAGGAGGGAGTTGGAAGGATGGAATGGGCTTCCCTAGGAAAAGTGAGGGTGGGGTGGTGCAAGCTCCTTCCCTGGGAGGTTTTATTCAGTGTTGCCCTCACAAAGCCCTGCCAGGGGTTGGGGTGATTAGAGGGGGTTGCTCCAGGTGAGTGGGAGGGAGGGGGAGTAGGAGGGAGTATGGAGGGAACTCTCGTGGCATATTGTACATTTTGGCTCTGCATGGCCATGGTGCTTTCTCTTTGCACTGAGAGTTTGTGATTCTGTCCATAAAAACAGTATCTTGTTTTCCCTCAAAAGCGTCAATCTCTTCTGGGTAACCTCTGCTGCTCGATGCAGTCTTAGTACCTTGGCAGTTTTCAAATATAGATCTTCCAATGATCTTTTTTCTAATTTTTTGGATATCAAATACCTCTCTCTGTTGATTTATGATTATTGTCTGTAAACAGTCTCTTATTATAGATTTGGCTAAACAGTTTGAGATCCAAAATAAATTATTCAAGTGATTTTCCTTTTCTGAATCATCATTTGAAATTTATATTCCTAAAATTTACATTTTTCTTCAGTGTGCAGTAGTCTTAAAACATAATTATCTTAGAATATGCTTGCTTTCCTTAACTGACCTCTATAATATTATGCACTCCTAGAACTTCTGTGCCTACATTATTTTTTAAAAAATTACTACCTTCTGCTTATCTTCTTTGTAATGAATCTACTCACTTGCATGAACAGGCTGACTCTGTTGAAATCTCTTTCAGTTATCTGCTGCATTGCAGATAACTTAAAACTCTGGTGGAGATCTCAGCTGCTTCATTTCCTTTACCCCTTTCTATCTGGTACTCTTCTCCCCAAGCACTCTTAGCTGTCCTCTTCTTGTGCCATGTGGTATTTGTGTGATTTGCATAAGGCAGTTGTTCTTAACCCAGAGCCTAATCAGCACACAGCTGGGGTCCCTGTGATATCCTCAGAGACCAAATAGGGAATAGGTATATATTGTGTGGATGAGGTCCACATAAATACAGAGAGCTGCATATGCAGCCCACAATGGAAAATAGGTTAGGAACCACTGGCTTTCAAGAAGACTCAGTCAGAAATTTAGGAAGATGAGAATATATCATTTATTCAGCTCAGAAACTCAGAGTATGGTGTTATAGTTTAGATGGCTGTGTCAGAATTGCTCACAGCTGTTACTAATGTGACCCTTAAAAAGACATATTCTCACAGAAAAAAAAGGGGGGGATTGAAAAGAAAGAGTTAACTGGAATTGCCAGTAGTCATGCCTAGAAAATGTCCAGGAAGAAGAGGGGGATGGAGAATGAAGGAGTTTGACAGGTAGGGTCTCACTGTTCCTATTGTATTACTTTCCCCTCCATTTAGTAGTCTTTTTAATGAAATTACATGGTTAGATTGGATAAGATGTTTAAATCAAGTAAAGTTACATTAGGTGTGTGAGCCTTCAAACCGTTCCTCACATGAGTAATTCTTATTCATCTGAGAAAGCCAAACAGTTTCAATGATATTACTCATGTGAGTGAACGTTTGAAGTATTGGGCTCTAGACTGTGGTAAGTTTACGTATTTGTGGACCTCATTCTGCTCTCAAACCAGGCATCAACTTAGTAAAACCAGTGGAATAATGCAGGTGTAAATACAGCGTTTTGTGAAAAAATAATCAGACTTCTCTGTCTGCCAGCTGCCTTTCTGAGGAGAAGAATCAAGGTTTTCATGTTTAAATTAGCTTTGTTCAGGGTATGTTAAAACCTCTAGCTTATTAAGACTTGTTTAACAGTGCCAGAGTGAATAATGGACTAAAGTGGAGGTACTTCTGTTTTAAAATCATTTAATTTATTTTACCTTGTAGCTTTAGGTCTTTATAGTACTACTATATATAGTTTCCTGCCACTAAATCTCAATTTTTCCTGTTTGCTGGAAGAAAATTTATTTCTCTGTTGTTAGTTGCTGCCTTTGGGCTTAGTCCTTCTAAGCCTTACAGTCAATTGGAATTTTCCTTAGCTTCAGTGGGAATATGGACTATTATGGGAGTGTCAGGATGCCTGACACCACTCCACAGCCTATTCATTAGGAGAATGGTAGAGGGAGACCGAGGGTATTATGTGCTGGGGGCAAAGGCAAAATTTCCCCCCCCCCCACACACACTGCATGGTGGGGCCTCGAACCTGGTGCACGGTTGAGCCTGACCCTGGGAGGAGGGAGGGGGGGGAGTTTGTACTGCATTTTTGTGATGCAAAATGCATCCAGTTTAGGGCTGGGCCCTAGCATGCACTAACTTGCTGGCGGAGATGGAGGAGGCGGAGAGGAGGGAAAGGAGGCTCTAGCTGGCAGCAGCTGGCAGAGGAGGAGCTGGTGAGCCAAGGGATGAGAGGGGGAGTGGAGGGGGACTAAATTGATGCCCCCCCTAGCATGGCGCCCACAGGCAACTGCCCACTCCCCTACCTACACCACTGGAGAGGGAAAGCAACGACAAAATGAATAAGCAGCACTGGCTGTCTGAAGAGCCATGACTCATTGCTTCCACAGCTCATAAGTGCAGGAATGAGAGTTTGAAGGGGTGCTGCACCACCCCCAGTTTTTGTGGACGGTTCTAGTTGCCATCCCCCAAAAGGGGCCCCCTTGACTGCAAATGGCGAACTGGAGCCAATGGGAGCCATGAGGATCTATGGCTGCAGAACTGATAAATAAACACACCACAGCAGCCAATTAGCAGGTTTCTCAGAGTGTTTTTTCAGATCACTTTGAGAAACACTGCCCTAAAGAAATTTGGGATTGAATGATATCCACAAGGTATATCACAGGCACGTGGAAGCAACAAATCAAAAAGTGGTTTAAGTCAGAAGTAACAGGCTTTGAATATGAGCTAATTGTCTCTGATATGTATGAATGTGCTAGCATATTCAAAATCGTGTCCAGTTGCTCGTAGTAGCAGCACGTGTGAGGTACTGCACTAGACTGTCTGCTCACCTCTTTCACCTTGTGGTAGAACTGCCTTGATTTTTGCTCTGCACTGCTGGGCATCCCTGGAGTAGCCTTTAGCCACCAGGCAATAGTGTTGGTGTTCCTCTTGACAGTTCTTAGATCAGAGAGGATGTCTTCATCTCCCCACATATCTTCTGTGTCCCTGGGAAATGAAGCCTGTGGGAGCAGAAGTGTTCAAAGTCATTGCAGTGTTGGTAGGGTTGTTTGAAGTCATTTCCACATGTGCTGCAGTGTGCTTGCTCAGAATATGCTCACAATGCTGGCCCCACTGGAAAGACCAATCAATGTTTCCCGTAGCTTTTCATGCTGACCAGGGAGAGCAGACGAGACACAAGTTGTGGCCAGAGCAGAGTAGAAAACTGCAGGAGTCCTCCCCAGGCCAATAGCCTCGACTTTCTGGCAATACAGTGTCTACATGACCGTAAATTTGACTGTGCAAGGTTGGACATAGTGACATCATGACAATGAGAAGTAATTAAATTGACTTTTGCGGCCTTTAATGTTCACATGACAGGCTTGGTAGCATTGGTGTATCACTTAGAAAATCAACCATATGTGGGTAAAGTTGATGTAAAGTCCTAGCGTAGACCAGGCCTAAGAGAAAAGATGACCCATTGATTAGGACATTAGCCAAGGGTTTGGGAGAACTCTTCTCTGCCTCACGCTTCCTGCATGATGTTGGCATGTCACTTAATCTCTCTTTATCTCAGTTTAGCCCAGCTGTAAAATGAGGATAACAGTACTTACTTGCATCACATAAGTTTTATGAGGATAAATACAGATTGTGAAGCACCTTGAGATTTTTCTGATTAGAATAAACTATATAAGAGAGAGAGAGCTTATTATTAAGAGACAAAAATAAACATTTCCCCCTAACATCCATAATGCATCAGATATAGTAATTTGCCATTCATTACACGGTGTTCATCAAATGCTGCCCTTTCTGCACATTTTCTTTAATAAGATCATTAGCAGCAGTTGCATCACTTTTCTAACTTTATAAAATTTCAATGAAAACATATCACAAAATGAATACGAAGAAGCAAGGAAGCTAATTCAATAAATAATCTACTATGTATTTGAGAGAGTTTGTCTATCAGTGCATCTGATTGTTTGTTCAAGAACTTCTGCTAAAAGGTGAAAAAGCTAGGGCCAACAAATTCGGTATACGGCTTCCTCTTATCATAACTTAAAGCAATATTGTGCCAGGAAAATGGATGTGCCTGCATATCCCACGCATCTACTGGGTGTGGTTTGCTGACTCCTGTAGTGGAACTTAGATCACTTACAAAGAGAGAGAATGAGTTTTCTTTACAGATAAGCTGAGAGCCAACTGGCTTTTAGCTCAAGAGGTAGAGGCTCATGCACTAAGCTCCAGAGGTCCGAGGTTCAGTTCTGCTTGTGGGAATTACAGCTCAGAAGAGAGACAGAATTGACAGGCAGGTTAAAGGGGCTGGCTGAGGGCATTTCCTTTTACCCCCATCTGAGACTTCCACCTCCCCTCCCCACCCCCGATTCATGTAGGAATTTTGCTGTATGAGCCCCTTCAGGGAGTGAGGGGAATGTGCACAGTTTGCTGCATTCCTTACTCTGTCTGGGGAGCACAGGGGCAGATGAACTTAGACCTGCCCCAGCTGGGGGACATGCACCCTCCTCGGGCTATGCCTGCTGGAGCTTCAACAGCCATGGAGAAGAGCTTCTCACTTGGCCCCCTTTTCATTGTATTTTCCAAAAATCAAAAATTAATTAAAGATCCAAGTAACACCAGGTAAATTGTCTAGTAATGTAATATACAAAATGTGGTGCAAACATTACAAACACAAGCAAATTCCATATAAAAGACTGGATTCCCCCACCCCCATACTTCCAAAAAAGCCCTGGTAAAACTTCATTGGCTTTAATGGGGTGACACCCAGAGATCAATTTTGTCCAAGCTGCTATTGACTTTCATAAATAAACTGCAACTGTATTTAATTGTTTCATAAGAGTTATTAGAGATACACCAGGGATGAATCTGGAGCTTCTTGTCTGGAATGGTTTGATAACAAATGTATCTGTTCTTCTAAATGGCTTGTGGCAAATAAAGGCAAAAAACACCTCCATGCACATGTTTGGGAGCGTTCAATGAAATCTCTATTGGGATTAAAAAAAAAGCATAATCAATTAAAAACTTCTTCCTCAGCCCCAGAAGGATCATCTTTTATTTTTCAGTGTTGAACATGGAGATTTCTTTGTTAAATACATCATACAATGAAGGAGGTCTGTGTCCTTTGAGAGTTTAGTTTTATAATGAAGTGTAACAAACTCCCACATGAATGTCCCAAACTTCATTATTTATGTTTGAGCAACCACTAATTTTACACTTTATCACTTCCAGAAGTTTCCAAGCCTCTTTGATTCCATGCTGTAGATTGTTGGCAGTATGTTTTTGGCTCAGCTGGTTTCTATATGCCTTTGCGCCAACTATTAAACTTATTCTCAGTTGCTTATATCTAGTTTCCCCTTAGAACTATGTTGCCTAAAGGTTCCAGTAGCTACATAACAGACCTTTTCCTGGTTTCCAAATTGCCCCCTTCAATGCAGACCCAGAGCAAACAGAGCCAAATTCATCTCTGGAATACTTACTGAAGTTTATAGAGAGTTACATCATGAGAGAAATAGGCCCATATAGTTTTGTTTCTCTTCTCTTAGTTCCCTAACTTAAGACATTAATTCATAACTACAGAGGGGAGCTTCAATCAGTTAGCTTCTGTTATCTAAAATTAAAGAAAAAAATCCATCTTCCTTCACCATTTCTCCCTCCGTAAGAAAAGAATAAGTGAACGTGTAGTAAACACACTCAGGAAAAAATAACATCAAATAGTCATTTTCATGGTGTGTGTCTGACACACACTTCCAGATCCTCATCTTGTGTATATCTGCATAGCTCCATTTACTTCAGTAGAACCAATGTAACTGACACCAGCTGAGAATCCAGCCCCATGTGTTTTACTGGTTAGTCTAGATTGTTTAATAGCAGATAAAGAGGCTTCCATGAAATGAAATCAGCATTTATAACATTGGAGCACTTAATATTTATTT
Organism: Pelodiscus sinensis; assembly: GCF_049634645.1. Taxonomy (NCBI): domain Eukaryota; kingdom Metazoa; phylum Chordata; order Testudines; family Trionychidae; genus Pelodiscus; species Pelodiscus sinensis. The sequence goes on along the minus strand of NC_134712.1, from coordinate 123,929,937 downwards.
ATTACCACATTTGTTCCATGTGCAGGTGTAGCCAGGCACGACTGTATTAGTTTACACTGATATACTGACACACAAAATGGCAGCCTAAAATATATAACATATAACTAAAATAAATAAAAGACGTGTTGGGTCACTGACCTGCTGAGCCTGCCTAATTTGAACCTAGCCTTGGACCAAGTACAAATTAGCATCCACCCCAGCAGACAGGTTCCGTTTTGTGTGAGAAATCTGGAGGACTTTTTATATGTTAGAGTGGATCAAAACAATGAAATTGCTGTTGTAGATCCAGCTACATGCAATTAAGCATTTACAAGATTAAGTGTTAAGATTTGCACCCACAAATAAAAAATACATTTTTTTAACATTTACACTCAATCAAAGTATATATTGAAAATATTGTATTGATAGTAATAAAGCTTATACTGAAAACTTCCATGCTGCTTTTGGAGAAATAGACATAGCCCCTTCCTTGAATAGCTCACTGCTGAAAGAAGAGAAACTCAGAACATGACCATAATAGACAACTGAAGGGATAGGGCAAAAGATGAGTTAAAATAAAAATATTGCATTGTGAATGAAACTAAACATGTGTAGAAGGGAATGGTGGCAAGTGGGACAAAATAAATGGGTTAGTGATCCCTCATAGTCCAGTAAAAGGGATAGGAAACTGTCAGGCTACTTTCACAGCTTATTCTCTGAATTGTTCTTTTCGGGGAAAGGAGTTTATCACCCTTATGAAACAGCAAAACATCCAGTCTATAAACCTCATGGATTTCAGGGTACTGCCAGTGACCTGGTCTGAGTCCTTGTACTTCCTGGCTAATTTTTGAGACTCTCAGGATACATCTACCTCCAGTATCCCAGAAAAGCTCTGCTGTGTCCAAGGGTCAGGAAAGTGGAAGAGTTTTGTCGGCATCCTTGTAAACCTCATTTCAAGGATGTTCCAAAAGAGGTTTTTTTCCCGACATTTGGCCCTGTGTAGATGGGCCAAATGTCGGAAAAGTCTCTTTTGGAAGAAAAGCGGGAAAAGATACGCAAATTGCAGTTTGCAATTTGTGTATTTTTTTCTGACTTTTCTTTGTAGAGTAGACACAGCTTCACTCTCTTTTGTGTCCATGTCAATTTGACTCCATTGGAAATGGGTTCTCCCCAGCTGGGCATTGTCTCTGAAACCCCTGCTTCTGGGTGGGGTTTTCGCCAGCATAGAAGTTCACTACCATCTCCAGCCTTAGGACCACAATAGCCCCAATCCCCATTTCCCTTATTCCTCGGGGCTGATATGGGAAGTATGGCTAAAAAGATGGTATGCCCTTTCCTCTGACTTTCCAGTTGGGGAGGGAACGATTTTCTCTGCTCTTATTGGATAGGAGATGAAAGTAAATACTCTTCAACATAAGATGCTAACCTAATAGATCCACTAAAATACATACAGTTGATTCAATAGCAGAAATTGGAGTTAAGAGTCACTAAAGTAAAACAAAAAAAAAACACTCCCCAAAAGTGAGCAAGCGCACAGATAGGTACATCTAAAAGGTATGCTATCTCTCAAAAAAATGCTGTCAGAGAACAATACCACTCTCCCATATACAATTCTAAATGTAAATTGAACTGGAATATTTCTTTGCAGTTATAAACATAGCATCCCATGTGGCAGAGAATATATAATAACATGCAATGTAAGGGGGCAATACTGAAAGTATATGTATGTGTAAACATACTGGCATTCGTTTGGCAGGATCTCTTCATTACTCTGACCAGCGCTCTTGTTATCGCTACTGTCCTTATATACATTCAGATTTAATCAAGAGGACATAATACATTCTAGACCTCAAAAAGATTGAACTGTCATTCCTTTCCCTTGAGGCTTAATCTGAATCCCTTTTCTCTCCCTTGTGCTTGCTATCACCAGTATTTGGAAAGCTCTCTCTTCTCCTCTCTTTGGCTGTGTCTAGACTACATGCCTCTGTCGCCAGAGGCATGTAGATTAGACACATAGGCAAAGTCAAATGAAGCCGCAATTTAAATGATCGTGGCTTCATTTAAATTTACATGGCTGCCGCGCTGAGCCGACAAACAGCTGATCAGCTGTTTGTCCGCTCAGTGCACTAGTCTGGATGCTCCCCTGCCGACATCAAAGCCCTTTGTCGGCAGCCCCGTTATTCCTCATGGGATGAGGTTTACCGGGGCTGCTGACAAAGGACTTTGATGTCAACAGGGGAGCGTCCAGACTAGCGCGCTGAGCGGATAAACAGCTGATCAGCTGTTTGTCGGCTCAGCGCGGCAGCCATGTAAATTTAAATGAAGCCATGATCATTTAAATCGCGGCTTCATTTGACTTTGCCAAACAAACAAATCTACATGGCTCCATCGATGGAGCCATGTAGTTTAGACGTACCCCTAGTGTGGATTGCAGTCTGTTTTATTTGTTTGTTTTTCTTTCTTCCTTGGGAACTGGTGCCTATACCTGAGCAACTTCTTTCTGTGGATACGTCTACACTGCAGCGTTTTTATGGAACAATAGCTGTTATTCCAGAAAAACAATACTAGCATCCTAGGGGGCAGTGCAGCTCCTTCCCCACCCCTGGTGGTTGACTCAGGGCTGGAGATGCCCATCATCACCCACCCGGGGGTCCCAGCCCAAGACAAGTAGGAGGAGGAGCTGGAGGAGAAGGAGGAAAAGGCCAGCACCATTACCCTGGAGCCAGTACCCCAGGGCCTGGATGTCTCCGAGGACAGGGAGGGATCATCAGGTGAGTGCTCTTTGTTTTTCACACACATGGTGCAGGGCACTGAGGTGATGTGGTGCAAATGTCGCTCAGCCTTCTTGGCCTGGACATCATGCTGCAGTCCGTGCATGTGCAGCACCAGTCTGCACCAAACAGCCCCAGAAGGCAGCCCTGGAGCTCACAGGGTCTGGGGAGGCCAGATTCACTTCTGACCCTGGAGGGGGATGCCCTCCCACCACCAGCCACCATTGGAAGGAGACTGGGGACAAGGGCACACACCCACCCGTACACCGACTCTGGAGTGTTGCACATGACACACAGGCATGCCTGCGTGCTTGAGGCACCACCTGCTCCCAGGGACAGCGCTGCCAGGTGCAGGTGTGTGTGCAGCAATAGAAGCCCAGGCTGCTCGAGGACCCTCTCTCACCCATTGGATCACAGTGTGGCTGGACACTTCCCTTGCCTGCTTATCCTTGGGATGGGGGGGGGGGGGAGAGAGGAAAGAAGCATGGTCTCCTGTGGACATCTGGGCCCCTGTGAGGCATGGCCCACTGTCCAGGCCACACATAGCCTTTCTCCCAGGACATCACCATCCTCTGCCCCAAAAATTGTTGTTCTCTCCTCACAGATGAGATCAAGGTCTCAGGGACAGTTTCTCCAGGGATGACTGACTTCCTCTCTTCATTCTCTCTAGCCAAACCAGCCATGACTGTGGGGTGATCACGAGGATCCGAGCCAGCTGCCCAACCCTGGGGGAGCTGCAGGTGTTGGAGGGTCCAGGAGGACCTCATAAGCAAGTACGTGTCCGTCCTCTGGGATATGCAGCAGACACTGGCCCAGAAGGTCCAGGATGATGCACAGGGGTGGGCCCAGATGCGCACCAAGCTGCTGGTGCAGAGTTGTAACATGTGTACGACTCTCCTCCTGCCTGTCCTCCTGTTCTCCCAGCCTCAGTGTCACTGAGATCCCCAACACAAGGTGGAACAAGCACCTGAACTATGAGCCAGTCTCAGTCCCAGCTCTGAGCCTCTCCTCCCTGCTCCAAGGTTCTCACCCCGCCCCCATATCCAGGGTCTCAGTCCCTTCTCTTCCCCAGTTACTTTTATCCCAAATTAAAAACCAAAGAGTTATCTTTTTGAAAACCAAACATGTGTGTTTATTGGGTCTGCAGGGAAGGGGAGGTGTAGGGGGAAGGGAGGTTGTTGTGGGAAAGGGGAGGCCCTGAGGAGAGTTGTTGGGGTCCTTGACAGAAACTCTCCCTCAGGCCTTCTGGATGCTCACCCCCACCTAATGGTCCTGGCAGATGGAAGCTCTTCATGGCTGCTCGAAGACCCATCCCTCCCTGCTGGCCTCTGCCCACCACCCCAGAAGGAAGGCCTCCCACTTCCACTCCATGATGTTATGAAGAACACAATACATGGAGATCACCTGGGGGATGTTGTGCTCCCCCACATCCAGGTGCCAGCCTTCAGCTTCTGGTAGAGGCTGGAGTTGCGGAAGACATGGGCATCATGCGCCTTCCCCGACCAGCTGACAAAAATGTCTGTGAACTGAGGTCATCGACTATGGCCTGCAGGACCATTGAAAAGTATACCTTTCGGTTTATGTACTACATGGGCCAGTGGTCAGGGGCCCGGATGAGGACATAGGTTCCATGTAACCCCCACCTCCACCCCCCGCAGTTGGGGAAGCCCAGGGTAGCAAATCCGGCCATGATGAGGTTCAGGTCTCTCAGGCAGATGACCCTGAACAGCAGGATGGTGTTTATGGCTCTCACCACCTGCAGAAAGAGATAAAGAAACACATAAAACAGAGAATCAAAGGGGGTGCCTGAGCCCTTCAGAGTTCCCCGAACCCCTGTCCCTCCTCCCCACAAACACCCCAGCAGCAAGTCCTTATAGCCCCCTCTCTGCAGGGCTGTGTGAGGGTGGGACCATCAGGGCCCCCCCCTCCATGGATGGAGCTCCTCCCCTCCCCCAAACCCAGGCTATGCTCTGTACCTCCAATCCCTTTTTCCCTAGGGTCTTCCTTTCTAGTACTCCCTCCCACTCAGGACTGCAGCCCAACAATGCCTTACCTCCATGAGGAGGGCCCCGATGGTCGACTTTTCCACACCAAACTTGTTGGCCATGGACCAGTAACTATCCGGTGTGGTGAGCTTCTAGATGGCTATGGCAACCCGCATCTCTGGGGAGATGGTGGGTCGCATCTGGCTGTCCCATCGTCAGAGAGCAGGGGTGAGCCAGGCACATAGCTCCATGAATGTCTCCATCTTCATTCAGAAGTTGTGGAGCCACTGCTGGTCGTCCCACCACTCCATCACCAGCCGATCCCACCAGTCGGAACTGGTGTTCAGTCACCAGAAGCATCACTCCACCATGGGGTGCTATTGCAAGGGCCTTGCTCCCATACACAGGCAGAGGTTCTCAAATATGAGCTCAGAGTAGAGCTCATGACCATGAAGGAAGCCTGCAGAAACTGCAGCATGGCAGTGTGGGGCCATTGCATGTGAGGCAGCTCCGGCTCCAGGGCAAGGAGTGCAGTGATGTCCTGAAGCAGGGCAACCAAAGCACACCGTGGAAATGATTTGCTATCCCTCAGAGAGTTAGGCTAGTAAGCAGAAGAAGCTGAGAAACGACTGTCCAGGGGGATCCCTTTAAGCATATGTCTCAGCTAGCCTTAGGCAACAGCACCCAGAAGCAACTGCTGACCTAATGTGCTGCCTGAACTGGTTCCAGGTGGCCTTAAATGTGATTGGATGCTATCTTTCAAAAAAGCACAGCACTATTTCATTGCACTTTTTGTGTGTAGATGCGCAATTTCAAAATAAGTTTTCTGGAAGATTTCTTCTAAAAAAGCTTATTCAGAAAGAAGCTTGCAGTGAAGATGTAGCCTGTATCAGATACACAGGAGTGCTGTCCCTTTGGAAATATATAAATGCTACAGGCTGGCAAGGAATATAAAGTCCAGTGCATAAATGTCAGTAAAATAAATAAAACAAATGCAACAAAGAAAGGCTATATTATAAAACAAACAAACCTTCATGATGGCGAGGGGGAACAGTAACACTGGATCTGAAAAAGGAAGGGGTTAAGATTCACTAATAATAAACCAACATTTGTAATTAAGACAATCACCCACTCTCTAACATTAAACCACTCCCTAACTGTCCAATCCTTTCTGGAGCTTTTCTTTTGTGAAAAAGTAAGGCATGACTAACATTGCATGACCTGAGATGCAGTGTTTGCAGCATTGTGGTATTGGAGATCTTAAACAAAAGTCATCCTACCTTTTCTCCACTCTGGATGAGGCAGGATCTTTTCCTATATCCAGCTGAGTTTGTTGGTTTTGTAACTGGGAATCCTTGTGGGGTCTTGACTTGCACTTGATAGCCTGTGTGCCAAATGTAATCTACAGCTCCAGCAAGATGATACTCCCATTCCCCCATACCATCCTGGACATTGGTTTAGAAAATTATAGAATCAGAGGCTGCAATTAGAGATGGGAAAAATTCAAAGTAATCTTGTCACACTGTCTGCCAGTGTAGGTTTTTTCCTACTGGGATATTTCCTGCTAGTGTTCAGTCTTGTTTTAAATGTCCCAATCAATGTCTGTCTTCCACTTCCTTGACTAACCAGAACATGGCTGCAAAGTGTCCTATATGCAGATTAAATTTTCCTTTACTTAATTCCATCCAATTATTGCTCCAGAGGATACAAGTACTGACTGAATTCCCTGAGATATTTCAGTAGTACCTAGGAATTCCATAGATGTAAGTATTCACTTTGATATACTGAATTGCAAACTCTAACTAGACCACAACATGTGAATGAGTGAGAGTTGTCAAATTTAGTAAGATTTCAATGTAAACTTGAGAGCTCTGACCCTCAATTGAGTCCAAGGAGCATCTCAGAAAGGGGGGAACAATGGTGCCTTTAATTCACATTTGTGCTTTCTTGATCCTTTGTATTGTTGTGCACTGATCCAGACCTCCAGCAAAATTTGGAGCAGCATGAGGGTTGCTCTAACTTTCCCAACTGTCTATTGCTACAAGGGACACCAAGGTGCAAGGAGTAATAACATTACCTCTGCAGAGGGTGGAATAATACAGGAGTCATTATTTCAGCTCTCCACCACTGAAGGTTTCCCGTATTTTGGGGTGAAAATCTTTGGCCTACGTAGGTTGGCTTTAGGAATGCTTGAGGCTGCTAGAGCAACACAAAAGACTTAACTCAGCTGCCATAGATAGTGACTGAAATATTGAAGTATCTCAGCTTTCTGCACTGGGACAGAAAAGCACTTTAGAGCCACTGTCTTTATAACTCTAAAAACAAAAGGTTTTAGAGCTAGTTGTAAATGACTATCATCATATCATAAGGAGACTCAGAAGTCTCAAGTATGACACCATAGGTAAATGTAAAGGTGTGGCAATCAATAGCACATTGTGTTAGGGCACAGCCATTCCAAGGTTTATAAGCCAGTACAGTACAAGGATCTGACAGAAAGCCAATGTGATTTTTTTAGTACCCATTTGATGTTTATATTGGTTATGTTTGCAGAGTGCTATAGGCTCTGAATACTGTACAGACTGAGGTTTATGTACTGAAGCAAACATCTGGGAGAACTGTAAGCAATAAATTGCAATAATCTATAGCTCGATGCTAAAAATGGAGCTGTGCATCTGGCTGACACAGCAGTTATCTCAAATTTGGAAAGATGTACTGTAGTTTGATATGGTTCTCATTAGAAAATCCAAGGTTAGAATTATACCAAGATGATGTGCAACTGTGCTCTGCACCAAGCTCACATTTTCATGCTCAATGATATGGTGTATGGTACACTCATTTGGCAAATATTTAATTGTGACAATAAACCTCAACCAAAATGAAAGAGTTTGTCAAGCAAGATGCACTTTTTTCCTCTTCATAGAACGTATCTAACAAATGGCCACTTCGATATAATACTCTGATTAAAGTGAACACCTTCAACTGACATTGCTTTCCATCAGGTTTCTGAAAATTGGATTGCAGAGGCTACGTCTACACTTCAGCGCTATTTTGGTATGCTGGAGGTATCCCAAAATAGCTATTCCGCATCTTTTGAGAGCACCCATTATCTCAAAATATAACAGGCACACTATTCCAACATCCTTGTAAACCTCATTCCACAAGGAGTAAAGGACATTTTGGAATAGCACTTTATTTCAAACTAGCCAATTAGCCCGTTATAAGATGGGATTTTCAGGTCTCTCCTCCATGTCGGTCTTCTCTCCTGAGCCTTCGGTCTCTCGCTCTGTGTCTCTTTCTCTCTCTCCTCCTCCTCCTGCCTCCCCCTCTCTCTCTCAGCTCTCCTCCGCCTTCTGCCTTTCTCTCCATCTCTTTCTTTCTCTTCTCCCCCTCCTGCCTTTCACTCTCTCTCCGCTCTCCTCTGTCTCCGTCAGGGATGCACACTCATCCAAGCCCTGCCCCCTGACTGTGTATATCACCGCCCTGCCCCCGTTTGCCTCCTGCTGTGGCGCTCAGCTGACCTCTGTGCCACTCAGCCAGGCCGCCGTGTGGGAGCAAGCAGAGCAAGTGGCTGTTTGGGCTCTCCCGCAGTGGCCTGACTCAGCCACGCAGAAGTCAGCCAAGTGCCATGGCAGGAGGCGAAGGGGGGCACGAAGGGGAGCGGGGCGGTTACGTGCACAGCCAGGCCCCGCCCCTTGGCCATGTATGTCACCACTCCGCCCCCTTCCCCTTCCACCGTGGCGCTCAGCTGACTTCTGTGCTGCTCAGCCAGGCTGCCGCAGGGGTGCAACCAGCGCAAGCAGCCATTTGGGCCCCGTGCTCCCCATGCAGCACAGGGATGCTACCTGGGGAACACAGCACCCAAAAGGCCACTTGATCCCCTGCGGGGGCCCAGCTGAGCGGCGCAGAAGTCAGACGAGAGCCATGGCAGGATGCGAAGAACGTGACTCAGGCAATAGAGCTGCCCAGAGGGAACAGCCAGGGAGGCAACAGTGCCACCCAGAGGGAACAGCCAGCATTTCAGCGTTACAGAGTCACAGACATTGGGCTACTATATATATGATAAGGGCTGAGTAGACAGCACCAAATTTGGAAATAAACTATTTTGAAATTGACTCAAAATAAGCTACTCAATTTGTGAAGCTTATTTTGAGCTAAGGTTGCAGAGTAGATGCTCCCCATGTTACCTAATATCCAGTCACTCACCTTTGAAAATTTCAGCAAAAATGTGTGCATACACACCTATGTACATACAGCAGAGTTCAGTGGTATAAACATGATCTCTTTTCATGTCTTACATTGTGATTAGGCACTCACTTAAGCGTTTTAGAATGATTCATGTATGTGCCTATGTACGTACATGTGAAATTTCCCAGTAAACCAAATCCAACCCTTAGAATGTTATGCTTTTTAATTTAGAGATTAACGAAATCTCACTATTTTGCATTCTTTTTTTGGGGGGGAGGAGAGAGCAGGGAATGGGATTCAATACAGCCAACTGAAATAGAGTTCACTAGTCAGACTATTGGGATCAATATCCAAGAATAGTCCATTCAAATGGCAATGACTACACGGAAACAATGCGCTTGAACCTGCCCCAATGCTTAGCTTCCTAAATGATTGCTCTATTTCAGTTCAATTTTTTTTAAACTGTGGCTCTAGAGCTCTGTGATTTAAATGAAATCACTGTTCTCATCATTACTGAATAATTAATCATTTAGCAGAAAACATTCCCCTTTGCTTTACAATTTATTCCACTCTATATTAATATCAAAATAAATAAGCAACTGAGAAATACAGTGTCTGTCTTTAAAAAGGGTTTGCTTATCAAAGGAAAGATAGTGCTTGGCATGAATAGAATTAAGTGGAAATAAACTTCTCCTTATGGTACTGTACACACACATTGACGTGTGTCTCAAAGTTACTGCTTTGACTACAAATAAATGCAGTTACCAATAACAGTAGGTTGATTACTTAATGAATAATTGTAATCATAATTACTTAGTACATTATTATTCACAAAATTAATTATGCCATAATTTCTTCATAAAAATAGATACATGCATTTTCAAAGCTCTAGAGGCTAGGAGACAGAGATTAATATCAGGTCTGGAACTCTAGCAAAGATAAATTGTGTTCTGAACATATACCAGTAAATGAAGGATAAATGAGAGCCAGGTACTATAGGAAATAACTCAGTCCAGCATTTGACTTTTCTACTTGTAAGTAATGAATCATTTCCTCAAGGGAAATTTCCAATATCTAACCTTATGTGTGTTTGGTATTGTTTCAATCCATCCTTAAATTGCTCTAAGGTTTCCAAATTCTAGTCCAAATCGACCTTTTACATCTTCTGCTGCTTCCCTTTAATTATAAATGTATTTTTGTAATGGACCTAAAGCCAAGTAAATTCTATATTTTGTTAATGAATCCGATTTTATAAATATGAAGAAGATTGATAAGATTCAGCTATAGTTTAAAGTTCTGATAATTAACGTTTTGTCTATCTATGAAAGTAGAATAATACTGATTGTCTTATTATTTTGGTTTTACAAATGAGGAATATTTTAATTATTTTTAACACAGATATTTCCTATTTTTCAGTTGGTCTAGTTACCCTGTTCATTGTTTTAGAAGCATATTAGCAACCATTTTTATATAATGTAAATGAATATGATAGCTTTTTAATAAGTATAATTTCAATAAGAATAATGTGTAAAAGTCTTAAAGTATCATGTGTCTATAAATAGTCACTGCAAGGGGTTGAACATAAAAGGGAAGGACAATGAGGCTAATATAACAATCAGTACTACTTTAAAAATGAATTCAACTGTTCAGGCATAGAAATAGTCTCAGTTACTAGGACCAAGTTCGGAATAGTGTGGTTGCACCAAAGCAAACCCACAGTTAGCAAGGGAAACAAGGGGCATAAGTTCTCTGTCCTAAATTGAGCTCTGTCCCCAAACCCACAGATAAGGCTTTTTATATATACAATTTTAACATGAAAATGTGTTTTTATATGTAATGAAATGCCAGCGCCACTGAAGATGTTAGGACTTTCACAATTAAATTCAGTGGTGAAAGAATTTTACCTGATGTGTGTATAGATATTTGTGTGTATAAATAAATATAAATGTACATACAGGGGGGGGAAAGCAAGAAGATTTTTATATTAATATATTAACAAGTATTGAGATCTGAAAATTAATATTAACTGGGAGAATGAGCTGAGAGAATTAGGGTTCAATCTTCTTTTTTAAAAGTTCCATTATAATGGTGTTCTCACATTACTAATTCAATTACAAATGCCAAATGGAGTTTTTAGTGGTGTTTCTGCATATATTATGCTTGTTTGATATTCACAAAATCTTTCTCTACGTAGATAAGAGGGAACTTCACATTTAAAAGTCCTGAGAGAATATAGCCACTTGAGTGTGAAGGGAAAGACAAAAACAAAAAAATTTGAAAAGAGATTTGTAAATGACTGCACCGTTAAGGCATTGGTATCTTAAATACAAACAATTGTATATGTTCTCCATGGCTACTGCCTTTTACTAAAATTAAGGTTTTTTTATTGAGGAATTGATATTTAATAATCACTTATATTTCAAAGTTGAATTTTCAAAGTGACCTTAACCCAGATTCTACAGATCCTCTAATGTGCTAAATGTACTATGGCCCACACAAGGCATGGTTGTGTACTGTAAATTCTTTCTTTTTGGCTGGGGCCTTTGAACACTATCACAATATAAAGAGCTGATTAATAATAATGTTACTTAATGGGAACAAGATGTTCCTGCCATAATAGAAACAAATTATTAGTAGTAACAATAACGTCATTCTTCATGCTGCAGTTGTGGTGTATTAGACAGACCATGCATGAAACAGTAAAAATTCTAAAGTCATCCCTGCTGAGAATTTTATCTACTTGTGGCCTTTAACATAACTAATAAGCCAAGAAGTATGTTCACTGCCCCTTTCCAATGAAGCACACAAACTCCTCATTTAACATTGTCTCGGTTAATGTTGTTTAGTTGATACATTGTTTATTTAGTAGAGCATTTGATCATTCAAAGTTGCACAATGTCCCCTTATAATGTCATGTGTCTGTCTGCTTTGTCCATTATTTGCAGGATTTTCTGGAAAAGCAGCATGTCCTTGTTGGGATTGGAACCAGGGTGAGGCCAGCATAGGGGAAGGAGTGCTGATGTCAGCATGTCCTCCTCCCCTCAACCGAGCCTCCTGCTCTAGGGCCGTCCTAACCCATATGTAGTGTATCAGAACCCAAAATGAGGGGTACCACTGGCTCTTAATGTCCAACCACCTGCCTCTTCCCATCCCTGTTCTGTGGCTCTGCTTCCTCTGGAGAGGCTCTAGTAAAGTTTAAAAGTGACAAAGCCTGCCAGACCCAGTAGCAGAACACTAAACCTGTGAAAAAGACATTCCAGTGGTAATGAAGCCATTTCACAGGCATTTGCCATCCCAGGTACATGCTGTCAGTTTCTGAATTTACTGTGTTAATCTACAGGATCTTAGTTTAGGATTTGCTTTAAAATATTTCATTAGTGTGTTGCTGAAGATTATAAAATCACATCTCTAAAAAATCAACATTTCTCTCCCTGAGCTGCCATTAGGCATTTGGGCACCTTTTTAACAGTACTGTTCAGGGCCCCATAAGTCCTAATGATGGTCCTGCCGCACTCCATACCCCATCTCCACAAAGCAGGATATCACACATACAAATATCTGAGTCAGTATATACTGTACTAATATATGCTGATATATTGCACTTAAAAGGGCAGTGTTTTTGAAGTGGGGTTAGTATACCTAAAGGGACCATAAGCATCTCTGCCTCTTTCCATCCCTCTGTCTCCGACTCTCTGTCTCCCTTTCTCAACACACATACAAAGTATGTGCATCTCTCACACAAACCCATTGGTACTGTATGTGCCATCTGGAAGAGAGAGTGGTGTGCTCTAACAAGATAATGTGAGTTCACATTGTCTTCACTTTCTTCAGAAAAGTGTTTGCAACCATTGTGTTTCCTACTTACTCCTCAGTCCATGGTGCCTTGTAGAGTGTGAGGCTACATTAAGAATAATATATTAATCTTTGAGGGGCCATCAATTAGTATCAAGATATTCGCTGGGAAATATTGCACCCTCTGACTCCACCACCTCAACCAATCTTCACAATCACCAGTGTTGTGTACAATATTAAATTGTTGTTTAAAATTCTTTACATCTTATACTGTAAATATATATACTGTCTTTTGTCTGCTGAAAAAAAATTCATTGGAGTCTAATTTTCCCATTTTCATTCATTCTTATGGGGAAATTTGATTCATATAACATGATTTTGCTTAAAGTAGCATTTTTCAGGAACTTACACATTGAGTGAGGAGTTGCCATATCAAAAAATACAAGTTCACTTTTGACGATATTTCCAGTACAATTCTTACAGCACACTCCAGACATTGGGACAATTGGACAATTACAATAAGAATAAATAAATAGTGTATGTATTGGCAGTAGACAAGGGGGCATAATGGGCTAGTAAGAGCAAAACAAAGACTGGTATATTTCTGAGAAAAGATGTGGTCTAGTGGTTATGACATTGGATTGGGAGTTTGGAGACTTGAATTCTGCTTCTTGCTCTGTTGCTGAATTGCTCTGCGATGCTGGAGTAGTCATTTCACCTTTCTGGACCTTGATTTATTTTCACACAGTCCTCTCCCAAATCTTTCTCTGTCTTGTGTATTTAGAATGTAAAATATTTCAGGCAGGAATTGTCTCTATGTGTTTTTTAAAGTGCTTAGCACAATGAGGCCTGGGTGTCAGCTGAGGCCACTAGGTGTTACAGTAATATGAGAAATAAGTAATAATAGTATTGTGGGACATGGCTAACAGCTGGTGGTTCAAGGCACCATAGAAGAAGGTCATTGTGATGCATTTTAAACATAGAGTGTGACATGGGGAAAGGTATAACAGAACTGTAGGTAGCTTTCGCTTCATCATTGATTCACAAGCAACTTTCATTTGGGAATAGATGAATTCATTTCTACAGCTGGAAACCTGATGGGAAGCTTTCCTAAGGGTTCTTTTATAAGCAAATGAAGCCAGATGGTAACATCTGTTTAGAAATGATTCTGGTATATTAGTACAGAAGTAACATACAACATTATTTAAAGTTTTAATTCAGCGGATGTCTTAACTATTCTGTTGGAGGCAAAGGAGAAGTAAGGGGACAGTTAAAATGGTGGTTGTTCTTTCTCACCTGTTAATGTTATTTGGTTCCTTAAACTGTTGGAGTGTTGTCTGTTAACCCCCTATCCCTTCCCTGAGTGAGTGCAGAAGAATGTCTGAGGTAAACAGCAGGAGTAAACAACAATACACACGGCCCCCAGCAGGTTGTGCACACGGCCCCAAGAGGTCTAGACTCAGAGGCTGCATGTGGCTGATCCTTGAAGGAGAGAGGGACAGAGAGGGACAGAGACACAGTGGTGGTGGACCATCAAGTGGAGCCTCCCAGAACACCCTCTGCTCGGATCGCCTGGCCAGCGGACCAGCTTAGGAGTCAACTTGGGAAGATCAAAGAATATGAACTGCCTTCTGCTCGCCTTATCATCCAGCATGGGACTGTAAGTGTGATTGAGTGTATGAATGAGATTCCCCTCCCTTCCCAGTTTTAGTTGAATAAAAAATCCTTTACACTCCCATGTGGTGATCCCCTCTCCTTAGTGTTTAAAGCAGTGGCAATCCACATCCCCTTGCAACAATTCATGCATCAGCCCAGGGGAGGGTGAAGAGAGAAGAGAGGCAGAATTGTCTAGAAAGCTGGATATTTGTCAATTTGCTTGCTGTAGACCTAATGGCTACGTCTACACTGGCATGAATTTCCGAAAATGCTTTGAATGCCGTTAAAAGCATTTTCGGAAAAGCACGTCTAGATTGGCAGGATGCTTTTCCGCAAAAGCACTTTTTGTGGAATAGCGTCCGTGGCCAATCTAGACACGGTTTTCCGCAAAAAAGCCCCGATCGCCATTTTCGCGATTGGGGCTTTTTTGCGGAAAACACTACCGTGCTATCTACACTGGCCCTTTCGGGCAAAAGTCTTACGGAAAAAGACTTTTGTCCAAACGGGAGCAGCATAGTTTTTCCGGAAAAGCACTGATGATTTTACATTAGATCATCAGTGCTTTTCCGGAAATTCAAGCGGCCAGTGTAGACAGCTGGCAAGTTTTCCCGGAAAACCTTGCCAGTGTAGACACAGCCAATATGAACATGAAGTAACATTAACAATACATTTGTTATATTTTATAATCGGTACTAGTGTCACAAGAGCCATCAAATCCAGGAGTATAGAATGGCAGTAAGTAGCATTAACTCCAAGTGGGAGCTCTGCTGGGTGTTGTGAAAGCTGATGAATGCATGATGCCATGGAGAGTTGTTGGTCTTTTGTCTTCCCCTTCCTTTCCCCAGCTGTATTCCCAAAACCCTGTGGATGTCCTTCTATGCCAGTGGTCCGCAACGCGGTGCCCGTGGGTGCCATGGCGCCCACCAGGCCATTTATGTGCGCCTGCGGAGCAATCTGGGCTTGCCCCGCTCCCGGGTGTGCGGCAGGCGGCAGCTCCGGGCGCATGGGCGGCCCCTGCCCCGGGGTCACGGTGCATGCCGGTGCCAGCCCCATGCGTGCGGCGCATGCTTGGCCCCACCCCCAGTCACATGGCCTGTGAGCGGCCCCGTCCCCATACACGTAGCGTGTGAGTGGCCCCACCCCCAGGCGCCTGGCAGCCCCAAAACATTGGGGACCACTGTTCTATGCTGATTCCCCAGCAGAGGGTCTCTGGATCTCTTTTTCACATCCCATGAGGAATTTCAGCCCGGGGAGGCTCCTCTCCACTCAATGGAAGGAACAACCAGGAATATTGATATTACATATGTAAGAATTCAACAGCTAAAAAAAGCCAAAGATCCCCCTGCAGGAAAAGAACAATAGTCAAGAAGTACTTCTTTGCTTACTATAACTTTATCTATATTATCAGGCTAAATTCTCATTACACATTCCTAATTTCATTTCTACCAGAAAAAAGGACACACTTTAGTCGTTCTCTGGAGTACTTAACACAAAATCAGTTTGATAATATTTAAGGCAATGGATTGCTGCTAGGTATGCCTCATTAGAAACACTATACTAATTTATCATTAAAATTAATTTACTTTCTCTTTGACTTAAAATTCAGAGTAAATAGACTTTTAGACTTTCAGTTGGGGAATGACTAAAGTTAAATTGCTTCAGAGGGGTAGCCGAATTAGTCTGTAACAGGAAAAACTTAAAAAACAACGAATGGTCTGGTAGCACTTTAAAGACTAACAAAACATGTAGATGGTATCTTGAGCTTTTGTGGGCACAGCTCACTTCTTCAGATGACCCGAGTTAAATTGTTACTGAGCAAATTGGTATGACCCTACTGGTTGCCTTCCATTTAGTGATATTTGAGCTCCAGTGGTGCTATATCAGTGGTAGGCAAAAAGCAGCCACTGAGCCAAATGTCATTCACCAGGGCCATCATTTCCTACAGCTCCCATTGGCCAGCCATACTTGCTGACACACAGATAAACAAAGCATCTGGCAACCGACCAGAGCTAACTCTGGTAAATTGCATTTGGCCCACAGGCCACTTATCACCCACTCCTGTGCTACAGAATGACTGTGCAAGGTTTAGATTGTCAGTCTTTTTTCCTCCCAGAGCCAAAATTGCAAGCCCTCTCTTAAGAGAATGGAGCTGAAAACGAATTCAATAAAAAAATAAAATGGTGAGGTGTCTTCATAAACATAGAAATCAGAAGAATATATTCAGAGATAAAAGGTACAAAGTCCTATGTATGTCCTGGAAAAAAGACAGAAATCTAGATATTTAGCAACATGGTTTAGATGGAATTAGAATGTTCTTCTTCTGTCATAACTGAAATGTCCTTCCTTCTATCATTTGCTTTCTGTAGCTTAAAGTAGGAAAAGACCAGTTAGTTGGATAGTTATTGACTCCTTCCTTTGTTGGTGTCCAGATAGAATGTAGATAGAAAATGTATCTAATATTAATGATCCCATAAATCTCAGCCAAAAGAATAAGTGTCCTTAACATCCTTGCTTTAGTACACATTGAACCTACTGGTCCAGCAACTTCAGGACCTGACCGGTCCCAAATGAGGGAATTTGCCAGAAAATGGGAAGTTCCCTGACACAGCCCCACAACCTGCTGCTCCTCTCTGCTGCCCATTGCTTTGGCCCAGCTGAGCTTCCTGCTGGCCACCCCGAGCCCCAGCTCTGTTGCTGGCCTGGAGGCACACTGCCTAGTTGGCCCTGGCTACACTGATTCTGCTGGTCTGCCTTGGCCCCGGCTGGATTTCCCTCTCAGGCTGCTGCAGCTACAGTCCTGGCCCTCCTGCCAAGTGGCAGGCAGTCCCAATCATGCTGCCACTGCCACTGCTGTCCGGACTGCCCTTCCACTGCTTCTAAGGATACTGCAGCCCTGCTGCTGCCCAGGCTGTTGTGGCTCCAGCAGTCTACCAGGGTCACAACCTCTGCCATGTGTCAGGCAGCCGTAATCATGTTCCACCACCATCCAGGCTTCCCCAGCTCCACCGTGACCCAGACTGCTTTGGCCCCACTGCTACCAGACTCGTGGAACTGTGCCCTCCAGCTCTGAGATTTTCTCATCCATGATACCATCTACACATTTTGTTAGTCTTTAAGGTGCTGCTAGACATCTCAAGTGATTCACTGTCCAATGTAGTAGCACTTAGACCACTTACAGTGAAAGTTAAGAACAATGGAGCTCTACAGCCTAAGGGTGTGTCTAGACTAGATGGCTCCATCGATGGAACCATGTAAATTAGTTTATTCAGCATAGTCAAAGAATAAACATGGCCGCCGTGCTGTGCAGACGATCAGCTGATCCCGCACAGTGCAGCAGTCTAGACACAGCACGGTCGACAAAGGGAGCCTTTGTCATTTCACGAGGCATACTGGAGCAGTCAACAAAGGCTTCCCTTGTTGACCATGCCATGTCTAGACTGCCCTGCTGTGCCGGATCAGCTGATCATCGGCATAGCGCGGTGGCCATGTTTATTTTAACGAAGCGAGGATTATTTAAAACCTTGCTTCTTTAACTATGCTGAATAAACTAATTTACATGGGTCTGTCGATGGAGCCATGTAGTCTAGACATAGCCTAAGAGTTCAAGCTGCAGAGGCTCCTATACCATGCTCCTGAGGTCCCAGGTTTAAGTCTGCTGGTGGCAGTTACACAACTTCTATCAATTTTTTTCACTCAAAAAACTTTGAGTTAAGTTTGTTCAAGTCAGTTTTCAGTCAACATAGTCACCAGAGCTAATCAGTCATTTTTGACACATTATTTTTTGTTGAAAAACGCCAATTCATCAAAACCGAATCTTGAAATGTTTCAATGTTTTCAATAAAATTCTAGATTTTTATTTAAAATTTATTTTCATTGTGAAACTTGAACTAATTAGACCATAAACATTTTTTTTGAAATGTAAAAATGCTTGAAACTGAAATGAAATATTTTGATTGCATCCATTTTTTCCCCCAGTTCAGACACATTTTTGAGAGATTATTTTCCCTTGCATCATGATTTGGTATGGTAAAAGTTCAGAACCCTTGAAAGAAAAATAATGGGAGAGGAAAACCATTTACCACTTTATGTTAGTAAATACTAAAACTTCTGAACCCCATCTGTGAAACAGTAAACACTAACTTCAGCTCATATACTTTCTACATAAATATCATAACAAACAACACACATAAAACCTGTTTTTAGCTCCATAGCTCATTGACTTTCAATTACTGTTTATAATCTTACACAACTTTGGTTGGGGGCAGGGTTCTCCAGACACAACACCACAGCTCTCTCAGTCTGCTGTTTTCCTTCTTCTGCATTGGCTCCTCTTCTTCCCTTCCCATTGCAAGAAAGGAGGATCTATCTGAAAAGAGGACTGGTTTCTCAGTCAGCACAGCCTCCAATGGTCTAATCTCTCAGGCTATGTCTACAGTCCAGGCTTCTTGCACAAGAAGCTTTTTGCAGAAGAGATCTTCTGCAAAAACTTCTTGCACAAGAGTGTGTCCAGACTGTAAAAGCACATTGAAAAAGCGATGCGCTTTTGCGTAAGAGAGTGTCCAGACTGCATGGACACTCTCTCGAAAGGAAACTCTGATTGCTATTTATAGAATGGCCACCAGGGCACTTATACTTTTTTTCAATTACTTCTTTTTGTGCAAAAAAAAAAAAAACCCTTGCCCATCCACACACACCTTTTTGCACAAGAACTCTTGTTCTTGACCTACACCTACAAGATCTTCAACAAGCATTCTGTAAACTACGATACCCACACGAGGAAGTGAGGAGACAGATTAACAGAGCCAGACGTGTACTCAGAAGCCTCCTGCTACAAGACAAGCCCAAGAAAGAAACTAACAGAACACCACTGGCCATCACCTACAGTCCTCAGCTAAAACCTCTCCAACACATCATTAGTGATCTACAACCCATCCTGGACAAGGATCCCTCGCTTTCACAGACCTTGGGAGGCAGGCCAGTCCTCACCCACAGACAACCCGCCAACCTGAAGCATATTCTCACCAGCAACTATACACCCACCATAATAACTCTAATTCAGGAACCAATCCATGCAACAAACCTCGGTGGCAACTCTACCCACATATATACATCAGCAGGACCTAACCAGATCAGCCATACTGTCACTGGTTCATTCTCCTGCACATCTACTAACGTAATATATACCATCATGTGCCAACAATGCCCCTCTGCTATATACATCAGCAAAACTGGACAGTCTTGACGTAAAAGAATAAATGGACACAAATCAGATATTAAGAATGGCAATATACAAAAACCTGTAGGGGAACACTTCAATCTCCCTGGACACACAATTGCAAATCTAAAGGTAGCCATCCTGCAGCAAAAAAACTTCAAGACCAGACTTCAAAGTGAAACTGCTGAGCTATAGTTCATCTTCAAGTTTGACACAATCAACTCAGGATTAAACAAAGTTTGTGAATGGCTAGCTAACTACAAAAGCAGCTTCTCTCCACCTGGTTACCTTCTTTAAGGCCAATCTGCTTACAGGTTGTGATAGATAGGTCTGGGTTCTTCTGGATCCCGCCACCCACTCAACTTTATTTTTTCCGATGGATTTATTTGGCAGTGCCTCCACCGCCCTCACTCCTTCCTAGCAGGGTCACCAGGGCATCTTGGGAGGAAAATTCTAACCCAGGGGAATCCCCACATATTTGCCAGATAGTTGGAGACTCCCAGAAAATAACACAAACACATACACTATAATAAACACAATTATATTAAACAGGAGACAAATATAACATAACAGGGTAAAACACTATTTTTAGGGTCACCAGTGCCCAGCAACTGTAAGATTAGTGTCCTGTTGGTACGTGTACTTTGTTGGGTACTTGATGACTTATGACCACAAATTTCTTCTCTGCAGGGGTTTAGCAGTGAGGCTGACTGTGGTAAATCCCTCCATAGGTTTAATATGCAGCAGGTTATAAAATCATCAAACAAATTCCCTGACTTACTAACTAAAAGATGGTGCACTCACACACTCCATGAATGAGGCTCAGGTTCAGAGATGACTCAGTCACTGCAGAGATACTGGTCTCTCTGGCAGGGATCATCCTCAGGCAGGAATCAGGCTGCTTCGGTCCCCGGATATCCCCTCACCTCAAAGGGGTGCAAGGCTCAAGGTGCAGGCCATACAACTGCACTAAACTTCAAACTGTAATCTCCTACCCCAGCATTCAGACCCACACAGAGCAGATAGCAGCCCCCAACCAGCAGACAGAGCAGAGCTGACCATGCGGTGACTGGTAACTCAGAGCCAACTCAGCCTGGCTAGGGAAGCCTCCCAGCAAACTCCACAAACTGGGAATCAACAGTGGAGAAATAAAACCCAGCTGAGGGATCCTGCCTTCAGGTCCCTAGAGGCCAGTTCTCAAGGGGAACCCTGAATGCAGGCATGGGGCTTACTAGCTCCCACACAGACAGTCCTCTCCTTGCCATGGCTGGCTCCAGACTCCTCCAACAATGGCTCCTCCTTCCCCCCCGAACTCTCTGGGAGGGGCCTCTCAATCCCTATGGGTTGCCAGGCAGACTCTGTCCCTGGTAGGGAGGGGGAGCCAAGGCAACCACAGTGTGCCTCTCCCTGAGCTGCCAGCGGACAGAGCCCTAGGACTCTAGGGGGTTACACTCCCTTGGTATTGACACCTCCAGATCAGCTACTAGACATGGGCCTCATCCTCCCTGACTGGATCCACCTCGTCATCTCTAGCCTGATTCTGGCCTGCATATTTATACCTGCCTCTGGAAATTTCCACTACATGCATCTGACGAAGTGGGTATTTGCCCACGAAAGCTCCAACACTTCGGTTTGTCTATAACGTGCCACAGGACTCCTTGCCGCTTGAGCATAAAGGAGTTATTCCTTGTAAAAGGAGGACTACCTACACAAGAAAAACCCCCTCTGTTCTTTCATTTTACTTGTGCAAAAACGTGTTTGAGGTGTGGACGCGCCATGAGTTTTTGCGCAAAAACTCTGTAGTGCAGACCTATCCTCAGAGTCTATTGTTCCTTCACAAGGTTCACCTTCTACCCCACTTCCTGGGAATTATTGCTTTGCTGTCATTCAGGGTGATGTTGGGAGCAGTGCATCTTATGTCTCCTGCTTGTCTGGACTACCTCTGTTACCAGCAGCCTCTAGCTGAAAAGGTGGATCAACCTTCTTCTTGTTCACCACTCCTTCCTGTGGTAAGTTCCCCCTTTTAAACTCCTCCTCCTCCCAATTGAACAAGCTTTGCAGGGGTATCATGTTGGCATGGAACAGAGCCAGAAGATCTTACTAGTCCCAGTGTGAGGGGCTGTCCCTTTGTTACCAGATTTGCCCCAAAAGTCTGGATATGCTCATTTATTACGGTTACTCTTATGGGGTTGGGGGAAGGTTAATAATTCTATCAGTGTGCTGCTTGTGCTTACTTGTGCTCTGATATGGAGCTAAAGTCTCCCTGCTTCCAATTCCCCCTACCAATGGACGGGGTTCCTCAGGACGGGGTTCTTCCCACCTCAGAAACAGACAGACACTCACACCCACTAACAAAGCATATCTGAGAGGCCTAGGTAATCAGCACTCATAAGCTAACCCCTTATATGTCATCAGGCTGGGTTTAACAGCAATGCCACACTGCACTCTCATGTGCCTTTGGACTCAGTGGGATGGATTTAACAGCACTTTAAGCTGCCATCCTCATATGCCCCCAGAGTCAGCAGCTCTCTGTTCCCTCTCTCACACCTCAATCATTCTGCTGGTAAACCACATGATGAGCAAACCCTACAGGATTTGGGGCACTACAGGGATATTTAGCTTGGATACAAGAAGTGTTGTTGCAGAGTGAATGGGGAAGCCAAAACAACACCCTTGAGGAAGAATAAGTGAGAGAGAAAGGAAAAGAGAGAAGCAACCACCTTAACAATGAGTTATTTCTTTCTGGGTAGTGAATACATTAAAATCTGTGTTATCTGGCATGCCTGGGGATTAGGGCATGCTGTTAATCAAAAAATTCTGTGTATCTAGGGAGGAGGGGAGGGAGGCAGGAACCGTGTGGGGCCTATTGGAAGGGAGGGGGCAAGGAAGCCATGTGGGACCTACGTGGGGAGGGTGGAGCACGGGAGTCATGTGGGCACCAGGATGTGGCCCGGAGGTGGGGAGTCGAGATGCTTGTTCCTTGCTTCCAGCTACCATTCCCCACTCCCCCGGGTATGTTCTGCATGCTCATCTGAGGAGCGTCTCAGCACTTAAAAGGCCACTTTCCTTTTTTCTCCGGCTTTTTTTTGGCCAGTTTCTATAGTTTTCTGAATGTTTAAGCTCCAGCTAGAGCAGGTTTTACTATATATATATGTATGAGGCACCAAACACACAGAACCGTAACACTATTAAATCTAACAGTTACAATATTAAATCTAAATTGAAACTGATTACAAATGTTAGGGCTAGCAAACCATATAACTGATTACATAAGGCAGGGTCAGGAGGCTATGCTTAGAGAGAGGTAGGTATGGGGTGGGGGCAGAGAGAGAGAGAAAGACCTCATCACTCCATGGAGCTTGCACTGATCATGGTTCCCAGATGGTGATGGGAGCTGGGGGTCCAGATGGCAGTAGGCAAGCAGAGCAGAGCCCTCAGCACCATCAGGCTGGAGATGATGAAGTCTCAGTGGAATGGATGCAGTTTAAATCCAGGAAACAGAACAGTTTTTCTTGAGCAAGGGGAAGTGGTTTTGTAGAGACAGGACAATAGTTCAAGGAGAACACTGGATTTGTTTATGGACTGATCACACCTGGCTTTGGGGGATGTTCCTTGAAAGAGCTCACAATGCAACTAGGCAGTTTCAGTATTTTGGATATCAATAGGAACCATTGCTAGAATTGGTCTGATAATGACTAATTTGGGTGTGAGCAGGCCTGGGTTCATTAGCATCTGGAGCAAAGTTTTCTCATCAGGCAGTGCATCTCTGCTTTCGGTATCCCATAGTTCCATGCAGTTCCTGCTTTGGAAGAACTGTTCTCCATTCTGTATGCTAATAGAGATGTCTCTCCATTCTATCTTCCATACAGGTGAGGCTGGGGTGTTTCCTTAATTCTATCACCCTTGTCTAGAGGAGTTTAGGTTTGTCTTCCCCTGCCTTTTCATTGTTTTGTTTTTGATTCCAGCAGAGACCTGGGGGATGGGGATTGTTTTCCATGAGTATCACTCCCTGGCTCCCCAAGAGCACACGGCTGACAGGTGGCGAGGATCTTGTTCCCCAAGAACACAGGGCTGGTAGGTAACACCTTCACAACAGTGCACCCATCCAGCTCCTTGTTGTCAGACTCAAGTGTGCCTCCTGTACTCTCATCGCATGTCATCACCAATAGACATGAATGTAATAATATGAATAATGCATTATTTGCTCATGAATAAAGTATTAGAGTTACATCAAAATATGCAATGACTTTAAAGTCTGTTATCTGGGGCCATTCCTTGAAGCAATTGTGTTTCCCACCTGGGAGCTGAGTACTTCCCCCTTAAAGTGGTGTAAAGCCTCGTTTTCCAGTCCCACAGGGCATAACATAAGAGTTTAACTTTATGACTTTTTTATATCTGTACATGAAAAGCAGCTATTAATGGAAGACTGGAAGAGGCTCACTGGGCATGTGGCAGGTTTTATTTTGAGAGAGAAATTTCACATATGAAGGGAATAAGAGGAGTAACTTTTTCTTACAGGTTGATTTTTTTTAAGACAGCAGGTGATCTATGATAGAAAAGACAGTTATATGTGCATGCAATATTCACTTTCATGGTATACAATTTAACACATGGATAGCCCCTGCACTTGTGAGAGAGTGGACAGTAATCTGTACACATAGTATGACTAGAGATGAGACTGTGAATGTCACAAAGATCTGAAAGGAAACAGGGGAGGGAGACTAAGTTGTGATGGAGTGGGGAAAAATAGGAGTTAAAAAGCATCTTATGAGAAAAATAATAAGTCTGTCTTCGGAGTAGGGTTTGAAAACTGTGCAGTAAGTTATGCAAGTTTCACCCACTGAAAATCAAGGGTAAGATAAAACAGTGACTAGCTACACTTAGGCTGCGCCTAGGCAGGCAAGTTTTTCCACAAAAGCAGCCACTTTTGCGGAAAAACTTGCCAGTTGTCTACACTGGCAGCTTGAATTTGTGCAAGAACACTGATGATCTACTGTAAGAAATGTGACTGCTCCCACTCAGGAAAAAGCCCTCTTGCGCAAATGCTTTTGCAGAAGAGGCCAGTGTAGACAGCTAAAAACTGTTTTGCACAAAAAAGCCCCAATGGCGAAAATGACAATCGGGGCTTTCTTGCACAAAACCGTGTCTAGATTGGCACGGATGCTTTTCCGCAAAAAGTGCTTTTGTGCAAAAATGTCCGTGCTAATCTAGATGCTCTTTTCCGCAAATGCTTTTAACAGAAAAACTTTTCCATTAAAAGTATTTGCGGAAAATCATGCCAGTCTAGACGTAGCCTTAGAGTGCAATTAATTCTTATGTACTGAGTTGGGGTCCTGTGTAAAAGCAGTGTGTAATCCTATACTTAAAGACAGTTTTAATGCATACAAGGGGATTGAATTAAGGTAGCACAAACCTTAATTCTGTGATTTCCTCACTTGACTTCAGAACCTTAATGTTCTTTTAACAGTACTTTGTGTGTAAAACATAAATAAAATATCAAATATTGGTATGTATAGCAAGAAATGATAGCAGCTGGATTTGAGTTTCACCTCTAGATTTTTCTGATGTTGAAATGAGAACAACCTTCTTTTTTCCTCCTTTTTGACTGTTTTTAAAGGCACCTGAAAGCAGAATTAGTTGTGTTTACATAGGGCCTGATCCTACGAATCCTAATTTTATATATTTGTAAAATCCCTTTGACTACTAAGGGACTAATCAGGTGCAAAGGGTCATATGCACATTTGAGTTTTCAGGATAAGGGTCATACTGTGTACATATATAATTTATAGATAAAATAAGCAAACTGGGCTAAGTTGTAAGTGGACCATTTCTATGGCTACATTAAATAAAAAAATGTTTCTAGTGATGCAGCCATATAGGACCCTAGATATCAGAGAGACAAGGTGGTTGAGCTAATATCTTTTATATTTCTGTTGGGGAAATATGCAAACTTTTGAACTAGTATCCTGCAGAAGAGCTTTGTGTAGCTTTAAATAACTTGAAAGTGTGTTTCTTTTGCCAACAGAAGATGGTTCAATAAAAGATGTTGCTTTATAGAATCATAGGGTTAGAAGAAACCTCAGGCAGTCATTTAGTCCAACCTCTGCTTAAAGCAGGACAAATCCCAAATAAATCATCCTAGCCAGGGCTTTGTCAAGCCGAGACTTAAAAATCTCCAGTGATGGAGATTTCACCCCCTCCCCAGGTAACCCATTCTAGTACTTCACCACCCTCCTCCTGAAAATTTTTTCCTAATATCCAACCTAGACCTTTTCCACTGCAACTTGAGACCACAGCTCCTCGTTCGCTCATCTGTCACCACTGAGAACAGCCTCTCTTCATCCTCTTTGGAACCTCCCTTCAGATAGGTTCTATCTGAATTCAAATTCACCCTCACTCTTCTCTTCTGAGACTAAACAAACCCAGATCCCTCAGTCTCTCCTCATAAGTCATGTTCTTCAGCCCCCCAATCATTTTTGTTCCCCCTGGTGGACTTTCTCCAATGCATCTACATCCTTTCTGTAAAGGGGGACCAGAACTGGATTTAATACTTCAGTGGGCTGTGTCTAGACTGGCAAGTTTTTCCGCAAAAGCACGTGCTTTTGCGCAAAAACTTGCCAGCTGTCTACACTGGCTGCTTGATTTTGCACAAAAGCACTGACATTCTACTGTCCGAAATCAGTGCTTCTTGCGCAAATGCTTTGACGTTCCCGTTCGGGCAAAAACCCTTTTCTGGAAATCTTTTTGAGCAAGAGGGCCAGTGTAGACATCTAAAAAATTTTTTGCGCCAAAAAGCCCTGATGGCGAAAATGGCGATCGTGGCTTTCTTGTGCAAAACCACATCTAGATTGGCACGGATGCTTTTCCGCAATCTAGATGCTCTTGTCACCAATTGCCAAGTAGACATCGAGCTATTGAGCCCGACAATCTAGCCAGATTTCTATCCACCTTACAGTCCATTTATCCAATCCATACTCCCTTAACTTGCTGGCAAGAATATTGTGGGAGACCGTATGAAAAGCTTTGCTAAATTCAAGATATATCATATACACTGACTTCCCCATGTTGACAGAGCCAGTTACCTCATCACAGAAGCTAATCAGATTGGTCAGGCATGACTTGCCCTTTGTGAATCCATGTTGACTATTCCTGATCGCTTTTCTCTCTTATAAGTGCTTCAAAATGGATTCCTTGAGGATCCCCTCCACAATTTTTCTGAGGACTGAAGTGACACTGACTGGTCTGTAGTTCCCTAGATTCTCCTTCTTCCCTTTTTTAAAGATGGGCATTACATTTTCAATTGTGCAGGACCTCCCCTGATTGCCACAAGGTTTCAAAGATAATGGTCAATGGCTCTGCAATCACATCAGCCATCTCCTTCAGCACCCTCGGTTGCATTAGATCCAGCCCCATGAATTTGTGTATATCCAAGTTTTCTAAATACTTAACCTGTTCTTTCTCCACCATGGGCTGCTCACCTCCTTCCCATACTGTGTTGCCTAGTGCAGTAGTCTGGGACCTGACCTTGTCTATGAAGACAGGCAAAAAAAAACCATTAAGTACTTCATCTTTTCCCACATCATCTGTCACTAGATTACCTCACTCATCCAGTAAGGGTCCCAGACCTTCCCTGCTCACCCTCTTATACAAATCTTTCTTCTTACCCTTCACATCCCTTGCTAGCAGCAATTCTAGTAGTGCTTTGGCCTTCCGCATGCTTGAGCAATATACCACCTCCAAGTCATCTCTCCAAGTTTCTACTTCATGTAAGCTTTCTTTTTGTGTTTAAAATCTTAAAGGATTTCACTGACCTCACTGACTTTGTCTTTCCAATGTCAAAATTAGTATTACATGGCAGCCATACTTGATAAGTAACCTGGAATGCTAGTGGACTCTTCTTAGATCTGCAGCAGTGTAGGCTTTGTAGATCCCACAGTTTCCATGGATAGACATTTTGAAATGAAAAAAAATTGTTTTCTTTGGTACAAACCAGTTTTCCAAATGCTGTAGGAAATCATGACTTCATAAAAGAGGCTGTTTAGAACAACCTCCATTGCTCACAAATACTTTCAAAGTTTGTGTGGAATAGAAAGGAAGGATTTGCTCAGGAACCTCAAGAGGTAAGTGCAAATTTTCATTGTTTTGTTATTTGCACATGTCATATAAACATAAAGACTAATAGAGCTGACAAATTTTATAACAAGTTTATAATATGTGGTACAGCTGTGAAAGCTCAGAGAAAAGCTGCTTTGACAGCAAGTTCTCATTTTATTTCTTCAACTCTCTCCAGGTTAATAGGCTCTTTGATTATACACATAAATTTTCATAACAATAATAAACATTCCATTCATTACAAATGTTAAAACTCAAGTGGGAATTTACATTATTTCCACAGTGGTACTGTTAGGAAATTATAATTTTGTTACCTCTACTATTAAGCATAAAAACGCTTTTTAAATTTAGAAACCCAGATTTAGGAGATTTAAATCCTGTGTTACCTCTAGAAAGTTGATTCGTTTACAGGTTTCCCCCAGCATTATTTGAAATCAGTAAGAGCGTTGACCTTGATATCAATGGATTCAGCATCTGATCCTTATTGGTGGCAGTAAATATTATTTTACATTCTAATTCCAGCACATATTTTTTAGTAGCTCAAAATTTTCCTTCATTCCTGATCTCATTCCAAAAGTTTGGGGTTTTGCCTGTTTAGTTTATTTTCTAGAAATTGAAGCAAAATTCATTCACCCATTTTTAAGTTATACAAACAGTATGTGGACTGAAATTTCACATAATTCTGAAGCAGTCACTATTGTAAATACAACATTTATCTCATTTTTAGGGGCCTCGTAGTGCAAGGGAAATTAATCTAATTTTGGAGAATCTCTGTTCAATATTATTAATGTTATAGAGTTTTTTTCAGTTTTTATGTTCTTGCATGCACATTAACACATGACGTTGAGCCAGAAAGGGTTAAGCAAATAGTAAGCTACATGATCCCAATTCAACCTTTAAAGACATATTAAAAAGTATATGAATGGTAATCAAGGCTATTCCTTATATATGGTTAAACAAAGCCATGTTAGATAGATTAGAGGTTTCAAATGCAAGCTTTCATTGTTAGAGAATTGGAGGTAATACTAATGATTACTTATTACTAATTATGATGTGTTCAGTTATATCTTGTTAGATATTAATCATTAAAAGAGATGTGTTTATTCTTGTCTATCACTGTATTCTATTGATTCAAAAGGGAATATTTACATTTTGGTGACATTTAGCTATAACAATAACATTTATTTCTCTTTGAAGTTTATAGTAAACTACCTGTAAATGTTGGGTGACGGACAGTTGCCATATCCATATCCATGTGTGACAACGCAGTCAGGGTTCCCCGATCCTGCACCCCCATAGCAACAATAACAGATTCCGCCAGCTGTAGAATAGCGAGGTTTTATTGCTCCTCCAGGATACAGCACAGCATAGACGTAGGGGCTGTGTCTACACTGGCATGAATTTCCAGAAATGCTTAAAATGGAATACTATTCCGTTTTCAGTTTTTCCGAAAAAGGAGCATCTACATTGGCAGGCTGCTTTTCCGGAAAAGCCCCTTTTCTGGAAAAGCATCTGTGGCCAATGTAGACGCACTTTTCCGGAAAAGAGCCTCGATCGCCATTTTCGCGATCGGGGCTTTTTTCCAGAAAAGACTACTGGGCTGTCTACACTGGCCCTTTTCCGGAACAGTGTTCCGGAATAAGAACTTATGCCCGAGCGGGAGCAGAATAGTTTTTCCGGAATAGTGTCTGATTTTGTACAGTAGAGCATCGTTGCTTTTCCGGAAATTCAAGGGCCTGTGTAAACAGCTCGCAGCTTATTCCAGAAAAGCGGCTGATTTTCCGGAATAAGTGGCCCAGTGTAGACACAGCCGGTGTGTTTACAGGATTCAGGGCCAGGGTGTTTCAGACCCCTTGGGTTAAGGGTCCATCACCCCTAGCCCCATCCCCAGCAACCTCAGTCTGTCTCCCTCATGGTTCCAGCCCCAGACTTTCTTTCCCCCAGCCCACACTTCCATTTTCCTGTCCCTTCCTTTAACAAGTAGAACCAGTTTGGCCACTGTCCTGAGGCCCCTCTTGCTGGGCTGTGCTTACAGACAACCACCAGTGGGGGTCCTCCATAGCCCACCACCCAAGCATAGCAACCAGCAGGGTACTGACACTACACCACACCATGTAGCTAATTACCAATGGTATATAGGAAATAAGTGGTTCTACTTCAAAGCCACAATGCTGGACCAAAGGAATGCCTGCTGTCAGAAGGCTAGAAAAGAACTATAAAAGAACTCTAGGGCCCTGATCCTGTTATGTCAGATCTGCATAAGTTTTGTCAGGGGAAATTTGAGTCACAAGATTGAGGTCTCCTGCTCCAGTGTGGATCACTCTGATTTGGCTATTGGACTAAAGTCTATGGGCATGCCTACATTAGGAAACTATTTCAAAATAATCTTGAAATAACTATTTCAAAATAGCACATCCACACTACAGGGTAGCCTTCAAATTAATCCGTGGCAAGCTCCCTTAATGTGGACATCCTATCTCATGTTAGAGTCCCAGGAAGCACTGGGGAGTATGACTCTTCAAATGACTCTGGGGAGTAGTTATTTTAAAATAGCAGCAATGGAGCATCCACACTACTGCTATTTCAAAATAACTATTTCAAAATAGGTGTTATTCCTCAAGGAAATCAGGAGTTATTATTCTGAAATAACCAGCCCCTTATTTTGAAATAATGGACTTGGTAGTGTGGATGCTTTGCTTATTATTTTGAAATAACTCCATAGCATAGATCAGGGCTCAGGAACTAATTCTGGAAACTTTTACAACATTAAATTTCATCATTTCTTCTATACAAATAACCTAGTAACTTTATTAATTTATGTAAAATGGTACTCAGAATGCTTTTTAACCACCAGTCTCTTTCCTTTTTAAATACATTTTAGTTTTTAAGAATTGGTTGTAAGCATGTATTTGGTAATATCTGAAAAATTCATTGACCTGGTGGGTAATGTGTTTAGTCCTCTGAGAATGGTAGAACTTGTTTATGATGAACTAGATTTTCAGTATTCCTCACTATATTTTGCCTGTCAGTCTGTCTGGGAGGTCTGGATGGGATTGTTTTGAGGGAACTTCATTGTTGACTTGCTGGTAACCAGTAAGGTATTGTAAAAGATGCTTTGTTGCTGTGTTGGTGAATCTAAGTATTAGAACAGGTAGCAATTTGGGAAATTGTTTGCCCATTCTTTATAGTTTGCTGTGATTGAACAATCTCATTATGGCCCTCTGGGAGCCCAGTCACTTTGTTATACACATTCCATGCTCTATCTTTATTATGCCCTTGAGTGCTTAAGGTCTTCTGAGCTTAAATGGCTCATTTAAGCTATCCTTTGGTAAGATACCTTGAGTTAAGGCTTTATTTAAGAACATCACTGTTAAGGAAACATGGAATTGAACTGGGGGTTAGGGATGAGGAAAGGCGGACTGCAGATTTGTCTTCATTCCTAAATGTAAAGAAATCATTGTAAAATATTTTTTTCAAAGCACTTTTGCTCACAATATTGTCTTGGTATTGGCTGGGGGTAAACTTTATTCACCGTGCTATTCACGCTGGTGCTAATTTTGCTAGACATTGGAAGAGCTAAGAAATGTTTGATGTAGAGCACAATGACAGATGTGTTTAAGTAATACTTCAAATTCTGTTCTCTAAGCAGTTTCATGAAAGCTTTATATAGAAATTAACTTTAGTGAAAATGGGATTGAACTTTTGGGGTCTCATCAGGTGAGGACCCTGGAGCTAGGAGAGCAGTTTCTCATAATGCCCATTTGTTGTTGTCTGAGAAGAAAGACCTGAGTCTTTGAAACATGGCTCCATATTCCCCTTTCCAGCTTTCATGGCATTAGTCTGGTGATCAGCAGAGGTTGATGAGGTTGCATGTTCTTCTCTGGTTGATGAACTGAAAGTCATTCACTAGAGGAACAAGTGCTTCCTCAGTGCAATGCCATGCCCCTGTGCTTGACCGTGAGTTCAAAATACTTGCTGCTAAAGCAAGCACTGTCATTTTTAGTACGTTTATTGATTAATTTAATTAGAAATTGGGCTGTAGTTCATAAGATGTCTTGTGTCATAGCTCTGGTCAGAGCATTGTATAATTGAGGGTAAGTGAGAGATTTGTATTAGTAGCCCTGCTCCAGACATTATCCGCTCTCATAATCTAGAATGGACAAGATTCAATATCACTGGTGATCACCTTGATTACTGTCACTGCTTCCATGACTACTATTGGTTAGAATAAGTCAAGTTCTTTAAAGTAGGGATTATGTTTCTCGTCCTGTTCTTGGCATGTTGCTTTTGGCCCAAAGGCCTTTCTAGATTGATCTCTGTGCAATAGGAATAACTCCTCAAAAAAAGAAAGAAGTACTCAAAGTAGGAGTAGATGCAGTTTGGGATTATGACAACATTTGTAGTTTGGAAAATGTCTGTAGGCATAACCTTGCTCTTCAGTGACAGAAGAAAGCTTGGCCATTTTCCTCTTTGGTAGGAGTGGCATAGGATTGAACATTATAAATGTTTGCATTAAATGCCATTGTAAATGCAAAATATTTTATTAATAAATCAAATTGTTCTGGGGCCACTCTGGTCAGATTATTGGGTTTTGTTAATATACAGTGGATTTCTCCAGACTGAACAGAATAAGTATGTCAAACAAATTGTTGGTTTTAAACTTTATAAAGTGGGCTTGATTAGATATAGAATGTTTGGCATCTAATAATGTTTATAAAATTCCTGAGTTTATTCAGATTTTGCTGCTGGCAGCTTGACTTGTAATGACTGCCAAAAGAAAATTTTCAGATCTTCTGAGACCTCATAGCTGATTTTAGAAAGTTCAGCATATTTTATTCTTACAAAAGCTAACAAACTTTAAGGGTAATAAAGTTTGGTATTACATTAGCTGGCATTCTTTCATCAAACTAACTGATGCTATGCTAATGACTTAGGGTATGTCTACACTGCATCCCTAGTTCGAACTAGGGATGCAAATGGAGACAATCGAAGTAGTTAATGAAGCATTTTTTGAGGAGTAACATTAGTTCGGACTAAGGGCTTTAGTCCGAACTAACGCGTCCCGGCGCGCACTTCCTGGTTCGAATCAGCTGTGATTCAAACTAGCGCGCCGGCGAGATCATGTTAATGGAGCGCGGGATATTTAAATCCCCGCTTCACTAACTACTTCGATTGTCTCCATTTGCATCCCTAGTTCGAACTAGGGATGCAGTGTAGACGTACCCTTAGAAACCAGCTTCCTTTAAATAATTTGTTCCAGAGGAGATATTTTTTTAATTTTAGCTTTACTTTGTATGACTGCAAAATGTGTGGCTATATGAAAATGGATGCAGTGACAAGTATTTGATCCTTTTTAATTTTTATTACCCCACAAGGAATATCAGTTTCTTAAAGTACATATCATGTTGATTATGTGTTGATTAGAAGACTTACCCATCTGTGCCTAAGTCCTTCAGGGCAGGAAGCTGGAAGTGTGGGGGTTGCAGGAGTGAGGATTCGGGAGTGAGGAGGGGCACAGGGTGTTGGGGGTACGATCCAGCAAAGCCTTTCCTGCCCCACAGCCCCTCCTGGCTAGCAGAGCCTTTTCTCATGCCCTCTAGTCCCCCAGCCAGCAGGGGCCTTCCTCCCCTGAGAACTGCAGCCAACGGTGGGTGGATTTGTGATATAGGGGACCACTTACCTGGTTGGGTGGCAGGCAAGATGGTGAGCCCCAACCCCAAATTGCCATCCGCTTGATTGTGTGGCTGACCCTAGTGGTCTCACTGCAGCATAGATCTCCCCTGTGCCCACTGCCCTCAGTGGGCCACTCTCAGTATTGCGTTCTCCCTCTCTGTGCCCCTCCCCTCCCCCGCCCTGTGCATTTATGAAAAACGGTCCCATTCTAAAATGTATAGATAGAATTAGGACTTGGCAGGAAACTGCACAGTGATGGGTAGACAACTGCACAGATTGCTCTTTGCTAGTGCTTTTGTCACTAAATATTCATATATATGCCTTAATTTATTTGATAGTTCCGATTATTAGTATTCATTCAGCAAGTTCAGTTTTTATGAAGATTTGTCCTATGATCTAGTGTGAGATGACAAAAGAATACTTGATCATGTATAATTGTATTGTTTTCACTTCCAGTGATCTCAAAGCACTTTAGAAACATGAATTGAGCTACACAAAACCCTTGCAGAGTATCTAAATAATATTATACATATTTCAAAGATGACTAAGCTGAAGCACAGAGATGTTAACTGATTTGTTTAAATTAACACAAAGTATCAAATCTGAATTGATAATGAAGCATTTCTGATTCCTAGAACTATGCACTGAACAGTAGATTATATTCACTTCCAGGGTGTGTCTAGACTACAAGGTTTTGTCGACAAAAGTGGACTTCTGTCGACAAAACTATACCTGCGTCTATACTGCTGCTGAGTTCTGTCAATATAACGTTGACAGAACTCAGCAGTTTTGTCGATGGCGGTAAACCTCATTCTATGAGGAATAATGCCTTTTGTTGACAGAATTCTGTTGACAAAATTTTGTTGACAGAAGACATTATTGCATCTACACTGTCCTTTGTGTCTACACTGTCATGTCGACAAAGCGGCTTGCTTTGTCGACAGAACTGGATGTAGTCTAGACACTCTTTGTTGACAGAAGCTTTGTCGACAGTATCTGTCGGACAACACTTCTGTTGACAAAAGCCTGTAGTCTAGACGTACCCTCACAATCTGTTTAACAATTTAAAGTAAAACTCTCTTCTGAAAATTTCTCTAAAAAATGAGTAATATTGCTCATGGTATTCTGCTTCTATATAATATTTGTGCAAAAAAACCCACACCAAAATATTCAAAATCCATCCATGAGCACCACAAAAATGCCACTGCTGTAAATTCAGTGAAAATAAGCCTTCCACTTCTACACTATCAACACAATAGAAATACAGCTAGCAGAGGTATTTAACATAGCCATCTAATCATCTGCCTGCGTGCCTGGCTCATACTCCATGTAAACCATAGAGCACAGCGGGGGTAGCTCCTTCTAAGCACCTTCCCTTATTAACTAATTGTAATTTCTGCTATGAAACTAAACTCAAGATTAAGGATACATCTGTACTGTACACCAATGGTGGGGGCATGTTAGGTATGTGTAGAGGGGTGACCCCCTGATTTGAGGACCTCCCTAACTCATCTAGAGGTTAGTGGTCTATGCGAGGACTGGGTGGGTGAGGTTCTGTGCTCTGCAATGTGCAGGAGGTCAGACTACATGAATATGATGATTCCTTCTGACCTTAAAGTCTATGTATCTATTAGTTTTATCCAAGAACTGTAAGTCTAGAAACAGCCCATGAGAAGCATTCCTCCATGACTACAAAGTTCTGTCTGCCCTACATTGCCCTGACCAATTTCCCATGCTCCCTTCTGCACATCCCAGGCAGACTAGTCCAGATATATACTCAAGCAGATAATTGTGGCTGCCAGCAAGGCAGGGGTGGGACTCAGCATGTCTGGGTGGGACCCACGCTCACTTCCCTGCTCTAGGCATCACCTAGCAGGGCTCAGCGGGAGTGCTAGCTGCTGGTTCCTTTCTGTCTCTTTAGCCAGAGTTAACCTGTCTCCCAGGGCCATTCTGTGTAGGGCACAACTAAATTTGGGCACCAAATTTAGTGGTACCCTATGCTGCATATGCCTAGGAACAAGATGTTAAGTAGCCATGGGCAGCACTGGCTCCAGTATCCCCCATTCCCATCCCCCATTTATCCCCCGTTGGTTCTGTACCCAGCCCACGCACACAAGAAAGCAGTAAGTAGTGTGAGTGAAGGGACTCTGGTGGCTGCACAGCCAGTGGCTGGAGACAAGTGGCAGCTTCCCCTTCAAAGCACGCTTTACTCTGGTGGGCTAAATGTCCAACAGCTGCCCCTTCAGCCTTCACCTGCACCTCTTGCTGCTGCCCATGCCTGTCAGCCGACGGTCAGGGCAGTGTGTGTGTGTATGTTTCCGAGAAAAGGTTTAACGTCCATGTCTTTACTGCTAGGACCGGGGTCCCATCGCAGAGGGTGGCCAGCAGGTCAACAGACGCCCCATTATATAGGAAGAGCTTATTACACCTTAGATTTTAGCTGCTAGAACACAGGGGTTCCTTCGCAGCGGGCAGCCTAGGAAAGGCTGAAAAGGTGCCCCAACGGATCTTGTCACCTGGGAGTGACACAGATCCAAACACCCAAGCTCTCCCTATGTCTGTCCCTCTATGACTGGCTGAAGTTCTTTTAAATTGTGCTTGGTTCTATTACAGCAACTGAAGGAGTCAGGTTAAAGCTTAAACAGTTACAGGTGTATTAAAAGACTTATAAAAGCATATGGTTACAATGGCTATTGCTCTATTTCTTAAATGCTAGCAAATATATATATATATAGGTCTTAAAAATGATTACAGGAAAAAGGTAAAGATAGAAAATAGAAATAATGGTACCAAGTGACAGCTTAATCTTTAAAGAGCTCTAACACTATGTATATATATATATTTAAACAAAGGACCACATCCAGGTACAATTTTTACCCCTTTCTGTGCCTCTCGACTCCAGCGTGTCAGGCCAGGGCTGGTCTCTCAATTCCTAGAAAAGACGAATACGAGGTGGGTGTCCCCTCTGGAACCTTGGGAGATCAAACACCTAACCCGACCAGCAGATAGATGGTAGATTGACACTCAGAGAAAATGTGCTGCTGGACCCATCTTTATACCCCTGGGGGCCCATATCCTCTTTCTTATGTAAGAGGCCAAATTCTACTGGTCCGTTTTGTGGCGCCAGATGTTACAAGCAAGTTTCAAGTTAATTTACACTTGCAAGAGAGATAACTAAATTGTGAGTACTAGACATTTTTTTACTGGGCGAGAGATTCCTCCCCCCCGCGGACAGCTGTGTGTTCGTATCAATATGGGTTAAGTCAAGGACACTCCTTGGCAGCCTCTTGGTCAGCAATTGGCATATCTCTGTTTACAGCCATTCACGGTCACACGGCCTGGGCCTTCTGCTCCGTGTGCCCTGTATGCTCCAGGCAAGCAAAAATGGATGTTAGAAGGGGGGGTTCCTGTCTGGCTACAATGCCTCTTGCCTGTGCCCCTAAGACTGCAGGTGAGCCTTGCTCCCTGCCCTGCTCCAGGGTTCCCAACTCTCCTGGACTGGATGCCATGGAAACAAATGTGTTCAGTCCAGGAGAGTTGGTAATTTGCACACAACACATCTTTTGCCCTCATAGGCCCTTTCCCCTCACCACAGAATGGCAGCTCCCCCTACTGTGGGGGAGGTGCTGGTGTTGGGTTGAATAGGGCACCAACACTGGTAGGGACAGCCCTGCTGACTCCCATCCTGTCAGAAATTGAGAGGGGGAGGAGGATGTCATTGCACTTGCTCCTTCAATACGTCATCTATTGCACAATGACTATGCTAAGTTTCAAAATTCCAATTAAGTTACCATGCACAAACTTTAATCCCCTTCCCCAAAAACAAATACCCTCCCCCCCCAAAAGCACATGTTGACTATGTTCAGTTTAACATGGGCACAGTTATTTTGAGAAGAGAGTGCTTTGTTTAGCTGTACAGAATCAGCAGTACAAAATAATTGGATCTGGGAAAGCTTGGGAATGATCACATAAATGCATTAAAAGAAATATTTGTCAGTTTTTGATTTTTTGCATCACATAAGATAGAAACATTGTATAAGTCGTGTTCAGTGCAGCGATAAGTAAGTCTTTATTCTTTGTCAGACTGTCAGTTCTTACATTCCGTTCATCCTCTCCTCAAAGTTCTAGTACAAAACAGCATCTATCAGATGGTCTTCTGATACAGATAAGAGGACATCTCACATCTTTTATGATAGAAGAAAGGTAACTGTTTAATGTATCACCTCTTTTATTTTTTGGAACGAACAGAATTTTAAATTTTTTCCTTCCCACTGATTTGAAAAACAGCTTGTGAATAGGTTATCTTATCTTGATTTCCCATGAGTCACGGCCTATATTTTAAAAGTTATATGGAGCACCTCAGTTTTTGAGTGTCCACTTTAATAGAATCTAAAAGGCCTGAGGTCCTCAAAGTGCTGAGCATCTGCTCTCTGAAAAATCAGCCCCCTTTGAAGAGTCTCAGATTGAACACATACAGTCACTAGTCACTTCTGGAAATGGAGGCCCATTTGTCTTCTATCAAGGACTACCTATTTATATGGTACTGTGCAGTTAGAAATGTAGGAATCTAGTCTTTTCTATCACTTTATCAGAGTCCATTAGTGCCAATGTGACAAATGGTTGCAGGAAAAATGGAAAATATGCCCTAAAATTAATACACCTTTTTTATATTCTGTGAGATATATACACAAATATTGTTGCGATGTAAATTAATTTGATATATGTCACTATTGCGAGATATTGCCAGATCACAGAAAAAAATGCACCTCCTTATATCTAATCTAATCTAATCTATTTTCACACTACCAATTTTTCATGTGAGCACAGTATTAATTTTTTATTTTTTATTTAGAGATTTAAGCTTGGAATAGAAGGTGGTGTCAATGTTGTGGATATACTTCTTATACTTCCACCATAAGAAGTATACCCACAACATTAATGGCATTTTTTTGGCAATAGCTTCAGAGGGGTAGCTGAGTTAGTGTGTAACTGGAAAAACTTAAAAAACAACAAATAGTCTTGCAGTACCATAGAGACTAACAAAACATATAGATGGTATCATGAGCTTTGGCAATAGACAGTCACCTAATTTCCTGTGGAATTTTCTTCTTAGTATTTTAATTTAAGGCACAAAAAGACAGATAATATTCTTATAAATATTTTCGAAAGTTTGTGTTTGTTTGTTGTGAAAGATCTCTGTAACGATAAGAGCTAGAAAAACCAAATTTTGCACGGATATTACTGATTTCCTATCTTAAATAACTGGTTTGGTTATATCTCAGAATTGGTTCCCCCGGTTCCCCCAGAGCCCCAATTGGGCCCACTGATAATTCCAAAAGATCTCCAAAACGGAAGATCTCCGAAACAGTAAGAACTAGAAACACCAAATTTTGCACAGATACTACTGATTTCCTAACTTCAATAACTGGATTGGTTATATCTTGAAATCAGTTCCCCTGGTTCCCCCAGAGCCCCAATTGGCCCACTGATAATTAGCTTTTAGTAGCGCCTAATCATAGGCATTTGCTGGACTCTTCTGTTAAGTGTGTCTCATGAACTGCAACTACGAGATCCTAGAGGATAAAGCATGTGGGCACCTGCAGCACCATCAAGGGAAAGCCCATAGGGGAGAGGCTGCAGTGGGGCATAGAATCAGCAACCTCTCCTATACTAGGGCACCTGCAGGTCTCCAGGACAGACCCAAATGTGGCTGATGCTAGCTGGGGACTAGCCTTGCTAATTGTGGCTGGGAGAAGTCTCCAGCTATCACAGCCTCTCAACATCTTCATGCAGCCGGGCTCCGACTGAACCCCTTCTAGAAATTAATGTTGCTTCCCTCCCCCCACACTCAAATGAGCCATCCCACCACTCGCCCTCCTTTGGGCTGCGTGTGTTCTCCTGGCTGGACTGTGTGCGTTACCAGCAAGTGCCATGGGCATTATGCACTTTGCAGAATTCAGCTCACAGTACGAAGAGGAGGTGGGTAGGAGGACAAGGTTTTGAGCACCATGGTGACTGAGGAGGACACGCTATACTCAGAGCAACCTATTCTCATTAGAACAGGTACTTTCAGGTGCTGAATGTTCTGATCATCTAGATATCACTCATTGCACCTTATCTGAAGGTGTTTCACTTTGTCTGTTCAATGCAACCAGTCCAGCTGCTGCTAGGAAGTCCATTCAGGTTGCCCCATGGAGTGTGCACTGACGGTACTCTGGGAGTGGCTACTTGGGGAGCAGAGATTTGCTGCTGATGCAGAGCCCAAGAGACATCCCCTCCATTTCTCAGGGCTTCTGGCAAGGAGGCTGCATGTATTGGTGTGCATAGAGTCTTTAAGGGAAGATGGGCCTTCCTGATTGTGGGGAATGAGAAAAGAGACCCTATGGGATTTGTCATTTTGTAAGCACATCATTAGCTATGTTAATTTCTTAAAGTAATATATCAGAGAAAAGTATTTCCAATAAAATATTCTATGTTAATATCATTGACATAGTTCATTCATCACGCCTTTGACTATATTTACCCTGGGAGACGCCGGGTATTTCTGCTAGTATATAGTAAAGAGGAATGGTTCCATGCTACCGATGTAGCAGAATATGTAATAGAAGGACATGGACAGAAATGTGCAGAGAGCTAATCTAAGCACTGTCGATGCTGAGATAAAAGCTGTATATTCCCAATGTTTCCAAATAGCTCTGATACACTGGACTATATAGTATATTTTATATATTTCAGTGGAAGCAAATTGTTATAGATAGCAAACAGGACTGCTTAGAACAACATTAACTTGCTGCCAATGTTTGGTAACAACCTATATTGCTTTCCGAGACAGGTTCATTTATTCTAACTCTGCCAACATTTTATAATTATTCCACCCCTTTTTTGAGTTTACAGATTCTCAGCAGATCTCTGCATAGGTCCATTTCTGGATTTTAAGTTTGGTTTTGGCACATCCCAATTAGTCGTTTTTGATTATGTAGAAGTAGGAGTAATGTGCTGTAGCAAATTTTCACCATTTAAACTATCAGATCATATGGCCCCTGGAAACCAGCCATCCCCACACACATAGACAGGATGGGAAGGGAACTCATGATTGATCTAAGTAAATTTAATCCGCTACAGATACAGTAAGATTCTCTCTCCTCAGGGTGTGTCAACAAAAGCATTATGGAAACCAATTTTAGTCTCAGTTGCTCTGTTGTAAATCCAAAGAAACTTCATAGTTTCTGGTATAACTGAGAGCAGTCTTGGCCATTTAAAGGAAATGGGATAGATACAACTTTAGCTTGTCAGGTACTGTATTTGAAAATGTTAGCCAGAATGTCAGAATGTTCACTAGGGACTGATAAGTATAAATAGCTACCCAAATAGAGAAAATTATAAGGAAGCAATTAAAGAATATCATAAAGATTTTTATATTTCCGAGGAAGCCAGCTGATGGTGTGACAAAAGTGTAGATTAAGGAAGCTCAACACTAAAACGATGGATTAAACAACAACCAAGTAATCCTTAATGGAGTCGGGACAGTTGATTGTTTTAATAATGTTTACTTGCATATTAATTACCCATGAATGGTCAATGCCAGACTGACAGGATCTGGGTTTTAAATGAAACTCGGTTAAACTACAAAAATGGTTCCTGAGCTACTATAAATCAGTTATATCCGTTACAATTAATTACACCAACTGAGGACACTGGAACACTCAAACCGTATTTTGCAATCAGATGGAAAAAAGTCATGGAAAGCATCACAATTTACAATTAAATTCTTTCTGTGCTAGTATAAATCAGTATAAGAGAAATTTAATTTGCTTGCCTCCATCTCTAATGAAAGGCATCCAGTAGTATGGGTATTAATCATGGGGCAGAGCTGTGCATTCCATCTTAGTAAAGACATCTTCAGCTGTGCCTTTTCTGTCCTTTCTTCTGAGTTCAGACTACCTTCCACTGCAACACTACACTATGACTCCAGAAGGTTGCATACAGAGCAAAACTACAAAAAAGAGATGTAAAATATAAGTACCTGTAGATGACAGTTTGAACAGAATACAAATTTTAATCAGGAGTACATTTTTTTCAAAATAACCTACATGATTTAGGAGCCAAGATCTCTATTCAAAAGTGATTTAGGGCCAAATTTTGAAAAGTATTTCAACATCTAATAGGATTCTAAGAAATGTCTATATGTATCTTTGTGTGCTTAAATACCTTTGGGTTTCAGTGACACTGAGGGCACATCTAAACTACAAAGATTTTTTCGAAAGAGGATATCTAAATTCTGTGGCAATTTGCATATCTTCTTCTTTTCGCAGTTTTTAAAGAGGATCTTTCTAAAATAAAAGTAGTCTGGACGCGTTTTTTTCTGAAAAAAAAAACCTTTTTTGAAAAAATGTGTAAACCTCTTTTTTTAGGAAGAGTGGGTTTTTTTCCGAAAAAGGGAGGAGGGTTCGAAAAAAACTGGATCCAGACTACTTTCATTTTCGAAAGATCCTCAAAAATGCGATTGGAAGAAGATATGCAAAATTCTTGTGGAATTTGCATATCCTCTTTGAAAACACCTTTGTAGTTTAGATGTTTCCTTAGGCTCTTACATTGATAAATAACTTTTTGAAATGGGATTTATGCTACTTAGAAATTTTCCAAA
Organism: Pelodiscus sinensis; assembly: GCF_049634645.1. Classification (NCBI taxonomy): domain Eukaryota; kingdom Metazoa; phylum Chordata; order Testudines; family Trionychidae; genus Pelodiscus; species Pelodiscus sinensis. Next base: position 123,887,925 of record NC_134712.1, on the reverse strand, counting down.
TTACCTGTATTCAGAACATTTTACTCTCCAGAGAAAATCTAGCCAGATCAGTGTAAATGTCTGCTACTATGAGAAATGACAATTAGCTTCCATAGGTATAATTTTTATTTCCCATGCCATAAACATGTAGTGGGAGGCACATGGTCTGGATGTTATTCATTGGGAGTAGTAAGTCATACAAGCCAATTCCTTGGAAAAGAAGAAACGTCAAGCACAAGGCAACATAAATCATTCTGGGAGAAATAAATTAGGAAATTTTTGTTGTTGTTTTAATTCTGATCTGCTTTATTCACTTAGAAGCAGTGAAAGTTGTAGGACAAAAGACCTTGTGCAGACAAAGAGCAATTTAATTAAGCACTGTTAAAGCATGTTAGTGTCTAGAATAGGCTGGTTAAAAAATAATCAGCTGGTCATAGTCAACTCTAAGCTCCTGAAAAGGTATGAAAGCTAGGAAACGAATATCAAGTTCACAGTGCTTGTTGAAGCAATTGCAAATGTTAAATGGCTGTAACCACTTATAGTGTGTATTCTCTTATTGGGCCATTATATGCTTGGTATATACCTGATCTCCTCTATAGAGAAATTGAGTATGGGAAGCCTTCAAATATTCTTGGAGGTAACTGTGAAGAAAGAATAAGGTCTCTGAGGCCACACCTACACTAGAATAGCCTATACTAGCAAATAGCCTACACTAGAATAGCCTATACTAGCCTGTACTAGCCTCCTAATGTAGATGCAGCTTATAAGAGCAAAAGAGTGTTTTCTGGTATAGCTGATGCCATTTTTTGGCATAAGCCAAAATAAAATATCCCAACAAATAGATATTTTTGCTGGTATAATTGCTGTGATGGATCCTCCCCAAGCCTTATGAGAACTGGCTTGTGAATATGAAGATACATAACATGAATATGCATAACAATATGCATAAACAATGTGTAACCTATCTATTTTAATGTTGCAGTCTGCTGAATGTGTATATCCAATTTTTGTGCATATATTCTTTTCGTACCTAAAGTTAGAAATATGAAGTATGGATATGTTTATAATTCGAAGTGTGCTAAGGAGGGTCTTTTCTGAGCCCCCAATATCTGGATGGTTCTTTAATCAAGTCAACCACATGCGATTAGCTTTATTTTCTGTAAGCCCAAACTGTGGTTGGTCCTAGAAAAACGTGACCATGCCACGTGGTACTGTAATCTATCTTGGATCTGATAATTTTCCATGGGGAAGCAATCAGCCTTTGTCTTCAGATACCTTTTGAAACTTTCTTGCAACCCTCAGAGAAAACAAAGAATTTTGAAGAAGCTATAGACCCAAGTCAGAGTAAAAGATAAGCTCTGATTTTAAGCTTTTTACCTCAGATGACAACAGCTGTTTAGGATAAGAATTTTCATGTAACAAATGTCTTGGTGGACTAGAATAAGCTAAGTGTTTTTGTTCATTTTATTTATTAACTTACTTTGATCGACTGTTTTCACTTGCACAAGTTAAATCCTACTTTTTGCACTTGTATTTAATAAAAACACTTATTATCAAATCTTGTGTAAATAATTGTTACCTGAGGGGAGCAAACACTGTGCGTATCTCTCTTTCATTGATAAATGGTGGAGACATCCTTATAAGCTTTCTCTGTGTAATATGTGTACATGGAATAAAATGGATTTATGTGGGATTTTAGTCTCATTTGGGGGTTGGTTTGGAGGCTTATCCCTTAGAACTGAGTCCTCCCAGAGCTGGATTGATTTAGTGTCTGTGCTGCTCTGCAGGGGCAGTTACCCCAGTGTGGTGCATTGTCTTGCGGGTGGTGGGGAGCCCTAGGGAGCAGGAAGGTGGGCATCAGTGGCATGATCACTACACCAAGGGAAATACTTTTTCTTGTATCATAGCAAAAGGATCTCGTAGTTGCAGTTTATGTAACACGCTTAACAGAAGGGTCCATCAAATGCCTATGATCAGGCGCTACTAAAGCTAATTAGTGGCCCAATTGGGGCTCTGTGGGACCCGATTTTGAGCTATAACCAATCCAGTTATTTAAGTTAGGAAATCAGTAGTACCCATTCAAAATTTGGTGTTTCCCAGCAAATTCCTACGATCAGGTGCTACTAAAAGCTAATTAGTGGCCCAATTGGGGTTCTGGGGGCCCAATTGAAGCTCCAGGTGACCCGAATTTGAGATACAACCAATCCAGTTATTGAGTTTAGGAAATCAGTAGTGTCCATGCAAAATTTTGCGTTTCTATGATCAGGCGCTACTAAAAGCTAATTATCAGTGGGCCCGATTGGGGCTCTGGGAGAACCGGGGGAACTGATTTCCAGATATAACCAATCTAGCTATTTAAGTAAGGAAATCAGTAGTATCCATTCAAAATGTGGTGTTTCCCAGCAAATGCCTATGATCAAGCGCTACTAAAAGCTAATTAGTGGCCCAATTGGGGCTCTGAGGGCCCAATTGAGGCTCTGGGGGACCTGATTTTGAGATTTAACCAATCCAGTTATTGAAGTTAGGAAAAGTGTAGTATCTGTGCAAAATTTGGTGTTTCTAGCTGTTACTGTTTCGGAGATCTAAGCTAATTATCAGTGGGCCCAATTTGGGGCTGTGGGGGAGCCGAGGGAACCGATTTTGAGATATAACCAATGCAGTTATTTAAGTTAGGAAATCAGTAGTATCTGTTCAAAATTTGGTGTTTCCAGCTCTTACCTTTTCAGAGATATTTTGGGACAGACAAACAAACAAACAAACTTTCGGAAATATTTAAAAGATTTGTTCTCCATGTGTAGGATCTTATAGATTGTAAGCAAGTTGTCCCATTAACTTGTCTTTGTTAAGATAAATAATTTGAGCTTTTTGAGTTGATCATTGTAAGGCATATTTTCTAATTCTTTAAATACTCTTGTGCTTCTTCTCTGAACCGTCTCATATTCATCAGCACTCTTCTTCAATTGTGATTACCAGAACTAGACACAGTATTTTGGAAATGCTTGCACTAGTGCCAAACAGAGCATTTGCCAAACACATTCTTACACCAGTTCCCGTGTTTATGAATCCAAGGATCACAATAGCTCTTTTGGACCACAACATCAGCTTGGTATGTGATTATTCACTATAACCCCAAAATCGTTTCAATGTCACTGCTTGCCAGGGTAGAGTCCCTCACTGAGTTTATATGTGCTACATAGAGATCTAGATGACACCGTGTCAGTGATCTGTCCTCTTATTGCCACATTCCCAATTTGTATATCATCTGCAAGTATTATCAATTATGATTTTATGTTTTCTTCCAGATAATTGATAAAAATGTTAAATAAGAGGCCACAAAATTATCCCCATTGGACTCTACTACTACCATACATATTCCATGACATTTCCCTGTATATAATAACATTTTGAGGTTTATCAGCCAGCTTTAAACCAACTTCATGTTAATTGAATATAATTCTAATTTTTATATGGTATATGGTATATGGTATATGGTATATGGTATATGGTATATGGTAACCTATCAAATTGTATATATGATGTCAATACTATTTCCTTTATCAATCACTTTTACAATTAAAAAAAAGATAGTGGGCTAGTTTTACAAAAATCATTTTTCATAATTACATGTTGATTTGCTTTAATTATATCACCCGCCAGAGTTTTTTCTTTGTGTTCCTTTGCTTCCCTTATCTACGTTGTACAATTCCTATCTTCTAATTTATTTTATTATAAGATGTAATTTTCATGCTTTCTTGTGGAAAGCAATGAGCCTAAATCTACTCTCATATAAAAATATAAAATTGGAGTATGTTAAAGTGCTGCAGCTTTCCAGCAGTTTGGGTCTGAACTTAGAGGAAACTGCTTCTTCTGCATTATGGTGGAATGATAGGGTCTAAACTTTGAAACATTTCCAGTGGCTGCCACTGTCTGAAAAAGAATGATAATTACAGTATAGACTTGAGAATATGAAACTAATTAGGAAGCTGCATTTGCCTCATTTCCACTCCTTTAATTGCTAACAATCTCATGCAAGATGATAAGAACCCTTACATTTCACTGAATTTAGTGTAAGCCAAGACTACTCATTGTCTCAGGGCAGTTGCTTGGCAATATGTGAGATAGTGATCTGAGATCATGGATGAATACTTTTTTTTCACACAAATGATCACTGTATCTGTAGTAAAATATAGTAAAAACTATATGTGCTTCTTCCCCCTTCCATTACTTAAGCTTGAAACAGCACATATCATTTAGCTAATTGCGCATGTTTTAGAAGCTGTAGTAAAAAGGGGAACTAGCTGTTTAGACCCATTTCTCAAGAACTGGATTACACGTATTATTTGAGTTAGGGAAATTTGCTAATTGCTATTGCTTAAGTAAGCTATACTGGTGGTTGTTACTGAGTGGAATAAAGTTGAAGTATGCTAACCAATAACGCTGCAACACGAAGCTAAGGTAACAAATCAAGACATGCCAAGTTAGATAAGAAAGTTAAAGAAAGTATAAAAAGGATGCTTAGCCTACGCCCAAGGTCGGCTTTGCTTTGAGCACTGAGCTTCTTAGCCGAACCTTGGTTGCAACCAATAAAATTGAGTTGGACCCAGCCTAAAAGTGTGACTCTCTTCTGTGGACAAATTGACTTAGCCTCCAGGGGACGAACCTTGCAATTTATGCAACATATCTAACCTCTCAGTTTTGATACTCAAAGGAAACCTTCAATCAAAACACTAGCCTGGGAGCTTTAATCCATAACTATGCTAGAGACACTTTAAAAAAAAAAGAATAAAGACACTACATTTATGGCTCATTGTGACAATCTATAACCCCCTCATTCCCCTCCCCCACTTTCCTCCTCTTTCTTCTTACGATAGAAGAAGCGTTAATTGGACACTTTTAATGATTTCTTAAAATATGTATTAACTACTTATACTAAACTATCTTTTACAACTTGTATTTAGCTGTGACCCTGAGTATGTTTCGCAGACCTGAAGAAGAGCTAGGTGTAAGTTTGAAAGCTCATTTCTCTCATCCACATATGCATGTAGTCTCTAACATTCCAGGAGATGTAAATCTTGATCCCCTCCCTTCTTACACATAGTAGAGCCACACATATGGAAAGTGGGTATGACATTCTGATATGATAGCACTATATACCTACTCTGCACAGTCATAAATGACTTCAGAAAGTCCAAGGCATGAGAGAATCAGGTTTGATGGCAGCAAGAGTTCTAGCTGCAATAATTCACTCTAGAATCCCTTCCTTCTCTTTATAATGGCTGCCTAGTGCAGAATTCTCCATGAGGTGGTTTATATTTGAAAAGAAAATTCTTCTGGGAGAACCAGAATACGTTTTGGGTTATTGGGCCCTGCTACTGCTCTCAAGTGAGTGACAAAATGTCCATTAAATTCACAGGCATCCAGATCCTCGCTGGAGGAACTGAAGACGTTTTTAGTGAGTTTTAGAGGCAGTTAGAGTAGTTTTCTTTGCACCACAGCATATGTTGCCATGTGCTGATAATACTTCTGTAGCATGTGTTCCTAGGTTATGAGAGCCTAATGGCAAGAGGGATAGCAGCTCAGAGTTTAGCGGGACTGGGGGTGAAAGAGCCGCCAGAGCCCCGGTAGTGCAGCAGGGGCCGTGGAAGCCCCAATAACAGGGCCAGATTGTGGTAAGCATGGCAGCCGCTGTAGTGGGTCTGGGACCAGAGATGTGGCAGCTGTGATAGTGGGGTCAGAGACATGGCAGGCCCAATAGCAGGACTGGGCCTGGGGATGCGGCAGCCATGGCAGCCATAGTGGGGCTGAGGCCAGGAATGGCAGCCGCAATGGTGGAGCTGGCACTGGGGCAGTCCAGGTTGTCGGGGCTGCAACAGTATGGCAGCTGTAGGGAGCAGGGTCAGGGGGATGGCAGAGGGGAGGGAAGGTGGTCTAGGGAGTAGGGGACCATCTCTGGTTTGGCAAATTCCCTCATTTGGGACCGGTCAGGTCTGTTGACAAAAAACTGCCTTTTGGTGACAAAACAGTGAGAATACACTGCAATGAGACTTTTGCAAGGAAAAACACCTAGTTTTGGCAATAAAAACATCCATGCTTTTGAAAGATTTTTTTTCTTTTCCTTTCCGTCGATGAACAAAGAGCCAGTGTAGACATTATTCTTTATTTTGTCAACAGAAGTGGTTTCTGCCCGTATTCTGTAAAGCTTGCCCCGATCTCTTTGCTCACTGTTTTGATCTCTGCTGCTCTGTAGGCATGTGCCCCTCTGCTTTCAAAGCTCTGGGACAGCTCCGTGTGCTGCTCCATTTGAGGAACAAACAAAAAGCAAAATCTTGGACCACTCCTGTTCTGCCCTGTGCTAGGAACACAGAAACAGGCAGGCTGCTGCTGCAGTGGGAGGGGAACAGACTGCTGAGCTGCTTTGACAGTCCTCAAATGGAGAGCTCACAGAACTCATCTTGATGCCACTACTAGCAGCTGAGAAAGCTATCGGAGAACTCAGAGGGAATCTCAAGATAGTCAGCAACCAGCTCTGTGGGATACATATTCGCAGTCCCTTACTTACTCTGTTGATGATGGTGCCCCCATCATGAACATGATCTGTTGACAGAGGAAGTAGCTGTGAACATCCTCTACTGATTTTTGTGTTGTTGACTTCTGGGTGTTGAAATACTTGATAGTGTAGACATAGCCTTAGTCAACCTCCTTATTGAAGTGACTGGCAATAGCAGGTTTCTGAACCAAGGCTACTGGGGAACATAAATATAGCCTTAATTCAAGGAGAGACTCTTAGCTCCCAGGCAGAGGGCCTGAGGAGTATAGTCTACAGGAAGCTGGAGCCAGCAGGAAATACATTTCGAGTGTGTGGGGGGAAGACATGAGGCAGCAGCCTTAGAGACCAGATCAACTGACTTGGGCTTGCTCTAAAAATAGTAGTGTAATGTCCCAGTTGGGCTGGAGTGTGAGTTCTGAAATCTACCTGCCACACTGAATTTTAGAGCCCATGCTCCAGCCTGAGCTTTAAGGTACTTATTGCTATGTTAAGGACTGAGACATGAACCAAAATCAGTTGATCAGTTGCTGTAGGTCTTTTTTTTTTTTTTTTTTTTTTTTTTTTGATAGCATGTAGACATACAGTAAGAAAACTAGGAAGATTTAAAAAGGAACCAGCAGGAAAAAGGGCAGATCCCAACTTTCTAAAACTCTCAGGCAGAAGCAGATAGTTGTAGGTTGCAGGAGTCTTCTGTGTGGGTAGCCCTGATAAGACTGAGAATCTGAAGGAAGAGTAAGGGGTGTAGCAAGATAAAGTCCCAAAACATAAGCACATGCCGCACAGGCCTGGTTTGAGGCCTGAGGCCTAGCTAACAATGACAAAACATGGCTAACATAAAGCAAAGCTAAGCTGTGAGCAAGAAACAGGCTCAGCTCACAGAATTTGGCACGAACAGGACTGAGAGTGCAAAACACTAATTGATAATAGGCCCAGGTGTAGAACAGTAATTGGTACTGGTCATAAGTTGAAAGCACATGGTACCACCAACTCATTAAAACAGAACTTAGATAGAGACCCAGGTTCAGGAAAAAGTCTAAAATGACAGCATAATGGATAGAGATTATCTAGTCAAACCACAAGGTACAGCATGATGGGTGGTATCTAAGTAGCAGTAGAGGGTGGTAACCTGACGCATCAGGAGGGGAGAGTCTTGGCCCAGCCGGGAGGCAGTGGGAGTTTCCCACTGGTTGAGCTGAGGCCATTGTTACAAGTATATGTGCAAAGTGATTCAGTAGAGTCTACTGCCAACTATTACTGCACTTCACTTAACAATTAATCTGGCTGGGCACCTTCGATCTGTATCTGATTTGTGGTCTTTGGGGCTCTCCCGGGGTCTGCTGCATAAGTCAACACAACAGATATCATTTAACACACACACAAGTAGTCTTCTGGTTGTCATCATTGATGGAGCCAGAGGCCGGTCAAGTCATCATGACAGTAAATTCAGACATGACGACAAGGGGAAATTGAAGTAGCAGATGGCCAGGAGAACATACTGGTCAAGTTGGTCAAGTTGAATAGCCCAATGGATTTTTGATGCTCATGATGCAGTTGAGAGCAGAATATTTGTTTCAAGAGACCTTGATAAAAATAGATTCCATTGTTTAGTTCTAGTGCAAGCAAAATGAAATTTTCTGACTTCACACCTGACTACATCACTTATTTCCTGTCTCTAGGTAGTGATTCTGAGTTCTCCAGTGGACTCATAATGATCATCTTAAAGCTAGCTTAAAGCGAAAACTGACTATGTGCAAATTCAATTCAGTCCCTCTCAGGAGGAGGTTGGAAGAAGCGATACAGAGAATGGAAGGCAAAAAATGAGGAGAAATTGTATGGTAATCCTTAAGACATATTTTATTTCCGTAATATGAATACATATTTTAAATATCTTTCATTTCAGTCAATCTAATGTCTCTACTGTGGAAATAAGGCTGGGCAGATAATCTCTATAGTAATTTTTTTTTTTGAATACTGCTTTCATAATCACCAGCTAAACAAATGCCTATCTGAGCATGTGCAGAACAAATTAAAGTTGATATATTGTAGCATATTTTGTTATACTTTAATATGACTATCAAAAAGTATAAAGATCAGGTTAATGTCGCTAACAGAGAACCAATTGAAAAGCTTGAGAAAGAGAAATGGAGAAGAAATTAATGGGAGATGGACAGATTTGTGTGGAGTGATGAAGAAACATCCAAAAAAATGGGAAATCAAATGAACACCTAGTGGAAGCAATGCCGTAGAAAAGTTTTTAGGCCAGATTCATAGCTGATGAAAACTGGTGTAAGATATGACCTTGTAGGTCATAAATACTATTTCAGATTATTATTTTCTTCCCAAAGAGATAGATAATGGGGAATTCAAGAGATTCTGCAAAATTGTCCAGAGCAGAGAATTTAACAAGAATAGAAAATGTTGCTGTGTTTTCCTTTTCAAGCTGTTTTTTAATGTTACACAGTTAAATTACAATAATGAAAAGACCATTTAATTTAGATCTAGTGGTAACATTATGAATATTTTATTTTACATTCCAGTTAACTGTTCCATACCTTATGGTGCTTCCTGCACAAATGACTCAGACAGTGATCTGCTTGCTTGCACCTCTGAGACATCTGATACATAACATATTAAATTGGATTTTCTCATGAATATAAAGTGACAAGAAATGGTTTTTCATAAAGCATAGCCAAAGAGAACATAATAGTTTAGCCTCATCTACATCAGATATATAGCACAAGAAATCAAGGTTGTCTTATTTCCACTGAACTTAGGTGAGAAGCTATTCTCTATTTCCACACAGTACTAGTAAGACTGTCTGATAGTTATAGCTGAAACAAAATACAGGACTATGTAGCACTTTAAAGACTAACAAGATGGTTTATTAGGTGATGAGCTTTCGTGTTCCAGACCCAGAAGTGTTGGGAAGAAGTGCTTACAGATTACGGTCTGAAGCACCAAAGGCTCAATATTTCCAAATGTGTATGTATTTTGTCAATCTGTATAGTAATGTGGCAGTTAAGAACCCATAGAGAATATTAATTTTTCTGAGACTGTCCTAAGATGAAAATCTAAAAAGATTGGAAAACTTTAAAGAGGACTTAATGGACCTTGGGGTCATTTGGAACTGTTTTGTAGACAAGATTAACTTACCGCTAGAACATTAGGACTATACTAACATTTCCTCTGCTGTAAATTTAATGCCAACATTTATTTCATTGATTTAATTATATACTTATTACAGTAATATTTTCTGGGCTCCCTTCACTCCCACTGTCACAGGAGGTGTGAATACTCACATCCATGGCAATACGGATGGTTGACCAAGAAACAATGCATCCTCCCCCCAACCTCCTACTCCCCTGTTGGAAGGCAAATGTTATTTGCACTGCCACTCTCCTTTAAGGGTTTTGACAGAAGTGTGTATCTTTAGCTTCCTCCTGATAGTGATTCAATACATTCTCTAACAGCTTTTATCAGACCTCTCTCTGGTCTAAGCCCAAGTCCACGAAGCATGAAAGTATCTGGGCCATGATTTCAGTAGAATTTAGGTATCCAAACACCTTTGAGGATCTGGGCTATTGTTACCTTTAGGCATGTGCTTAGTCCCATTGAATTCATTAAATCTGAAGCATGTGAGTCAAGTTAAATACAAAGTTAAGTATTTTACTGAATTGGAGATCTAGTCCTTCCCAGTCTTTTTAGTCTCTCTTTATATAGAAATCTCTCTGGTCTTGTAACAATGTTTGCTTTTTATTTATGTACTTATTCGGGTAAAGGAATCAGAACCAAACACAGTATTCTCCAAAAGGATATACCATTGATGTGGCCCATAATACACATGGTTTCTTTAGTGCCATTAAGGCTGTTTATGGGCCATCTTGTCATGGGATGAACTCCCTTCATCTAAGGATAGAAACATACTTTTGAAAGACAACAAAGCCATTAATTTTCACCAGAGAGAACATTTTGAAGATCTTCTTAATCATACCTCCATAGTTGCAGATGAAAATCTTGAGCAAATCCCCCAACGACCATCTAGAGATGAGCTCAGAGACCCTCCCAGTTTGCATGAGGTATACAATGCCATCAAGGAGATGACGAACAATAAGGTAGTAGGTCCAGATGGGATCTTCACTGAAATCTTTAAATACAGTGTGCCAAAGTTAATTCTGCAGCTCAGCCTGCTTATCCTAAAAATCTGGATAAAGGAGGAGATACCCACTGAAATGAGATAAACAACCTTGATTGTTACTCTCTTTCAGAAAGGGGATAAAGCAGACTGTGGAAACCATTGTGGTATCTCTCTCCTTGCTGTTGCAGGCAAAATTCTGGCATGGGTCCTTGCAGCCCATTTTCTGCCTGTCAGAAGAAATTGTACTGGAGTCACAGAGTGGCTTTCCGACCATGTTGCGGAACTACGGATATGATCTTCATTGCACGGCAGCTGTAAGAAAAGTTTTGGGAACAAAACTGACCACTGTAAATGGCTTTTATTGATCTAATTAAAACTTCTAACTCAGTGAATCACAGTGCCATTGGACTGTACTTTTAAAGATTGGATGTCCTGATAAATACATCAGTGTCCTAAAGTTGCTTCATGACAACATGAAAGCGACTGCTCTGAGTAGCACTGGCTCCCAGAGTCAACCTTTCAAAGTGCAAACAGAAGTCAAACAGGGCTATAACATATTCACTGTCTTTATTGCCATCATTTTTTACCTTATTGCTGGGAAGCTCCCAGCTGGCACTGAAATCATCTACAGAATGGATGGAAAGTGGTTTAGGCTTAGCAAGCTGAAAGCTAAGAATAAGATTTCCACCACATCTATTGTGGAACTTCAGTATGCTGATGACAGTGCAGTTTTTGCCCAATCTGAGAAAGAGCTTCAAACTATCTTGAAGATGTTTGTTAATGCTTACACATTTCTTGATCTCACTCTCAACATCAAGAAGATCAAAGTGTTCCATCAGACCTCGCCAAATGCCCTTTATGCCCTATCTATTAAAATCAATGGAGTGGCACTAGAGAATGTTGATAATTTTCTCTACCTTGGAAGTTATCTTTCATATAAAACAGATATTGATGTAGAAATCCATCATCATCTGAGCTGAACCAGTGCAGCCTTTGCTCATTTACAGCACAGGATTTTTTGAAGATCACAACATCTGAACAGATACCAAGATTCTTGTCTATCAAGCCATCATTCTCCCAACACTAATGTATGAGTCTGAAACCTGGACAACTTATAGGCATCACTTGAAAGTCCTTGAGAGGATATCACAAACACGGACTCTGCAAGATCTTGAAGATCAAATGGGAAGATGAGTGTTCTGGAAGAGGTAAAGACCACCAGTATAAAGACAATAATCATCTGTCAGCAACTTTGCTGGACTGGTCACATTGTTTGGATGCCAGATCATCACCACCCTAAACAGGTCCTGTTTTCTCAGCTGAAAGAAGGATACCATAACGTGGCAGGACAACATATGCATAATAAGGACTTGCTAAAGGATAACTTAAAGAAGTGCAAAATTGACATTGACACTGAGGCTATGTCTATACTGCATCCCTCTTGTGCAAAAGCCTATGCAAATGAAGTGTGGATTAGCATATTGCCATGCTTCATGTGCATAGTTAATTAGGGGACGTTTTTGCAAAAGAGTCTTTTGTGCAAAAAGGAGCCATCTACACAGCTCCTTTGACGCAAAAACACCCTCTTGCGCAAGAGGGGTTTTTTGCATAAAAGGGAGCTGTGTAGATGGCTCCTTATGGGCAAAAGACCCTTATCCCTCTTAGGCTGTGTCTAGACTGCAGGGTTTTTTCGAAAAGAGTAGCCTTTTTTCGAAAAAACTTCACCGGCGTCTAGACTACAGCCGCATTCTTTCGAAATTAAATCAAAATGACGTGGCTTTTCCTTCGACGGTGGTACTCCTCATTTCATGAGGAATAAAGCCTTTTTTTGAAAGTGCCATTTCGAAAAAAGGCGCTATATAATGCAAACTGTGCTTTTTCGAAAGAGAGCATCCAGACTGCCTGGGTGCTCTCTTTCGAAAAAGTGGCTTCCTTTTTCAAAAGTACTGGTTGTAGTCTAGATGCTCTTTTTCGAATGAGGCTTTTTTGAAACTATCTTTCCAAAAAGCCTCTTTCGAAAGAGGCTTGCAGTCTAGACGTAGCCTTAAAATAAGGGATAAGGGATCTTTCAGTAAAGGCTTTATTTTCCGAAAGATCTGCGTCTAGACTGGTGCTTTTTTCCGGCAAAACTCCGTGCTGAAAAAAAGTGGCAGCCATTTTTATGCTAATGAAGCGGGGGAGATTTAAATCCCCGCATCATTAGCAATTGCGATACGCCTAATTTCCGAAAAAGGGATGCAATCTAGACGTAGCCTTGATGTATATAATGTTGATGTTGTATCATGGTATATCAATTATTTCCTGTCCCCTACTTTATATATCCTGGCTTCTGTTTGTTTTGTTTTCTGCTTTTTTCATCACTGTTGCACACCAAGCAATGGTTTCTCACTGATGTGCATGGAGTAGATAATGAATTTAGAATGCAACAGTGTGTATAATTCATTCTAATAATTACTTAAGGTACTTAGCTGCTCTCTATAAGGAGGTGTGGCAAGGTCCTTGCCCAGGCCTCTTACCCTGGGACCCCTTCATCAGCCACAAATCACCAGGAGACCTTCTCTTGGGCAATCACCCATGTCTCTTTATTGCTTGTGTCAGCTTCCCACCACCTTCTATTTATAGAGCTTGGTTTTCCCCATCAGCTAACTCACCTATCTTCTCCTTCTGGCTGGGGCACACACACTCAGGCTATGTCTAGACTGCAGGCTTCTTTTGGAAGAACCCTTTTCTGGAAGAGATCTTCCAAAAAAACTTTTCTGAAAGAGAGCGTCCACACACAAAAGCACATAAAAAAAGTGATCTGCTTTTTCAAAAGATAGTGTCCACACTGAATGGATGCTATCTCACATTTAAGCTGTGACTACTATGGATGGAGTGGCCACCAGGGCACCTGTGCTTTTTCCTCTTTCCTCTACTTTAAAAAGAACTCCCTCTTTCCTGTCCACACACGCCTTTTTCCGAAAGAGCTCTTTTGGAAAAAGGCTTCTTTCTCGTAGAAAGAGGATTACTAACGCCAGAAAAACTCCTCTGTTCTTTCGATCTACTTTCAGAAAAATGTGATTGCAGGGTGGACGTAACTCAGGTTTTGTTGGAAAAATGGCCATTTTTCTAACAAAACTCTGTAGTGTAGACATACTCTCAGACACTCTCTGGCTCCTCCTTCTTGGCTTCCCCTCTGGCTGCCTTATATAGCCCTCTGGCTAATGAGGCTGATAGCTGATTCCATTAGCCCTTCTGGCATGGACTTGCTCAACTGGCTATAATTGGCTAGTTAAGCCAGGCTGTACTGGCAGAGCTCTGGCTTAGCCAGAAGTCTGTGACAGAGGCTACAATAAAAGGAGCTGCCCATGTCCTAGATATGAGGAACCTGAAATGTAAGATCATTTTTGTAACTTCCAATTCCTAAGCATCAGGTTAGTAACAACACTGCTAACTGTAGAATCATAGAAAACTGGAACTGGAAGGGACCTTGACAGGTCCTCAAGTCCATTTCCCTGCACTCACAGCAAGACTATGCACCATCTAGGTCACAGTCATAGTGAAAGGCATAAAAACTTGGGTTCTGCAGAGATCAGCTTTGTGACTGGGTCTGCTCAGTATCTTCATCATCAATTTAAATAATGGCATAGAGAGTACACTTATAGGCTACGTCTACACTGGCCCCTTTTCCGGAAGGGGCATGTAAATTTCACTAGTCGTCGTAGGGAAATCCGCGGGGGATTTAAATATCCCCCGCGGCATTTAAATAAAAATGTCCGCCGCTTTTTTCCGGCTTTTAAAAAAGCCAGAAAAGAGCGTCTAGACTGGCCCCGATCCTCCGGAAAAAGTGCCCTTTTCTGGAGGCTCTTATTCTTACTTTGAAGTAGGAATAAGAGCCTCCAGAAAAGGGCACTTTTTCTGGAGGATCGGGGCCAGTCTAGACGCTCTTTTCCAGCTTTTTTAAAAGCCGGAAAAAAGCGGCGGACATTTTTATTTAAATGCCGCGGGGGATATTTAAATCCCCCGCGGATTTCCCTACGACGACTAGTGAAATTTACATGCCCCTTCCGGAAAAGGGGCCAGTGTAGACGTAGCCATAAAGTTTGTGAATAATATCAAGCTGGGAGGTGTTGCAACTGCTTTGGAGGGCAAGGACATAATTCAAAATGATTTGGACAAACTGGAGAAATGGTCCAAGATAAATAGGATGAAATTCAATAAGGATGAATGCAAAGTCCTCAATTTAGGAAGGAAGAATCAGTTTCACATATACAAAAGGGGAAGTGACTGTCTAGGAAGGAGTAGTGCAGAAAGGGACCTATGGGACACAGGGGACCACAACCTAAATATGAGTCAACAGTGTTACACCATTGCAAGAAAAATTAAACATCATTCTAGGATGCATTAATAGGAGTGTTGTAAGCAAGATACAAGAAGTAATTCTTTTCCTCTACTCTGCACTGATTAGGCTTCAACGGGGGTATTGTGTCCAGTTCTGGACACCACATTTCAGGACAGATGTGGGGACATTTATAATGCAGAGCTGAGCTTTGTTACTGATGCCCATCGCTTGGGCCAGCAGACTTATGTCACATTTTTACACATTACCACATGGGCTGAATTGTGCCAACACAACCTGACAGTGTCATGCTTAATGATTTGACATATATGGCATCCCTATATCCTACTGATATGTAAATTGGGCACCCATTAGATTTACAAGAGAAAACAAGGATATTCCCCCAAGACAACATTAATGTTTAATAAAGTAGCAACAGAAATTATCTCTTGCCAGCCTCAAAAGAATCTCTAGACTGTCATGAATTTTGTACTGGATCAGTAAAATATTTATTCTTACAGAAGAATCCATTTTTCAGTTCATCTTCTGTCCCTTCATAGCTAGAGTTGGCAGACTATTTATAGCAAACAATGTCGCTGATGTATTTAGCCCTTTTATTCTTTGCAATTTATTTCTGGAGAGATTCAGATTTTTATTATTTTGAAATTGTTCATTGAACACAAGATGTGAACATATGGTAGGTTATAAGTCATCTGAAGTATTCTCTTTGAATATGTCTTTAGCTCTTTGCTTCACATTATTCATGGTATGTGACTAAACACTTAAGTCACATGACATTGCTTCTGCTCTCTGACTGAATGACTGAAATTTTATAAAAAGAAAGTAAGCATTTGGGACACTAATAATGAATCACAGTATTTATCCACAAATACCCTGGTTAACATGTGAATTCAAGTATTCCCACATGGAGCTGCTGTATCCCAATTTCCTTGTGATCAAAAACTAATTGGCACTAATCTTCATGGAAAAACATAAAAATGAGGGCTGAAAAATAACTTTATTAAAAAAGAGATCTTGTCCTTCACATATAAATTTTCTTACTACCTTACTAGCTGTGTTAATAACTGGACTTCATTACAATGTTCATTACAGTGTTCTGTCCTATTTCATTATATTCTGAAATAGACAAGTAAGCTTCTTGTTAGTTCAAAAAAATAACTTCCACAAGTAATAAAGCTTATTTAGAAATAGTTATTTCAAAATAACGATAGTGCAGATGTTCCACTGCTGTTATTTCAAAATAACTACTCTCCAGAGTCCTGTATAGTAATTACTCCCCAGTGCTGCCTGGGGCTCTAAGTCGAGGTAGCCTGTTCACATTAAGGAAGCCAGCCTTGGACTAATTTTGAAGCTTCCTGATAGAGTGGACACGCTATTTTGAAACAGTTATTTCAGGAGTTATTATTTCAAAATAAGTTATTTCAAAATAATTTCCTAGTGTAGACATGTCCTTAATATCATCCCTAAATCTGCATTATTAGTCTACCTCCATACTCCTCCATAGGCCTGAGTATCTCCTCTATATCTCCTTCAGCCACAACTGCTCCATTATCCCTTGTTGAGCTGTCCATTTACATTTTAAGATGAGTTATGGGGGCTTTGCTCCTTCCTTTACTTGACGTGGTATATATCATTTCATGATCACTTTCACTCATATTTCTTTCCACCTTCAGATTCACAACCAATTCCTATTGTGGGTCAGAATCAATTCTAAAATGCCTACCTCCTTGGTTACTTTCTCCACTTTATGAAACAAAAAGTTGTCCTCCATACATTCCAAGAATGTATTGCAAATTTTGTGTTTTGCTGTACAGGCAGTCCCCGGGTTACGTACAAGATAGGGACTGTAGGTTTGTTCTTAAGTTGAATTTGTATGTAACTCGGAACTGGTGTCCAGATTCAGCCGCTGTTGAAACTGACTAGCAGCGGCTGAATCGGACACGCCTGGGGCAGAGCAGCTGGGGTGCTGTTGGGTTGGTCCCGCAGCGCCGCTCCTCAGCGCTGTGGGACCAACCCGGCAGCCCCCCAGCTGCTCTACCCCAGGCATCAGTGAGAAAAGCCTGATCTGCTGGGGAGGGGGGCGCACTAGCTGCACCCCTCCTCCCCAGCAGACCAGGGAGACACGGAGTGGCTTTTCTCACCGCGGAGGACGCGGGTGGCGGAACCGCCCAGATGCGCTGCGGTCCCGCCACCCGCGTCCTCCGCGGCTTTGCGCCGCGTCTCCCTGGTCTGCTGGGAGGCCCCCCCAGCAGACCAGGGAGACGCGGAGCAGCTTTTCTCGCCGCGGAGGACGCGGGCGGCGGGACCGCCACTGCGCGTCTCAGCGGTCTGCTGGGGAGGGGGCACAGCTACTTCAGGGTTCCCTCAACCTGTTCTTAAGTAGGGATCCGATGTAAGTCGGATCCACGTAACCTGGGGACTGCCTGTATTACTTTTCCAACAGCTGTCTAATACTTAGGGAGGGAAGGAGCAAGAACAACAGAATGACATTGGACATCAGAAAAATAGACTTCAACAAAATCAGAGAATGGATAGGTAAGGTAACATGAGAAGAAAAATTAAAAGAAAAAAAAGAATTCAAGAGAGCTGGTACTTTGTCGCAGACATAGTATTAAAGACATTGCAAAGTATCTTGATGTGAAAACAGATAAGAAGAACAGAACGAGGCTGATATGATTCAATTAGTCATAATAATAATAATAATAAATATAAAAAAGTGGAAACATGGATGAATGCTAAGGAGTAAACAAAAATAGTTTAAGCATGTAGAGACTGAAACAGAAAGGCTAAGACACAAAATGAGTTGCATCTGTCAAGGGACATGAAAGGGAATCCCCATCATTGGCAGTTTTTAACAGATTGATAAATACTTACCCAGCATGGTCTAAGTTTGCGTGCTCCTGGCCAATTGTAGGAGGATGGACCTGATGACTTCTTGAGATCTCTTCTTTTCTACGAGACTATAAATAACACTCAAAATACTTGCCTCCCACATACAGTAAAGTGAAGATGTTGTTTTGTTTCATACAGTCTAACTTTATATGCATAATATAAAGTTATGAGTGCTCAGTAAATGAGCATTACAGAAAACAAAAATGTGAAAACCCTAAGTACATTACAAAGTTTATCATCCTTCCTTTGACCCAAACATATATGGGTCTTGAGCTTGTTCTCTTTGAAGCTGATGGGAGTTTTACGTTAGAACACAGTGTTACCGGTTTTGAGTCCATACTTACAAGAGAGAGATCCCAGTTCAGAAACTTTTGTATCATTAAGCATGTTGCTTTAAAATGTGAGCTTTTAGATATTATGCATTGCAAAGTGACATTGTCTTTGCTTCTGATATAAAGCCTAAGGATTTAAATTTCATTCCATTTAAAATATTAACACAATAGAAAGAAATGGATCTTCCAGTTAAGATAATTTAAAAAAAACCCCTCACCTCTGAGTGCTGTTTATAACAGCCATAATCTTCTTGATGTGCTATTGTGATAACAGTAATCCTTTTTATGTCCTAATGTTAATGACCCTTAACTTTTACTTGGGGTATTATAGTTAAATGCTGTTGCTTAACAGCAAGCAGAAATAGCAGGCTGTTTGAGAGGCATTATTGTTTTGGTCATAAAGACAATATTGTTTTGTGTCCTATTCCTTTGTCTCCATAAAGTGTATGGCTGGATGGTACTATGTTTATCAATGGACACTGGGAAAATCTGTGAAGATATCATGCTAATTCAAAGGGTAGAAGGGTTTGTTTATGCATTGCATAAAAAAATAGATATCTCAGAGGTGTTTACAGAGGTTAATGTGTTTAGCATTTGCATCATTTGGTTGAAATATGAATGTATTATTAATGTGCATTGTTCCCTGTGACAGTTTATTTTCAGAGTTAAAGCAAAAAATGTAAATAGATTTTTTTTAAATTGAATAATGCAGTCAGTGAAGGTATTATGAATCAATATACCAAACTGATTGTTTGAGCTTTGGCTTTGGAGTAGACCTCTTAAAGTTGAGCTTAATCTAGCCAAATCAAATCTAAAACAAACATATTTGGCAGGAGTTTACCAGTTTGCACAGGTGCACATGCATTTGATCATATGGTGAATTTATAGAGAGCCAGAGGCCTGGTTCCAAATTACAGAACCAGATGCCTGGCTTTATTTCTCTGTGAGATAGAACAAAAGAGAAAAATATAAAAAAGGCATGAACCAGGAAATGGTACTGTTCAAAGCAATCACAAGTTATAAGAAAATTGGAGATACAGATTTGCTGGAGTCAATATTTCTTTCAAAAAGTTATCTACCTATTTTGTTCATGGTTTATCTACAAACTAAGCTCCTAGATCTTTATCCCCCTCCTACTTTCCTACAATTCTATCAAGAGAGAATTCCCCTCCAGCAAAACTCCTTTTACTCTTCATCCCTTGATCTCTGGTGGCTGTGAATGTATTATGACACTCTGCAGGAAACAAGATCATGTAAATTCACGCTCTTTCATCTTCTTTTTAATTAAATTCACTTGTTTTGTTAGTGGCAGAATAAAAATGTATTTGCTGCAGTTTATTAAAATTTTGCAGCATGAATATGTATTTTAGATATACCTTCTTTCAATATTTTTGCATGTAAATTGCCTCCTATAAAGAGAGAGGGAGAGAAGTAAAGAGAAAGGCATAAGAAGGGTTCAATGAAGAGATACAAACCTTTGGATTTGAACTTAAATCAAAGTATGACATGGAAAGAGAACAGGCTTCTCTTTTATCCTTGCTGGACAACATTTGAGCTCTGTCTACATTGCATCATTTTTGCGGAAGCGGAAATACAAACGAAGCACTCATTAGCATTTCTCACACTCTCATTTGCATATTCTCTTCTGATCATTTTACGGAAGAGGTTTTTACAGAAAAAAACAGTGAAGATGGGGCCATTTTGGAAAAAAAAAACTTTGTTGGAGGAATAAGGGTTCTTGCACAAAAGGATTTTTTGTGCAAAATGGCCTCATCTACACGGTGTTTTTTTCCTCAAAAACCTCTTCCGCAAAAAGGATCGGAAGAGAATATGCAAATGAGAGCATGAGAAATGCTAATGAGCACTTCATTTGCATTTCCTCTTCCGCAGAAATGATGCAGTGTAGACGGAGCTTTGGTTTTCAAGAGCACTACACCAGATGAACGTAGAACTGGGCATAACTTTAAATGTACCAGAACTTATATGTTTGATTTATTGATACATTAAATGTGCCATCTACAATGATCTTGAGTTTCTTTCCTCTAGTTCTGTTCTTGACTCCTCTCCATTCTTCCACCCTCAGTCTACAGTCTTCTGAAATGGCTTTTAATTTACCATCTCTATGGGTATGTCTACACTTGCCCCCTAGTTCAGACTAGGGAGGAAAATGAAGCATACCGAAGTTGCTAATGAAGCACGGGATTTAAATTTCCTGCGCTTGATTAGCATATTTGCGGCCGGTCGTCATTTTAAAATGCCAGTAGCCTGAATTAATTCACCTTGTGTAGACATGGTAGTCTGATCCAAAACCCTTCCCTCAAATTAACTGTTACTCCTCATTGCACGAGTTAATGCAATACTCCTACATGCGGCGAGTTAATTCAGGCTACTGGCTTTTTTATATGGCAACTGGCCGCAAATATGCTAATCAAGCATGGGATACTTAAATCCCACGCTTCATGAGCAACTTCGGTATGCTTCATTTGCCTCCCAAGTTCGAACTAAGGGGCAAGTGTAGACATACCCTTTTTCTCACTAAATATCAGTGCTTGTATTCTATCCTTATTCTCCTTCACCTTTCAGTGGTTTTGATATATCCACCACTCCCTAGTTCTTTAAACTTTGTTCTTCAGTGGCTTTGATGGCTGTTTCTGGTGACTTATCCCCATCCCATTTCTCCCTTTCTGCAGGTGTCCTTCAAGTCTCCATCCTTTTCCATTATCTCCACTTCACCAAGGCGCATAACCTGGGGTGTCATCTTTGATTCAGCCCTCTTCCTGGACCCACACATTCCAGTAAACAATACAGTGCTGTTGCAAAAAAGCAAATGTCATTCTGAGATGTATTAGTAGGAGAGCGGTATGTAAGTCATTGGAGGTAATTTTTCTGCTCTGTTCAGCAATGGTGAGCCACAGCTGGATGACTGAGTCCCCATTTGGAAACCACAAGATGTGAACAAATTGGAGAGAGCCTAGAGAATAGCAACAAAACAAATGGGAAGTCATGATCTATGATGAAATGTTGAAAAATTGGGCATGTTTTGTCCAGAAAACAGAAGGCTGGGGGGGTATAACAATAGTAAACAGATATATATAAGAGTGTTATAAAAAGAATGGTGAACAGAGTTTGTCTATGTCCACCACAAGTAGTAAAGGATTAATCAGTTTAATTTGCAACTATGGAGATTTAGAAAAAACACACATTTTACTATAAGGACAGTTAAAGCAGTGGAAGAGGTCACGAAGGGGGGTTGTGGAATCACAATTGTGGTGTATTGAAAACATCACTATAATTATCAGCTGTCACCTTAAATCCTTAGGGGGTTCCCCGTCCAGCTTGCAGACTAGGGGGCTTTGAAATGAGCTTTGCAGTCAAGAGTGTACTGTGGGTATTTCAAAATTCAGTTTGCAAAGAGCCAGTCTAGAGCAAATTAGGTTGAGTCATGTTTCTCAGTTCATGAGAACATCCTGCACAGCACTGTTATTTCTAAATAACTAGCATTATTTCAAAATAACAATGTGAGCATCTACACAGACATCCCGTTATTCTGAAATAATTTCGAAATAACAGATGGCTTATTCTAAAATCTGTAAACCTTGAGGAATATTTCCTATTCCAAAGTAGCTATTTCAAATTAAGGTGTGTGTAGACACTCCACTGCTGCTATTTTGAAATAGCCCCTCACCAGAGTCATTCTAAGTTATTTCTCCCCAGTGGTTCCTGGGGCTCTAAATTGAGATAGCACGTCCACATTAGGGACTAATGTGCCTTGGACTAATTTTGAGGCTTCCCTGCAGTGTAGATGTGCTATTTTGAAATAAGATATTTCAGAATAATTATTGCAGAATAGCTTATTTCAAAATAAGCGTGGCATGTAGTGATATCCTGTGTGTGGGTATGTCTTTTGGTCCTTGTGTGCTAAAGTTTTGTACCTGAAGAAATAAAGTAGTGTGCTTTGCAAACTTCTAGAAAGAGTATTTCATATCTTTATCAAATATCTTTGTTTCTATGGTGCAAACAACAGAGTCATTAGAGTTTTTAAAAAATAAAACAAGGATAGTCTAACTATAGTTAATCCTGTGTCAGCCTGGGGGAATGGACCAATGACCTTCTTTAGGTCACTTCTAGCCCTAAATTTTTATGTTTGCATACCTTTTTTTCCATGTTTTAGTATATATCTTATGGGAATTATTCTTGTGAATATCATTTGGGTTTGATACAGCATACATTTTGCAGAGTTTGAAAACTCCTCATGTTTAAAATGCTAAAAATGTGCATAATGGATGGCTGTGAACCAAATCTTGAAATCCCTTTTCTAGCATGCGTAATTAAAAATGTAACAAGACTGAGAAGATTTTGGAGATTGGAAAAGGAATCTGAACATATTTGTTTCTCCGGTTTACACAGCTTTTCGACAAAGGGGTTGGGAGGGGTTTGCTGAAAAAGCCGCATCTGAACTACTTTCACTTTCAAAAGCTGTGCTTTCGAAAGTGTGATAGGAAGAAGATATGCAAATTCCCACGGAATTTGCATATCCTCTTTCGACTGTTCCCCGTAGTCTAGATAAGCCCTAGGTCAGTTTCAATTCTAGACAAAGTTGGTAGTGACCAATAAGCTGGAAAGTGTCTTAATAGCCTCAATCCAGTTGACAGTAGGTAAGTGTTCATATCACAAATCTTGCAACCCAGTCCTGCCAGCTCTTTAAATTGCTCCCTACTGGTTTTTGCTGCCACACAGCCAGCCTTGTACCAGTGCACATCAGCTTACTTTCACAAACTCTGCCTACAAGTGAATGGTCATGAAGAATGAGCTTTAGAAGCTGATCTCTCTGAGTGGTACATTGGTTCATACATCATGTGGAATCTTGCACTACTATTGCTTTTCACAAACTGTTCTATGGATCAGTAAAAACACTGTCTCTGAAGATAGCATCTCTCTGATAGCTCTAGACATACAGTAATTGTGAACTACCAATTAAACTAATATATACAGTTGACCATATCTTCAGTTAGCAGAAATGAGCATAACGCTACTGAATTCAGTGCAGCTCTGCTGATTTACAGCCAATGATGAGCTGGCTGATTGCACTGTAAAATGAAAATCTACAATGCAATCACTCAGCCAGCATAAAAGAAAGATGTTTTATACTACATACCAATGACAAACATCATAGAGCTTCAGGAAGCTTACCTAAATCTTGTTCTATCACATGCAAGATGAGCATGTCTTTAATGATCTCAACTAGGCACAAGCTAGTATGATGTCCTTTGTTCTACTGAAACCTGGGGCTAAGGGCTAACTAACATGTTCTCTTCAATCCACTGCACTATGGTGACCTGGACTGCTAGTGTAACCCACGCACCTAATAGGCAGCTTATCTCTTTAAAAGACCCCTGTGAAGCGGTAGGAGTGAGTTGAGTATTACTGTTGTTGGGCGGATTTAAACCTCCACAGACAGAAGCTTCTGGAGTTGAGTGTGGTAGTTTGAGAGACTCCATGAGCAAGCAGGCAGGGCGGCTGCTTTTCTAAGGGCCTTGTGCCCTGTGGGAGCTGGGAGAAGCTGAGCCAGAAGCAGAGAGCTGACTGTTGTTCCTCACTCTGCAGCAGGTTAGCGATGTTGTTAACCCTGTACCAGGGATCATGGGCAATGCTACTTATAGCAAGAAGAACCTGGGAGGGAAAAATAACTTCTTCTGTGTTAATTGTATGTTTCAAATGCTGTTTTGATTTTAGCCAAACGGGTTTTGTTCACTTTCTCAGTGAGATTCTTCAGCTCCTCTTTAAATATAGTCATGGGGAAAGAGTCATTTTTACTTTGTTCTCAGTTTTTGTATTTTTTTGAACAGGGTTTTCTTTAAATCTGTTTTTGTGAGTTAACTGACTGGTTAATCAGTGAGCTGGCTGTCTAGCAGTGACTCACAGCTGAGGAAGAGGTCTCCAACTGAGGATCCCTACAATCAAGTAGAGAGATTGTTCAGACTTAGCATATTGAGCAGATTTGATGAGCAGAAGCACAAACTGAGACTTTGCTTAACTAAATCTAAGCTTTTGGGATCTCTCTCTCTTACTGTGTTTGTGTGGACTGAACTATTCAGATTTTACTTCTGTTTTTCTCTTTGGCTACGTCTACACTGGCCCCTTTTCCAAAAGGGGCATGGTAATTTTAAACTTTGTAATAGGGAAATCCGCGGGGGATTTAAATATCCCCTGCAGGATTTAAATAAAGATGTCCGCCGCTTTTTTCCGGCTTGTAGAAAAGCCGGAAAAGAGCATCTAGACTGGCCTGATCCTCCGGAATAAAGCCTTATTCCAGAGGATCTCTTATTCCTCCTTCAAAGGAATTCCTACTTCAAAGTAGGAATAAGAGATCCTCCGGAATAGGGCTTTATTCTGGAGGATCGGGCCAGTCTAGACGCTCTTTTCCGGCTTTTCTACAAGCTGGAAAAAAGCGGCGGACATCTTTATTTAAATCCCCCGTGGATTTCCCTATTACGAAGTTTAAAATTAGCATGCCCCTTTCGGTTAATGGGCCAGTGTAGACGTAGCCTTTATGTTTACTGTAACTGTGAACAATATCTGTGGGTTATAAAAGAGCTGTTATGTTGTAAGAATTAGATTATTATTTGTTCATAAGATTTTATAAAGTTATTTAATTAAATTCATTTCTTTAGTTTCTTTTGGAACTGGAATGTAGGGAGCCTGACACTAGGCAATCTTTTCTGAAATTCCTTACTGAGTGAACTCTGGGTCTCCAGTTACTTTCTGTGGATGTGGAGGGTTTTTTTAGATGCTGGAGAAGGACAGTGAAGTCTACCCAAAGTTACACTAGCTTGGGAGCATGGCTAAGATTGGGAATTCTCCATGTATTGCTGCAGTCAGCAGAGCATATTAAAAATTGCTTTTTTTATGATAGGCTAGTTCAAGCTGTGCTGTTCTTACTCAGTTGTGACCAGTCCAAAAAAGAGAATTCTCATATTGTAATTTGTCCTAATAATTGCAGCCCATGTAAATAATTACCCTAACTATGTGGCTTAAGAAATATTTTGATGTAACTGAACTTTAATTGACCTCGTCACACTAAAAATACTCAATCAGCTAGTCTGTAGGGAGGAGGTGGTAAGCTTAACACTTTTCTTTTATTCATGTAGCCATAGCCACAGCTTTTAGTCATGATTAGTGCATCAGTCACTGATGCATCACTTTTAACATTCATTTTTATTTCAAGAAACTAAGTAGGGAGTATTAAAAGCCTTTCAATGTGCTTTCAGTTAAAAAAAAAAGTGATGCTGTTGTTCAAGGAGTAGCACTACATTCTGCATTACAGCAGAAGATATTTGTATAGCAAGAGACGATCTATCTGTAACTGCTATTAGCAGTTATCTCCGAATGGTTAGAGATGGGATACTAGATGGGGGGGGGGGGCTCTGAGTTACTATTGAGAATTCTTACCCACTAGTTCGGCACCTGGGAATCACCCACATGTTCAGGATGTAACACAATACCATGTTTGGGTTTGAGAAGGAATTTTCCTCAGGTGAGATGGGTAGAGATGCTGGGAGTTTTTCACCTTCCTGTTCAGCATGGGACATGGGTCATTTATTGGGTAGAAACATGAAGTCTTTAAATCAAAAGTTGATGACTTCAGTAACTCAGCCAAAGATTAGGAGACAGTCAGGTTCTGTGGCCTGTGTGGTGCAAAAAGTCAGACTAGCTCAGGAGTCTCAAACTCAGTTAATCTTAGGGCCAGTGCTTGTCCTCAAATCCTCCTAGCAAATGGGCTCTGAGAGGCACGGTCTCCATTCCTCCCCCTGCTTCTCCCACCCTATGCATGTCCTAATACCTCTTGGTGGCCTGCATGCTCCCACTGCCATATGCCCTCTAACCCCGATTGCTGCCCCATGGCAACTAAAAACCCACCAGGGGCCCCTGACACCACCACCAGCTGTGCAGCAGTGGCTTCTTGCTGCTAGCTCCATGTCATTGCCAGCACAATCCTGTAGCCCGGAGGAAGTGTGTACATAGGTGTAAGCTGCTGCAACTATTATCTTATTTTCTAAAATTAACTCTGAAACTGATGCCAACTCTCCTGATTTGATCACAAGCCTCCTGATAATTGGGGCTCATCTCCCCCTACCCACAGAAAGCACATCATGAGAATTAAGACAGATCTGGAAACTTCACTATCTGATGCCTCATGCACTATCAACTGTGATCACTCTGACTTAGTAGATTTTGCTTATGTGTTAGTGTTAGATGCAAGCCCTTTAAATAGAAGCAGTTAGAAGGGCTTGCACCCCGCTCCCGCTCTGAGGCAAGGAACTAGGGGGTGGGGCCTGGAACTTTCTCGTAGGCCAGATCAAAGTCCTACGCAGGCTGGATTTGGGCCACTGAGTGGCTTTTGCCCACTCCTGCCCTACGTTCAGCCAAAGCCCTCAAATACCAGATGCCAAATGAAAAGCTCCCCAGGTGTATTTTTATCTGTGACTTCAAGACTTTTTTAGGGGGACAGCAGGATGCTGATGATTTTTGGAGAGGGGAGCTTGATGATTTTTCTTTCCTTCTTCATTCCCCTTCATCTCCCAAATGTCACCAGCCCCTCCCCCAACCTTTGCTGATATGCTGCAAATCTATCTGGTGGTCTCAGTAAATCTAGAGGTGTGTGATGAAGTATATATGATCATCCAATAATAAATAATAATAGCTTGAAATAGCCACAGTAGATGAAATATCACTGTGCACTTTGTAGATCTTGTGGGGATAGAAGTGACTTTTCTCTAGGGTATTCTTCTTTGTTTGGTTGATTGGTTGGTTGGTTTTTATGTTTGTTTCAGAGCCAGGCTCATGGTAGAGCCATTGCTTAATTTGTCCCCCAAAGCAGGTCAGCCATCTGCTAATGTTTATTTTTAATACTAATCTCTCTCCACTCTCTCTCTTCATGGTGTGGCTGCCCACCCTGTGGTCCAGAAGAGAGAAACTAGCCATCAGGAGACAGAGTTTTCCATATTGCTTGACACTGACCCAGGTAATTGGTGCCCTACTCCCAAACCTTTCCCCCCACATCCACCAGCTTCAGTGCTTCAGCTCTGACCTCTTGGGGAGCTGCCACCCATCCCCTTGCAAGGAGCCGTCGGGCAGCCCAGCTGCATACCTCAGCTTGCAAAGAATTACTGGGCAGCCTAGTCCTGGATCTCCCCCTTGTGAGGAGACACCAGGGGACCAAGCAGCCAGCTCCGTCCCCCACCACCCTGTGAGGAACCACCAGCAGGGGGGGGCCTGGTAACAACCCTGCACTGAGCCACCAAGGTGCTTTGGCCTCCCCACCCCACAAGGATCCATTGAGCAGCACAGCCCCAGACCTCCCACCTCGCATGAGGACTCGCCAGGCAGCCACAGACCTGCCTTGCAAGGCACTGCTTGAAGCCAAGGCAGCCCAGCCTCCAGCCACCCCATAAGGAGCATCAGTAGGGGAGGCTGCGGCCAGCTTGGGGGGATGCAGCACAGCCTTGGCACCCTCACCACCCCACGAGTAGCTTCTGGGCAGGCTAGTTCCTCCCCCCTGCAATGAGCTGCCAGCCTCCCTGCCTCCTCACCCATGACGAACTGCTGTGGGGGGCAGTTAGTCTAGCTCTGGTCCCCCCATGAGGACTGCCAGGGGATGGAGCTGCAGTTGGATGAAGTTGTTCTCAATGAAACCAGAACTGTAAAGGAGAATGCTAACTAAAAAGATCCTATGAAGAGATCAAATTATGCAGCAGTGTTATTGACATATAACAAGCTACATAAGTCCAAGTCAGGGATACTTACTCTTTTGTACAAATTCTTTTGTACAAATTCTTTGATCAAACCTGCTCTATTGTTGCCTGTTTTTGACCCGAGCGGCTAATCAAAATACAGAGCTCTAAGGATGTTCCAGCTGGAAGTAGATATTGATGGAGTCTGGTATTTTTTCGGATGAAATCGTGTATATGCGCACAGAATGTGTGAAGTTCTGCTTCTGTAACACAGGAGGAATCTGGAACAAAAGGAGCAGTTTCTCAGTTTACAGAACAAAACCTCTTTAGCCAACAGACCCAAAAGTTATCTCTACGTTTTTTTTTCTAGTGCCCCGCTGTGCTTAACAGATTCCTGATTGGCTTTCCTGCTTTTTTGCCTTTCTGTCTCTCTCCACCTTGAATATCTCCACCCTGAATATCACCCTGCCTCTCCTCACAAATATTCACCCTTTACCCAAAACAATTCTCATCAAAACTTCCTCCATCTACATAGTCCAAAACTAGTAGGCAGGTTCATGTATCTATTTTTGCTGTAGGCTAGGGGAATAGGAATAATTTATCCTTATATAAATGTTAATTGAAATGTGTGGTCATACCCATCAATCTCAATGTTTTAATTCAAGCCATTACAAAATTTCACTCCGCTCAGAACCATATTAAATACCTACACGAATACTATGTTTCACATACTCTAAATGTTGAAATGTTTATGTGCAAAAGTGCATTTTACTTGCGACATTTTGGATATCTTACAGACCCTTACTTCATAGGGTTAGGAATAACTAAGTTCCCCTATTATTGGTAAATATATTCTGAAATTTTAATAAACATATTTATGGCCTATAGGCATGCAGCATCCATTTCAAAGTGCTGTACCATATGGTCCTGTCTAAGCTGTACTTCACATTTTTGCTCTAATTGCATTGACTGCTGCTTTAAAGGCATAGCATGGGACATTAACACAAGGGGTTAATAAACATATTAACATATTTTTTTCCAGTTAAATAAGCTTTACTGTAGGCTGCCAAATGTATTTTGGGAGTTCTTCTAGGATATTTGCATAGAAAATTAATATCCTGCACGACTATTATAAAGAAACATAGAGAACAACATACATGTCTAAGAAAGAAGACATTGCATTTTTCTCTGAAGCTTGAAATCTGAAAAGAGGATAAGTAAAAAATGTCTGACAAAGCTAAACAAGCAAGAAGAAAATTAAATCACTGGAGAACACAGGGGGGTAAATAGAATAGCAGGCAAATTAACAGGAGTAGGGTTAAAAATCACAGAAACTTCTTACTAAATAAATTCAACAAAAAAAACAACAACAAGGCTTCATGTCAAAAAATTATGGGTACCCAACAGTGTCTAAAAGAAAAGAAAAAAAGGATCAAAGGGAAAATTCATGGCACTTTTTTTAAAGCATCCTACAGAACTCCCTCTAAAACTAAGCTTCAGGCACAGCCAGAAGGAAAAGATGAATTTTTGACAGTCTGCTTTTGTCTATATTAGATATCTAGTACTGAGAAAATGTTTGGATTAGGACATCACAAAGACAGAGATCACCAGAATAATTTCTAAATTTAAAAGTTACAAACCCCCTGAAGAAATGGATGGTAGTCCCAGAATTCTATAAAATATGCATAACAGAATACCTCTAGATATGATGTGGAGATTTGTTACAAAGCTTCTCTTTGTTTGCGAAAAGTGCCTATATCAGCAAGAAAGGGAGAAATTGTTGATGTTGTCTCATGTCATAAGTGAATAATGATAATAAAGTGATCTCAGTTCTGAGACCCATTTTCAGATATGGGAGTCTTAATGTATATACTTAAATATGGATCTATGTGCATAATTTTACTCAAACAAGTTGGAAAATTAGGCCTTTCATTAAGATGGGGTATATGAGAGTGCCTACAAACACAGATCAGAGTTTTCAACAGTGGGAAGCTGCTTAGTATAGAGTGCTTCTTTCGCTTAGTATAGAGTGCATTTCTATCCTTTCCTAGAATAGATCATAGAATACCTTATGCTGTTTTGTACACAGTGCCCATTTAGTTCCTTTGTCTTTTCTCTCACCATTCCTTATTTCTCATCCTCCCTTTTTCCATGTGTGATCTCGACCTCTTCTACATTCTCTCTTCTCTCTCTTTCTGATTCTTCCAGCAGAATTTCTCTCAGGACTATTTTTGTTTTCTAATTTATCCTCTTAATCTTCAACCTTTCCTCTACCCTTCCTTTAACATATCCACTCTCCCACATACACTCACCATGCATAGAGCTTGAAAATGTTACTGTACACCAACCCTGCCAGAGGACTACACTCATTAGTCAAAAACTGACATAAAAGATGAGGGGTGGGGCTATTCATACTGCCCAGGCAGTGAAGATTAACTACAATGACACTAAGTAACAGAGAAGTAGCGTGTTACTCTGAACTTGGTAAAACAAAAAAAGCAGTCAGGTAGCACTTTAAAGACTAACAAGATGGTTTATTAGGTGATGAGCTTTCGTGGGGCGGACCCACTTCTTCAGATCATATTCTGAAAGTGAAATGGCATGACCATTATATAACAGAGATACAATGAAGAAGTAAACAAATCAGCTACATAGAATAGAAGATAGGGGAGAGGAGAAGAGGAAAAGACAAGGAGGAAATTGCTTATTGTAAGAGTCAGTTAAGTGGCTAAACTGGAGTTACTATGAATATCAAAAGGTGAGGAGGCTGTCTTTGTAATGTGTAAAGTAATTATCATCTAAATCAAGGCCCATTTGCAACATGTCGAATTTTAGCATATATAAAAGTTTGGAAGTCTCTCTCTAATCTGGTGTTAAAGCCTTTTTGAAGTAAGAGGCATGTTGTCTGGCCTTTAAGGGAATGACCCATTTGGTTGAAATGTTGGCTACCAGGTTCCTCTGTGTGGAGATGTCTGATTTGTGAGCTACTTAGCCAGAGAATTAACAGTCACAAATTTTGACATGTTGCGAATGGGCCTTAATTTACATGGTAATAGAAATGTAGCCGTGTTAGTCTGGTGTAGCTGAAGGAAAATGCAGGACTATGTAGCACTTTAAAGACTAACAAGATGGTTTATTAGATGATGAGCTTTCGTGGGCCAGACCCACTTCCTCAGATCAAATAGTGGAAGAAAATAGTCACATCCATATATACCAAAGGATACAATTAAAAAAATGAACACATATGAAAAGGACAAATCAAATTTCAGAACAGAAGGGGGGATTGAACAAAGACCCCAACTACCTTACCCATTACAAAGATAGCTTCCCCAATTATCACCTCTAATACCATTAGCTCACAGACATCTGCCTTTCCCCACCTCTAATATCATTAACTCACAGACACTTCCCTTCCTCCCCCCCACCTGCATCCTCCTTCTGTTCTGAAATGTGATTTGTCCTTTTCATATGTGTTCATTTTTTTAAATTGTATCCTTTGGTATATATGGTTGTGACTATTTTCTTCCACTATTTGATCTGAGGAAGTGGGTCTGGCCCACGAAAGCTCATCATCTAATAAACCATCTTGTTAGTCTTTAAAGTGCTACATAGTCCTGCATTTTGCTTTAATTTACATGATAACTCATGACTGATTTTTTTGTTGTACATTGACATGGAAGTGAGACATAGGTTGAAAAGCCAACCCACTCTCTTCCAGTAAGCTTTGAAAGGGCAGGGTGCTGTGGGTTTCCATCAGAGTGCTGTCCCTAAAACCTGCATGGGGATCCATGCTGTGTATCGCCATCTGAGAAATATGAAAATTATCTAAGCTCTGTCTGACTGCTGGAAAGCAGAGGAACATGCTCTGCCTTTTAATTCTACTAGTACCTGCTGTAGAGCCTCGTGGCTGTTCCAAAGCTGGTTGAATGATAAGCCTTATTAGTTACATCAGTCTCCAAGCCTCTTGTTTGACTTCTTGCCTTATGAATGAATGCCTTCATTGCCTCTGTATGATTTTGTTCATAGCTTTCCCAAATAAATTGAGAATGAATGCCTTCATTGCCTCTGTATGATTTTGTTCATAGCTTTCCCAAATAAATTGAACTGACTGGTTTTTGTACTACGCTTTCTACAATATTTGGGAGGAAGAATAGTAGGTATAATTGCATTGAAAAATTGCTTGCTCCTCATCTTTTTTTCAGTCTTTTAGTAAAGTTTTGAGCAGAAACTGGGCCTGTCTTTCTGCAGATCCTGGGAGAAAGAACTGCAAGACTTTTCACTCAATTCATGTTTTGTAGGTTATATTTATATCCAGGTGGATCATTTTAAAACAAAGATTTAGATTCTCCAAGAGTTGAAGGCACTTACCGGTCTTATTACTTTTGCTTACTTTTAGACACAACAAATTAAGCATCTTGGCAGAAGGTTTGACTAGATGACTCTTTCAATCTTTCTAAACTTGTGATTCCATCATTCTGCTTTGGGTGTGTGAGCTTTTCAAGTCCTTTGGGACCAAATTTTCAAAGGAGCACTGATCCCAAAGAGCTAGGGTCAGTGACGAGTAGCTGCATGGAGAAAGTGGAGAAAAGGAAGAGTTTTCCCCCTTGCATGGCAGAGTTGCTCTAGATGCTTAGGCTTAATGACTTCAATAGTATTCAGGAGGACTCAAGGATTTATATTGTTTGGATCTTCAGGTTCTAATCCAGCTGCCTCATGAGCCCTCTTCTCTCCACAGAGCATGCAGTCCCTAATAGAACTAATCTCCAGAACACAGAAGTAGTGTACATACTGATGGTAACCCCCTTCCATGGTGCTTTCTATTCTTGTACAGTGCAATCATTGTTGCTGCCCTGTCAATGTACCTTCTACTGTAACAGATCATGGAATCTCAGAAGATTAAGGTTGGAAGAGATGTCAGGAGACCTCTACTCCAACCCCCAGCTCAAATTAGGACCAATAACAACTAAGCCAGAGCTTTCTCAATATGGGTCTTAAAAGCCTCTAAGAATGGAGATTCCACCACCTCTGAAGGTAACAGGTTTTAGCGCAGGATTTGCTTCTTGATGCATTATCTTGTCCTCTGAGGATGTTAATGTTATCAATTATCCCCAGTCATTAAATGATTTAAAAAATACTTTCCCCTTTTTGTGATTATCTGCAAATACCTACTTCTGGATCCATATGAGTTGTTAAAATCAAATGAATAATGACTACGCTGAAGGGAGAAAAATCACAGAATACTCTTGAGTATTTAAAATGGGCACAGAAAGCAATTACCTGTTCTGAGGGGATAAAATGCAGATCAGGTTAAACAGGATGTAGGAATTAAACAGTGGCCTTTTGATACATACAATAATTGAGGATTAAGAGAAAAGTAAGGGACTCCCATTATCTATAATTGATCATTTATGGGTTTTTTTTTAAATGAATGTGCTTTTTCATCTGCCCCTGTGGTGACCAGAGTGAACTACTATTTTATCATGAAATAATATTTTCATGCATCAATATACATCAATATTTTCATACTGTCTCTGCAGTCAACCCTTCATCTCACCAGTGATACCCTTCTTTAGAATTGTGTATAAGTCTCCATTAGAAATATAGATAAAAATATGTTGACCGTCTATATGCTTGGAGAATGGATGGGGAGGGCATCTACTCATAGCTTCATATGGATTCCTCTTATTTTAACTAAAGATAGGCTAAACCAAAATCCAATCTCTGAACAGCCCAGAATTATGGAGAAGTTTAGAGATAGATGTAAATGCAAAATACTAACATTTTACATCAATTTTTTAAACTCTTGTGGGATTGTTGACTGCAGACTTCATGGAAAGTGTTCACAGAGGGTGCTTTAATACGATTTCATGGTAAAGAAAATGAAAAGAAAATAATTTGCCAAACTAAGTAAATTATTGTGTCTTTCCTATAGAAATATGATAAATTGCATAGGAAGGTCACATGCCCATTTCTCACATGTATACTAGACATTATGGGACAAGCCTAGCCTTGCCTATCAATGTATTTGTTTAGAGAGAATTCTCTATGAAAGGATCTCCACCTTCCTGTATGGCTGAGGGATTCATGTCAGCCATCTCTTTGAAACTGTCCTGCCCTTCATGTTTGGAGAATATTTTCCACTGCTTATTCCTGGATACTAGAGTTGATAGGATGGGGAAACAACAATTATTCACCCAGTAGCAAAAGGAGAGGAAAGTTTAGTTACAGAACGTAGCTCCCCAAAGCAATATTAACTTACACATGGAACTCCCTTCTCTCTTGGGAACCTTGAAAAAGAGTTCTGGGGAAACACCAAGGGTATGTCTACACTACCCCCCTAGTTCGAACTAGGGGGGTAATGTATGCATACCGAACTTGCTAATGAAGCCCGGGATTTGAATTCCCGGGCTTCATTAGCATAAAGCCGGCTCCGCCATTTTTAAAAGAAGGCTTGTTCGAACCCCGTGCTGCGCGGCTACACGCGGCACGGGCTAGATAGTTCGAACTATGTAGTTATTCCGAACTATCTGTATGCCTCGTGGAACGAGGTGTACAGATAGATCGGAATGGCTACATAGTTCGAACTATCTAGCCCGTGCCGCGTGTAGCCGCGCAGCACGGGGTTCGAACAAGCCTTCTTTTAAAAATGGCGGAGCCGGCTTTATGCTAATGAAGCCCGGGAAATTCAAATCCCGGGCTTCATTAGCAAGTTCGGTATGCATACATTACCCCCCTAGTTCGAACTAGGGGGGTAGTGTAGACATACCCTAACTGTCATTGCTGTCATTGTTGCTTCAAGTAAAGTGCAACTAAGCTGTGAAGAGCAAGACATTTCTCTAGTCTGGAAGTATCCTCTGTTGTAGGGTGTTATCTTGTGGATTGCAATAATAAGAATTAAATTAAAGTTACCATGCTAAAAGTGGTGTTACAGTGCAAATTAGATTTTTTTGGGTACCTGGACTGAGCTGAGTGTTTGGGCAGTAAATAGAAAGTGCTGTGCCTTCTCTCCTGAGTGTTCATCAAACATAACAGATGTTTGTGAGTAGCTCTACATTGGATATAATTTTAAAACTCTTTGGTTTTAAGATATTAGAAGACATAACATTTTACTGCATCTCTCCAAGACACGTTACTAGGAGTGAAGGTGTGCATTCCATCTATGAAGAAATGTTATCAGAAGATTTTAACAAATTCTAAGGAAGGAATACTGTGATGCTCTCTAGTTTTGGTTACCTCTGACTTTTGTAATAATTATTGTCACTTCACTTTCTTCTTTCTTCCTATTTTATTAAATCCAGTTTAAAGATCATATTCTGGCTCTAACTTTGTGATGCACTATGATGGGTGGGATTACTATAGGGCACTGTAATTGTCCTGAAATCACGGGGGGCGAAGGAGGGGGGGAAGAATAGGATTGCATTTCTTTCTGTGCCATTTAGTACATCAGACTTTTTCCAGAATTGATTTTATAATCAACTATTTTCATTATAGACCATTAGCTTGCATTTAGCTCCAATACACATTTTATGTTGCTCTAGTTGTGCAAAGGTTTGATAACTCCTGAGCTGTATACAGCTAAGCACTTAACTGGTAAGATTTATAGTTGTCTTTCATTATGAGTCCTTCCTTGTCATCTTATTTCTCCACCTATAACATTGATGCTATAGAATTCAGTATTTAATTATCTTATGACTAGGGATGTAGTCAAGTAGTCGACTACCTGATAGGGCTAAGCTTATCAGGTAGTTGAGTTGAGTACTGGACTACTCAATTCTCTCTCCCCTCCCCTGGTGCCTCTGTATGAGCTGGGAGAGCTGGCTTAAAAGCTGGTTCACTCCAACACTGTCTCTGCAGTGCCACCTGACCTCCTGCCGCCTGAGGCAGTGGGGAGGTGGGTAGCGGAGGCTACCACAAAGCAGCATCTGTTTGTGGCAGCCCGAGTTGCCCGTGGACAGAGGCTGCTCTGGCAGCAGTACCTGCCCATGATCAGCCCGGGCTGCTGTGAAAGAGAGACTGCTGGACCCAGTATGAGCGGAGACCAAGCAGTCCTGGCTCATGCTGGTCTGGGACTGCACCTCTGCATTTTAAATGTAGTAGGAGCACAGTGGCTCTTTCTACATTTAAAATGCAGAGCTGCAGCAGTGCAGAGCTTGTGCCAGCCAGGGCTGCTTAGTCGTGGCTTGTGCCGGCTCAAGGAGCTACCCCCACTGTGGCTCTGCAGAGCAGCCCCCCTTATCAAGTACTCATGTAGTCGATACAAATTGTATCAACTACATGGTTAACCAAATAACCGCTCTTTAATATCCTTACTTATGAGTAAATAACTAAATCACAGGAGTAGCAAAAGAGATCTCAAAGATGCAACAGTGGAACTGAAATTATAATATAGGTCAATGGGACATATATTCTTAGTCCATCTGTTTGTACATACAAACTCTGGCTCTGCATAAAATCACTGAGCCAAGCTGTGTGCAACCTCTGCAATGCTGGGATGGCTGGATGAACAAGAAACTTTCCCCTGCCAGGGCCACTGATGGGGGTGAGAAGTGAAGGTGATAGCTGTCTCAGGTCCTAGTAATTTAAAAAGTCATGGCATAGTCCAGGCTGCACTGAGGGCTGACTGGGGGAGGCACAGTGTAGTTCAGGCAGTGCTTAGGGCTTGCTTCCCTTAGCCCTCCCCTCCCCCCCCTTCTGCATAAGGCCCCACCACTTCCATGGAGCCAGGAGCTGAATCTTCTCATACATTGTCCAAGGTCTGATAAAATCTGTTCCTAGCCCTGCCCCTGTCTTTTGTGGCACACGGGCTGGGAAATTCCAGTGCTCTGAAGAGAGATGGTTGGTGGTTCTCCCCTCTGGGGAGCAGAATTCTGAAAAAAGATCAGGAGTGTGGTCCTAATCTCTTCTGTACCAGATCATGTAATGGCACAAGCATAACAGGAGAATGCAAATCTGCCATTCCAGCCTGCTGGATCAGACAGATTACTTACCCTTTGTAAGTAGCAGAAATTTTGCCTCCTTCTGGTGCTCCTGGTGTAGGGCTGCTAAATTTGTTAAAACCCTCTCGCTTGCCAATATTGCTTTGATGTTTATCAATTAGTAATTCTGTTTCTTGTACTGTGAGAATATTGAATCACTATTTTTCTCTACTTGTTTGCACATCTGGGTAATCTCCATAGCAACCAATATGTGCCAGGTGTCTGTTCAAAAAGAATTCTATACTCCCAGCATCTCACTAGATTCATTACCTTAATTGCCATGCTAATATTAAGCCAAAATGAGACTGAACTGAAAGATAAAAAGACACACTTTTTGATTAAAATCATCATAAGCAAAATCTCTATACTATGTAAACGACATCAAATATTTAAATGCGTTAAGTGCATACGATATGTGTTAAGGTGCAGATAAACCTGTAACTACCACTAAAAAGAGGAAAAACACACACTATTGCTCGCATTGTGAAGAATTCAATAGGTTGGGGATTTAGCCCATGATGAACTAATTACTAGACTTCTCTTTTTATCCCCAGACCTATGGTTTCCAGGCATTATAGGGTCAAGCTCTTAGCTGTTATAAATCAGTATAGCTTGCTCATTTACACCAGCTGAGTATCTGGGCCTATTTTATTTCTCTTCTATACCTCTTCTGTCTTTTATAGAAAACAGAATTTTCGTTTGGACAGTATAAAATAAATGGTAACTATTATTTTAAGTAATGCTAAGAGAACTTTAATCTTGTACAGTTAAGAACTCAAACATCAGGAAACAACTGTAGTTAGTTTGTACAATCCACCTTAATTCTGCCCTCTTGTGTGTGAATTATGTCTATTATATGACTCATACTTTAATTTCACCATCACATACACTGAAATGTTTTATCCAATCTTCAGATACAGGTGCACAATGTTTTTTTTAAAAAAAATTTCATTCTTGTACAATTAGACTTCTTTTTATTGTCATTATACACCTGATAATTTTTAGTTACACGGTAACTGTTAAATACAACTTCTCTTATCTTTTTCAGTACTCATGTACATTCTCTTTTCTACTAGTAGCACAACCGTTTCTTAGCTATATTTCAGGAGATAAGGTAACTCATAAGAACTAGTCAAAATAGCCACATTTTAAAATTTTGACAATTTCAAATATTGGAGAATTTTTGCTTTTTAAATAATTAATGATTTTAATATATACATTATATTGTACTAATTTGAGAAACAGATTTAATTTAATTTAAAGATCATATTTCACAAGGGATTTGAAGTTGTGCTTGTAAACTTATTTCAGCACTTTTTTTTGCAATTCCACTTTTTCAGTCTTTAACATTCTTTTTTTTTTTGGTAGTTTTTTTTTTTTTAATGAAATATCCTAGCTTTAAAAAGACACAGTTTCTGAAGTTAGATTTTTAGGGCCTTACTTAGGTATCAGAATAATAATAGTGAGTTAAGTATCAAAATGTAGGTTTAACTGTAGGCTCCTAATTTAAAAAAAAATCTTGACAAGTGACATTAAATGGCAAGCCCTTATCATATCTTTCCCCAAAATTCTGGAAACCATCCATATTTAGAGCACTAA
Source organism: Pelodiscus sinensis (assembly GCF_049634645.1). Classification (NCBI taxonomy): domain Eukaryota; kingdom Metazoa; phylum Chordata; order Testudines; family Trionychidae; genus Pelodiscus; species Pelodiscus sinensis. The sequence continues at coordinate 123,849,396 of NC_134712.1, read as the reverse complement.
CCTTCATTCACACTTGCTAGGGAATACATTTCTACGACAGAAAAAGAAAGCTGAACTCTGTAATAAGATCTGACATCTCTGTGTTCACAAGTGCTGGAACTGACCACAAACAGCCACCAGAGAATTTCCCTGCTGGTGTAAACATGTTAGTTTAATTCTCTGTGCCTCTATCCCTCTGCAATTTAGCATAAGGGGAATTTGAGGGCAGAGGAGGAAAAGGAAGTGTGGTAGAATTTTGCTTTGCCACACACATTCTCCACTGGAACATAAGAATGGCCATACTGGGTCAGACCAAGGGTCCATCTAGCCCAGTATCCTGTCTGCCGACAGTGGCCAATACCAGATGCCACAGAGGGAGGGATCACAACAGGTAATCCTTATGTGATCCCTCCCCTGTCACTCAACTGCACTGAAACAGAGGCTAGGGACACCATTCCTACCCATCATGGCTAATAGCCATTGATGGACCTAACCTCCATGGAACTATCTAGCTCTTTTTTGAACCCTGTTAAAGTTCTAGCCTTTACCGCATCCTTTGGCAAGGAGTTCCACAGGTTGATTTTGCACAGAGTGAAGAAAAATTTCCTTTTGTTTATTTTAAACCTGATGGCTATTAATTTCATTTGGTGACCCCTAGTTCTTATATTGTGGGAATAAGTAAATAACTTTTCCTTATTCACTTTTTCCATACCAGTCATGATTTTATACACCTCTATCATATCCCCATCCTTAGCCTCCTCTTTTCTAAGCTGAAAAGTCCAAGTCTTTTTAATCTCTCTTCATATGGGATCTGTTCCAAACCCCTAATCATTTTTGTTGCCCTTTTCTGACCCCTTTGCAATGCCAATATATCATTTTTTGAGATGAGGTGACCACATCTGTACACAGTATTCAAGATGTGGGCGTATGAAGATTTTATATAGAGGCAATAAGATATTTTATGTCTTATTCTCTACCCTTTTTTAATGATTCCTACCATTCTATTTGCTTTTTTGACTGCTGCTGCATACTGAGTGGATGTTTTCAGAGAACTATCTACAAGGACTCCCAAGATCTCTCTCTTGAGTGGTTACAGCCAAATTAGTCCCCATTATATTGTGTATATATAGTTGGGATTATTTTTTCCAATGCATTACTTTACATTTATCAACATTAAATTTCATTCGCCATTTTGTTACCCAATCATTTAGTTTGGTGAGATATTTTTGAAGCTCCTCACAGTCTCCTTTGGTTTTAACTATCTTGAACTGTTTGGTATCATCTGCAAATTTTGCCACCTCACTGTTTACCCCTTTCTGTAGATCATTTATCAATAAGTTGAATAGGATGAGTCTCAGGACAGACCTTTGGGGGACCCCGCTAGTTACCTCTTTCTACTCAGAAAACTTACTATTTATTCCTATCCTTTGTTTCCTGTCTTTTAACCAGTTATCAGTCCACAAAAGGACCTACTCTCTTATCCCATGACAACTTACTTTAATTAAGAGCCTTTGGTGAGGGACCTAGTCAAAGGCTTTCTGACAATATAGGACAAGATTTCTAGAATATAGGATCCGTGAAAGGGCTGTTGGGCAGATACAGACCTTAGAGAGAGAGGAACTCTAAGTGGTGTTGAAATAGAGTACAGCTCTGTTGTACAGTATCGATCTATTAGTTCATATGATCTCCCCCCCCCCCTTCCCAACTATTTTTTGATCCTGTATCATTAATTTTCCAGGAGCAGAATTATCTGTGAAATTCTGAATATTTGGATGAACTTCCAAATGGATAACTTCAGTTTGTTCTTACTCAGGCCACGTCTACACTATCAGATGAGGTTGAACTTATTAAGGTCGATTTCTTGCCATCTGATTTTGACTAGTGAAAGATCCACGTCCCCACTGTGTGCAAGAATTCAATGTAATTTGAAGTAGCACGTCCCCAATAGGGAAACTGCCATTGACTTTGAGAGTTACACACTGTGGGTAACTGCCCACAGTTCTTGCACTGCTTTGCATTCTGGCTTATGCTCCTTGTGCATGCTGAGAATAATACTGTGCAGTGCGTAGTTCTGGGTCCATGTTGTCAGCGTTCTATAAGTGAGTTCTATTACTCACTAAAGCCTTTGGCAATCCTGTATACCCCATAAAACGATGTATACAGGATCTGTCAGCAAAGGCTTTAGTGAGCGATAGAACCACGGCTAGACTGCCGCTTTTCGTCGCCAAAGGTTCATGGTGACAAAAAAGCAGCGGCCATTTTTATGCTAATGAAGGTGCAGGAGATTTAAATCCCCGCTTCATTAGCGATTTCGGTATATCTAATTTACATTCCTCTGGCGACAGAGGGATGTAATCTAGACATACCCCTAGGTACAAGAATAAGAATTTTTATGTTTTTATGTTTTTGTTTCTTTCTGAACACTCATTTTTGGATGGCTTTATTTTGTTTCCTTAGAAGTCAGCCATTGTTTGTTGTGGGAATGAGGAGGAAGATATCGCATCAGGTAAATAGGAAATGAGAATAGAAATGAAATAAGGAAGTTATAGACTTCATTTTATTCCACCTTTGTGGCTTCTGTTATCCTGTCAATCAGTAATTTATAAAATTATTTGAATAGAGTTAAAATCTCTGGTCTCCCCTGCGTCCTACAGAGCCCTAAACACTATGGAAATGTCATCTTTCTACAACACCGTGGCAGCTCGTAGGAAGACAAAGACAGGACTAATTTCTATGTAACACTTTTTTAGAGGGAGTTCTGTGGTGGTTCTGTGTTTAAGAGTGAAAGGGGAAGGAAATTGCGAGACTATCAAGAGATAGCAGCTTGTTCATTTTGTCCACACACAACACAGATACACCAAAGAAGTCTGTGTAATGGGGGTTTAACAAAGTACCTTTACTACTTTCTCCCATAGATGACATAAGTAGTAGCAAAAGATTAATGTAGAATGTGCGTAGGTCTCAGTAATATATTTTTTTCTGAGCAAAGCCTGTTATCTTGGGTAGCTAGAATATTTGCCCCTATAACTTGGCATTAGAAGATCTGATCCTGTACTCCTTTCCCAGGCAGAACTCCATCTCAAATCCTTGTACACAATAATCTTTCCAAGAGCTCCTTCACATGTAGGGTTGCCAGATACCTTCACAAAAAAAATCCCAAACATGGCAGGGAAAAAAATTGGTTGAGCAAAAAAAAACAACAGCTGGAAACCAAACTTGTTGAACAAATCAAACAAACGAAAAGGTCACTGTGCCTTTAAATTTCCCCGCTCTCCTGCCCCCGCCAGACACGGCAGGGAAAAAATGTCCCCACCGGCCTTCAGTCCGAGGAAAAAAAAGAAAATGCCAACACTTTACATGTTCGGTATTTTCTGGGTTTTTTTTTTACTGGACAGAAGACATAATTACCAGACTGTCCAGGCGAAAACCGGGCACCTGGCAACCCTATTCACATGCATGGGGGAATATATGTGCTCCTTCTTATAGCAGGCCTCTTTCATGTGGTCACCTCCATGGGCCTGCAAATACAGGAGACAAGCCAAGCTTCCATGTCCTCCATTTCCCCCTCTACCTCCTGTAGGTTGTCTTGTGCACCAGGGTCATGCAGGGCCTGCTATTTTATCTGGTCTTTACACTACGTAGTCATTGGATGAAAGGTGGTCTCCCAGTTTGCACCAGCACTAATGCTAGGAATAGCATGTATTGATAGGCCATGCATAAAATAACCTAATGTATTGTAGATTCACCAAATACAATTTAAAATGAAGGAAGCATTCATTAAAATTTTAATGAAATTCTAAATATTATGCAGACTTAGTATAGGCCTTCCTGTTGAAGCTAAGTATTTTCTTCAAAACCAGCAATAAAAATAAATTAGTTTTCCACTTTCATTTTTTTATCTCCTGGCATAAATAAAGTACCCCGATATAGACTGTGCAAAACTAATTATTGCCTTTCTGAAGCAAAACATGAATTTCCCCACAAGTCAGTGTCATGGAAAACATATCCTATAGCATCTAACAAATAGCCTTGAGGACCTTCATAATTACTGAAAGGGATATTAGAACTGGCAGATTTGAGATGTATTCTATAGTATAAAGAGAAATTATTGTAGGCTTGGTTAACAATTTGTCGTTTATATTTACACATGTTTGACAAATCAGACAACTATTATATTACTAAGAATGATCTGTTTTTGTTATATTTCAAGTGGAGATGGATGGCTCAAACAAGTGTGTTTTTCTTTGTAACAGGAGGGCACCTAACTTCCTGCAGAGAGAGAGAGAGATTTGTGAGTCTTTAGGAAGGATAAAGCTATCTATTAAAGAGCTTCCAGTCCATTTGCTGAGACAAGTGTTTCACCTGTGGGGCCCCGAAGTATTTAAGTTAAGTGGACAAAGCACACTGGGAATAAGGTTTGGCCATTTGTTTTTGGTATGCACAAGGTAACATTCTACTAGTTTTACTAATGTGTAGCTTAAATGGCTTGTATTTACCACTGCAGAAATATGATCATTAAGGAAAAAATTAATGTGGCCTACTGTGAAAAGGGTTTTCTGCAGAGCTTAAATGCCTCTGGAGGGGAACGGAGATCTCTTATGCACCCTTACCTATGACTATAAAGCATCAGTGGAACTCCTCTTTGGCTGGTACTGCTGCCTCTCAGCTTCTGTAGTTCCTGAATGATCCATCCAGAGCTTTTAGTTCTGTTGCCTTTTGTAATCTTCCTATGTGCCTCTGCATGTGGCCTCCATTTTATAGAATCTTATGGGTGTACATTGGGCTTTAGTTCTACACACACATCCCAAATGGTTGAATTCTAGGAAATCTGTAATTCTCATCATGAAAAACGATGAGAATATTATTGGTAACTGCAGCTTTCAAAAAGATAGTCATTTTTATATTACATTTAATAACTAATTGTTGTGGCTGTAACTGGATTACACTGATAAACAGATTATATTTTAAGTTCCACTTGCAACATCTAGAGTCAGGACCAGTATTATTTCTGAGACCAGGAGAACATACAAATAATCTCTCAGCCCACCTGGAGCACCAACTCTTAAGGGATTTTTACAGGCATCCCAGTTTCTTTATTGCTTGTCAGCTTCAGAGGGAGTTCATGAGCTATATCTTTCTACATTTTATGAAGACCACTGTCATCTCTGCTTTGCCGTTGGTTTCTTTGAGGTATTGATGATTCCACATGGCAGCTCCTTATAACAGACTGTTTTCAGACCTGCCTGGCATTGACTGCTTTTGCTCATTCCGGAAGGGTTTTGTGGGAGCATTTGCCCTCTGAAAGAGAAGGAACACACAGCATGCAACATCATGAGAAACATGAGAAGACTTAAAAACGCTAGCTGGTCAGGAATTTTTCAACTATCCCTCTCTCCTGCCCCCCCCCCCCCCCCCCCACACACACACACATTGGGAAATGCCAATTCATCACAAATGCAACTTCTATTATCATAATGGTCTTAGCCCGGTACTATCACTATCTATCCTTATGGTGGGATATCCTTCAGTCTACCCAGTGCTTCCAACCTTTCTCGAAGCAGAGGGGACCAGGGCCCTATCTGTCTGCCAGATGAGGCAGAATGCCCTGAGACAGTTTAAAACAAAGTTATTCATCCAAAACTTCTTTCTTTGTCTGTTGCCCCTTGGAGAATTCAGTTTGAATGAGTATATGCATACTTTTTCAGGCTTCAACAGGCTGATAATGAAAGAATGACACTAGCATCTCACTCTTATTAGCAGAGGTACATACAGTGCCCCAGTACCACACACACAAATGTAGACTGAAAAGAATTAAATTGTATTCAATAAGATTTAATTTAATTCCATAAGTTTTGCCCAGGATAGTTTCAGTTTGTTATGGTACGTATCTAAGAGAAAAGAAGGGAGGCCATAATGGAAGGATGGTGCTATCCTTGGAAGCAATGTCTCAAAAAGATTTGGGGGGATAGTAGTGGATGAGCTAAACATGAGGTACCAGGCTGTAGCCAAAAGGGCTAATCTGATGATTGGATACATAAACATGGAGATCTCACGCAGCAGCACAGAGGTGTTTTACTTCTATTCTTGATACTTGTGTGGCCTCTGCTAGAAGTTAAGAAGAATTTTGCAAAATCAGAGATGTTTCAGAGAAGAATGAATGATTAAAGGATGAGAAAACATGGTGTATAGTCAGCTCAGTCTATTTAGTTTTTAACAAAGGAAAGGTTAAAGATTGAGTTGATTGCAGTCTATAAATACATACATTGGGGATAAATATTTGGTAAAATGCTTTTCAATACTTCATAAAGGGCTTTTGAATGTTAATTAGCCACTGAAATAATTTACCCAAGGTCAAGGTTCACTCTCCATCACTGGCAATTTTTACATCATGATTGCATACTTTTCTAAAAGCTATGCCTTAGGAATTGTTTGGGGAAGTTCTGTCACTTATGTTATGCATGACATTAGACAATGGTCTCATCTGGCCTTGGAGTTCATGAGCCATTTCCTGAGAAGTTCCAGCTGCTTTGTGGCTTGTGATGTGTTGTAGATCATCAGAATTTTTTTGATGACTAGTTTTCTGTTGGGAAATGCAGTTTTGTTAAAATTGAAATATTCTGGGAATGTGTTGATTTTGATGGGAATAGGTTGAAATACATAGTTTTTGCTTTCTCTTTTCATTGTGAACATGTTGAAATGTTCCTATGTATGTAGTTTTTACTTTTATGTTATTCATATTATAATCTATTATATTTATATAACAGCATGACTAAACTGTTTTTATTAGAAATGTTTTGATTTCTTCCATGTCAATGTTTTTTTCCCCAATGTTATTTCTGTGAGAAATTTAAGATTTCATTTTTTTAATCTAATCTAGAGATGTTGGGAATTTTGAGATGTTGGGAATTCACAGGGAACCAAAATTGTGATTTCTGACTAGCTCTAATCAGTGTTTCTGGTGTGGTATGGAGGGAGATGTGTTCCTTTATCATATCTGAACAGAAGGCAGGCTTTGAATATGAGGCTTAGAAGATTGAATTGTATCTGGTATTGGATGAGCGATCAGTGTAGACTGTGGAGAACTGCTGTTTGTCCCCCTGTCTTCAGTTTGAGGACCTGCAGAGGTTAACAAATAATTAGATGTAATGTATGATACTGCATAGTTCAGCAGGTATGTGGCATTAATTGAGAGTTCTTGCTGTATTGTTTAGATCTGAAATTCGACACAGTTAATAGGATCTTTCTGATAGTTATCGTTGTGCCTAAAAGCTATGGAGGAAATATGTATGGTGCATACTAATAATATTTATATTGACAAAAAAATAGACCAGTTGCGGTAAACACTACAAAACTGTGAAGCAATTTGACATATAAATGTGGGATCTTCTTATTATATTATTGTATTTTAGCAGCAAATTTTAGATGCTAAAATCGAGACAGAAATACTTTCAACAGTAAATAACAGTAATGAAAAATTAGACACAAAGAATTGTCAATTTGGCAGTAAACTGACCTGAGTTGGCCTTGTGTAATTGTGTTTTCAAACCTGGATAATCAGGGATATCAAACCATACAGAAATAATTCCGCTACAGAAATGGCTGTGTATGGAATCAGGAGATGTCAGTCAAGGAAATTGCGGCAAAGGCAATTTTGAAATGAAAGCATAATTTTCCTTATGAAAACGTGAAGAAATGAACTAAACAAGTCCCTGTCAAAATGTTTGAGAATTATGCCATTTTCTGCTTTCTTGTAAACTGCAGTGAGCTAACACCATAAATTAATTAAAAAAAGCCACAGAACCCGATTCTCCAGGCATTTTGCAGCTCTCTTAGCAAAACAGAAACTTGGCCACTTGTCAGTGAAGCAAACACAGATATTGAATATTGTACACTTTCCTTCACTAATAACTGTAGGCCCCTCATCTGCAAAGATGAATGCACATTCTTACTTTTACATATCACAAGTGTAACCTTTGACTTTAGAGTGCTCAGAAATCTTATCACACGATTATATTTTGTTTAAAAGCAATCTGGATTGGCCAATTCTTAACTGCCCAAGCAGAACCTCTAGTCAGCATTTCATGGGTGCTACAGTAGAGAAAAAGTTTACATCTCTGCTACCACAACTGTCATACATTTTTCAACACCAGAATCAACCAGTGTTATTTTTGCCAGTTGTGACATTATGGCTGCGTCTAGATTGGCATGATTTTCCGGAAATGCTTGTAATGGAAAAGTTTTCCGTTAAAAGCATTTTCAGAACAGAGCATCTAGATTGGCACGGACACTTTTCCGCAAAAGCACTTTTTGCGGAAAAGCATCCGTGCCAATCTATATGCGCTTTTCTGCAAAAAAGCCCCGATCGCCATTTTCGCGATCGGGGCTTTTTTGCGGAAAACAAATCTGAGCTGTCTACACTGGCCTTTTGCACAAAAGCTTTGCGCAAAAGGGACTTTTGCCTGAATGGGAGCAGAATAGTATTTCCGCAAGAAGCACTGATTTCTTACAGTAGGAAGTCAGTGCTTTTGCGGAAATTCAAGCGGCCAGTGTAGACAGCTGGCAAGTTTTTCCGGAAAAGCGGCTGATTTTCCAGAAAAACTGGCCAGTCTAGACACAGCCTACATGTAATCCTGTATCTTTCATCCTATTAACACAACTTTTAACACAGTTTGACCCTTTGTTTTCTGTAAGCACACAAGTTAAATCAGTTTCTTCTGCTGAAAGGAGAAAAGATGTGCTCTGACTTCAGAACTGCAAGAAATTACAATGTAACTAAGAAAAGATGTAATCCTTTCCTCCTCCCTCTACAAACCCATCCTAGCATCAAGACCGAGACAAAATATGAGTGGCTCTATGGTAGTATTGGTGATCATAATTTCCTGAACTAGTTTGAATTGTGACTCAACTAAGTCCAAAAAAAGAAATTACTGTTCACGTGGCACTTTTGAAGTGCAGCATGTTTGGCTGTTCAAAAGAGCTATTCCTATGTTAACTCCATCCTGGCACTCACAGAAGGTAAAAACACTAAAAAGAATCATTTTTATGAGTGAGAAATCTCTTGAACTGTATCTTGTATCAATCCAAATTATATAGCTATATCTTGCCCCCACTCCATCCCTTTCTTGGTTAACTTTGCATTTCAAAATGGATAAAAGACAGCAGTTTATTTCCCAACAGGTCATAAAATCAAATTGCATTCCAGCAGAAACGTCTTTTGATCAATACCACACTGGAACATTTTCAAGTCAGTGGCACAGAGGTGAAATGACTCCATCCCATTACCAATTTTTCAAGGCCACCAAAGACTCTCCTTTCTAATTGTGACATCCAAAAGCCTGTTTCCTCCATGTTCTGTGCTATTGTTTCTTACATAAGGTGATTGCCTAGAAAAGTTCTTCATGAATCTTCATATTGCAAGAGTGGGAAGAATGATTCCCTAACTGGAGATTGAGATTTAGGACTACTGCAAAAGATCACTTAAAAATTGCCCATAGATTATTGCTCTGGAGATTTGAAAGAGGTCTCTACACAAATATATAATTGTGCAACAAGATTCTGTACTCTTTACGATGCTGTAAAAGGACACAGGGGAAATCAAAATAAATGGAGAGGAAGCTTTTGCTTAAATCAGCTACAATAAATGCACTTGTTTAAGGGAAAAAAAACCCTCACTAAAACTAAAAGCCATGTATGCGTACTGTTGAAGAAAAGTCAGTGTGTACCTAATACATTGCAGGAAATTGCTCACAAATCTTTTATGCTTGAAAAATGTCCTTGTAATCCTGCCAATGTTAGTGTTTCACACAGAAGAGACATAAGCATGAACAGAATCTTCTGGGTTTTTCTCCCCATCGAAATCTGAGCTTTCTTTCAGGAGTCTTACAGGGCTTTCGCTGGCAGCAGAAGCATTGAATGTGATAATGCTGACCAGCTGGGTGGGTCAGAACATCCTGCAGTAATGTCAAAAAGAAGAGGGTAGAGAACCAGAAAGAGTTCTAGATTAATGTTTGTCTACAGGAAGGAATATAAATGGATAGGGACACATACTGAAAGTTAGAAAGGGTTTTTTTTTCCTCACTCATTTCTATAAATTATTCTATACTTCTCATCAACTGCTCAACTCCTCCCTCTTCTCAATTCCAGGGCTGCCAAAACATTGCCAGTAACATGACCTGTTCCAAATCTGAGGTTCATTTAACTGCACATCCACTAATGTGATCTATGCCATCAAATGCCTGTAATGCCCCACTGCAATCTACATTGGCCAAAGTGGACAGTCTCTACAGGAAAGAATTAATGGACACAAATCAGATATACGAAAAGGCAACACACAAAAACCTGTTGAACACTTTAATCTTCCTGGACACTCATTAATGGATCTCCAAGTCGCGGTTTTGTTTCAGACCAATTCCACAAGCCAAATACACAGAGAAGGGTTGGAACTTAACTTCATATGTAGTTTAATTCTAATGCAAATGGTTTAATTCTAATTCAAATGGAACCAGATATTGGATGGCTCGCACATTGTCTTCCATACCTTAATGACTTAACCAAACAAACAATGAAGGTGCTAATGGTTCTTGATGTCCGTGTAGAATCTGGTGTTGGTCATCTTCCTTTCCGAGTGAAAACTAATGGTTCTTATCAGCCTCTTGTAACTATTTAGTCTTTAAGGTGCTACTAGACTGTTTGTTCTTTTTAAAAGAGACGAGGAGTCCTGTGGCACCTTATAGACTAACTGAAGTGTAGGAGCATAAGCTTTCGTGGGCAAAGACCCACTTCGTCAGATGCATGTACATGCATCTGACGAAGTGGGTCTTTGCCCACGAAAGCTTATGCTCCTACACTTCAGTTAGTCTATAAGGTGCCACAGGACTCCTCGTAGCTTTTGCAGATTCAGACTAACACGGCTACCCCTCTGATACTTGTTCTTTTTAAAGTTTTTCCTGTTACAGACTAACTCGGCTACCCCTCTGAAGCTTATGACCTGAATTGGCTGTCTTTTCCCTGTAATTATAGAGTGAAAACAAAGCTGATCAGATGCAGGTTCTTATTGCTGTTGAACTGCAGGAACAATCCATTTCTATCCCCCTGTTGAGCTGGATACAAATACAAGTAAATATTCTGCTTGTGTGCTTTTATTTTTAAATTATGTAAATGTATATACAAATTAGCTGCATGCTTTGGGATTGTTCAGTTCCAGCAGCGCTGCTGTATTTCCTTTTCCCTAATGACTTTCTGCCTTTTTCTTTTCTATTTTATTCAATTTTCTTAGTCTTTTCTTTGTTCAATTTTTCAGTGTTTACTGTGGGTGCATTTGTGGTCCTAGCTGCATATCCTGAATAGTCAGGGTAGACGGGACTGTACTTACTCCCGTATGAGGAATTCATGGTTCATGACTACCACTCATTGTCTCACTCAAGAGGATGGAGAGTGGATTGGCAGGGATGGAAAATTGTTGCAGGCAGCCATAACAGCTAAACCTGCAAAGAGGGGAATTACCATAATGTGTGCCAGGTTTAGGGTTAACACAGATAAACTCTCTGGAACAAGAGAAGAACAGTATGGTCCCTGGTCTGCTACTGGGTCATCATTGAGTATTGCCTCTTACTAAAGGCCTGTGAGAAACCCACAATCTAGCCCTATATCAGTATTTCCTATAGTTCAGGGGTGTCCAAACTTTTTTCAGAGGGCCAGATTTGATGAAGTGAACATGCGTGAGGGCCGCCCATTTTGCCTGACATTCTTTGAACCATTACAATTAAATGCAAATTAACTATTTTATGCAAAGTTTATTGCAAACGGCATACTTTTCATTTCGTCACATGGATGACAAATCTAAACAGGTGTTAAATCACTCTGCCTTTCATATCTGAAGGCCAGATGAAAAAAAAAAAATCCAGGAAGCTGAAATATATGTCAGGAACATTGTAAAGTACATTACATATTATTGGTAATAAAGGTTGTCTGTCAACTTTTAAGTTCAAAAAATATGAACAGGAACATAACACCAACTATACATGTTGTGTCCAAATATATTTATAACTGATTTAGACCAACTGACATTAACTGAGATTTTACAATGTATTCATCTCAATACATATGGATTCGTTGGGGGCCATAAAAGATAGATATTGCCAAATTACCTGTGGGGCCGTATTAAACCGGAACACGGGCCGCAATTGGCCTGCGGGTCGGACTTTGGACATGCCTGCTATAGTTCCTTCCAGTCTGAAGATAGGGAGCATGGGACTCTAACTGCGTGAGCTGGGCTGTTTAGCCATCATCAGAAAAGACCGGATGACAATCCTTAATCCTCCTCTGGGAACTGTTAGTTTTCCATTTCAACTACCAATTATGGATGCATAAAATGTCACAATCTCAAAACAATATAAATAATAGTAATCTATGTTTAAGCAAGAGCTGAAATTTATAGTTGAGGCTATTATACTTATGCTCCACAATAAATATTGAGCAGAGGGTGGAGACTCCTTTACAAAGGTTTGATCTATGTATATTGTCAAAAAAACTGATAAGATTGTTTGACCTGTTGTATAATTTCAACTAACCTGAGGTACAAACCAGCACCTAAGGCATCACCAAAATCTAGGGAAACAACAATAGAAATTGCCAATTCAATTTTCCTTGAAAGAAAAACCATTAGAATGTCCCATACTCAATAGCCCATCTGCCTCCAATGGGAAGTTAATTCTGCAGGGATTTTCTGTAAGCCAGCTCAGATAAATGTGTCGCATTGGAATAACGTATTTCCAGCCATTTGAGACCTAGGTAATAGTTTAAAATTTACCTTTCATATAGAAAACAAAAAAACAAACAATGCTGTGAGAGAGCCAAGACTCACACATGGATAATTTTTCCTTCCAGCTTACAGGACTTCATTGTGAGCCTCAGTGGTTCTTCCCTGCCCCTCATAAATACTGCCATCAGTTAACACATTGCATTACTAGCACAGAAGTGTAAGTTAATGTCATGCTTTTACATATAAATGCAATCTTGTCTATATTTTATCTGGGAACATACAGTCTCATTTACTGTCAGATAATTTTAAAAATGGCTACCATATTTGCAATTCTTCATATACTGTTTCAGTGATTGCCTTAGTATTATCCACTCACTTAATTTATGATATTCTTCTTGACAATTATAATCTATTACTGAGGCAATATTTGTGAGTATTTGCATGACTCTGTGTCAGACACTTTATTATTATTTTTTATTTTAATTATTATTTTTAATAATAATTACAAAGTATTATTGCTTTTTAATACTGTCTCTTCTGTAAATATTAATCTAACTGGCAAAGTTGATACAAATACATAGATGATTTATCAAGAGGAGCATGTTATATATGCTCTTTGTACGTTTTTATGGTGCAAGGAAATTTAATTCTCTCTTTACTAAGTTGATAGATGGAAAGTATTAATTTGTAAATTTCAGGCTTTTGTAATAGGAAAATAGAAAAGGTACTACTGAAATTATTTTCAGAAATCCTGAAAATGACCAAGGGCTTTTCATGATATTTTAATATTGCTCATCTTCAAACATTTTTTCCAATATTGTGAAGCAAATATCATTACAGTATAAACAGGCAGAGAAACAAATCAAATTGTGTGCTAACATGTCTGAGGCCTAAGGTCACAGAATAGCACTTTGAAGTTGTGTGTTCTTAGTTAAAGACATGCAATAAGAGCAATATTTGTAGCAGAGTTCTTCCCACAAGTTTACTGTTGATCATGATTTGAACAAACCACTACAAAATGAAACACATATCTCTTTATTTCCCTTGCTGTTTCTAACCATCAGGTTATTCATGATTTTAGCAGCTGTTTCGTTATTTGGTTGCAAGGCAACTTAATGAACAAGTTTTTCCTCTTCTTCCTTTTTCCTCTCTTAGGAGCAAATGCATTCAGGAAAGAGATCTTTACTGTACTTTGTAAATCAGTTTTGCATGTTTCATCCCAATGTTTCCATCACACTTATACAGTAGAACTTGAAATCTCACCACATTATTTACGCGGACATTTAAATAATTTTTAAAAAATGTAAGCTTTGAAGGGTGCAACCAATAAGAGGACCCACTTTGTTAGCTACAATGCAAAGCAGGTCTTTGGCTAACATGCTGTATGTGGTGTCCTAGAAACTGTTATCCAGAGCAAAGCACTGGTATTTGCAGTAGCTAACATCCATAAGCTAAAATGGAAACAAATGTAAGGTTCTGTTACTGGTGATGAGAAGAAATGTATATCATAGAATGATAGAATAATAGGACTGGAAGGGACCTCAAGAGGTCATCGAGTCTAGCCCCCCGCTCTCAAGGCAGGACCAAGCTCCGTCTACACCATCCCTGACAGATGTCTATCTAACCTGTTCTTAAATATCTCCAGAGAGGGAGATTCCACCACCTCCCTTGGCAATTTATTCCAATATTTGACCACCCTGACAGTTAGGAATTTTTTCCTTATGTCCAATCTAAACCTCCCCTGCTGCACTTTAAGCCCATTACTGCTTGTCCTGTCCTCAGAAACTAAGAGGAACAAATTTTCTCCTTCCTCCTTGTGACACCCTTTTAGATATTTGAAAACCGCTATTATGTCCCCCCTTAATCTTCTTTTTTCCAAACTAAACAAGCCCAGTTCATGAAGCCTGGCTTCATAGGTCATGTTCTCTAGGCCTTTAATCATTCTTGTCGCTCTTCTCTGTACCCTTTCCAATTTCTCCACATCTTTCTTGAAATGTGGCGCCCAGAACTGGACACAGTACTCCAGCTGAGGCCTAACTAGTGCAGAGTAGAGCGGCAGAATGACTTCACGAGATTTGCTTACAACACACCTGTTGATACAACCTAGAATCATATTTGCTTTTTTTGCAATAGCATCACTCATTTTCAACTTGTGGTCCACTATGACCCTTAGATACCTTTCCGCCATGCTCCTTCCTAGACAGTCGGTTCCCATCTTGTATGTATGGAACTGATTTTTCCTTCCTAAGTGGAGCACTTTGCATTTCTCTTTATTAAACCTCATCCTGTTTACCTCTGACCATTTCTCTAACTTGCTAAGGTCATTTTGAATTATGTCCCTATCCTCCAAAGAAGTTGCAACCCCACCCAGTTTGGTATCATCTGCAAACTTAATAAGCGTACTCTCTATCCCAATATCTACATCATTGATGAAGATATTGAACAGTACAGGTCCCAAAACAGACCCTTGCGGAACTCCACTTGCTATCCCTTTCCAGCAGGATTTAGAACCGTTAACAACAACTCTCTGACTATGGTTATCCAGCCAATTATGCACCCACCTTATCGTGGCCCTATCTAAGTTATATTTGCCTAGTTTATCAATAAGAATATCATGCGAGACCGTATCAAATGCCTTACTAAAGTCTAGGTATATGACATCCACCGCTTCTCCCTTATTCACAAGGCTTGTTATCCTATCAAAGAAAGCTATCAGATTAGTTTGGCATGACTTGTTCTTCACAAACCCATGCTGGCTATTCCCTATCACTTTATTACCTTCCAAGTGTTTGCATATGATTTCCTTAATTACCTGCTCCATTATCTTCCCTGGGACAGACGTTAAACTGACCGGTCTGTAGTTTCCTGGGTTGTTCTTATTCCCCTTTTTATAGATGGGCACAATATTTGCCCTTTTCTAGTCTTCTGTAATCTCCCCTGTCTGCCATGATTTTTCAAAGATCATAGCTAAAGGCTCAGATAGCTCCTCTATCAGCTCCTTGAGTATCCTGGGATGCATTTCATCAGGACCTGGTGACTTGCTGACATCTGACTTTCCTAAGTGATTTTTAACTTGTTCTTTGTGTATCCCTATCTTCTAAACTTACCCTCTCTCTGCTTGTATTCACTACGTTAGGCACACCTCCAGACTTCTCGGTGAAGACCGAAACAAAGAAGTCATTGAGCATCTCTGCCATTTCCAAGTTTCCTGTTACTGCTTCTCCCTCCTCACTAAGCAGTGGGCCTACCCTGTCCTTGGTCTTCCTCTTGCTTTTAATGTATTTATAAAAGGTCTTCTTATTTCCCTTTATGCCTGTAGCTAGTTTGATCTCATTTTGTGCCTTTGCCTTTCTAATCTTGCCCCTGCATTCCCGTGTTGCTTGCCTATATTCATCCTTTGTTATTTGTCCTAGTTTCCATTTTTTATATGACTCCTTTTTTATTTTGAGATCATGCAAAATCTCCTTGTTAAGCCAAGCTGGTCTTTTGCCATATTTTCTATTTTTCCTACACAGCGGAATTGTTTGCTTTTGGGCCCTTAACAACGTCCCTTTGAAATACTTCCAACTCTCCTCAGTTGTTTTTCCCTTCAGTCTTGCTTCCCATGGGACCTTACCTACAAGTTCTCTGAGCTTATCAAAATCTGCCTTCCTGAAATCCATTACCTCAATTGTGCTGGTCTCCCTTCTACCTTTCCTTAAGATCATGATCTCTATTATTTCATGATCACTGTCCCCTATAATGTCTTCCACTTTCAAGTTCTCAACTAGTTCCTCCCTATTGGTTAAAATCAAATCCACAACAGCTTCTCCTCTGGTAGCTTTTTCAACCTTATGAAACAGAAAGTTGTCTCCAATGCAGTCCAGAAACTTATTGGATAGCCTGTGCCCCGCTGTGTTAGTTTCCCAACATATGTCTGGATAGTTGAAGTCCCCCATCACCACCAAATCTTGGGCTTTGGATAGTTTTGTTAATTGTTTAAAAAAGGCGTCATCCACCTCTTCCACCTGGCTAGGTGGCCTGTAATAGACTCCTAGCATGATATCACCCTCGTTTTTTACCCCTTTTAGCTTAACCCAGAGACTCTCTACACAGCTATCTCCTACGTTCATCTCCACTTCAGTCCAAGTGTGTACATTTTTAATATACAAGGCAACCCCTCCTCCCTTTTTTCCCTGTCTGTCCTTCCTGAGCAAGCCGTACCCTTCCATACCAACATTCCAATCATGCGTCCCATCCCACCAGGTTTCTGTAATACCAATGATATCATAGTTGTATTTATTGGTTAGCAATTCCAGTTCTTCCTGCTTATTACCCATACTTCTCGCATTTGTATATAGGCATCTAAGATTTTGATTTGATCTTGCCTCCCTGTTGTGCCCTGACCCTCCTTTCTCCTTGCCATTATAGGCCATAGTCCCCCCCATTTCCAACCCATCTAGATTCACAGCTGATGTAAATTGTTCTCACAGATTTGACGGGTCCCTGGGCAAAGTGTATGGGGTGGGATGTTGGGGGGCAGGATTATTGCCAAGGCATATTGACAGGCCTTCCAACCCTCACAGCTGCCGAGATCACACTGTCCAGTGCTTGATGGTGATTTAAGTGGCTCAGGGATCTGGCCACCGCTACTGCAGAAGTAGTGGTTGAGAGTCCTGGGCCCTTTTGAATCACTGGGCCCTAGGGCAATTGTCCCTTTTTCCCCTCCTCCCTCACGTCAGCAGGTCTTCAGTCCACAGAAGTTAATGGAGCTACATTGATTGACATGTGCTGATGATCTTTGGTTTCTTCGACCATGGGACTCTGTTCCGGGCACACGGATTGTTAGGAAGAGATGGGATCCATCTAACAAAGAGCGGAAGGAGCATCTTCATGGACAGGCTTGCAAATCTAGTGAGGAGGGCTTTAAACTAGATTCATTGGGGGATGGTGACTAAAACCCTAATGGGACTGGAGAAGTAAGATACTAGAAAGAAATGCAAAGAGGAACGAGTGACAAAGATGGACCCATGATTCAAATGCAGAAGGTAGAGCGATCAACTGGTTATCTAAGGTGTTTGTACACAATGCGAGAAGCCTGGGTAACAAATAGGAAGAATTGGAGGCCCTGACCCAGTCCAAGAACTACGATATGATTGAGATAACGGAGACTTGGTAGGATGACTCACTAGAGCGCTGTCATGGAAGGGTATAAACTATTTAGGAAGAACAGGCAGGGGAGAACAGGAGGAGGAGTTGCACTGTGTGTAAAAAAGCACTATGATTGCTCAGAATTCCAGTGTATAGAGGGGGAAAAACCTGTTGAGAGTCTATGGGTTAAGTTTAGAGGTGTAAGTAACAGCAGTGATGTTGTGGTTTGTGTCTGCTACAGGGCGCCGAATCAGGTGGATGAGGTAGATGAGGCTTTCTTCGGAAAACTGAGAGGAGTTTCCATATCGCAGGCCCTGGTTCTCATGGGGGACTTTAATGACCCTGACATCTGTTGAGAGACTAATACAGTAGTACACAGACAATCCAGAAATTTTTTGGAGAATGCTGGGCATAACTTCTTGGTACAAGTGCTGCAGGATCCTGCCAGAGGCTGTGCGCAGCTTGACCTGCTGCTCACAAACAGGGAGGAGCTAATAGGGGAAGTAGAGGTGGGTGACAACCTGAGAAGCAGTGATCATGAGATGGTAGATTTCAGGATCCTGACCAAAGGAAGAAAGGAAAGTAGTAAAATACACACCTTGGACTTCAGAATAGCAGACTTCAACTCCCTCAGAGATCTGATGGGCAGAATCTCTTGGGATGCTAACATGAAGGGGAAAGGAGCCCAAGAGAACTGGCAGTATTTTAAAGAAGCCTTATTGAAGGCACAGAAAGAAACCAATTCCAATGTGTATAAAGAGAAGCAAATATGGTAGGAGACTTACAGGGGAGATCCTTGGTGAATTTAAGCACAAAAAGGGAGCTTACAAAAAGTGGAAACTTGGACAGATGACTAGGATGGGGTATAAACGTATAGCTCGAGAATGCAGCGAAAGTGCAACTGGAATTGCAACTCACAAGGGATGTGAAGGATAACAAGAAATGTTTCTACAGTCATGTTAGCAAGAAGAAGGTGATCAGAGCCTATGTGGGGTCCCTACTGAATGAGGGTGGTAACCCAGTGACAGACGATATGGGGAAAGCTGAAGTACTTAATGCTTTCTTTGCCTCTGTTTTCACGGACAGAGTCATCTCCCAGACTGATGCGCTAAGTGACACACTATGGGACGAAGGTGGACAGCCCTTAGTGGGGAAAGAACAGGTTAGGAGCTATTTAGAAAAGCTAAACATACATAAATCCATAGGTCCAGACTTTATACATCCGAGGGTACTGAGGGAGTTGGCAATTGTCATTGGGGAGCCTTAGGGCATTATCTTTGAAAAGTCGAGGTGAACAGGAGAGATCCCGGATGATTGAAAAAAGGCAAATGTAGTGCCCATCTTAAGAAAGGGAAGGACAACCCAGGGAACTATAGGCCAGTCAGTCTTACCTCAGTCCCTGGAAAAATCATGGAGGGGATCCTCAAGGAATCAATTGTAAAACACTTGGAAGAGAGGAAGGTGGTCAGGAATAGTCAGCATAGATTCATGAAGGGCAAGTAATGCCTGACCAATCGGATTAGCTTCTATGATGACGTAAATGGCTCTGTGGATATGTGGAAGTCAGTGGATGTGATATACTTTGATTTTAGCAAGTCTGTTGATATGGTCTCCCACAACATTCTTGCCAGCAAGTTAATGGAATGTGGATTGGATAAATGGATAGTAAGATGGATAAAAAGCTGGCTGGAAGGTCGGGCCCAGTGGGTAGTGATCAACGGCTTGATGTCAGGATGGTCGGGCCCAGTGGGTAGTGATCAACGGCTTGATAGTCGGTTTCTAGCGGAGTGCCCCAAGGTTCAGTTCTGGGACCAGTTTTGTTCAGCATCCTTATTAATGAAGTGGATGAGGGGATGGATTGCACCCTCAGTAAGTTTGTGGATGACACTAAGCTAGGGGGAGAGGTAGATAGGCTGGACGGAAGGGATAGAGTCCAGAGTGACTTAGACAGATTGGAGGATTGGGCCACAAGAAATCTGATGAGGTTCAACAAGGACAAGTGGAGAGTCCTGCACTTGGGATGGAAGCATTTTTATAGGCTGGTGAACGACTGGCTAAGTAGCAGTTCTGTGGAAAAGGTCCTGGGGATTACAGTGGATGAGAAGCTGGACATGAGTCAACATTATGCCCTTGTAGCCAAAAAGGCTAATGGCATATTAGGTTGCATTAAGAGGAGCATTGCCAGTCGATCAAGAGATGTGATTATTCCTCTTTACTCGGCTCTGGTGAGGCCACATCTGGAGTATTGTGTCCAGTTCTGGGACCCCAATTACAGGAAGGATGTGGATGCATTGGAGAGGGTCCAGTGGAGGGTGACCAAAATGATTAGGGGGCTGGAGCATATGACCTATGAAGAGAGGCTGAGGGAGTTGGGTCTATTTAGTCTGCAGAAGAGAAGAGTGAGGGGAAAAGCACCAGTCTAGACGGGATCTTTCAGAAAATAAAGCCTTTTCCGGAAGATCCCTTATTCCTACTTAAAATCAGGAATATGGGATCTTGCGGAAAAGGCTTTATTTTCTGAAAGATCCCTGTCTAGACTAGCGCTTTTCTCCTGCAAAGCCCCGAGCCGGAAAAAAGCGGCAGCCATGTTCATGCAAATGTCGCAGGGGATATTTAAATCCCCGCGGAATTTGGAATTCCGACTGGTCTCATTAGCATCCCTTTTCTGGAAAAGGGTGCCAATGTAGACACAGCCATATAGTATATAAAGCAGTATAAACAAGTCAGCATATGAAATTTTTGTTTGTACTGTCTTCGCTAGTGCTTTTAATTATCTTGTTGCAAAATCAGGCAAATAGCTAAATTAGTTGATGTACTCTGGAAGATCTATGTGTACTCTCATGGTATGGGAACTGTGTTAAATTGCTTTGGTTCTGACTGCCTATTGAAAAGGTCAGGAAAAGACTGTAGTCCCCTTCCTAAAGGAGCCTCTGACTTTTCTGGGAAGATCCTGTGTGCAGCAATCTAGCCCTAGAGACTACAACTCCCATGAACCTTTGAGGAAACCAGGAAGAGAACGCTTGTCTGGGCATGTGGAGAGAGGGTCTCAGCAGCCTGGGGGCTCTCCATTTTGGGACAGAGGAGCCAGGCTGCTGTGAAGGAGCCTTATTTAGTCCAGGAGATCTTATGTTGCAGCTACAGCCTGGGACTGAGCCTTTGGGACTTGGATATAGCAGGCTGCTTCTGGGGCAGCTGATTGCTCTAGAGGGGAGAGACTCTTGCTGTGCCTGTGGCTCAGAAGGACTACATAACAACCAGCACGCAGGAGGACGCTGTAAGTAAATGGGCTCTTTGGGAAAGTGCTGCCTGGTACAGACCTCAGAGATAAAGACTAACACTGGGTCCAAAGAGAGGCCGAGTGTCCAAACCAGGAACCAGAACAGCTGGCATTTTGGTGGAGCCTGCTCCAGTGGCAGAGGGAGTTTGTAGCTGGCTGCACAGCGCACCCATGCAAGCAAGTGTCTGGGACTCTGAGTCCGGAAAAGTGAACTCTGGAGTGGGATACATTGTGGCAGTGCAAATGCCAGCTAGATAAATTCCTATTATTTCTGTGTACTGTGTTAATTGATGTTATTCACTGTTAATCTGTTAAACCTTGTTTAAGTTAAGTAAAGATGTGTTCATTCTAATGTAATCAATTAGATGTATATTATTTGTAATTTGTATTATTTATTTATTTATTTAAATTATTGTTCTGGAATTAGATCCAGATTATTGCTGGAATAATTTTATTCTTGGAGGCTCCCAAGGCACACCATTAAATCCGTACAGGGCCAGCAAGGTGGAGGCACTGCCATTGCATATACTTTATGAAGCAGGGACTGCAGCAAGGGGGTGGATAGGGAATCCCCATCTAAACAACATCACCACTGGGGTACTCAGGATCTCCTTTTATGTTAAAACCATCAAGTGCCCAGGCACACCTGTGAGTGTGACCTGCTCCCAAGTAACCTGAGGAGCAAAAAAGGGGTTACAAGATATTTCCCCATCAAGGCCAAATTGAGTTTGATTAACTTTTTTTTTGGTCATCTTTCTCATAGCATCATGAAGATATTCTGAAGTTAAATAATTTATAACATTTAAGAATTTATTGTGAGGAATTGTATGAATGTTATTTTGTTGAAACTTTCAACCAGAGTCCAGAACAGGTAAAGGTCCAAACAACCACCAAACTGAAAATAAAAGATAGGGCATTTAACTAGTGGACCTTGGGTCTGTGGGGAAAAAAGAGAAACTTGGGAATTCTTGCAGACTAGAATCTCTTTGGTATTTTATGTCTCTTTATGCAATGAAGAAGGCAAGATGATTCAGAAGAGCAAGCTCTGGAAAGTCTACCCTGGGATATGGCCTCCACAATAGGGGTACGTCTAAACTACATGCCTCCATCGACGAAGGCATGTAGATTTGTGTATTCGAAAAAAGGAAATGAAAAAGTGATCAAAATAATCGCGGCTTCATTTAAATTTACATAGCTGCCGCGCTGAGCTGACAAACAGCTGATGAGGAATAATGGGGCTGCCAAAAAAGGGCTTTGATGTCGGCAGGGGAGCATCCAGACTAGCGCGCTGAGCAGACAAACAGCTGATCAGCTGTTTGTCGGCTCAGTGCAGCAGCCATGTAAATTTAAATGAAGTGGCGATTATTTAAATCGCCACTTCATTTCCCTTTGCCTATAACCCTAATCTACATGGCTCCGTCGATGGAGCCATGTAGTCTAGACACAGCCTAGGTGCTGTGTGAATCCCACAATAAATCCACCTTCAATGCCTGGTATGGGGAGCTTGCAATTCATGTTTTGTGTTTTTTTTTTTTTAATTGGAACAGTTTCAGAATATTCCGTAGTCTCACTTTACTTTCTATTATCATGAATCATTCAGTAACACCTGTAGTTGTGCTGGACACTTCTGTGTTTTACACAAAACAGATACAAGATAAATTCTTGCCCCCCAAAAGCTGACCATCAAAGATAAATTAGACCAAGCAAAACACTTTACTTTGAGCCAGACCCATATTTTTGGGCTGAATGGGTGAAGTCTTCTTTACTGTATGCTACAAGGTCTTTCAAGCAATTGAGGCATTATGGGAAAAGATACTGAGACTGTAGTAAGAGGAAAACACAAAGAGGTCTGGTATTATTCATGGACTGAAGAGGGGATATGTTCACTGGGAGAATATGAAAGGAGACTAGGTTCAGAAGTTGGTAGAGTCCCTTTCTGAGAAATGTAGCCCCAATACTACTCTTATCTCTAGCTGAAAGTGAGTGTTGATGCAGCAAAAAGAACTTTAAGAAACATCTACCTGTTATGCAAAACTCAGTCCCAGAGAGACAGGAGACTAGCAAAAACAAAACCAAGATTTTGACATCAACATTTTCAGCCAACTGGTAGACAGTGAGCTTAGTATGAAAAAGACCCAAAAGGTATATACAGTACATGGAGAAATTAAAAACAAACTATTCTCCCTATTAATAGCTCTGCTGGGAAATGAGAGGGAAATAACAATGCACAGATGGCTAGGAGTATTATTTTTTTATTTTTCTCTAGAGCAGCAGGTGTCTTCTGCTAGAAGCAAGATATTAAACCTGGGGGGGTTGGTGCTCTGATCCAGTTCAGAGAAGCATAGGTTATAATATCATAAAACAATACCGTATATTCCGGCGTACAAGACGACTTTTGATGTTAAAAAACATCCCCCAAAAATCGGGAGTCGTCTTGTACGCTGGGTATATATCCCAGGCGCGCCTGGGCTGCCCCGCCGCCGGAGCCCCTCCGCGGCTTTGCAAAGCCTCGGGGGAAGCCGGCCGCGGGGCATCCCAGGCACGCCTCGGCTGCCCCCCCCCCCGCCGGCTTCCCCTGAGGCTTTGCAAAGCTGCTGCGGCTTTGCTCCCGGTGCCTCTGGTCTGCTGGGGACCGTCTCCAGCAGACCAGGGACACCGGGAGCAAAGGAGGCAGAGGGGCGCTGGGGTATAAGACGAAACCCTATCTTTTAACTAAAAAATTAGGGGGTCGTCTTATACTCCCAATCGCCTTATATGCCGGAAAATATGGTATTCACAAGAACATAAAGATAACCTCCTTGGATTCTTTACACCTCTTTTATCAGTTATTTGCAGTTCTGAAAACACTCAGTGTGTGTGGATAATACTGCTTAATATTCTAATGAGTCTTATAGAAAAAATGTCCAATATTCAAGTAGAGATCACTCTTTCCTCTGCAAAGGTGTGCCAATTAAGCCACTAAACATGCCAAGAAAACACTACCTCCACTCTTGATAGGTATGTAGCCTACGAACCATTATTAATAGCTAATTAATAGCTTTATTATTTCATTTTTGTTTTTTCTTTGTATAGATTTAAATATGCTGGTAATGCAAGGGGTCTGCAGAATTAATTTTCTGTAAGATGGCTTATAGCAGTAGGTAGTCAGTGAGATATTTGTTTTTCTTTGTAATTTTCCATAAAGGGGTGAAGCAAGAGTTTGTGGTCGGCACAAGAGTTTATTTTTTTAATTCTGCCTGGAATTCTACTAACATAATAATAACAACGGCCACTTTGAATTTCCTGCGCAATCAGTCCAGATGGAGGTTTTTAGACAGCAGCTTTCCGCGCTTTCTAAGTGATTTGGGGAAATTATCCAAGAAAATATCAGTCATTCTTAACAAATATTCATAAGGGCCCTGAAGATTTTTTCCAATCAAAGATGGTACCTTCAGAAATCTTAGGAGCTAAGCCCAATAATGGAAAAGGGGTATATCCGGAACATTTTATTACCAAAATTGGGTAAAATTTGGGAGATTGGGGCAGCTGTCCCAGCCTTGCTGAAGCAGTCCACTCCGGAGTGTGTTATCTTGTCAGCTCAGAAACGAAATACTTATATCTATCTCTTTCTAGAACAGCTTTCTTACTTCCTTAATTTTGCTTAAGTTTGCTTTTAGGAATCTTACTACCACTTCCTCCCAGGTCTTCCAGGGGAAGGGAAGCCACCCTTTTCCATCCAGCCTTGGGGTCCTTGTGTGTAGGAATTGTTATTATTACTCTTTGTATACTTAAGATAAGTTTTAATTTGATTGTGTTAATGACATCTTGGGAAGGAATTCAAGTGATTTGTGTTCTTGCCACTGTTTTTGTTGTGATAAGCATTATAATGGTTCCTTTAGCAATATAGTTGTTTTCTATTTCATTTCCTGAGTTAAAGTGTGGTTGCTGTCGGTCACCTGCCAGCCCTCAAGAGAGGGAACGTTGTGGTTCAGCTGAACTGTAACCTTGGGTAGAGGACAAACTTAGATTTTTCTGCTCAGATCGGTGAGAGCCTTAACCCATCCACATTTTTCTAAAACTCTTTCTTGGGCTACAGGTTATTATTTAATCAGTGACCAAAGATAAACTAGTTAAGATGAAGTCTAGCATTCACATTCAGACTACCATTTAATATATTTCTTCAAATTAGAAAGGACAGCTAGTCTTGGGTGCGAAAGCTCTGGACTTGGACTCAGGAGATCTGGCTGAAATTTCCTTACTCCGTCAACAGGCTTTTTGTGTGATTTTAGACAAATCATTTAAGCCTTTAATCCTCAAATGTATTTAGATACCTAAATCAACAGAAATCAATCAGAGTTAGACGCCTAAATACCATTGAGGGCCTGGATTTGAATCCCTAGTCACCTTAACTGTCTGCCTGTAAAGTGAAAATAGTCCTTTTTTTGCCAGTTGCTTTGGAGGAGGGACAGTCCCTTACACTAGAGGTATATACAGTGCCTAATAAAGCAGGACCCTGAACGTGCTTTGACGTTATAGGTTATACTGTTAATCAAATAAGTAATATGCTTGTTTGGTAAGATATTCCTAAAAGATGTGAAATAGCATGCCAGGGTCTTCGTTTTATGCCAGACTTTAAGTGCTTTTCATTACCATGGGACTTAGTAAAAAACTGCATTGATATTTTCTAACTCATTTTAGTTAAGACGCCAGAAGTACTTCAAACCTCATCTGTATTCCTCTGATTTTTTGAAGGGCTATTTGACACTGTTTAGAAACAGGGAACCTGAGGCAAAGCTTAACACATTTTAATTTCTACACCTTATTTCTTACATGTTAATGTTCTGTGAAATACAAGTTAGTTATAAAATGTAGAGGCTTTCTCCATAGCAAAACTGAAAGAATACAAATCAAAGGGGCTGATTCAGGAAGGGGCCAAGCCCTTTGACTTCCAGGAGAGTGGCTAATGACCATTTTCTCACAGGATGGGATGCAAAGAGATTACATTTGATAACCATGAGCATGAGTAATTGGTGGCACTGACTATTTTCAGCTGTCAGACTTGGATAGAGAGCAACAATGTCTGCTTTGTCTGTTCTGTTGTAGATGTAGCAAAATGGTTGGGTGTATAAATACACAATTTATCTCTGGAAGTTACTTTAAGTGAATTGTTCAGATATTTCTGATCTGACTTTGCTACAGCTATCACTTTTATTGTAGTATATATTGTTGTGAATACAAACAGATTCAGCTCCTTAACCTTTGAAAGCTGAAAAAAAGGGGTTAGATAGGTGAATTAGATTATTCTCTTCTTTGTATGGAAGATGCCAGAAGTCTGTTATGTTGAAATGTTCACAATACAAAAATGGTAAAGTTTTGCAAAACAGTTTATTTTATGTTAGTTTATAAGTTCATTTTAGTCTAGATTTGTGCTTCAGTTTGAGGTATTTATTAAGGATGTTAAGGACTAACTGACTATCCAATAAGAAAATTCGTATCGGATAGTCAACTAGTCGATTCCCCTCCCCCCCCCCCCCACACACACCGGATTTGCTGCCTCTATCACATAGAGGCAGCAAATGAGGGAGGGAAGGGGAGATCAGGTATGTGGTACTGCTCCTTTGAAATGCTGCATGGAGCCCAGGGTCAGCTGGGAACTCCCCAGCTGATCCTAGGCTCCGTGAGGCATTTCCACGGAACCAGAGATTAGCTGGAGATTTCAACCAGGCATTTCAAATCGGCAGTGCAGCATGGAGCCCGGGATCAGTGGGGAACTCTGAGTCCCCTGCTCACCCTGGGCTCCATGCTGCACTTCCATTTTGAAATGCACAAGAGCCCCCACTGGGGACTCTTGTACATTTCAAAGATGGCCCGCCATATGCAGCCCACAGTCAGTGGGACTTCCCGTTGGCCTTGGGCTGCACGTGGAGTTCCACATTCCTCCTTTGAAATGTACAGGAGCCCCAGAAGGAGCTCCTGTACATTTCAAAGGAGGAATTGGAAGTGCCTATTGACTAGTCAAGTAGTCGATAGAAATTCCATCGACTACTCGACTTATAAAATAACCAATAGTTAACATCCCTGGTATGTCTAAAGAAGAACTAGGTTTAGAGATGCAGCAAAGCTGATTTTCGACATGTGTGTGTCAGCCAGAAATTTGCACAGTAATTACAATCTTAAATTTGCAAAAAAAAAATTTACGTAAAATCTGAAGGTTTTTTTTAAATAATAAATTTGGGGTTCTTTTTCTTTGCCCTTTGTTTTCTTTGGGATACATTTTCTACGTGCTTCACATTTTCTAGCTTTCCTCTACAGCCACTTAGCCTATAAACTTTTTTTAAAGAAAGCTGAGTTTCTCATGCAATCTTCTGACTCCTAGTATCTAAAAGAAATATATTGTGAGTCTCACAATAAGAACATGAGAGTTGCTAATAGAGCTGTTTGGGAATTTTTCAACTACATGTGCTTTCCTGCAAAAATGCTGATTCATCCAAGCAGAAACGTTTATGAAAAGTTGTCAATTATGATGAATTTTCCCTTGTGAGGTGGGAACAATAAAGCGCCTGTCTCCAAGCTTTTTTATTTTCCTACAACAGTTACTGATCTTGCAACTGATTCTATTTATCAACACCTCTTCACCAGTGCAGAGTCCAGGTAAAGACAACTAGGTGTGGCTTCAGCACAGACGTCCCATGTGAAGTCCATTTTGTCAGGCAGCTAATTAAATACTATCGCTGTTTGTCATGGCCACATTGAAAGGTCTGGCTGTCTTAAAAGCATGCTGGAAAGGGTTCCTATAAAAAGGTGTACTATGCTGGGTAGTTTCAACAGTGACAAGTTTGTCATAAGAGAAGTGTTTCTAGAGATGGCACAAAATTCACACCTTTAGCAGTTCAGATAATAGGTTGAAAGATATCCTGAGGATGTCTAGGTTGGAACCATTATTTGAAGTAAAAAGTATGGGCGGTGTCTGGCTGAGTTTGGGTCAGAGGGGTCAAAGGAGTTGCCATCTTCTTATCCCTGAGAATCCTGGGGCTGCTGTATGTTAACCTGGACAGAGATTGGCTAGATCATTTTGTGCTCTAGGACCACTTTTGCACATCTCCAACTCTCTCTATGCTCTTCAGTGAGTAAAGCTAGATTTGTACCAGAAATAGATTCTGCCCGATTGTGAGATTTCCTCCATTGCTTGTTCAAGGCAGCTTTAGAACTCTTTTGGTATATTGGGGTGGTGTAAAAGTGAATTAGAGCAGGCAGGATTGAGTCATGTGTTTCTGGAATAAAATTTAACTGTGATTTATATATGAAATGTTTTCTTTATTTTGTATACATGACCATGACCACTTTCTGATACAAAACTTAGCCAGAAGGCATATGTCAGAGGTCAGTGATTTGTACTGGACATATTATATTATCTGAATTGAATAGTATTAAAACAGAAATTAAAGAGTCCCCCACAGGTTCTCTGTACTGCCAGAAAATTGCCTATGAGAAATTATACCAGAAAAGGCTTTTAATGTAATTGTGGAAATGGCTGTATTAATCCTGGTGATGACTAGCCAAATGTGTGTTCCACAAGTAAAATATTTATGTGACTAATTCTCACAAGCACAAAAAGTTCTCTGTCGGGAACTAATATAAATGATTTTGTGTGCAACCAAATCAAATAACTTGTTTTCCAATTCCCAAAGGTATCTTTTCGACTACCCATGTACAGATGAACACATATGCGATTGACAAAAATATTATTTGAAATTTGTGGGTCCACATTTTCTGCTGATGTACATTGACAATGTTATTTTGAGGAGAGTGGAGTTGCATCAATTTTACAAGGTGAGATTTTGACACTGAATATTTAGGAACAAAATAATAGTATGGGATCTCTTCTAGCAAAACATCAAATTGCAGCTATTTTTGTGTTTGCAGCACATTTCTATAATGTACAGTATATGGCATACAATAACAAATAATTATTGGATGGAAAAAAGACCATCTGGCCTATCAAGTCTTAAAGCCTCTTTAACACTCCAGGAGTCCCATCTCATCATATCCTCAGTGGGTGGACTATTACAGGTATTTATGTTCTCTGCATATAAAATATCTATTAAAGACATATGTTTAAGTTTTGCTTAACTGTTTTTAGTACCCAGTTACTCTACTGTGCTTATGAGAGTCAGCGGTACTGAAAACCATCATTAATACAAATTAGCTAGACATTGTCAACATTGTGAAGCCCTTGCATTTAGTTTCCTTTTAATATTTCTTCACAAATTGAATGTATTTTAATAACAAAAATGTTTCAATTTTATTATTTTCCATTTCAAAATATAAAAACAGTTGAAACAACAGCAAAAAAATCTATTTCTGATACTCACATTATATTGTTGCAGGGTTCCTTATACTAGTGTGCATGCATGAGGAAAAAGTTTAGTAAAGTAATATAGTTTTGTAGTGGACAGCATTCTACCTCAGAAAAAAGCCTGTACCATAACAGGCATTGTCATTGCCAGTTTGACTGCAGAGGTCATATAATGAACAGACCTGAAAAAAATAACTGCATTCTGTAGCACAGATGCCTCTGAAACAATCTTGAAGTACATTTGCAAACTAATATAGAAAGTTTGCACTACAGCTGCTTGGATTCTTCTTGTTTTTTGTATATAAGGAGAACACAATGCTGTCAACCTGGCACCTTCCATGAACAAGAAATTCATTCAGAAATACAGAAAAGAAAGGGGGGAAAAGGAAGTAAATTTCCCTTTTTAAATTGTTATAGTATATGATGGTGGAAATGATGCCCCATCATGATATTATTCTTTGAAAATGTGAATAGCTGACGTTTCTAGTTCTAGAAATTCTATTATAAAGGTCAGCAGAGTGCTTTAAAAAAAAGAACAAAGTTTAAGGTCCCACAAACAAGAAGAAAATGGTTAACCACAGTTAACTTGAACCTTACAGGTACATTTATACAACACCTTTTTTGCAAATTAGTCTCTCTCTTGCCTGCTTCCTAACATCCTTGTTCAGGGTTCTCAGTTTACCTCGGCAAATTCCTGAGGATCTTATTTTGCTTTTAATCAGTCATTACTCAGGAAAAACATATGTCAGTGGCAGTTTAAGTGAGCATGGCTGAATAAAGAATTTGGGCTGTTTGCTCCCTTCTGGGAGCAGAAATGGGTACATTACCTAAGTGGCACATACCTCCTGGGTCTGTAAGATTCCATATACCAGAAGTGATAGGGAGAAAAAAGCAAAGCAGAACTGAGGTAGTGATAGGGAGAAAAAAGCAAAGCAGAACTGCGGATGAGAGCACCAGCTGTGTTTCTTTAGATTTTTCCCCATAAAACCCACTGGTGAAAATTAATATTGTGCCTGAGAGATCACAGCTGGAGGATTCTCTGCATCTTGGGGTCTTCAAACTATTTGAAGACTTCAATATCTGAGGGTACGTCTACACTACAACGTTAATTCGAACTAACTTAGTTCGAATTAGTTAATTCGAACTAACTTAGTTCGAATTAGTTAATTCGAACTAAGCTAATTCGAACTAACGGATCCAGACTAAAAAACTAGTTCGAATTAGCGTTTTGCTAATTCGAACTAGCATGTCCACATTAAGTGGACCCTGAACCAGGCTTAAGGATGGCCGGAAGCAGTGCCAACAGGGCATCAGAGGAGGACTTTGAGCGTGGAGATGCTGTCTCAGGCTAGCCGAGGGCTACGCTTAAAGGGTCCCGACCCCCACCCCGGACAGACAGTTCTCAGGGGTGCCCCACTTGCAAAGCAGTCCTGGCTTGGAGTGCCCAGAGTACCCACACTGGGCACATCACAGCACTCGGCCATCAGCCCGACTGCACTTGCTGCAGGCTGCCATCTGGGGAGAGGGGGCAATCGGGGGGGCTGCAGGAGAGCTTCCACCCCAAAAGCCCACAGAGCCAGCCCAGTCCTCCCCATCGGGGGCTCGTGCCCCATTCCTCCCTCCCCTCCTTCCACTTACCCTTCCCTAGCCCCTCTTCTTGATGTACAAAATAAAGGACATGTGTGTTCAAAAATGGAATCTGTCTTTATTGAACAAAACTGGGGGAGACTGGGAGAGCGGAGGGCAACTAAAATGATCAGGGGTTGGGAACAGGTCCCATATGAAGAGAGGCTAAAGAGACTGGGACTTCTAAGCTTAGAAAAGAGGAGACGGAGGGGGGACAGGATAGAGGTCTCTAAGGGTACGTCTAAACTACATGCCTCCATCGACGGAGGCATGTAGATTAGCCAGATCGGCAGAGGGAAATGAAGCCGCGATTAAAATAATTGCGGCTTCATTTAAATTTAAATGGCTGCCCCGCTCTGCCGATCAGCTGTTTGTCGGCAGATCGGGGCAGTCTGGACGCGACGTGCTGACAAAGAAGCCTTTCTTGATCGGCACAGGTAAACCTGGTTTCACGAGGCATACCTGTGGCGATCAAGAAAGGCTTCTTTGTCGGCGCGTCGCGTCCAGACTGCCCCAATCTGCCGACAAACAGCTGATCGGCAGAGCGGGGCAGCCATTTAAATTTAAATGAAGCCGCGATTATTTTAATCGCGGCTTCATTTCCCTCTGCCGATCTGGCTAATCTACATGCCTCCGTCGATGGAGGCATGTAGTCTAGACACACCATAAAAGCAGGAGTTGGGTGGAGAGGGTGCATACAGAAAAGTTCTTCATTAGTTCCCATAAAGAAGGACTAGAGGACACCAAAGGAAAGGAATGGGTAGCAGGCTTCAAACTAGTAACAGAAAGTTGTTCTTCACAAAGCAAAGAGTCAACCTCTGGAACTCCTTGCTGCAGGAGGCTGTGAAGGCTAGAACTAGAACAGAGTTTAAAGGGACATGAGATCAAGTCATGGAGGTTGGATCCATGGAGTGGTATTAGCCAGGGGGTAGGAGTGGTGTCCCTGCCCAAGGTTTGTGGAAGGCTGGAGAGGGATGGCACGAGACAAATGGCTTGGTTACTGTCTTCAGTCCATCCCCTCCAAGGTCCCTAGGGTTGGCCGCTGTCGGCAGACAGGCTACTGGGCTAGATGGACCTTTGGTCTGACCCAGGCCGGCCATTGTAAGCTCAGGGCTCAGGGTCGGGGGTCTCAGTGGACCCCCTTGATTTTCATGCACACTTGCTCCTGGGTGGCCAGGCTGGCAACTCTCCTGCCCAAGCAGGCCACTTTCCTGTGCCTAGTGCGGAGATCGTGGATGAGGTCGACGATGTCCACACTAGCCCAGGCGGGTGCCCGCCTCTTGCGGTCCCGGGCAAGCTCCCGGGAGCCGCCAGCCTGGTCCCGGGAAGAGGGGGAGGGCTGGGGGACATTGGGTGGCTGGCTCGATCCGTGCCAGGTGCAGGGTCTGCTGGCTGGGTGCTGGCAGGCTTGCACCTGGCACGGGCACCGTAGCCAGCCCGTGCCCCTTTAAGGGGTCCAGGGTCGGGAGGGGGGCAATAGAGTTTCCCTGGTGTTGACCAGAGTGGCCACCAGGGAAAGCTGGGGAGGGCTAACCTCCCACTAGTTCGAATTAAGGGTCTACACAGACCTTAATTCGAACTAGTAAGTTCGAGCTAGGCTTAATCCTCGTGGAATGAGGATTACCTAGTTCGAACTAAGCGCTCCGTTAGTTCGAATTAAATTCGAACTAACAGAGCGCTAGTGTAGCGCCTGTGAAAGTTAGTTCGAACTAACATCCGTTAGTTCGAACTAACTTTGTAGCGTAGACATACCCTGAGATATAGGTGAGAGGATTATTCTAGGAGGGGGTGGGTGAGATTCTGTGGCCTGCATTGCGCAGGGGGTCAGACTAGATGATCATAATGGTCCCTTCTGACCTTAAAGTCTACGAGACTATGAGTCATCCCGTTGCCTCTGGGCAGGAGCTTGCCACTTACACAGCATGAGGAAAGTGCCCTTCTTCATTCTGAAGTTCTGGAGCCATTTTTGGTCTCCCCAGCAGCCCAGAATGATGTGGTCCCACCAGTCTTCACTGGTGTCCAAATGCAGTGGAGCACGGCACACAAACCATGGCGGGTGGTGTCCAGATCCTGTAGCCACTTCCCCACATTCCCGAGGAGGATCTCCAAGAAGCTCTGGGGGTTGTGTTCCTGCAGAGCCTTGGAGGCAGCCTGCAGAAAGTGCTGCATAACTTGCAGCAAAAGCTCCCAGACCTGAAGACCGCCCAGAGGCAGCTCCTGCTCCATAGCAGAGTGCTGTGGTGTCCTGAGTCAGGACAACCAGACCAAGAAGAGAAAATACTTTGCTGTCTCTCAGAGAGATAGGCAAGCAAGCAGGGAAACCTGAGAAACAGGTTCTCCGGGGGGTCCCTTTAAGCACCTGTCTCAGAGAGCCTTAGTAGTTGCCACACAAAGCAACTACTGACTTGATGCCCTGCCTGAACTGGTTCCGGGTGGCCTTAAATGCAATTCAGTGTCCAATCAGAGTAGATGAACTATTTCGAAATAGCTAAGCACGATTTCAAAATGCATTTTGTATGTAGATGTGCTATTTTGAAATAAACTATTCCAGAATATCTCATCTGGAATACCTTATTCCAAAATAATGCTGCTGTATAGACATAGCCTCAGTCCACACTAGGGATGTAAGCAACTAGACTCTTGACTATTCGCTCCTCTCCCCCACTGCCTCTATCAAAGGCAGCAAGGAGGAGGGGAGCCAATGCTGGGGCAGCTGGCTTAAAAGCCAGCTCCCCCCAGCACCATCTCTGTGGGGGGTAGAGGGGAACAGTGAGGACCAGGTGCGAGATGGGAATCAACTGATTCCCAGCTTGCATCCAGTCCCAGATGCTGCACCTCTGATTTTTTTAATGTATTAAGAGCCTGCCGGCTCCTAATACGTTTAAAAATCAGAAATGCATCAAGGGAATCTCGTGTGAGCCAGGGCAGCGGATTCCCGGCTCATAATGGTCCTGTGCTGGGTACCTCCCTGTTGAGTGTCAACCTTTTAAATGAATTAAGAGCTGGCTATGGGGAGACCACTCTCCCGGCTTGCACAGGGTCCACCCTGCTGTAGTTGAGCCTTTTGAATGTATTAAGAGCCAACAGTACATTTAAAAGGCAGAGCCACAGCGGGGTTAGCTTCTAGGGCTGGGAGCTAAACCTGCCGCGGCTCCCCCACTTAACAACTAATTGACTAGTCAATGGAAAATCCATCAACTAGTCGATTAGTTGATTTGATGAAATTTAACATCCCTAGTACACGCATATACTGCATAATCCACACAGCCCTTAGCTATCTGTGACTATGTGGGAGGTGACTCAAGCATTGCTTCTTCCTGGGCCTTGCCTGAACTATTCTCATTAGTAGAAAAGGTTATCAGAGTAAGGAGTAGAAGAAATCTGTAGGGAATTATTTTCCACCATTTGTCATTGTGCAAGTATTTAGCTTGTTAAGCCTTGGGAAATAATTCTGATGCACTGGACTGACACATAAGCCTCTTCCCAGCCAGTCTGAGCCCTGGTTAGAAGTAGGAAGGGACGGTGCTCAGATTTCCTCTGAAACCTAAAGTATTGGCACTATTGGCAGGACATGATAACCCAATAGGTTAGTCCAAAATCCTATGCTGCTATCAACTGTTGCAGGAGCAATGGAGACACTTCTGGACTATGAAGGATACAGAAAATTTGTAACTTTCACATGTTTAGAACACAAAAACAGCATTAGACATTGCTAAATATATCCTGGCTCGCTCTAATTTAATCAAAATTAACATGACATTTGTGATTAAGAGCTATAACATAAGACAACACAAATTTAAAAATGAACTGAAGAGGAATTAATTGGCGTATTTTTATATGTGCCTCTATAGTGAACTATACTGTGTTAAAATGCTAAATTGTTATAGTGACTTTCAATAGCAATTTTTATCACTTACGGATTACTAAAAAAAAAAAAAAGTCTGGAGTATTTTCCTGTCTTCTCTCTTTGTTCCCCCTGAACTAGTTTTTTCAATAAAAGAACAGAACTCTTTGTTCCTTAACATAATACTGAAAGCATTTAGTCTGGCAATGCAGTAAGTGCACTAATTAATATAATCAAAACTATAAGCCATTATTTCTGGGCTGAAATGGACAATTTAATGGACTGAGTTTTATGCTGTTTCTACTGAAAGTTGACCTCTTTGATTAATCAGAATTCAGAGTAAAACAGCACTGTCTGAGTATTGCATAAAAATTCTTTACCTGCAGCTGGGAAACAGACTGTGGTCAAAAGATTGAGAAGGAGGACAAAAAAGTAAAGCAATAAAATGTCCTTTGTTCTTCAAGCTCAGAAAACTCCATCATACACATTTATCCAGGTCAGTTACGTGACACAGCTCTATATGAGCTTGAGAAAATACAGCTGCTAAAGGAATAATGAAGTCCAAAAAACTGAAAGCAAATTCATAGTAATAATATATAGTGCAAGTGCAGCAATACATTACATCCTTGGTTATTAGATCCATTATAATTTTATTTAATCTTCAACTAAACAGCTATCAATTAAGCAAAAATCCACAAGCAATAGTTCCCATCAAAAGGAATATTACATGCCTCAAGGGTAACTAGTGAGATACACATGTGAAGGACTTCAATAATGCTATTTATTTTTAATTATTTTTTCTTAGTCAAAAACTTTGAATATTAATCAAGAGCAAGGTAGAATTCATATTTATGAAATGATACTGGCCTATAAGTACAGCTGTTTCATCAATCACAAGTGTTAAAAATCATGAGACCATTCTCAAAAAATAAGGAGATTTAAACAAACAAACAAAAAGAGTGGGGAGCAGGGAAGAGTTTCAAATCTTGGCTCCAGTGAAATCGATAGACACGTTGGCATTGACTTCAGAGAGGCCAGGATTTCTTTTATTGGTCCTATGGTTTCTGAGCCTTTAGAGTACAGGTAATTCCAACTTTCTTAATAAAAGCTACAATTCTCACATGAACACTTCATTCTATAAGTGAAGCTTTAAAAAAAATAGTAAAGCCCATCAAATATAGTGAGATTTGTGATAAAATTGCTAGAGCTGGCAATACTGCAATCTTCTTTGCACATTCTATTTTCTGGGGCTATGTCTGGGGTTACGTTTTTTGGAGATCTTCCAAAAAAAATTCTGAAAGAGAGCATCCACACTGAAAAAGTGCATCGAAAAAGTGATCGGCTTTTTTGAAAGAGAGCAACCAGACTAATTGGACACTCTCTCGCATGTAAGCTGTGATTGCTATGGATGGAATGGCCACCAGTGCATCGGTCCTTTTTTCTCTTTCCTCTTCTTCCGAAAGAATTCCCTCTTCCCCATCCACACATGCTTTTTTTCAAAAGAACTCTTGGAAAAAGGCTT
The DNA here is from genome assembly GCF_049634645.1 of Pelodiscus sinensis. Lineage (NCBI taxonomy): Eukaryota > Metazoa > Chordata > Testudines > Trionychidae > Pelodiscus > Pelodiscus sinensis. The sequence continues at coordinate 123,812,923 of NC_134712.1, read as the reverse complement.
CTTCCTAGTAGAATGAGGATTGCCAATGCCAGAAAAAAATCCTCTGTTCTTTCTATTCTCTTGCGGAAGAATGCAATTGCAGTGTGGACGTTCCTCAGGTTTTGTTGGAAAAATGTCCATTTTTCCGACAAAACTCAGTGATGTAGACATACAGTGAGACAATAGTGATTGCTATTTCCTAACAGAAAATACCAAATAGTCTTGTATTTGGAAGCAAATCAAGAGAAATGTGCAAATACATTATTCAATAATTTTATTCATAAGCATAGTCTTCTTGGGTATGTCTAGACTACAGGCTTCTGTCAACAAAGAGCATCTAGACTACATCGAGTTCTGTCGACAAAGCAAGCTGCTTTGTCGACATGAGAGTGTAGATGCAAAGGACAGTGTAGATGCAATAATGCCTTCTGTCGACAGAACTCTCGTACAATGAGGTTTAATGCCATCAACAAAACTGCTGAGTTCTGTTGACATTATGTTGACAGAACTCGGCGGTAGTGTAGACGCAGGTATAGTTTTGTTGACAAAAGGCTACTTTTGTCGACAAAACCCTGTAGTCTAGACACATCCATAGTTCAGACATTGCATTTCTACAAACACACACTTCAGAAACATTGCTTTCTTTGAAAATCTCAACTTTTTCTCTCCTAGGCTACATAGGAAAATGATGATATATGATTTTGATGAGCTTAAGCTATGTAAAATAATAATATATTGCAATTCACTAGGGATTATAAATATCCATTACCAACAACCAATCACAAATCATAAAAAAATAGCTCTTCAACTGTATCTAATACATTCAGTAATTTTGGAAGCAAGTAATTGTGGGGCTCACGACGTTAGCTATGTAACTCCCATTATATCTCTGGGACTTTTTTTCTCTGACTTTTTTCCCTTTGTAATTACAAGAGTCTCCTTTTTTAAAATTGTTTCTGTTTTGTTTCTTTGTGGTACAAAAAAAGGACTAGGTATGAGATGAAAACTGGCTCTAAGCAAAGGGCAGCAGAGAGGGAGATTGTGACTGCTGGTTCCCTTGCCTTTCTTGGAAGTCTAATAGGAATATGCTAAGACAAGTGTATGACTGGTGCATAGAATAATTTCCAAGGCACTGGCGTAGCTATGCTGCTAGACACATAATCAGGTCAGTGCATTCCTTCTTTCCAGCACTTCCTCTTGCTCACCTGCATATAAAGGGTTTTATCATAGCAGCACAGTGAAGTGTTTCCCTTATGATACTATTATCTGGCATGAGTAAAGGTAACAGCATAGGCAGGACCATCCTTTGACATTAAGCATACAAGAAATGCAAAAATAACCACATATATGAAATACAACTGGTTTTCAGCCAGTAAAGTCAAACCTCATGTGGTGTGAATTCAAGGAAAGGGCTGTTCTAGGAACCTTTCCTAAAGCATGACTGCATAAGAACGAGGCAAATTTTCAGTCCTTGTACTCATGGGAATCCAAGGACTTCCTCCTTTATTTCCTGGGAATATGCTGTGCTTCTAAGAAGGTAAGGGAGGGAGGTGGGCCTGTGTCTTCACATACACCACACCGATATACCTCTGAAGCCTACCATTCACCATGTAGCATACAAATATATAAAGAGAGCTGATTAAAAAAAATAGTAAATGTCTTTTTACCAAAATATTTTCTGAAAAATCTTATTAAAAGTTCTTCATTGAATTTTTCAGGGTTTTTTTTTTAAACAAAATAGTTTAAAATGTGTCTGTGTGTTGGGGGGAAGGTTCTTAACCCTCAAAAATTCATTTTTTGATAAGTGGATGTTTCTCAGGCTTGTTTTCTTCTCCTTGCTTTTCTTTTTTCCTCCCTCCCACCAGTCTTTATAGCAGAAGGGAGAAGGGGTAAAAAAAGAAGGAAAAACCCTCAAATGCCCAAACATTTTTTTAATTGGAAACCTGACTAAATTTTACAATTTTCACCAATATAGCCAATTCTTTTGAAATTCGATTTGAGTCAAAATATTGTTTTATTGGTTCTCTCCACATAAGCTTTACATAACAATAAGAACTGAATTCATGGTAGTTAGAAACACACTAGATATCTAACCCCTTTGAGCTACCCCAAACTAATGGCTAATGAGATTTACATACATTTAAGATTTTTATTTGAGAGATATTATCATAAAATTGTACCACATAAGAGAAGTATATTTATGTTTGGTTTAGCTGTGTAGGCTACATAGGGTTTAAAAACTGAATATTTATTTATAGCATCATGTATAATTCACTAGTTATTTTCTTAATGAATGAAAGTGAAGTTTGCATAATTCTCTGGATTTAACAGGTTTGACTGGTCCAGATGGGGAAAAAAAATCAGATCCTGAAAGTGGATGACTTAAGAGCTGCTTCATAAACCATCACAATCTTGAGCAAATGTAGTTTGCAATTATTTTAGGGTATGTCTAAACTACATCCCTTTTTTGATAAAGGGATGTAAATTATACATATAAAAATTGTAAATGAAGCCAGGATTTGAATTTCCCACACTTCATTTGCATAGTGGTGGCTGCGAGTTTTTTTCGAAAAACCGCTTTTCGAAAAAACCCGCAGTCAAGATGTTTCGAAAGATCCTGTAACCATACAGGATCCTGTAACTCTACAGGATCTTTCAAAATGGGGCATTTCTGTCAAAAGATCCCTGTCTTGATCGAGTTTTTTTTTTCCAAAAAGCAGCATTTCGAAAAAAAGCCACAACCGCCATTATGTAAATGAAGCGCAGGTAATTCAAATCCTGGCTTCATTTACAATTTTGATATGTCTAATTTACATACCTTTATCGAAAAAGGGATGTAGTTTAGACATACCATTTCGCCTTCCTCTGTAGCATGGGGTATGGATCACTGCTGGAGGATTCTCTGCATCTTGGGATTTTTAAACCATTTGAGGACTTCAATATCTGAGATATAGGGGTGAGGATTATTCCAGGAGTGGGTGGGTGAGATTCTGTGGCCTGCATTGTGCAGGGGGTCAGACTAGATGATCATAATGGTCCCTTCTGACCTTAAAGACTATGAGTCTATGAGTCATATTAATACACTGATGATGCTGGAATTTGGAATGTCCTGGTATGAGTGCCTTTGTCAGTAATGGGCTTTTTATTGACCATTACGATCAAGGAGTTAATTCTTAAATATTGGGAGCTGGAGATATTTTGCAACCAAACACATCCTTTTGTACTTGAGGTAGTATTCATTGAATTAGTGTAAATTCAATCTCAACACAGCTTCTTGCTAGTTAATTTAAATTTTAAAATTTATCCTTCAAAAGAAAACAGTCAGAGGGCCAACTTCTGCTCTTAGGTATACCAATGGAAATGCAGGATATCTCTTCACTTAGTGGTGTCCCACTGATTTTACACCTGGATAACTGAAGGCAAAATTTGACCTCCTATTTTCCCCCAACTAAGTTGAGTAAGAAAGCTCTCTCCTTGCCAGTTACTGCACAGTGCTTCAGTAACATCAGAGAATTCCTGGAATTTTTATAATGGTCAAGTGACTAATCTTCATTGTTTTCCCCTTTCATCTCTGTCTTACTCCTGGCTTCATCTTTTATTTCTGAATTTCTGAAGAAACTGGGAATAGATAGGGGCCTGTAAAGAGAAAAGGAAAATGTATAGGAATAGTAGGGAATATATTTAACCAGTACTATTAAACTTTAGGTTTGCATTCACTTTTATTTACTTCCATGACGCAGAAACCTTTATTATTTTTTAAATAGTATTATTTTACTAATTTAAGCATGTAAAAACTAATTCCACAACCACTGAGGGTGGGACAGAGTGTGATGTTGGGGTCAATGTGTAATTCTAGTGCTGTTGCACTGCACCTTCACTTGCCTTCTAGGCAGTTGTAACATGAAGCATAAAAACAAGCAAGGAAACATGCCACAGTAATCAAACTTCTGTTCTATGGGTTTTTTAATGGTTATACTCTCTCAGTTTACCAATGAAAGTGAACAAGAATGTCTATGCATTCTTATTTCTAACAGAGTGAAGGGAAATAAAGTGGGAAGAAGCATGCATTATGTGGAGGGATATATTAGTACAATACTCAACAAGGATTCAGCTAGAATGGTACAAGGTATAGATACTGATGTTCCTGGTAAGTCTGTACCCCCAACCTGATCATGTCTTATAATTCCTCGTTGGCCCCTTTTGCCTTCTTCTTTGAACTCAGTAGTGAGGTTCCTTAAAGGCAACACAACTGCTTTTCTTCCCTCTCCCCACAATCAAAGGCCCGCTCTATTCATCACAAAGCCACCATCATGTTAATCAGCAGAACAGCACCATTGCTGAAACTTCTATCCCCTGGCTTGTGGGGGACAGTAACATGTTTTGTTGTGTATTTAAAGATGAGTACTCATATCCTCACCTCCACCATGTGTTATCACATGTTGGAACTGGTTGAATGGATCACTGCAACATGTGGATATGTGCATGGACACACTCACACGGTGCACCACACAAAAGCTTAGGTTTTGTCCAAAATGAACTAATTTTTCCAGAAACTATATTTGGGGTTCAGTGGACAGGTTATAAAAGCACTATTTCACAAAGGTAAATCCAGAGCACCAGCAGTAAAGATAATGAAGTTTCTTGTGTTGTAAACTGGTGTGCAAGAGATCAGAAGCCAGCTCCTTGCTATAAACTTTCCATTTCTTCTCCTTCTTTATTCTCACACTGTGCTTTTTAGTGTTGTTGAGATAAGTTCTTTCATCAGCATCTCTCCTCTCTCTAATTCTCTTATGTGACTAAATTGCTAGAGGCATCCATAAAGGGCTGTGGGGCTCTTTATGAAGCAACCAGTTTCTAATATATTCATCCACTTCAGGAATATTTCAGTTATTTTGCAAAGTAATCACTGGCAAAAAGCAGATATATATCTCTGTGTGTGAGCATATTATAGTGCATTCCCTGTCAAAGAAACACAGTATAGTTTTCAGCTCAAAGCAACTGAAATGAAAAATGCCCAGTGTTTTTAAATATACATCTGTCAACTTCAGTGTTTCTGACAAAAATCTTATTGTGCAAATATAATTGATCCTAAATTTATTATGCAATCAGAGAAAAAATCATTTTGCTGTTTATGTGAGGAGGAAAGGATCCCAGAAAATATAAAATATTGCTCAGTAGCAACTGTACTTGTTATGGAGGGAAATTAATAAAGCATAGGAATGCTTAAAGCATGAGCTTAAAGAAAATAATGTTTTATTTTGATGGTTCTCTCAAATGACTAGATTGTATAACAAATTTTATAGGTCAGTGCTGGACAATCTGTGGCCCGTTGGGGCTCCATCTGTGGCTCACGGACCCTCTGCCTGCCCTCCTATCCCACACACCTCTTGCACACTGGAGTACTGGATCCTCAGATTCCCTACTCCTCCCAACCCTCCCAGATTTTCAAAGCACTGCAAACCCAGTGATTCTTGCTCTGTGCCCGGCCCTCCTCTTCCATCCCAGAAGTGGAACACTTCAAATCAGCTGTTTATGGCTGTTCAAGCTCTGGGATGGAGAAGAAGAAGCAGGACCAAGCATAAATCAACAGATTCATGGTGCTCTGAAAGTGCTGGGAGAGAGGGGGAAGAGTAGGAAGTGCGGGGCTCCAGTGTAATATTTCTGGATGTATCATCATAAGTATCCGACATACTGGGAAGATCCATGATTTCATTGATGTGAGTGGTCTCACCACTGATGCAGATCACAACGTTTCCACGCTCTCCTGTTTTGTGCAGTTCTCGTCCATGTCCTTATGCCTAAAACCATGTACTAAATACTATTGTTATCAAATTAAAAGGTCTGTGCTAAGGCATGAATTTCAACAGGTGCTCCGAGTAAGGCATGTGAACCACTTAACTTGGCCCTAACTTATTTTGAGGGTATAAATCAGACATATGTATTCGTTCAGCAAGGTATGTAACCAAGCACCTAATGCTAAGTATATAAGTGGTTCCATGGAAATTCAGCTGAGTCTTGTAATTTCATCATGAGTTATATGACATTTGATATTTTTCCCAAAGCTCTTACCTTCATGCAACTGCATGAGATTCTGAACAGTCATTTTTCTTTAAGTACATTTTTAGTTCAAATGGTTGCAGAGAAAAATTTGAAAACATGGTCCCTTCCATCTAAAAAAATAAAGAGACATATAAAAAGAACCCTAAATGCATTGTTCTTAATATTTTTGATACCTGTAAATCTCAGGAGTTCGGCACATGATTTTTGCATGTTAATTGTGCGTGATGCTACTCCTGTGCTTAACATTAGAAATGTGGTTAAGTACTTAATGCACTGGGCTTTGGCGAACAGACGTTGTTGCAGGTTGCCTCTGTACAGGGGAGAGATGTATTGTCAGTGCCTTCTAACTGACAAGAAAAACAATGCATCTAAGTAATATAGATTTTCTTTTAATAGAATCCATTCTAACAGTGTTTGAACCAAGCTGCCTCAAACCCCCAAGCAACTGCTTTACAATGTGTCTCACCTCTAGAGCTAAGATGGGCAAATTTTTGGCCCGAGGGCCATATCAGGCTATGGAAATTGTGTGGAAGGCCATTCATGATCACAGAATTGGGATTGGGATGCAGGGTGGGAATGAGGTGGTGCAGGAGGAGGCTTCAGACTGGAATTGAAGGGCTGAGAGAACAGGAGAGGGATCGGGGCCAGAGCAGGAGGCTGTGGTGTGTGGAGGAGGATGGGGACTCCAGCTAGGGGTGTAGGCTCTGGGTGAATTTGAGGATGAGAGGTTTGAGGTGCAGGAGTATGCTTTGGACTGGCATTGAAGGTTTGGAGGACAGGAGGGGGATCAAGGCTGGGCAAGGTGTTCCAGGTGTGTGCGTGGCACTCAGGGGTACTTACCTCAAGTAGCTCCTAGAAGCAGCGACATGCCCCCAGATCCTATGTGGAGGTGCGGTCAGGTGGCTCCACATACTGCCCTATCTTCAGGTGCTGTCTGCACAGCTCCCATTGGCTATGGTCCCCAACCAATGGACCAGCAAGTGAAGCACATGGGCCCCCCAGCTGTTTCTAGATGTAGTAGCCGGCATGGGGACAAGCTGCTACTTCCAGGAGCTGTGCGGTACAGGGCAACCCTCCAACCCCACTCCATTGCAGGTTCTCAACAGCCAAATCAAAATGGTTGATGTGCTGGATGTGGCCCACAGACTGCAGTTTGCCCACCCCTTCTCCAGAGGAAGACATCCTGCTCTGATAACCAGAGAAAGAGACAAGCGGAGATTCATCGGTGAAAAGAAAAGAAGTTAACAATAATGACGCTCATAGTTCTGTAAAGGATACAGGATCAGAATATTAATATATAAGCTTTATTAAATGATGAATTTACAGTATTTTGCAGTTTACATCAAAGTGAAAAATTGCTCCATCCTCAGAATAAAAGCAGCATAGGCTTGACGATGGTACTAACTAATAGATTATTTTGCACAACATTAAACCTCCAAATGCTTGCTGGAATATGTGATGCTACAGTACTTTTAAACAACTGTGATACAATTAATTTCTCAAACTACATGCACCAGCAGCTAATAAATATAAATGTATGACTCAGGAAGTTGTACTGATAAAAAATATTTTTGTACAGTAGAATGTGCATATATTTCACAAGAATAGCCCATACATTCTGCTTACAAACCTTGCTATTTCTACTACTGGTGATTTATCATTTTGTATTATCATAAAATCATAGATATTAGGGTCAGGTATGACCTCTTGATTCCTACAGCCCGTCTCTCTACATCTCGGCACATTTGCATTCAAACAATTTTACAGACTCCCCTGTTATTTCTTTCTCTAGTGCGCTAGGAAAGCTTCCAGTGATTGTGACACTATGACCTCCGTTGGCAGGTTATTCTATTATCTAATTGACCTCACTGTCAATAAAGGCTTTTTACTCTTTGGCCTCCATTTATACCTTTCTTAATTTTAGGCCATTATTTCTTGTTTTACCCACAAGGACAAATGAAAATAACCTCTTCCCTTTCTTTTGTATTAATGCCTCACAGGTACTCATAGATATTTATCATGTCACCCTTTGCTTTACTTTTCTCTCCTGTGCCAATTCAGTGCTTTTGGTCTCTCTCCATAGGTCATGTTTACTAAACCTTTCAGCATTTTTATTGCTCTTCTCTTTAGTTTAATGATGTCATTTTTTCACAGTAGAGAGCCAAAAGCCACACAAAGTACACCAGATGTGCTCTCACCAGCCTTTTATATTTGTATACGGAATAATAATACTACTTCTCACCCAGAAGTGCTTTCTAGCTGAGGATGTTAAAGCATTTTACAAACATTTATGAATTGTCCATCCAAAGTAGGTATGTATTATTGTCTCCATTTAAAAACAGGGAAACAATAGCTCAGGGGAAGTTTCTTGATTTGTTCAGTGTCACACGAGGCATCTGCAATCCTATCAGTCTTCTGTTAATCTCAAGAGTCATCCTTTTACCTCCTAGGTCCTGCATTTGTTCATACATCACAAGAAAGCAGCATCATGTCAAATCTGTGCTCAGTTCTTGAGTTCTATCACATCCAGGTCCTAAAGTGATACTTCCTAACCATTCCCTTCTGTGAAGCACATGGTTTCTTCCATTTGAAGTGAAACCACCTTCTGAAAAGCAGTTGCAGAGCAGCCACAAAACTCCATGCCTGTGCAGCTCTTCTTTTTTGGGGGGAGGAAGTGGGGAGAGGGCGGTGGAAAGATGATATGCATAGCTACAGCCCCCCTGAGTCTTGATCCTTCCTGGCCCATGAATGTTGCTTGGGTTGGGCTTGGGTAAAAAAGAGTATCCCCTGCACAGCTCCCTTTGAGTAGAGTGTACTCAAGCTGCCTTTGAGTACAGTGAAACAACACTTATTGGCTGTGTCTACACTGGGCCACTTATTCCGGAAAATCAGCCGCTTTTCCGGAATAAGCTGCAAGCTGTCTACACTGGCCCTTGAATTTCCGGAAAAGCAACGACGCTCTACTGTACAAAATCAGCCGCTATTCCGGAAAAGCTATGCTGCTCCCGCTCGGGCATAAGTCCTTATTCCGGAACACTGTTCTGGAAAAGGGCCAGTGTAGACAGCCCAGTAGTCTTTTCCGGAAAAAAGCCCCGATCGCGAAAATGACGATCAGGGCTCTTTTCCGGAAAAGCGCGTCTACATTGGCCACAGATGCTTTTACGGGAAAAGGGCTTTTCCGGAAAAGCAGCCTGCCAATGTAGACGCTCTTTTTCTGGAAATACTTATAACGAAAACTATTCTGTTTTAAGCATTTCCGGAAATTCATGCCAGTGTAGACACAGCCATTGAGTTGCGTGGGGATGCACTAGAGCTGTGAAAGAGGCCTGCACTGAGGGCTACATTGAAAGGTTTGAATAATGGCTAAAGATAGTGCTGCATGCATTCTTACTAGTATATCTATTTTCTTACGTTTAATAGAGTGCCTATCACAGTGGTGCCTGAGGACTGCTTATAGCAGTGGTCACCAACCAGTAGATCGGGATCTATCGGTAGAACTTGGAGTCTCTGACAGGTGACCCTGACTGGTTTGGCCAAGTGGCTATCAAGTGCCGGCACTTCAGTTGTCTCTCTCTCCTACTACTCCTGCCCTTTGCCTTGTAGTTGCCTCCCTCGCTCCCCCCGAGCCTCCTGTTTGCTGTACAGGGCAGGAGAGGGAGAAAAGGGGCACTAATATCAAGATGCCTCCCTCTCCCACTCTTTATCCTATCTCTGCAGGGCAGGAAGCATAATAGGACTTGGGAGGGAGTTTGCTGGCTGCTTTTGGGAGTGGTGCAGGGCCTTAGCCCCACTGCACTACCACCCAGGAGTCATCTGAGGTAAGTGGTGCCCAGTCGGGGCCCACATTCTGAAACCCTGCCCCAATCATGAATCCCCTCATACACTCCAAACTCCTGCCCTAGCCCTGAGCCCCCTGCATCCAAACACCCTCCCAGAGCCTGCACCTAGAATCCCCTCCAGCACCCCAACTGCCTGCCCCAAGCTCAGCTCAAAGCCCCTCTTGCACTCCAAATCTCTTAATCTAAGACTAGAGCTTACACCCCAACCCGGTGCCCGTGCTTGGTGAGAGGAAGGGAGGATGGAGTCAGCAGGGGTAAGGCCTCAGCCGAGAAGGGGCACAAAGGAGGCAGAGCAAGGGTACAGTATTTGGGTTTGAGGTAGCTCTTGGATTGCACTTAAATTCAAAAAGTGATCTCATGCTTAAAAAGGTTGGAGACCTCTGGCTTATAGGTATGATTTGCATCCTCCCAGTCTCTGCTTAGTTTCCTGCAAAACATACATTTACCTGGGCAGTGCATGGGAGAAATTGGGGAGTTTATGCTCTCTGCATTAATTTACATAGTGAACTTTTACCGAGCTTCAGGAGAAATTTTTTGGAGACCTGAGATCCAAAATTATGACTGAATTAAGGCCACAGTTTCACTGACAATTACTACACTGACATTTTTATCTAATTGCAGGTTTCTAGATAGCTATTTATTTTTGAGTCACTCAATTTGCTTGCACTATCATAATTGTTTATGCAATTGCATGGGTTACATGTGTAGACTTTAATATGTAGACTTCAGACTTTCATTTTATATGATGTCTGCATCATTATCATAACTAATGCATGAACTTTGAAAAAACCAATGTGACAGCTGAGCAAACACTCCTTTTTATCTCACTTCAGAGAGAATTCATAAGGGCTTCTATTCTTAAGAGTGAAGGTTCTATAGTATGTTTGAAGTGACAACCAGTTCTAAGGATTCACAAATGGGGGCACACATTTCTGCCACTTGATGTCACAGTACAGAAGCAAGCACATGTGCATGGAAAAGGTGCAATCCTAAGTGAGGAAGGAAGACTGGACTGTGAGCACAGCTCTCTGCCAGAGGGGGTGTGGCGTGTCCCATTCTTGTTCCATAGCTGCTTTCAGGTACATGCCTGTACTTGTCTGCTTGAGTGCCACTATCTGGGGTGAGCAAAGGAAGCTTGGGAAGTTTGGCAGTGGGGGAGGGGAGGACGATGAAGATCCATGGGAAGACACGATCCATTGTGGGTGGGGTGATTTTGTGGGGGAGGCAGAAGGAGGCAGAAGTCATGTGGCCTGGGGTAAGCAGGGGGAGCCAAGAAGGGTTGGCATCTGCAGCAGGATGGATGGGGTGGGAATGAGTGTTCATTGGGGGGCAGCCTGGGGAAGCAGCTGGAGTGAAAAGGGGATGAGGGGAAGAGGCAGCAGGGGCCAGGAGCCAACATGGAGATGTTTCAGTCTTTGGGAGAAATTGTTAGCCATATATTTCTCAATAATACAAATGGGTTTATTTTAGATAGGTAAGTTCAAATTGTGTAAGGGGAAAGAGGTTCTTATTTTTTTCCCCTAGTTTGCTTCTCCATTCCATATTACATTACTGGAGCACAATGCATCTCATCAGGAAGAGTAGGTGAAAAGAATACCACCTATTTATTGTGTACAACCCAATGCTCTAAAACAGTAGAAAATACTATCCCAGCTTCTTATAGGTCAGTTGGGGAGGTCACTTGTTGTTCACTTGCTTAGTAGACCACTGCCACACCATCTACAGTATACTTTCCCACCAATCACCAAAATGTAACTTCTATAGTGACTGACACTTGTGTAAAGTGGGCCAGATCCTTGGACCTATTAAAAGCCATCATTTCAGAGAGACAGAATAGTTTTAATGATGCCTTCGCTGCCACAGATGATTCCCTCTGCATTTGGAGAGGGGAGTTATTTCAAAATATCTTCCTAGTGTAGACCAAGGCCTAGAGTGACAGTAGGACAATACATAGAGCATGTCTGAGACTGCTTTATGTTATTCAAAGGACTGAGTTGACCAGCTCCAAAATCAGTGCAACTTGCTTAAATGAGCATTTGCTTTCCCATTCCTCAGTAGCACTGAGCCTGTCTCATCCACTACTGAAAATCTATCCCAGAGTATGCAAACTGGATGTAAAATTCAACCACTCTCACCTGGTAGCATTTTATACTGACTCTCCATAGGTGTAAATGATTTAGGAACTGAACACTGAACAAAAATTAGCAATTTTGAGACATTCTTCCTGCCTGGTACCTTGCATGGTCCTTTACCCTTGGGCAAATTGGGTGTAACATGCAACCAACATGCACATGGTCTGTTTTTGTTGGGGTACATTTTAGTTCCACTTTATATTTTCATTTACAAAATGTAGATGACCATGGCTTTGTCTACATTTGTCAATTTAAAGTGCAACTGCATAAGAGCTTTAACAGGACAACGTGAATACAGCTCTCCGAATGCTCTAGGTCAGTGTTTCTCAACCTTTTTTTTTTTTTCTAAAGTACCCCTCTTTTTTATATATATATATATATATATATCTATATATATCTATATATATCTATATATCTATATATATATATATATACCCCCTTTAAAAAATATTATTAGTACCCCCAGTACCTACTGTTTTCAGACACGTTTTTTTTCCTACCATTGCAACACATTTGTTTAAACAACTTAATTGTAGCTGGGCTGGCAATTTTTGGGTGTAAAAAGTACAAAAATAATAAAGCGCTGTAAAACTTAAAACCAAAATTCAGTTTTCTCCAAATTTCAGTTGTGTTGATGAACCCTCCAGACTTCTCTCGAGTACCCCTGAGGGTACTCGTACTACTGGATTAGAAACACTGCTCTAGGTAAACCACCTCCAAAGCTGGTATAGCTTCCAGTGCTGGAAACTTGTTTACAATGGAGCTTTACAGCACTGTAACTTCCTGCATTTGAGAGAGAATTTTTTCACACTCCTGAGTGAGAAAGTAAGATTACATATATACTGCACGCTTATTTCAGAATAAGCTATTCTGGAAGAAATTCTCCAAAATAGCTTATTGCTAAATAGAGTGTCTACACTACAGGGAAGCCTCAAAATTAGTCCAAGGCATGCTCCCCTAATGTGGACATGCTACCTCAATTGAGAGATGCAGGAAGCACTGGGAAGTAATTATTTTGAATGGTCTAGGGCAGGGGCTATTTCAAAGTAGCAGCAGTGGACCATATACACTACTGCTATTCTGAAATAGCTATTTCGGAAGAGGCGTTGGTCCTCTTCTGTAACCTGTGGAATGAGGTTTTTACAGAATCCGGAATAAACTGCCCGTTATTTCAATATTATTTTGAAATAACAGAATTGCTGTGTAGACACTTGCAAAGTTATTTCAGAATAACAAATGTTATTCTGAAATAACATTGCTGTGTAGATGCAACCTTAGGATGCATCTACATACCAGGTCTTAACTTGAAATAAGCTACACAAATTGAGCTATATCAATTGCTTAGCTTATTTCAAAATAGCTTATTTTGAGTTTTGTGCTGTCTACTCAGCACTTATTTTGAAATAGAGCACTGTTCCTCCAACTTCCCTTACTCCTCATACAATGAGGATTTCAGGAGCTGGAGTAAGAAGTCCTCCAGCTTGACAGTATCTTGACATTATGTTGAAATAACTGCCAGTTGGTAGACAAGGACTATGTTATTTCGAAATAACATTAATTATTTTGAAATAATGTTGCTGTGTAGACATAGCCTTACTGTGCATTAAAATGGCAGTGAAGACAAGCCCTATGTAAAGTATAAGGGCATAGAAAATCAATCCAGTTTAAACATTTGTAATTGTTTGTATTATTTGATCGATTTTAGGCTATTGCACTTGATGTGGCCATAGTGTATATCTGAGACTATAAAACTTCAGCTGTCTTTTTCCAGGGGGAACATAATTTTATTAAAAAGAAAAGTTTTTTTACTCTCTTTGGAACAAGACTTGTGTCATGTTGCCTCTATTTCTATTCCAAATTCCTCGGCAGTGCTGTGTTATTTAAAAAATAATCAAAGAGACTTTAAAAAAGTCATTGAACTTGTGCAATCAAAGAGATTCATTTGGGAGATTTTGTGCTCTCTCTGACTCTGTTTCTCTCTATTTTCTCTGACACTATACATCAGACCCCAAAATGAACACTGAACTGTCAAGACTGAAACAACAAGAATGCGTTTATAAAAACAAATGTTCTTTTTCCTCAGTCTGGTAGTGTTAATGGAACATCCCTAAGTGGATTTTCAGTCAGTTCCATTAAATAGATATGTTAATTCTTTGAATAGACATCATACAGCATTTGAAGCTGAAATGTAAGAAACCAGAAGGAAGTGTGTGTGTGTGTGTGTGTGAGAGAGAGAGAGAGAGAGAGAGAGAGAGAGATAATTTAGTATTTTTTCTTCTGATGCAATTAAGGAACTGTGTGAAAGGTATTTAGATCAGATAACAATCTTCTAAATACTTTAGTTTTCCAATTCATGTCTGAAATTCCACCTCCACCAAAGAAGGGTGCTAATGGTCATGTCTCTGTGTTTATATGTAAGAAAGATTGGTCTATGGATATGACTATACTGTAGCATTTTTCCAGAATAATAGGAGTTATTCTGGAAAACCAATACTTGCATCCACACTGCTATTGCATTCTTTCAACAAAAAGTTCAAAGAATGGAGGGTTTTTCTGATGGTGGTGTCAAAGTCAGACACGGGACTCACAGATTTGTCCGACTGCTTTGTTTATTAGCAAAGCCACTCTGCTAATACACTCAGAAAATGTGAGTATCATACACGGCTCAAAGCCCTTTGATTTATACAGTCAAAAGAAAGCCAACTTAACAAGATTAAAAGGTGGCAAAACTTCACATGATTAGTATGAGACTAGTCAAGTATCTTCATTTCCACAACAAGCACACAGCAATCTCCTGTCTATATCTCCCTAGTTACCTCAATTACTTTCTGCCTAACACCTAGGCTGTGTCTAGATTGGCATGATTTTCTGGAAATGCTTTAAACGGAAAAGTTTTCTGTTAAAAGCATTTTCGGAACAGTGCGTCTAGATTGGCATGGACGCTTTTCCGCAAAAGCACTTTTTGTAGAAAAGCATCCGTGCCAATCTAGACGTGCTTTTCTGCAAAAAAGCCCCGATTGCCATTTTCGCGATTGGGGCTTTTTTGCAGAAAAGCTTTGCGCAAAAGGGACTTTTGCCTGAACGGGAGCAGAATAGTATTTCTGCAAGAAGCACTGATTTCTTACATTAGGAAGTCAGTGCTTTTGCGAAAATTCAAGAGGCCAGTGTAGACAGCTGGCAAGTTTTTCTGGAAAAGCAGCTGATTTTCCAGAAAAACTGGCTAGTCTAGACACAGCCCTAATGTTCCTTTTCTTGTTCTCCCAGGCACACCTGGCTTCATTCTGATCTGCATACCTACAAACATAATCTTCTCTTACAATATAATTCTACTTTCACAGTGGTAAACCTCTTTCTATGAGGAAGAAGGCTTTTTCCGAAAAATCTTTTTCAGAAAAATGTGTGTGGGAGGTGCAGAAGAGGGAGTTCTGTCGAAAAAAGAGGCCTGCAGGAAATAACACAGGTGCCCTGGTGGCCACTCTGTGCAAACTCATCACAACTCTTTTGTTCCTGTCTCCTGCCAGCTCAAAGCCACAGGCACCTGGGATAAGGCTTGTGGCAGGAAGCCGGCCCTGGGAGCTGCACCTCACTGTGTGACTGCCACTGCCACTCTGCTCCTGAGCTATGGCCCAGCCTTAAGCCTTCCGAGAGTCCAGTGGCCCTCACAGGGAGCATGCTCAGGGCTTCCAGGACCCTGCCAGGGGCACCAAAAGGCATGCACCGTCATGATCTGCAATGGAGATCCTGGCCTTCCTGGAGGTGTGGCGTGAGGAGGAGACCCTGCAGGATCTATGCTCCTGATGGTGCAACACCAACATCTACGGCTGGATGGCCTAGCCCCCGGCCACGAGGGGCCACCACCCCAGGAGTCTCAAGCAGGTAAGAAGTAAAGTGAAGGAGATGTGGCATAGCTATGCCAGGGTCAGGGAGTTCAACTCTTACTCTGGGGCAGGACCCCACTCCTGCCAGTATTACAACAAGCTCCACTGCATCCTCAGGGGTGGTGCAGCCCCTTCCCCATCCCTAGTTGTAGACTCGGAGCTGGAGACACCCATCATTGACTGCCCAGGGCTCCCAAGCCAGGAGGAGGAGGACAGCCAGCACTGTCACCTTCACCCTGGAGCCAGTACCCCAGGGCCTGAATGTCTCCCAGGCATCCTCCAAAGTCGGGGAGGGATCATCAGATGAGTGCTCTTAGTTTTTCATATACACAGGGATGGGGAGGCAGAGACTGAAGGGCTGGGGTGCGATCATCACTCGGCCTGGCCCTCATGCTGCAGTCCGTGCTCATGGAAGCACGTGCCATACCAGGCTGCTCCATGCAGTCCCACAAGGCAACCCCAGAGCAACCTTGAGCTCTTGCTCACAGGCTCTGGGGAGGCCACACACATGTGTGACCCCCGGGGAGGATGTCCTGCCACCACCAGCCACTGCTGGAAGGAAGCTGGGGACAAGGGCACATGCACGGCCACACAAAGACTCTGTAGTGCCTCACAATGGCATGCCTGTATGCTTGCCCCACAATGGCACCGGTGTGTGTGCAGCACCCATGGAAGGCCAGGCTGCTTCAGGTTCCTATCCTGCAAAGTATGGCTTGACACTTCCCTTGCCTGCTTATCTGTGGGACAGGTGGGGCAGGAAGCATGGTCCCCTGGAAACATCTGGGCCCCTGTGATGCTGAGCCCACTGTCCAGGCCACACATGGTCTTGCTTCTGGGACCTCCCTGTCCTCTGGCCTAAAGACTGTAGCTCACAGCTCTCAAAAAAGGGCAAGGGTTCAGGGACTGTGTCTGCATGGATGACTGACCATCTCTCCCTCTTTATTCCCCACAGCCGGACCAGCTCTGACTGAGGGGCGATCATTGCCAGTGTCCTCTGACACATGCAGCAGACCCTGACCCAGAAGGTCTGTGATGATGCCCCGTGCTGGACCCAAATGTGGGCTGAGCTGGTGCAGCAGGGCCAAAACATGTGCCACCATTTGGGAGATGATGGCATACCCTGCTCTTGTCCCTGCTCCTGCCCTTTCTCCCTCTGCCATACCAGCTCATGCCTCCTCCCGCCATGCCAGACCCCACTCCAGCCCCTCCCCCCACCTATGCCTCCTGTTGTCCATGGCCCTCACCACCCTCGAGGTCGCCAAGGTCCCCAGACCCAAGGTGGAACTTCCAGCCTCACCACACACCACTCCCAGCCCCAGCTCTGAGCCCCTGCTTCTCCCTCCCCATATCCAGGTTCTCAGCCCCACTTCTCCCTTGCCCTATCCAGGTTCTGAGCACCCCTCCTCCTCAGTTACTTTAATTGAAAAACAAAACCATTGTTTTAATTGAGTTTACGGGGAAGGGGGGAAGGTAGGGGTTGTGCTAGGAAAGGCATAGCAGTGAAATGCACAGGCCCCTAGTGAGGAGGCCCCAGGGAGTGTTACTGGCGTCCTTCAGAGAAACTCTCTCTCAGGGCCTCTCGGATACACACTCCCACCTGATGGGCCTGGCGGATGGCAAATGTGTGTGGCTGCTCGAAGGCCCTTCCCTCCCAGCCGGCCTCTTGCGCCCCACCCTGATAGGAAGGCCTCCCCTTTGCTCTCCACAATGTTGTGGAGAACACAATACGCGGAGACCACCTTGGGGATGTTGTGCTTTCTCACATCAAGGGGGGTCAGGAGGCACCTGAACCATGCCTTCAAGCACCCGAAGGTGCATTCCACCTGCATGTGCGCCCTGCCCAGGCAGGCACTGAATTGGTTCCTGCTGGGGTCCAGGTTTATGGTAGGCCATGTCCCCCATGATGCACAGTAGCATCTGCACATGCCCAACCCAAAAGTCACGCTGGAGGAAGAATTAGCCAGCTTCCAGCTTCTCATACAGGCTGGAATTTCTGAAAATGTGGCCATTGTGAACTCTCCCCAACTACCCAACAAAAATGTCCATGAGCTCACCACGGTGGTCAACCAGGCACCATCAAGAAATAGCCGTTGCGGTTAATGTACTGTACAGCTTGATATTCTGGGGTTTGGATGGGGGTGTGGATTCTATTTATGGCACCCTCACAGTTGGGGAACCACAGGGTGGCATATCTGGTGGCCATAGTGTCCAGGTATCCCAGGCAGATGCCCCTGCGCAGCAGGACAGAGTTGATAGCCCTCACCACCTGCAGAAGGTGACAAAGAAACACACAAAGCAGAAGCACTTGGTAGGTCCCCAAGTCTCCACCTCCACTCCCCCCTCTAATAGGAGCCATTGCCTATGAAACCATCTCCTCTTCAGGGCTGTGTGAAGGTGGGACTGCAGAACCCCCCTGGGGACAGGGCTTGTCTTGAATCTATTTCAAAATAGTTTATTTTGAAATTTGGTGGGTCTACCCAGTACTACATTTTGAGCCATCCCTTATCCCTCGTTCAACGAGGTTTACCGGGATGGGAAAATAGCATGCCCATTATTTTGAAAAATATTTTGAAATAATGGGTGGCTTGTGTAGACAAGGGGTAGCTATTTCAGGATACCTGTGGTATCCTGAAATAATTGTGCAGTGTAGACGGACCCCAAAAGAATCAGCTTGCAAGTTAAAGAGACAAATAATAAACTATAACCACTACAAGGAGAACCTAGATCGGAGTAGGGAATCTTTTTTGTGTCGGGAGCTGCTGACACACAGAAAAATCAGTTGGGACCAAGCTAGTATATTTTGTGTGCTCCAGCCTCCGGGGGAAACAGTGGGAGGGCTGGATCACGAGCATAGGCTTCCCAATGCATACGGGGAACCCTGAGTATAGGGAGCTGGATCCAGGCAAGCCTTAGGTTCCTACACTGGATTTTGCTCCTGTAGTTAGATATGTCTTTTCCTCATTGGATACATCAGAGACTTTGGATAATGAAACCCTGGCATACATATATGGGTAAAGTATCAATACACTGTTGGGCATGAATGCTAATTCAGCAGACCACGTGTGTTGTAATGCACACAACACTGTAGTAAGAGATTGCTCATAGAACTATGGATGTTGAGAGTTATTCTAGTCAAGTGCCTTGCACTGGAGGCAGGATTAAGTATTATCTAAACCAGTGACTCTCAACATTTCTAGATCACTCTACCTAGCGTGATTTTTTTTGCTACAGTCATATACTGTTGACTCATATGTAGCTTGACTCATACTTAGCACTATAACTCCCAGATCACTTTCTGCAGTATTCCTTTCTAGGCAGTCCTTTCCCTTTCATATGTGTGCAACTGAATGCCCCTTCCTTGGTGGATTTTGTTGATTGATATTTCAGACCATTTCTATAGTTGGTCCAGATCATTTTGCTTTTTAATTCTGCCCTCCAAAACACTTGATACCCCTCCCAGCTTGGTATTGTCTGCCAACACTCTAAGACTACAGCTAGACTACAAACCTCTTTCAAAAGAGGCTTTTTCAAAAGATACTTTAGAAAAAGCCTCTTTCGAAAAAGAGCGTCTAGACTACAACCAGTACTTTCAAAAAGTAAGCTGCTTTTTTGAAAGAGAGCACCCAGGCAGTCTTGCTGCTCGCTTTCGAAAAAGCACAGTTTCCATTACATAGCGTCTTTTTTCAAATGAACACTTTCGAAAAAAGGCATTATTCCTCATAAAATGAGGTTTTCCACCATTGAAAGAACTGCTGCATTCTTTCAATTTACTTCTGAAAGAACACAGCAGCAGTCTAGACGCAGGGGAAGTTTTTTTGAAAAAAGGCCACTTTAAAAAAAAAAAAAAAAAAACCTTGTAGTCTAGACACACCTTAAGTGTGCTCCCTATGCCATTATCTAAATAACCGATGAAGATACTGAATTCAACAAGAGCCAGAACTGATTCCTGGGGGACCCCATTTGATATGCTCTCTTTCAGCTGGATTGTCAGTTATTGAAAATTATTGTCTAGTAATGGTTTTCCAGCTAGCTTTGCAGCCACCTCATGGTAGCTCCATCCAGGCTGTGTTTTCTTAGTTGAATTGAATAGTGAGGATTAAATTTTTGTCTCTTAATTACAGCCCAGAGTAGGGTAGCATTGCTTCATAGAAAGTACTGGGACGCTTAAACTCTTCTATCCCCCATATGCAGAAGCAACATACCTAGTACCGTCTTCCTTTATGAGATATAGTCTTCCTCCATGCGCTTCACCTGTGTCAGAGAACTGGAAGAAGTATTGCATTCCCTCCTATGTGGGAACTGCATTCTGCCTGACTATCACATGGCTGGAGTAAGGATGAAGTGGTGAGACAGACATTCATTGCACTTGTCACCATTACATAATGGCCAGATAGAATCTGCACCTTTGTTTACTAACCATCAACTGTATTCTGGAAACTGTGAGGAACCTTACTGCAAAAGTGGCTCCAAGGACATCAGAAGAATATCACTTATGATATAAGATACTATTGCATGGACATTTATACAGGCACTTACGTGTGCTCTTGACCCACCACTGTTTTTAGTTCTGCACAGTTATGTTCTAGTCTCTTTCCCTAAGGTGCATAGCCCTGCCAGTGCTGCACTTCTGAGTGAACCAACCTCGTTCGAATCAGGCAGTAATGTTTATAAGATTATGCTCTCTCACACATAGATTGTGCCACTGTCATCTATTTGCCACTGGTAGATTGCTAAAGCCACTGCTGGTAACTTAGCTTTGGCTTTCACCACGAACTTATGTCAGTATAACTGCCTTGCTTAGGGGCATGGAAAATCCACACCCCTAACTGATGCATTTATACTGACCAACCTCCCAGTGTAGAAAATGCTGTCAATTAGAGCTTTTTCCATTGACATGTTACTGCCTTTCAGGGAAGTGGAGTGTCTATGCCAACAGGAGAAGCTCTCCCATCAGTATAAAGAGCATCTTCAATAAGGATTACAGTAGCACAGCTGCATTGCATCAGAGCTGTATGTGTAGACAAGTCCTTACTGTCTTTTCACTTGATAGAAGTGTTCATCTGGGCCATCACTGCTTTGGGTCATATTTCCTATCAATTATGGCTGCACTTGCATTTTTATATCCCCCCGAAACTGTATGCACCTGATGATAAATCCAATGATATTGACATTTGCCTCTAAATTAGGGCTAAGACAGGCAAGATTCTAGCTACAGACAGAGATTGTGGCAGGGGAAAAATTGTTTCAAGAAAAAAAATACATTGCATTGTAAACTGAAGTAGCATGGTAGTTTAGAAGAGCTACACACTAGTTAGAAGTATATACAGGGATAGTGTAAGATCACAGTCATGCTGTGATTCAAAAAATGTGGCTGCTATTACTGCAGGTGGGAATTTTGCAGAATAAGTGTTTGATAACATAGGGCAGAAGGGTGCTGCAGTTATTAATGATACTTCTGAAGATGAGATCAGCAGTGTTAATGCTGCATGTTTTTTCCCAAATATGAAAATCATTGCCATTCTGGAAAAAGCCTGGCAGGGATAATAGTACTTGCTGTTGCTCTTGCATAGAGCTGGCGGAATAATGGACGAATGTAATTGAAAATAAATATTTGATGAAAACATTGCCAAAACTCCCTTTGAATTATTTCACCAGCTCTACTCTTGCTAAAGATAAAATTGGAAATACTGTGACAAATTTTTGCTCCTTACATGATGCAATGTTACTTCCATTAGTGTGCCATGTACTAATAGTTTCTGTTACAAATCACCCACGATTCTCTCAAGGTCTCAACCTTCAGTAGTATTTCAGGCAGGTCTTTTTTCAAACCTTTATTTAACACCAAAGAGCAATCATAAAGTCACTTCCCTGAGTATAAGCTAGCTATTTCTAACAGACAACACAAGTTTTACTGCACACTGACTGGAGAGCTCAGTGTGCTGAGATGGATTCACCATCTGACTTTCTTTTCTCAGGCTGATTTTTCTTCATCCATCTCATTCAGGTCTCCCTTTAACTATTTATAATGTTCTTATGACAGTTGCAATAAAAGATTTCCCAGAGGCACCAATATTTAACTTACAATAATGAACAATAGCAATTGCCAAAATATTTGTTAACCCTTATCTAACCACTTGCATGTAAGAAACCCAATCCCCTCATGACTATCCCTTCTTGTGCTCTGCCAGACCTAAACTCAGTAAAGTAGACAATGTGCAGCCCATTATTTCTACACCAGTCTCGCGTCAGTCTAAGAAATATTTTCCAATCAAGATACACTTCAGGTCAGCCACTGTAAGACACCACAAGCCATCCATTTCCATATTATTATTATTATTATTATTAAAATGACAATAACAATAAAAAATAATTGTGATTGTTAAATTGTCCACCAAGAAGTGCACACTGTGAAACTATGTTTAGCACAATAGGAGATAACAGACCCAGAATCAAAATGACTAACCAGATATTGAAGAGGATGTAACATATTTTCAAGTGAATCTCACCAAGTTTATGTCCCAAGCATAGCCCTGCTGAAAACACTGATTATTTCTAAAATGCCCATTCCAACAGTGTCTCATCGCTTCATTCATTTTTCATGGACAAAGAATGCTGCTCTCTCACCCCCAGGAGTCATAGCTCTCCACAGTCTCATCTCCTCCTTTGTATCCTCATTTATTGAATCAGATGGTTCTGGCTAAAATACATTATATAGTCTGTCAGCAGTAAACTGCACTTGAAAGTCCATTCATTGTTTGCCCTCTGTGGTGCCCAGGTTCAATTTTATTTCTTCTTTTCCTTTACTGGATAACTGTATTTTCCAAATAGAGATAACAACTGGTGATAGAGTGAACAAAACAAGCTGCTATGAGGTTGATTATATGCGGTTTGTCAGGGATTAACTGATATTTGTCTTCTCACTTTGCCCCATGTGGCATTCAGCCAATGCCAGTCAGTGATGGGGTGCAGGTTGGGTCATATCCCTAAGTCTGTGCTGGTCCCTGAAGTAACACTTGCTGCAGGTGAAACAGCAATTATGACCCCCTCTCCTTCAAATTTACAGACTTTACAAAATATCTAGATTTATAGTGACTTGAACAAAGTAAATTTTATTCTAAATTTGCATTTTGACTGAGTGACCTTGGGGAATGTTTCTTTCATAATCTGATCCTATGGCCATGGAATCTTAGCATTATTAAAAAATACAGAAACGCTGAGGAATTAAAAGAGAGAGATTGCCAACGGTGCCTCAAAAAAAGCACGGTTACGAATTTATGCATGAGTTTTACCATAAATATATAACATTCTTCCAACACGCAAGCTTGCAAGTACCCCTAGCAACAATAGAGCTAAGGGTTGAGTTTAAGATTTAACTTTTATTGTCTTTTGTTTATGTGGGTACACAATTCTTAACTGCTCCTTAATGTGGTTTTGTAATGATTTAGTTCTCCTCCTCAAAAGAAAAAAACAGTTATGCTTTATGCATAACAGTCAAATGCCTCCAAATGTTTTTCACTATTGTGGTAAGTAATTAGTCTTCTGTAGTCTTAGCTAATTATACATAAATGTAGCTACCAATAAGAATTACTTTATCTATAATAAGTAATTAAGGGGGAATCGTGAACAAACAAAGCAAATTCGCATAAGGATTTTTATCAATTTGTAGATGTGTGAAATGTTACAAATAATTGTTGAAAAAATTAATCTTGTTGAATCCTGAATGCGAAGGATGTTTCATGAGCTGTGGTGCTATTGACTTTTGCAATTTAATTTAATTTAGCTTTGTTGACTTAGTAGTTATTGGTACTGTAGGTGTAAAAAGGATCAAATGGGTGCAAATGTGTGTGCGTGAATAGCTTACATAATCTCAAGGGAAAATGGGGTGGGCAGTGAGCAACTGGCTGTTGACTCAACTGAATGCTTATGAGGGTATATATAGTTAACAAAGTCAAAGGATTTGGTTTAACAACATCTCTCACTTAAGAAACCTAAAGGGTGTGTCTAGACTGGCAAGATTTTGCGCAAAAGCGGCCACTTTTGCACAAAAACTTGCCAGCTGTCTACACTGGCCACTTGCATTTGTGCAAGAGCACTGACTTTGTAATGTACAAAATCAGTGCTTCTTGTGCAAATGCTTTCAGGCTCCCGCTCGGGAAAAAGCCCTCTTACGCAAGAATACTTGCGCAAGAGGGCCAGTGTAGACAGGGAAGAACTGTTTTGCGCAAAAAAGCCTCAATGGCTAAAATGGCGATCTGGGCTTTCTTGAGCAAAAGCGCGTCTAGACTGGCCCCGGATGCTTTTACACAAAAGCAAATCTTTTGTGCAAAGGCACTTGCCAATCTAGACGCGCTTTTGCGGAAATACTTTTAATGGAAAAACTTCCGTGAAATGAGAGGCAGAATTCAGACTGCACAGATGAAGCAAATTCTGGTACAGTGAAACTTTTGCTGTCCAGCACCCTGTTAACCAGAAAACTTTGTTAACTGGCATTGCCCCCAGTTACAATACTGTCACATCTTTAGGCGCACAGGCCTGGCTTGGTTTACCATGATTGACTTAATTTTTTATTTAAGAAGTACTAATCATCTTTAACTCAAAATAGACTAACTGCCTCACACTACAAGAGTACCAATATTAAATACTTGGGTTTTACTATTATTGTCCATTGGTTTTTCCTAGGTTGATGGGACCCTCAGATAACCGGCATTTTTAGATAACCAGAATGCTCTAATTCCCGAGCGTGCCGGATAACACAGGTTTTACTGTATTTGCAAACTCAGAGTGCTTAGCTTCATATTCTTAATAACATACTTTTAACCATTTTTGTGTTTTCAATTTTTGTGTCAACTTCCTAGATTTTTAAAAAAAGATGAGCAAACTCTGTTCTGTGGAACTAGGGTGTCCCACATCCTCCCCCATGATCCCCAGGTATGAAACCTGAGCTAGAGGTTTGTAATTACTGTAGCTGGTGGGAGGAGTAACTGTCATCCTCAATAGACTCTTCATCAGAAGAAGAAACTGACATAAGTCACATGACCTTAGCAAGTTAGAGAAATGGTCAGAGGTAAACAGGATGAGGTTTAATAAAGAGAAATGCAAAGTGCTCCACTTAGGAAGGAACAATCAGTTCCATACATACAAGATGGGAAGCGACTGTCTAGGAAGGAGCATGGCGGAAAGGGATCTAGGGGTCATAGTGGACCACAAGTTGAATATGAGTCAACAGTGTGATGCTGTTGCAAAAAAAGCAAATATGATTCTAGGTTGTATCAACAGGTGTGTTGTAAGCAAAACTCGTGAAGTCATTCTGCCGCTCTATTCTGCACTAGTTAGGCCTCAGCTGGAGTACTGTGTCCAGTTCTGGGCGCCACATTTCAAGAAAGATGTGGAGAAATTGGAAAGGGTACAGAGAAGAGCGACAAGAATGATTAAAGGTCTAGAGAACATGACCTATGAAGCCAGGCTTCATGAACTGGGCTTGTTTAGTTTGGAAAAAAGAAGATTAAGGGGGGACATGATAGCGGTTTTCAAATATCTAAAAGGGTGTCACAAGGAGGAAGGCGAAAATTTGTTCCTCTTGGTTTCTGAGGACAGGACAAGGAGTAATGGGCTTAAAGTGCAGCAGGGGAGGTTTAGATTGGACATTAGGAAAAAATTCCTAACTGTCAGGGTGGTCAAATATTGGAATAAATTGCCAAGGGAGGTGGTGGAATCTCCCTCTCTGGAGATATTTAAGAACAGGTTAGATAGACATCTGTCAGGGATGGTGTAGATGGAGCTTGATCCTGCCTTGAGGGCGGGGGGCTGGACTCGATGACCTCTCGAGGTCCCTTCCAGTCCTATTATTCTATGATTCTATGATTCTATGATATGTACGACCATTTCATGTAAACATCTATCACTCTGAGAAGCAGTGTGCCTACACCTGCCACATTCATCTGTGTTCTGTTCTTACTTGTGTCACTTCTTTAAAGGGTAGGAATCCTTGTTCCATAATAAAGGTTGTAAAAAGGGATGAAGCAGCTCCTCTCCGCAGGGGGTCCCAGCGGGCAGGGAGCAGCCTCTTCTTGCCTCTCTGCACTGCTGCCTCTGATAGAGGTAGCAGCACAAGGGGGGAGGTGGCAAGCAGCACCGTGGAGACAGTGCTGGGGAGAACTAGCTTTTAAGCCAGCTCCCCACAGCACTAGCTCCTGTTTCCCCTTCCCCTTTGGTGCCTTGATATAAAGACAGCGGGGAAGTGGGGAAACAAAGTAGTTGACTCAACTACCTGATAAGCCTAAGATTATGGGGTAGTCAACTGACTACTCTTTTACATCCCTACGAGTATGTCTACATGGCAAGATGTGCCTGTGCTAGCTTTAATTGCTCACCTGGCTGAAACAGCTGGCAAAGTTGTGGCAACAGGGCTTCCATGCAGGCTGCACAAACACTATAGGAGCCCTGCATATGTACGCAGGTTGCTCACCAGTCCTGAAGCTCATACAAATAGTAGTGAAACCATAGCAGCATAACAATGGGAATGCTAATTAGATTAAAGCTAGCATGGTATGACAACCCATGCTAATTACACAGCACTTTTTCAGTCTGTACACAAAGGGTGCCCAAAACATACAATTAGCTGATCTGGGTTAGATGACAACATGATGGCATATATCCTGACCAACTCAAATGCCTCTTTTTGCTGTACTGGTAGCACAGAGAAACCTTAAACAGCACTAACTGGGCTGACACAGAACTAACATAATTAGATCCGTACCATCCCCTCCTTTCTGCCCTGAGTCAGCAAAAAGGGGTACACAAGTGCATAACAAGAAAGCTCTGCGCTCTAACTATCCCTGATCTGAAGAACTGCTTGCAGGGAAGCTGTTACGTGGTAGTATGTCTGAAGGTATGTCTACACTGCTATTTGATATGTGATGTCAGCATGGGGGAACAGTTAGCATCGATACCACCTTTGTTTTACTGACCTGGAAAGCACCTACCTCTTTTATGAATGGATACCTGTCTAGTCCAGTATAATGGAAAGATAAACCAAGAACCTATCCACTTAAGTCATCTTGTCACATTCTTATGTTGAAACTATTTTATTCTCTGTCTATATTGTTTTGAATAAAATTGATTGATTTTTTTTCTCCTCTAATTCCAGACCTTCTGGTTCCTGGTTATGATTTCACCCCAAGGTTACTTTTTCCTTTCATGCAGACCAGGAGTCTGAATTGCCACCTCATTACCTCACTATTACACTAGTGTAAATGAAAGAAATATCAGTCCCATGCATCTAAAACTTAAGCTACCTCAGGGCAGATCTTCAGCTGTAATAAATTGTCATAGCTCCGCTGAAGTTTATGAAGCTGCAATAATTCATACCAGCTGATCATCTACCATTTTCTATTATCTATGTGCCTTCATTCTTGTCATAATTGTTGACTGGAGACTTTGCCAATGAACTTATACTACATTCTGTGTTCCATCATCACTTGCAGACACGCACCTATTTAACCAATCTGGCTGTTTTAACATCATCACTCTTTTCCTGTCATCTGCAGTCTGAGCTTAGTAAAGTTGATGTGAAGAAAATGTTCAAGCAAGCTGGCTATCTGTAATAGATTATCCTTGTCCTAATCTATGATGTCTTGAATGACAATTTCAAGATTAAGCTCTGCAGAGCCAGAGAAATCACAAGGTTCAACTAAATGAAACCTTACATGGATATATACAGACAGACCCCCCCCCCCCCACACACACACCCATTATAATATATATATTAAATACATAGGGTTAGACAAATTAAAAAACAAACAAGCAAACTCCAATAACTTTAATGCTTTAATGCCAAAGCATGAACAATTTGGCAGCTAGTAAAAGGAATATCAAAAAGAAAGGAGTAACCAAGAAAATATCCAAGGCCAAAGAAAGAGTAGCTTTTTGGTGCTAGTGGAACTAAGACTTTAAAAAACAAAAAAAAGTTGTCTGACATCCAAGAATCTCTGACACACATGTCTCTGGACTACAATTAAAGTGTTGGATCTGGGACAGAGAAACTAATCTCTCATTATTTTGATTGACTTGATAGCTCATCTTATGATTTTGACAAATATTTGCGAAAGAAAACCAATAAATGCAAAAGAGAAAATAGTAATAAATACATTTATTTAATTGACTAGCAGGGCAAGGAAAGCACAGCATCCAGTACCAGGTCCACAGGCAGAAGCCAAAGGGCAACTCTCATTGGTAATAAATATAATTAACTGTCATATGGGAAGGTAAACAAAGCAAGCAGAGAATTGAAGAAGCCCACGGGGTGTTGAACATGCCCCTGGCATTTAAGCTATCCTTGACAAAACACTAGAAAATAAACTGTTGATAACACTATAATTGATGTCACCTATCATGCATATTTTATAGTTCTCTCGCTCTTTCTTCACAGTATACAGCAGATTTTCCAGGTTTTTTAAGGACTAAGGTAAAATAATAAAGGTATAAAAAGGAAATGAAAATACGTTGAATGGAAGAACAGTTTCCTAATAAAGGGATAGAGTAGATGCCCACAATTCTAATATTGGCTATTACTTTTGCCTCTGCCGCTTTGCATCACAATTCACTGTGGGGACAAATGATAGTATTTAGACTTGCAGGTCACATACATATCCAAATGCTTTTATGTATGCATCCAAAGTGAAATTCACCTAGGTGGAGAGGCCCAGCAACTACTCTGTGTCATTTAAATCCCCATATTGCCTATTTTGTAGGCTTAAATGGGATTTCAGTGGGACATAAGTCTTTTACTGACCCTCTGTGAAAGGGTAAATTTCACTTACAGAGAATTTCTCCTACAGTTAATGTTGAACACAAAATGGCATGCAAAGCATAGGGATGAGGCCTTTTAAAAATGTCACATAATATGTATGTGCTATGAAAGATCCTACAACTCATCTCATCCCTGGTATCTACTCTCTATTGCCAGTAAGTCATTCTTGGATTTAAAGAACAATATTGTATTTTCTGTTGAATCCTTAGCCACTTTGCTACCACTTAAACTTCTTTTTGCTAATAGAAATGAAAACTAAAATGGCTATTACCTAAAATAAAATTATGAAAAACATCCTTGACCCAGAAAATGAGAATCTTTCTCTACATTACTGAGCAAGAAAAGAAACATTTGTGGCTTCATTTAAGGGAAGCCAAATATAGGGGCATAGGGCCAAGGAATGTCTCGGAGGGCTTGAAAATAATGAGACAGAGAATCAAAACAATGATTACAATAATATAAATCAAGTAACATTCCAGGATTCCAGGAAGTATATGCAAGCTCCATTACTAATAGCAATTAGGACTCAAAATGATAACAACCCAGTTTATCATCATTACAGGCCTATCAAAAAATCTTATAAGAAAAAATATAGCTACTTTGCAACTAGAGGCTATTCTGTTTCTCTTCTCTGTTAAACATCTCCATGGAACCAGAGGTAGATGAAAATTTATTGGGGCCCTGGGCACAAAGAATATTTGAGCCACCCAGAATAGGGAGGAGGAAACAGGCATGGCCCTTCCCATATATTAACATGGGCATAGCCTCAGGCAAGCACAGAGAGGCTCTGACAGGAGCTGCTCCTGGTGTTGAGGAGCTGATAATAAGCTGATCAATCATGTGAAGCACAGCCCCTGCTAGTGGAGACATCCTCTTTCTTGTGTGGGGAGGGCTGAGGTGGACTGTAGGCCCCCCATAATAAGGTCTTATCCCCTGCTCCATCTCTACCCTGTCCTGAGACCCCTGAAATCTGTCCTGTGAGCCTGGATTGCTGTAGCAAAATGCAGGACAATGTAGCACTTTAAAGACTAACAAGATGGTTTGCTGTGTGAAACCACAAACCCTCCCCTTGCCTTGGGGGGGACAGAAGGAGCAAAGCAAGGCTGTGTTTCCAGTAAGATGAAGTCCAAGGGCTGGCCTTCCCCTTACTACATGGCTTAAAGAACTCCTAAGACCCACAAATTTGCTGAGGCCCCTGGGCATGAATCCTAAGGGCATTGATTTACCACTGTGCAGAACTGAAGTCTTCTGTCTTCCTGTCTCTGCAACATTATTTGTAAATACAGTAAGCTGGATCTGGAAGAACTGAAAAATATCCTAAAGCAGGAGTCCATCATTATATATTACATTACCAGTGTGTGATGGCTGGCATGTCAGGTCTCATTTCCATTTCCTTTCTCTTCATCTCTTTTGGACTATAGTCAGTTAGATACAATTCAATGTGGTGATATAAAATGGTGTAGTCTCTCAGTCCTTGGTCTGACCTGAATCTTTGCTATGAGCCACAGATAATGTTCTTTGAATTAAGATATACCTGTAGGTAGCCTGATATCTTTACAGCTAGTAGGCTATCACTGCAGGAGCATGACAAGCAATGTCTTTATGCTATCACACTATGACATTACTTGGCACCAGGGGAAGCAATGATCAAGCTGCCATTATACATGAGCCTGGACAAATTAGTATTCTGCTGATATGGCGGGGGTTCCTTTTTTTTTTTTTTTTTTTTTTTGAGACCCTGCAAACATATGCACTTCTTCAAAGATCCTTCCTGATGCAGCACCAAAATTGTGTTTCTGGGTAATAAACCCTTTATGGGCTATAGAAACATACAGATTAGATAACTGAAGGAAACGGCACCCAATATAATTTACCCAGTTTGCACAATTTAGTGCCACATCCTTGAAGTAATCTTACAGATCACATATTTCTCCTTTATGTGCTTTGTTACTGAAAAAAGTAGTGTAAATATTATGTGGTCAATATCATACTTCTTTTAAAAGTTTACTTTTATTAAAATTGTTCTTCAGCTCAGAACTTGATCATTATTTGAGGGGTCTAGCATTTTGCTAGAAATTAATTTTACCTTCTTCCTGTCAAATAGCAAACAGGTAGGGGTGAACAAAATGATTTTGTTCTAGATATTTTATACTATAGGTGAAAATGTTATTCACTTTGAAAACCTAAAATCAGCCACCTTTTTTGGGTAGGAGGCTGCTGACCCACAGAAAAATCAGTCAGGGTCTGCACAC
This sequence comes from Pelodiscus sinensis, assembly GCF_049634645.1. Lineage (NCBI taxonomy): Eukaryota > Metazoa > Chordata > Testudines > Trionychidae > Pelodiscus > Pelodiscus sinensis. The sequence continues at coordinate 123,781,975 of NC_134712.1, read as the reverse complement.
GTGAGAAGCAAAATGAAAAGCCCCTGACTGAGAAGGAGAAAGACACTCCCCACATTCCCCTTGCAGAACAGAGCCTAGGGGGACCCAGGCTAGTAGATTTTGTGTGCTCCAGCCCTACGGGTGGGTGACAGGGGAGCTGGAGTACCAGCTTGGGCTCCCCAATGCTGAGTGTCAAGAGCCAGTTCCAAGCAAGCCAGGGGTTGCATCCAGCCCCGAGCCTGAGGTTCCCCACTCCTGCCTTAAAGCACTGATACAAACTATTAATTTCCGTCCATCGCAGCTTAAAGAACACTATCTCTTTAGATACTACATCATGCATTACTCCCTGCTCTTACCTCCCATTTATGTCTCCTTTCTTTGCCTATCTCAGTCTCTCATACACACACAGCCTCCCACCCACCATTTCTCCACTCCACAGCAGATCAATAAATTATGAAGCAAATACCTTTCTAAACTGTCATTCCATTGACGTTAACACCCAAGGGCTGTGTCTAGACTGGCCAGTTTTTCCAGAAAATCAGCCGCTTTTCCGGAAAAACTTGCCAGCTGTCTACACTGGCCGCTTGAATTTCCGCAAAAGCGCTGACTTCCTACTGTCTGAAATCAGTGCTTTTTGCGGAAATACTATGCTGCTCCCGTTCAGGCAAAAGTTCAGGCTCCCGTTCAGGCAGTGTAGACAGCTGAGATTTGTTTTGCGCAAAAAAGCCCCGATCGCGAAAATGGCGATCGGGGTTTTCTTGCGCAAAAGTGCGTCTAGATTGGCCACGGCCGCTTTTCCTCCAAAAGTGCTTTTGTGGAAAAGCGTCCGTGCCAATCTAGACGCTCTTTTCCGAAAATGCTTTTAACGGAAAACTTTTCCGTTAAAAGCATTTCCAGATAATCATGCCAGTCTAGATGTAGCTAAGGTGAACATCTTCTCTTATGAAAAACAGTTTAAACCTTGCTTTTTGCAAATGTGTAACCAAACAAAATATGGTATCCTGCCACTTCAAGGCACATCCATCTCTGTGACGAACTTTTCGGCACCCTAGCTTAAATTAGAGCAGTGGTCTCCAAAGCGGTGCCCACAGGCGCCATGGCTCCTGCCGGGCCATTTATGTGCGCCCGCAGAGCAATCTGGGCTGGCCCCGCCCACGGGCGTGCAACAGGTACCAGCCCCGGGCGCCTGGGCGGCCCCTGCCCGGGGTCGCAGCACATGCCAGTGCTGGTCCTGGCCCCAGGTGCGCGGCACATGCCGATGCTGGCCCCGGGCACGCGGCACCTGGGTTGCCCCTGCCCGGGGTTGCGGCACATACAGTTGCCGGTCCTGGGTGCGTGACACATGCTTGGCCCTGCCCCCAGGCCCGTGGCCTGTGAGCGGCCCCACTCCCAGGTGCCCAGCAGCCCCAAAACGTTGGGGACCACTGAAGTAGAGAATCAAAATTAGAACTTCTCAGCCTGATTGAACAACATAAACAAGCAGCAAATGGCTCAGCCTTGCTACTACTACAGATAGGATGAGAATTTTGTCAGAGACAATTCTAATAAATTGAGTGCATGGAGTTGCTAGGCTTCAAGATGCCAGAAAGTGTCAGGGGAATTTTAGGCGATCTAATATTTTCTATCCATGTGCACATTTTTCCAGCCATGTGGGAAATAACATTTGTGTGTACACAGAGGCGTGAATGAATGTGCACCCCCAATAGAAACAAAAAGCTAGCAGTGGGTGCTCTGCTAATCATCTCGACAACATTTGAATCTCTCCTGAGTGGCCACATAAGCACACTGCTTACTAGAAACACTGTGCTATCATCCTCTAAGAAGCTGAAAAGATGAGAAAAAGACCAAGAAAAATGACAAAATCTTCCCCCTAGAGTTATTGGAAAAATCTTCCCTTTGTCAGTGGGGGTTGGTAGGGAAGGTATAAGTCTACTTCTAAGGGCAAAGAGTCTAAAAGGATGGACTTAAGTTATCACTTCTTTTCTCTGCAACTGTACATCATGAATCAGCAGATATTGCTCTCTAAATAAACTTTGTGAATTGGGTGCCCATGTCCAAGTTCATGGAAAAGTTTCCAGAAACTTGCAGGGAAGTGTATATGGAATTTATTGTGGAAGTCTGTATGATGACCAAGACCTCAATGCAGTCAGCTCTAGATGCGGCAGATGCTGGGGATAGAAGTAAAGCATCAGTTGTGACCACAAGGTGGGTATTAGGGCTCCAAAATTCAAGCACTGCACTCATTGTGCAACAGATCATTGAGGACTTACCCTTTCATGGATGGGTGTTGTCTTAATAAAAAAAAATGAATAAACCCTGCACTCATTTAAATACTCCTGAAGTAATTTGCATATTTTGGTACTATACTCTACAGCTGTAAAGAGACACCATTGCAGTGGTCAATAGCAGCAGCAGTAATAGAACTCACAGTCTATAAGGCAGGGAGACTACTCCCCGATGGGCTACTGATCCTGGAGGAGAAGGTCTTCCATTTCTGAGTTATGCAAGCCAGCACACTGCTGAGATCCAGCAAGCTTCCATTTTGACTCGTGTTCAAGTCAGTGATCCAGTGGAGATACAGGCTGGCTCATTTCTATTGTGTTTTGGACTTAGTTACCATGAAAAGCCAAAGCGGCGAGGAGTCCTGTGGCACCATATAGACTAACTGAAGTGTAGGAGCATAAGCTTTCGTGGGCAAAGACCCATTTCGTCAGATGCACTGTCTAAATCACACTGGTCTCTGAAGTTTAGCATTTGGTGAGTTAGCATTTTTGCTGTTTGGAACAACCAGACAATCGACTTCATCATGCGAGAGAAAAGGAAATTCCATCTGCTTCATTCATGAGTGGTTCTTAGTCAGGAGTCCTTGAACTATGATTTTCATCTGAATTGAAGGCTGGCATTCCTGTTTGACCGTTCACCAGTTTTGATCAACTTGCTAATCATTCCCCAGCCAAAATAGTAGCATACCAGGCTCATTCTCATTTTTCCAGTGTGGCCCAATCAATGCTAGCTTTCCAACCTCCTTGCATTATTATTTTGGCCTTCCATATAACTGTAATTTCATGACTCAGAGTCACAGTTAGACTTCTCATCCAGCACTGAACTCCCTGCATCTCCTAGATAAGGAGGAAGCGAACAATGTTGACCAACAAATCTTGCTCAATTGTAGGATACCCTTCCCCAGAGAAACCTATTCAGTCAGCTTGACACAGTTGTTGATACGGTCATTAGCCCAATGAGTTCATCCTAGGCTGGCTGGTATATAGGACATCTTGGAGTACCTGTTTCATCTTTAGTGTTCTGGTCTTTGGTCTTATCTTTAGTTCACTGAGAATCCCCCTGTAAGTGATTTTGTCATTTCACTGCACATCCATGGAAGTTGTTTTTTATCCCAATCCTTCCTGTCTTGTACCTGAAAGGGAGTTCAGCAAGAAGGGAAAGAGAGGGCTAGTAGGATATACTCCAGAGAAAACTCCACTGCCTCCTCCAACTTCATAGAACTGTGGACAAGACTAGAAGCTGTTGGAATGAGTGTTTAAAACCCATCAGTGACCAGGCCAAACTTGGAAGTTAGCAACTAAGCAAGGGGAGAAAAAATTCGTTAGTTTCAAAATCTCTATTTTAGTTTCTCTCTCTCTCCTTTCTGGGTAGTGTAAGCTTTTCTTGTCCCCTCAGATCCCCTCCCTCAGCAGTGTAATAACTTTTTTTTAAACTTATATAGGAGTATATAACTTAGTTAGGGGTCTGACTTATCAAGGGGTATCACACTGTACTTTCCCTTCTTATATCTCTTCCGTTCCCACTCCAATACTCAACAAACAAACTATCCAAAGTAAAAAATATTTTGAAGCATGGCCTATACAACCAAACACATGTGGATTTTCTAGGCTAAGTAATTTTGGATATATTATGAGCCAAAAAGTTAGACAAATTTCAAACTCAGATAATTTTATTTTCAAAAACCAATAATTTTAAAATTCCTTTTCTAATTTTCACTGAAATTCCCAGAAAAATGTTACCATGAAATGAGCTGCAGTATGTGAAATTTCATAATAGTTTTTTGGAGGAAGCTTATGTTGTAAATGGGGAGTTGGTATTTCGAGAGTATCAGTCATTTTTTTTCCGCCTTATAAATGCAGATTCTCCAGTAATAAATAGTACTTTATGTTCTTCAGTCAGAATATATGAGTTATAGGTAATCCACAAGAAGAGATAACATGGTGTAGACAGAGCCTCATATGAGGATAACATGGTAACAAGGAGTGTTGTAATAATATCAGGTGCAAGATGACTGAACTATACTTTTTAAAAATTAGATTCTTCATAATAAAATAATTCATTTCACAACCATTCCACTACGCTACATTTAATATGAGCACAAAAGAAGGTATATTTGAATGTGAAATGTACATAAAATCTTGCAAAGAAGATTAATCTTGGGAGAGTTCAAGACCCAAATTGCAGAGTCTTGATCAGTAGTAAAGAAGCATCCAGACTTTTGGTTCCTTGTCAAAAAATGCCTGACCTTCCTATTAAGAGTCATATTGATAACTATAGTGCTACTAATGTTGTTCCATTCAGGAGGTCACACAGTTGAGACTGCATGAATACTGAGCAAGAGATAAATGATAGGTATCTAACCTGAAGTCAAAAGGCCAAGCCATGAAAGCTTTTATCTTGGTATCCCAATGCACTTAAAGTGGCACTGAAATTATAACTGGTAGGCAAAAAACTGGCACATCTCCATTAGGCTGTGACTATCCAGCTTAAGAAATATATAGCACATTTTGCAAAAGATTTAAAGCATGTTATTCATTTCTATCACCATGGAATTACTTTTCTTTCTATTACATTACATGCTAACAGCATCTTAATATGAATCTTTTACCCCTCAAGATTAAACATTTTCTTCTGAATGATTTTCACTTACTAATTTGGTCAAGGTTAGCATCAAACTTGGCTCCTTTGGCACAAATGAGGACTAAATGGAAGTAAAAAGCTGAAAAAAGCTAGATGAACCTCTGATGAGGGAAAAACATAATTTCCTTTTTTAAATGGGTTTAATCATGGTTAAATAATACTGGATCACCAGAATATTTGTTTAATTGTACAGAGACATAAAATGTAGCAAAGGTAATTTGTCAGGTACTGAAAATTCAAATGTGAATAAATTTTCTACACACAAACACACAATTATCGCTACTTCTATCCTCTGCTGAGAATGCTAACAATATTGACATTGCTATTAGATGTATTATCATGTGAAATAAGTCAATAATAGGTGGTGGTTGTACCAAGAGAAGCTGAGCTCTAAGAACAGTATGATGAATCTTATTCTCAGTTCTCTTCAAGTTGTGCAGTATCCATGAAAGGCAGATTAAATTTGCTAATTTTAGACTATTATTGATTTAAAACCAAAAATCTAATCCCTACAAAATAACAACATGCCTGTGCTGAAATAAAAGGCAAAATTTGTTAAAGAAAAGTTATGAACAAATTGGGGACTGTATTGTCTTTTTCCTCTCTCCCTTCTTTCCTCAAAATGGGATAGATTTTCTCTCTGAGGATCTAGTCTGAAAGAAAAATGAAATTGTTGCAGCAAAGCAGTAAGTATATTTAATTAACAGCTATCAACTGTGTCCAAAAAGATTATTGATGTTGCATTAAATTTGCATGGAAAGTTTTGATGCTTTTATTTGGCTTAGCACACTGGAAATGGGACACAAATCTTATTTTTTCTCAGATGTCTGCCAATTCAAATCCACCTCAGGACAACAATCCTATTGAAAAACCCAGCACTATGGATCTCTGGCCTTCTGTTTAGTACCATTAGTAGGAAGAAGGCTTGGGTTAATACTGAATGCAAGTAGTCACTATCTGGCTAATAGCTTGTATAAAATTAATCTGGTGGCTTTATATTCCATTCCTAATAGACAGATTCGGCATCACAGAAACGACCAACAGGGAGAACAAGGACTTCATGGCATTAAGACTGAATTCTTCTACTCAGTTCTAAAAGTAGCCTTTGAAGAGGGCTGAAATACATGAAGAGAACATCATCAAGGTGCTTGCACTGCCCCTACATATAAATCGAGAATTTCAGTATCCAAAAGACTCAGCCTTTCATGAATACTAAACATAAGCAAAATTTCAAATTGTGTTTTTTGCTGTAGCGGGACACACTGATGTTTTTGTCCTCTGTTATGTGACTCAGTTGCCTTACATAATGGCAAAAGTTCATAAGTATATATCCCAAGTTCATTTTTCACATCAGTATAAATGCATTGTCATATGCACATGGAGATATTCAAGCCAGAGAATGCTAGCTGACTACAGATGATTGGGACGGCAGAGGAAGAAGGAGAACTGGCTGTTCCATGAAGAAGAGACAGGCTTGCCTACCTTTCTTACTAAGCTATATCCCTCTATACCAGTGGTCTCCAACCATTTTACATCCAAGATCACTTTTTAAATGACAGATCTACTTCCTTGAAGCCCCACCCCTTCCTTGAAGCCCCACCCTCTCTATTCTCCTCCTCTCCATCACTTGCTATTCCCAACCCTAATACTGCTGCTTTTTTCCCCAATTATTCTGTAGGAAGATGTTTTTCCAACATTTGTCCTGTCTAGACTGGACCAAATATCAGAAAAAAAACCTTCTTTTGAAAGACCCCTTATTCCTCGTGGACAGAGGAATATAGGGATGGCCAAAAAATCATATTTGCTCTTCCACTAGAAGAAGTGGAAGAACAAATGCATCCCTAGATGCAGAAGAGTTTTTCTGGGATATATCCAGAATCCTGAAAAACTCCTGCAGTCTAGCCATACCCTCGCTGGGTTGAGACAGGATGTGTAGGCTCCAGGGTGGGAATGAGGGATTTGGGTGTGGGAAGGGGTGAGAGGTGCAGGCTCTGGGAGGAAATCTGGATGCAGGAGGTGGATGATAAGGGAATGCTGGCTCGGGGAGGGAGCTCCAGGCTGGGCAGTGTTGGGGTCAGATATAGTGTTAGGGTACTAAGTAAGCCACAGACTTCTGGATGTGAGGGTTCAGGAATTTGGGTTGGGGTATATCAGGGGCTCAGGGAAGGGGGTTCCAGTGTATGATAGGCTCAGATGTAGTGTCTGGGGGAAAGGGGAGTGCAGGAGTGTTATGATGCTGTGACCAAATGGGGGCTTGGCCCCAATTGGGGGGTTTGTTGGCCAGGCTGCATTTTCAAATAAAATACTATGTCAAACACAAAAAGTTTCTGCTTTGTCTATTTCTGAGATGGGCAGGGAACCTATTTTGAGTCTGGGGTCACTGAACCCCAGAAAAGTCAGTTGGGGCCACACAAGTGAGATGCAAAAAAAACCTCCTACAACTCCCTCCCCCAACCCCTCCAAGCTTCACTAATGTGGCCCCAACTGTGTTGATGGGAGCAGGGGACATAGTACTGGTGCTAGTGTGAGCTTTGGCAGAGAACAGGGTGCCAGTGGGGACAGAGTTCTGTGGCTGGGGATGGGAGAAGGGACAAGGGAGAGGAGACAGGGTTCTGGGAGGGCAGGGGACAGAGTGCCAGTAGGGACAGGTTTCTGAGGCTGGGGAGTGGGGAGAAGGAGCTGGGGAGTGGGGAGAGGGAACAGGGAAGAGGAGACAGGGGGGCAGTGGGGGAAGAGAGTCCCCTGCACCTGCCTCCTCCCAGGATTCTCCCCTCCCCCCCCGACGGAATTCGGCGCACACCTCCTCTGTGGGTGCAGCCAAACCCCCGCGCAAGCCTACCCTGGGGCCAACCCCCCCCCCCCCCCCCGCGGCACAGCCAAATCCCTGCAGGCTCCTGCCCTGGGGTCAAACCCTGGTACTGACACCTGCGCTCGACTCACCCCTCCAGCGGCGCAGGGAAGCTGCTGCACTTCTCCTCTGGGGCTGACGCCCCCTCCCGCAGCACACCCAGAATGCCACAGAGCTGTGGGAGGGGAGCAGCCAGTACACTTACAGAACCCCCGGAAGTGGCGTGAAGTTGCAGGCAGGACTTCTGTCCACCCCGCAGGAAGCTGGCACTATGCTGGAGGTAGGTAGTGGGGCTTGTTGGGGGTGGGGGAAAAATGCAGGGTGGGGATGCCCTAACACCTTGCAATCGACTGGTTGAGGCTTCGCAATCGACCAGTGGAGCATGATCAACTGGTTGGTGACCACGGCTCTATACTAATATCCCAGTCATGAGTCACTTATCCTCCTACCTTGGATGTCTCTGTACTTAGCCATTCCCACCCCTGACAGGCACACCTGGGGTATGTCTAGACTACATGCCTCTGGCGACAGAATCATGTAGATTAGGCTACCCAGCATAGGGAAATGAAGCAGCAATTTAAATAATCGCCACTTCGTTTAAATTTAAATGGCTTCCGCGCTGTGCCAGTCAGCTGTTTGTCGGCTCAGCGTGCTAGTCTGGATGCTCCGTGGTCGACATCAAAGGCATTTGTCAACCTCCCTAGTATGCCTTGTGGGATGAGGTTTACCGGGGAGGTCGACAAATTCCTTTGATGTCGACTGCGGACCGTCCAGACTAGCACGCTGAGCCGACAAACAGCTGATCAGCTCAGCGCAGCAACCATTTAAATTTAAATGAAGCGGCGATTATTTAAATCACCGCTTCATTTCTCTATGCCCAGTAAACAAAACTACATGGCTTCGTCAACGGAGCCCCTGTAGTCTAGACGTACCCCTGGATTGGGGACTGGGAGGGAGGAACTAGCTCTGCTGACTATATTCTTGCTAGGGAGTAGCTAATGCCAGGGAAGTCTCCAGTAGGGAATTTGAAGATAGCTTCTGCTCCCTTTTCTCACTTTATCAAATTTAAATCCAAAAGAGAGTTTCTTGCATATAATTCACTCTTCCATTTGCTCTAACCCCTCTTATTTGCTGTAGTCATCAAGATGTATGTGTTGGTTGGTTGATTTTTGCCTAGTGAAGGATTCTGCTTTGTATTTAGAGGAAAATCCAATCTTATTCCTTGCCATGACATTTCCTTTGAAAATAAATCTGGTGCAGTTCCTATGCAGAAGGAGCGCATACCTAGGGTTTACCCCTCCTTGCACAGTTCATACTCCAAGCCTTGTAGGCACATATGGCAGTGCAAAAAGGGTACAGATCAGAGCGAGACCTGAGGATCCTCTGCTGCTCAGATCCTATGGCTATCCCACTGTTTCCTGCAGATATTTTGAGGCCATTTAGGGTCATCAAGGAAGGTGTTGGAGTGACTCTATAATTGGTCTACTTTTGGGGGAAGATACCTTTCTCCATCTTCATTTTGTAGAGATGATAGCCAGTCCCTCACTATCTTTTTTTATTGGACACCAAGTCTCTCAGGTTTGTCCCAGAGTGGAAAAGGACAATATTGGGAAAGATCTTCTTCTTTCTAAAATAACATGTAGTTGGATATACTGGATATCTGTCTACATCTCTCTTGGGAGTTACTAGCATCTACGAACTATTCATAAATAAAGCTGCTGCCGTATATTTCTAATTATGGAGAATTCCTTCAAAAAAATCCAACCAGAATCTTTCTGGGTAAAATTCTGCAGATGAATTGTTTAAAGACACACGTTGCCTATTCATTTGTTTTTGTACAGCACTTGTGAAAGCAGATGGCATTCGTCTTAAATATAAAAAGCCTTATTTGGGGGAATAAATCACGTGGTAACTATTAATGTGTTGTGAATTCTGTGCTTCTGTACAGAAGTAAGTGTGTGTTTAAATGTGCTCAGGTAATTTGCATGTGATGAATTTGCATGTATATCAGGAGGAAACTCATTTGAAAATGTGGCCTATTATTAAATCCTTGTTCATACACTGCTATTTTTGCTTAATAATTGTATGGTAGGTAAGAAGGAAAGGAGAGTAATCTGACAGCAACCTAATATTTGCTCCCTGAAATTCAATAGTTCTTACATACTCCTACTAACTTCCTTTAAGGAGTAGATTTCTGGTTCTTTAATTACTAATTGAAAAGAAGTGTCTGGATAATGACTTGTTAGCAGACAATTAAAATGAAAACTTCTTCCACCTTGTGCTGTGCCTGCCCTTAGACCTCCTGTATTAAGCAGTGTGAGGTCTGGCCATTACTGGAAAGAGAGAGTTAAAATGAATACTAAATGTGGTAGAAAGTGGTATTGACGTGACGCTTATAAAATGCAAAGTAATCCTTTGGGATGAAAGGTTCTGTATTAAATGTGAGATTGTTATCATTGTTATAACCTCTGAGCTAAGGCAGACCAATAGAATAAAAGACTATTTAGATTCAATAAAGATTCACCCTCACTCTCTAAAACAGTGCATAAACCTTGTTACCTCCCCTATTTTTTCCTTGTGAATTATTTTGCAAATCCAAATTTTAGCTAGATTTTTTTTACAGACTAAAAATTTGTCTTATGCCCATATAAAAGGAGTATCTGGTCTATTGTATCTTGTACTTAACACTACAAGAGAGAGAGTCATTCTTGTGAACCTATTTCTTTTCTTACTCTACTCACTCTCGTGGCATCATAGTGTCAGTGGCAGACTGTCTAAAAGAAGGCTGACACCCCCAACTAGTGGTACCCACTATATATTTGAGAGAGTTTGTGTTTGTTCAAGAACTCCTCCTAAACTGTAAGAGCTAGGACCACCAAATTTGGTATGTAGCTTCCTCTTACCATAACTGAAAAAAGGTAAGGTTTGGTTGTGCCAGGACAATGGGATGTGTCTGGAATGGGATTGCTTCTCATAAAACCTTACCAAAAAGAGACAGAATCACCAGGCAGGTGAATGGGGCTGGGAGGTGTGCACTTCCCCCACATTTGGGACTGCCATAGCCTTGAGCCTCCAACCATCTAGGTGTCCTTTGAGGGGTGGGGAAGAGGTGTTGCAGCTTCCCTTAACAGATTCGTATGGGGGAATGGCTGTTGCCATTCGTCAAGAAGTGAGGGGAAACTGCAGTTTGCTGCATTTCTCACTCTGGCTGGGGAGTGCAGGGGGCAGATGAGCCGGGCACTTTGCTCTCACTCCCTGACAGGGACAGAAAGGGGAAGAGCAAGCAACCCTGGTGTGAATTTCGGGGGGGGGGGAGGGAGGTTGCACCCCCTGCCCTCCTGTCTATTCCCCATAACCCCCAACTCACACTCCTAAAGCAGGTACATTTTCCTTTTATTAAAGAAAAGATTAATTGAGTTAAGGACTCAAGCAATGCCAGATAAATGTGTTAGTGTTCTATAATTAGATCCCACTAAGCCAGTGACAAATGTGAACTCCTGAATCACAGTAACAGAGTCATAGACAACCCCTTAGACTCTCCACTCTTATCTTGTCACCAAGACAAACTGGACTCAGTGATAAATGGTCACTCACACCAAAAATCACATCACACCACATTTAATTTGCTTCCAGTCCCAAGAGACCAGTCAGTTGCCACAGATCGATCAGATTTTACGCCAAGGATAATGCCTCTACCCAATCCTGTAATAAACTATCTTAAGGCTTATTAATTAGGAAAAAGGAATAAAAATTATTTACAGATTGAAGCAAGCAACCAGATTATACATACAAACGAGTTAGCACCAAAATCCTGAGATTGATAATTTTTAATTCAAAATGTCTTGGAGGGCTGAGCCAAGAGGTCACCCTATGGGATCTCTGCCTCAGTTCATAGTCCCTGGCCATGTCAAAATTCAAAAAGCTACAAAGATGGGAAAATGTCCTGTGATTTGATTTTATTTCCTTCAATCAGCTTCTAAGGCCACAGAATAAGATTCCTTGGAAGTAGCATGTCCCAGGTACCATAGGGCCATTATGTAATCTGTTGCATTGCAAAGTCCCTAGATTATAGATAGAAATGTAGCCGTGTTAGTCTAGTCTAGCTGAAACAAAAAACAGGACTAGATAGCACTTTAAAGACTAACAAGATGGTTTATTAGGTGATGAGCTTTCGTGGGCCAGACCCACTTTCTCAGATCAAATAGTGGAAGAAAATTGGCATGACCATATATACTAAAGGATACAATAAAAAAAAATGAACACATATGAAAAGGACAAATCAAATTTCAGAACAGAAGAGGGATGAGGGGAGGAGGTAAATGTCTGTGAGCTAATGATATTAGAGGTGATAATTGGGGAAGCCATCTTTGTAATGGGTAAGATAATTAATGTCTTTGTTAAAACCTAGGCGTAAAGTGTCAAATTTAAGCATGAATGACAGTTCAGAGGATTCTCTTTCAAGTCTGGTGTTAAAATGTCTTTGAAGCAGGATGCAGGTAATCAAGTCATTGTAACAATGCCCTTTCTGGTTGAAATGGCAAGAAACTGTTTTTTCTTTGTGATCCTGTCTAATATCCGTTTTGTGTGCATTGATTCTTTGGCGTAGCATCTGAGATGTTTATGTGTTCTTGATCTTATAACTGAATTGGTTAGGTCCAATAATGGTGTCAGCAGAGTAAATATGTGGACAAAGCTGGCAACGGGGTTTGTTGCCAGGAAAAGTTCCAGAGTTGGTATTAGTGTGGTATTTATTTATTCACTCATCAATCTAAAAATGTTTTAAGTTAGCCTTTAAAAATGTATGTGCGTACTAGGCAAAAAGTTGCTTTATTAGCATTGTGTATTGTTGTTCAATCAACGGGTTGGGTACCAATGGCTATTTGCTTTAAAAAGTTCAGTTACAATTGTTCCAATGTTTTTCAGAACTCTGAAAGAAAAGATAGGAGCTGTTTAAGAAATCAAAGAGGTAAATAATTAAATAAATGTTCTTTTGTTGCAATAACAATAGTTATGTTAGACTTATGTTAACCTAAAGTGATCATTGACCTTCTGCTGAACATGATTGGGCAGGCCAAGAGTTTCAGAATCATGTTCGCCTGCCATTCCACAGCTTGTGCATGCACCCAAGAGCTTTACAATATTTTTTTTCCTGTACAAATAACTGTTGATTACAAGAATCATTCAAGATTCACTTGGGTTGCTTGTGCTGTCAAGTTGTTATATTTTTCATTTTCCGATTCTTTTCTAATGATTTCTCTGCAAATTATCCAACTGTTAAAGTGACTGTGTGGAAACAGAAACATGGCTGCTGCAATTGGACATACGGTTACATCTAATGAATTGTTTGGGCACTGGACCATACTATATACATAGAAAGATTTTTGAACATGTTGTCACAGCAAATGTTGTTACTGAGACAAAAGTACCGAGTTTACTCTGAGGAAGCATATTGCTGATCTGGGAATGTAATGGCCCCTGACAAACCCATTCATAAGTGTTATGTACAGTTGACACAATAGTAATAGTTTGGGAATATTTTCCCTAATTGCTTTTGGTGATTGTTGACAGGTTTTGTTTTCTCAAACAAAATCAAGAAAAAGGAAGTCTATTATCTGAGTACTTTTGGCAGTATTTTGGCAGACAAGGAGCCAAATACTTTGGCTTCTGTGAAGGTTTTAAACTATATTTTTTTAATCAGCTGTGTTTGTACTGGTAGGTAGGGTATCTGAATCTAGAATTACTGCAAATGAAGGTAGGTTATCTAACAGTAACAGCTCTTGAAAACTGAGAGTAAAGTCTCTACAAATGGCTGAATTGTAAAAATATAGTTGAGGAATTATGCCTTTTTATTATATTATTCTCTTTGTCAAAATATCTTCATTTTTAGAAATTCATTCGCTATTCATATTATAGCAATCTTCAGTAGGTGGCTATTTTTGAAATGGACACTGCTTATTTACTTATTTACTGTTCATAATTTTTAAGAACATAAGAACAGTCATACTGGGTTAGACCAATAGTCCATCTAGCCCAGTGTCCTGTCTGCCAACAGTGGCCAGTACTAGACACCCCAGAGTTAGGGAACACAATAGGCAATTCTCATGTGATCCCTCTCTTGTCACCCATTTCCAGACAAACAGAGGTTAGGGACACAATTCCCACCCATCCTGGCTAATAGCCATTGATGGACCTAATCTCCATTAATCTAGCTAGTTCTTTTTTGAACCCTGTTAGGCTACGTCTAGACTGCAAGCCACTTTCAAAAAAAAGCATCTAGACTACTACCAGTACTTTTGAAAAAGTAAATTGCTTTTTCAAAAGAGAGTACCCAGGCAGTCTTGATGCTCTCTTTTGAAAAAGCACAGTTTGCATTACAGAGCGCCTTTTTTCAAAAGCAAAAGGAAAAACTATGTAGCACTTTAAAGACTAACAAGATGGTTAAATAGGTGATGAGCTTTCGTGGGCCAGACCTACTTCCTCAGATCATATTCTGAAAAAGAATTGGCATGACCATATATGCCAAAGGAAAACAATGAAAAAAGTGAACACATTATTAAACTGACAAATCAGATTTAGAACAGAAGGTGGGGCGAGGGAGAAGGAGGGAGGGAATAGCCGTTTATAAGTCAATGAGTGGCTAATCCAGGTGATCAGTGGGGAAGCTGTCTTTGTAATGTGTAAGATAATTAGCATCTTTGTTATGGGCCATTCGCGAAGTGGTAAGGCTCATTTCGAAAGAGTACTTTTGAAAAAAGGCGTTATTCCTCGTAAAATGAGGTTTTCTGAAGTCGAAAAAACTGCCGCATTATTTCAATTTACTTTCAAAAGAACGCAGCAGCAGTCTAGATGCAGGGGAAGTTTTTTCGAAAAAAGGCCACTTTTTTCGAAAAAACCCTGTAGTCTAGATACACCCATAAAGTCCTAGTCTTCACCACATCCTCTGGCAAGGAGTTCCACAGGTTGACTGTGCATTGAGTGAAGAAAAACTTCCTTTTGTTTGTTTTAAACCTGCTGCTTATTAATCTCATTTGGTGACCCCTTGTTCTTATATAGTGGGAATAAGTAAATAACTTTTCCTTATTCACTTTTTCCACACCAGTCATGATTTTATAGACCTCTATCATATCCCTCCTTAGTGTATGTCTATACTGCAAGCTTCTTTTGGAATAAGCTTTTCCGGAAGATATATTCCAGAAAAGCTTACTTCAAAATAGAGCACCCACACTATAGGAAAGCTTCCTAATATGGATGCGCTCTCTCGACGTAGAGCCCCAGGAGCTATTTCGACATAGCAGCAGTGGAGCATCTCCACACACCCTCTTTCAAAAAAGCATTTTCGGAAAAGGGCTTATTCCTCATAGAATTAGGTTTACTGTTGTCAGAAAAAGCCCAATGTTATTTTGACTTTTGATCAAAATAAAGTATTTGCAGTATGGACATTAGTATTGTTTTCTGGAATAACGGCGGGACTTAGCTCGAAATAAGCTACGCAAATTAAGCTATGTCAATTGCATATCTTATTTCATAATAGCTTATTTCAAAGTAGAGCACTCTTTCTCTGACTTCCCTTATTCCTCATACAATGAGAGTAACAGTCCTTTAGCTTGACAGTATTTTGACACGATTTCAAAATAACTGTTTGCTGTAGAAAGTTATTTTGGAATAGTGCTAGTTATTTCAAATAGTGTTGAAGTGTAGACATACTCTTAGTCTCTAAACTGAAAAGTCCCAGTACTTTTAATCTCGTTCAAACCCCTAATCATTTTTATTGCCCTTTTCTGAACCTTTTCTAATGCCAACTTATCTTTTCTGAGATGAGGCGACTACATCTGTATACAGTATTCAAGATGTGCACATACCAGGGTTTTATATAGAGACAATAAGATATTCTCTGTCCGATTCTCTATCTATTTTTAATGATTCCTAACATTCTATTTGCTTTTTGTTCCTGTTATAATAGTCTTCACATCTGAACCTCAAAATGCTGTATGTGATCGTCTTATTTGTGGAGTAAAGTGTTGCCTAAGCTTTTACCTCTCTGTCCTGATAACCTTCAGGAGAGTTAACAAAGCGGGCTGCCTCCAAGACTGCCTCTATCACTCAGGGCCGGCTTTACGAAGTGCGGGGCCCAATTCGAACCACTTTGGCAGGGCCGCCCCATCCCCCCAACCAGCATTTTTTGTTGAGCAAAAAAAAGAACACACACCCACACAACAAACCACAACCACACACAAATATTAAAATCTGATCAAAATGTAGTTGAACATTTTCCAAAAGATTGCCATCCTTTGTTATGTAAAATTTTACACAAAATTAAATCAGTTGCCTTAAGAATAGGTCAAATATTTTCAATTGCAAACTATCCAATTTTTTCAATAACGTTTAAAGTTTGATTTTTAAAAATTTACCAGATGGCGTTGCAGTTTTCTGTTACATTGATTTACTTTTTAAATAGCAAAAATTGAGTCTTTGTTAAGAAAGTGTCAGTTCTATGGTCAAATTCCAGGCCTTAGTGATTTCAGCACCAATGATTTCACTAGGTAATATGGTACCTCACCACCATTGCCTCCTTTGCACTGCCCTTCAACACATTGCCTTGTCTAGACAAGATTTTATCAATGATTTTTGCTCAAGCGATCACTGAGACAAGACAAGGACTCTCAATTGATTCTAGTCAGCTCTGCCTTTAAACACTGGATATAAAGTGTCAGATATAATTGAGGACTCCCAAATAGACTCTACACCACCAGAAATAAAACCTGTTTCCATCTCTTGTGACTTTCAGTTAGATGTGACTCACTATCCTCTGCTTAGTGTTCAAGTTATGGTAGACCCTAAGCCAGGTCATATTAAGTTCAGGTCTTTTAATCATACAATATGGATAACAACATTTCATTCTCCCAGCTCCAAGTCTTAAGTGAATTTCAACCCAAAAGAGACAAAATTGATCACCTTGACACAGCAAGTGTGTCTACTGATCTCTGTGGCAAAGTAAGTTGTCTATATAAATAAGGTCTGCTCCTGAAGCCTTTTCCTACACTTGATTAACAGATGGCAGTAGATAGCTCATTCAGACCACTGGCTGATAATAGTCACCCTGACCATAAAATCATAGAATACTAGGACTGGAAGGCACCTCGAGAGGTCATCGAGTCCAGTCCCCTGCCCTCATGGTAGGACCAAATACTGTCTAGACCATCCCCGATAGACATTTATCTAACCTACTCTTAAATATCTCCAGAGATGGAGATTCCACAACCTCCCTGAGCAATTTAATCCACTGTTTCACTACCCTCACAGTTAGGAAATTTTTCCTAATGTCCAACCTAAACCTCCCTTGCTGCAGTTTAAGCCCATTGCTTCTTGTTCTATCCCCAGAGGCCAAGATGAACAAGTTTTCTCCCTCCTCCTTATGACACCCTTTTAGATATCTGAAAACTGCTATCATGTCCCCCCTCAATCTTCTCTTTTCTAAACTAAACAAACCCAGTTCCTTTAGCCTTCCCTCACAGGTCATGTTCTCTAGACCTTTAATCATTCTTGTTGCTCTTCTCTGGACCCTCTCCAATTTCTCCACATCTTTCTTGAAGTGCAGTGCCCAGAACTGGACACAGTACTCCAACTGAGACCTAACTAGCGCAGAATAGAGCAGAAGAATGACTTCTCATGTCTTGCTCACAACACACTTTTAATGCATCCCAGAATCATGTTTGCTTTCTTTGCAACAGCATCACACTGCTGACTCATATTCAGCTTGTGGTCCACTATGACCCCTAGATCCCTTTCTGACTCCTTCCCAGACAGTCGCTTCCCATTCTGTATGTATGAAACTGATTGTTCCTTCCTAAGTGGAGCACTTTGCATTTGCCTTTATTAAACCTCATCCTGTTTATCTCAGACCATTAACCAGTCATTAGTCATAGTCATGGACCCACCCTACTCTCCATTGTCTCTATGATTCTCTGATGACCTGTGACAAAAAAAGAGGGTGGAAAGGGAAACTGAAGGGAGAGACCTCTCTAAATTCACCGAAGAGCAGTATTGCCAAACTAAAAATCACAAGGAACGCCTACACAAAGTTATGAGAATGGTCTACAAATCATAAGATATTTTAAAAATAAAACATGTTTGATTTTTATTGGCCTTTTGTTTGAGTATTTAGGGTTCATGTTTTAAAGCTTTCCTCTTAGCTGTAAGGCCCAGAAGTATAGAGAACTTTTTTTTTTTTAAATGAAAGCTGAGATTCCTACATAATCAACTGACTCCAGCCCTTTAGAAAAACACTAGGGCTATGTCTACACTCGCGGATACTTCCGCAATTCTACACCGCCTGTGCCCACTCTTGCGCAAGGAAATTTACAGTACAGCATGGTAAGAGAGAGCTTCTTGCACAAGAACTATGCTCTTTTTTAACAGGTGTAAGCCCTCTTGCGCAGGAGCTCTTGCATAAGAGGGCAGTGTGGATGCTCGGCAGGGATTTATTGCGCAAGAAAGCCCTATGGCTAAAATGGCCATCGGAGCTTTCTTGCTCAAGAGAGCGTCCACACTGCCATGGGAGCTCTTGCGCAAAATCACAGTGCGCACATGGCAGTATGGACATTTTCTTGCGCAAGACTTCTTGCACAAGAACCCTTGCTCAAGATGTTCTTGCGCAAGAAGCCACCAGTGTAGACATAGCCCAAATGTTTTGAGACGTATGGTAAAACAATGGAGGAATTCTTGTGAGCCCATGCTTTGCCCACAGTATAAATACAAAAACCCAACAATATCTTCTCCACTAAACATCCTAATGAGATACTGCAAATGGTGAACTGAATTCAACAGCTCCTGATATGAACATGTATCAACCTAGTTTTTCATATTTGAGATGGGTTACCAGGAATCATATATGATAAGATGAAATCTTTCCACTCTCAAGTCAGCATATTCACAAAGCACCTATAATTTTGATCCATTTTATATTATTTTTCTCCCAGGGGCAACTGACCCCCCTGGCCTCCTCACTACGCCACTGCCTCCCCTCCTGCAGATCTATCATCTTATACATGTGCAAGATCTATGAGAGCCATCCCACGAATCTGCAGTTAGTGTCTGTGGCGCCTGCTTCTAGGTGGTGTCTCAATGCTGCCACATTCACCTCCAAAAAGGGGGCTTCCCAAAGCAGGCCCTTGCTTCTGACCCCCAAGGCATCCACAGGTCCAGTCTCCTTTCAATGGGCCCACTTCTCAGGGCTCATTGATCTTGGATCTGGCTTCCATCCCCTCTTCAACCCCCATTCAGAACTACTGTGCCCTCCTGGCTTAGGAAAAGAATAAACAGGAGGATTGGAAATTAATCCACCCAGTCTCACATCCCCTTGGCAGAGAATGAGCTTACATTAGGTCCCAGCTGGAGTATCATATCCAGTTCTGGGCTCCACATTTCAGGAAATGTGGAGAAACTGGAGAAAGTCCAGAGAAGATCACCACAAATGATGAAAGGTCTCCAACTTTTTTACACCCAAGATCACACTAAATCTCAGAACAGGCAAAGATCTACCACCCCACTCCATCCTTGAAGTCCCGCCCCTTCCTTGAAGCCCCGCCCCCTCTATTCTCCTCCTGTCCATCACTTGCTATCCCCAGCCCTTACTTACACACTCTGATAAACAGTTTATTTTTAAATTATGCAATGTATAAAATTAAAATCATGTGTTTATAGTTATGAAATAAATGGTCTGGTTTTATTCATGCTATTTAAATCTAAAATGGAGCATTTATAATTATACATTTTGTGGGGACAGTTCTGCAGCTGGGGGCAGGGGAGAGGGAACAGGGTGCTGGGAGGGCAGAGGACAGGGTTCTGCAGCTGAGGACAGAGTGCCAGTGGGGACAGAGTTTGGGAAGTGGGGACGGGAATAGGGACAGAATTCTGTAGCTGGGGACAGGACAGTGCATACAGCGTTCTGTGGCTGGGGAGTGGGGGATGGGGTGCGGGGTGCCAGTGGAGGCAGAGAGTCCCCTGCATCTGCCTCCCTCCCAGGATTCCCCCCCCCCAGAGAAAAACCATTGCATGCCTGCCCCAGGGCCGACCCCCACCCCCACGCAGGGAAACCCCGCTAGCACGCCTGTCCCGAGGCCAACACACCCTGCGCAGGGAAGCCAAGGTTTGGGGGGAGGCCTCCAATGTCCACCATCTCTGCACTAGCCACAGGAACACGTCCGTCTACAGCTGCATGGCTGACAGCCTGGCCACCAGAGGCCACATGCGGACCCGGGAGCAGGTCCGCTGCAAAATTAAGGACCTGTGGCAGGCCTACTCAAGGGCCTCCCAGCCAGGGGCCGACCTGAAGGCATGCCCTCAGTTTGAGGACCTGGACCACAACCTGGGGGCTCAGGCAGTCCATGCCCCCTGGATGGAGATCGATGCCAAGGCAGAGGGACCCGGCCCTGACACGGAGGAGGAGGAAGAGGCCGCCGAGAGCCAGGAGCCTGCAGGGAGCCAGCCCAGGATCCAGTACCCACGAGAAACCCCACAGAGCACATCGGCTGTGTCGTCCGAGGCCAGGGAGGGCTCCACATGTGAGTGCCATCATGCTCCCCTTATGTGTATGGGTTGGTGGAGAGGGAGCCCAGGGACCGTGCGCCTGGGCCTTGTCCACCATGGAGTAGCAGCTGTGTGTCATGCAAGGGCCCCAGCCCATTCCCCACACGCCGACCTCGCTTTGCAGAGGGAGGCTGGGTTTCACCCACCGTGTCCCCAAGGAGAACTGACCACTACTCTTGTTTCTCCTCAGCCGCAGCACCTGGGACCACAGGGCGCACCACCCCGCCTGCAACAGCCACCTGCACCCAGACCAGCAGGGGCACCCACAACCTGGAGGACTACCAGCAGCGGCACCTGTGGCTACTGGAGAAGCAGCACCGTATCCAGGACCACTAGGTCCGGGAGGACCTGCAGCTGCGGCAGCGGAGCTTGGAGGTGCTGGAGGAACAGAGCCGTGCCCTCAGAGGTCACCTCCAGACCCTGGTGAACAGGTTCCTGCCTCCTCCTGCTTCAGCCCCTACGGCTGCCCCAGCTCTCCCGCTTCCTTCGCACCCCATGTCCCTCCTGCCCCACCCTCCACACCCACTCCTCTCCGACGCCCCCACACCTGCAGTGCTGCGAGACGGGAGAGCCAGCAGGACCCCCAATCCTGAGCTTTTCCTACCCTTCCTTCCCTTGCACCCACTTCCAGCTCCCTCCTCCCAGGTTTCCCCCTCCCCTCTCCCACCCTCAGTTATGTACAATAAAGAGAGATTTTTGTTGGCAAAACACGTGTGTTTATTTTACATTGGGGAGGGGAAAGGGAAATGAGGGGAGGATGGAAGAAGGCCCCAGTGGGGCATGCAGGGAAAGTTCAGTCCTCCTCCTCCTCCACCACCTGGAAGCTCTCTCACAGGGCTTCCCGGATCCGGACGCCCCCCCTCTGGGCCTCCCGGATGGCGGCAGTGCGGGGCTGCACATACCGGCCAGCCGTGCGTTCAGCCTCAGCCATCCAGGCTGGCAGGAAAGCCTCCCCCTTCCGCTCACATAAATTGTGCAGCACACAACATGCTGCCACCATGGGAGGTATATTGTACTCAGCGAGGTCGAGGTGGGTGAGGATGCCCCCTCGACCACAATGTGGGCCTGGTGAGCCTGGCATTGAAGGCCTGCTGGGAGGGTTTGGGGTGCCCCATGTACGGCTTCATGAGCCAGGGCTGTAGGGGGTAGGCCGCATCCCCCACCAGGCACACAGGCATATCCATGTCCCCGACCCTGATGTGGCAGTCGGGGAAGAAGCTCCCGGCCTGCAGCCTATGGCACATGGAGGAGTTCCGGAACACCATGACGTCACGTGCCTTGCTGGACAGCCCACATTAATGTCCATGATCTGGCCCCGGTGGTCACATACGGCCTGCAGGAGGACGGAGAAGTACCCCTTGCGGTTGATGTACTGGGAGGCGTGGTGTTCTGGGGCACAGATGGGGATGTTTTTCCCGTCGATGGCCCCCCCGCAGTTGGGGAAGCTGAGGGCGCCGAAGCCCCAGATGACCATGTGCGGGTCGGCGAGGCAGACCACCCTGCAGAGCAGCATCCAGTTCATGGCCTTGACCACCTGCAGAGAGACACAGCAAACCGCGAATCACTGTGGTGTCCGGGTGGCTGGGAGTGTTCGTTCCCTGGCACTGCCCCATGCCCCACTCCTGGAAGCAACCCCTGTGGGCAGCGTGTAGTACAACCTGGACAGACCAAACCCTCCCGTGCGGGGCCCTTTCGCCTCCTCCTCCTCCTCCTCCTCCTCTTCCTCCTCCCCCCCCATTTTCCCTGGGACGGCCCATCCCTTCCTTACAGCCCCTCTCCGCCCCCCCGGCCCAGTGGTTGGTGGCTGCCGAACCTGCATGAGCACTGCTCCGACGGTGGATCTCCCCACGCCGAACTGGTATCTGATGGCTCTGTAGTTGTCCGCGTGGAGAGCTTCCAGAGGGTGATGGCCACACGCTTCTGGAGGGGGATTGCGGACCTCAAGCGAGTGTCCTGTTGCCGCAGTGCAAGGTAGAGCCACTCGCAGAGCTCCAGGAAGGTGTCCTTCTTCATCCTGAAGTTCTAGGTCCACTGTTGGTCTCCCCAGCGCTCCAGGACGATGCGGTCCCACCAGTCGCTGCTGGTGTCCAGACACCAGATGCGGCGGGGTATGCTGGCATCCGGGCGCTGATGCCGCTCCTCCATGACCTCGAGGGAGGCCAGGGGGAGAGGCAAGGGGCTGACATGCACCAGATGGTGCAAGGCAGCCTCCACCCACTGCTGGCAGGCTTGCAGCAGCAAGTCCAAAAACGGGAGCAGCATGCTCAGGGCAAGCTCTGGCTCCATGGTGCCAACTGCGGTGACGTCCCCAATGGGAAGCACCAACATAGGCAGGTGGAGAGAAAAACGCTTTGCTGTCACACGGCGAGGTAGGCAAGCAAGCAGAAAAGCTGAGAACCTGTTGTCCAGGGGGGTCCCTTTAAGCACGAGCCTCAGACAGCAGCCACACAAAGCAACTACTGACCTGATGCCCTGCCGGAACCGGTTTCAGCTGCCCTTAAATGCGACCCAGCGTCCAATCAGTGTAGACGCACCAGTTCGAATTAGCAAAATGCTAATTTGAATTAGTTTTTGGGTCTAGACGCGCTAATTTGAATTAGCTTTATTCGAATTAACTAATTTGAATTAAATTAGTTCGAATTAGTGCTGTAGTGTAGACGTACCCTAAAAGAGTATCATAAGGAAGAGGAAGAAAAATTGTTCTGCTTGGCCTCTGAGGTTAGGATGAGAAGCAATGGGCTTAAATTGCAGCAAGCAAGGTTTAGGTTGGACATTAGGAAAAACTTCCTGCCTGTCAGGGTGGTTAATCACTGGAATAAATTGCCTAGTGAGATTGCGGAATCTCCATCACTGGAGATATTTAAGACCAGGTTGGACAGACACCTGTCAGGGATGAGCTAGGGCAACTCAACTCTGGAAGCCCCAGGGGCCACACTGATACTTACAGAACATGCTGAGGGCCTCAACTTAAATGTGGTTGAATATGCAAGCAAATATATACAAATAGCTTCTCTCACTGACAGGCATGAATACAAAGATTAAGGCAAGACTACACAACACACAGGTCCCATTTAAGTCAGTTCTGCCGATATTAATAAAATGCAATATTTACCCGATTTCTACCCATGTGACAGCACTTTTCATGAGCAATGACAGTCCAAGAATTTAACTACTAAAACACATCAACAGAAGATCAGTACACTGATTACTTTTTTGTTTCGGCTCCCACTCGCCGGCCATGTGTTGATCCTCACATAAACCCAAACTGCACCGCGGGTCACAAACAAACTGGCCATGGGCAGCATACCAAGTTATTAATAAATATTTTTAAACCTTTACCTTTTCTTTCTGCTGCCATGTCTCCTCTCCTTGCTCCATCATCTCCCCTAGTGCCTGCTGCCCCCCAACTCCTCACCCTCCTCTGCTGTCCTGACTCCTGCTCTTCTCACTGCCCTCAGCCCTCCTGCAACTTGCCCCCCTCCACCAACTGATCTCTACCATCTGTTCCCACTCCCCCAGTAGCCCCATTCTGCTCATGTGAGCTACCCCTCCTCATCCCCTCTTCTAACACCTCCCTTGCCTCTCTCCTCTGGTGCTGGTCCCTCCCCATAGGTGTCTGCCCTTCTGCTCCACCCCCAAATCCCCTGGCACCTGCACCTTCCCTTGGCCCTGCACCCTCCTGGTGCCTCCCCCTTCCCTCACTGCCCCTGCCCCTTTGCCCTCTTTTCCCCTGATGCCCACCCCATCACCACTCTCTGCCCCATTCCCCTCCTGCCCCCTGTGCCCTCACATATGCTTTGCTCCATTCCCACCTTTCTCATGCCAACCCCTTCTTTTAAGCCTTCTCCGAGCACCTCCCCCTCCAGTCCCCAATGCTCTTCCTCTCTCCTCCTCTGCCAGCATCACCCTGTCCTCTTTCCCACAGACACTGCCCCTCCTGCCCTTGGCCCCCTGGCACTTGTCTCTCCTGCACCCCTGTCTCTTGGTGCCTTCCTCTCCCTCGCCCAAGCCCCTTCCCCCCCACCCTCACCCCACTCACGCCCCTCCCCTCCCCTGCCTAAGCCCAAGCCCCCCACCTCCACATAAGCCCAAGCCCCTTCCCTTCCCTTCGCCCCGCCCCGCCCCACTGCCGCACAAGCCCATTCCCTACCTTCTGCCTTCCATGTTGCGGTTGCGGGGCCGGGGGCCAGCGAGGCCCCGCAATGTGTCCTGCCAGGACTTTTAAAATCCCGGGCCATGACATCACGTCACGGCCCGGGCGTCATCCCCGTCCACGTGCAACGTCGCACATGGGCGGCAGCAGGCGGCGAGGAGGAGCAGGGACGGTCAGGGGCTGAGGGGGACGCTCTGGGGGTGGAGCGGGTTGGGAGGACGCGCGGGGGGTTCGAGGCCCGCTCCTGGCAGAGCCGGGGGAGAGACCCAGCTCCACATATTGGTGGAGCAGGGCCCCCGGCTCTGTAACGCACCAGCACTTCCTGGTTCAGGGGCGCGGGGACTCCTTGAGTCTATTGGAGTATAGCAAAAGGGGTATTGTGGGACTCTAGAGTTTGTGCAGAAGCAAACACCCTCCACACAAATGTTCTTGTGCTTTTCTGGATAACCAAGATCTTTCGGAGTTGAAGACTTTTTCTTCCTTGGGGAGTGCATAGAGGCAAGCATTAGCTAATATTTTACCGCTGCAACAATTACTTGGAATCCCAGATCAGAGCTTTTCAGGAAACAGATTTTAGCCACAGATTTGGATAAAGATCATTTAAGTGTTGCATGAATTGCTCAACCATGCAATTAATGAGAGATAATGGGCCTCAATTTGTTTCCAAACAGCTCTGGTTTTCCTCTAAACATAAATGGCATTCTGTCACTCTGCTGCTAATGGTCTGACTGAAAGGTTTCCAAGCATTACAAAAAGTAGATAACAAGGATATTAGAAGGAAGAGTTTGGGGCATTTTATAGCTTTCGCTAAGATAGATGATACTAGGCACAAACAGTTGTCACAGAATCACTGTGTTAGCCTCTTACAAATGGCTGAGTGAGCTCTAAAAATGTGAAATAGACTGTGGATGTGACACTCCACTAGGGGGATGATGGCTTTTTGGTTTGCTTCCATAAAATTCCATACAATAAATAATGAGTCTCTCTCTATCTTCCTGTTTTTATATCTAATAAAGGATGAACCTCTCTGGTCCGTGACTCTCTGGTCTGGCAACATCTGTGGTCCTGTAAGATCACAGATGTTGATGCACCAGAGAGCCCTTGAACCAGACTTTGTCAGCGGCTGGGAGCAGAGCTGGTCTGTCAGGCTGGGAGCAGGGAGATCAACCGGTAGCCCAAAGGGCCTGAGGCTGGGAGTGGAGCCCCTGATGGCAGGCTGGCAACCCAAGTGAAGCCCAACAGCAGGCCAGGGCCAGCATGCTGGCTGGGACCTTGGACTTGAAGGGGAGCCCCCAGAGTGCCCAGAGCCTGACCTCCCCAGGTCCAGCAAACTCCTGTTTGGGACTGCTCAGGTCCCATGGGTGCTGAATCAGGGAGATCTAACCTGTACAAGCTTTGTTTGTAGACAGATTTGTTTTCCCCTCCAAGGAGACGCAATATGATAGAGAAACACACCACCTTTTTCACCAATAGACAAATAATGCAAATACATTACCACTGAGTATCTTGCACTTATTTATGACTAGAAGATTTACTTGGCATTGCTTAGGTCCTTAACTCAAATATGTTTTGTATTTTTTCATTTAAATCATTATTCTGGAGTGGGGCAGGAGATGAAGTGTTCAGCATCCAGGCTGCTCTAGGAGAGGCAACTACCCCAGCTCTGTCTCACTGCAGCAGCTTGGTGCCAGGTGAGAAGTGTATGTCCACAAACATACACAAAACAGACAAACTGTCTAAAATATATAGTAAATAGCTGTGCCTGTCTACTCTCCTGCCACCTGCTGGTCCAATCGGGTTATAATGGTCCTGTTCCCATCTCTGGCCCCTTGCTACACCCATGTAGTCATTCTGGGTATGTCTACACTACCCTCCTAATTTGAACTAGGAGGGTAATGTAGGCATACCGCACTTGCAAATGAAGCCCGGGATTTGAATTTCCCGGGCTTCATTTGCATGAAGCCGGCCGGCGCCATTTTTAAATGCCGGCAGTTCGAATGCCTCGTGGAATGAGGAGTACAGCTAGTTCGGATTAGGAAGCCTAATCCGAACTAGCTACTCCGTGTCGTGTGTAGCCGCGCGGCATGGGGTTCAAACTGCCGGCATTTAAAAATGGCGCCGGCCGGCTTCATGTAAATGAAGCCCGGGAAATTCAAATCCCGGGCTTCATTTGCAAGTGCGGTATGCCTACATTACCCTCCTAGTTCAAATTAGGAGGGTAGTGTAGACATACCCTCTGTAGCAGAACACCCGCCTGCTAGACCCCCTCCCTTTCTATTTTATGAGAAATGTTTGAGAAAAACAAGTAAGGGCCATCATCTTCTGGAGAACAAGACTGGTTTTGTGATAAAGTTACTAGTCTGGGATTCAAGTGATGTGGATTAAATTCCTGGATCTTATCACATTTCTTGATGATCGTGGGCAAATCTTTTGCCCTGCTTCCTCATCTAAGATAGTTATACTTCCTTCATCAGTCTTCGTTCTGCTGTATTTAGATTGTATTTTCTCTGGGACAGAAACTGTGTCTTACCATGTATTCATACTGGTTAATAGATAAGGTCTTGTTGTCTCTAATGTAGGACAATAAATAACAATAACAATAAATAACAATATCCTAACTTCAAGATTTGTTGTTTTAGGATGTGTTTACCATTTGTTGTGTCTTACCATGTATTTATACAAGTTAATAGCTAAGGTCTTGTAGTCTCTAATGTAGGACAATAAATAACAATATCCTAACTTCAAGATTTGTTGTGTTTTATTACCAAGTAAGTGAGTCAACTGTTGCTTCATGAAGCTGAAAGAGATTCAGAGCATTAATATTTTTCTGGTTTATCTCTTAAAATTCTGTTCATATTTAACTTCATTTAGAAAACGTAATGCACATATTACAAAAATATTCAATTTCTTATGAGAATTCAGAAGCATTTACATAAAAAGTCACTCAGTTTTTTAACACTTCTTTTTATCTTTGACTCTTCGATCTTTTCATGTCAATTAATGCTAAGCCAAGATCTGGAAAGTAACTTCACTTTGTTTAATGTGATACTTTTCTCTAAGCTGAATTTTCATTAGTAATTTATGAGAGTGCACAATTCAGAGATATTTAATTCCTCCTTGACACTGTAAAAGATTCCTTGAAATTTAACAGAAGCTATCTTGACTTTCATAATTAAGAAAGGCTCAAAAAGGAATTTACATCACTCTACTGGATTTGAAAATAGGAAAAGTCTTCGATGACACTGCTCATAGAA
Organism: Pelodiscus sinensis; assembly: GCF_049634645.1. NCBI lineage: Eukaryota > Metazoa > Chordata > Testudines > Trionychidae > Pelodiscus > Pelodiscus sinensis. The sequence goes on along the minus strand of NC_134712.1, from coordinate 123,754,233 downwards.
CAATTAAGACAACAGTTTCTTCCCAGTCTTCATGGGTGTTTAAAGAGAAATCAGTCAGAGAAAATAACAGTGCAGGTGATGTCAACTATTTTTTATAGTGAATCGATACGATTATTACTAAATACACTACTGATGGCAAACACTTTAGACTAGATTAAATTATGTATTGGTTTTGATTAGTTTGTAAAACAAACTAACATTTTGGGTACGTTTGACATTCCTTTATTAATGCAAAAATAAACAAACCAAGATAAAATCAAATAGTCCAGTCACATCATAAATTAGATAGAAATGAATTAACCTTCTCAGCTGTCAGTGTTACATATTACCACTATCTCTGCCCTATCAAGTTCCATACAGGTGTTAGGGTAAGGGGAGCATGATGGCACTCACATGTGGAGCCCTCCCTGGCCTCAGACGACACAGCAGATGTGCTCTGTGGGATGACTCGGGGGTCCTGGGTCTTGGGCAGGCTCCCTGCAGGCTCCTGCAGCTCCTGGCTCTTGGCATCCTCCTCTTCCTCCGTTTCTGCCCCGGGGTCAACCACCACTCTGGGGACATGGACTGCGTGAGCCCCCAGGATGCAGTTCAGGGCCTTAAAGTGAGGGCAGGCCTCTGGGTTGGACCCTGGTTGGGAGGTCCTGTAGTAGGCCTGCCACGGGTCTTTAATTTTGCAGCGGACCTGCTCCTTGGTCCTCATGTGTCCTCTGGTGGCCAGGCTGGCAGCCATGTGGCTGTAGACGGCCGCATTCCTGTGCTTAGTGCGGAGATTGTGGACATTGGAGTCCTCTCCCCAAACCTCGATGAGGTCCACGATCTCCGCACTAGACCAGGTGGGCGCCCGCCTTTTGCGGCCCCGGGCAGGCTCCTGGCAGCCACCAGCCTGGTCCTGGGAAGAGGTGGAAGACTGGGTGGCAGCAGGTGGCTGGCTCATCTCGTGCCAGGTGCAGGGTCTGGTGGCTGGATGCTGGCAGGCTTGCAACTGGCTCAGGCACCGTAGCCAGCCCGTGCCTCTTTGGCCCAGAATGGCCACCAGTGCAACCTGGGAAGGGCTAGCCTCCAGCTAGTTCAAATTAAGTGGCTACACAGCCCTTAATTTGAACTACTTAATTCGAACTAGGTGTTACACCTCGTAGAATGAGGTTTACCAAGTTTAAAGTAAGCGCTCTGCTATTTCGAATTAAATTAAATTCAAAATAGCGGTTTGCATGTATAGCCACTATTAAAGTTAATTCGAACTAACGGCTGTTAGTTCAAATTAACTTTGTAGTGTAGACATACCCAGAGAGAATTGTATGCCTCCTGCTTTGTTTTATCAACATTCTGCCATATATTTAATTTTATAGCAGTCCTGAATAATGACACAGCACACATTGTTTGTTTTAAGAACACTGTCTCTAAAGATTTGTCAAAACACAAACAGTATGTTTACACTACAGAGAAGATCAACCTTTCAGGGTTTGATCTTCTAGTGTTCAATTTATCGTATCTAGTGTAGGCCCTCAAATCAAATGCTCAGGGCAGTCCTTGCTGGCATCCTGAGCTCTTCATTCTGTGAGGAGTAAGGGAAGCTGATGGGAGTATGTGCTTTGGTTGGCCTCCCACAGGGTAGACCCTGTGATGACTCGGCTTAAGGTAAGTCAAATCCAGCTATTCATTTGGCGTAGATCAGGCCAAAGAAAGTACCAATGTGAGATTCTTAAGAATAGCAACAGCTCTTGAACCAAGGTTTGAGAATCTGATGTGACTTCCAAAACCTTAGGAGGAGGTCTTGTGGAGCATTCTTTCAGAAGTCTTAAAAGAGTAACCTTCCAATGGAAAAACTATAGAACCTGAACCACCTGAAAAAAAATCTACCTACTGCTAGCAGCAGATGATGAAAATGAACACCCATTGGTCCACACAGCTTTGGACCATTACCGAGTAAAACCCAACTGGAATGGTGGTTGAAGAAGGAAGGAACATATGAATCCTTAGCACATCTGGTATGTAAATATCATGTGAGGTTGGTTGAAAAATGCCATTTGAATATCTCTTCTCGCTTTCACATGACATTATAAACAAGAAGTGGGTGGAATTATCTCCTACAAATGTTGTTATATTATGGTCACTATTCCTAAGCAGTCCTGTAATAGTTACCTCCTGGTCCAGATCCTGCGCTCCACTCAGTACTAAATTGAGAATTGCCTCTCTCCTTGTGGGATCCTGTACCAGCTGCTCCAAGAACAGTCAGTTAAGGCATCAAGAAATTTTATCTCTGCATTTATCAACATTGATTTCTACCTGCTATTGTGTTGCCAATCACCCAGTTTTCTGAGATTACAGGCAGTCCCCGGGTTACGTACAAGATAGGGACTGTAGGTTTGTTCTTAAGTTGAATCTGTATGTAAGTCGGAACTGGCATCCAGATTCAGCCGCTGCTGAAACTGACCGCCAGTTCTGACTTACATACAGAATCAACTTAAGAACCCCAGGCATCCCCAAGTCAGCTGCTGCTGAAACTGATCAGCAGCTGATTCCAGGAAGCCCGGGGCAGAGCAACTCTGCCTCGGGCTTCCTGTAGTCAGCGCTGGTCAGTTTCAGCAGCGGCTAAATCAGGACGCCTGGGGCAGAGCAGCTGGGATGCTGCTGGGTTGCTCCAGTAGCGCCTGTGCTGCCCCGCTGCCCGAGACCCTCCGCGGATTTGCTCCGCGTCTTCCTGGTCTGCAGACCAGGGAGACGCGGAGAAAGCCCCGGAGTACACGGGCGGCAGGACCGCGAGGTCCCGCAGTCCATGTACTCCGGGGCAGCCCCGTTCGTAACATAAGTTGGATCCGCGTAAGTCGGGGACTGCCTGTACTGAGTTCCCACTAATTTTGAATAATTATTCAAATCCTGTAGAGAGGCTTTGGATGACTCCCTCCCAATCCTACCCAAACAAATGCATTTCTAATTAAGAATATAAGAACAAGCCATACTGGGTCACACCATAGGTCTATCTAACCCAGTGTCCTGTCTTCTGACAGTGGCCAATGCCAGGAGCCGTGCCCCAGAGGGAATGAACAGAACAGGTAACCCTGAGGTAGTCCTTCCTTGTCACCCATTCCCAGCCTCTGACAGAGTTAGGGACACCATTCCTACCCACCCTTCCTTAAACCTGTTTTGAGAGGAACTGAGGTAAAGGCAGCGGTAAGTGCTAGGTAATTACTACCTAGCAAGCAAACATCTGCACACATACACCTATTAAGGAAGCGTAGGGGCTCACGGTCAAACTTGCTCTCAATTGCGAGGATTCGTATCCAGGGCACTGCTGCAGGACCAAGGACCTCTGCTCCTGGCATTATGCACAGGGGCAGGGAAATTCCCCAGTCAATGGTGCTGCGAGGAGAATGGACAGGGGCAAGGCAGACCTGTGCGGAAGGGTGGAGGGGGAGCGGGTAGACTCAGATGCAGTAAGCGCCGGCGAGAGCTGGAGACGCGGGCAGGGCGGAGAGACAGAGCTGGTGTCCCTGTGCTCAAAGTGCGGTGGAGGAAGCGGGGGGGTGTTAAAAACGCTTCTTCGCCAGCAGCAGCAGCTGGTCCCAGCAACCTGGCTCGCGGGGCAGGTGGCTGCTGCCCTTGTCCTGGCTGCCTCGCGCTCTCGGGGCGCTGGTCCCCGGGCCTTACACGTGGCAGACGCGCCCCTTGCTCCGGGCGGGACTCTGCGGTGGGCCAGCCGTGCTACTGCTCCCGGCGCGCCTCGCATGAGAGGGAGCAGGTGGGCAACTGCTGCCGGCCGGTGGGCTGCCCGTGGCGCGGACCCAGGAGCGGAGGCGGCCACGGCGGCTCCGCTTGTTGCAGTGCTCTGGGCGGGGCTGCCCCCGGGAAAAGGGCTGGAAGCCCGGCTCTGAGGTCGCTGCTTCAGCTTCCCCCCCCCCCCCGGCAGAGGCGCCCCCGCCTGGCGGGGCTGGGAGGAGCCCAGAGCCGGGCTGCTGGGTCCTGGTGACAGCCCCGCTGCTGCAGCCTGGGGATGAGCCCCGGGGCAGGCCCCTTCCGGCGCTGAGGGGCCCGGGCGGCACCATGAGGATCAAGTTCAGCAGCCTCGCTCTGTTCGCAGCCCTCCTGGGCGTTTTAAGTTTCAGCTTCCTGGTGGCAGCCCTCGGGACCGACTTCTGGTACATCATTGACGCCTCCCCGCTGGAGCGCAACAAAGCCACGGGGGAAGCCGGCAGGGGGGCAGCCCAGGCGCGCCCCTTTGCTCCGCGTCTTCCTGGTCTGCAGACCAGGGAGACGTGGAGCAGCTTTTCTTGCCGGGGAGTACACAGGCGGCGGAACCCGCGGTCCCGCAGTCCGTGTTCGTAACTGCGGATCCGACGTAAGTCGGGGACTGCCTGTACTTTGTAACCTTTTACAGTCACATTTGAACTTCATTATTTTGAGTCATCTTATGTCATCTGAAAATGTTGCCACCTCACTGTTTACCTGTTTTTCAAAATCATTTATGAATAAATTGAACAGCTCCAGGACCAACACAGACTACTCTTTCCCCCGTCCCCCATCTTTTAAGTGCAGTACCTGGCAATGTTTTCCTGATCATCTAAGGAACTTTCAGTTACTTGAATCACAAATCCTTTGCTTTCTTAATCACCCTGCCTCCCTCTGTTTATAAACTAACTCCCTGCCCCAAAGGCAAAGCTGGGAGCAGTACAAGCTCTGTTGCAGTTAAGAGCTGCCTCTGCGGCTAGGGCATGCAGTTTAAGTAGACCTCAAGTATAAAATACAAGGATTCAAACATTAGGGTGGCTACAGAACCCTCTAGACCTCCTTAATTGGCACCCCTCTATTTCTGATGCCCTAATGAGCCAGTTAAGTTGCCTGATGGACCGTCCTGCAGCTTGAGAAGCCAGCAGCCCAGTTCTAGCAGCATTAAGAGCTCACTGGCTACTCATGTTAGATTAAAAATTACCCCTCATATTAAAACTAAACATATTTCCAAAGCTCTGCGACTTTGTCCTCACCCACAACTACTTCCAATTCAGAGACAATTTCTATCTCCAAGTTAGCAGCACAGACATTGGCACTCTCATGGCACCACAATATGCCAGCATATTTATGCCTGACGTTGAACAATGTTTCCTCAGCTCTCGCCCCCTAACACTCCTACTTTACTTATGCTACTTCGATGACATCTTCATCATATGGACCCACTGAAAAGAGACTCTTGAAGAATTCCACAAGGATTTCAACAACTTCCACCCTACTATCAACCTCAGCCTGGACCAGTCCACAGACGAAATCCACTTCCTGGACACTACAATACAGTTAAATAATGGACAAGTTTGCACCACACTATATCGGAAAACCACTGACTGCTACACTTACCTTCATGCCTCCAGCTTCCATCCCAGTTGCATTTCTCAGTCAATTGTATACAGCCAAGCCCTAAGATACAACCGGATTTGCTCCAACCCCACCGACAGAGACAATCACCTACAGGATCTTTACAGAGCATTCCTAAAACTAAAATATCCACCTGGAGAAGTGAAAAAACAAATTGACAGAGCCAAAAAAGTACCCAGACATGAAAATAATAGAACTCCTCTTGTTTTTAGCTACAGTCTACAACTCATACCCCTCCAATGCATTATACACAATCTACAACCCATCTTCAAAAATGATCCCTCACTCTCAGAGGCTTTGGGAGAAAAACCTATTCTTGCTCACAGACAACCCCCTAACATGAAACAAATTCTTTCTAGTAACCATGCCACACAACCACATCATAAGCTTCCAGGAACCCAGCTCTGCAACCAAAAAAAGTTGCCAACTCTGCTCACATATCTATGCTGGTGAAATCAACACTGGAGCAAACAACATAAGCCACCAAATCAAAAGGTCATTTGACTGTACATCCAGTAATTTGATCTATGCCATCAAATGCTAGCAATGCCCCACTGCTATATATATTGGACAAACTGGATGGTCTCTGTGGGAAAGAATCAATGGACACAAATCAGATATACGTAAAGTAAATGTACAGTAACCTATTGGGGAACATTTCAACCTTCCAAATCATACTCTACAGATCTCCAAGTAGTTGTCTTGTCACAAACCAGCTCTACAAGCCAGATCCACAGGGAAGCCTTGGAATTACAGTTCATCTACAAATTCAATTCACATGCTAGTGGACTCAATCGTGATGAAGGTTCCTTGGGACACTACCAATTTAACAACCACTGAAGGTGCTAACAGCTCTGTGTAGTATCTTTCCTGACATGGGAATCTATCTATTGACTTTGATTATTATCTGCTTAAGTTTAAGTACCCATTCTCCAGATACTTACTGATGCTCTGTCTCCCACCTCCCCTCCCTTTTTCTTTCTCCCTCCTCCCCTTCCCCTTTCCTATTTATTTTGGGTGAACACATCCCAAACTCATAATTCCGGTCATCTGAAGAAGTGGGCTGTGCCCACGAAAGCTCATGCTACCTTCTACATGTTTTGTTAGTCTATAAAGTGCTATCAGACCATTTGTTGTTTTTTTCTGTAACAGACTAACTCAGCAACCCCCTGAAGCGTATTTCCATAGTTTTCCCAAATTACTCTTAGCATTGGTTATAAGTCTCTTAATGTAAAATCTCTCTCAAAAGAATGCACATTAAGTGACAATGTTGGCACAACAATGATTAAATTATTGGACAGATATAATGTCTATTCCTTTTAAAAAAATATCTGGCAACACAGATTTAAATCTTATCTTTAAATGATAAATTATAAAGCAGCTGAAATGGAAAATTTTGTTTCTTCCCCCTCAGCCTTAAATGTGTGAATTCGTAAGTCAGAGTTGAGTGCCTGACTTTAGGGTGCCCAATGGGAGATACTTTTAAATGATCTCATCATTTGCTGACAGTCAGGCCCCCTTTAGATGTCTCAAGTTTAGCACCCTTAAGACAGGATGCCCCAAATCACTAGTTAATCTTGTTTTTCATTCTTACAGAGCTCCAGAAGAACAAATATAACCTTGGTGGTAAGACCTAACACCACTGGAATTAATGTATTTGCACCTTCTTGCACTATAGTTGAACTTGTTTCAAAAGGAGCTGCTGAGCAGTACAGAAAGACTCTGCCTAGTACTTTAATTTTTGTAATTCTAATTTTTTCCTTTAAAAATGCTAGTGATCATTTTACTGTTGACCTAGAAATAAAATTAGAAGGCATGATGTGCTAAGAAGTAGATAACTTTTACATGTAATTGTGGGGTAGCACTTTGGTAAAACAGCTGTCAGAAAAAGGAATGAGTGAAAATATACTGTGTTTCTCAGGCTAATAGTAAATAACATTTGTTTCTTCAGATAATTGTCAGTGAACTGATTACTATCACTAACTTAATCTCAAAGTTTTTTGATTTTTCTAATATCTTTGATACACAGTAATGTTCACACAGATTTTTCAAAATAGTCTCCTAGGTAGATTTTGTATCATATCACTGCCAATGGGGAGAAAATGGAAAATTGGGAGTAGGGGAAAACATGTGAAAGTGGTCCTGATGTGACAATAAGCATGAGCTTGTATCCAGAGAGGGAGGAGAAAAGGGAATGGAAAATGGGGAGGGAAACAATGTTCCAAGTTAAAATAAAACACAGCTTATAGTAATTGAATTTTTTGAAAGAGTTAATGATGTAAACTAAATTCATACAATAAAATGGTGTTTTCTGCTGAGTAGCATATATTGCCTATAAAATGAAAGGCAATTGAAGGAATTTGAGTGGAACTCTACAAGGCTGAGCAACAGAAAATACTTAGGCAGATCTACATATGCTATTTTGCCTTGTACTTTATGCAATGAAATTATTCCTTTTTTCATAACTGAAGAAATAAAGTAGTGGAATTGCCATTCATTTAAGGGCTTCAGAATTTTCACCAATTCCTGTGTTTTAATAGTTTATCTAGTACATTTGTTGAAGACATCAACGTGTCATGGCATCTTAACATAACCAAGTAAGATTATCCCTGCTCAACAATAAACTATTCACAATCTGCATGGTGAACACATTTTTAAAAAAGTATTGTTATTTTTTCTTACATCATAACTGAATTACTTTTGATATTTCCATTGTTGTCATAATATACCGTATTTTCCTTATTTTAAGAGGAATAAGGGATCTTTCGGAAAAGGCTTTCTTTTCCGAAAGATCCGCATCTAGACTGGCGCTTTTTTCCGGCAAAGCTCCGAGCCGGAAAAAAGCGGCAGCCATGTTTATGCAAATGAAGTGGGGGGGATTTAAATCCCCGCTTCATTTGCAATTGTGATGTGTCTAATTTGAATCCCTTTTATGGAAAAGGGATGCAGTCTAGACATAGCCTGCATGTCTAGCAAACAGATTTATTTCAAAGAAACAATGTATATTACCTGTTCTTCAGTACGGCTATGTCTACACTGGCGGCTTCTTGCTCCAGAAATATGCAAATGAGGCTAAGCGAGGAATATCATCAAGCCTCATTTGCTTACCTAATGAGCTTCCATTTTTTTCAGAAGAGGCTCTTGAGCCAGAAGGAGCATCTTCACTACCCCTTCTTGCGCAAGAAAATCCCTCTTGCGCAATGCCGTTATTCCTGAAAATAATCAGCATAGCGGCATTGCGCAAGAAGGTTTTTCTTGCATAAGAAGGGGCAATCTAGACGTTCCTTCTGATGCAAGAGCCTCTTCTGAAAAAAATGGCGGCTCATTAAGTATGCAAATGCGGCCCGGCGATATTCCACGCTGAGCCTTATATGCATATTTCTAGATCAAGAAGCCACCAGTGTAGACATAGCCTAGGAGTTCCTGCTGTGGCAGGAGACTTCTCAAGCTGTTTTGGAACTAGATAAAGTTCCCTGGCCTGGTCCCTTTTAATTCTGATTTGCTTAAATGTAATTATGAGAAGTTCAGGCTGCAACACATGTCTTTGTGATATTTCTCATGGAATATTTTGAAAAAACTCTGCATATGGATGGCCTATACTATAATCTATTAAACTGATTCTGGAAGAGTTTTTTTAAAAAAATCATAGAATTATAGAATACTAGGACTGGAAGGGACCTTGAGAGGTCATCGAGTCTAGTCCCCTTCCCCTATGGCAGGACTCAGTACTGTCTAGATCTTTCCTGATAGACATTTATCTAACCTACTCTTAAATATCTCCAAGGATGGAGATTCCACAATCTCCCTAGGCAATTTATTCCAGTGTTTAACCAGTTAAATTAGCAGCTCACAATCTCTGCTATGAAATTGCCCCAAGAACTTTATGAATATCTGTGTATTTAATGATCTTTTAACCACAGTAATGCATTCTTTCCTTTTTAAAAATAAATTACACATTAGTTAATAAGAATTAGCTCTAAGTGTATATTGGGGTTAGATCTGAAATATTCACAGACTTGGTGGGTAATATGTCCAATCTCTTGGGATAGGTAGAACTTTATATTCAGTGAATAAGATTTTAAGTAATCCTCATTATATTAGGCTTGGCCTTCTGGGTGGGAGCCAAAGGCTAGATTGTTTAATGGGAACTGTATTTTGGCCTCTTGATAATTGACATGATATTACAGAAATTGTTTTGTTACTGGTTTGGTGAATCTAATCATTAGACTAAATCACTCTATTCTTCACAGTTTGCACTGATTGAGCATTTTCAGTATGGCCGTTGCACAGTCACAGAAGTATTGGAAAATTCATAAGAAAAATTGTTCTCAAAAGATATTTTCTCCAATTATTGATAATTAAGTGTTTCATTTAGTTCAGATAAGTTTTAGCTATCCATCCTAATTTTTACTTTTCTGTTGAAACCAAATAAAACTTTGCTTGAAGTATGACCATGATAACTATTTTATATAATTATAAAAATCTAAGAGCCAGAGACTCAGCTACCTCACAATTTCTGGATCATCACTTCACCCCAATAGTGGATAGCTGCATTCTTTAAAGGGAGAATGTGAAGATGGGAAAGTGTGTTCAGATGGTGTCTTCAGTCAAACAGGTATTATTGGACTGAATGCAAGGGTGATTGTATGAAATTATGTGGCCAGTGATACAGATAATGTCAGACAAGATAAATTGTCCTTAAAATCCATTAGTTTGAATGAACATATAATTTCATCTTCAAGTAAAGCAGATGTAATTCTTACCCTTTTCTTTTATGGTCTCCATGGGATCAGTCACCATAGAATTTTAACATCAGTCACCTTAGAATTTACCCTGGAGAATGTTAATGTTGAGCATTCTATATTCCCTCAAAAAACTGTTTTAACAATAAGATGTCTAGTGGCTGGTACCTTGACTTTACGTTTTCATTCTGCACACAGTGTTTCAATCCTGAATATTCCTTACTCAGATGAACAGTGGCAGTACTGGTGTCATCAGCCGTACTGCTATGTAAGGATTACATGGCATGAGTAAATATTGAAGAAGATGCAATTGTTTCATGCAAAATTCTACAAAAGAAAATTTGTGAATATTGGACAGCTCTTACGACATGATCACAACAGTTTTACAGCAATAACCTAAACATATTTTATTTAGTGCCAACTATATAAAACTAACCTATTTATTTTACTACCTGGTGGATGAGAGTTTTACAAAAGCCAAGATTGAGCTTCTGAAAATATATGAATGAAATCTTGATAGCAGAGCAAAATCAGACATGAAAGGGCTTACATATAATATTTATTTCTAACGTTAAAACAAATGTGGACACATTATTGGGAAACCAAAAAATGAAATAATGTAAAGTGTGGATTGATTTTACACATGGATGATATTAACCAGTTTAACATGGATGACATTAACCAGTTTGGATTAAATTCAAGTCATTCCATTGCACTGAAATGATCGCTTCCAAAGATACATATTTCTTCCACTTTTTGAATTTTTTGATCCATTTCAAACATTTACAAATATGATTTACAGTTGTGTTCTTTTCATAATTGAGGCATTTTCAAAAAGTGAACACATTTAATATAGTATCTATTTAAAAAGCACTGTAAGTGATATGATAATTTTCAAAACACTGGGGCTACGTCTAGATTGCATCCCTTTTTTGTAAAAGGGATGCAAATTAAACTAATTGCAATTGCAAATGAAGCGGGGATTTAAATCTCCCCCGCTTTGTTAGCATAAAAATGGCTGCCGCTTTTTTTCGGCACGGAGCTTTGCCGGAAAAAAGCGCCAGTCTCGACGTGGATCTTTTGGAAAATAAAGCCTTTTCCGAAAGATCCCTTATCCCTTATTTTAAGGGATCTGTGGGTAACAACTGAGAGTATCAAATTCAGAACAAATGGTTGAGAAATAGGACATCCACATCCCAAGACAGATAGTTATTCTCCCATAAGATATACCAAACCAGCAAAAAAGGTAAATTTCTGATTTAAAGCACTGGCTAACAAGCAATCAGAAAAGCAGTTTCCTTCAGCATTCCAGTTTTTTTATCACCACCAAAACCAATAAACTTAATGAGGAGTGGTTATTTAAAGCCAATTTAATCAAATAAAAGGGTTTTTTTTTTATCCCAGAGGGCCAGCCATGTACACAAGTAAATACATATATAACTCTGATCTTACACAATAATCATGCTGTTGCCAACCCTTTAGCATCTAAAATATAAATATAACACTAACAGTCAGAGCCAGATCTGGGACTTCCAGCGTGTAGTGCTTGAGCCTCTACTGAATGAGCTAAAAGCCAGCTGGGTTTCAGCTAAGGCTGTACAGGTTGTACTTCTAAAATCCAACACTCTCTGCTCTGGCAACATCCAGGATCTGATAGGACCACAGATAATCCTGGAGCAGAAAGCCTGGGAGCTTAAGAGCAGGAGGACCAGATGGGTAGGACATCAGAGTTGGCAGCCCAGCTGGGAGGCCAAGTGGGACTGGGGCTGGAGCCTTCCAGCAGCCCCCAGGAGCACAGGGATATGGCCAGAGCCCTGTGGCTTCCCTTGGCTGTGAGGGGCTAGCTTGGAGCTGGGTCTGCGCAGGGATGGGACTAAGCCCTGCCAGCTTTTCCCAGCTGGAAGTTTTTTCTCCCAGCTGGAAACAGGCTAGCCACAAGGGCTCAGGCACAACCTCACACAGATCGAGGAATGCCGCACACAGCACACGGGCATGCTTGCACTTGCGAGGTAGCAGCCGCTCCCACACACAACCCAGTGAACCGCACCTGTGTGTGCTGACCCCAGGGATGCCCAGGCTGCTCCCTGATCAGTTGGACACTTCCCTTGGCTGATTGTCCCTGGGCCAAAGGAGGGGTATACCTGAGAAGTGAGCAGCACAGTCCTCTGGGCACATCTGGGCCCCTGCGTGACAGGGTCTTCTGTGCAGGCCACATATGGCCTTGCTCCTGGGACATCCCCCTCCTCTGGGCTGCAGACTGTTGGTTGCCACTCACAGAGGAGGGCATGGCCTCGGGGAGAGTGTCTGCAGGGTTGACTGAACACCTCTCCCTCTGTGTGTTCTCCACAGCAGGACCAGCCGGGACTGAGTACCAAGCCACACCACCACAGCTACCTGCCAGAGCCCGGGGGCCCCAAAGGTGCACCAAGGTCCAAGAAGATATGATGTGGCAGCATATAAGTGTCCTTCAGGACATCCATCAGACCCTGGGATGGAGTATGGCTTCATAAGCCATGGCATAAGGGGGTAGACCCCCTGATACACAGAGGCATATGTATATCCACAATGGCAAGATCATGGTAGGAGGAAGAATTTGCCCGCTTCCAGCTTCCTGTACAGGCTAGAATTCTGGAAGACACATGCATCGTGTGGCCTGCCAGACTACCTGACAAAAATGTCCCTGATGGTTGACCAGGGCCTGCAGCACAATGGAGAAGAAGCCCTTCCTCTTAATATATGGGGTAGCTCGATGGTCCAGTGAGAGGATTGGGATGTGGGTCCCATCGATCACTCTCCCACAATTCAGGAATCCCAAGGAATCAAATTTGGCTACGGTGGTATCCAGGTCTCCCAGGGTATGTCTACACTACAAAGTTAATTCGAACTAACGGATGTTAGTTCGAATTAACTTTGATAGGCGCTACACTAGCACTCCACTAGTTCGAACTTAATTCGAACTAGCGGAGCGCTTAGTTTGAACTATGTAAACCTCATTGTACGAGGACTAAGCCTAGTTCGAACTTACTAGTTGAATTAAGGGGTGTATAGCCCCTTAATTCGAACTAGTGGGAGGCTAGCCCTCCCCAGCTTTCCCTGGTGGCCACTCTGGCCAACACCAGGGAAACTCGTATGCCCCCCTCCCGGCCCCGGACCCCTTAAAGTGGCACGGGCTGGCTACGGTGCCTGTGCCAGGTTCAAGCCTGCCAGCATCCAGCTAGCAGACCCTGGACCTGGCACGGCTTGAGCCAGCCACCCGATGCTCCCCAGCCCTCCCCCTCTTCCCGGGACCAGGCTGGCAGCTCCCGGGAGCTTGCCCAGGACCGCAAGAGGCGGGCACCCACCTGGTCCAGTGCAGACATCGTGGACCTCATCCATGACCTCCGCACTAGGCACAAGAAAGCAGCCATCTAGGGCAGGAGAGCTGCCAGCCTGGCCACCCAGGAGCAGGTTGGCATGAAAATCAAGGTGGTCCACTGAGACCCCCGACCCTGAGCCCTGAGCTTAGAACATAAAAACATAAGAACGGCCGTACTGGGTCAGACCAAAGGTCCATCTAGCCCAGTAGCCTGTCTGCCGACAGTGGCCAACCCTAGGGACCTTGGAGGGGATGGACCAAAGACAGTGACCAAGCCATTTGTCTTGTGCCATCCCTCTCCAGCCTTACACAAACTTCGGGCAAGGACACCACTCCTACCCCCTGGCTAATACCACTCCATGGACTCAACATCCATGAATTGATCTCACTTCCCTTTAAACTCTGTTCCAGTTCTAGCCTTCACAGCCTCCTGCAGCAAGGAGTTCCACAGGTTGACTCTTTGCTTTGTGAAGAAGAACTTTCTGTTATTAGTTTGAAGCCTGCTACCCATTCCTTTCCTTTGGTGTCCTCTAGTCCTTCTATTATGGGAACTAATGAAGAACTTTTCTGTATGCACCCTCTCCACCCCACTCATGCTTTTATAGACCTCTATCCTATCCCCCCTCAGTCTCCTCTTTTCTACACTGAAAAGTCCCAGTCTCTTTAGCATCTCTTCATATGGGACCTGTTCCAAACCTCTGATCATTTTAGTTGCCCTCCCCTCTCCCACCCTCTCTCTTCCCCTCTCCCACCTCCTTTTCCCAGTCTCCCCGAGTTTTGTTCAATAAAGAGTGATTCTATTTTTGACCACACATTTTCTTTATTTTGTACATCAGGAAGGGGGGCTAGGGAAGGGTAAGTGGAAGGAGGTGAGAGAGGAATTGGCTACGAGCCCCCGATGGGGAGGACTGGGCTGGCTCTGCGGGCTTCTGGGGGTGGAAGCTCTCCTGCAGCCCCTCAATTGCCCCCTCTCCCCAGATGGCAGCCTGCGGCAAGTGCAGCCAGTCTGATGGCCGAGTGCTGTGATGTGCCCAGTGTGGGCACTCAGGGCACTCCAAGCCAGGACTACTTTGTAAGCGGGGCACCCCTGAGAACTGTCTGTCCGGGGTGGGGGTCGGGTCCCTTTAAGCACAGCCCTCGGCTAGCCTGAGGCAGCAGCTCCACACTCTAAGTCCTCATCTGATGCCCTGCCGGCATTGCTTCCGGCCATCCTTAACCCTGGTGCAGGGTTTACTCTGTGTGGACATGCTAGTTCTAATTAGCAAAACACTAATTTGAACTAGTTTTTTAGTCTGGATAAGTTCGTTTGAATTAGCTTAGTTCGAATTAACTAATTCGAACTAAGTTAGTTCGAATTAGCGCTGTAGTGTAGACATACCCTTGGTTAGAATGCTCCCATTAGTATAAGTTCATAGTCTAGAGGTTTGAGCTGGAAGGAGGCAACATGGAGATGTTTTTAGGGCCCTTTACAGCTCCTCCCATGTGGCAGAAAAGCCATTATTCTCACCATTAAAATTAATCTAACAAGATGGTGTTTGGAGTTCCATGGACAAGTTGTGTGTCCATGCATAATTCCACTTCATCATAGGGAGGTACTAGTAGGGGAAGTAGAGGTGGGTGACAACCTGGGAAGCAGTGATCATGAGATAGGAGATTTCAGGATCCTGACCAAAGGAAGAAAGGACTTCAGAAGAGCAGACTTTGACTCCCTCAGAGAACTGATGGGCAGGACCCCCAGGGATGCTTATATGAAGGGGAAAGGAGTCCAGGAGAGCTGGCACTATTTTGAAGATGCCTTATTGAAGGCACAGGAAGAAACCATCCTGATGTGCAGCAAGAAAAGCAAATATGTTAGGCAACCAGATTGGCTTACTAGGGACATTCTTGGTGAGCTTAAACACAAAAAGGAAGCTTACAAGAAGTGGAAACTTGGATGGATGACTATGGAGGAGTATAAATATATTGCTTGAGAATGCAGGGGAATTATCAGGAAGGTGAAAGTTCAATTGGAATTGCCGCTAGCAAGGGATGTGTAGGATAACAAGAAAGGTTTCTACAGGCATGTTAGCAATAAGAGGGTGATCAGAGAGGGTGTGGGGCCCTTGTTGGATGAGAGAGGTAACCTAGTGACAGATGATGTGGGAAAAGCTGAAGTCATGCTTAAATTCGATACTTTACACTCAAATTTGAATAAAGACGCTAATTATCTTACCCATTACAAAGATAGCTTCCCCAGTTATCACCTCTAATATCATTAGCACACACACATTTACCTTCCCTGCCCATCTCCCTTCTGTTCTGAAATGTGATTTGTCCTTTTCATATCTGTTCATTTTTTTAAATTGTATCCTTTGGTATACATGGTAGTGACAATTTTCTTCCACTATTTGATCTGAGGAAATGAGTCTGGCCCACTAAAGCTCATCACCTATTAAACCATCTTGTTAGTCTTTAAAGTGCTACATAGTCCTGCTTTTTGATTTTGTAATATGGTACTCTACACAGTGCCAAAATTTGAAATAACCTGCTATTCCTTAATGTCTCTTACTTTATGTGGAATGAGGTTTACAGGAACATTGGAATAGCTGCCCTGTTATATTTTGAAATATTGGGCTTGATCTTAAGATGCAGGATAGCAATTTCGGGATACTGAAGGTCTAGATGTGTAGACGTAGCCTATGTGAGGACCCAAGATCTTGACTTGTGTATGTGACTGGCCCTTGGAGATCAGAAAACCTTTTGTTTGATGAATTTGGTTTTAAATAACCATTTCTGTGGTTAATCAGAATGGTACCCTGCTGACCCTAGAATCCAGCATTGAACAGATAGGATGATTACTGGGTAAGGTCTCACTTGTAAGGGATCAGGAGGAGGAAGTGAAGGAGGAGGACTAGCCAGGCACTGGTTGATGCTGTTCAGTTCCGGGTCATGAAGATTGGCAGTAGGTCCAAAACTTTTGCGCAAAACTAGTGATATTTCTAGAGCTTTATGAGTAGGTTCCTTAGACCCCCATTAAAAAATAAATGTCTGGGGCCATCATTATCAGTCCAGAAACAAGTTGTTCTCATCACCTGGCAGCTGCCTACCCCCCAGACTGCAACAGATCCTTTGCCAGCCACTATGTGTTTGAAAATCAACTGTGAGCAAATTGGAGGTGGAGGTATCTGAGGCAATCAGGTACGTGAGGGTTCATCTACACTGCACCCTTAGCTCGAAATAAGCTACTCAATTTGAGCCACGCAAATTGTGTAGTTTATTCCAAGTTAATTACGAAATAGCTTCTTTTGTAATTTGGTGCTGTCTACACAGTGCCAAATTTTGAAATAAACTGCTATTCCAAAACATTCTTTACTCCTTGTGGAATTAGGTTTACAGGGTCATCGGAATAGTGAACCTGTTATTTTGAAAGCTATTTTGAAATAACGGGAGCACTGTCACGAGGCAGGATAGCTATTTCAGAATACTGGAAGTGTCCCGAAATAGTGCCACCCTGATTTACCTAACGTGTGGGCCCAAAAATATTCCTGAGGTAATTGCTGGCTTTGAAAGCATGGGGTTTCCAAACTGTGCTTGAGCCAAAGGACTCGTGCCAAAAATTTGCCCACCTCAAGGAGCGCATAAGTACATAGCCTACTCTCACAGTATTAGTTCTAAGCCCTGATGAGCAAGAGAGAAGAGGAGGGAGTTGAGCACAAACCTAAGTCTGAGCCTGGGTATAGCCGTACCATTGGAGAGTTTCCAAACTAAAATTATTAACACCACATATGAAAGATAAAAAGGCAACAAAAAAGATTTTAAATATATAGCTTACACTGTTGTTAGATGTTTTCTGTTGATGTTTTCTGAAAAGAAATTAAAGTAGGGGTCAGTTTCAGAAAATCAAATGCACAATATAAAATTAATATCAGGAAAATAATCTATGTAAAAGAGTGTATATAGACAGTGTTTTTAAACTGCAATGAGAACTCATTAGTGGTGTTTCTTTAAACAGAAGTACATTAATTAAGAAGGGAAAGGGACTTTATTCTCAATGTCATTTTCCCCATTTTGATTATTTTCTAAAAAAGCTGAGATTTTAAACACCATCTTGGAGATCTGGATCTTCAATTTTCATTAATTTTAATGGATCTGGGTGTTAGAATCCTTTGGGTCACTTTGAAAAGCTCGTCCGGGATTTCTCTTTGTGTGTGCAGTGTTTAACCAACAAAGCACACACAAGCCTGTACTCTGTGAAAATCGGTGAGCATACCTGGTGGATCACCGATACACTGACTGGAGCATAGAGAGTGATTTGACTGCAGTTCAGGGTCCTGACTGTTGAAACATGGAAACAAATTCATCTTGTAGAAACCATGAGTAGTTCAAACAATTATTAAAGCTTTATTGTTTTCCAAAGATCTCTTCTAAAAGTATGGTGTTTTTAGCAAACAGGAAACATTTCAGGGTGCATCTACACTGCAGGGCTTAACTAGAAATAAGCTATGTCAATTGAGCTACGTCAATTGTACATCTTATTTCAAAATAGCTTATTTCAAAATTGGGAGCATATACACAGCACTTATTTAGAATAGAGCTCTCTTCCTCTGACTTCCCTTGCTCCTCGTACAATGAGGGTTACAGGAGTTGGAGTAAGAAGTCCTCCAGCTTGACAGTATTTTGAGACTATTTTGAAATAAGCTGTGTAGACACGGACTAAGTTATTTCAGAATAACACTAGTTATTTTGAAATAATGTTGCAGTGTAGATGTACCCTCCAGCTACAGAGCTAAAATGCTCTCAGAATCAGCTAATAGTCTGAGTAAACCAGTCAACAATTTAACTTATAATAAACTGTGAAATGCAAGATGTAGCTGTCAATCATTGTTCTTTTCACAATGGACTAGGCCCCACTGAAGTCAGAGCGATTCAACTTCTACTGACATCAGTGAGAGATCATTAGTAAGGTCCTTATGTGTTTACATGATAATTAATGCACTAACATTTCACTTTTGACAACCTGTATTCAAATTAAGTCTTAGATGTCAAGATAAATGGGGAAAAAAGCTGAATAAATTATTTGTTGTAATTTGTCAAGTTCTAGTTTTAACTTTATGAGATTTTAGTATTCCTCTCAAAAAGTCTATATATTGGTACAATAATTTCACAGAATACAACAAGAATTAATATTTCACTACAGCTGTTTTCTAAGAAGGACGTCAAACAACCCTTGCACTTTCAGCAGGGAATAAGGGACACCAGTGTGTGTGTGTGTGTGTGTGTGTGTGTGTGTGTGTGTGTGTGTGTGTGTGTGTGTGCTTTTCAAAATAGAAACATGGTCTTCCTACATATCTGGATAGCCTTTAGAATAATGAGGGCCCTAACCCTGATTGAAGCTTTACAGTGCTACTGAAATATAAATACATTAATGAAATAAAAGAAATGAACACTAATGTATATAACATAGGATTAGTAAACGTGCATCTACACATCAGGTCTTAACTCAAAATAATCTATGCAAATTGAGCTACATCAATTGTGCACCTTATTTCAAGATAGCTTATTTCGAATTTGGGAGTGTCTATACAGCACTTATTTTGAAATAGAGCACTCTTCCTCCGACATCCCTTACTCCTCATACAATAAGGATTACACCAATCCGAGTCAGAATTCCTTCAGCTTGACAGTATTTCAACATTATTTTGAAATAACTACTGGCTGTGTAAACATGGACTAAATTATTTCAAAATAACACTAGTAGTTTTTAAATAATGTTGCTGTATAAACTTACCCTTAGTGACCTTTTTTGGGAGAATGTATGACATGATAAGGATATCTCATAGATTTTGAACTAAGAATGGTTGGGGATTGTGGGCAAGAAACATTTGCATTTATAAAGGTAGTAATTCAAGAACCTGAAGTATGATTTATAGTTAAGCCCATATAAGTATGGACTTAACTATAAGTATGTTCATAAGTTCTATTGAGGTAAAAGTTTTTCATCAATTGAGGCATACATTTTTAATCTACTAAATATTGATTTGGGTATGAAAAATTTAGAAAGCCCATCTAACCCTACAATATCTCTCATTATAGAAACTATTGGTACTTTCTTTAATCTGTAAACTACAAAAATGGTACAGCTAGACTACAAGTTTTTCCAATTCTTTTGTGGGAAGAGGCTTTTCCGACATTTGTTCCATCTAGACTCGGCCAAATGTCAGAAAAAAACTCTCTTTTGAAAGCTCCCTTCTTCTTAGAATGAGGAATACAGGGGCTCCTGAAACAGCATGTTTGCTCTCTGCAAAAAAACTACAACCCAAAAACCAGAAGAGCAAATGTGTTCCCTGGACACGGCGGAGTTTTTCAGGATACCAGAGGTATCCCAAACCTCCCCTCCCTCCACAATCTAGACATACCCTTACTATATTCAAGTGGATAAACACAATTTTGCTATTGTTTTGTTAAAATTACTTTGTTTCAAATTAATGAACTTCAATCAATTCCTTCCCCCTCTAATATCTTTATAATATATTGTAGAATACTTAACAATCAGGGTTATCAAAGATATTCATCTTTAACAGAAGGATAATATAGTTGTCTTTCCAGAAAACTGTAATTAGAATGTACTCTTCAGTTGCTTGATGCCAGATAGAATTCATCTTCTTAATGTTCAATTTATCATGTTTTGGCAAAAAATTTCGCATTTCTGTGTGAATGAAATGCAAAGAAAATCTCTCTCTCAAAGAAAAAGATATTTAAACAATTGTTTTCAATTTGTGCTGAAATATATGATAATATATTCCACTTTCCACTTTTAGTCAAGCAGTTTCATTCTTCACTTGACTGGGAAAATGCTTGGAATATTTTTTGCTTGCTGTATCCGAAGTCTCTGTTTTTTTCTAAACCTACCATTTGGAAGACCTGGAATGAACATTGTGTGGTTAATTAAATTTATAAGCAGCAGATTTTAAAAAAAGCAAAATACATTATTTCTTTATGATTAAGCTGTGGAACTTTTGCCAAGAGATGATGAAAAAGCCCAAACTTTAACAGGGTTTCAGTAAGAACAAAATAATTTCCATGAAGATAGGTCCATCAGTGGCTATTGCCAATGGGCAGAAATGGTCTCTGTAGCTTCTGTTTGCCAGAAGCTAGGAATAGTCAATGGGACCACTTGATGATTGACTCTTGTGTTCATTTCTTCTGAAGCACCTGGTATTGGCCACTGTTGAAAGACAGAATACTGGGCTACTTGGACCATTGGTCTGACCCAGCACAGCCTGTCTGATTTTCTAATATAGAACCCAGATGTATGTACCTCACGGTATTAACCCTCTAGAACCCACTCCCGAGCTGAGAGAGCATAGGAGTCGTGACAACGTCTCTCTCTTTTTCCACAGAGTTTGTAACAAAGCAAGAATATATTTTTAAAATGTAAGCCTTACCACTCAATCTTAAGTGACTTGACATCAGATGTCAGAACATGTTAGTGCTAGAACTGAGTGGATCTGATATTTAATTTTCTTTGTTTTATATAGGAATTAGGTAAGAGCATGATTGCCAGCTAACTGCTAAGTTAGCTGCCAAAAAACTAGAGTTATTAAGTTCATTAGTAGTCCCTGGAAAGTAGTGATGTGTCTGTATGTGGAGGAGAGGGGGAGGAGGGAGAACAGGATTGTTCCCCGTCCCCACTATGCTACGTGGATTTTACTGAGCATGCTCAGTAACACTGCTAAAGCTGCTGTCCTAAGTCTGCCATCCCCCCCCCCCACCTGACACACACACCATTCCTCCTCCATCATTGCAGCATTTTTGACAGAAAGTTGTGGTTTAAATGTCTTGGAGGCTTTAATTGATAAGCATTAGTTGGTTGCCCACTACCTCCACCAAAATCTGAAATGTCATTCCTGGCCATCACCTAAAGTATTTAAATTGTAAGAAAAATTTTCAGAACATTATTTGAGGTAAATTTAAAATTAGTGAATCACCTTTTTTCCTTACTCTGAAAGACTAAGCAGAGTCTCTGCTTCATTCATTTCATTATGTAAGCTTTCCACATAGTACCTATTTTTTATTATGACGTTTCACAATCCACAGTATACTCAAGGTCTTGGAAGGAAAATGGAGAAGGATAAATAAAAGAGAAAAGTTAATTCAAGGCCCTGTACAATAGTGATTTCTTCAGATGGTATAATTAATATTGTTAATTCCACTTTAGGAGTCTGCAGTTACTGAAGTTTCATAAAAGTAATAGACTTCATTTCAGCCATAATGTATTTTTATCAGTCTCTCAGCATGTCAGTGTTCATGACGAGGAAGCAAGTTGAAAAGTTCAAGTCACCATTTCTGGGCATTTCCCGGTCTTCATTAATCACCAGCAGATTTATCCATAGTTTGCAGAGACCTCAAATTTTTCAGCCCATTTAATGTTGTTATACAATAGTCACTATACTTTGATTTATAACTGCAGTCTGCCTTGAGATAGCAGAAACAAATTAAGCAAAATAGTGAGAGATTGGGGGTTATTTATTTGTGTTTTCTGTCAGAAAGCTTGGTTGTTGAAATGCAGTTCATCTGACAGTGTAGAGTGTTATTTCTGTAGACAAAATTCTTCAGTATGGCAAAGATATCTTTAAAATCTCCTGGAGACTGGGGAATTACGGATGGGAATTCTCCACCTTTTCCTCAGTGATGTGTGAGAGAGCTAAATCCATCAGTAATTCTACAGCTTCCAAGCAGCTTTCAAACATATCTGTTGCAGGAAGGTGTGTATGTATGTGCATGCATGCGCAAGAGAGCATGTTGACCTGTAGTGGAAATGAGTCCTTGATGTCTGAGCCCCAATGAACTAATCCTCATCAATTAATGCCTCCCAGGCATTTAAACCATAACTTTCTGTCAGAAATATACTGATTAGCTGAGGAGTACTTTGTTGTGGCTATTTCTAGGAAAAATAGAAATGTCAAACAACCCACGCCTGAGTTTCCAAAGAAAGATTAGGCCAAGAAAACCTAACAGTCTCTCACAGAGAACTTTACAGCTGTGAACCAGTTTCTTACTACCAGATTTGATCTTTAATTTCAAGATATGAACACTCTAAAAATATGGGAAAAGTCAAAGTGTGTTTGACCTACTTAGCTAACAAACCAAGAAAAAATGCTATTGAGCTGCAGGAGGATAAAATGGAGAATGTTTCCATAAGGCAAAGACGAATCATTCTGGAGGAGAAAAAGATATTGAAAACAAACCATACAAGAATAGTTAGTCATTCCTGGGGATCCCTGAAGGATTGGAAGAGGGGAAACAACCATCATGATAAGCTTCTTCAGAACACTTTATCTGAGGTATTGAGATCAGATCCCAGTTTGCCTCCCCTGGAAATTGAAAGTGTGCTTTGAGTGGCTAGGGTCAGGTGAGAGAACACTAATAACCCCAGACCCATCATCTTTAAATTGCTTAAAATTAATGACAAAGTTAAGCTGATGTCTGCAGCTAAGGCTTTTAAATTTTCTTTGTATACAGACTTCTCTGTAAATTTAAGCAAGATGAGAGCAGCATTTAATGACACCAAACAAGCACTCAGGAGACCAGATATTAAACACAACCTTAAATATCCTGAGTTCTCATAATGAAGCTGACAGACTCTGTGAAATATTTCAATACTTCATTGTATTCTTGGCAAGCAATATATGAATTAAGTAAAGATCTTACTAAGGATAAAAGCATGATTCTCTCATTACGGAAAAAAAAGCGGAGAGTATAAACCCCGAAGAAAAGAATTAGGAAAATTAGACAACTCATGTACATATATTTATCATCTCTGATACTATTAGAGAGTACAATTAGTACTGTGAGACATGATATTTAGAGTAGCTTGATAATCAATACTTTGAATATATTGGTAAGCCAAAATAGATATATGAATATGTTCATAATAACTATATTGCTCGCTTTCTTTTTATTTTGTTCTTGTTTATATCTATCTCTATACATAGACATCTGTTTATGTGTATAATATGTACACAATGCTAGTACATTCATATCTATTTACATCTGAAGAAGTGGGTTTTACCCACGAAAGCTCATGATACTGTATATATATATGTGTGTGTTAGTCTCTAGGGTGCCTCAGGACTACTCATTGTTTTTAAAGTTACAGACTAACATGGATAACCTTCAGAGACTTATGTACTTACGTGTTATTATGTACTTACGTGTCACTTTATATGGGTAGTTGCGTAGTTACACTTATGATTCTACCCACACTTAATGTGTACAATTTATAATATGTGTATGATAATATAATTATATTTATTTGTTTGCACACATTATCATTTATGTTAGTTTATGTTTACCTTTTTCATTAGTCTGCAGGTATGAATATTTATATATCATATGCATATTCACATTTATATACTATTACTTATTCTTTCACATCTATGAAGCAATAGCTTTAATTCATTCATTCACACACCTTGGTACATAGGTGTTTTGATAAATATTTTTGATAAATAAAGACTTTCCCAGCATTGCATGGGTCCTTCACAGTAGGGGGCTGGCAATGTGGGGGGTGTAGGAGTGAGGGTTGAGGAGTGAAGAGGGGCTAAGGACAGGGAGTGGGGGTGCAGGAAACAAGGCAGGGAGAGGAAGCTCAGAGGAGTGACTTCCTCTCACATCCAGCAAGGTTTTCTTCTCCTCTCCTGCTCCAGTACTGTGGCCAAGGGCCCGGAGAAGGGGATTGAGGCACAGGGGCTAGTCAACTGATTTGGTAGCCAGTAAGATATCAAGCCCCAGCCCCAGCTGGCACAGCTGCTCCCAGTGGTCAGTCTGCACTATATCATCCCTCTAAATAGCCCTCTCCCTTTCCATGTTATGGAAAACAATCCCATTCCAGGCACTTCCAGTTTTTCTGGTAGAATCAAACCCTGATCATACTTTAAGTTGGGAGAAGAGGAAGCTGCATACCCAGTTTGGTGGTCCTAGATCTTAGCATTTAGGAGGAGTTCTTGAACAAATGGATGAACAGATAGATGCACATTTCTAAAATATATAGAGAGATTTCTGGTGCATTTTTAATTAATTCATATTATGAGCGCATGTGTGAATGTGGGAGGAGTGGATACAGACTCCATATAGCAACTGAGATGTGAATGTTCCCATATGAGAAATGTGGGATATTAAAGGTAAGGTAGGTGGTATATATTTGGGTTTGGTTTCATTTGGTTTTGGGTTTGCTTGACTGTAGGGGCTGTTGGAGACTGTTTGGCAGTCAATTAACAGCTGAACAATCAATGATTTTTCTATGACCTATATTAAGTTTTGTTCGTGGAATGTTTGGGGTCTTAATGAATTAATGAATTTCTCTCACAGAGGTAGGGAACCTTTTTGGCATTGGGGCTATTAAACAACAGAAAAAATAAGTTAGGGCCACACTTAAGTGAGAAGCAAAATAACCGCTCCTGCCCCAAAAACCAATCCTCACTGGCCTGGCCCCCAAGTAAGAAACAGGGGGGGGGGGGAAGCCACCCTCACGGTCCAGCCCCATGAGGAGGAAGTGCGGAGCTTCAGGATTTACCCCCAGGGCCAGATTAACTATTCTGGGGAACAGTAGATTTTGAAGGGCTCCCTGGCATTGGGTGGGAAGGGTTCAGGGTGTGGGAAGGGACTGTCAGGGTATGTCTACACTACCCCCCTAGTTCAAACTAGGGGGGTAATGTAGTCATACGGAGTTGCAAATGAAGCCCGGGATTTGAATTTCCCAGGCTTCATTTGCATAAAGCCGGCCAGTGCCATTTTTAAATGCCGGCTAGGTCGGACCTAGCTGGCATTTAAAAATGATGCCGGACGGCTTAATGCAAATGAAGTTCAAACTAGTTCGAACTAGGGGGGTAGTGTAGACATACCCTCAGAGAGCAGGCTGTGGATTAGGGTGTAGAGCCTGCGGAGAAGATAGGATGTAGGAGCAGGTTGGGGATGAGGATATGGGGTCTAGGTGAAGATAGGGTGCAGGAGTGGCCTGAGGATTAGTGTGTGGGTTCTGGATTGGAGGTAGGATGCAGGAGGAAGCAGGAGGAGTGGGAGGTTGGAGTAGGAGGTAGGATGCAGAAGCAGACTGGGGTGAGGATACAGGGTCTGTAAGGGAGAAAGTTCAGGATCTGGGTGGGGGTTCACAATCTGGGCAGGAAGTAGGGTGTGGGGTGGGTATGCAGGAACAAAGTGGGGGTGGGGAATCTGGGTGGGAGGAGAGTGCACCAGAGAGATGGAAATGAAGGTGCAGTGTCTGGGTAGGAGAGGGCAGAGGTTTGGGGCACCTATCTGATTTTCCTTGATAGGGCCCACAAGGAGGCCATTGCTGGCATTCTAGATATTGTGCCCCGTGTGTGGTTGGAGCACCAGCACCAGCTTGCCCTGCTGTAGGTGGATGAGCCCTGAGTCTTGCGGGCCCAATCAAGGCAAGTCAAGTCTGGATCTGGCCCATGGAGCATAGTTTTCCTACCCCTGAACTAAGAGAATCCAAACTTTGAGGTACTTGAGATCAAATAGATATTATATGCCTTTGTTCCAGAGACCCATTTAAAGATTGGGTTTAGACAAAAATATGGATGAGACGTAAATGTCACTACTCTTTCAACTCTAGAAGAAGGGGCATAGCAAGTGTAATCTGCAAAAGTCTATCTTTTCCATGTGTTATGTTGTCAGATCTAAAAAAAATATGCACAGTAACTTTGACAACATTTTCAGTACTACGAGATTAAAGCAGAGGAGTGCATAGAATCCTAATGGTGGAAACACCAGTTATTGCAGAAATAGCTGCATTATTTTAACATAACTGATACTGAGTTGGTTCTAGGAGGAGATTGGTAAAATATCATGGATAATATACATAAATCAGAGTGCTTTAGGCCAAAATCTCAGACCTTTGCAAGCCATCTGTTGCCCCTACAGAAGGTGTTTTGGCTGGTGCTCTTTGGAGACTAAAACATACTATGAAATATGACTACACACGTTTATTCATGCCTCCTCGTCCATATTAATTTTTAATTATATACAAAATGGTAGCTCCTTCATGTCTAGAGAGGAAAGTTGATAATATCATCATCTCTGATCAGGCTCCAATTTCTCTTCATATAGAGACCGGTCATAGTACTACACGATTATCTAAATAGAAATAAAACACAAATCTATTTGGAGACCTTAAATTTCAGTAGATGATTGAAACATTTATTACCACTTTCTTGAAGGGAAATATAAATAGTGTCTCCTCTACTACAACATGATAGGAAGCACTGAAGGTTACTGTGAAGGAAATGCATTAAATTATTATCTGAAAAGAAGAAAGAAAAGAATGTATTTTTTAATTCTTTGACAGAGCAAATTGGTAAATTTGGAGGAGGGGAAACTCACAGCTGCTGAAACTGGAGAGGCACCATGGTATGGCATGGGACTACATGACCACTCTTCTGAGAGGAAGCTTCTAGGCCCACCTCCTTGGGCCAGGACAGCTGATCCTGCCAAATTCTGAGGACCTGGAGTCATAGGAGTAGGGAGCACTTGCGTCTGGACTGGACTTCACTACAATGCCTACTGGGAGTTCCTGCATTCTCACAGACAGTGTGGCCGGGGGATGGACACAGACTATGCACCTAACTAAGTGTGAGCAGAGGGAACCTCCTGCCCCATTTTGTGCCTGGCCCAGGGCTGCTGCACTCTACTTACCAGATTTACCTGCATGAGGAGGGTGTCTTTACCCTTCTCCCACTGAGTCTCCTCCTGGTATGTTGCCTGTTCACTTGGCCCCTCTTCCAGATGGGCCCAGCCAATGAGAGGAGAAGGTGGGACCTAGAGTTGCTTTTCACACCAGCAAATGGTGGCCATTCAGAGTTGCCGCCTCTGTGCAGTGCAGTGGCTGCCTGACACAGCCCAGCTTTGGAGGTGGGAGTGACACGCTCCCTCTCTTCCCTTCCCAGGCCTGCGGTGTGGGGCCAACTGAGCCAGATTCTCTCTAATCCTCAGCTCATTTCCAGCTTCCTGGGCTTTTCTCAATTCCCCAACTGGGCTTCTGTATGAAGCCTCATGCTGCCCAGAGGCAACAATCTGGGGCGGCTACACTCATCCTCATCCTGCCACTTGCTCTCTCCACCTGAGCTCAGCTGCCAGGGAGAAAGGCCATATAAGA
Source organism: Pelodiscus sinensis (assembly GCF_049634645.1). Lineage (NCBI taxonomy): Eukaryota > Metazoa > Chordata > Testudines > Trionychidae > Pelodiscus > Pelodiscus sinensis. Next base: position 123,726,623 of record NC_134712.1, on the reverse strand, counting down.
CAAACGTAGGACTGCAGCATAAAATCACCCTTTTAATAAACTGTATCTACCGATGTGACATTATGAATGTAATCTCGTGAATTGTGGCTTAATTTTTATGAATGGAATTTGAATTAATTTGTTAGTAACCTTTTAAGAACTGCTTTGGAGAATCTGTCATTTTAACTGAACTCCATTTTAAACTTTGTACAGTAGACTTACGATAATCCGGCACCTTTTGGACCTAGGTGGTGCCAGATTATCAGATTTGCCAGAGAATCGGGAGGTCCTAGTACAGCTGCATGGCTTACGAGCTGGCCGGGACACAATCTCCCTCCCTCTCTCCTCCCCTTTTCTCTTCGTTTCTCTATGCTATAACATGATCCTCCTCCCCCTCCCCTCCCCTTTCCCCTTCGCTGAAGCAAAACGCTCTTCTCCATACTGTAACACGATCTGACTCCCCACCCCCCCAACCTTATGCTCCATTGGGTTAATGGGCATAATTTTTAGCAAGAGAAGTTTAGATTGGACCTTTGGAAAAAACATCCTGTCAGAATGGTTAAGCACTGGAATAAATTGCCTAGGGAGACTGTGGACTCTTCATAATTAGATATTTTTAAGAGTAGGTTAGACAATACTCATCTGGGATGGCCTAGATGGTACTTGTTCCCATCATGAGTACTGGAGATTGGACTTCACTATCTCTAACAGTTCCTTCTAGTTCTACGGTTCTATGGTTCTATGCTAAAAATTCCTTCATTTTGAGTGGAATGTAAATTTCTTACCTGGATTGATATAATTGAAAACAAAACAAAACAAAACAAAAAAAACCCACCTTAGCTCTTTCCTCCATATTTCTTTCACATTTCATTTAAATTATGGAACACTGGAGACATGCCTTCTATTGCTTCTACAATTTGATAAAGCCAAGGAACTTCTAGCAGACTATATGAGACAGACACCACCGAGTGAATGAATTATCATGTGAGATAAAGAGTGCAAGAGTAGTCCATAGGAAGATGATATTCTGCTCACTCTCAAAAATTGTTACTCTCCGATTCTACTGCTACTATCAGCATTAAGCTACTTTAGTAAACTGTGAAGATTTAGGATAAACTAAAACAAATCTCAAGTGACAGATATTTCTCAAAGACTATCCTAAAACCTAATCATTTTCCTTTTATTCATATAAAGATATAGCATATATATGCATCTTGAGATACTTTGATTTATTAAATCTAATATCTACAGACATGGATGTCATATGAGACAAGTGACAAAAAGACATGAAGAAAAGTCACTGCCAATATCTTTATGGGGAATGGCAGAAGCCATTAAAATGACAATAGGACCAAGATCAAGGTACACGTTTAGTTTTATTCCACATACATTTCTTGCTTCTTCTTTCATAGATTACTAATATGTGTAATCACATATGCCACAAGATACTTAAGACATAATGGGCAAATGGAGAGGTAGAGTGTGGATTTACCTGAATTGTATGCATAGCACCTGGCTTTTCAATTTAAAAAAAATTAATAAGATGGTTCTGTCCCCCTAACTCTTTCCTAGCCCCTGTGTGATTTGAGATAAAAAAATCACCACTTTGATTCTCTCTTTTTCTGTACTTACATGTTTAGAATGGTTGCCTGCACCTGGAAGGGACAATATTTTCTCCTCTTACATTGTTCTTTAGAAAATTAAGTCCATTACCATGTCATCTCATCAACTCTCCTTCCACCCCAATCTGTAATAATACCTCTTTTAAATTGGCTAATAGCTTGAATCTCAAACCCAACTAGCTAGCCAAGGGAATAATAACCATAAAAAGATATCAGTGAACAGATAACTTTAGCATCTGTCACATATCTTCATGATAAATGCTAGCTATTAATAGAGCAAGATGCTTTTCATAATGAGTTTTGACTCAGCTTTACAAAGGAGCTGGGAAATTGTTGGCACAATACCTTGCATAACAGTTTTCCTGAGCAGGTGCCTAAAACTGGATTTGTCCCACATAGTAAATCATGAAGATATCAGAGCTCCCATGCAAACCTGACATATGTAAAAACTTAAAAAACAACAAATGGTCTGGTAGCATTTTATAGACTAACAAAATGTGTAGATGGTATCATGAGCTTTCGTGGACACCACCCACTTCTTTAGATGACCGGAGGTTTTTTGCATGCAAGTTTTTCTTATGTAGTCTTTGAATATCAAACTATATCCTCATGTTGAAAGGAAGTTGAGTGTGACTAGGCTACATCAGTCTCTGGCTATGGCTACACTGTAGCCTTCTTCCGGAAAAGCATATGCAAATGAAGCGCGCCATGGAATATTGCCGTGCTTCATTTGCATAATTAGTTAGCAGCCGCTTTTGCTCAAGAGGCTTTTGTGCAAAAAGGAGTCATTTACACCACACTTCATTTGCATAAGCTTTTTCGGAAGAAGGCTATAGCATAGCCGTAGCCTTTGTATTTTGGACATGCTATTAGATCTACTCTATTTGAGTAATGACATGCTATAGATTGCTGCACTATTTAGTGTAACCAAAAGAGGCATTTATGAAAAAGGAAAAATTATATTCTTCCCCCCATCCCTACCTTCTTTGACTGTCTAACAAAGCTAACCAACACTGCTCTGGTGGAAAAACTGACAATCTACAAAATCACAAGATCCAGCCACGAAGACGTTTAGTCTATTTTGAGAGACTGAATGTCTTCATCTCTCTGTATGTGTGGAGAGAAACTCTCAGCACTCTGTGGACTCTTCCCTTTGTTTTTGTAAAAAGGAGCCAAGCTGCTGTGGAGGAGTTTTATCCAGTCCAGGAGCTGTTAGGTTACAGCTACAGACTTGGATTCAGAGCCTTTGGGACTGGAATCTAGCAGGCTGCTTCTGATTGCCCTTTGGCTGTACGTGTGGTTGGAAGTACTACTCTATACCTAGCACACAGAAGGAGACTACAATCATCCACTGCAGCTGCAAAATCTTCAAGCCCATGCAAGCAAGTGTATGGTAGTGTGAGTCCTGAGGAGTGCACACTCTGGGGTGTGATAAAGGGTGGCAGTGCAAATGCCAGATAGATAAGTTCCTATTATTTCTATGTACTTTGTTAGTGTTATTCACTGTTAATCTGTTAAACTCTGTTTCTTTAAGTTGTTAAGTAAAGGTTGTTCTTCCTACTGTAATCTATCAGATATATACTATTTATGATTTGTAATTGTTGTTCTGGAGCTAGATCCAGATTATTGTTGGAATAATTTTATTCTTGGAGGCTCCCAAGGCACACCATTAAGTGTGTACAGGGCCAACCAGGTGGAGGCACCGCCATTATATGTTCTTTATGAGCAAGGGATAGCATCAAGGGGATGGATAGAGAATCCCCAACTAAACAACATCACCACTGGGGTATTCAGGATCTCCTTTTATGTTAAAATCATCAAGTGCCCAGGCACACCTGTGAGTGTGACCTGCTCCCAAGTAACCTGGGGAGGAAAAAGGCAGTTACAGATATATGGAATGTGCTTAAGCTCTTTGTAGGATGAGATTAATTTTCTGACTCAAGAAGTGGTAGCTCAAGTTGTCAATGGTTTATGTTTATGTTTATTGCTCTAAGAAAGAGCCAATGGGGAGGCTTAAGTTATCACATTTGCCTCCCCTAGCTCCATTTGAGGGTTTGTTTGTACTGAATATGCTTATGTGGACTAAATATGCTCAGAAATATTGCTGAAGCTGGCTGCCCTCATTCTGCCCTCCTTCCCATCCATTGTTGGCAGGTGCAAGCTGTCTGTCTGGTCCTCAGCGCTCCTGAAAATCATATCAAAAGCCATTATTTCTTTCTCAAGCCATTGCAATTCCCATGACTTGGAACTGCTTGTGAACACATTGCTCCCAGGGAACTTACATCACTTGAGGCTTCCATTGTAGATTGGCTTTCCAGAGTAAACAAATCTCCAGAGGTATGATAGGAACCTGGAGAGGTGCATTTGCAAATCTGAGTTCTGAACAGGTAGCAGTTATGTGTGATTATTTTACTTAAATGTTGATATTACTATATACTCTAGATGGTCACATGATATTTGTTAAATAATGCTTGACTGATTTCTTTTAATTTTAATATTTATGAGGCAGAAGTGGTTAGAATTCTACTGTCCAATTTTTTCCCCTTGAGGCAAACAGACAATCTGCCATCAGAAAATACTGAGGATAAATGTTCTCATTTTCAGAGCAGCTCTAGTTAACATAGACTCTGTGAGCTCCTTGAGGCAGGAGCTATCTTTTAATTCTGTGTTTACACAATGCTTGGCACAGTGTGGTCTGAGCTTATGCACTGGAGCTTCTGGACACTACTACAGTGTAGATAAATGGTAAAATAATTTAAAAATAAATAATATAAATGAGTAACTTTTTTTCAAACCTGAGGGTGAAAATCTGGCCTCAGTGAAATTAATGGAAGTTTTGTCATTGATTTCAGTGAAGCCAGGCTTTCCTCTACAGTGACTAAACTTTGAAATCCATATTTAGGAAGCTAAATTCTAGGGGTATGTCTAGACTACATGGCTCCGTCGACAGAGCCATGTAAATTAGTTTACCCGGCATAGGCACAGAAGTGGGGATTTAAATAATCCCCGCTTCATTAAAATAAACATGGCTGCTGCGCTGTGCCGACGATCAGCTTATCTGGCACAGCACAATAGTCTAGATGAGGATCTGTCGGCTGGGGAAGTCTTTGTTGACTGATCCCATATGCCTCGTAAAATGGGCTTACAGGATTGGTCGGCAAAGGCTTCCCCAGCCGACAGATCCTCATCTAGATGACTGTGCTGTGCCAGATCAGCTGATCGTTGGCACAGTGCGGTGGCCATGTTTATTTTAACGAAGCGGGGATTATTTAAATCCCTGCTTCTGTGCCTATGCTGGGTAAACTAGCTTACATGTCTCCGTCGATGGAGCCATGTAGTCTAGACATACTGTAGGTGGCTGGATTCAGTGATGACAAGCTAGCTCCCATTAACTTTAGTGGAAGCTGCAGTCACTTACTATCTCTAAAAATAAAGTCATTTTTACTGAGGTGCCTAGATGTAGAAGACTAACCTTAGACATCTAGATTTGAAAAAAATAGGCTTTATGAATAATTATGTGTGACTAATGCCAAAGTTAGATGCTCTACTTCTATTGACATTCAATGGGAGACAGGCACTTCCCTCTTTTAGGAACCTTTGAAAACCTGACTCATCTTGATTTCTCCAGGTTCTATTTATTATAGTTATTATTTTATGGTAGGAGGATCACTGGGACTCACTTCTTCCAAGGAGAGCACTGAAACTTTCCTATTGCATTTGAGCAGTTCCTAGCGTACTTTACAAAACCCTGCATTTATTTGTCCGTCACATACTTTGTAAGGTATCATTTCAACTTTTAGTTTTTGTTGCAAATATTACATTTTCTAAAATTGTTGCTTGGAAAAAAATCCATACCAGAGAAAGTCACTTCTGAACACTCAACAGATCATCAAACATCAGTACAGGAGAATATACTAGAAGCTCTAATCATAGAAAGCCAAATCCTGAGGTCTTTCCTCAGTTTTCATTCAGTGCTTGGATCCAAATTACACTGAAGCTACAAGAAAATCTTCAGTGGGATTTGGATCAGATCTTCAGCATTTTTTTAGGTAAGTGACAAACTGAAAATATTTGTGGATAAGGGTTACTAGGTGTGCTTTACTTGCAGTATGTAACTAAAGATTAATAGAAAGGAATCTATGTCCTAAGAAAAAGAATTGCAATGGGCAGAAGCAGCAGAGAGAGTTGACACAAGGCAACAGACCAGGAAGGGTTTCCCACTTTCTGTCCCACTAAAGAGAAGTGGAGAAAGAAAGCAACCAGGCCTTTCTATGTGTTTTTTTCTTTGTGCTATTTTACAGGTCATTAAGTAATAGTGCCTTTAAGAGGCACAAACAGTGGGGCTTAAGAGAAGCTGGCTCACTGAAATTTCAATAATTATGTACTGGTACTGAGTTCCTTAAAGAAACGGGTGTAGAGACAGAGGGCTTATTCCTGAGCGGGAGCGTCAGAGTATTTGCACAAGAACCACTGATTTTGTACATTACAAAGTCAGTGTTCTTGGGCAAATACTCGCAGCCAGTGTACATAGGCGGCAATATTTTGCGCTGCTTTTGCACAAAATCATGCCAGTCTAGACGCACCTGTGAAGGGGCGAGGCCGCCCCCGCACCGAACCTGCAGGACCTGGCCTTGGTTACCTGGCTGCAGAGGCCCCTCCCCCACAGCCCTACCGAGCATGTCCGGGCTGTAGCGCCACTATAAAAGCCTGGGAAAGGACTCAGTCAGGGGAGACAGCCGGAGGAGAAGGACCAGTGAAGGTAGCACCTGCACCGTTGTTGCCAGAGACTCCAGGAGAGGCTGGAGGGGATGCAGAGGCGAGCTGGGGTGACCCAGGGACTGCCTGCCGAGGAGATGCCGGCCCGGAGGTCTCAGCAAGCAGGGTGAGTACAGGGGAAGGAACCCCAGGGAACCAGGTAGGAAGTGGCTCAGGGCAGGAAGCGGGAGCCTCCTCTCCCACCCAGAGAACCTCGGAGCGTTTTTGCCGGATTGCCCCGCCGACGGAGTGACCTGCTGCCCAGTTGCTCACAGGGCCCTGGGCCGGGACCCGGTGGAGTAGAGTGGGCCCGGGTCCCCCTACCTGGGGTGCATCCCCGCTACAACCCTGAACTGGGTTAGGGACTCAGGCTGGAGGGCCTCGGCCTTGCCAAAAAGGGCCGGATCTGGACTGTGCTTCAGACTCAGGCCAGGTGGCCTTGGACTTGAGAGGGTAGGTGGGAGGGGCCCACCACAACACCCCAGAAGTATCCATAAAGCTAAATTTAGTCTGCATATAGATCTTCTGAAAAAACTTCTTCCGAAAGAGCACATCTACACTGCCAAAGTGCAGAGAAAAAGCAATCTGCTTTTTCAAACGATAGCACCCAGACTGATTGGACAGCATAAAAGGCCACCAGAACCACTTCAGGGGGGGCTTTAGGTCACCAATTGCTTCTGAGTGCTGATGCTGGAGCCTAGCAGAGATACATTCATAAATGGACCTTCTCAGACAGCTGTTTTTCTGCTTCTGCTATGTGCTTGCTACCTCTTTGAGGGTATGTCTGCACTACAAAGTTAATACAAACTAACAGACGTTAGTTCGAATTAACTTTCATAGGCGCTACACATACAAACCGCTAGTTCGAACTTAATTCGAACTAGCGGAGCGCTTAGTTCGAACTAGGTAAACCTCATTCTACGAGGACTAACCCCTAGTTCAAATTAAGCAGTTCGAATTAAGGGCTGTGTAGCCACTTAATTCGAACTAGTGGGAGGCTAACCCTCCCCAGCTTGCCCTGGTGGCCACTCTGGGCACCACCAGGGAAATTTGTCTGCCCCCCTCCCAGCCCCGGAGCCCTTAAAGGGGCACGGTCTGGTTACGGTGCCTGTGCCAGGTGCAAGCCTGCCAGCACCCAGCCAGCAGACCCTGCACCTGGCACAGCACGAGCCAGCCACCCGCTGACACCCAGCACTCCGCCTCTTCCTGGGACCCGGCTAGCGGCTCCCAAGAGCCTACCCGGGGCTGCATGAGGCGGGCGCCTGCCTGGTCTAGTGTGGACATCATGGACCTCATCCACGACCTCCGCACTAGGCACAGGAAAGTGGCCGTCTAGGGCAGGAGAGCTGCCAGCCTGGCCACCCAGGAGCAGGTGTGCATGAAAATCAAGGTGGTCCACTGAGACCCCCGACCCTGAGCCCTGAGCTTAGAACATAAAAACATAAGAACGGCCGTACTGGGTCAGACCAAAGGTCCATCTAGCCCAGTAGCCTGTCTGCGGACAGCAGCCCACACTAGGTACCCTGGAGGGGATGGACTGAAGACAATGACCAAGCCATTTGTCTCATGCCATCCATCTTCAGCCTTCCACAAACAGAGGCCAGGGACACCATTTCTACCCCCTGGCTAATAGCACTCCATGGACCCAAACTCCATGACTTTATCTAACTTCTCTTTAAACTCTGTTATAGTTCTAGTCTTCACAGCCTCCTGCAGCAAGGAGTTCCACAGGTTGACTCTTTGCTTTGTGAAGAAGAACTTTCTGGGTATGTCTACACTACCCCGCTAGTTCGAACTAGGAATAGGAATCCTAGTCCGAACTACCTAGTTCGAGCCCCATGTAGCCGTGCTACACGGGGTTCGAACAAGCGGGGATTTAAAAATGTCGGCTCCCCGCTTATGCAAATGAAGCCCAGGAAATTCAAATCCTGGGCTTCATTTGCAAGTGCGGTATGCCTACATTACCCTCCTAGTTCGAACTAGGAGGGTAGTGTAGACATACCCTACGTTATTAGTTTGAAGCCTGCTACCTGTTCATTTCATTTGGTGTCCTCTAGTCCTTCTATTATGGAAACTAATGAAGAACTTTTCTTTATGCACCCTCTCCACACCACTCATGATTTTATAGACATCTATCATTTCCCCCCCAAGTCTCGTCTTTTCTAAGGTCCCTTTAAGCACAGCCCTCAGCTAGCCTGAGACAGCAGCTCCACGCTCTAAGTCCTAATCTGATGCCCTGACGGCACTGCTTCCGGCCATCCTTAACCTCGGTTCAGGGTCCACTCAATGTGGACATGCTAGTTCGAATTAGCAAAATACTAATTCGAACTAGTTTTTAGGTCTAGATGCACTAGTTCGAATTAGCTTAGTTCGAATTAACTAATTCGAATTAAGTTAGTTTGAATTAGTGTTGTAGTGTAGACATACCCTGAGAGACAACAAAGCTCTTACAGTGCCTGCTGTGGTTGCCCAGCTTTTTTGGAGGCCACAGCTTTTTCCTTTGTGCCATGGAGTCAGAGCTGCCAGCACTTTGTGCCTGCTGCCTTCCTGGTCCTGACCAAGCTCAACCCCAAGCTCATTCTGGGGACCCTCTCCCTGGGTGCAGGAGCCACACCCTTGTTACTGCAAACCTCAGTAGAGAGGCATTTTGGGAGGCAGGACACCAGTTCTGACTGGTGGGACCAGCTGGTCGTGGAGTGGGGGGATACCAGCAGTGGCTCCAAAACTTCCACATGTGGAAGGCCACCTTTTTAGAGCTGTGTGCCTGGTTTGTCCCTGTCAGCTGCTGACGCGACACCCACCTGCAGCCCGCCATCCCCCTGGAGAAGCAACTCGCAATTGCCGTATGGAAGCTCGCCACATGGCTACGTCTACACTGGTCCCATAAAACAGAATAGTCATGCAAAGCAGGTAAGTCAGAATAGGGAAATCCGCAGGGGATTTAAATATCCCCCACGGGATTTAAATAAACCTGGCTGCCGCTTTTTTTCCGGCTTGGGGAAAAGCCGGAAAAGAGCGTCTAGACTGGCGCGATCCTCCGGAATAAAGCCCTTTTCCGGAGGATCTCTTATTCCTACTTCAAAGTAGACTTTATTCCGGAGGATTGCGCCAGTCTAGACGCTCTTTTCCGGCTTTTCCCCAAGCCAGAAAAAAAGCGGCAGCCATATTTATTTAAATCCCGCGGGGGATATTTAAATCCCCTGCGGATTTCCCTATTCTGACTTGCCTGCTTTGCATCCCTATTCCGTAATAGGGGCCAGTCTAGACATAGCCCACCAGACAGTTACTGGTTGGTGGGAAACCAGTATGGCGTGGGGAAGTCCACCGTTGGGGCCCTCCTCATGGAGGTAAGGCACTCTGGGGCTGCAGTCCCAGCGGGGAGAGGGGGAGACATGGAAAAGAGGGACCCTCAGAAAAGAGGGGATTGGGGGGGTGGAGTGTGGGCAGGGAAGCCCCGTCCCCAGGGAGTTGTGTCATCCTGCTCTCACACAGCCCTGCTGCTGCGACGTTGGCCTCATAGGGGGCGGCTCCTGGGATGTTTCGGGGGGGAGGAGTGGGAGGGGAGTGGGTACCTTCCAAAGGCTCAGGCACTACCCTTTTCATTCTGTTTTGTGTATTTGTTTGTCTCCTTCTGTAGGTTGTGAGGGCCATCAACTCCATCCTGCTGTGCAGGCTCATCCACCTGGGAGACCTGGACCCAATTGTGGCCAGATTTGCTGCCCTGGGGGTCCTAAACTGCAGTGGAGCAATTGATGGGATCCACATTCCGATCCATGCACCTCAACATTGAGCGGCCCAGTACATCAACCACAACGGCTACTTTTCAATGGTGCTGCAGGATCTGGTCAACCAACTGGACAGTCCACGAACATTTTTGTTGGGTGGTCGGGCAGGTCATATGATGCCCACATCTTCAGAAACTCCAGTCTCTATGGGAAGCTGGAGGCGGGCACATTCTTCCCCCACCAGGACTTTGAGGTTTCGGATGTGCAGATGCCACTGTGCATCATGGGGGATGTGGCCTACACCCTGATGCCATGGCTAATGAAGCCTTATACCAGCCACCTGGACTGCAGCCAGGACCAATTTAATGCCCACATGAACCAGACTAGGATCCAGATGGAGTGCACCTTCAGCTGCCTCAAGGTGTATTTCAGGTGCCTCCTGACCCGCCTGGACATCAGGAAGCACAACATGCTCCAAGGTGGCATGTTGTGTCCTCGACAACATTGTGGAGAGGAAGGGGGAGGCCTTTCTCCTGGGGTGAAGGGCAGATGCCAGCTGCGAGGGGAGTCCCTTTGAGCAACTGTGGACAGCTGCCATCTGCCAGGCCCCTCAGGCCAGGGTGCGGATCCAGGAGACCCTGAGGGAGAGTTTCTCTCAAGGATGCTAGTAACTCTCCCCAGGGCCTTCCCCCAGGGGCCTCTGGCTTGCTGCCTTCCCACCACAATCCCTCCCTTCACCCCTTCCCTGACCTCTCAGTAAAGACACCTGTTTGGTTTTTAACACAACAAACACTGTATTTGTCTTTTTTTTTTTAATGGAGGAGGGCTCATAACCTGGAAGGGACCTTGTTGAACTTGGCTTTGGGTGGGTCATGGGATCACAGTGGAGGTGGACAGGAGTGGAGTCTGGAGCAGGGTCAGGGATGGCTGGGGGGACATGGGGAGGGGGCATGGGCATCACTTGGGGAGGGGGCATGGGCATTGCTTTGGGAGTAGGGGTAGGGGGAATGGGCATAGCAGGGAGGGCAGGAGGGTGGTAGGCAAGAGCAGCAAAAACAGCCAGGTGTACCATCATGTCATGCATGATGGCACACATGCTATCACACCACTGGATGAGCTGGTCCCATGTGCGGTTCCGCCACTCTGCTTTCTCCCAGATCTTCTTTGCCAGGGTCTGCTGCATGTCGCACAGGATGCTGACATGCTTCTACATCAGGTCTTCATGGACCCTGGTGCACTTTTGGGTACCCCAGGCTCTGGCGGCTGGCTCGGTTGGTGTGGCTCGCCCCTACATCCCAGCTGGTCCAGCTGTGGAGAACACAAAGAGGGAGAGGAGGTCAGTCATCCCTGCAGACACTGTCCCTGAGGCTGTGCCCTCCTCTGTGAGCAGCCACCAACAGTCCTCGGGGCAGAGGAGGGGGATGTCCCGGGAGCAAGGCCATGTATGGCCTGCACAGCAGGCCCTGCCTCACAGGGGCCCCAACGTGCCGAGGGAATCATGCTGCCTGTTCCACATTTCCATCCCCTGCATCTCACGGACAAGCAGGCAAGGGAAATGTACAGCCACAGTGGGATCCCCTGGGTGGCAGAGTAGCCAGGAGCAGCCTGGCCCTCCCTAGGGTCTACACACACACCTGTGCCTGGCAGCACTGCCTGCCAGAGCAGGTGCTGCCTCATACGTGCAGGCATGCCTGTGTGCTGTGTGCAGCACTCCTTTGGGTGTCTGGGATCGTGCCTGTACCTTTGTGGCCAGCCTGCTGCTAGCCACGGTAGGTGGTGGGATGGCATCCCCATCCCCAGGGCCAGACGTGAGTGTGGCCTCCCCTGAGCCTGGGAACAAGATCCTGGGTGTGCTCAGGTGCTGCACACTGTATTGCACATTGCTTCTGCCCATGGTTCCATGTGCACAGACTGCAGCACAATGTGCAGCTTGAGCAGGCCGAGCAACGCTCGCACCCCTCCCACTCTGCTCCCACCTCCCCCACTCTGTGTGTGTGACAAACTGAGTGCACTCACCTGAAGATCCTTCCCTGACATCAGAGGAGGCCTAGGAGATGTCCAGGCTCACAGGAACAGGCTCTAACGAGAGCTTGATCGTCTGCCTCCTCCTCCTGCTGCTTCCCTGATCCTCCTCCTCCTCCACTGCGACCTCTGGCTAGGCAATGACAGGTGTATTGAGGCTGGAGTCCATGACGGTGGGTGGGGAAATGGCTTCCCCACTCCCCAGGATTTGGTGCAGCTCCTGGCAGTAGAAACAGGTGAGGGGGTCTTGGCCCGGAGTGTGAGCTGCACTCTCTGACCCTTGTATATTCTTGCCAGAGTTCTTTCACCTTATTCTGGACCTGTTCCAAGGTCCGAGGTGGGTGTCCATGCTCTACCAGGGACTCAGCCATATACCCAAAAATGTTGGTGTACTGCCGCTTGGAGTGGACCTCCAGCAGTGTGTCCCCATCCACACACGGCTTTTTCCAAAAGAGCTCTTTTGGAAAAAGGCTTCTTCCTTGCTGAAAGAGGTTTACCACTGTTGGAAAAACCCCTCTGTTCTTTCCATTTTCTTTTGAAAGAACACGATTATGGTGTGGATGTAAGTGAAGTTTTTTCAGAAAAATAGCCTTTTTTCCTACAATAGTCTATAGTGTAGTCATACTCTTAGTCAGGACAAGGGCCCTAGTGTGCTTCCAAACATATAGGCCAATATATGGCCCCTGTGACTGTCTTTTCTGTGTGTGTGTGTGTGTGTGTGTGTGTGTGTGTGTGTGTGTGTGCGCGCGCGCGCTATTTTGTATTATTATTCTCACAGAGCCCTTGGACCCAAAACTCTGTGATCCTATACTTTCAGTAACAATAAACATCTATCCAAAGAGAATGCACTATTCTGATTTGGACCTTCTGCACTGTTGTAAATTTGTGCAGTACAACATAATAAAGCTCCTAGAGTTGTTCGAAGGCCAGTAATACAAAATCCTACCAAACTGATCTACCAATGTTTGTCAAGGAAATAAACAGTCTCTGACCCTTGATATGTCATCTTTGTTTATGTTGTAAGGTCTGGGATATGGATTGGCTCTTTGTATATGTATTTTACCTGTTCCTTCCACACAAGTGATTAATTTGCAGGGCTATTAAGCACTATATAAGTTCTGAGCCTACAGAGACAAATATAACCGTTAATAGAATTTCTCATGTGTGTAATAAAGTACATGCCTGAAGGCTTGTCTTCACTGCCAGTTAACTTGATTTGTTGCACAAGTGTTGCCCCTTGCTCGAGTCCTATCGACTTAAAAAAAAAATTAAAAGCACCACTACATTGAGTTATCTCCTGTGGGCTGGCCTAATAGGGAACAGTGAATAGAGAATTCAAATTACCACAGCTTGTTAGCTGCATCCACAATTACTCTGTGTAGTAACCCGAACACCATGTGCAACTCAGGTATTATTTTGCACTGTGGCTGCTCCCAACTGAGCTGAGACTAACTTGAGAGGAGTTATTTCTCCAGTGAAGACATAAACTGAAACTTTGAAGGATCAGGGCCTTAGTCAGTAAGGGCATGTCCACACGAGGAAATTATTTTGAAATAACTCCTAAAATAACTATTTTGAAATTGCATGGCCACACTATAGGGAAGTCTGGAAATTAATCTGAGGCAGGCTCCCTTAATGTGGATGCACTATCTCAACTTAAAGCCCCAGGAAGTACTGGGAAGTAATTACTCTGAATGACTCTGGGGAGTAGTTATTTTGAAATAGCAGCAGTGAAGCGTCCACACTACCACTATTTTGAAGTGCTATTTCAAAATAAGCATTATTCCTTATGGAAAGAAGTAGTTATTATTTTGTAATAATCAACCTGTTGTTTCAAAATAACAGGCTTGGTACTGTGGACACTCTGCTTGTTATTTTGAAATAAGGAGAGTTATGAATATCTGCATAATAAAAGTCTGGCAAGTGACTGGTGGAATGCCAATAGCATCCCAATTCTGTATAAAATTATATGAAGGAATGAACAAGAAATTAGATGAAAACCAAAGAGAGCTGTTAAACAAAAAGGAAGGTAATCTATTTCAGGGTCACTCAGAGAGTGTTGGTAAGTTGATGTAGGAAAATGAAAAGCAGTGAAGCTATAGGGACAAAAGAAAAAAAGGGTATATATCCCACAATGCAATATATTGAACTTGAAGAAAGATCTTGAGATAATGGTACAAACATCCCTGCACTTTATGAACATTTTCAAAAAAGTTTTATCACAAGATTAAGATTTTGAGTTTTCAATCACAATGGTATTTGTGCTTGCTGATAATTTTCAAAGGAATGCTATGAACTATTCTGGAAGGGACAGAAAATAAAACAAACTATCAAAAGTTACTATGTAAGTCCATGGCACACCTTAAAATATTGTGTCTGGTGCTGTTCTTTCCATTTCAAAAAGGTTACTTGGGAACTGGAAAAGATTCAGATAAGGGCAACAAAGAAAATTAAGAATGTGGAACAGCTTCCATATGAAAAAAAACTAGTAAAGATTAGGACTCTTCACCTTAGAAATTGACTATTAAGTGGAGATATGATAGACATCTAAATAATAATTAATGATGTGGATAAAGTGAATAGATATGTATTATTTACCATTTACTACAATGCTAAGCCCAGAGGTTACCTGATGAAATTAATTAGCCAGTATGTTTAATACAAATAAGCGGAAATACATTTTCACAGAATACACAGTTAATTTGTGGAATCCATTGCACTGTGTGCTGTGATGGCCAAAACTCTAACTGGGTTCCACAAGAAATGGAACAAATTATGGAGGAGATACCCATAGAAAATAGGCAGGGTTGCAACCTCCTGCTCAAGACATCCCTAAATCCCTGTCAGAAGTTGAGAGGGGAAGATAAGTGGGGGTCTCTCCAAAATTGCCCTCTTCTGAAGCTCAGGCAATGGCCACTGTTGGAAGACAGGGTATTGGGTTATATGGACTAGATCCGTGGTGTTCAACCAGTTCTGAAGCAGTAGCCACTATAGTGGCAGCCAACTAGCCACATTGTTCAAGCCAACTAGCCACACTCAACCAGCCAAATAGCCACACGTGGCTAGCATTTTGGACACCACAGGACTAGATGGTCTCATCCAGTACGATCATTCTTATGTTCTGATGAAGTGTATTTGGGGGAAAAGAGGTATATGACCACAAAACTTTACATTTGATTGAAGAAGTAATTTGGCATTGCTGAATAAATATGTCCACTGACTCTTTCATATGTGTACATCTGAATGCAAGCTAGTATGTCCAGGCCCACTGAGAAGGCAGGTGGGAGCAATGGGGACATTGACCAGGGGCCTGGTGATTTAAAAGATCCCAGGGCTATCTTCCACTGCTGCTGCTCCTATGGCAGCAGGGGCACCCAGAGCCTTGGGTCCTTTAAATTGTTGCTAGACCACCATGGGCACAATCCAGGTGGCTCTGAGGGATGAGGAGAGGGGCCCACCATGGTCCAGATGATGATGAGGGCTGGTGGTCCTAGGCCCCACCCCTTCTGCTCAAGGCTCTGCCCTTCTGGGCATACAGAGACAGGCCTCTGTTCCCATAACTTGCCTAGGGGCCCGGTGACCGTGACTGATCCCCTCATTGTGTCAGAATTGGTACTTGATGTAGTTTGAACCCTTTGAGCAGTCTACATTCCAGTAGCATTGTCTTGCTCGTTAAATTCTTCATTTTCCAAATGTAAGTAAAAGGCAAACAAACACTCATTTTCATTCTCCTAAAGAGTTTGAATACTTTGATCAGTCAGAGGTTAAATGTTGAGATGGCAAAACCAAAACAAAGAAACAAATAAACAACTTTTAGACGGAAATAAATATTTTCTTTTAAAAGGCCCTTCATTTTCCGTTTTTATTGTGTTTGACAATTTTCAGGAATGCATGAGTGATTATTTTAAAATGTGTCAAATATTTCTTTTAAATAAAAATAACACTAAATGCCCATGTGTGCAGGTATACTAAGTGTCCATGCCTTGTTATTTTTACAGTTGATATATAATTATAATTCAAATCTTCCCCCTCTCTCTTTTCCATGAAGGATTATTATATTCATCCTGTCTTTTAGGGTTGCACGAAAGTATTTCACAGTCCTACAGTCACCTGCTACAATAAAGTTAATAGTCAAAGCCACATATGTGATTTATCTGTTGATCATGATGTCAAGTAACAAATGTCAATTTTTGACATTGGAGACATTGGATTCTTACTGACCCTTATATATTCAGACCTGGTTGTCTCTCTCTTATTTATATATATAAATTATGGGCCAGATGTGTGGCAAGTGAAACCTGCTGCATCTCCACTGAAGTCAATGGAGCTACATCAATTTACCTCAGCTAAGAGTCAGACCCGTAAATTCTTTAGACATTTTTTTCCAAGTATGAATCATTTTAAAAAGCAAACCAGGTTTCTCCCAAGGTATTTGTTCAACCAATACCTTATAGAAACAAATGTAATCTGAGGGGTTCTTATTAAATTGTTAGATTTGGTGATTTGCTATTTGTAGTATATCATTAGTTGTCTCAGTTACATGTTATTATTTCTGCTCTGTAAGACTCTCACTGATAATCCTTAAATGGTTGAACAATTAATGAATGAGTAGTGCATATTTGGCCAAATAACCAATTATTCTAGAATTTATGGCACTTTTAGGGAGCACAAATATTTTTACAATTAAAGCAGATGTCGTGAATTTTCACAAAGAATTAAAATGTTGAATAATCGTGAGCTAAACTCACCATTCTATTTGCCAATCACTTCCTGAATCACTTGACTAGTCCTAAAAATAAGGCACAATTGTGTTTCGCTTATTCTCCCTACTAATTTAACAGGACTTCCTTGTAGGGTAGGAGATGATATGTGTATCAGGGTTCAAGTTAATCCTAATTCAGAAATGACTCTAAATGTCTACTCCATTTATAATGTCACTCTTTAAAGAGATATTGCATCCTAATAAAGATGAACTGTTCTTTTCATAAAGCCTCTTATTATATGTGAAATGTTTTGGATGATATTAGCTTCACCTCTATGAGACAATTCTCAGCACTTGATATCAGAGACTATACATCAAAACTGTACAAAGAATATTTTTTCCACTTCATTGAATCTGAGAAAATTTGAAAGCAAAAATCATAGCTGAAAATAATTTTAAAAACATTCTTCTAATTGGGAAAGACAGTAAGCTAAGGAAATGGATGAGGGCAAATTAAGACCTGATAATTTATTTCCCTTGAAACAAGACTTAATTCTTATTAGACTGGTGTTGGTGAAGCCACCTCAGGTTACTTTTTAATTAAAAAAATTGTGGCAACTCTCATGAATAAAATGTGTGCAGAAGATTAAAACAATCTGCTGTGGGACACTATTTTTAAAATATTTTTTCATCAGGATTTAGATCTATTCACTTAAATGCTGAACAAATATACTGTATACAGAACTGTATACAAATTCAAAACTTGAGGACTGGAGAAAAGTAAGAAAGAAACAAAGTCACATCTACAAATCTGGAACCCCACATTCTTGCATAGAATAAGATATAGGACGCAATCTTGTAGTTACTTGATTTTCAGCTGCACTTCAGACCATCCTTTCTGGTCCTTTCTGAAGTTCATCCCGCTCTAGGAAGACCCTCTGGTGGCTCATGTCAGCTTTCACATCAACACCCACTCAGCTTCATTAGTAGCCAGTGTAAATTAGAGCAGCCCTCAATTATATCATTCTTGGCTTCCAATTAACAGCCACCATGGGATTAGGGGAGGAGTACAAAACTGGCTTAAAGTCTCATTAATGTGCCCTTTCCCCATCACTAGCTGCTTGTACAACCCTTGTCCATGGCTGCAGACCTGGGCCACGAGTGACATTTGATTCTTTGTTGCTTAGCTTGATGCAACTGCCAGCTTTCTTATTTAGAATTTGTGCAGATTTGGTAGATTCATGGAATGGTCACTAAGGGTTGTGACTGAGTGTTGTACAGTTTAGTGTATGAATGAATGTTGAGATGAAACTATAAAATCTATCAACACTGAAATGCAGCCACCTCTTGGGTGGAGAGTGATAGTTAAGTGATACAGCATAACATATGTGAATGGAAAACATTTTTGGCTAAGAAAACTTAGACAAATCTCAATTTTTCAATGCTTGTATACAATATACAATATACTTGTATGCAATATTTAATGACTATAAAGTAGTGCAGATAAGATATTAAAATTTGTATGCAATATTTAATTAGCAGGAAGTGGTGCAGATAGGAAATTATGGGATGAAATGTCCTGTGTAATATGAGATACAGTATTATGATAATATATGTAGAAAATATATGTAAAAAGAGACTATTTTAAACAGAACTGCTTTTTACTGATATAGACAATTAAATAGTTTCTGTGGTCAATTAAAATGACTGGTTATTAATACATATCTTTAAATATATGCCATGTTGGCGACTAAGAAGGATAACATAGACCTCATAAATTTCAGTATTTTGCTATAAGGTGGACAGAGAACTCTTTTTATTGATGGAAGAGATGGTACATACAACTTTAAAAGAATAATATATTCCAGAAGTAACTTTTATAGCCCCAAGAAATCATTCTGTAAACAACTTTACTCTTTCTCAGTGGCTAGATAAATAGATAGACAAATGTTTGATTGATCTTTGGTTATTCATAATTTAAACTTTCAAACTGAATTATGCCAAGAGAACATGAGCCATTGATACTATTTATATGAAATCTATCTAATCACATTGCCTTATAATTAGCTGTTACGTAGGCTGGAGACAGCATACCAAAAATTGTGCAGGAAGTAGGAGTTTGTGTGGCTTTTTATGATGTCTAATTGACATTATCAAGACTTCAGTGTGGAGAATGATGTCATCCTAAAGAGCCTGAAAAATAAATCATTATTAAAGATTCAGAAAGACTGCTCAGATTAGAAAAATGCATCTATTAGAAAATTGGAGAGGTTGCTTTATCTTCATTAGATCCCGCTAATGCTCTGGTAGAAGGTTTTTTGATAACGAAACAGTCTATTTAGTTGGTGCAATGCATAATGTGAAGACACGGCTAATAACCCAACTCAGTTTTTTATATTAATTTTAAATGGTCTTACAATAAGAAAAAAACAACAAGATGTCCAGTTTCATCTCCAATGGTTTAATCACAATTGTCGTGTTAAATTATGGCCAGTACAGTGCAAGCAGTGTTAAGCACTTCAATTTAATTGCTATTTTCAGGAGTGTTTTTCTCATTAAAAATATTCCTGTGGGCTGAAAGAGAATACCAATCTTCAGTAAAAGAAAGATATAATTTTTTACAATTTGATGTTTTAAAAAAAATACTCAGGGTGGTTTGGCTTTTTTTCCTTTGTGTATATATATATACACTTTTTCTTTTTATTTTGGTAATACACCATTTGTGTTTATGTCTAGAGGCAAAAAAAACCCCAAGAAGCAAATTTTTTAAAAAAGAAATCCCTCCAAACCTGTAAGTTTCAGATCACTTACAGGAGGCTTCTACATGGACATGATCAAGAGGAAGTTAGCATGTAATGAAAGAGCTACTCAAATCCAACTAGGTATCCAATAACTTGGAAAAAAGTTGGTCCTGCATTATAAATAAGAACACTTTCTTATTTCAAGATTTGATTCTGCTATTAAGTGGTCAGATAATCAGGCTCAGCTAATGTATTAATCAAAGCTATTAGTAACAGATTAATCAGCACAATCATAGAATTGTAGAATACTAGAACTGGAAGGGATCTTGAGAGGTTATTGAATCCAGTCCCCTACACTCTTGGCAGGAAAAAGCACCATCTAGATCATCCCTGATAGCTGTCTATTTGTTTAGTTTGGAAAAAAGAAGATTAAGGGGGGACATGATAGCGGTTTTCAAATATCTAAAAGGGTGTCACAAGGAGGAAGGCGAAAATTTGTTCCTCTTGGTTTCTGAGGACAGGACAAGGAGTAATGGGCTTAAAGTGCAGCAGGGGAGGTTTAGATTGGACATTAGGAAAAAATTCCTAACTGTCAGGGTGGTCAAATATTGGAATAAATTGCCAAGAGAGATGGTGGAATCTCCCTCTCTGGAGATATTTAAGAACAGGCTGGATAGACATCTGTCAGGGATGGTGTAGACGGAGCTTGGGTCTTGAGCCTTGTGGGTAGGGGGCTGGACTCGATGACCTCTTGAGGTCCCTTCCAGTCCTATTATTCTATGATTCTATGATTCTATCCAACCTGCTCTTATATATCTCCAGTGATGGAGATTCCATAACTTCCCTAAGCACTTTATTTCAGTGTTTCACCACCCTGACAATTAGGAAGTTTTTCCTACTGTCCAACCTAAAACTCCCTTGCTGTAGTTTAAGCCTATTGATTCTTGTCGTATCATCAGAGGCCAAGGAGAAAAATTTTCTCCCTCCTCCTTGTAACACTCTTTTAGATACTTGAAAACCACTTTCATGTCCCCTCTGAGTCTTCTCCTTTCCAAACTAAACAAGCCCAATTCTAGGGTATGTCAGCACTTCATTCCTCTTTCGAGAGAGGAATGCAAATGCAGCTAAGCAAAATTGCAAATGAAGCACGATTTGAATTTCCCGGTCTTCATTTGCATAATCACATCCAGGCCCTATTTCAAAATACACTATTTCGAAAAAAGAAACGCTGTCTAGATGCAGTTATTCTGGAAAAAAACCCTTTTTTCAAAATTATCCTTAAACATCTAGACAACGTTTCTTTTTTCAAAATAGCGCGCAGACGTGATTATGCAAATGAAGAATGGGAAATTCTCTCAAAAGAGGAATGCAGGGTAGACATACCCTCAGTTTTTCTTCATAGCTGATGTTGTCTAAACCTTTAATCATTCTTGTTTGCTGTTTTTATAACAATGTCATACTGTTGATTCATGTTCAACTTGTCTTCCACTATGACACTTAAATCCTTTTCAGCAGTACTCCTTCCTAGACAATCACTTCCCATTCTGTATGTGTGACACTGATTGTTCCTTCCTAGGTGGAGTACTTGGCATTTATCCTTATTAAACTTAATCCTGTTTACCTCAGACCATTTCTCTAGTTTGTTCCAGATCATTTTGAATTTTGACCCTATTCTCCAAAGCATTTGCAACCCTTCCCAGCTTGGTATCATCTGCAAACGTAATAATTGTTCTCTCTGTGCCATCATCTAAATCGATGATGAAGACAGTGAACAGAACTTGCCCCAAAACAGATCCCTGCGGAACCCCAGTTGGGTTACGTCTAGATACAGGCTTCTTTCGGAAGAAGCTTTTCTGGAATAGACGTTCTGAAAAAATGTCTTCTGAAAGAGCATTCACGCTGGCCAAGCAGATCGAAAAAGTGATCTGCTTTTTTGAAAGACAGCGTCCAGACTGATTGGAAGCTATCTTGCATAAAAGGCCATCCAGCACCACTTTAGGCAGGGCTTTAGGTCACCAGTTGCTTCTGAGTGCTGGTGCATGAGCCTAGCAGACTCTTAAAGGGACTCCCCTGGACAGTCATGTCTCTGCTTCTGTTGTGTGCTGTTGAGGGACGGCAAAGCTCTTGCAGTGCCTTCTATGGTTGCCCAGCTTTTTTGGATGCCACAGCTTTTTCCTTTATTCCATGGAGCAAAAGCTACCCCTGGGTATGCTATGGCCCCACACGACCATGCTGCAGTTTCTGCAGCACTTTATGCTAGCTGCTTTCCTAGTCATGACTGAGGTTGACCTCAAGCTCATTCTGGGAACCCTCCCTCTAGGTGTGGGAGCAACACCCTTGCACCACAACCCACTGTGGTGAGGCATTTTTGGAGACTGGACAACAGTTCCGACTGGTGGGACCAGCAGGTCATGAAGTGGAGGGATGATCAGCAGTGGCTCCAAAACTTCTGCATGCAGAAGGCCATCTTTTTGGAGCTGTGTGTGTGGCTCGCCCCAACCTTCCAACAATGCAACACTCACCTGCAGCCCACCATCGCCGACTAGAAGCTCACAGGACCCAGCTCTAAAGACAGCGAGACAGCAGCTATGTCATACGTGTCCTCCTCCTCCTGCTGCTGTCCCTGATCCTCCTCCTCATCCACCGTGACCTCTGTCTGGGCAATGATGGACATGTCGAGGCTGGAGTCCATGATGACAGATGGGGAAGCTGTTTCTCTACCCTCCAGGAGTTCGTGGAGCTCCTGGTAGTAGGGGTGGGTGTGGGGTCCTGCCCCGGAGCACAAACTGTGCTCTCAGGCCCTCATATATCCCTGACAGAGCTCTTTCACCGTACTCTGGACCTGTTCCAAGGTCTGGGGTGAGTGTCTGTACTCTTCCAGGGACTCAGACATGCACCCAAAAATTTTGGCAATGTCTCCTCCTCACCCCACAGCTCGAGAAGGGACATGATCTCTACTCCGGATCAGGAGGATGCCCACCTCTTGATCTCCCTGGGTGGGTCCTGACAGCCCAGGGGCTGCTCCCTGTGAGGGCCAGAAGGGTGTTCGGAGCCTTAAGGCTGGGCCATGGGTGGCAAGGCCTGTGGCAAGGAGACCCACGTGGTCAGAGTGGTGCTCTCAGGCCAGCTTCTCGCCACAAGGCTGGTCCAGGGTGCCTTCAGCTTTAAGAGGGGACAGGAGACAGGAGCTATAGAGCTGTGATTACTTTGGACAGAGTGGCCACCAGGGCACCTGTGCTATTTCCTGGAGGTCTCTTCTTTCGAAAGAAAACCCTCTTCCCCATCCATACATGCCTTTTCCCGAAAGAGCTCTTTTGGAAAAAAGGCTTATTCCTTGTAGAAAGAGGATTACCAATGCTGGAAAAACCCCTCTGTTGTTTCAATTTACTTTCAAAAGAATGCAATTGCAGTGTGGATGTAATTGAAGGGTTTTTTTTTTTGAAAAAAAGCCATTTTTCCAAAAAACCTCTGTAGTGTAGACATACCCTTCTTATGCCCTTCCAGCATAATAGTGAACCATTAACAACTGCTCTCTGAGAAAAAGTATACAGTCAGTTATGCACCCACCTAATAGTAGCACCATGTAAGTTGCATTTGCCTAGTTTATTGATAAGATCATGCAAGACCGTATCAAATGACTTACTAAAGTCTAGGTTTACCACGTCCGCCACTTCTCCCTTATTCACAAGTCTTGTTATTTTAACAAAGAAAGCTATCAGATTGGTTTGATTTGATTTGTTCTGTACAAATCCATGCTGACTGTTACTTATCACCTTATTTTAATTCAGAGTTAACTGAGAGTTCTACTGAGCAGGGGATCACCCATAAGGGTCAGGTGGGTGTACTTCACATCAGTTCCTACAGGCAGTTATGGATATCAGATCACAATGTTTTTTTATGTCCATTCCCTCTGACATTTTGCTAAATGTTTAAGGCCAATTTAAAAGAATGCTCCTTTGTAAAAGTGTTTGTTCTTTATTCCTCCTTTGAAAGTTTTTTCTCTTTCCTTATGGGCACTTAATGCAATTCCTGTCTGACTTCTGATCATTTCCTTATTAATTCTCAGACAGCTGTAACGGCAAAGTGGCTCATGGGAACTTTGACTTAAAGGAGAAATTTTCATGAATAGGGTATTCCCAGAGAGTGATTTTAGCGTCAGATCCAATACTTGTTACATTAATCAAGATTTCTTAGCAGGACTGGATCTGATCCTAATGTAACATAATGGGGGGAAAATGCACTGATAACAAATTTGGGTTCTCCACAGAGTCATATTAATGTGTTTATTCTACATGCTCTTTATGTTGGTCTATAGATTACATATTCAAACCTCCCTAGCAAAGATATAAATAGTAGTGAAGATGTTGAGGTACATCTTAGGTGAGTAAAAATAACTCTGCGTCTTAGAGTATATTCCCTTTATGACTCTTTATATGTACAAGCCATGCATCCTCGGGCTACACTGGCATTTTTAGTAGAATAGAACCCTGGTGTCTTCTCAATTCTGGGGATTTTCCCTTCCACAGGGAAAGGGTCCTGTAGCACAGAAAGTCTCTGGCAGGAGATATGCAGAAGAAAAAAGCTCTGACAGCAGGAAGCTGCTAAAGTCCTTCTCAACTTCCTCAACTCTGCCAGAATCTTTCATTGGCAAATAGGTATACACTACAATGTGGATGCAGTGTAGAGCCCTACATGGATACAAAATTTGTATATGCAGATAAATAAAATTTCTAGAGGAGAGCTGCAGACTCTGTATTTGTGCAAGACTCTACATGCATCCTGCTTATCACTTCAAGCATATAACTATAGGTATGTCTACACTACCCCGCTAGTTTGAACTAGCGGGGTAATGTAGGCATACCGCACTTGCAAATGATGCCTGGGATTTGAATTTCCCGGGCTTCGTTTGTATAAACGGGGAGCCACCATTTTTAAAACCCCGCTGGTTCGAACCCCGTGCAGCGCGGCTACACGGGGCACGAACTAGGTAGTTCGAACTAGGCTTCCTAGTTCGAACTACCGTTACTCCTCGTGAAATGGGAGTAACGAGGAGTAACGGTAGTTCGAACTAGGAAGCCTAGTTCGAACTACCTAGTTCATGCCCCGTGTAGCCGCACTGCACGGGGTTCGAACCAGCGGGGTTTTAAAAATGGCGGCTCCCCGCTTATGCAAATGAAGCCCAGGAAATTCAAATCCCGGGCATCATTTGCAAGTGCGGTATGCCTACATTACCCCGCTAGTTCGAACTAGCGGGGTAGTATAGACATACCCTAACTCTGTGGCCAAAATAAGGTCAAATATGTGTTTATTACTCAGTTAAATTAGTGTTGAATGTTACTGTGACTGGGTGAATCACAGAAGTCCCTTTAGAGTTGTCCTCTGATGTGCTGAGCATGCCACTGAGGCCCGCCTTCCTGTTCTCTGGGGTTCCCCATGATCTTGTTCTGCTGGACCAGATTCTCTGGTCTCCCCCAGCCAAGGAACAGAGTTGGGGTTACTGCTGTCCCTGCAAAGCAACACAGACACTGAACCAGTTCAGCTGTGGGAGGACTCAGTTCTAAGGGCTCAGCATCCAGAAAACCAACCCCCACCCAAATGGATCAAAACCCCAAATAAATCCGTCCTACTCTGTGTAAAACTCTTAAACATAGTAAACTCATAAGGCAGTGTGCCCCCTTTATCAATAAAAGAGTGATATGCACAGTGGTTGTCCCCCCCCCCATAACAATTATTTACACTGGGGGCCTTGATAATAAGCAAAAGTGTTTTCATTAAGTACAAAAAGTAGGATTTAAGGCTACGTCTAAACTACAAAGATTTTTTTAAAGAGGCCATGGGAATTTGCATATCTTCTTCCGATCACATTTTCGAAAGCATCCAGACTACTTTTATTTTTGAAAGATCCTTTTTCGAAAATGTGATCAGAGGAAGATATGCAAATTCCCGCAGAATTTGCATAGGCTCGTTTGAAAAATCTTTGTAGTTTAGACGTAGCCTAAGTGATTGCAAGTGAAAACAGTCAGATCAAAGGAAGTTAATAAATTAAGATGAACAAAAATGCTTAGTTAATACTAATGCTCTAAGAAACTTACCCTGCAGATTCTTACCCTAAATGGCTGTTCTTATCTCATGCAAAAGCTTCAAATCAGAATTTATCTATTACTCTGACTTGGGTCTACAACTTCTTCAATGTTCTTATGTTCTTTCTATCCTTTTAGGGTGTGCCAAACATTTTCAAAAGCCAGCTGTCAACAAAAGAATGATGACTTCTCATTGCTTAAATAGACTTTTCCCCGGAGTGGGAATCCTTTGTTCCACAGTTCCCAATCCCAATGAAAAATACCAAGTTCAAGATGGATTCCAGTACCAGATGTCATGGTCACATGTCTTTCTAGGAATAAAGACAATTTGGGCTTATAAGACAACATGGCCATTCACAAGTACTGTGTCATTAAGTGCTAGAGCACCAGTGATAACCCCCATTAGCACATTTAGAACTTTAAACAAATCCAAACCTCATATTTCTAACTTTACAAACAAGAATGATACATGTACAAAAATGTGATATACAGATTCAGCAGGTTCTAACTATAAAATTGATGTGTTACATGACCCATTTTGTATAAACAATCTTTAAGTTATGAACATTCATATCCATAAGCTAATTTTCATAACGCATGGGGGGTTCATTATAATTAGATCCAAGAGGAACCAGAACATACCAAAGAGACTTAACCGCTTTCTTATTTATTGCAAGCTTTAAAAGCAGTTAATATAAAATCCAAGCCGTAAGTGCAGTTACTACACCTTCAAGACCCAAATACAGTTAATTCACTTTATAATTCTTAGATACAACTACAACAATTTCGAGTCTTTTTCACTTACAGTTCACCTGTAACACAGTACCAGACAAGGGTTGGTTCCCATGTGTCGAGGCACCCACAGTTTCTCTGCTGGGATGGATGGTTCTGCTTCTAGTTGTAACAAGCATGTGGGCTTACCCTGCTCAATCCTTCCCATCAATCTTTTTGCAAAGCCTATTTTTATAGCAAAGCTGGACTTGGTCATCTAGGCCCATAATTATCACACATTTTACTTGTTAACATTAGTTCCCTATTCTGTAACCATTAGGTACACTGACTTTTAAATTATCTTATCTTTGCATACCCTACAATCATGTAGTGATCTTGTCTCCCATTTGTGGCAGGCATTTGGAATACATTCAGGATGTGTTCATTATTTTGCTTAAGGTTCCCATGAGTTTTAGCAAGTTTCTGGGAAGCTTTAGCCATGCTCGTTATTTATGATCATTTCTTACCCAACAATCGTAGAGCAAGAGGTTACATTTCCACATACATGCCTACTGAGGTCCTGCTTGCCTGCATGTCCACATCAGGCTTCAGCAGGACCTAGGCTCTTCGGGTATGTCTACACTACCACCCTAGTTCGAACTAGGGTGGTTAATGTAGGCAACCGGAGTTGCAAATGAAGCCCGGGATTTGAATTTCCCGGGCTTCATTTGCATATTGCCGGGCGCCACCATTTTTAAATGTCCGCTAGGGTGGTAGTGTAGACATACCCTTATAGCCTTACTTTAGTCAAGGCAGGGCCATATGGATTCCTCCACAGGGGGATGTGACACTTAGGAAATAGTTTTTAGCCCAAAGGGAAATGTTAATCAAGAAAGGCAGTCTTTTTAACTAAATGCAGTCTAGCTAGACTAGATATTCAGTTATACATTGGTTAATGGAGTGTTTTTAATTGTTAAATAGAGTAAAAAATATCTTGATTATAACAAAAGGAACCTGATAAATCATCCAAAACAGATCTTTGGATCAGAAAAGAAAATTGCATATGTTTGGCCAAATTGTCTGTGAGTGAATTTTATTGATTGCTGTACAGAAAGGAAATATCTTTATCAGTCCTCATCACATGACATGCTTCAGAAATGTCTTATAACCCCTGCCATATGGCAGGATTAAGTTTCTACTGACTCCAGAGACTACTCTTATACTCTCAATATTATTTCTGTTAATCACTTTAGGGATTCTCCACTTCTACTTGTAACAGTCATGGATCTATCAAGCAGGGCTGAAGTAGCAGGGTTCACAGATGAGCTGTCTATCTCTTATGCTGTTGGAAAAGCTCTTTTTGTGTTTTATCCATGGCCTGCTGCAAAGACATCTGCAAAATCAACCCAGAGAGGATTGTTATCTTTTATGTGCCTGTCTTCACTGTAGGTGCTTCTTCCTCTTCAGTTTTCTTCTCTCATCCATTCTGCTTCCTAGAATTCCTTTTCCTCATACCATACCTCCACAACCCAGATGACAGATTTATGGAAACAGTGCAAAGCTGCAGTTCATAGAGAACTAGAGAATTACAATATTTTTCAGACGTATACATGACGTTAGTTAATTTTAAAATTCATTTGTTTAAAATGCAGTGCTGTCACAACTCAGTTGCTAAACAAGTTTGCATATGAATAACACTCGTGGTTATAACTTAGTTGTTACTCTTCTATGAGAGACTTACAGAAACATATTTCTACAAGGCTGTCTCTATAGAATCCCAGTCTATTGATTTACAAAGAAATGATTAAAAAATTAATGCAATGACAGCCTAACTTCTGCAACTGTTGTCCTTAGGGACTATACTCACCTTGAGAAGTTGGAACAGCCCTAGATTGATCTATTCTGTACCAGAACTCAAAAAGATATAGAACTGACCTAGGAATCAGAAGGTTTAAGTGATTCCCTCTTCCACTCTTCTTTACTGCACTGAGCTGTGGTTTGGTATAGCAGAGAATATGAACCACCAGATGGCACTGTTACAGGTGGTCCTAAAATGGGGAGTATAGCTGGATATAAGTCAACTGTATACTCTTGTTGCCGACAAGGCTAATGGCTTATTGGGCTGCTTTTGTAGGAGCATTGCCAACAGATTGAGGGAAGTGATTATTCTCCTTCTTTTGGCACTGGTGAGGCCACATCTGGAGTTTTGTGTCCAGTTTTAAGCCCCCCACTACAGAAGGCTGTGGGCAAAGTGGAGAGAATCCAAAAGAGGGGAACATGCTAGGACACATGACTCATGAGAAGAGACAGGGAACTGCTTATTTAGTATGCAGAATAAAAGAATAAGGGAGGATTGAATAGTAGCCTTTAACTACCTGAAGGGGGGGGGGTAGGGGTGGTTCCAAAGAGCCTGGAGCTAGGCTATTCACAGTGATGGCAGATGACAGTACAAGGAGCAATGGTCTTAAGTTTCAGTAGGGGAGGTTTAGATTGGATATCTGCGGAAAACTACTTCACTAGGAGCGTAGTGAAGCACTGGAATTGATTGCCTGGTGTGATGGTGGAATCTTCATTCTTAGAGGTATTTACATCCTATTTTGACAAATCCCTGGCTGGAATGATTTAACTGAGGTTGGTCTTGCTTTGGGCAAAGGGTTGCACTAGAAAATTTCCTGAAGGCTTGTCCAAAGCTAATCTTCTATAATTCTATTATTTTCTTTGTGATTCTATGATTTTATGAACATTTTTATTTAACTGAATGCATAGCTAGCTAGAACAAAGAAACATGTTTGTTATTGTTTGTGGTGCTATAACCAGTAGCTTATCCAAGTGACCCTGAGTACCAGCAATGCCTTGTAATTCTTATCCATAGCTCCTGCCAAATTGCTAGTGTGGACATAGTTCCAAACACTAATCTGCTATTTTGAAATGAGCTGCTTTATGTGTTTTGAAACGGCATTGCTCATAATCTGCAATCTGAATTTGTTGGTAGACTTCACTTTTGTCAGCATTGGAGGCATACTTGCCACCAATTAATGAGACAATTTTGTTCTGTTGTTCTATGCAAAAGATTCTAATATGCATGCAATAGTAGGTAAATACTGAAACCGCCAAATATATAGACTGCCCCATTCTTCTTTGTTACTGGGACTATAGATGTACTGCAGTTAACCTTGAATATTGTTTTTGTGTCCTGTAAATTCGGAAGTGCTGTCTCCTTTTTTGGTTGTATTGGAAAAGGTATGGGACAAGATTCACAAAATTATGTTCTCTTCAAGCCTAATTTTTGCTTTCAGATATTTTAATTTTTCAGTATCATTATAAGTTTCCTTGACCAAGAGTTCCACTAATGCTTGTTTTGCACTTGATTGCATATCTTTTTTTGAAACATGCAGACACCTTATGCTTTACCACTCAAGCTGAATATCTCTCTGCCATTCTTTACCAAATAATACATGACTCTCTTGTTCAACATCATAGAAACTTGCCATATGCTGTTTACAGCTACGTTACTTCCATTGTAAGAATGCCAAGAGAAGTGAGTATTCACCCCGTATGCATTTTAGAAGCACTAAAGTTTTCCAAAACATTGTTTTTTTAAATAGTTTCTAAATATTCTACCATGAAACTACAGAAAAAGATATAACATCAAGGTCCATTTTAAAGTCTTGCTTCTTTCATTTGTAAAGAAATCCAAATAACGTTTAATTTATCTTTATGGCTGGTTGGAACATTTTCAACAAAATATGATATTTTGCTGAAACCAGAATATTTCATGGAAATGTTCCAGTTTTTATGAAGTTTTTGACCATAAGGTTTCTGAGGTCAAAGGTTCTCTCTGGTTGCTTCTTACCAGAGAGTGAAGGAGAATCTAATTGAAAAAAAATCTGAAGATTTAATCTGAAAATGGACTTTTTGGCACAATTTTCTTTTGAGAAAACCATTCAAAGGTTGTGAAACAAAACTGCCATCCTATCGCCAGCTCTATTGATTGTGTGTTAAATTAGACAATTGCAGAGACATTACAGTATTCTCACTTGACAGCATGGTCTGACCTGAAGTTCGCTTATGATATGGAGTTTGTTGACTTTTTTGCACTGTCTTGTATATTTTTCATGTGTGATGTAATGCCTGAAGTTTCTTCCAGTTTTGTCTTTGAACCAAGTCATTTTGATTGAGAGACTTTTTCATTTATGCATATCACACATTAAGTGGTCCCTTAATGCCTCATTTATACTTTCTCCAAACTGGCAAAGTTTTTCCGTTAAAAGCATTTGCGGAAAAGAGCGTCTAGATTAGCATGGATGCTTTTCCGCAAAAGCACTTTTTGCAGAAAAGCATCCGTGCCAATCTAGACGCGGTTTTGCACAAGAAAGCCCCTATTGCCATTTTCACCATCGGGGCTTTTTTGCGCAAAACAGTTTTTAGCTGTTTACACTGACCCTCTTGTGCAAAAACAAGAAAAGAAAAGGGCTTTTGCCCGAATGGGAATGTCAAAGCCTTTGCACAAGACGCACTGATTTCAGACAGTAGAACGTCAGCGCTTTTGTGCAAAATCAAGCGGCCAGAGTAGACAGTTGGCAAGTTTTGTGCAAAAGCGCCTGCTTTTGTGGAAAAACTTGCCAGTCTAGACACAGCCTTCATTGTCTTTCTTCAGCCACTTATTCAGAAAAAGAACTGCCTGGAACTTGAGTCTTCGCTCAGGTTACGTCCACAATGCAGGCTTCTTGCGCAAGAAGCTTTTTGGTGAAGAGATTTTCCGCAAAAACTTCTGGCGCAAGAGCACCTCCGTACTGCAAAAGTGCATTGGAAAAGCAATGCGCTTTTGTGCAAGAAAGCATTCAGACTTAATGGATGCTCTCTCGCAAGAAAGCTCTGATTGCCATTAAAAGAATGGCCAGCAGGACACCTGTGCTTCTTTTGATAGGCTGTTTTCGTGCAAAAGAACCCCTGCTGCCCATCCACACATACGCTTGCACAAATAGGAGTTATTCCTCGTAGAAAAAGGAATGCCTATAATGCAAAAACACCTCTGTTCTGTCGATTCACCGTACATTTTCTTGCGCAAAAATGCACTTGAGGTGTTTTTGCCGGTTTTGTGCAAAAACTCTGCAGTGCAGACATAGCCTCAGTGTACAGTTCATAGGACTGAGCCTGCCCTCTTGCCCACTGGAGTGCCCCACCACCCTGTGCTGCTAGTCCAGAAGCTCTGGTCTCTCCCAGAATAACACAAACACTGAAACAGCCTAGCTCTGGGATGGTTCAGTTATAGGGATTTAATAGCATCCAGGAATACAGCCCTCAAAAGGGACCAAAACCACAAAGAAATCCATCTGGCACTGGATAAAAGTTTTACATAGAAAAAGCTCATGAAAATGTTCACTCTCTTTATTAATGATAGAGAGCAATGTACAGCTGTGGCTCCTCTCTAGGTAACAATTATTTATACTGTGTTTGATAATAAACAACAAAATATTAAATATAAAAAAATCAGATTTAAGTGATTGCAAGTGAAAAAAGAGAGATAAAAGCAAGTTGCTAAGCCAAAATAAACAAAACATGCCTATTAAGCCTAATACAAGTAGGCTACATCTAGACTAAAAGCCTCTTTCGAAAAAGAACATCTAGATTACAATCAGTACTTTTGAAAAAGCAAGCTGCTTTTTTGAAAGAAAGCACCCAGGCATTCTGGATGTTCTTTCGAAAAAGCACAGTTTGCATTACATAGCACCTTTTTTCAAAAGTGCACTTTCAAAAAAAGGCATTATTCCTTGTAAAATGAAGTTTTCCGCTGTCGAAAAAACTGCCACATTCTTTTGATTTACTTTCGAAAGAACACGGCAGCAGTCTAGACACAGGGGACGTTTTATTGAAAAAAGGCCATTTTTTTCAAAAAAAACCTGCAGTCTAGACACATCCTAAGAGGAGTTGTTACAGATTATAATTCTCACCATAGTCCTTATTTCATTTAAAGTCCTTCAAGATAGAGCTGATATTTTCTCAGGCTTGGGTCTAACAGCTACTTGTCCTTAGAGTGACAGAGTAAGGGTTAGTAATAGCAAAATGTTTTTAAAGTACATCAGAAGCAGGAAGCCTGCTAAACAACCAGTGAGGCCTTTGGACGATCGATATACTAAAAGAGCACTCAAAGATGATAAAGTCATTGTGGAGGAACTAAATGAATTATTTGCTTCAGTCTTCACAGATAAGGATATTGGGGAGATTCCGAAATCTGAGCCATTCTTTTTAAGTGACAAATCTGAGGAATTGTCCCAGATTGAGTTGGTCATTAGAGGAGGTTTTGGAACAAATTGATAAACTTAACAGTAACAAGTTACTGGGACCAGCTGGCATTCACTGAAGAGTTCTGAAAGAACTCAAATGTGAAATTCTGAAACTATTAATTGTGGTGTGAAACCTGTCCTTTAAATCAGCATCTGTATCTAATAACTGGAAGATAGCTAACACGACACCAATATTTAAAAAGGTTTGTAGGGGCGATCCCGGTAATTACAGATCGGTAAGTCTAATGTTGGTACCGGGAAAATTAGTTGAAACCATAGTAAAGAATAAAATTGTCAGACACGGAGATGAACATAATTTGTTGGGGGAAAGTCAACATGATTTCTGTAAAGGGAAATCATGCTTTACTAATCAGCTAGGGTATGTCCTTCATCAAGTAGTTGCTGAACCAACAAGGGGGGATGCTATTTTAGATTTGGTTTTGGTGAGTAGCGAGGACCTCATAGATGAAATGGTTGTAGGGGACAACCTTGGCTCGAGTGATCATGAGCTAATTGAGTTCAAATTAAAAGGAAGGATAAACAAAAATAAATCTGAGACTAGGGTTTTTGATTTCAAAAGGGCTAACTTTAATAAATTAAGGAAATTAGTTAGGGAAGTTGATTGGACAAAAGAAATTATGGATCTTGAGGTGGAGGAGGCCTGGAATTATTTTAAGTTAAAGTTGCAGAAGCTGTCAGAAGCTTGTATCCCAAGAAAAGGGAAAAAATGTATAGGCAGATGTTTTAGAACAAGCTGGATGAGCAAGCATCTCAGAGAGGTGATTAAGAAAAAGCAGAAAGCATATAAGGAGTGGAAAATGGGAGGGATCAGTAAAGAAAGCTACCTTATTGAGGTTAGAGCATGTAGGGGCAAAGTGAGAAAGGCTAAAAGTCAGGTAGAGTTGGACCTTGCAAAGGGAATTAAAACCAATAGTAAAAGGTTTTATAGTCATATAAATAGGAAAAAAACAAAAAAAGAAGAAGTAGGATCGCTAATTACTAAGGATGGAGTGGAGGTTAAGGATAATCTAGGAATGGCCCAATATCTAAACAAATACTTTGCTTCATTCTTTAATGAGGCTAATGAAGATCTTAGGGATAATGGTAACATAACAAATGGGACTAAGGATGTGGAGGTAGATATTACCATATCCGAGGTAAAAGCCAAACTTGAACAGCTTAATGGGAGTAAATCGGGGGGCCCAGATAATCTTCATCTAAGAATATTAAAGGAACTGGCACATGAACTTGCAAGTCCATTAGCAAATTTTTTTAATAAATCTCTAAACTCAGGTGTTGTACCATTTGACTGGAGAATTGCTAATATAGTTCCTATTTTTAAGAAAGGGTAAAAAAAGCGACGCGGGTAACTATAGGCCTGTTAGTTTGAAATCTGTTGTATGCAAGATCTTGGAAAAAATTTTGAAGGAGAAAGTAGTTAGAGACATTGAGGCTAATGGCAATTGGGACAAATTACAACATGGTTTTACAAAAGGTAGATCGTGCCAAACCAACCTGATCTCCTTTTTTGAGAAAGTAACAGATTTTTTAGAAAAAGGAAATGCTGTGGATCTAATCTACCTTGACTTTAATAAGGCATTTGATACAGTACCACATGAGGAATTATTGGTTAAATTGGAAAAGATAGGGATTAATATGAAAGTTGAGAGGTGGATAAGCAACTGGTTAAAGGAGAGACTACAGCGGGTTATATTGAAAGGTGAACTGTCAGGTTGGAGGAAGGTTACTAGCAGAGTTCCTCAGGGATCAGTTTTGGGGCCAATTTTATTTAATCTTTTTATCGCTGACCTTGGCACCAAAAGTTGAAGTGTCCTGATAAAATTTGCGGATGACACAAAGTTGGGAGCTATTGCCAATTCAGAAAAGGATCGGGATATCATACAGGAAGATCTGGATGATCTTGTAAATTGGCGTGATAGCAATAGGATGACATTTAATAGTGAAAAGTGTAAGGTTATGCATTTAGGGATTAATAACAAGAATTTTAGTTATAAGCTGGGGACACATCAGTTGGAAGTAACGGAGGAGGAGAAGGACATTGGAGTCCTAGTTGATTATAGGATGACTATGAGCCGCCATTGTGACATGGCCGTGAAAAAGGCTAATACGGTCTTGGGATGTATTAGGCGAGGTATTTCCAGTAGAGATAAGGAGGTGTTAGTGCCATTATACAAGGCATTGGTGAGACCCCATTTAGAATACTGTGTGCAGTTCTGGTCTCCCATGTTTAAGAAGGATGAATTCAAACTGGAACAGGTACAAAGAAGGGCTACTAGGATGATCCGAGGAATGGAAAATCTGTCTTATGAAAGGAGACTTAAGGAGCTTGGCTTGTTTACCTTAACAAAAGAAGGCTAAGGGGGGACATTATTGCACTCTTTAAATATATTAGAGGGATAAATACCAGGGAGGGAGAGGAATTATTTAAACTTAATACCAATGTGGACACAAGAACAAATGGATATAAGCTGGCTAGTAGGAAGTTTAGACATGAGATTAGATGAAGGTTTCTAACCATTAGAGGAGTGAAGTTCTGGAACAGCCTTCCTAGGGAAGTGGTAGGGGCAAAAGATCTATCTGGTTTCAAGATTAAACTAGATGGGTTTATGAAGGGGATGGTTTGATGAGATAACATGATCTTGGTAACTAATTGACCATTCATTATCAGTGGGAAAAAGGTCAATGGCGGGATGATAGGAGTTATTATAGAGAACTTTCTGGGTGTCTGGCTGGTGAGTCTTGCCCACATGATCAGGGTTTAGCTGATAGCCATATTTGGGGTCGGGAAGAAATTTTCCTCCAGGGTAGATTGGCAGAGACCCTGGAGGTTTTTCGCCTTCCTCTGTAGCATGGGGTACAGATCACAGCTGGAGGATCTCTGCATCCTGGGGTCTTCAAAGTATTTGAAGGCTTCAATATCTGAGATACAGGTGAGAGGATTATTCTAGGAAGGGTGGGTGAGATTCTGTGGCCTGTACTGTGCAGGGGGTCAGACTAGATGATCATAATGGTCCCTTCTGACCTTAAAGTCTATGAGTCTATGAGTCTATGTCTACACTAGCTCATTAGTTCGAGCTAGGTATGCAAATGATCTCTAATTCAAATTACCTACTCTGTGCCGCGTGTAGCCGTGGGCATGGAGTTCGGACTAAGGGGGATTTAAAAATGGCAGCGCCTGGGAACATTCAAATGAAGCCTGGGATATTTAAATTCTGGACTTCATTTGCAACTCCGGTTGCCCTCATTGCCTACCTAGCTCGAACTAACAAGCTAGTGTAGACATACCCCTAGAGTTCTTTGAGGGGGTCAACAAACATGTGGGCAAGGGGGATCCAGTGGATATAGTATACTTAGATTTCCAGAAAGCCTTGACAAGCTCCCTCACCAAAGGCTCTTAAGTAAAGTAAGTTGTCATGGGATAAGAGGGAAGGTCCTTTTTTGGATTGATAACTGGCTAAAAGACAGGAAACAAGGAGTAGGAATAAACAGTAAGTTTTCTGAGTGGAGAGAGGTAACTAGGGGGGTCCCCTAAAGGTCTGTCCTGGGATCATCCTATTCAACATATTTATAAATGATGTAGAAAAAGAGTAAACAGTGAGGTGGTAAAATTTGCAGATGATACCAAACTGCTCAGGATAGTTAAGACCAAAGCTGACTGAGAAGAGTGATTGGGCAACAAAATGGCAAATGAAATTAATGTTGATAAATGTAAAGTAATGCAGATTGGAAAAAATAATCCCAATTATACATACAATACGATAGGGATTAATTAAGCTACAACTACTCAAGAAAAGGATCTTGGAGTCATTTTGGATAGTTCTCTGAAAACTTCCACTCAGTGTGCAGTAGCAGTCAAAAAAGCAAATAGAATGTTAGGAGTCATTAAAAAAGGGATCGAGAATAAGACATAATATATCTTATTGCCTCTATATAAAATCATGGTACGCACACATCTTGAATACTGTGTTCAGATGTGGTCGCCTCATCTCAAAAATGATATATTGGCATTGCAAAGGGTTCAGAAAAGGGCAACAAAAATGATTAGGGGTTTGGAACAGGTCCCATCTGAAGAGAGATTAAAAAGACTTGGACTTTTCAGCTTAGAAAAGAGGATGCTAAGGGGGGATATGATAGAGGTGTATTAAATCATGACTGGTATAGAAAAAGTGAATAAGGAAGTTATTTACTTATTCCCACAATATAAGAACTGGGGGTCACCAAATGAAATTAATAGGCATCATGTTTAAAACAAACAAAAGGAACTTTTTCTTCATTCGGCATAGAGTCAACTTGTGGAACTCCTTGCCAGAGGACATAGTGAAGACTAGGACTTTAACAGGGTTCAAAACAGAGCTTAGGGTATGTCTACACTACCCCCCTAGTTCAAACTAGGGGGGTAATGTATGCATACTGAACTTGCTAATGAAGCCCGGGATTTAAATTTCCCGGGCTTCATTAGCATAAAGCCGGCGTCGCCATTTTTAAAAGCCGGCTAGTGCGAACCCCGTGCCGCACGGCTACACGCGGCACAGGCTAGATAGTTCGGACTAGCAAGCAATTCCGAACTATCTGTACGCCTCGTGGAACTATCTGTACGCCTCCTAGCCTCTGTTTGTCTGGAAATGGGTGCAGGAGAGGGATCATGTGAGGATTACCTGTTGTTCCCTCCCTCTGGGTATTGGCCACTGTTGGCAGACAGGATACTGGGCTAGATGGCCCTTTGTTCTGACCTAATATGGCTGTTCTTATGTTCTTATGAGTTCTTTTTGTTCTTTGATGACTGCTACCCATTCCTGAAATAGAATTTCTCCAGGGAAAGAAACCTCTGTTTAATCCCTCATCCCTGTAGAAAAATATCTGGTGGATGGTTACTTGTGTTTTTAGGACCAACTCCAGTTTGGTCTTACAGAAAAAACAAAAACATTCACCAAGTGTTATTTCGAGTACCAGGTCATCAAGCCCTTTAAGTACCACTAATAGTCTAACTTCACACTCAGAAAACTGAAAAAAATAGTGAATAGTCTTGCAGCACCTTAGTGTCTATCCCGCTCAAATTTTCACGTTCTAAGATGATACAAGCACACAGATTCAGGGGATCACAGGCTCTTGAACAATAGGTTACTTGAACGGTTTTGCATAAAACATATTTGAGTTATGCATATTTGTATTAAAAACATATTTCTATAAAAATAGGGAGGTGAAATGTCACACCTGGAATTGCCATTCCATGGGAAAGTCTGGCATTAAAAACCAATCTGAATTGAAATGAAAAGTTGAAAATTCAAAAATTTTCAGAAAGCAGAAAATTTCCTTTTGGCTTCTTTATATTTATTTTCTTTTATTTCATTATATCTTAAATGTTATATAATTTAAAAATTAGATTAACAATTATTTTAAAATTATAATATTGTAGAAAATTAAATACATTAATAATGTAAGAGTCTCATGGGTAAGGTATTTGAAGGCTGCCCTAGTATATTAGATTCTAACCTTATGTCTGTCTCAAAGTTCCTGAGTGGGCAAGTTCCTTCAGCCAAACTTGTCAGAGAAACTACCATCTGATATTCAGAAGCTCTGTGGCAGAAGCAGGGATACAATTGCGACTGCTGCAAATGGGGGCTGTGCTTTGAAAATAGTTAATTCTAAGTAAAACTGAATCTCCTGAAAAATCTGTTCCCTAGTGTCTTGTATAGGGTACTCAACATTAGTTGATATTTTTGACCTTTCTGTGTTTGTGCCTCTGTTCCCCACCTGTGAAATTAGGTTTTATGAACACTAATGTTTTCTGAAGCACTAAGATACTGCTGTGAAGAGTGCTGTAGAAAAGTAATGAGGAAATTAATAATTTTGTATGCAGAATAGTGTTTGAATAGTATGCAGCAAATAAGACCTGGGGTCACACATTGAAACTGAAAACAAAATATTGAATAGGTACTCATTAAGTGAGTACCATCCATTCTGTTCACTGAAGAGTCCTCTGGAAAAAGTAATATGTGATTGTGTTATTAAATGTATCATAATGCATATGCAAAAGGGGACAAATTAAACTTCCACATGAAACTATATTTCTTAGGCAAGTCCTAATTTCTGAGTGCTGATTATGCAACTTTAATAATCTCTTTATATAAAAAAAAAATCCTGTTGAGTGACAGAATGATGTCATCATGCTCTCATGCTGTTTGCCCGGGAAAATGAAAGTGGCCAGAGAGAGAAGGTTTGGCAAGTGTAGCAAGTCTGGGGAGCAGCCTGCTAGTGTCCTTTTAACACAGGTATACAAAAGTTTATGATGAAAAACAAAGAAAGCTCTCCCCCCACAAAAACCTGTAGGGGAACACTTCAATCTCCCTGGACACACAATTGCAGATCTAAAGGTAGCCATCCTGCAGCAAAAAAAACTTCAGGACCAGGCTTCAAAGAGAAACTGCTGAGCTACAGTTCATCTGCAAGTTTGACACAATCCACTCTGGATTAAACAAAGATTGTGAATGGCTTGCTAACTACAAAAGCAGCTTCTCCTCTCTTGGAATTCACACCTCCAGATCAGCTACTAGAAGTGGGCCTCATCCTGCCTGATTGGGTCCACCTCGTCATCTCCAGCCTAATTCTGGCCTGCATATTTATACCTGCCTCTGGAAATTTCCACTTCATGCATCTGACAAAGTGGGTCTTTGCCCCGAAAGCTTATGCTCCAACACTTCGGTTAGTCTATAAGGTGCCACAGGACTCCTCGCCGCTTTTTAAGAAAGCTCTGTTAATCTGGACTTCTTTGTAAAGATTATTTATATATTTTTTAGAATACCCAAAAGCATGCACCAAACCCAGGTTCACCTGGAGCAGAAAATGGAGCAAGTAATTAAGGAATTCATCTGCAAACATCTGGAAGAAAATAAGGTGATAGGTAACAGCCAATATGGATTTTTAAACAGAAATCATGTCAGACCAATCTGATAGCTTTCTTTGATAGGATAACAAGCCTTGTGGATAAGGGAGAAATGTTGGATGTGGTATATTTAGAATTTAATAAGTCATTTGACATGGTCTCACACGACCTAGGGAAATACAACCTAGATGGAGCTAATATAAGGTGGGTGCATAACTGGCCGGATAACCATTCTCAGAGTGTAGTTATTAACACTTTACAATCATGCTGGAAGGGCATAACAAGTGAGGTTCTGAAGGGATCTGTTTTGGGGCCAGTTCTGTTCAATATCTTCATCATTGATTTAGATGATGGCACAAAGAGAAAAATTATTAAGTTTACAGATGATACCAAGCTGGGAAGGGTTGCAAATACTTTGGAGGATAGGGTCAAAATTCAAAATGATCTGGACAAACTAGAGAAATGGTCTGAGGTAAACAGGATGAAGTTTAATAACGACAAATGCAAAGTACTCCACTTCAGAAGGAACAATTTGTTTCACACATACAGCATGGGAAGGGATTGTCTAGGAAGAAGCACTGCTGAAAAAGATTTAGGGGACATAGCAGATGACAAGTTAAACACGAGACAACAGTATGACTGTTGTAAAAACAGCAAACATGATTCTGGGATGCATTAACAGGAGTGTTGTGAGCAGGACATGAGAAGTCATTATTCCACTCTTCTCTGTGCTGATTAAGCCTCAATTGGAGTATTGTGTCCAATTCTGGGTACCACATTTCAAGAAACATGTGGAGAAACTGGAGCAGGTTCAGAGAAGACTGCAAGCATGATTAAAGGTCTAGAGAACATGACCTATGAGGGAAGACTGAAGGAACTGGGCTTGTTTAGTTTAGAAAGGAGAAGACTGAGAGAGGACATGATAGTGGTTTTCAAATATCTAAAAGGGTGTTACAAGAAGAAGGGAGAAAAATTATTCTCCTTGGCCTCTGATGATAGGAGAAGAAGCAATGGGTTTAAATTGCAGCAAGGGAGGTTTAGGTTGGACATCAGGAAAAACTTCCTAATTGTCAGAGTGGTTAAACACTGGTATAAATTGCCTACGGGGGTTGTGAAATCTCCATCAATGGAGATATTTAAGAGTAGGTTAGACAGACACCTGGGAGATGTGATCTAGACCCGGGCTACTCAACACATGGCTCGTGGGCTGCATGTGGTTTGGGTTTACGCAGGGCTCAACACATGGCTTACAGGTGAGATCCTTTGAACACGGCCTCCACTGGGAATACATTCCTCCACAGCAAGGTGCCAGAAGGGGTGAGCAATGAAAGACACAAGTGAATGGGGTGGCTGGAACAGATGACTACAGGGTGTCAGCTTTTCTAGCCCCCAGAGAGGAGGTGTCAGAAGCGTTGGGGCATTGTGGGAAGTGTTAGCTGCTTAGCCTTGTGGGCAGATCCTGAGAGGTACTGCCTGGCTTACACTGGCTATGTTTGGACCTGGCGTCACAGCTTAAGGCTTAATCTCTGTATTCATGCCTGTCTATGAAAGAAGCTATTTGCGTATATTTGCATGTATATACAACCAAACTTAAGGTGCAGCCCTTGGCATGTGCTGTTAGTATCATTGTGGCTCCTGAGGCTTCCAAAGTTGAATAGCCCTAATCTAGATGTTATGTGGTCCTGCCGTGAGGGCAGGGGACTGGACTTGATGACCTCTTGAGGTCCCTTACAGTTCTGATGTTCTATGATTCTATGATTTACTTCTCAGAAACACAGGCAAACATACATAAAATTAGCCAGAATAAACATTCTACAGAAATAAATCAAACCAAGACATTTTCCTCCATATATCATACTTTGGAGCGCAGTCCCTCTTTCTGTCCACAGACCTCTCAAACCTTCTTCATCCAACCAAATCGTATCCACTTCAGTCTCCTGATAAATCAAAAAACCCACACAAACTATCCAGTTTTATATAGAATATCTTTCTGCACTCCATCTTTGCCCCATTATTCCTTCTGTCTCAGTGGCTGTGTCTACACTGGCACCCTTTTCCGTAAAAGTAGGAATAAGGGATCTTGCGGAAAAGGGCTTATTTTCCTCAAGATCCTGTCTAGACTCACGCTTTTCTCCGGCAAAACCGCGAGCCAGAAAAAAGCGGCAGCCATGTTCATGCAAATGCTGCTGGGAATATTTAAATCCCCTGCGGCATTTGCAATTCCGAAGTGTCTCATTAGCATCCCTTTTATGGAAAAGGGTGCCAGTGTAGACACAGCCAGTGTGTTCAGAGCTACTAGCACCCATTTTCACATGCCATCCTCTGCAAAGTCCTGACTTCTGTGTATCTCACTTCAAAACTGCTTCATTTGACCATAAATCTCACTTAAGAACTGCTTCATTTAACTACATCCTGTATTAACAACTTATATTATTTGATTGAAAATATAGTTGCTAAATCATTGCAAATAATTACATTTGTAATAACTATACCTTTCATAGAAATACTAATTCCCAATTCCCAAAAACTATTGAAGTCAATGGAAAAAAATGTAGCCCCATCACTTCCTCCCCTGGCTAATGATGACCTGCACAGGGCACCTGGACCTCACCAAAGAACTGTTCAACACCAGGCTCAGCAAGGCCCACATTATGGTGAAGGGAGCCTTTGGCCATTTAAAGGGGAGGTTCCGGTGTCTCCTCACCTGCCTGAACATTGGTGAACAGAACGTCCCCCAAGTGGTGGTAGCCTTCTGTTTCCTGCACAACCTGTGTGAAAACAAAGGAGAGGAGCTCCTGTCAG
The DNA here is from genome assembly GCF_049634645.1 of Pelodiscus sinensis. Classification (NCBI taxonomy): domain Eukaryota; kingdom Metazoa; phylum Chordata; order Testudines; family Trionychidae; genus Pelodiscus; species Pelodiscus sinensis. The sequence continues at coordinate 123,684,299 of NC_134712.1, read as the reverse complement.
GATGGGGGGCAGAGGCTGAGCAGCTGGCCAGGGACTTTTAGCAGCCGTGCATGGCTGCCATCTGGCAGGCCCATTAGGGGGCTGTGTGCATCTGGGAGCCCCTGAGGAGAATTTCAGCCAAGGACACCTGTGACATTCTTTCGTAGGCCTCTCCACAGACTGCCTCTCTGTCCTGGCTCCATGCTGTGCCTCAAAAGCATCCACCAGATTCAGTTCCTAGGTGGGTAGAGTCACAAGGAGGCTCCATGACACACACTTCTTTCACCATCTTACAAGCCCAACTCGTACTGGTAAGAGACAGCCAATGGGTGTGCAGAGCTGGTACTCAAGGAGGAGATAGTGTACAGAGCCCAGTGGATCCCTGCCTAGGAACTGTACTAGCTGGCTGCTTCTGGAGCACAGTGTGGTGCCCCTGGACAGGTCAGGACTAGCCTACTTGACTGTGAAGTGACAGCTGGACTTTTAATTACCTGGTTAGCAGAGTCCCATTTTGACTGAGTGTTCTAGTTGACAGACAGACACTTCCAGAGGGGACTGCAGCTGTGAATAACATATTGGACAAAGGCCCCAGCATTAAATGGTATGGAAATTCCAGGCAATGCTTCAATAACTGGGGAGAAAGTAGTATAATTGTATCAACTTGGAGGAAGGAACACAGAGCAGACCAGGATGCCAAAGGCATAAAGGTGGCTTAAAGAAACTCCCACCCCACTCTGAGTTCTGTTCTGCTCCTCTTGGAGGCTCAGCACAGAATCTCATTCTTAGGATCTAACATGCAACTAACTTTGTATCAGAGAATTATTTTACTCCAATCTTTTCAATTTATGATGAAAAAATAAACCTAAGACCACTTTTTCCTATTGACTCTTGCTTCATCAAGGGTCACAGCTTTTTAGCTCCAGGTGTTCTTTCACTTTCGAAACATCTGTTGATTGGAGTAACGTGCCGGCAAGATCATGCTAATGAAGTGCGGGATATTTAAATCCCCGCTTCATTAATTATTTGGTTGCCTACATTTGCATCCCTAGTTCGAACTAGGGTGCAAGTGTAGACATACCCAAAGTGATTTGTACTGAAATTCATCAAGAATTTTTTTGTAATATTAAGACCAGTTCAATTCATGTAACATTTATGTTTCCTACTTCTGAAAAATAAATGTAAATACAACCTCTAACAGCCAGTTATCAGTGCTTCAACCTAAAAAATAACCTTCCAAAATTCAAGAGGAAAAAACGTAGCCTCAAATTTGCTTGTCAATCTGTCTCAATGGATACAAAGATAGAAAAGTGTCTTTAAGATGTGATGGACTGCTGTGATTTATTTCTAAAATTGTGTTTCCCTTTGGATGGCTCTTTCATTAGAACAGGATAAAGCTGTGTGCTGTCTCATTTGATAGTGAATCCCACATTTCACATACCTTTGCAATGCAGCATTTCTCTGTTTGATGTTTAAGAATTTCTTTTTCAGACTCTATTAGTCACAACTCGACTAATCAGGTAGCTGCAGTTCTCTACTTGTTTTGTTGCTGTTGATGTACTATGGAATCTTCAGATTTAAATACCGAGTTTAAACTACTCAGTCATCACTACTCTGCTCCTCCCATGAGACTATTCAAAGGTGGAAAAATGAGGCGGAGGGAAAGAAAGCATTCAAAACTAGTGTTTGTCATTGAACTACATTGGTTTCATCCCCTTTACCAATTTGGCACATGGGGGCTGCAGTTTCATCCAATGGTTCAGAAAATTCAGTCTTTAGACTTCTGCAGAAGTATTTAGTATGCATACAAAAGTTTTTCTCTGTACATTCAATGAATATTATTTATTTAAGGGGAAAATTTTCAATTATTTTCAATGGACACCAAAGAAAACCATGTGCAAGGAAACTTTTTCTTTCCAAATACACCTTAGACAGTGGTCAAGATCCTACAGTTCTTGTATCCTAGGCTATGTCTAGACTGCAGACTTCTTTCGAAAGAGGCTCTTTCGAAAGCATCTTTCGAAAGAGCCTCTTTCGAAAGATCGCGTCTAGACTGCAGGCGGATCTTTCGAAAGAGAAATCCGCTTTTTCAAAAGAGAGCACCCAGCGAGTCTGGATGCTCTCTTTCGAAGACGGCCTCTTTACATTGAAGAACGCCTTCTTTCGAAAGAGGAGCTTTCGAAGGAAGGCGTTCTTCCTCGTGAAACGAGGTTTACCGCCATCGAAAGAAAAGCCACGTTCTTTCGAAATAATTTCAAAAGAACGCGGCTTGAGTCTGGACGCAGGGGAAGTTTTTTCGGGAAAAGGCTACTTTTCCCAAAAAAAACCCTGAGTCTGGACATGGCCTTAGAAAGGAAAATCACTAGCATTGTTATCAATCCACAGAGCTGAAAGAAGAACAAAAATCTCTACAGCCTTCACACCAGTCTACTAGATACAAGAAGAAAAATCATCACAATCATAGAGGATAAAGCAGGCTGAGCTGTCCCTCTGAACACTGGGAATTTTGTGTGCCTCTTCAGGAATGGGGTTTGGCCTATTTTCTTAGGTGATTGTTAATTGGATCAAGGGTGAAGTCCTGACATTGGTTCCAGTGAACATAGGTTTTCCTGGCATAATTGCATCCAAATTGTGTCCCCTGAGCAAAACAGCAAAGAATGTTGAAAATGAAAATATGTATTCTACTGAAACCCATTATTTTTGTCATGGTTTCAACCTCTGCACATATTTTCTCTCTCCTGTGTGACAATATCACTTGATGATTTTAAAGTTAAGATGCACAGCTTCAAGATCAGCAGGAGTCAGGAAGGAATTTTATCCCTTCACCCACCCACTCACTGACTTCATTGCATATGGCCAACTGGGCATTATGGAGAAGGGATGTAGGGCATCTGCAATGCCATGGATCCACATCCTGATTTACAGACTCTTCTGCTGAGTTCCTGTAGCGGGAGCTAGAGGAACTAGGGTTTAGAGTGGAGTACATAGAAGAAATCAGTGTTTTGGAGGTGAGTTGAGGATCTTGAGATTTCACAGGACTGTTGCCATGATGTTTTTTTCACAGTATCAGAGGAAAGAATCTACTGCTTAAGGTGCTCAATATAATGAGATACTGGCCGATGGGTGGGAAAGGCTGTCCAAACACAAGGGGGCAATTCATGGTGACTCATGGAAATAGGAAGCTATCGCGGGCATGGCCAATCATACTACAATATCTTTATATGCTGTCAGGGCCCAGAGGTGGACATAGGAAGTTCTAATTCGCATCAAGACCTGGGTAGGTAATCCCATAGTCCCTAAGAACAGAGCCAGCTCTGCCACTGACGTAGAAATAGCCTGACCTGATGCTCAATTTATTCTAAATGTCCCCTTCCACTGAAACAGAAGTAATACTCCCATTTGTCCTTTCTTTTCAGTACAGTATTTCTCTGTTTGATGTTTAAGAATTCCTCTTTCAGACTATATTAGTCTAAGTCAACTAATCTGGTAGCTGCAGTTCTCCACTTGTTTCATTGCTATTGATACAGTATGCAATCATCAGATTTAAATACCCATTAAGCTCCTAACATTTGAATCCTGCTATGGCACAAAGCAAAACAAAACATCAGATCCTCAATTTTCTTCTCACTGCTGGAGCTTCTGGCAATCCCACGAGAGCTGCTAACATGATGAATAAACATGCACTGAATTGGTTCATTAGGGTGAAACTATAGATCCTTCCTGATGTTTCTTTTATTCTTTGAGAAAAAAAGGAGTTTTATATTTGGTTGTTACAGCTGTGATATTGCAAAGCAAAACAGAAATACCATACAATAAAATGGTACCGCTTATGGAAAATGCAAAAACAGAGAACAAAAAAAGATAAACTGGATGCAAATTGAATGCTTTATCTTGCTGATTGCCATGCATATTTACTTGCGAAAGAAATGCTTTCATAAGTTATGAAGTGAAGTTACAATGACTTGTTGGAAACACACTCTCATCAAAAACACAGTTCAGTAATTACAGACTCAAGAGGACTGCTAATGTATAATATTTATTCTGTTCTGAAATTAAAAACAACAGTAAAAACACCTCTAAACTCTTCTATCAGACTTCTTTAAAGGATCTCAAAGCATGTTACAGTCAACTAGGAATTAAGCCTCATACCCACAAGTACGCAGATGTTTGTCTCAGCCTTTTCACAGGTGGGGAAAGTGATTTATAGAGATGTTAAAATGTTCAGTAAAGTCAATAGGTAATAATGTCATTTTCATCTCAGCAGATCTGCTCCTTGCATGTACTTCATTACACATGCTTCTTTAGAATCTAAAGTAAATTTTTCTACTTTTTTTCTACTGTTAGCTCAGCGCATGCAGAATTGTAATATGTATTTCTATCACAGTAGTGCCTGTACATTCCAACTAATATCAGGGGCCATTGTTTTGGAACTTTATAATCAGAAAGTGAGAACCATTTCTTGTCCCAAGTAGCATGTCATCTAAGTAGAAAAGCCAAGAGTTTGGAATGAGGAGGAAGGAAAGAAATTGGGACACAGAGACCTGGCAGCTCAGTGGCAAAATTGAGACGCAGTCCAATGACCCAGGATGCATCTACGCTGCACATTTATTTTGGAATAAAATAGTGTGTCGACACACCAAATGCTCATCAAAATAGCACCGAACTATTTCAAAATAGAGTGTCCATGTTGATTGGACGCTAAATTGCATTTAAGGCCCCCCAGAAACACTTCAGGTAGGACATCAGGACAGCGCTTGCTCCCTGGGGCTGCTGCCTGAGGCTATCTGAGGCTCTTTATTAAAGGGACCTCCCCCCCATACAGCAGAGTCAGGTTCTTCTCCTTTGCCCACCTCTTCAAGGGACAGCAAAACCTTTTCTTTTGCCTACTGTGGTTGCCCTTGAAGACACCTCAGCTATCCAGCCGTGAAGCCAGAGCTGCCTCTGGGCAGTTGATGGCTATTGCAGCTTGTGCTGATCATCATGCAGGAGTTTCTGCAGGCTGCAGCCCAGGCCCTGAAGAAACCCAATCCCCTGCTCCGCTTGGGGACCCTCCTCACCTCTTTGCTGGTGTGGATCATGCTGCTGGATCCCACCTGCCCTCCCCTGCACATCATGCACCACTGTTTCTGGCGTCTGAACACCAGTGCTGACTGATGGGACCAGCTCATGATGAAGCAGTGGGATGACCAGCAATGGCTCCAGAATTTCCAAATGAGGAAGGACACATTTCTGGACCTCTGTGAGTGTCTTGCCCCTGCCCTCAGGTGATGGGGCACTCACATGAAACCTACCATTCCCCTCCAGAAGCGGGTAGCCATAGCCTTGTGGAAGCTCACTATGCTGGATAGCTACAGATCCATTGGGAACCAGTTTAGCGTGGGGAGATCAACTGTTGAGGCCTTGGTCAAACAGGTATGATGCTCTAAGGCTATTGTCCCAGGAGGGTGGTGGAATGTTGGAATGGAGTTCCCTAGGAAAAGGAAGCGTGGAGGTGCAAGTCCACTCCCTGGGAGATTTTTCAGTCTTGCCTTTACAACACCCTTTCGGGGATGAGGTAAGTGGGGGTTTGCTCCTGGGGGTAGGGAGGTGGGCTCAGGGACCTTCCAAGGGCCCCGGCAACCCTGTGATTCTCTGTGTGTTTGTTTTTCTATTCCATCAGGCCATCAACACCATCCTGCTGTGCAGGGTCATCAGCCTTGGTGACATGGATGCCATTGTCACAGGCTTTGCTGACATGGGCTTACCCAACTGCAGGGGGTGGGAGACCATTCGCAGCACCTACATCCCCATCCAGGTCCCCAACCATTGAGCTTCTGTGTATATTAACCAGAAGGTGTACTTCTCAGTGGTCCTGCAGGCTGTCATGGACCACCAGGGCCAGTTTATGGATATATATGTCAGGTGGTCAGGAAAGGTGTACAACACCCACTTCTTCTGCCATTTGAGCGTCTTTGAGAAGCTGCACGCTGGAACTTTTTTCCCTCGCCGCACCACCAGGATTGGGGATGTGGACATGCCTATATGCATGACGGGGGATGCGGCCTACCCTCTCTTGCCTTGGCTCATGAAGCCCTACACCCTGACCACTCTAGGGAATGGTACAATGCCAGGCTCCGAGCAGTCGCAAGAGCAGTGGCTTGTGGAGAGCGTCGGACAATGCCAAGGACACAACTAGGGTGTGAGGTACCAGCTCCAGGGTCAACATGGTCATGGTGCCGGCCTCATCCGGCTCTTCCTCCTTTTCCTCCTCACAGGCTCTGTCCCCTGGGAGGATGACAATAAGCATTTCGAGCCCTGAGCCCACTATTGAGGGGTAAGGACTGCCCTGCATGCCAGGATGTGGTCCAGGTCCTCTTAGTAGGGGCAGGTGTGGTCAACTCCGGAGTGGCTCAGGGCTGTCAAGACCTCCTGTATGCTATAAGCCCTTTCCCCTGAGGCTGCAGCTTTAAGGGCTCCAGAGAAAGGGGGGGGACTATAGAGTTTTGCTGAGTGTAGATGGAGTGGCCAGCAGGGCACTGTGGGAAAGACTGGACGTCCCTTATTCCACAATAACTTCAACTGCCCTGTCTACACAGCCACTATTCCAAATTAACTATTTAGATAGAGGCATTATTCCTTATAGAATGAGGTTTACAGATGCTGAAATAAGCCACCAGTTATTTCAAAATTATTTCAAAATAACAGAATTGCTGTGTAGACTCTTGCATAGTTATTTTGGAATAATGGTCATTATTCCGAAATAAGATTGCTTTGTAGATGCACCCACAATGTCCTAGCCACATTCCAACCTAGGTAATTACCGTGTGACCATCTACATTTCTTCATACATCCTGTTGCAAAAACACAGACATCTTCACGTTTTTGTCCTGAATGCTGTCATTATATAGTGACCTGTTATACAGTTGCCATTTCTCATTTCAGAAATGACTACATTTCAGTGTTAGATAAAATAACACCTATTTATATTTTATACAATATAACAGATTGGCAAAGCACCTTGTGATTTTCTGGGTAAAAGGTGCTATATAAATGTGATATGTCAACATGTGTGTCTACTTTAAAACTGCTTTCCACTAATACACAGAAAAAAAAACTATATCAGGAAACTGCTTACCAAAAGCAAACAATACAATGGCCTTAGTTTTCCTCTCCTGATATTCATATTGGACATAAATGATTGGGGCGGAATACGAAACATCTTATTTCAGCTTGATTCTAAAAGATCATTAAGTTTTTCATTGCCTCTCCACCATCTGTGTAGTTACGAAAATGTGCACACATCTTTTTATCTGGAAAAAACAGGTTATCATCACTGGCAAGACTTCTAAAATATGTGATTTTATAAGTTTGCGAAAAAGGACAGCAGACATAATTCTTGCTTGAATTTCTCCAAAAATGGAAAAGTGGTTACTGCACAATATAAAATGTCCTTTCAAAGTGAAAAGACATTTCTCTGCAAAACTAGAGAAATTGTGATGGGGACAAATTCATAATTTATACCAAGAAGGACTGAAAAGTCACTTTTACCAACTGTGACAGAGTGCTGGCTATGGCACCCTGATCACTGACATTGTAGTACAGTAGAGGAAGCTGCTTCAGCTGGAATAATTGAACTTTTTCTTTTGGGAGATTGTAAATACCAGGGTGGCAATACCTGGGTTAATGATACAATTAACAGTATTTGGGAGGCTATAATAGGGAGAAACAGGAAATGGGGTTAGAGTTTGGAGGGTAAGTTACGTAAAGGAAGGTAGTTGCTTAGAAGATTTCTCCTGCTGTGTATTTTTCTCGAGTTTTGTTTGCTGCAGAAATGAAAAATAAAGGCACATGTGGTGAAAAAGAAACAGCCTGGATGTGATAATGGCTGAAGAACCATCAAAACAGGGTAGGCAGTGAGGCATGACAGATAGCTGAAGAAGTTTCCTTTGACACCAGCCAAAAATGCAAAGTTTAAACCTGGATTAAAAATGGGGCATAATTTTCCTCATGCAAATAATAGTGAAGATGGACACAAGATGAGGTAGTCTGGTTCCTGGCCTTCTCAGCTCACTGTCAGAACAGCTCATTTAACTTCTTCAGAGGTAGATGAAGACCTTCTTTTCTGTTTATTCCTCCTTGTTGTGTTCCCTTGTCCCTTAGACGTGGGAGTGGGAGGGGGGAATATGTTGCCTCTTGTATTCATCTAGACAGCTTCAAGGGATCTGAATACCATGAAGAGTACACCTAGACTACAGCTCGCTGTCCTCAAAAAATGAGGTTTACAGGATCTTTCAAAAAGGGGTTTATTTTTCGACAGATCCATGTCTGGACTGCCGTTTTTTTCGAAAAAGCAACGTTTAAAAAAAAAGCGGCAGCCATGTTTATGCTAATGAAGCACGAGATATTTAAATCCTTGCTTCATTAGCAATTTCAGTGTGCCTAATCTACATCTCTCTGTTGACAGAGAGGTGTAGTCTAGACACAGCCGAAATTAGGTAAAAAGTTCAAAAAGTGGTATCTAAAACCACATACTTGAAACTTTGATTAGAACACTCTCCCTCCTCCCTGTGTAATAACAACAGATGAATTAAAGACACTTCCAAAAATGGCCATATAGATTTACACCCTCAGTTAAAGTAGATGGTAACTTTCACTTTTCATCAACAACCTCTTCTAAATAGGTAGCTAGGATTCACAGTGACCTTTCTTGACTGTTCCCATCTGGAATAAAGAGGCATTTTCTGTGCATGTTGGTTTCTATACTTTCAGATTTTAAACAAGTCGCAGTTGTTCCTTGGTGTTGTTCATGTGGTGTCAGAGGTGCAGCTTGACTAGAATGAGTCAGAGGAATTACTTTGAATGTTGCTGAATTGCAAATAGTGAACTGTTAACACAAAATAACCCCTTTAAAGAGAGATTATAGGTTTTTTAAAAATATTTCCAAATGGGAGTATTACTAATAGGAATTATCATGCTAAAGTGTTCCCAGGAGATGACAGGGACCTCTAATGACCTCTAAACTTTTGAGTGTAGAATTTTAAATTGTTAATAGCTGTATTTGAATCGTTCAGCTTTCCAATATATAAAAGGAATCTGTGTTCCAGTAAAGCTCTATGTTACTAATCAAAAATTTCAAATAAAAATCAATTATGACAGATCCAGGAGGAGATAATGATCAGCACGGGGGACCCCAAAACAATTTTTAAGTTTGACTTGCAGTTTATTGGTAGTGTTCTTCATTTGTACATCTGGAAACCAAGTTTTCTTTCATCACCTTATATTTCACTCTGTTTAAACACAAGAGAAGTCTTGAAAGACAGATGAGATGATAACTCTACCCTTTGTGAAAAAATATGTAGTCTGATATTGTATGTCAACTAGCTATGAAAGTGAATAATTTGGGGGTGAAACTTACCTGTGAGGAGAGCCTACATAAGCTATACAAATAGGATTTCAGATGTGCACTGGCTTTGTTCAGGGTTGAATTTCATCCTTAGTGCACAATCTTGAAAGACTCTTTACAGGAGTGACTTTACACCCTGTGAGTAATCCCATTAATTTCAATGTCAATTACACTGCATAGCCAAGTTCACACGTAAATAACTGAAGGACCACAAGGACTGTTTCTCTTGCTGGTTCCCTGGAATGCTTGTAGAATCACTGAAACATAGAATCCTAGGGCTGAAAGAGACCTCAAGAGAGCATCGAGTCCAGCCCCCTGCCCAAAGCAGGACCAACCGTAACTAAATCATCTCAGCCAGGGCTTTGTCAAGCCAAGACTTAAAAACCTCTAGGGATGGCGATTCCACCACCCCCCTAGGTAACCCATTCCAGTACTTCACCACCCTTATAGTGAAATAGCTTTCCTAATATCCAACCTAGACCTTCTCCTCTGTAACTTCAGATGATTGCTTCTTATTCTACCATCTGTCAGTACTGAGAACAGCCTTTCTCCATCCTCTTTAGAACCTTACTTTAGGAAGTTGAAGGCTGCTATCAAATCCCCCCTCACTCTTCTCTTCTGCAGACTAAATAAGCCCAAATCCCTCAGTCTCTCCTCGTAGGCCAGGTAACAGGAAGTCCATTCCAATCTGAATTGCAACAAGAGGAGGAAGGTTCTATGTTGCCTGTTTTCCTAGCAACAGTCCACCTCTTAATGTTTTAAGGCCAGGGTTGGGAACTTTTTCAAACCAAAGAGCCAAAGTACATCAAAATTCAGAGCAAGTGGTCAAGAAAGAGCCAGTATAAAAGAATGCCCATTTGCATGACTGAAAATATACAACTTAATATTTTTGATAATTAAAATGATGATTAATAATAACATAATAGAGACATTGTATTCACCAACTTTATTTAATGGGACTTCTGCTGCTGCATCTTTTTGCACATTTCTTTGAAGTTTACATCATAACTGGTCAAATTCACCTTCATGCATGCATTCAGTCTGTCTTCTGTCAGTCTTGAGTACAAATTACTTTTGATGTGATTCAAATCAGGGAAAGCTTGCTCACACACATAGGTACAGCCAAACATTAAAAGAAAGGCCAAGCTGACATTCTGCATGGTATTGACTGTGACAGGAAGTTTTTTCCAAATTTGCAAATTCAGATTATCATCGTGCTCCAATTTCTTCATGTCAGCTCATTTGTGAAGTTTTGCCAATTCTACACATTGTTGAGCAAGGCATTCTAAATGAGAATTCAGCATGATGAATTTTTCCACCTACATATCCAACTCCTTGAAATCTGCTATTTCCATGTCCAAATCACTGATTGAGATGCCTGGAATGACTGTCAAATCCAGTTTTTCAGTGGATGCTTTATGTAGCTGAATCATAAATTTAAACAGAGTACTCTATTTGCAAAAATCAACAAAATGAGTCTTGAATGCTTTCAGCAGCTCAGAAACAAACCCTGCAAGCTGCTGCAAATCAAGGCTGTTATTTGGTTTCTCTCTCTGATACGAATCACAAAACATTCGTAATCTTTCGAAATGTGAAAGTCTGCCCGTCTTTATCTCTTTGATGAAGACAGTAAATTTTGACTCAAATCCAAACACTGCCTGCTGCAGAGTCAGAACAGTATTTCCTTGACTTTGAAGCTTAAGGTTCAACTTGTTCAAATGACCAGTAATGTCAATGAGGTAGTAAAACTTGAGCAACGGGTCAGTCTGAAAGCTTAGTGTGGTTAACACACTTTATATCGAAAATTGACTTAATCTTGTAAACGCAAGTGGCAAAATGAGACAAAACTTTGCCCCAAGATAACCAGTGAACATTGCTATGCATTAGTAGATCTGGATATTCGGAATTTACTTCCTCGAGCAGTGACTGAAATCTCTCTTTCTCTTTTCTGTTTTTACTGTTGAGGGTCACAGAGTTCACCATCATGTATGATGATGGAAAGATTTCTCAGTCAATTAAATAAAAAGAGTGAATACACAACCCCCAATGGGTGGAGAGGATGAATGGCTGTTAAAATAAACAGTTAAAGGTGAAATAGACAAAAAAAAAGACCATCGTCACATGAGTAATTATGTGTTTTTAAAATGTTGCATACATTTTTCATTTTAATTTCAAAAGTTGTGTAGTTGTGTGTATTTTGGGAATGACAAAAGAGCAATATTTGGTTCTGTACTGAGCCATATTTGGCTCTATAGCCACAGGTTGCAGACCCCTGTTTGAAGGCATATAGTACTGGGTTTCTCCTTGTTAAGTGTTCTGCTGTAGCCAGCAGCTGTAGGAATCTCAGAAATGACTACAAGAATTCTTCAGAAAGCAGAAGGTTTTCTTTCAAATGCTTTCATGCAGTATTAATGTTGAGAAGTGCTTCTTACCATTGCAGCTTTCAGACTGTCAAGCAGAAAAAAAAATAAAAGAAGAAGATGAAGGTCTCCTGTAAGGATTACATGCCCCAAATTTGCATGCTACAGTTCCTATTAGATAAATTAGTGAAAAGAGAAAAGCATAGCAGGCTTTTGACAGAATAGGTTTGTGTTATCCCTGGACCTGAAATAAAAAAAAAAAACACCTTTTTTCAGGAATGATATTTCTGAGGTGTAATATAAACCACAACTGAAACACAACAGTTTTTACCAAGGACATAAAACTTATTTCTATCAACAAGAAGGATCTCAGCTAGTGTTAATCTCACCAATATTGAAGAGAAGAAAAAAAAACATCTACAGCACTTATGGTAAATGGTGGCACAAGCAGTAAGAAATCTGTGCTTGGTAACAGGGGAGAAAAAGAAGTAATTTCAGATATGATAAGCATGAAATGAGAACAAAGCTGATCAGGAATGCAGTAAAGGAGAGTGGCAGCTAGAACTGGAAGTAGAAAAAGAGTTCGAAAAGAGGTTTGGATGACTATCCACCAATAGAAACTACATTGTATGTCATCTTTTTCTCCACAAAAGAAAGGATGAGTATAGGGGAGTATAGGTGAAGAAGCTCTGGCCAGTTTGATTAGTTCAAGAATGTGGAATGTTCCCCTAGCAGATTCACAGTGTGTAGGGAATATTGACTTCTTTTCCGTTCTCTTCTTTGTGTGCCATTTTTCATCATACAAATTGATGCAAGTTGACTACAGCAGAAGTCCCATACCGTTGCTGATGCTCAGCCAGCAAATTTGATGAAAATGCCTTCACACACAATTTGATGTACTTTAAACCCCACCCCCAGTCAGTGCCTCCAGGTTAGCTCTTATTTTAAGTGTTTCAGTTAACCAGGCCTAAGGGTGACATATATGGATCCTATTCTGAATACCAAGCAGTGTCCTCTGAAGATATTCGAAGTAGATTCGTTTCCCCTTTTTGTGTATTACTGGCATCATTTTAAATAAGAGAATCTTCACTCAGCAGGAAAAGATGGGTAAAATGATAAAATGTGGCTACAGAATCTAACTCCAGCAATAGGCTATATGTATACATTTATTAACAAAATAGAAAAGGAAAACTGAGCCAAGCTCAAAAGAATAATGAGAATAATGTCAATATAACATTCTGCCCATTAATTTTACAGAAGGAATCGGTGTTGTTGCCCTGATTGACAATGAAAATTTGGTAGGATCACAAACGTATGTGACTCAGCTGTTATGGGTCTTCTAAAACCCCAATGTGATAATCCCCAAACTGAATTTTATTCATAAATTCAGCAGCAATTGAAGCTACAATCTTAAAATATTTAGTATTGGTAAGGCTGATATTTCATTGAATCATAGAATCATAGGTTTGGAAGAGACCAAAAGTCAATGAGTCCAACCCCCTTCCCAAAGCAGGACCAATCCTAACTAAATCATCTCAGCTAGGGCTTTGTCAATCTGGGACTTAAAAACCTAGACCTCCCCCACTAGAACTTCAGACCATTGTTCCTTGTTCTGTCATCTGTCGCTACTGAGAACACCCTGGATACATCTAGACTACATCCCTTTTTTGTAAAAAGGATGTAAATTAGACGTATCGCAATTGCTAATGAAGCGGGGATTTAAATCTCCCATGCTTCATTAGCATAAAAATGGCTGCCGCTATTTTTCGGCATGGAGTTTTGTCAGAAAAAAGCGCCAGTCTAGATGCTGATCTTGCGGAAAATAAAGCCTTTTCCGAAAGATCCCTTATCCCTCTATGAAATAAGGGATAAGGGATCTTTCGGAAAAGGCTTTATTTTCTGCAAGATCAGCGTCTAGCCTGGAGCTTTTTTCCAACAAAGCTCCATGCTGAAAAAAAGCGGCAGCCATTTTTATGCTAATGAAGAGGGGGGGAGATTTAAATCCCCTCTTCATTTGCAATTGCGATACTTCTAATTTACATCCCTTTTACGGAAAAGGGATGTAGTCTAGATGTAGCCCCTCTGTTCACCTTCTTTGGATCCCCCTTTTAGGTAGTTAAAGGCTGCTATCAAATACCCCCTCAACTCTTCTCTTCTGCAGACTAAATAAGCCCAAATCCCTCAGCTTCTCTTCATAGGTCACGTACTCTAGCCCCCTCATCATTTTGGTTGCACTCCGCTGGACCCTCTCTGGTGTGTCCACATTCTTTCTGTAGTAGGGCACCCAGAACTGGATGCAATACTCCAGATATGGCCTCACCAGTGCCGAATAAAGGGGAATAATGACTTCTCTAGAGCTGCTGGCAATACTCCTCCTAATGCAACCAAATATTCCATTCACCTTCTTGGCTACAAGGGCACACTGTTGACTCATATCCAGCTTCTCATCCACTGTAGTCCTCAGGTCCTTTTCTGCTGAACTGCTACTTAGCCAGTCGGTGCCCAGCCTGTAACAATGCTCGGGATTCTTCTGTTCCAAGTGCAGGACTCAGCACTTGTCCTTGATGAACCTCATCGGATTTCTTTTGGCCTAATCCTCCTATTTGTTTAGGTCACGCTGTACCCTATCCCTGCCCACCAACATATTTACCTCTCCCCCTAGCTTGGTGTCATCCACAAACTTGCTGAGGGTGCAATCCATCCCCTTATCCGGGTTATAATATAAGGATTATTAATAATTATTAATAAAGATGTTGAACAAAACTGTCTCTAGAACCAATCGTTGGGGCACTCCACTTGAAACTCACCACAACCAGACTTCAAGCCATTGATGACTATCCATTGGGCCTGACAATCTAGCCAAGTTTGTATTCACCTTACAGTCCATTTATCCAATCCATACTTCCTTAACTTGCTGGCAAGAATATTGTTGGAGATCTTATCAAAAGCTTTGCTAAAGTCAAGGTATATCACATGCACCAACTTCCCCATGTCTATAGAGCCAGTTTCCTCATCATAGAAACTAATCAGATTGGTCAAGCATGACTTGCCCTTGGTGAATCCATGTTAACTGTTTCTGATAGCTTTTACCTCTTCCAAGTGCTTCAAAATGGATTCTTTGAGGATCTCCTCCATGATTTTTGTGGAGACTAAGGTAAGGCTCACTGTTCTGTAGTTCCCTGTCCTTCTTCCCCTTTTTAAAGGATCACATATCTCTTCCCATATTTTTGAGGGTTTGGGACTCAATGAGTTGCAGGTTCAGGTGTCCATTTATTACTGATGGTTTTTTCACTAGTAACAAACTGTAGCTGTCTAACCATGCAACAAAATAACTTCCACATTTAAAAATAAAATTCTTGACTTGGCTATGGGCAGCAGCATAATATAGTTTGCATATTAACCAAGTAGTGAAATATCATGTGAAATCCTTTTTTAAAACCTATTTCAATTTATCTTAAATTCTACAACTCAGTAGAAATTTATATCATATGCACCATTCTGCACCAATTATAGATATCATTTAGAGGAGGAGAATCAGATAACTTTGAATTGAGTCCCTGTTGTAGTAAATGCTGTTCAAACCCATAACAAGACATGTTATATAGATTTTTACAACCAAATTAAGGGACTGTGCACCTTTCCTTCATTAGCAAGTGGGTACAGAGGGACATTCCACCGGCTTACCAGAACAACTGACAACAATGATGAATTTTTTTTCATCCCCATCTCCCTCTCACTCCAAGGAGTGGTTTTCTTGGTGTGAAAGGTTTTGGGAACAAGAGGAGAGACAGGCTGGCCGAAGTGAGCATATCCTTACGTAATTTATGGATTTCATGCAGTAACTTCTCCATTGACAAAAGGCTGTGAATCTGAAACCCAATGTGATTTTGAAGTGTGGTGCAAGTTTCTCACATTTTCTTGCTGATTATGCCTATTTTATATTTCCAGAACAGCCATTGAGAATTCCTGTTCACTTAATTTCTTTGTTTCTCAGTTTCCCTGACTGTAAAATGGGATAAACAGTTATCAGTATAGCAGGAGTGTTTGAGACCTAATGGGTGTTTGTATTGTATTTAATTTGAGACTCTCCTATGTGTAAATGTGCAGTTATCATTGCTCTCTGTAGGTATGTCCTCACTTGCACCCTCTTTCGAGAGAGGGATGCAAATGTAGCTGAGCAAAATTGCAAAAGGAGCACGGATTTGCATTTCCAACGCTTCATTGGCAAATTCACGTTATGGTGCTATTTCGAAATAGCGCTATTTAAAAAAAAGAAACTTTGTCTAGACATGGTTATTTATCAGAGGCAGCAGCACTGGGTGACAGACAGCCAGTCCAGATGGGGAGCTGGTTTTTAAACTGGCTGCCCTCGTGGACCAGCTCCTGCCTGGCACCCTGCAAAGCTGCCTCTGATAAAGTGACTGCTGGCCCCGCCCCAGAGTACTATAGAATAGTCGACTAACTGATAAAAAATCATGAGGTTACTAGACTATTACATTAACTGATATTTAACATCCCTACACTGTACTAGATCTCACCTGGCATGAATTAGCGTACCTCCTAAGACTGAAGACTGCAGATATTAGATCAAGGAGCTCAGAAGCAGATAATAATTGGGCTCATAACATAAAAATCTAAACAGAGAATCACTTTTTAATCCCTCTCATAACTATGCCTACCCTCAACTTCTATTGACATCACTGAATTATTTTCATGACACATAGTGGAGGGCTTGTGACAGCCAGTGGGCAAAGGAGTCTTTTCAGGATCCCAGCAAAACAGTGTCTTTTATCAGTAGGAGTTCAACATTCCTAAGTAGCGAATTACCATTTCTTTTCAAAAACTGTACAATATAATAATATTGTAACCAATTCTATATTCTGGTGAGCGTTCTGTCCTTGACACCCTGTTACCATTATCAAACACCATAGATGTATGTATGTCAAGGCTTAAATTCAATAAATTATATCTCCCAAGGACTTACTCTATTTTGTTTAGTTATACGGGGGAACATTTTGTATAGTAAATGCGTGAAATCCTTTAATGCTACATTGGCATACCACAGTTATGGATCAAGTAACAAATGTTATTTACATGATTTTAAAATGTATTTTTCAAAGAAAAATCAGGTAGCATATCTTTCATTTAAATTACATAATCAGTATTCATGAGTGTACACAGATGAGTTGTGCATTATTCAGTTGGCAGAGAGGCATGAAAACTTTAAAAGAAGCAGAAGTTGAGGAAGATAGGATGATCATGGCAGACACAAACAAGTGAGGATTTTAAAATGGGGAGGCTAAATGTAGATGGCAGTCTCTTTTGCACAATTTCATTGACCTAGCATTTTCAGATTATAGTTAGATTTCAGATTTTCTCACTCCCACTTTGGGTGGTGAAAAAGATGATGAATCTGCAGCTAGATCCAGTTCTAGATTTCCTGCCTGGCTCCTAGTTTTGTAAAGTGATATGACAGTAATACCATATCCATGTACTCCTCAAACTTACACTCACAGAATAGCATCATATTCAGCACTTATATAGTATACTTTGCTCATGTGTCTCAAAACACATTCATCAGTAAATAGCTAAACCTCAGGATACCCTATTTGATAAGCAAGTGCTAATATACCCAAGTTATGAAATGCAGGCCAGATTCTCTGTCTTACTCTGACCCAAAGGGAGTGAAAATCTGTCTCTAGTCTCCTAAATAAATGTGAGTCCTCAGAAGCCTGTGTTGTCCAGGTTGACTTCTACTCCTCCTGCCATTCAGTCCTTGGTTCAGGGGATGGGAATGGGAAAGGATGTGCTGGTGAAAGGAGAGTTGCTTAAGGACAATTTTCTCTCGCAATCCTCAGATGGCATATAATTCAGTAACCAGCAAACACAATTTAGAGCTGCTTCAGCCTGACTCCAGGCTAGAAAGAGGATCAGGGAGCCATAACTGGATTCATGACAGTTCCCCCCCATATCCAAGGAGAGCTGGATTCAGCAGAGATTTGATTTTATTTGCCTCTGGTATTATATTCCGAACAGAGAATGCTGATTGTTTAAGAGTGTTGGGCACCCACAGCTCTAACAGACTTCTCTATGAGCTGGAGCATCAGTTCAGTAACTCTGAGAATCAGGCCCTGAGTAGTTTATAAGAATTAGTGATCCTTTTGAGAACTTCAGCTAAAGTAGCTTATAGTAGGTCACATGCTGATTTACTTGCAGGAAAAACCCCATCAAACTCAGAAATCCTGACTGATGTTCCCTGATATCTTTGTCTTAGATCTTTCAATAGTACCCATTACTGGAAGTATGTAAGTTCTGACCACACTAACTTCTTATTGTACTAATACAGTTTACTATTCACATCATAGTCAATAAATTAAACAAAACCATGAGATGGTAAACAGCCACTCTAGATTTATTCAAATTAAATCTTTTGCCCTGCTGCAATAGATTATAAGTTTGTGTGTATCTCTCACTTTACAGCATACTGAAGCTCAGTAAATTTCAAAGGCTGGCAACAAAACTTTATTATTCTTTAATCAGGGCAGCCAATAGATTTTCTTGGGCCCTGGGTCCTTTTAAATCACCTAGCCCTGTGGCAGCTGACCTCTTCTGCCACTCCCCTTGCTGTTAATTTATACATTCATCAGAACATAATAGAATATTTCACACCACTTGCAGTATTGCAATACTGACAAGGTGAAGTCACAACCCAAAACTATAATGACAGTGTATAGCAGCAAACAGCACGGTTTACAATACAAACAGGTATGAGTCTCTCCCCCCCCCCCCCCTTGTGAGCTTTTGTCCTGGATCTGGCTGACCCTTTCAGAAAGATATAGGTTGAACTTCTGTAGGTGAATTCAGCTGTGATTTCTTTTTTTCTTTCACATGAGATTCTTTCTGTAGTTTTCTTTCAGGGAAAGTAGCTGCCATGCTTACGTGAATGGTGAGGTAAGAGGCAATAATTATCTTTACAAAAATCTGAGGTAACATACTGGGTTTTTTTGTGAGTTGTGGTGTCTTGTGATACTTTTGGAAAGTATTTCTCTTCTGCTTGAAACATGACCCTATCATTCAATTACAATGAATAATATTTTTAGACCTTCTTTTCTGAGCTCAGCTAAATATGTGAAGTTGCAGATGCATGAAACAGGGAAAAAATGTTATCCTAGAGTTTCACTATCAAAATATGATCATATAATTATATATGGTTCTTTCTAAAAGGTACTGAATTCTTATTTTTACTTCAGTTCCTCTTTCTTCTTGATCCTCCTGTTCATAGTTATTTTTGTTATATGCACATGAATTTAATCATTCTTTTGGGTTAAAAAAACTGTGTGGATTTAATTTCAAAGACTGAACAAAAATAAATTATTGAATGAAAGTTCATACTTAGCCATAAGTGTAGATAGTGGGTAAACATTATTCCAGGCTTTCAGAAAGCTCAACAAAAGTGCACTCATGGAACAAAGAAAAGCTCAATAGCATTGTTTATTTTACCTCCTCTTCACATGAATCGTTTACGATTATATTTTCCAGAATACTGTACCAGCCTCAAATGTCAGGGTTTGATTAATCAAATGACTTGGAAGGGACAAAAGCATTTCAAATAAATATATTATAAATATTAAGGTATGAAAAATACATATTTTTTAAAAAAATTACTGCCTCAAATAGCAATTATGTTAACTAGGCAATGTTGTAAAGAGGTTTATGGTAGATGTACTGTGATGTAAGTTAAGATATAACTAATTCAGGCAGAGATAGCAAAGTAGCAAATTGGGATACATTTTTCAACCAGCCTAGTATTTTCATTGTAATTAGGATTAGAATTTTGAGAGAGGTCATTTTTGTCTTAATCATAAGAATTATACTGTCTAACATGCACACAAGATTTATCTGCACCTGAGCCTGTAAGTGCTGCTTACTTAGATCCGTATGTCCTAATAAGACTGAAGAAACTTATTAATGTCTGCCTGGAAAGAACACTGGCTGTTGCAATGCTGAATTGAATGTGTTTGCTGAAGGGCTATCAAATATGTGCCAAGCTGCATATGATTTAGCAATTAGCAATGTCTAAAACCACTAACTTTGGCAGATTTTTTACATAGTGCTAATAATACATAGGATCAGAAAGAATTCTGGGGAGGAGAAAATGGATCTAGCAAAATGCATTAGAACTATGTTAGCTTATAGAAGATGATTTTTTAAAAATCAAACGATAAAGGGCTAAATATGCTGAAGCCTGTCAAATGAATGGGAAAAATAAATAGATCAGTGAGCTAATCCTTTAGTGCTGGCCTTTTCAGAAGGTTGGTTGGGAATGAAGGAACACAATAGGGCAGGAGTGGGGAACCTTTTTAGGGTTGGGGACTACTGTCCCACAGAAAAATCAGTAAGGGGACACACACAAATGAGAACCAACCCCTCCCCCCCATAACCATCAAATCCTCACTGACATGGGCCCCCCTCTGAGATGGAGAAAGACATTCACCATATTCCTCTTGAATGCCAGAGCCTAGTGGGACCCAGGCTAGTAGATTGAGTGCTCCAGCCTGGTGGGCAGCAAAGGGGCTGGAGTGCCAATGTGGGCTTCCAAATACTGGGAGGGAGAAGAGCCCTGAACCCCAGGAGTCGGATCCAGGCAAGCCACAAGGTGCAGGTTCCCCCACCCCTGGACTAGGAACATGGGAGAAGGAGGACATTGTGCTTTGTCATTGTCTAAGCCAGTGTTTGCAAAGGCAGAGCAGTTCATGCTTACTTAAGCTGTTCTGAAACAAAAGACAGGAGTATGCAGCACTTTAAAGACTAACAAGATGGTTTATTAGGTGATGAGCTTTCATGGGCCAGACCCATGAAATCAAATTGTGGAAGAGAATTGGCATGACCATATATACCAAAAGGATACAAACAAACAAAAAGTGAACACATATAAAATAGACAAATCAGATTTTAGAACACAGGGGGGATGGTGGGGAGGATAATGTCTATGATATAATGATATTAGAGGTGATAATTGGAGAAGCTATCTTTGTAATGGGTAAGATAATTAGCATCTTTGTTAAGCCCCATTCGTAAAGTGTCAAATTTAAGCATGAATGACAGTTCAGAGGCTTCTCTTTGAAGTCTTGTGTTAAAGCCTCTTTGAATCAGGATGCAGGTTGTAAGGTTGTTGAGACAATGCTCAGGCTGGTTGAAATTGCAAGAAACTCTTTTTTCTTTGTGAAACTATCTGGTGTCTGTTTTGTGTGCATTGATTCTTTGGTGAAGTGTCTGAGAAGTTCGTCCAATCCACATAGCGTATGGACACTGTTGGCACATGATGGCATAAATTATATTTCTGGATGAGCAGGAATATGTGTTCTTGATCTTATAACTGGAATGGTTAGGTCCAATGGTGGAGTCAGCAGAGTAAATATGTGGACTAAGCTGGCAAGGGGGTTTGTTGTAATTGAATGTTCCAGGGTTGGTATTAGTGTGGTATGTCCTGTGGTTGTTGGTAAGAATCATCCTGAGGTTAGGTGGAGGTCTATAGGAGACTATGGGTCTGTCTCCCAGAGCCTCTCAAAAGGTTCCAGTATAGGTTGTAGTTTATTGATAATGCGTTGGATGGGTTTAAGTTGGGGGCTATAGGTGAAGACAAGTGGTGTTCTGTTGTTGGTTTTCTTGGGTCTGCCTTGAAGTGGATGGTTTCTGGGTATTCGTCTGGCTCTTTTGATTTGCTTTTTTATTTCTCTGGGTGGGTAATTGCGGTTTATAAATACTTGGTAGAGATCCTGAAGTTTCTGGTCTCTGTCATTGGGATTAGAGCAGATGAGATTGTATCTAAGGGCTTGGCTATAGATGATGGATTGTATGGTGTGTCCTGGATGGGAGCTGGAGGCATGTAGGTAACTGTAGGAGTCAGTGGGTTTTCTGTAGAGAGTGGTGTCTAATTTACCATTGGTGATTTGTACTGTGGTGTCCAGGAAATGGATCTCTCATGAAGAATGGTCCAGGCTGAGATTGATGGTGTAGGTTGTTAAAGTCTCTGTGTAATGCATCCAGTGTTTCTTGGCCATGGGTCCAGATCATAAAAATGTCATCGATTTAGCATAAGTAGAAAAAGGGTAAAAGGGGATGGGTTCTGAGGAAACATTGTTCTAAGTCAGCCATAAAGATGTTAGCGTACTGTGGGGCCATGCGGGTACTCATGGCTGTGCCACTGATCTGGAGGTGTCCCCAAATTGGAAATAATTGTGGATGAGAACAAAGTTACATAGGTCTGCTACCAGATTGGCAGAGGTATCCTCTGGGATAGTGTTTCTAATTGCTTGTAATCCGTCTTCATGTGGGATGTTGGTGTAGAGAGCTTCTACATCCATGGTAGCAAGGATGGCATTATCAGGGAGGTTATCAATATTTTGTGGTATTCTCAGGAAGTCAGTAGTATTTCGGAGACAGCTGGGAGTGTTGGTTGCATAGGGTTTGAGAAGAGAGTCTACATAGCTGGATAACCCAGTAGTGAGCGTGCCGATACCTGAGATGATGGGCCATCTGGGGTGTCCAGGTTTATGGATTTTGGGAAGCAGAAGGTTTTGGTTGGGGTTCAGAAGGTGTTTCTGTGTGGATTTGGTCCCGAGTAGATGTAAGGAGTTCTCTAAGGAGATGGTGTAGTTTCTTTTGGTATTCTGAAGTGGGGTCAGAGGAGAGAGGTCTGTAAAATGTGGTGTTGGAGAATTGTCTGGTTGCCTCCTGGTTATAGTTGGACCTATTCATAATGACCACAGCACTCCCGTTCTCAGCTGGTTTGATTATAATGTCCAGGTTGTTTTTGAGACTCTGGATAGCATAGTGTTCAGCGCAGCTGAGATTGTATGTCGCTTGTTGTTGTTTGTGAATAATGTCAGTCTGTGTGTTGTTGTGGAAGCTTTGTATATAGAAGTCCAGATTGTAATTCCGACCATCGGGGGAGTCCATATAGAATTATTTTTCTTTTGGTGTTGATGTGGGGATCTGGTTGTTCAGATTGATGTTCATTGGTAGTTTGGAAATATTCTCATAGGCAGAGGCAGCGAAAGAAAGCCTCAAGGTCACCACAAAATTGAATCCAGTTTGTGGGGCAGGTGGGGCAGAAAGAGAGGCCCCGGGATAAAACAGACTCTTCTGCTGGGTTGAGTTTGTAGCTAGAGAGGTTAACAATGTTATCCTGTGGGTCGAGGTAGTTGCTGTTGTAGCCTGAGGTGTGAAGCAGTTTGGAGAGTTTATTGTTTGGAGTTTATTGTGAGGAGCAGTTTGGAGAGCACATCTTGATGCTTCCAGTGAGAACATCAGGGGCAGATGGTTCTATTTATAGAACTGGATAAGGGTCAGGCAGAAAAGGATCAATGTATTGTGGGAAACAGGGATGGAGGACTATTGAACTTGGTATTCCTTTTACCCTTGTCTAGACTAGAAACTGACACAGGGATGTGCCACACCAACATGTATTCATAACCACATCTCTCAGGTGTGCTAGCATTCCTGTCCCATACACGCTTCAAAACCCATGCTTGCAGGGGTTAAATGTGGATGGTAGGGGAGTTCTGGTATAGTTACATACATGGACCCATGTCTAGTCACCAGTGCAGGGGTAGCATAAGTTGGATGTTTTTGGTCCAATATGGTAAATCACATAAGGGCACATCAGGGAAGTTTTTACTTCCCCCTAAACGTTCTCACCCTGAGGTTTTAATCCCATTAATAGAATAGTGACTTTTTTCTTATTGCCTCCCCAAAGGGTTCTATACAACTCTGTACTTTTCAAAGTCTTACATTAATTTTGTGATGAGCAAGCTGCAGCTTTTTGTATGAAGGTCTCATTTTCATAGGTGTTGGCAGGGCCGGATTAAGGCATGGGCTAGCCAGGCAGCTGCCTGGGGTGCCTAATGACAGCTGTAAGTGGTAAGCAATGCCCCTTATAGCTGCCATCAGGCGCCGTGCACCTGGCTCCCAGATCGTGGGCTGCAGCAGCACCCAGCGGCCACCCTGCAGCGGCCGCCCAGGGTGGGGGCCACATTAACCCCCACAGTCCCAGACAGAAACACCTTTCCCCCCGCGGCCACAGGGCCCTGCATGGTCAGGCTCGGCCCGCTCCAAGTGGCCCCGGGCTGTGCGCCAGTGGCGGTAGCCGGGCTGGGCCGGGCCGGGCACGTGCGTCCTGCCATTGCCAGCTCCGTGCACCCTCCCCCATGTGCCGGGCAGGGTGGGGCCACTCATGCGCCCTCCCCCAACCTGGGGCACAATTAAACTGTCTGCCCCGGGCACCGGAATGGCTCGGTCTGGCCCTGTGTGTTGGCACAGATGTAATGTGTGTGTGTGTGTGTGCGTGTGCGTGTGCGTGTGCGTGTGCGTGTGTGTGTGTGTGTGTATATATATATATATATATATTTATTGAAGGTGCAATGTTCTTGGGTTTTTCCGAATGCTATTGAAATACAACAGGGGTATTTCTTCATTGAAAACAAATATTTTTGGATCAAGTGAACTGTAGGAAATAACATCAACTTTTTGATCCAATATAATTCTTATCCCCTGGATTTGACATTCCTCTTGATATTGCTTTCTGAATGAGGAAGGCAAAAGGTGCAAAAAGGGAGAGAGAAATTAATTTAAAAGGATTTAAGAGTTCCTTTTCATTATGATTCACAGCTTCTTTTGGTGTATTGCTGCTGGACACTTTACTTCCAAAGCTATCGACTACTTCTTTCTAAGGACAAACTGTAATTACAGAAATGAGATAAAGCATACGGCTAATTAGCCTAATTTAATGATAAAGGTATTTAACATGATCTATTCTTGGTTAGAAAATTGGCAATACATTACATCTTTTATTATTTGAAAATTGTCTTTATGACCATGTTAGCCATACATTCAGCTCATTTAAGTTAAACTTCAGTACTCGCTCTTTCATTAGCTATTGTAAATTTCGTGTACATAATACCACGCTTAAGTCGGAGTTTTATTTCAAATTTTCTTTTTATAACAGAAGGATGTCAAAAAAGGCAAAAATTAAAGATAATTATTTAGGCATGTATAAACAAAGGCAAGGAAGCCTACAGCTATTGTATTTGCTTATCTTTGTATCTATTTTATTTGTCATGTATTACATTCAATTTTGTTTAAAATATGTATAATTTCATCTTATATGTTTAAAATATTAAAGATAAAGGGTATGTCTACACTTGTACCCTAGTTCGAACTAGAGATGCAAATGCGGGCATTTGAAATAGTCAATGAAGCGGGGATTTAAATATCCTGCGCTTCATTAGTATGACCTCGCCGTCGCGTTACTCCGAATGCCAGCTGTTTCAAAAGTGAAAGTGTGCACCGAGACGCATTAGTTCGAACCAAGGGGTTTGGTTCAAACTAACGTTAGTCCTCAAATAATGAGGAAGAATGGCTTTTGTGCAAAAGGGAGCTGTCTACACAGCTCTTTTTTTTTTTTTTTTTTTTTTTTGGTGCAAAAACCGCTTGTGCAAAGGGATCCAAACAGGAAATGCAAATATGTGTAACTTATGCAAATGAGTGCTCTGTTCACATTTCCTCTTGTGAAAGAGGCTTGTAGTATAGACACAGTTGCTATGTTAATGTAAATTGTATATATTCTGGAAAGTAAATCTGAAATGGACAGAATTTGTTCTAAAGATAGAAAACAGTACATCTTTAATCCATTGTATAGGATTCTAAAGAAGGATTATAATCCTTTACTAACTTCCATTTGACAATATTCCTGTAGAAAAGAATTCATTTTTTAAAATATAATAGCTCTTAGTCCAATTTGAGTAACCCTTGCAGTTACTAGGAAAACATGCTAATGAAGGTTGCTATTCCATAACTTCATAGCTCTGCCCTCAGATATTTGTCCTCCTCTCCAAAACCTCACCATTATGCCTAAAACCCAAGAAGGTGCAGACAGTGAACTGTTGAGTTGCCATCTGCTCCAGAATTTGCCTGCTATGGTTTTCTTCTCTTTAACCTATTTACTGGAAGGGCATGTGTGGTTCCTTGTTACTTTACACTGCTATCTATCATTTTAGTTTGTTTCAGTTTCAGCAAAGTAGTTTTGATTTTCGGTTCATGTTGGTTTGCCTATCTTGTGTTTTGCTTTGAAATTCAGGCTGAAAGGCCCCCAAAAATCTCAAAACAAAACTACTGAGTTTTGTCTAGTTTCATTCCCAATGCACAAATCCCAAGGGAATTGAAGGGTTTGTTCAAAACTCTGCTCATGCTTGCTTGATATGCCCCCAAACCTGCCATCAAATCTTGGAGATGGTTATTACTTATTACTTGTCAAGCATTGCCAACATGCTTAGCACTATAGAAGACGTGATATGAATACCTTCCCTGCCTCCAAAAACCTTGCACGCTGAAGGATATTTTTGTAGAGCTGCTGGTCTGTAACTACACAAGATGATTTTTGCCTATTTTTGTTGTTTTGTTAACAAAATTGTGCAACACCTCTAGTTATGATAAGTTATAACCAATGGCATCAGGAAGGCTGCAATATAGATAGCACTGGCCACTCCCTGCAGGGACTGTGATTTGAACTTTACAGCTGAGCCTAGCACAATTATGTGAACATCTGCGCTTATTACTTTTGTATTTTCCCCTCCTTTTTCATAGATGATTGTTTGTTGCCTATTGTGTGCTCAGCCAAACAAATCCACCATTTTTTAAACATCTTTTCACATACACTGCAGAATGAAATAATTTTCTTTTCTCATCAAACAAGATGCATAATTAGAGCACTTTATAGCTATCTGTATCAAACAATGAGTATATTAATTGCTAAGGGTTGAACTGCACTAGTGAGCATGTAAGCAAAATTTTATAAACGTGATTACATTGTTCAAAATATAATGAGCAGGAATGGCATTTCTGTAGACAATGAACCCTTCTCCCTAGAACCAAAAGGAAAGCTTTCTGTTTTTCATTATAGATAGAAAGTTGTTTATCCTCAAGGGAGATTTTCCTTTTCTGTAGAACCAGTTTTCCTCTTTAGATTCAAAGGCCTGATTCTGTTCTGTCTTATATGGATTTTACAACAGTGTAAATCAAATTCTTACAGTGAAGTAAATCTAGATTTGCGGCATCATTATTGAGTGACTATTTTGGCCCAAAGACTTTTCAGTCACCTTTATGAGTTGGAGAGCATTCACTGCAATTCAGTCTCTCTCTCTCTCTGTGTCATGGCTTCTTAACATCTAAAGAATAGACAAATATCAGCATTTAATTGTGTGTTAACAAGCAGTTACCACATGATTAGTCATTATTACATCAGGTTTTCTGCAGTGTTTTTGATGTATATCAGGCTTTTGTACCTGAGTGTCATAAAGAAGCTGTTAATTAAAATTGGATTGTGCTTTTAATGTCATAAGACAGTAGATATGCTGTTTAAGTAGAATTTATCCTGACGATCAGGGTTGCATTAGGCAGCAGCAGCTCTATCCTTTCATGGTTTTTAATATACAATATGTACTCCTCTCTGTGAACAGTGTTGGGATAGTTCAGAGTTATTTGGGGTCTGGGAAGGCATGCAGTATTGGTGAGGGTCTGACCATAGCAGGTATTGTCCTTGCTAAATTATAGACATGCTTTCCTCTTTAAGTGAGACCCATCTTCTCCTTCCTTGTTGCCTGTAGAGAAGGTAAGTGAAACCCGTTTTTTCCTTCCTTGTTACTTGAAGAGATCAATAGGGGTACTATTACACTAGTCGGTGATAAATGCACCCACTGTTAGCAGTGCCTCATTGTTCCCCTTTCATGTTTTCACTTGCTGTACAAACCTACTATCAGGGTCACAGCTCCTTTTCCCCCCTCCCTGTAAGCTGCTGATTAAGCTAATACTTAATGTAGAAAATGCTGATTCAACTGAAAACCAGTTAATAAGAAACAAGGGTGGGTATAATTGTAGTTATCACATACTTATTAATATTCATTGTATGGGTGTTAACATGACTAAGTAAGTATTTATGAAAAGTAGTGAATTTACATAGTGAAATGTATAAAGGGGTGTAACTGTTGCCAGATCATTGCCATTTGCAATGGTGTGTTTAGAGCCTGAGGTAAACATGTGTTGGCAAAAAGTGATCCGTTTACTCCATCCTCTCCTGATTCTCCTGCTCCTCCTCCTTCCAACAAACAGTCTAGCTCTAATGAACAGCGATCAATTGGGGGAAGGCCATGAACCCACCCTGACCACCTTCAGGAGAGGTGCCAAATTTATTGCATGCTGAATAAATTAGGCACATAGATATTAACCATGTTCCCTATCAGAGTGAGGGACTTGGGCTCCAGAACTCTTTAATTACCAAATCTGTCACTGTGATGTTGGGTGGCCCTCTTATGGATTGCTTTTTCAGTGATCCTGAGCATTCTCAGCTGCCAGTGAACTCACCTCAACTCAGTCAGACCCTGATCATCTCTCAGAATGGATCTTAACAAAATGATTTAACTCTGTGAGGCCCTCAGATGCTGTGGGGATGGGGACTAGAAAAATAATTACATCTATATATGCTGTCCCTTTCAGGGAGCTAGATCCAAAGATTTTACCACTTTGAATGGTTTCATGGCTACAACAGCAGGTCAGTCAGCCCCTTTTGTAGACACTGAAAAGGCAATGTTATGAAGGAGAGCATAGAAGTTACTATATGATTTGCTCCATCTCAGTTTTCATCTTTTTTATTCCTCAGAAAGTGTGGTGGTTATAAACAAAGGCCAGGCCCAGCGACACTGTAGTGTCAGGCTGCAAAAATACCTGAATTTTGAGTTTGCTGGCAGCTCTGAATAACAACACACACACAGCGAAACAAAAAAGTAAAAAAAAAAAAAAATCTAAGTTCAAAGGGAACATTTAATTTTGATCTGGGCTCTTAATTTTTTACATTTCTTTTAATAAAAATAAAGTAAATGTTGAAAAGAAAAATATTGTAATTGGAAAAATGAAAATTTCATTTATAAAATATCAAAATAGTTTAATTTGAGGGAGGGATTGTTCTCCAAATCCTTTAGAGGAAATTAACCCAAATCTTCATTTTGGTCAAAAAAATCACCCTGCTGCAGTATGGAAGTCATAGAGGCAGTTTATATGTACACAGTCAAAGTCCCATAAATATCCTAGGTTGCAAAATTCACGAAGTTAAGGAAAATTCTTCATGCAAGAGAGAATGTTCAGCATTAGATGAAACTAGGCAAAAATATTCTTATGAGCCGGAAAAGGGGGGAATTTACAAATAATTTGTAAGTTTCTTGAACTCTGCTTAAAAATTTCTTGAGTAAGAACCCACCAACTCTCACTGACCCTTTTATCACTGCAAGATACAAGCTGTGTAAGGCAACGATTCAGAAATTGTGATTCATGGGCAACTGGCATGTCACCTAGTATTGGCTCCACATCACTGTTTCTGAGTCTTGAAATACATGCACAGTTTTTCATCGGGGCAAAAAAAAGTGGAGACCTGTAAAAGCATCTGTAAACTAGTTGAGATGAGTCTGCTGGCAGCCACTACTTCATGAGAGCAGCTGTTACAATTGCTGACCTCAGTGACACATACTGAAGGGCTAATAAATAAATATTCCGCTAATGTTATTTTCCTATGAATGCAGGAACCATTGCTGAGCTTGCCAGAGGTAAGACCTGATCCTGAGGAGATTCATGAGGCCACTAAATGAAGGGAATATGGGCCATGAAAACTGCTCTATAAAAATTTGAGAACCCTTGCTGTAGGGTATGAAATCAGTGGCGTTATGCTCTCAGCTCTTCATTAACTCCATAATTCATCTGTTGACATTTGTTTTTACATTCTTGACACTGAAATAAATAGGTTTTGCTTATTGCAGAGCAGTATGACATTCCAGAATGGAAACTTATACAAATAACTTCTGTAAAAAATTGTGAATGTTGATCATGTTCACTGACAGTGATTTAATACCATAATCAAGTTTCAGTTTAATCAGTTTCATGTAGCAAATAAAATGACATTTATATATAATTTCAGGTATCACAATATGTCAATTTAACACAAAATGTTAGTAGATTTACTGTGAAATTATATGATGGCAATAAACACCTGATTAATTATTACTTTCCTTTTTGGAGCTGTTTCCTGTTCCAAATATTACAGTATATATATTCTTATGGGATTAATCAACACCTTAAGGCTTCTTTTTGATAACTGTTTCCTTGTGTGTAAGAAGATTGGTACAATCAGATTTTTTTTTTAAAAGATTTGAGAATGATACCATGCTCTGTTACTGACTTCAGCTTCCAGCTGTGCCTCTGATGTTTCAGCTGGGCCTAGTCTACATCAGGGAATTAAAAAAAAAAAAAGTTACAAAGGAAGATAGGAATGAAAGTGACCTGTTTCATCAAGTCCATATGATTGCCATTGCAGGCAAATCTCATTGATAACCTTATCAAGCTATATTGTATGTCCCCCTGCTGCTACTAGAAGGCTGTCCCACAATCTCACTTTTTTGACAATCAGAAATTATCTAATAGCACATTAAATTTAGATGTGACAAATTTATATCCATTCAGTTTGGGTTCACTTCTTACTTGCTGAGCCAGTGTGACTTGAACAGGTGTTCTTGTCAGGAATCCTAGTGTAGGTGGTAATCTAGGGGCATGTCTACACTAGGAACTCTATAAAAAAATTTCCTGTGAGATGACAAAGTGATGTCATCATGTCACAGCATCCACAGGCTGGGGGATAGGCATAGGTGGGTAAAGCCCGGCCACTTCCATCTCAGATGCTGCCCCTGGAGCCAAGCTCCACCTACTGCCAGCCTGGCTCTCTCTGGTGGGCACATGGAGAGCTAGGCTGGCACACCACAGCCTGGCCTTCCCTAGACTCTGCAGGTAAGGCAGGGCCAGGTCTGTTGTGTTGTGGCACGATTTAAGCCAGCCTGCTGTGGCTGCAGCCCAGCCTTCCCTGGATGCTGGGGTAAGGCTGGGCCTGGCCTGGCACAGCTGGTGCAGCAAGGGGGTGAGAAGGGGCCCAGGCTGGTACAGCGGAGGATGGGAGGATGGGAGGAGGGGCCTGGACTGGTGCGGATGCATCCCAGCCCTTGTTGGTGGCCTACCCCCCCGCAAGAATAGTGAGCAGGGGGTGCAGCTCCCTAGTTATTTCAAAATAACTTATTTTGAAATAACTCCCAAATAATTATTTTGTAATAGCACATCCACACTACACAGCAGAATTGTAATAGCTCAGAATTATTTCAGAATAGCGAGTCCACATTGATTGGAGCCTGTGTCACATTTAAAGCCCCTGGAAGCACATTGAGGAGATTACCAGGAGGGCAGGCACTTCTTGTGGTTGCTTGCTGTGGCTAGCTGAGACACATGCTTAAAGGGGCTCCTCTCTACAGCCATGTCTCACATGCCACTCCTCCACTGCCTACCCCCTCGCAGGACCCCAAACTCACACCATGTGCTTTGGTTGCCCTTGCGGATGCCATAGCACTCACATCATATTGCCAGAGCTGCTGCAAAGCGGTGTCAAACTCATGGATCTCTTGCTGTGCCTCATGGCACAGTTCATCCAAATTGCCAATGTGCTGCTCCAGCAGGACAATGACCACCCCCACTGGAGGACCCCTTCACCCAGGTCCTGGTGCTCCTGCTGTAGCACATGATCATCAATCCCTGGGACACCGCAAAACATTGCTTCTGGCAGAGAGACTTATGGGACCACATTGTCATGCAGTGATGGGATGACCAGCAGTGGCTCCAGAACATTCGCATGCGGAGGGCCACCACCTCCAAGCTCTGCAAGTTGACTCCATTATGGATGGCTTTGCTGCCATGGACTTCCTCAATGTGGAGGGGTGGGGGGACAGAAACAACACTTACATCCCCATCCTGGATCCCAAACTCCATGCCTCAGACTATATAAACAGGAAAGGATAATTCTCTATTGTGCTTCAGGCCCTGGTGGACCACAAGGAACAATTCACGGATATTAAGGTCGGCTGGTTGGGGAAGGTGCATGCCGCCCACATCTTCCAAACCTCAAGCCTGTTACAGAAGATGCACGCTGGCACTTTTTTCCTGATTATACCATCAGGGTCAGGGATGTGGACATGACCATGTGCATCCTGTGTGATGTAGCCTACCCTTTCCTCCCCTGGATTATGAAGCCCTACGTGGACAGCCTGGACCCCGCCAAGGAGCACTTCAATGCAAGGCTCAGCAGGTGCTGCATGGTAGTAGAGTGTGCCTTCAGCTGCCTGAAGAGGAGGTTCTGGAGTCTTCTCAGCCACCTAGACATGAGTCAGTGCAACGTGGAGGTGACTGGTGGCCCACTCCATGCACACGGCCATGTGGTCCAGGACCGAGTTTATGGAAGAGCACATGGCCTCATTCTGGTGTGACAGCTGGTTCCAATAGCCATATGCTGTTCCCAGTCAGCCCAGTACTCTTCCTGGTCCATGGCCTTCTCCCAGCACTCCTTGTTGAACCCCTGGAGGAGGGACTGGCGGCAGGCCATCTGGTCCCACAGAAGGTCTTCCTGTGTTTGCTTCCTCCAGTGGATCACACAGAGCTGGCAAGATGAT
Organism: Pelodiscus sinensis; assembly: GCF_049634645.1. Taxonomy (NCBI): domain Eukaryota; kingdom Metazoa; phylum Chordata; order Testudines; family Trionychidae; genus Pelodiscus; species Pelodiscus sinensis. The sequence goes on along the minus strand of NC_134712.1, from coordinate 123,652,002 downwards.
GTGGGAGGTAGTGGACAGAGCACAGTAGTAGCTGGCCCAGTTGTGAAGAAAAGTTACAAGGGCAGTCATCCCAGCAGATGCTGTGTTTGAAGCCTAGTCTTCATCTCTGAGCTGACACAGAAGGTTTCGGTTCAGGTGATGGTGATGTGTTTTGAGCCGGGCCATCACTTTCCAACAGGGGCACAGATGTCCCAGGGGAACTTTGCAACACCCATGACCTGGGGACAAGCAGGCATGGGGAGGTGCCAGCCAGGCCAGGAGCCTGCAGATTAGAGGTGGGGTCAGGGCGGCTTGGCTGCCTTCTGTGTCCACAACTGTCAGTGTCCCATGGAATTTGCATATCCTCTTTCGAAAATAGAGCATAGTGTAGACATAGTGTGAGTGTAGACACTCACACTTATTTCAAAATTGTTATTTTGAAACAGAGTTATTCCTCATGGAAAGCTGGAGGTTTTTTTTAAATAACCAGTCCATTATTTCAAAATGATAGAATTGGTGGTGTGGATGCTTGACTTATTTCAAAATAAGGGGACTTATTTTGGAAAAAAAACAACCCTCCCTAGTGGAGACCAGGGCTAGCTCTGGTAGCCATTTTTAATAGCTGGTCTGATCAATTTTTAATTGAGATGCTGAAAATGGCTGCTATAGTTAAATGTAGCTAACTGTGTATTTGCAGAGCAAAGGCTATAAACTTGCAAAGTAACTCTTCTGGCTTTGTATTTTTTAATAGCACTAGAAAAATGAAATTTTAATATACAATATTATACATAAGAAGTGCTTTGAAAAAATAATCAGAGATCCAGTTTCTAGTAGAAAATGTTTTTGTGACAGGTAAGTCAGGGCAGAAATATGTTCTATGCAAATCTATCAAAATCAATAAGGTATCATAAGGTAGATGTTGGAGCATAATGTGTACTTTTATATTTGAACATAAAAATATTCTTCCTTTCCAGCATCCTTTCTGTCCTCCTGACCCTCATATACATGCTTGTAGTTCATTGTAACTGATTTTCATGGAGATGGATGTACTAGTTCTGACAAAATTACATCTGATTTGAAACTTTTTATTCAAAATGAACCATTTAAGTCTGAAACCATTACGATAATGTTCCCCATCATGTTGCCTTTGCATTTGCCTTGGTACTTTGGTTAAGCTCAGGAATAAAATACATGAAATACTGTAGAAGACTCTTGGGATATGTTTGACCTGGCTTGGAAGAGAAAGTCCCTGCAATATCTTTATGAAACATTTCAGCTCAGTTTTCTAGTAAGGTTTGGAAAGCACAGACAATACTGTTCCCAAGATTTTTATTAGGAGTCTCATAATTAGTTGTTTGGGGTTTTTTTCCCCCAATTAAAACCCACCTTCTGGTGATGTGATTGGGTGAGAATCTTAGTTTTTATTGGCATTAAAAATACATGGATTTTTCTTTATAGCTCCTGACTTTTTGGTGCTTGAGAAAGTTTGGGGTTGACAATACTTAAGCAACAGTGATGATTTTTTGTGGCCATTCACAATGGATTGAAAATCTGAATTTTGAGGTTCACCCATCATCTTTCATATCAGCCTCTATTGTCCTTTCTTTCTCTTGAGAATGCATGATTTATCTGCATTTAAGGCAATTGCCCTTGTGGTAAGGGAGCAAGTCTTTGTAAGAGTGTCTCCGTACTAATGACTTTATGATATTTAAAACCTCTGTTCTGTTTTCTCCTTTTCAACAAGTTAGGAAAATATCTGTAAGGATATGTGCTGAGCTGTTTGTTTGAAGGACCATGTGCTGAGGTGGGCAGTTGGAAGCTGTGGGCTTCTTAACAAAGTTTTGAAACATAACCCTTTGTTCATTGGTCAAGACTTAACCAAGGGGTGGGGCTACCAGGAAGGCCAGAGCTATATAAACCCTGCTAGTAAGTGACCAGGGAGCTTAGGGAACAGAAGCAGCTAACAGGGAGCTCCATGAGGGAGTTTACAGAGTGAGGGCATGTCTACACATCAAAGTTAATTCGAAATAACAGCTGTTATTTCGAATTAACTTAAACAGTGTCTAAACAGCCAAATTGCTATTTCGAAATAAATTCGGAATAGCGGAGCGCTTATTTCAAATTTGGTAAACCTCAGTCTACGAGAAATAACGCCAAATTCGAAATAGCTAAATCAAAGTAAGTGCAGTGTAGATGCTTATTTCAAAATAGGGGGCCTCCAGCCCTTCCCAGGGGGCCCTGGTGGCCACTCTGGGCCAAACCAGAAAAACTCTTCTGCTCCCCCTCCTCTCCACCCCCCAGCCTCGGAGCCCTTAAAGGGGTAGAGTCTGTTTGGCCACAGGGACTGTGCCAGCTCCAGGTCTGCCAGCCCAGAGCCTGCAGCCCCTGACCCAGTTATCAACATGAGCCAGCCAGCCAGTGCCAGCCAGCCATCCACCGTGCCCCAGGCTGGCAGCTCCCAGGAGCCTGTCAGGGGCTGGAAAAGGTGGGCACCTTTCTGGTCCAGTGAGGAGATCATGGACCTCCTTGAGGTTTGGGGGGAATCCTCCAACATCCATGATCTCTGCACTAGATGCAGGAACGCAGTTGTCTACGGATCCACACCCACACTATATACAGCACAGGTGCATGGGTACAGTTCCGGGCCAGCTCACGCTCCTGGGGATAGCAGGACATGATGGTGATGCAGTCTTCATCTTGCAGAGGGGAGCTGGGATTCACCCACTGTGTCCCAAATGATAACTGACCACCTCTCTGGCTTCTCCACAGCTGCACCAGCTGCAAGTGCAGGGTGCACCACCCCATCAGGAGCATCCTCCCACATCTGGGTTAGCAGGTGCATCCAGAACCAGAAGGGATACCAGCAGTAGCACCTGGGGTTACTGCAAAGGCAGATCTGCAGCCAGGAGCACTGGGTGCAGGAAGACCTACATCTGAGGTAGGAGAGCTTGCGGGAGCTGCGTGACCAGGGCCGTGCCATCCGCGACCACTTGCAGACCATGGTGCAGAGATTGCTGCCACTCCAGCCCCTGCTGCCGCTCTAGCTATCGCTCCTCCTCCCATTGCTGCTCCCCCCCCACTTCTTCTTCTCCCTGTACCGCCTCCTCCATACCCGCTCCCCCCCAGGGACACCAAGGCACCCACACTGGCAGTGCTGGGAGACAGGTGGGCCGACAAGACCCTCAACCCTGAATTTCTACTCCCGCTTCCTCTCCTTGCCTCCCCCTTCCAGCTCCCTGTTCCCAAGTTTCCCCCTCTTCTCTCCCTCCCTCATCCCTCCTCCCCCACCCCAGTTATGGTCAATAAAGAGAGGATTTTTTTTGGCAACACGTGTTTTTATTTGATATCAGGAAGGGGGCTTAGGGAGGGGAAAGTGGAAGGACATGAGGGTAGAATAAGGCACTAGGCCCCAGTGGGGCATGCCGGGGAGACTTCACTCCTCCTCCATCGGGAAGCTCTTGTGCAGGGCCTCCCATCTACAGGTGGCCCCCCAGTGGGACTCCCAGCTGGCAGCCATGCAGGGCTGCACGTATAGGCTAGCCAAATGGTTGGCCTCTACCATCCAGGCTGGCAGGACAGCCTCCCCACTCTGCTCACACATATTTTGCCGCACACAGCACGCTGCCACCATGTGCGAAATATTCCTCTCTGAGAAGTCGAGGCGGGTGAGGAGGCATCTAAATCAGACCTTCGGCCGACCAAAGGCCCCTTCCACCACAATGAGGGCCCTGCTGAGCCTGGCATTAAAGGCCTGCCGGGAGGGGTTGAGGTGTCCTGTGTAGGGCTTCATGAGCCGGGGTTGTAGCGGGTAGGCCGCATCCCCCACCAGACACACAGGCATGTCCAAGTCCTCGACCCTGATGTGGTCGTCAGGGAAGAAGGTTCTGGCATGTGGAGGGGTTGCGGTACACCCATGCACCATGTGCTTTGTCGGACAAGCCCACGTTGAGATACAGGAAGCGGCCTCGGTGATCAGATCCAGCTTACAGGATGACCAAGAAGTACCCCTTCTGGTTAATGTAGAGGGAGTCCTGGTGTTCCCGGGCACGGATACGGAAGTGTGTCCCATTAATTTCCCTCCCCTGACCCCCCCCCCCGCAGTTGGGGAAGCCCAAGGCACCAAACCCCTCGATGACCGTGTCCACATCGGTGAGGCAGATGACTCTGTGGAGCAGCACTCTGTTGATGGCCTTGACCACCTACAGAGGGACACACAAAACCAGAGATTCACGGCAGTTCCAGGGTGGCTGAGAGTGCACCTTCCCCACTACTGCCCCACGCCCTCTGTAATCCTGGCCACTGCGGACAGAACAAACCATCCCGTGGAGAGGACTTGCACCACCTCCCGCCTTTTCCCTCAGGCAGACAATCTCCTTCTGCCCTCCTCCCCTCCCCCCCCCCCCGTGGCTCAATGGCCGGAGATTGCCTTTTCTGCATGAGCACTGCTTCAATGGTGGATCTTCCCACACCGAACTGGTTCCACACGGATTGGAAGCTATCTGGCGTGGAGAGCTTCCAGAGGGCAATAGTCACATGCTTGTGGAGGGGAATGGCGGGCCTCATGTGCGTGTCCTGTCACTGCAGAGCAGGGGTGAGTCAGTCACAGAGCTCGAGGAAAGTGTCCTTAATCCTGAAGTTCTGGGTTCACTGTTCTCCCTAGCACTCCAGGACGATGTGGTCCCAGTACTCACTGCTGGTGTACAGACGCCAGATGCGGTGGGGCATGCTGGCATCCAGTATATGATGCTCCTGCTCCTCGCCCTCCTGAGGGGTCCAGAAGAGGGCCCGAGGGTCGGGATGCAGCAGCTGCTGCCAGGCAGTCTACTGCAATTGCTGCCAGGCTCACAGCAAGTCTTCCAAATTGGACACTAGAGTGCCCAGGGGAGGCTCTGGCTCCATGGTGCCAAGTGCTGTGATGTCCTGAGTCGAGGCAACCAAAGCAAGAAGAAAAGAAAATGCTTTGCTGTCCCTCAGTGAGGTAGGAAAGCAAGCAGAGAAAGCTGAGAACCGGCTGTCTAGGGGGGTCCCTTTAAGCACTAGCCTCAGGCAGCAGCCACACAAAGCAACTACTGACCTGATGCCCTGTTGGTAACCGGCAGCAGCTGGCCTTAAAACCGATTCAGTGTCTAATCAGTGTTTACAGGGTAGTTCGAATTAGTGAAATGCTAATTTGAACTGCATTTTGTATGTAGATTCGTTAATTCGAATTAGCTTAATTCGAATTAACTATTTTGTATTAAGAACTCAAATTAATGCTGTAGTGTAGACATACCCTCTGTGTGTGTGTGGGGGCGGGGGAGTACTGGAAAGGGGGAAACGGTTGGGTTGGGAAAGCCCCATCCCCAGGGAGTTCTGTAGTCCTGCCTTCACACAGCCCTGCAGGGGAGACTGCCTCATAGGGGATGGCTTCTAGAGTGTTGGGGAGGGAAAGGAAGGAGAGGACTCAGCGACCTCCCAAGGGCTCAGGCCCCCCCTTTGATTCTCTGTTGTGTGTGTTTCTTTGTCTCCTTCTGCAGGTGGTGAGGGCCATCAACTATGTTCTGCTGCACAGGGGTCATCCACCTTGGAAACCTGGACCCTATTGTCACCAGATTTGCTGCCCTGGGGTTCCCCAACTGTGGGGGAGCCATAGATGGAACCTATATCCCCATCCAAGAACCAGAACATTGAGCCATGCAGAACATTAACCTCAAGGGCTATTTCTCAATGGTTTTGCAGACCCTGGTGTACCACTGCAGACAATTCACGGATATTTTCAGCGGGTGGTCGGGGAGGGCACATGACTCCAGCATTTTCAGAAATTGCAGCCTTCTTCTACAGAGAAGCTGGAGGCTGGCACATTCTTTCCTCACCATGACGTTTGGGTTGGGGATGTGCAGGTACCACTGTGCATCATGGGGACGTGGCCTACCCCTTCATGCCATGGCTCATGAAGCTCCTGACGCATCTTGTTGAGGGAGAGCACAACATTCCTGAGGTGGTCTCTGCATGTTGTGTTTTCTGACACAAATCAACATTGTGGAGAGCAAGCGGAAGGCCTTTCTACCAGGGTAGGGGGTTAAAGGCTGGCCAGGAGGGAATGTTGAGATGCCATTGTGCATCACGGCAGACGTGGCCTACCCCGTAATGCCATGGCTAACGAAGCCGTACACTGGCCGCCTCAACCCAAGCAGGGACTGGTTCAGTTGCTGCCTGGGCGGGCCCCATATCCATGCTGAATGTGCCTTCAGGTGCTTGAAGGCACAGTTCAGGTGCCTCCTAACCCACCTGGATATGGGGAAGGCCACGTCTGCCATGATGCACAATGGCATCTCAACATTCCCTTGAGATCTCCATGTGTTGTGTTCTCCACAACGTCATGGAGTGAAGGGAGAGGCCTTCCTTCTAGGGAGTGGGGCAGAGGCCAGCAGGGAGGAATGGGCCTTCAAGCAGCCAGGCACAGCTGCCATCCACCAGGCCCATCAGGTGGAGGTGCACTTCCAGGAGGCTCTGAGGGAGAGTTTCTCTCTAGGACCCCAGTAACTCTCTCCAGGGCCACCCCATTAGGGGTCTGTGCATAGCCCACAACAACCCCTCCCTTCCTCCTTCCCTGTAAACTCAAAAACAAAGGTTTTGTTTTCAAAGCATAAATTTGTATTTTGTTTTTCAATAAAAGTAACTGAAGAGGAAGGGGATAAGAGGAGGTAAGAGGAGAGCTCATGTCCCAGAGGATGCCCACATGCTCCCTCATGAGGTCTTTCTGGACCCTCCGGTGCTTGCAGCTTCTCTGGAGTCAGGTGGCTGCCTTGACTGGTGGCGATTGCTCCCCAGTCATGGCTGGTCTGAGTGTGGAGAATAAAGAGGGAGAGGTGGTCAATCATCCATGCAGACACTATCCTTCAGCCCTTTTCCTCCTCTGAGAGCTGCGAGCTACTGTCCTCAGACCAGAGGACAGTTATGTCCTGGGAGCACGGCCATGTGTGGCCTGGACAGCGGGCCCGGCCTCACAGGGGACCAGAGGTTCCCAGGGAGCCATGCATCCCACTCTCTCCCCACATCCCACAGAGAAGCAGGCAAGGGAAGCATCCAGCCACTGGGATCCCATGGAAGGAAAAGGGACCTGGAAGAGCAGGGACGAGCCACTCACAGAGCTCGAGGAAGGTGTACTTCATCTTGAAGTTCTGGGTCCACTGTAGTTCTCCCCAGCACTTCAGGATGATGTGGCCCCACCAGACCGCACCCATGCCCTTGTGCTGTGTATAGTGTGGCTGAGATGGGGGGGGGAGAGGTCCCCTGCCTCTGTGTAGAGGGGGCTGGTGAAGGGAGGGTGTCCTGATGTGTTCCTTCTGCCCCCCCCCCCGGGGTCAGGAACATGTCAGGTCTCTTCACACACGCGTGTGGCTATCAGGCTAAGTCCCCTGTTTGACAGGCAGCTGGAGCCATCTGCCAAGGGGTGGCACTGCATGTGCTTGCATGTGCACAAGTTGCTGTGTGACCCGTGCTAAGCAAGGCCCACGCGCGTGGTCCCTGGTCTCCCTCCCCACCCCACCCCCAGGAAGGGGACAGTGACTGCACTTACATGATGTGGCCTCCCCAGACGACCCTGCTGACTCTGAAGGTGAGACTGCTTGGGGGTCCTGGTGGCGAGGCGGCTCCTGCTCCATGCTCTGGTCAGGGCCCTCCGGTCCCAAATCGCTGCCCCCTGGGGTGGCACAGACCATCCCGTCCCCCAGGATCCAGTCCAGTGCCTTGAAATAGGGGCAGGTGTCTGTCCCTGCTGAGGAGCTGCACCATGTGGCCCTGGTGTATGCCTGCTGCAGTTTTTTAATCTTCAGGCGCACCTGCTCCTGGGTGCGCCTGTGGCCTTTCTGGGCCATGGTGGCAGCTATGCATCCATAGATGGCCGCGTTCCTCTGTCTAGTGCAGAGATCATGGACATTGGGGTCTGCCCCCAAACCTCAATGAGGTCCATGATCTCCGCACTAGTCCAGGAGGACGCGCGGCATCTACGGCCCCTGGTTGGCTCCTGGGTGCTGGGGGACTGGGCGGGGGACAGCTCACTGCCACTGGCTGGATGGCTCATGCTGTGGCCACTGCTGTGGGTCTAGGACTGCTTGAAGGGCTCCGAGGCTGGGGGGCGGGAGCAGAAGAATTTTCTTGGTTTGGCCCAGAGTGGTCACCAGGGGCAACTGGGAAAGGCTGGAGGCCAGATAATTCAGAATAAGTGTCTACACAGCGCTTATTCCGAATTAGCTAATTCGAGTTTGGCATTACTCCTCGTAGAATGAGTGCTCCGAATTAAGCACCCCGGTTTGCTTGTGTAGATGCTGTGGAAGTTCATTCAGAATATTGGCTGTTATTCTGAATTAACTTAGTAGTGTAGACATACCCACAGAGACTGCAGACCGAGAGTGCCTCGATGGCGGACCCATTTCTGAGGGTCCCCCTTTTCCAGGACTTCCCCCTACCCTGCAGGTACTGTTGCCTGAGAGTTCCTTATCTCCATGAAGAAAGCCTCAATGGTGGACTGGTTGCCCACAGACCAGTAGTTGTCTGGGATGGAGAACTTCCAGCTGGCAATGGCAACCCACTTCTCCAGGGGGATGGCAGGTTGCATCTGAGTTTCCTGTCAACGGAGGGAAGGGGCATGCCAGGCACACAGCTCCATGAAGGTGGCCTTTCTCATGCTGAAGTTTTGGATCCACTGCTGGTCGTCCCATCACTCCATGACCAGCAGGTCCTACCAGTCTGAACTGGTGTTCAGCCTCCAAAACCATCTCTTCGCCATGGAATGCTTACCTAGGTGGCCTTAAATGTGAGATAGCGTGCAATCAGTGTGGACCCTATCTTTCAAAATAGCACATCACTTTTTCGTTGCGCTTCTGCTGTGTGGACACACTCTCTTTCAAAATAAGCTTTTCAGGAAGATCTCTTCCAGAAAAGCTTATTCTGAAAGAAGCTTCACATCTATATCTAGTCTAAGACCAGTGAGGGAAGAGACAAACACTTGAGAGATTCGTTCAGGGCCAACAAAGGAGACAGAGCTGTAGCTAGTGTCACAGCCATAAGAGAATAATTTACTACAGCGTGGGTGATGAGTGGGAGTAAAAATCATTGTATCTTAAGAGAATGGTTCCAAATCCCCCTGTTAGAATCCTATTTTTGTGTAAAATGGTGAATTCATCATCATGGCCTCCATACGTCTCAAAAGACGGTGGGACGCAGCATTAAACTGGTTGCTTTTTGCAATAGACCAATGCAAGAAAGGCATGTTCAGCTGCAGTAGGTACAGGTCCATGCTGTAGTAGTGTTAGTTATTATCCATTCTTTCCTCTTCGTACTTTTCTTGTTCTGGTTTTCTGCCAAAGTCTTGTCATAGTGCTTTTGTCCTTGGCGGAGGTGTTGACGCCAGGTATTTCTATCCAATGCCAGGTTTTCCCAGCTATTAATGTCTATCTGAAACTTTACCAAAGCAGCTTTGCAGTAGTCTTTGAAATGGAGTTTAGGGTGTCCTTTTGGTCTTGTTCCCTCTGCCAGTTCTCCATACAAAATATTCTTTGGTATGTGGTTATCCTATATTCTCTTCATGTAACCCAGCCACCGTAGCCTCCTGTTATGCAAAATGGCTCCCACACTTGACATTCCAGCTCTTTCTAATACTATCTCATTTGGGACTTTATCTTGCCATTTGATGTTCAAAATTTTGTGTAAGCAACAGAGATGGAAAGAGCCAAGTTGTTTTTCTTGGCTTGCATAGGTGGTACACATTTCTGATCCATAGAGAAGAACGCTCAGCACCCTGGTAGATAAGTGTCTTTGTTCTAATTGTGAGCTTTGAGTTGCCCAGGTATGATGTGTTAGTCTGCTGAAAGTGGTAGCCACCTTTCCAAAACGAATGTTAATTTCTGCATCTAATGACAAGTTGCTAGTTATGGTTGAACCTAAGTAGCAAAACTTCAGAACTACTTCCAGAGATGGGTTGTTTAGCATAATACACGGTGGAGACGTGTTACCTTGTGCAAGGACCACAGTTTTCTTAATGCTGATGGTAAGAGCAAATTGTTGACAGGTTCTTGACAGTCGGGCCATAAGATCCTGGAGTTGTTTCATTATGAGCTACAATAGCAGCAGCAGCGAAGAACAATTCTCTGATAAGCACTTTCTTTATCTTGCTTTTCTCCCGCAGTCTAGCTAAATTGAAAAGTGATCCGTCAGATCTTGTATGGAGGTAGATGCCGCCATGTGAGTTCTTGAATGCACAGCTTAGGAGGACTGAGAAGTATATTCCAAACAGGGTTGGGGCAAGAATACAGCCCTGCTTTACTCCTGTGTTCACCTGAAAGCTATCTATGTTTATCCATCAAACTGGATAGTAGCTCTCATACCCTTATGAAAAACTAAGATCAGCTGCAATAGTTTTGGTGGGCAGCCTATTCTCTTGAATAGAAGGTAAAGTCCTTGTCGACTAACAGTGTCGAACGCCTTTGTGAGGTCCACAAAAGAGATATAAAGTGGCATATTTTGCTCATGGCACTTCTCCTGTAGTTGGTGAAGGTAGAAGATCATGTTGATGGTCGATCTTCCTGTACGAAAACCACACTGTGACTCTGGATATATGCGATTAACCAACAGTTGGAGGCGTCTTAAGATGACTTTTGCAAAAGCTTTACCTGCGATGCTAAGGAGAGATATGCCACGATAGTTATTACAGTCTCCCTTGTCTCCTTTGTTCTTATATAAGGTGACAATATTTGCATTATTTCTCCTTTCGTCCAGCACTTCAGAAGGAAGTCATAAAGAAGGGGAATGAGACAGTCTTTGTTGTGCTTAAGTACCTCATCAGGAATGCAATCTGTGCCTGGTGCTTTTCCGCTTGACAGTGAGTCTATAGCATCTATCAGTTCCTGCTTGCTTGGCACGACATGAAGTTCTTGCATTTGTTCCATAATGGGAATAAAGTCTCCAGTTTCTGACATGATGTTTCGTTCCTCTGAATACAGCTCTAAATAATACCCAATCCATCTGGACATTTTCTTGCTCTTATCTGTACTTGAGATATCCTCCTTAGTTTTTAGGGGAGCAATCTTAGTAATGTTGGGACCTAAAGCTTTTCTAAGGCCTTCATACATGGCTCTTGCATTTCCTGTATCGGAGGCAACTTGGATAATATTGCAAATATCTATCCAGTACTGATTTATGCAGCACCTGATGTCTCTCTGGAGTAGGCCTATTGCACATTCTAAATGTGCATTCTCTTCCCACTTTTTTGAAAAGTCTTGGGTGAAGTCTCTACATTTAGCACTATCCCTTGTGTTCACACAGTTAATTTTTGGCTTTTTGTTCAGTGTGGTTCAATGGAATTTTTTCGCTTTTAGTTTTGTTTTACTGACAATGAGGGAATGGTCCGTGTCACAGTCAGCACTATGATAGGTATATGTGGACTTTATGCAGCTTAGGTCCTTTTTTCATACTAGGACAAAATCCAGTTGAATTAAATGGTGAATTATAAAAGGATGAATCTCTCTTTTATCGTGGCATTTACTAACAAAGAATCTGTCAAAAACAAGATACACAGCACAGGGTAAAACTAAGTCTACAAAACAGGTGGTGGTTTTTTTCACTTAAAAATGAAACCAACAAATATTTTTTTTTTTTGCAAAAGGAGCATTTTTAGGTGAAAATCACTGGTTGACAGAAACTCATGTGCTATTATGGTTAATGAGAGTAAATAATAGAACATTTTACTATCTTCAAATTGGTTATTCATTGCTAATAATGTCAACAAAGATGCATTAATAGGTTGAAAGAAAGAGATTAATGATCTAGAAGTCATATTTTTACATAACCATGGTCATATCTGTTTCATGAAAGTCATATTTTAAAGTTAATCCTTCAAGCCCTTCATGACTGTTGAGATCAATGGAAGTTCCACTCACTGATGACTAAAGCAAAATACAGGACTATGTAGCACTTTAAAGACTAACACGGCTACATTTCTATCACTATTCCTGATGACTAAAGGACTCTGTTAAGGCTTGCCTACACCAGAAAGTTGCATTCGTTTAACTTAAATGTGTTTTAATTGATTGCCTATTTCTGTCTGAAAATGACCTATTTTGGTTTAGTTGAATCTGGTCTTAATCAGTTTAAAATACACTCTCGTAAGCCACTTTAAATCAAAATAATAGTATTCACACAAGGATTTACATTTCTTTAACCAACTGGGTTGATTTTTTTTTTTTCATGGAGACAAATCCTTAGCTTCACCAAGTCTTGGAAATGAATTTCTTGCTGTCCAAAATTATTTAATGTTTAGTGAGGTAAAATATCACTGCAGTCCTAACTTTGCAAAATGAAGTCACAGTAAATCAGATTTATGCATTCTAATCTGAGTTGCCCTGGATATATTAGGTGAACATAAAAAGTCACACTTTCCTGAATAAGTAACCATTTCTTCCCACCAGATATATAATTCAACATAGCTTTTACTCCATGCAGGAGTCAAACAAGATTTGGCATGATCCTGCTACCAGGTTAGTTCACAAACACCAAAATGCAAGACTCAGATGCAAAAGGTTCCCTTCCTCCACTTTAAGGACAAAATCCTATATGATTTAAATGGGTTGAAGAGAATGGGTATTTATAGAATTGAATAGAGAAGGGAATCCTTTCCTTAATTTTTAAAAATCCTGTAGAATTCTAGATTCATTATATAATTAAGTTCTTTATTCTGTCTGTCTGTCTGTCTTTCTCAGGTAATTTTTTTCTAGGGCATTTTCCATACGTTTTTGACTCTACATATGCCAAAAAGTAAAGTATAATAATTTTGGGTGACCACTTAAAGGATCTGGTCCCTCCAAATCTTGGTGGAAATCCAATATTTTCTATGTATAGTCTTCTTCCTAGAATTATTCATATGAAATGCTGTTTTCAACAAAGTATTTACTTTAATGCAATTAAAAATAATCTAATAATCTATTTTAAAGTCAGTCTTTATAAATAAAATTTGTTTAGCTGTTCCAGAGGATGTTGACACTTTTTAGGATAAAACATCTATTATAGAATGCATAGTCTAATATCTATTATATATTTTGAAGAGTTTGTTTGTGGATTTGTTTGAGCAAAATAAAGTCATATTTTGCAATAACCTACAGAGACCAAATTTTGCATAAACACCCTTGCCACTTAAATTAGCTGAATCCACTACTTTTTATATGGAAATATGCTGGGTGAAATGTTTAAATAATTATTTTTGGTTTTCATCAGAAAACGTTATGACTATTTTGATTAGTGTTCATAAAAATATTTGCTAACAAAATTAAAATTGAGTCGATTATTCAACTGTCATTTAAGTAAAAAGAATTTTTTTTTCTGTTATAAATCCCAAAATAATTCAAATTAGTTATGAAAAGAGTACTGGAAGCTTTGTGAATTTGACTGAAATTCACCGTGCATGGTAATTATTCAATAAAATGAATAATGTTTGAAGTTGAAATTAAACAAATTTAAAACAGTTCTTTTACTTTCCTTTTGCAAGCACATTAATAACAAATTCTATGACATATTGAATTTCTTGAGTTTTCCTGTAAGTGTAAGCTACACAAAATGACTTTGCCTTATCAATGATGGGCCCCACCTGCTAGTTTTTAATATTTTAAGGAGACATATACATACTCTGACCCTCTTCTGAAATAGAACTTCCTGATACTTGGCATAAAATGAAAGACTTCACTCCTCGTGGAATGAGGAGTACAGCTAGTTCGGATTAGGAAGCCTAATCCGAACTAGCTACTCCGTGCCGCGTGTAGCCGCGTGTAGCCGCGCGGCACGGGGTTCAAACTAGCCGGGATTTAAAAATGGCGGCTCCTGGTTTATGCAAATGAAGCCCGGGAAATTCAAATCCCGGGCTTCATTTGCAAGTGCGGTATGCCTACATTACCCTCCTACTTTGAAATAGGAGGGTAGTGTAGACTTACCCTTATAGAAAAAACAACAATGGTATGGTAGCACTTTATAGACTAATAAAACATGTAGATGGTATGATGGTAGATGGTATGACCATCTGAAGAAGTGGGCTGTGCCCACGAGAGGTCATGATACCATCTACATGTTTTGTTAGTCTATAAAGTGCTACCAGGCCATTAATTGGTTAAAAATTATTCAAGAAACCAAAAGCTATTGCTCAACCTGATAAAGTGTTCTCTCAAGATGCCAGGAGCACAGAATCTGAAATCTGAAAATTTCCAGACAGGTGATTAAAAACAACTGAGATTATCTTTACTGAGTTGCTGATGTTAACAATTGAGTTGGCTTACCGGATTTGATTAAGACCACAGAGAAGGAGAAGGAGATAACAATTATCACCTAGGCAAATGGAGATAGAGAAGAAACTAGGCTTTGGGAAAACTCTGTGGTTCTGAAAACAAGAATAAGTGACCAGGGCATCTAACAGGAAAAGAGGAGGTTAGCAGCCACAGTCTTTGCCAGAAAGAAGCCGTCACAGGAGGAGATGAAAAACTATATAGAACCAGTTCAGAAATCCCATGACTTACTTCTCAGTGGAGATCTTTAACAGATGGTAAGCATATGTTCTAATTCATACTGAGACTTGCATGTCTCTTTTGGTGATTTAGCCTCTTTGTCAGATTGCTGAGCAAAATTTTTCTGTTCTATTTTGATCTTGAGCACAATCCAATTAAAATGGATGTACAATTACATGTTCAGTATTAATTATTCAATAAATTTTATTTTTTGTTATGTCTGAATCATGTTCTTTCATTATTAATTTTAATGTGAACCAAATATGGGAAGAGCTGTCATTTTAATTAGGACAGCTGTTAACTGTGACAATAAGTAAAACTTTAAACTTATGTAGAGTTGTAGATATAATTTTGTAATTAAGAATTTCAGATTTAAAGAGGTAATGGCAATTTACAATTTTTTAACATGAATCTTCTGTGTTTATTGCTATGTGCTTAACATCTGGCTTGGGAGTTATATATTCCAAAATGTTAATATTATGAAAACACAATGATTTAAGTTAAGTCTTATTGCAATATAGGTTTACTATCTTATTCTATGCAACATGTGTACTGGCCCCGTCTTTGAATATGAGTGTTTGTAGGAGGACTGGTAATTTTCTAGCAAGTTCTATGTCAATGCTTCATAAAACTATAATTTTTTTAAACAAGAATAAGCAAAAATAAAAGCTCAATACAGTATTTTCAAAACGTAAAAGTTATTTTGGATCCCTTTTAGTTTGAGTCACTTTAGAAGGCTTGAAAAGGAATGTGGCTCCATTTGGGTATGTCTATAGCCGCTAATCACTTTTACGAATGGTGCCCTATACTTTTTTCCAGAGGAATCACAGGTGTTTAAAATTATTCTTACAGGGTCAGATTCTGACCTCAGAGATGTGTACAACTCTCATAATCAAGTTAGTGAGAACGTTAATGTGTATTCTAGTGGAACACAATTTGGCCAATGAAGACTGAAAATGAAGTGCCATGTTTCTTAATTTTTACTTCAGACACACCGGAAAAGATTTACAATCCTACTACAGGATCTGCCCTTTGCTCATTCTACAGCTACTGATAGAGCTTGAAACAGAAATACAACTGGCTATAGCAAGGTATGTCCACACATCAAAGTTAATTCGAAATAACTGCCGTTATTTTGAATTAACTTTAATAGCATCTACACACGCAAACCTACACAGGCTCCCACACCCGAGAGCACTGCAGGTCCACCCAAACAGTGCAGGGGTACCGACAGCAGCACCTGGGGGCACTGTAAGCCTCTAGAACTGGGTGCAAGAAGACCTGCAGCTCTGGTGGGAGCAGCTTGCCGAGGGCCATGCCATCTGACAGCACCTGCAGGCCCTGGTGCAGAATGTGCTGCCTCCTACTGCTCCAGCGGCTGCTGCCTCCCCAGCTACCGCTCCTCCTCCCACTCCTTCTCCCCCTCCTGCTTCTCCCTCCACACCCTCCTCAACCTCCACACCCTCCTCCTATGGTACTCCTCCTGGTTCTGGGTGAGCCTGCTGGCCCGGGTGTGGGAGGATGTCCTGGGCGGGATGGTGTGCCCTGCACTTGCAGCTGGTGCTGCTATGGAGAAACAAGAGAAGTGGTCAGTTATCCCTGGGGACACAGTGGGTGAAGCCCAGCCCCTCTCTGCAAAGCGAGGATGTCAGGTCTCCACACTATCATGTCCTACTATCCCTGGGAGTGTGAGCTGGCTTGGAACTGCACCCATACCTCTGTGCCGTATATAGTGTGTGGGCTCGGAGGAAGGAAGATATGCCCTGCCTCTGTGTAGAGGGGGCTTCTGGAGGGAGGGCATTGTGCTGTGTCCGACCCCTGGGTTAGAAGCATGTAATGTGCCTTCATACATACATGCGTGTGGGTAATAGGCCAAGGCCCCTGTGTGGCAGCCAGATGGGGCCACATGCTCTGACTAGCACAGCACATATATAGGTTGCTGTGTGATCTGCGGTCAGCAAGGTCCACACGCATGGTCTATGGGTTCCTTTCCCCCGCCCACCCCACATAAGAGGACAATGATGGCACTCATATGTCGAGGCCTCCCCGGCCTTGGAAGACAGTGGTGACATGGCTGCTGTGACAGCTCAGGGTTCTAGGTGAGTGGCATGCTTCCTCCAGGCACCTGCGACTCCTGTCCGTCGTCCTCCTCCTTTTCCTCTGTACCCTGGTCAGGGCCCTCTGCCCCAGGGTCAATGACCACCTTGGGGGCACGGACCATCCAGCCCTCCGGGATGCAACCCAGGGCGTCAAAATAGGGCAAGGGGTCTGGGTCTGCCCCTCGTTGGAAGCTGCCCCCTGTGGCCCTGGCATAGCATAGGCCTGCCTCAGCTCCTTTATCTTCATGCATGCCTGCTCCTGGGTGCACATGTGGCCTTTGTTGTCCAGGTTGTCAGCCATTCATCCGTAGATAGCCGTTTTCCTGCATATAGTGCGGAGATCATGGACGTTGGACGATTCCCCCCAAACCTCAATGAGGTCCATGATCTCCACACTGTACCAGGAAGGCACCCATCTTTTCCAGCCCCTGGCAGGCTCCTGGGAGCTTCCAGCCTGCTCCTGGGGAGCGGGGGAGGGCTGGCTGGTACTGGCTGGCTTGCTCATGCTGGCAACTGGGTCAGGGGCAGCACCTGCGGGCTCTGGGCTGGCAGACCTGGAGTTGGCACCGGCTCTGTGGCCAAACAGATTCTAACCTTTTAAGGGCTCTGAGGCTGGGGGCGGGAGCAGGAGAGTTTTCCTGGTTTGGCCCAGAGTGGCCACCAGGGCACCCTGGGAAGGGCTGGAGGACCCCTATTTCAAAATAAGTGTCTATATAGCGCTTATTTTGATTTAACTATTTTGAATTTGGTGTTATTCCTCATAGAATGAAGTTTGCCAAATTCAAAATAAGCACTCCGCTATTTTGAATTAATTTTGAATAACGGTTTGGCTGTATAGACTGTATAACGGCTGTTATTTCAAAATAACTTTGCTGTGGAGACATACCCTTAGGGAATATCTTTTAGGAAATCACCCAATCTTGATTTAAAAACTGTCATTGATGGAGAATCCATCATGGCCTTTGGTAAATTGTTGCAATGGTTAATTACTCTTCCCACTAAAATGTTACACCTTATTTCCAGTGTTAAGCTATAGAGTTCACTATCTAGAACCATGATGCATTCAATTATGTGAAACAGCCGGCTACAGAAGTCTGTCCGGGTATGTCTACACTAGCCACCCTAGTTCGAACTAGGGTGGCTAATGTAGTCATTTGAACTTGCAAATGAAGCCCGGGATTAAAATTTGCATGTTCTTTGGAGCCGCCATTTTTAAATGCCCAGTAGTTCAGACTCCCTTCCAAGGAGGAGTAACGGTAGTCCGAATTAGGGGCTTTAGTTCGAACTACCTAGCCCGTGCCACGTGTAGCCACGGGCAGGGAGTCTGAACTACCGAGCATTTAAAAATGGCGGCGCCTGGGAATATGCAAATAAAGCCTGGGATATTTTAATCCCGGGCTTCATTTGCAAGTTCGAATGACTACATTAGCCACTCTAGTTAGAACTAGGGTGGCTACTGTAGACATACCCTCCTTGACTATGAGCAAACAAGACCTGAATATTATTTTGAGCGAGAAACATATTGGCTCCTTATTGAGAAGGAGCAGCTGTTGAAGAACCTAGGAAATATGTATGTTTTAACAATATCAGATGTATGAAAAGCAATAAAAACAACTATGCACTTTTTCTTTAAGGACCACTGCAATCAATGGGATGAGGGAATCATCTTAGTTTTATTGCAGCCATAACAAAAATAATCTGTTGCATATGTTATCTCCAATACCCTAATTCCATTCCCATTCAGTGTTTGCTCCTATCAAAAAAAGCAAACAAACCATGAATATGTATCTGTGATTAGAACTAAATGGTAGTAGCCCATGAGAGGACATGGCTGGAATTCAAACACTTTCTTTTGTGTGTCTGCTAATGAGGACTGACACATAATTTTGAAGCTGGTGTGCTGTGTCTTCAAGAGGACTGTAAGAGCACGTTTCCTTGAAAGGTATATTTTGAGGTCAAGAGAAACTACAAGAAACATGAAAATATGGATCATGTAGAAACTACATGTTTTGTAAACTAACCTATACTAGTATTAGAGAGTAGCTGTGTTAGTCTGAATCTGCATAAACAATGAGAAGTTCTGTGGCACCTTTTTGGAGCATTCCACTTCATCAGATGCATGTAGAGGAAATTCCAGAAGCAGGTATAAATACACAGGCCTATGAAAAGAAAGGCGTACCAATCAAGAGTAAGGCTAGAGATAACAAGGTCAATTCAGTCAGGGAGGATGAGGTCCACTTCTAGAAGCAGATGAGGAGGTGTGAACACCAAAGGAGGAGAAACTGCTTTTGTAGTTAGCTAGCCATTCACAGAGTTTGTTTAATCCTAAACTGATAGTGTCAAATTTGCAATTGAATTGTAGCTCTGCAGTTTCTCTTTGAAGTCTGTTTTTGAAGATTTTTTGTTGCAGGATGGCTACTTTTAATGATTTAGTATCAGCACTCACCAATTGATACACCTGCCACTGTGGCCAACTGCAGCCCCATATTCTAGCCCCTTGCCTCAGGGGCAAGCTGAAGTCTATAAACGTCATGCTGCGGTGCAGCTTGGTACAGTGCAAGAGGGAAGGGAGGGATCCAAGCCCACCCACTACTCTGGTTACTGACCTAGGGATTTTCTGGCAACAGCCTTGGCCTCCCTTACCTTCACTCCCCTTAAGAGTCCTCAGTGTTCCTTCGGCCACTTTCCCATGGCCCTAGCACCGTCTCAGTCCATGTAGCTAGGCCTTCTCTCCAGCCCCCCTGAGCTTGTCCAGCATTGTTCCACCTAAGATATGTCTTACAGGGAACCAGTCCTTCCCCTTCACTGGTCAGGAACCAACCTTTGCTCTGCTAAGCAGCTACTTTTATCAGGGCTGCCCCAGTGAGCTGCCCTTTTCTTGAAAGGGTCTGTGTGGGCTCCCTCTGGCCTAGTTTACATCCCCCCTTTGCCACAGTGGGGCAACTGCCCCACTATAGTAGAGATAATCAGTGTACTCATTGTTCCCCTTCTCCTCCCACAGCAGTACCAGAAGCCAAAAATCTACCTGAGTATCTCCACTCATGTATCCTCTTCTTCATCCTATTGGGGACAAGCTTTCTTTCTTTCTTCCAGTAAAGGCATGTATCTAAGCCCTGATCTACATTAGGGAGTTATTTCAAAACAACCCCCTTTATTTGAAAATAGTAAGCAGAGCATCCACACCACCAAGCCCGTTATTTTGAAGTAACAGCTGGTTATTTCAAAATCTGTTCTGCTTTTCTCAGGGAATAAGCTTATTTCAAAATAGTTATTTCAGGATTTATTTTGAATTTAGTTATTTTGAAATAATTTCGTAGTGCAGAAATGCCCCTAGGTAAATAATCCAAAAGAATCCAGTGGAAGCACAGTGACCATCCATGCATAGGCCTTGTATCTTTGCACCAAGTCTAAGCTAGCATGGCAGTAATAAACAAAGGCTACAAGGGATTCCCCATTACTGTAGCTGACTATGGGATCTCTTATTTGGAGCTTTTTCAGAAGAGGCGTTATTCCTCGTGGAATGAGGTTTACCAAAGTTGGAAAAAGCCCTCCGTTATTTTGATTTTCTTTCAAAATAATGCAATTGTTATATTGTTTTTCTAGAATAACAGCCATTATTCCAGGAAAAACGGTGCAGTGTAGACACATCCTGTAGGAGCAGGAGATAGAACTAGCAGAAAGGAGGAAAAGCTGGTTTAATTTAAATTAGGAATTGACTAACAAAACCTGAATTGCTATAATGCAGGGTTTGTCTACAAGGTGGAATAATGTGCTCTATGGGGATATTTTTTTCTAAAGCATGCTAACATGCTGTACATTAATTGGTCTACATAGACCCTGCTGGTGAATGCCAAATGTTTCCAGGTGCAATTTAATGTAGTGCTTTAGTCCTATGTTAAAGCTCACTAGGGAACCTTTAGTGCTTACCAGAATGATCTACACAGACCAATTAATGTGCAATATGTTAGTGTGCTTTAGAAATCACACTCCTGCAGAACATGTTACTACACCATGTAGGCAAGCCCCACACATAAGGGGCCCAGAAAAAACCTAAAATGGTAATTTTTGCCTAACTTAGACTCATCTCTCACTTTAGCCCTTTAATTTAATACAAAATGAATAAAATGTCTGGGATTAATTGTTCCCATGTATCTTTCTCTTATTTAAATATTTTAACTATTTCTGTAAATATGACTAATTCCAATTTTTTCTGTCAAGATAACAAAACTAGTACTGCAGTCTGTGTATCAATTAATTTTTCCATAATATAATGCCTTCTGAATAGCTGATTTAATTCAGGATTTAAAATATCTTTCCTTAAACTAACAATATTTTTTCTTAATCTTGCTTTCATTTTAGAGCAGTTATTTCCCTTTAAACTCAAGACTGTTTCAATGATCTGTATTTATTCAAAATGTATAACAAATGTAATCAGATGAAAGTGTCAATTTTATGATGATTCAGCTCTCATGTATCATGTTCTAACAATATATTTTACTACTTATTGCAAACAGCTATTTCATATGTACATTTCAGTAATGTTTTCTCCCATGATAGCACATTGTATCCATCTTAGGGACTCTTCTAAATTTATAAGAAAGCTCATTTCATCCAGTATGGCCAAAATATGAGGATAAATTGCCACCTATTTTGGTTCATTTTTTTCTAATCAGAAGCTAAGTACTTTGTGATAACTTTTTGCAACAGGAACAATGATTCATTTTAGCCTCTGTATAATAGCCTGAAAAATAATTGGATATCTTTGTTTAGAAGATGCAGCTTCTGTTAAATTGAATTAGTTTTCCCTGTTTCCTTAAACAGAAACTGTTTTCTATTTAAAGATGGGAATACATGAAGACACAGCTCCAACCTTCTTAATGAAACTGATTGTAAGGTGAAAATGATACGTGTGGTGAACTTGGCAGAATAGAGGAGGATTTTTATGGAAATAAATGTTTTTGAAATCTTTCAGTTAGATAGAAACTAATTATTAAATGTAATTAATAAGGATTTTTATGTTGTAAAAAGTACCATAGCCTTTTCATTTGGTTTTGCCTAATGACAAAGGGCATCGTCTGCTGACAATGGCTTGTAAATGCCCTAATCTTGCTAAAATTTTATACTAATGCTTACCTGATTGCATATGCTTAATCCCAGTGATGACAAAGGGATTACTCATACATGTAAAGTATGTGTGTAAATGTTTGTAGGATTAGCATTTTATGGCCCAAATCAAGCTAAATTGATTGAGTAGCTGAAGTCGAAGTACCTTAACTCAACTTTTGGCACTCTCCACGCTACCTTCGACTGTCCTTACTCCTTGTGGAAGCAGGACTACTGGCCTCTACTAGAGTGTCCCTCTTCCTTTGAATTAGCGGATCTTCATTAGACCTGCTAATTCAAGCCCTGAAAGATTGAAAGTGGCAGCTTCAATCTTTTCTGTAGTGTAGACGTATTCTAACTCTTAGGTGCCTAACAATCTCTCCCATTAGTACAGGATTATGTGCTAAACCTTGCTCTGCTCACGGAGATAGGTACACTCATATGGGAGACCCAGTCCCCCTGCTCAAGTTACTTTTTAAAATTATTTATGCAAAGTGCAAAGCTTCAGAAGAGAAACTGAGACAGGCAGCCCCCCACTTCAACATATCCCATTTCCGAGTGGTTAGTACACTCATCTGAAAGGTGGCACCATAGACCTGTCAGATAGTAGTAGTTATATAGGCTTTATTTTATAGCTTTGTTTTATGTAGTTACAGTAAAACCTGTGTTATAAAGCATGCCCAGGGATTAGGGCGTTCCGGTTATCTAAAAATTCTGGTTATCTGAGGGTCCCATCAACCTAGGAAAAACCAATGGACAATAATAGTAAAACTCAATTTTTAATACTGGTAGTTTTGTAGTGTGAGGCAGTTGGCCTCACATTTCTATTTTGAGTTAAAGATGATTAGTACTTCTTAAATAAAAAATTAAGCCAATCCTTGTAAACTAGGCCTTTGCACCTGAAGATATGACAGTATTGTGGATGGGGGCAATGTTAACAAAGTTTTCTGGTTAACAGAGTGCTAGATAACAGAGGTTTCACGGTATATAGATTTTGTTTCACAAGCTTTGTTTTATAGCAGCTGCTAGGTATTAAAATTTATTTTGTATTAGGTATTATAAGTTACTAAGAAATTGTTTATAGGTATTATTGTTTTTCAACTTTGTTAGTCTGTAAGGAATCCTGTCTGTTCCTTTGCAAAAGAAACTTCTTTCTTTGAAATGAACAGACCTTTGTGTGAGTGAGGAATAAGTGAATGTAAGAGACAGAAAATGCCAACGCCAGATGTTCAGAATGTTAAAAAGGAGGTGTGAACTCAGGCATCAGTTAAATTCAGGATGGCTGAAGAGGAGCAGAATTGACCACCCTAACGCAAAGATTAAGAATTTCTTCCTATGACTCTTCTAAAATTATATTTTTAAGTCACCAGGGATGTAGGAAAACTAAATAGAATAGCAAACTCTTGAAATCCTCTACATTGAGATTTTAGCTCCCTGATCATATTTTCTGAGTCTTCAAAATATTTCCTTTAATAGTTATCCTCCACTTCTAACAAAGAATCAGGTCCTAATGCATTATTTATGTTGTGTACACATCTCTTACTATGGCTTGGTAAGTTTTTTTTTCAAATCCATTGCTTCCCATCTGTTTTGAGACTTTAACCAATTTCCTCACACTTTTCTTCAGATTTGAATTGGTGAGATCATTCACTGTGCTCTCAAATGTCTGGAGGACTTAGAATGGGTCAATTTTCTTTGACAAAGTGCTCCAGAGTCTACAGCCTTGATAACGAAGATACTATTCCACCATTATAGATTGAGGTAGAGCATCAAAATAGGTTGCTTTTTGCTCAATGTGTGTTCTCATTTTTGCATTCAGTGACAGTTTCATCTTCTAAGTGTTCAGTTATACTCTGAAATTTATTATTATTGCCTCAGTGGTTTTCAGCTGTTCAACTAGTCTTGCAAAGTGCTTTTAGGTTAAAAAAAAAGCCTCCTTTGTTTTTCAGAAATGTGTTCAATTTCATCTGTTGCCTCAATACTGTCTACGTCTTTAGCAGACTGAACTGTACCATCTGGTTTCTATACTCTTGGAAAAACTGGGGTCTTTTGAACAAGAATTTGCAGATAAAGATTATTTTGATATTTAATCATTAGTTTCCAATGATAGGAATATCTCCTGCAAAATTATGAAGAAAAACATCATTTCAGGACTGGCTTGATCTTTGGAAGTGGGCACCGAACTAAGCTAATTTGATCTCAATGAGTAGTCCTGTAGCACCTTAAAGACTAACAGAAATACATAGTATCATGAGCTCTTATAGGCCAAAGCCACTTAATCAGATAATGAGCTGGACCTTCATCTGATGAAGTGGGTTTTAAGAAGATCTATTGAAGCTGAGGAAGTCCAGGGATGATAACATCCCTAGGATAGAGTAGGAAACTCCTACTACCCGCAGACAGTTCTGGACATGATCAAATGCTGTGGAAATTTTGCAAAGACTTTATACTGGTGGATGAGTTCCCTGCGATCCTTTAAAAACGTTTATGATGGCCTGGGTTCATGTTAGTCTCATGCAACCCATGTGATTGCATCAAGGCTGCAGCAGTGAGGAGCTCCCATTATACCAGATCTGGCTTTGACAGTGATGAGAGTTGTCTTTGCAGCAGCACTGGTGCAGGGCCTAGGCCAAAAGGGGCAGACGACACAACATTTACTGAACTTCCTGATGGTTAAATCGTCCTTTAATCATTCCATTTGGTTTATACTGTAACTTTATTCGCAATGTGGTTCTAAGATCTCTCTCTTTTGCTTGTGCTTTCTTTTCTGTGTGAATGCAAACTTCATTCAGATAGAAAGATCATGTTCTTAAATTGCCAGTGTGTAGTGTAAGGGATAGTACACAGTGACTTGGGATAAGAAGAAATTGCTGTTTCCAACCAGCCATTATGTATGGTATTTGTATTAATTAAAAACTGCTTGCATTGATGTAATTGTTATGAAGAAAAAAATCTTTTGCATGTAGAATATTGTTTTAAGTAATGATATATCTATTTAATTTAAGTATTTTAATAACAAACATAACTGCAAGTAGGGCAAACAAAGCAACATTTGTGAAATGATTTAGGTAGTTCTTATTATAGCCTGAAATCTATTAATATCAGAAAAAAATCAATACCATAATAGTTGGCTAGTCAGAGAAAATAACATTGATTAGAATTACTGAGGAATAATATCAGTCATGAAATCAAAATTATCCACTCTTCCTATTATTATTTTCCAGTCAGAGGTTCTTTGAAAGGAGTTTGTTAAGATAATTAAGGGCTGAATATAAGAAAAGGTAAGATAACTAATAGTGAGTGTATTTCTTTGTATTACTTATATACATTCATTTAAAATATTATCTTTTCAAGAGTGTTCTTTTGTTAGGAGACAAGTACATTTCTATGGTTGCATACATCTTTTTATGCATAGACTCTGGTATGAAAATTATTAAATCTAATTACAGCCTTAAAAATCAAATGGAATTATCTCATAAGTAACAATGAAATTATTCTTGATATTTTTGGGACCCAGTCACATTGCTTTTTCCACCATATGTTCTAGGAGTTTTAGCTGTTGACTGTTATTCATCTAAGATTGCAGGTTAGTTACTCATTGAATGTTTCTAGTATGACCAAGGCAAAGAATAATTTGAATAATGTTTTATTAGGGTTGGTTTTCAAGTATATTTTACATGAATTCCATTATGAGTAGATGGGAATAGTAAAACTCACTCAAGGAATAATATGATTTGGACAATAAGCATTTTTCTCTCCAGGTATCTCTGTTAAAGTTTTTGTACTTTGTCCATGTTAGAAAAGGAAAATAAGTCTAAGAGTAGGAGAAAATATGAAACCACAATTACAAAATGCCCAAATGTTATTTTTTTCTTGTAATATTATAATTTCATTATAATTCATTTGGTTACTTAGGAGCAGATGGTAATAAATGTATTCACCATGAGTATTACCTCACTCCACAACTATCTACACTGATATCAATGGAACTGTTTGTGGAATTAAATGCTATTTATTGATGAGTGGAGAATGCTCAAAAGCATTTGCTATAATGACACCCACTGCTTATTGACTGCTACCCTTCTCCAACATAAAAAATTCATTCTTCTATAAAAATAATTAAAACATTTTAGTTTCATTGGTAAGTAATACATTTGTGAACTACCACAATTCTCCACCGGAGGAATAAATATTCAAGATAAATAGAATATTCAAGATAAATAGGTTACACTTTACTATTCACAAGTTCTAAGAAATAGGTAGAATATCTTCAAAAAGTACAAATTAGTTTTCTGGGATATTAACTACATGGAAGTCCTAATTAACTAGTTGCACTAAGTTTGTATGGCAACCTCAGAGATTTGGGAAGCATACATTGTCAATGAGGCATACCATTTTCAGCTTCACAATTTTCTTCATTCCGCCTTCCATACTTGAAACAACCTCCCCAATCCCATGCTACAATTAAACTACATCAAATCCATCCATAAAATCTACTTCTTTTACCTAGCCTTCCAATTTCAATCTGGCATTTTCTGCTCCTGCTGTATCATTATTTATATACATTGCAATATTTATCTGGCATTACTTGGTACTTAACTCAAATACGTTTTGTTATTTTTCATTGTTCTGGGGTGGGGCTGTGGATGAGGGATTCAGTGTGCATGCTGCCCCAGGGAGGGAGGACAAGTGAAACCCTCTCTCAAAGCAGCAGCTTAAGTCTAGATAGAAGTACCCTTCTGTGGCCTCGGCAGCTGCTGTCCCCAGGCTGGGGGACAGACAGAGGGGCAGACAAACATACATAAAAGCAGACCAAATCTCTGAAATATATAGTAGATAACTATTCCTTTCTCCACCCCTTCACCCTGCTGGCCCAATTGGGGTTATAGCTGTTATGGTCTCTTTGCTGGCCCCCTGTGGTCATTCTATGGTATAACTATCCTTCCTACCAGAACTCTCCTTTTCCATTTTATGAAAAACAATGGGATTCCGTGCACATTCCATTATCCTGACAGCCAAACTCTTACCCCACTTTAAGGTATGATAAGAGGAGGCTGTACACCAAATGTGGTAGTCCTAGCTCTTACCATTTAGGAGTTCTTGATGGACAGGCGGACTTAGTTGTTTATTGACTCACAGACAGAAAAAGTCTCTCAAATATATAGTAGGTTACTTGAATTGCCTCAGTCACTTCACAGACATTTTTTAAAAGGTACTACTATTTTGTTCTGAAGGGAGAAAGAGCTTTAAAATTAATTAGTTAAAATGCATAGATTTACCTTTTTGAGAATTATGCAGTGAATAGTGTATACCAGCCTGGAGCTTCATTTTACAATATTGCTAAAAACACATGTCAAATTTTTAAAATCCGTCTACAGAAATAAAACATGTTTTTAATTTGTAAATTGGAAGAATAGCAATAAAAGACAAATGTTTGAATATAATAACATCAATTTAGATAAAACCTTTTTCAACTCTGCTTCAACAGATGACCTTCTCTTGAATTTCCATTATCTTTATAGATGAATTCACATTTGATTAACAACATTTTGTGGAGGTGTTTCATAGGAATACCAACCATTTCCTCTGCATAGAACATATGCTTGTATGCTCTTACAACTGGTGCATTATATCGTTTAAAGAAGATTGCTTTATATGTCAAGTAATTTCTAAACTTCATTATCTGTAAAACACAATGTCCTCATTTCCTATTTCCGTGTAAAAAATTCTTGTGATGGGACGGAAAGGAATATCTCACAAACTCTGGTGGACACAAAGTTAAAAAGTAGTACTCAAGTAGCCAATCTCTCATATAATTTGCTAATTAATATGGGCAAGTGCCCCAGGCCAAGAATATTGATGAGCTTTGTTAGTAGTAGGTAGATTATCAAAAGATTATCAGACATAGCCTGTTTGAGAAGAGAGAAGATTGATGAATAACCACAAAAAGTAGCTTACTATTAAACATGGTGACTTTCTCTGATGTTATTTGTATTTATATTGTTTGTCACTTATGAGCATGGAGATACTTTCAGGCTTTATTTATGAAAGTCTTGAGTATGAAATGTTTCCAGAGGTGTCAGCACCAGTAACTTGTCTGAAAATGTATAGCTTATGTTCTATTTCTTGTTGTTACACTTCAGTTTTAGAAGCTTGAGTCATCTAGTAAGGTCACAGGAACACTATCATATTTAAATGCCTAATCACACCATGAGTAATGCACAGTCAGTAGCTGAAGCAAACTTGTAACAAACAATTTACAGGCTGCAATTCCTTTGCTAAATGACTTAGTATATTTCTCCCCCCCCCCTTTTCTCTCTCTTTTTTTCCTCCTTCTCCCCTCCCCTTCCCTTCCCTTATTTATTCTTGGATCTGAGCTACTAATACAGCTGAAGAAGTGGGTTATTCCCACGAAAGCTCATTATATCATATACATGGTTTGTTACTCTTTAAGGTACTACTTTTATTTGTTGTTTTTTAAGTTTTTCATGTTCTTAAAGTAAAGCAATATGTTCTGAGAAACTGGGATTGGTTTGTGGACAGAAGAATAAACGTCTGAGTTGAATGATATCATTTCTAATGAACTATTAGACCCTCCCCCATGCTGAAATAACTGCCAGAAGACTGTTGCTTCTTCTCAGATATAAGTTATACTGCAAACTATTTCCTTTGAATTACAGCTGATAGAATCTCTTTTATCTCTAAGGCCTTGTCTTGATGAAGAAAAAATGTGAGGTCTTACTTTCTCAGTTAATTTGAAGTAAAAATCTAAAGAAGATAAGACAGAATGTAGTAGGAGCGGCAGAAAGTCCTTAGTGTGTGTGTGTGTGTGTGTGTGTGTGTGTGTGTGTGTGTGTGGCGAGGGAGAGGGTGTAGCTCCAGCACTTGAACTCTTCAAGGTCCTTCCCACTGCCCCATTCCGTGCCCTTTTGGCCAAAAAAAGTGTGTGGGGTTGGCCTCTTGACTCTTCCTGATCCAACACCCCTAGTTATCAAGTCAAATTAAAGACCATGATGGATTTTAGACTTTACCTTGAACTGCTAATTCACATTAAAAATACATGTTGCCTTGTTGTCACTAATTTTACCTGACATTAAATTCCACAAGTTAGCTAATGCATGGTAAGAATGTCTCTTTGCTCCTAGTAAATAGTTACCCTGCATCTACATGGGACAAAATGTGTATATATTTATCTTGTAGCTATTCTGTGTCAATAAACTTTGTGCACATTTCTTTGACTAAGGGTATATCTACACTAGCAATTTTGTCAGAGATACTTTAGTTGGTCAGAGGTGTGAAAAAACAGAGTCCTGACTGACATAAGTTTCACAGATAAAAGTGCTGGTGGAGTAGGTGCTATGTTGGTGGGAGAGCCTCACCTGTCAACACAGCTCCTGCCACTCATTTGAGGTGGGTTAATTATAATAGCAGAAGAGCTGTCTCCCATCAGCATGGAAAGGCTACATGGGAGATCTTACAGTGGTGCAGCTGCAGTGGCAGAGCTGTGCCACTATAAACTCTGTAGACATAGCATAAGCATATAGCCTCTGGCCTGTCCAGTCAATGAGATACTTACCATTCTTTGATATATAAAGAAGACTGTTGAAGTGATAATAAAACTGTGAATGAGAGATATCTTATCCATATTTTATTTTAATGACTATGTTTACTGGTATTTTTAATGTTCCTCAATTTTCAAGGAGACAGGAAAAAGTCAGCCCATGTAAATTAACATGATTTTAAGAGAAGTATACCTAGTACGGATTTTCATATTAAATCCCTGAAGCATATTTTGCTTCACATCTAATGTTGCTTTTTGAGATGTTTATGCTATAAAGAATGTAGCTTAATTTCTTCACTCATTAAATGAATTCTAAGTATGTGTTCAGGTTAATTCTAATCAGGAGTGCTTAGTGATAACTAATTATGAATACATATATATAAGATCAGTGATAGGCCAAAGATGCAGGCAAAATGTGGTTGGAGTCACTCCTATATGATATTTTATGGTGACTGAGTTGCAAAGTAAGTGCATGTATTTAACCACCGATTTAGACATAGTTGGTCTATTTATCTGGAATGTAGAAATGTTGATCAACTTTCAGATCTTTTGTTTTAACACTGGATGTTGTAGAAGTATTCTGCCTGCTCTTGCATGCATTGATACTAATAGGAAACCTACCATTGATTTTGGTAGGAAGAGGATTGGGTTTTTAGTTCTAAATTCTGATATGGAATTCCTTAATTTATGGCCCAGAAATAAGTTTCAAAAGTGTGAAATTAGTTATAATTGCTAGTTGTTTTCATCAGTTAATATTCAGTTATTAGATTCAGCTTTTAATTACATCAGGGTAAAGTCAGCATAGTTATGCTGTCTTACACTAGTCTTAATAAGAGAAGACTTTGGTCTTTTCCATTTCGTAGAGATCTCTTCGCAAAATCTATATTCCTAATAATCTTTTTTTCCCTTCTGAGAATAAGCACATAATCAGTGTATTTCCAAGAATTGATTAAAGTGTCTAGTGCAATTTGATCTGTTTTTAATTATCGTGTGTTTACATTTTTTAAATGTCATAATTGTTCCATGTGGCTAACCCTATTGCCAACCTGCTCCACCTGCTTCTTCTGTTTACACATTATGAAGCATATCAGTGAGCTCTTTCCAAGCAACAAATAATAAAATTATAACACTTCACTGCGTTGGTGAAATAAGAAAATAAAATAAATACTTATCACTTTTATTTTGTTTTTTCATCTCAGAATGTCAGAGCCCTTTATTAACCTTAATTTTTACAGTAAGCCTATATGGTGAAATGGCTTCCCTATGATTACAAGTAACATCTATGGAAAATTTGGGAATAGGCTGTACATCTCTGGTCTTCTAATGATACTCTTTAGAATCAAGTCATATGAGTCATAGCCTCATAACAAGCTCAAGGTATCAAAACCAAACCAAACTATGACTTAAGCAGACTCTAATTGCAAATAAAGCAACAAATACAATTTAAACATATATTATTTGAGTTTTATAAACAATTTGTTCCATGTAGTAAAGTCTATCTTCAGGACCCCGTTCTCATGGGGATCTAGATCACCCCCTTCTAAACAAAAGTCAGCTGCTGAATTCTCTTCCTGGCACTTTCTATCTCAAATCTTCTCCACCAAACTAAATTCAGGGGTTTTGTTATCCTCAGGGCTCTCCATAATTCCACACCTCCCTACTCATTGAGCTCGTTAGTCTGGAATAGTGCTTCTCATCTCTGTTTGATCTATTAATCACACCAGCTTCGATGAACTGTTTGTAATCTTCTCCCCAAACTGCATCTGTTTTTTTTCTTTTACAGTGCAAGTTCTTTATTTCATGGAGTGGGCATTCCTTTCTCTACATAGTTTCTAGCTCATTAGGAGATACTAATGTATTAATGGTTACTAGAAGTTATTGTACAAGTGCAAACAGATGGACATCATACACAAATAACTGAAAGTGAAAAATGCATTACAATCAGCGTAGTACATAGACTACAATGAGAAATTATACCACCTAATCAGCATCCTATACAACAAACAGAAGAAAACCAAGAAGGAACTCTCAAAACTGGACACTTCTATAGAAAGCAAGCTTCCACAGAAACTTCCACTTGGCTGGACTTTACAAAAACTAGATAAACCACATACAATGCTCACTTCAATTCTCTACAGAAGGAAAAGGACCATAAATTAACTAAACTCCTATATGCCAGAAGGTACTGTCAGCATGTCAATCTATGCAACCACACACTTACCCCAGGAGAAGAATCTGATGGTTGTATTCATAGTCTAGACTTCTACGCTGATTGCTTCCACAAATGTGCACAAACTGACATTGTGAACAACACCATTTGACATATAACCTCAACCATGCAAAATGCAGTGCTATCGACAGCCTCAAAAACAACTCTGATACTATAATCAAAGAGGCTGACAAAGGGGGTGCTGAAATAGTCATCATGAATAGCTCAGATTATGAACAGGTGACTACCAAACAACTCACCAGCACCACATTTCATAGACCTCTTTCCTCTGATCCCGCTGAGGAATACCAAAAGAAACTACACCATCTACTCAAGAAACTCCCTGCTACAACTCAGAACCAAATCTACACAAACACAACCTCGGAGCCCCGACCAGGAGCATTCTATCTGCTACCCAAAATGTCTAAATCCTGGAGATCCCATTATCAGGCATTGGGACTCTTACAGCACGTTTATCCAGCTATGTTGACTCTCTTCTCAGACCCAATGATATCAGAACTCCTAGCTATTTTCGAGATACAACTGACTTCTTGAGGAAACTACAGAGCACCAGTAATCTTTGTGAAAACACCATCCTGACCACCCTTGATGTAAAAGCTCTTTACACCAACATTCCACACGATGATATCTTGCGTGTCCTGTTGTATATATTCCAATGGGCAGATATATATAAACATCCTGGTTCTTTTTTCAAAAGACAGACCTCAGCAATTCTGATAGAGAAATTATCAGGAAGGACAGAGGGGTCAGGCTCTCCCTTCCTCCTCTTCCCTCCTGGCTTCTTGCTTTAATATGTGTGGCAATCTGCCAATACCTTTAATTGCTTTAATATTGCAGAGATCTGCAATGGATTTAGCTGCTTTTGGCAACATGTACTATAGTTGTCATTGCAATTATCAGTAGTGATGCAGGTTTTTTCCCGGTCCACCAAGATCTCCATATAGAAGTCACAGCCATCTGTTGCAGCATACCATCAACTGTGTTCCAACATGCCCTGACACCATTTTGTTTATTAAAGATGGAAAAGCAGCTCTCCTCTGTTTTGTTTGTTTGTTTGTTTGCTTGCTTGTAGAGCAAAGATGTAGAGCTAGAGGGCTTCTTGGAGGTTTCAGCAGTTGGATGCAGTATTTCCCAGGCCTGGATGGTGGAAGTTAGGGGACAATGTTTGGGGAGTTCCCCTGGGCTACTTCAGAGCTCAGCAACATGCATGTACCTCAAACACAGAGCACTCTGGTGTCCTTCCTAAATACTTTAAAGATAGTCTCCAAATAACCAATGGTATCAAATAATACTCCCAAAAAATGAACCATACTACCTTAACTTACTTCCATTAATCATAGAATCATAGAATCA
Organism: Pelodiscus sinensis; assembly: GCF_049634645.1. Taxonomy (NCBI): domain Eukaryota; kingdom Metazoa; phylum Chordata; order Testudines; family Trionychidae; genus Pelodiscus; species Pelodiscus sinensis. The sequence goes on along the minus strand of NC_134712.1, from coordinate 123,619,158 downwards.
TAGGACTGGAAGGGACCTCGAGAGGTCATAGAGTCCAACCCCCCGCCCTCAAGGCAGGACCAAGCTCTGTCTACACCATCCCTGACAGATGTCTATCTAACTTGTTCTTAAATATCTCCAGAGAGGGAGATTCCACCACCTCCCTTGGCAATTTATTCCAATATTTGACCACCCTGACAGTTAGGAATTTTTTCCTAATGTCCAATCTAAACCTCCCCTGCTGCACTTTAAGCCCATTACTCCTTGTCCTGTCCTCAGAAACCAAGAGGAACAAATTTTCTCCTTCTTCCTTGTGACACCCTTTTAGATATTTGAAAACCGCTATCATGTCCCCCCTTAATCTTCTTTTTTCCAAACTAAACAAGCCCAGTTCATGAAGCCTGGCTTCATAGGTCATGTTCTCTAAACATTTAATCATTCTTGTCACTCTTCTCTGTACCCTTTCCAATTTCTCCACATCTTTCTTGAAATGTGGCGCCCAGAACTGGACACAGTACTCCAGCTGAGGCCTAACTAGTGCAGAGTAATATAAAGGAAGAGGATACAAATAAAAATGTTATAAAAGAGGCAAATAAATGTTATTTTATGAAGAAAAACTGTATGCAATGTTTAAATAGCACAAAGTAAAAACAATTTGGATGGAAGTAGAAGAATGTTGTGAAAATGATGGTTTTACAGTGCTCTTGGGTGCTTGAGATTTATAAAATGTGTTCACATTTGACAACTTTTGTTACTTATGTTGTGAACTTCTGTAGTTTTCAAAGGTGATCCAATAAAAAAACATTTTAAATATCTTAAAGGTACTCTCATATCTTCGGTATGTATTAGTAAAGTGATCATAGCCATAATTGCTCATAAAATGTACCAGTGTTCTAGGAATTTTTTATGCTACCCGAATAGTCCTGTCTGAAAAATTTCAAAACTATTTTCACTAGAAAATTGGGGGTTTGATTAAATGGAATTTGGTGTAGAAGTATCTGCATTTGTTAGAAAAAAATCAACTTTTCATAAAAAAATCTAAACCTGAATTTTTTAAAAGCCTTTGGAAATGTGAACATGATAAAGTATTGCTATATACACCTTGCCCCAGTCTCTCTTATTTGCTGAGCTTTTTGGCTGGACTACATATGTTGTGCTGCACCATGGCTATAGGACTCTGCTGAGGAAAGACCATCTGCGGAGATGTAGTTTGATCAAAGAGCATAGAAAATTATAGAGAAATAAGACACTGAAAGTACAAATCCCAAGTTGCACTGTGAAGACACTGAATGTTTGCAGTATTCTGCTAAAAGAAATCAATTTCAATATTTTTGCAAAAATATTTTATGTATGGGAATTCCATTTCAAATTTTATATAATATAATATAATTAATATAATTAATTAATATATATTTATGAAAGTTTCTTTGTGTGTATGTGTGTGTGGGTTCATTTGTTTGTTTTTCTCCCAAAAGATCTCCAAAATGGTAAAAGCTAGAAACACCAAATTTGGCACAAATACTACTGACTTCCTAACTTAAATAACTGGATTGGTTATATCTTGGAATCAGTTCCCCCAGAGCCCCAGTTGGGCCCACTGATAATTAGCTTTTAGTAGCACCTGATCCTAGGCATTTGCTGGACTCTTCTGGGCTCTACAGGATCCTAGAGGATAAAACATGTGGGCACCTGCAGCACCATCAAGGGAAAGCCCATGGGGGAGAGGCTACAGTGGGGCAGAGAATCAGCAACCTCTCCTATACTAGGGCACCAACAGGTCTCCAGGACAGACCCAAATGTGGCTGATGCTGGCTGGGGTCTAGCCTTGCTAATTGTGGCTGGGAGAAGCCTCCAGCTATCACAGCCTCTCAACAAAAATTAATTGAGTTAAGGACCTGAGCAACGCAGGGTAAATCTTCTACAGTTTGAAACTCTTTTAACTGGGACTCTGGTCCCGCAACATCCATGATCTGGCAGGATCACGGATGATCCAGGACCAGAGAATCCAAGTGGAGGGCTAGTGCCAGGGCAGCGGTAGCCCCACACATGGCAGCAGGAGCCCGGTGCAGAGGCTGTGGGGCTGTCTGGGGTGGCAGCAGGACCTGGGCTCTGCAGTGGGAACCCGGCAGGCAGAGGCAGTGGAGCTGCACAGCATGGTATCTGAGAGCCCAGTGCAGAAAGGCAGCAGAGCTGCCAGGTGCTGCAGCAGGAACCTGGTGTGCACACAGGTGGTGGAGCTGCCTGTCACAACAGTGGAAGCCCAGTGAACAGAGGCAATGTGGCTGCCTGGCACAGCAGCAGGAGCTAAGCATGACAGAAGGGGCCCGGTGCACAAAGGTGGTTGGGCCAGTGAGACGTGGGAGCCAGCTGGCAGGACAGCAGTCAGACCAGGGCTGGAGGGGGCTGGTGTCAGGGGGGTCCAGAAATGACCACCCTTGGGCCAGCAAAATCCCTCATCCGGGACTGGTCAGGTTCTGAGGGTGCTGGACCAGGGAGGTACAACCTGCAGTTTCCTGTAATTTCCTTGTTCTTTATCAAAACTTCAGTAGTTGAAGTTCTTTGTTTAAAAATTAACAAATACATTGCCTATACTGCCTTAGTTGTAAGAAGATCCAGTCTTTCCTGGATCCTAAATTAAGTCTTTGATACACCTGCTTTTCCACTCAGTTGAAACTGCTGTATGATTTTAAAATTATAGCTTGTTTTAAATGACATGAGTGTAAATCTAACTGTAGTTTTGCATGATCTTCAAATAATATATGTATTTTGGGTGTGGTTGTGTAGCCACTTTCTGCTGTCATAGATCCTTATTCTGCAGAATGTGCATTATCTATCAAAACTGAACTTCAGAGTGTGCATAGATACGAGTTCTAAGTTGATTTCCAATTTGATGATTTAGAGGTTTATCCAGAATCAGTAACAATGGTTTATTCACCACTTGTTGTCAATTTTCCAGACCCCATAATGAAGAGGAAATAGAAGACTGGAGGAGACATTAACAGTGGTATTGAAAGATTAATGATTGAGGGAAGTGATGAAGGTCTTCAAGAGTCATGCTGAGTTAACAGCTCACTCTTACCTCAGCTTGCAGCTTTTTTGCCTCCTCTCATTCCTACCTCATTCCAGACATGAATTTAGTTGTCATAACCCCCTGAAAGTTCTGTAAACTGTAGATGAGCACTCATGTTAAAGTCATTTCTTTTAAACTTTCCAGCTCCTGGGTTAAACCCAGACAGCTGTGAAGTCTGACTTCAAAACCTGTTCTATATAAGGATTCCAACTATAAAAGGAATGCAGAGGAAAATTGGAAATTGTTGGTGACTCTTTCATACTGGGGTCAGTCAGCAGCAGCAAGTCCATGAAATCTGTTAATGGCTCACTATGGGGGAAAGTGAAAATGTTATTGCCTGAAAACTGTGTTACCATAAATCAATAAAGAAAAACTTTTTAAGCAGAAAGATTTTGATGGAAACCTACAGAAGAATATCATTGTTCCTTGGTAGCAAGTTTTAAATTTTCAAAACAATTTTCTGATATATGCTGTGTTTGTTTTTATGTAAGTATGCTTGAGTTACTAATTAATATGTTACTGATGTAGCATACTAATGTCCTAGGAGGATCAATACTTGGTAAACATTTAAGGAAAAACACCCCCTCACACTATACCCACTGTTCTTTGGTTCTTGTCCAATCATTTTTTCATTCCCCTTTCTCTTGTCCCCCTAAAATCACAATGTTCACCTGTAACTTGCTTTTACAGTGTCCCAAAATAAGGACAGGGATAGATCTTTGCCAAGTCTTACATCATTTTGTTCTGTAGCATTTGTATATTTTTCCCAGTGTTCCTCTGAGGAGCCTTTCTATCATTAACATTATTTCTGTGAAATTCAGAGTTGAATGAAAAGGACCAGCAACATTGTCCAATAAAGTATGTATATGCTGTAGCTCTTTGAGAAGAATTTCAGTGCCAATGAGACTGAGAGCCCTGCTAGCTAACAGGAGGACAGATATAAAATTATCTCCTGAACTTATTACGCAAGTTATCTCCTCAAAGGCTGGAGAATTTGCATGATATGTGTCTGTTAAATTTTAGTCTGTGCCTGAGTCAGCACCTTGGTTTTAGGTTCTGTAGAATGGAATCCCAAGTGTTCTCCCCCCCCCCGCCCCCCCACAGAGGGTGAAGATAAATAAAGGAAGGTACTGACAAAGAAGGAAGGTGGGTTAAAAGAAATATAGGTGTGGATTTTATGTCTGATTTTAGGAAATGTCACTGAGGTAGGGCAAAGAGGGAACAGTGGGAACACAGAAATGAAAGATGTCAATAAGTAAGTAAGAAATGAATTTAGAATATGGTGTCTGAGGAAGAGTGGTGTCATCCAGGGGTGGAAAAGGGCATAAGGTGGAGAAGACAAAGGGAAGAAGTAGGAGGGAAGACTGGAGACAGTGCAAGGGCTGAAGAAAGAGTTTTAGGGTTTTTGATAACCCCCCCTAAACTAAACATATTACACTTACTGACAGGTTCTATGTTAATGACATTATTCTGGAAGAATGTGCAGATATTCCTTCAGCTATCTTACATTTTTTAAGCATGTCAAAAAAAAAAGGCATTGGCTAAAGAAGCTCCTATGAAACTACTCTAAAAAGTCGCACAGTTCAGAGCCACTGATCTGAAGATGTTAGATAACTGGTGGGTTTAAAAACCAGAAAAGATTGTACAAATGGTCATCTCTGTAATACACATGTGTAGAGTTTTTATATGGGTTTGGCAGTCATGATTTTAGGATAGTCACATGTCGCAGAAATGGTGAAGTCATGAGTGAATGAGGTCATTCCAAATTAATAGCAAACCTGCTTTATACCACACTATGTGATAAGTTTGCATTACAGAGTTTTAGAGAGGTTTAAAATTATTGAGACTGTTTTTGTATTCCATATCCTATCAAGTTGGATGCCCTTTAGTTACCATTAATCTTATTGTACAAGCCTTAGAGGGAGCCATAAAACCCAAATAGCATCAGTAGCTATAAAAATATTTTATCCCATTCGTTGGCTTGGAAACATCTCTTTTAATAATTTAAAGCTCTATATTTTAATCTTGCAGAGTCAAGAGATATGAGACTTCTTATCATCCGAAGATGTATTCATATATTCTTCAATTGTAATATTCAATCTTATACCCAATTTTGTGGCTGGTTTTCTAAGAGAGCTTTAAAAATTTTTTTTTACCTGAATGTAAATAGTGGTTTTATTTTCTTGAATAATTTCTCTTGGACAGTTTCCCGTACTGGAGCCATTCATATACAAAAATTTATTTTTGGCAACACAAATACTAAGTACATACATTTGACTGGTCTAGACATAAAACTAAGCAAGTGCCAAAAGAAGTAGAAATGTGGAAATAATTGCCCCAAGAATCAGATTTAGAGTAGTGAATACTTAAGAGAAAAGAACCCTTATAACATACCTAAGGAATATTTCATATTGATACTGTAATGTGGATGCTTTCCATTTGTGCCATTTCTCATTTTAGTTTCAATAATTGTTTCACTGGTAAGCTACAGATGTCAAGTTCTACAATTGTTACTTGTCTTTGACACTTCAGCATGACACTAGAATTGGCAATGTCCAAATATTGTATAAAAGATTATTTTTAATCACTGGCCAAATCCTGCTCTAATGTGTCTACATTACCTGCTGGTGTAAAATACGTGAAACTCAGTGGCACTGTGCTTATTTACAGTCCCTGAAAATTTGGTGCAGTGGGCATTTTGCCATCCAGTTCTCCAGGAAATTACCACATTCAGTGTTTAAAATATTCAGGCTACTATTTGTCTACTATTCAAACCAGTTGGGTTCCATTTATTTTGATGGGGTTAGAACCCATTTTATAAGTCCACATTTTAAAAAGAAAAATTGCATTAATTCCCACCTAGAGAGGGTCCAAACAGATTTGGAGAACTGAATGTCTGGAGTCTCATAGGCAACATGGAAAAAACATTGAAGTTTTCAGGTAGGAGGGAGCTGAGATGCAGATGCATACATTCTAATTAGTCCTGAGACATTGGGGGGGGGGGGGGCTTTTTGTTGCTGAATTTCTATTAGATTTTATAGCTTGCTCTCCACTGCTTTGCATGATATATTTTGCAGATGTCTATATGCAACTCTAGCATTCTGATCTGTTAGCACTTTATATTCCTTTGACATTGGTATAAAGTACTATACAACATGTAAGGCAATGGCCTTCTATCTTACCACTCCACACTTCGAGATGATTCTCCTTTTGTGCAGAGTTTGTATAGCTGAAGTGAAACTGGCTTGCTCTGGGAAGTGTAAACACAAAACTGAAAGTGGTATGGTTCAGAAAAGCTACAGAAAACATGTATTTTCATTCTGAATGACTTGGTAAAATTATTGTAAGTGGCAGGTTTAAAGTACAACTGCAACGAAGCAACTGTAACCACAAAGGCAAAACTGTTGCATGGGAACCTGTCTCAGTAACAACAAATACCAAGGCCACATTCTGTATTGGCTCTTCTTATGGTATCTTGCAACAAATTGTTGGCTTTCATGTTCCCTTCCTTGCACTGCCTTTGTTTGTGTATGTTTATTTTCTGGTCAATAGATAATTCTTTTTTAGGAACAGGTCATTTTAAAATGTAAGTGGTATCAATAGCAAGAGTCAGTAGTGCTGATAGTCTTCACTCTTTGGCATAAATGTGCTATTCTTTCTTTTCAGAGCTCTCTCTCATTCTCTGTCTCCTGTGGAGTACATTTTAGGACCTAATTTGCAAATTAGTCTTCTATTATTAAGCTTTGAAAGTAATGCCGTTCCCTTCGCATGATTGAGAGTTTATAGGCATGCGGCTGAAATCTAGGAGGTGGCTCTCTGATTTACCTCTTCAGATGCTACCATCAGTCTCATAAATCACTTGTACTCTGGTGTATGTGTATGTGTGTGTATTTAATTTTGGTTTTTTTGGAGGGAGAGTCACTGCTGCTCTTACTGCCTATCTCTTTTCCTTGTGACATTCTGAGCACATACAAGTAACCACTAAGGCTGTGTCCAGACTCAGGGGTTTTTTCGAAAAAACTTCCCCTGCGTCCAGACTCAAGCCGCGTTCTTTCGAAATTAATTCGAAAGAACGCGGCTTTTCTTTCGATGGTGGTAAACCTCAATTTACGAGGAAGAACGCCTTCTTTCGAAAGAGGAACTTTCGAAAGAAGGCGTTCTTCAATGTAAATAGGGCTTCTTCGAAAGAGAGCATCCAGACTCACTGGATGCTTTCTTTCGAAAAAGCAAGCCGCTTTTTCGAAATTTCTCCGTGCAGTCTAGACGCTCTCTTTTGAAAGAGGCTCTTTCGAAAGATGCTTTCGAAAGAGCCTCTTTCGAAAGAAGCCTGCAGTCTAGACATAGCCTAAATTCCAGTGTACTCCTCCCACTCTGCCTTAGTAACACCTGAAACCTTCCTTTCTGACTTTATTTTGTATTCACTGTTTAAATGCACAGTGCTACACTGGAAGCAATTTGAAAAGAATGCAAGATTTTAAGGGAAATGTACATAATATAATACAGAATGTAAGTGAAATGACTGGAAAAATAATGGGGAATTTAATGAATGGGGGTGACTCTCACCCAAAAACTTCTGATCCATTTGTAAAACAGGGTTCAATATTACCACCAAACTTCTGATATTTGGCCAGCTCTAATATCTGCCCAAAATAACTCTTTGCTTTTATTGCAAAGAGTTCAGATTCAGATTTCATTATCTACAACACAAAATAAAACACTACATATTATCTGTGGAATTTTTAATGTTTATTCTGCATCTCTGTAAAATCTCTGCTTCATAAACCCAATGGCTGTGTCTAGACTGGCCAGTTTTTCCAGAAAATCAGCCGCTTTTCTGGAAAAACTTGCCAGCTGTCTACACTGGCCACTTGAATTTCCGCAAAAGCACTGACGATCTTATGTAAGATTGTCAGTGTTCTTGCAGAAATACTATGCTGCTCCCATTCGGGCAAAAGTCCTTTTGTGCAAAACTTTTGTGCAAAAGGGCCAGTGTAGACAGCGCAGATTTGTTTTCTGCAGAATATCCCCGATCGCGAAAATGGCGATCGGGGCTTTTTTGCAGAAAAGCGCGTCTAGATTGGCATGGACACTTTTCCACAAAAAGTGCTTTTGCGGAAAAGTATCCGTGCCAATCTAGATGCTCTGTTCTGAAAATGCTTTTAACGGAAAACTTTTCCGTTAAAAGCATTTCCAGAAAATCATGTCAGTCTAGACACAGCCAATGTGAAATAGGCTGAGCTTTCTTCAAAACTACAATCCGAAGGTCCAAACTTTTCTCTCGGATGCATGTGCATGGCTCCCATTGATTTCAATGGGATCAGCCTTTGCTTCACCAAGCACAAAACTTGGCCCTGTATGTCACATCTAATGGTAAGATCTTAAAGGGAATATTTGATGACTGCAACAAGAACTGTGGTCCACTGCCAAAGGCTATGTGAATTAGTCTGGTTCATCAAACAATCTTGAGTTATAGTGACATGTTAAAACTTCTGATTCATTAATATTGTTCCTTTTGTCCTTTTCTATCATTAGGAAAGTAGCTGATGAAAGAACATTAAAATTTTGGGGCTAGTGAGTTGAGTCACATGGGATCAAAATGGCTCAACTTCTTACTCAGAAAGTGCCTATATGGCAAAATGAACAGAGTGCTGTAATAGTGTAGTTGTACTCAGAGCATTGCTAAAGAATTGCACTAGCTGCCTGGGAATTCCTGGGTAGAACTGGAAGTGTTGTCTTTAAACCTTTGATGTCCTAAATGCTTTCACACCAAATTGCCTGAGACATTTTGTTTCTCTATTAAGTCATTCTTCTGAAATTTAAGCAGGGCTTGAGCTAGAGTCACAAAGGTGCTGGCCAGGTGTTATCTGTCATGGCATCTCAGCTATGGAGTTTTCCTCCCCCTTAATTATCATCATTTTTTTTCATCTTGACATTCCATAAAACTCATTTTTTTTCGGGGATTTTTGGGAAGAGAGAGACAGACAGCTGGCTAGTTTGTCAGATAATAAATGGTTATCAGATTGTGTGCTGTCAGCATTATTGATTTTGAATTCTACTTTAATATAATGAAATTTAAAAGGGTATTAAGAGCATGAAAGTAGAACTTTTCTGATGCATTCCCAAATCAATTTATTAAAACTGAACTGAATCTCATAGGCCACATACTTCTAATAGCTTATGGGGATTTTCCATTTGTGATTTTTGGAGCAGAAGGCCTTAGATTTATAGTTTTTTTTTGCTAGGGGCTGTAATTGGCCATAATTTTCCACATAGTGACAGTTGTGATATCTTCTTCTCTGGAAGAGGCATGCTAATTTCGAACTTTGGAATAGGGAAATCCACGGGGGATTTAAATATCCCCCGCGGGATTTAAATAAACATGGCCGCCGCTTTTTTTCCGGCTTGGGGAAAAGCCGGAAAAGAGCGTCTAGACTGGCGCGATCCTCCGGAATAAAGCCCTTTTCCGGAGGATCTCTTATTCCTACTTTCAATAAGAGATCCTCCAGAAAAGGGCTTTATTCCGGAGGATCGCGCCAGTCTAGATGCTCTTTTCCGGCTTTTTCCCAAGCCGGAAAAAAAGCGGCGGCCATGTTTATTTAAATCCCGCGGGGGATATTTAAATCCCCTGCGGATTTCCCTATTCCCTATTCCCCCACGGATTTTCCTATTGGTCAGATGCATGAAAAGTTCAAAATTAGCATGCCTCTTCCGGAGACGGGGCCAGTGTAGACGTAGCCCTTATGTTTTATTAGGAGGCTGTAATTTTTAGAAGTTCCCTCACTTTGCTTTCTGAGATTTGCCTTTGATGTACAGGCAGAGATTTTATTTTGAACTTTTCCTCTATGGCCTTTGCTATGGGATGTTCTGTTTTGCTTCTTTTATAAGCAATAGGCTCTACACGTATCCTTTATATTTGTATTGTTATTCTTCTTTCAAATTCTAGATCACTTTTTGGTCAAATGTGTAATGGTTGAAAGGAACAGTATTATATAATTTAATAATTATTTTGCTGATCTCAGTTAATGTTAGCGTTACTTTCCTTCCAGGATTGTCCTGGAGTCTCTGGAAATTAAAGATTAATTTTTAATTAAAGACTATGTAAAGTAATGAAACTTCCAAGAATATGTCTAGCTAAAATTGGAAACCATCATTAATGTGATTTTTTTTCCTGGAAAACAAGCAACAGAGGGAATTCTCATGTGACCGGTCACTGTCTTTGGAACATCAGTGATTGTCAGCCCCCGTCTGAGAGCCACTGACTTGGGCAATACAGTATGCTGATTACTGGGATTTGTTTGAAGCTCTGAAAGCACAAACTGGTTTCTGTATTGTCAGTATGTCCTCAGTGCAGAGTAAAGGCCTAACAATTTACTTTGCTTGTGACAATGCAGAGCTGACCACTTGAAGGTTTTTCTATGTCTTGAAGAACCTATTTGCAAGGATTTATAGGATCAAGGCCATACTGTGTAAAGCTCTTTGAAACACTTCAGGCACTAGCGCAATAAGGTTTCTTTTTTCCTCTTTACTTCAGAAGAAGTTGCTGCAGTTGCTCCAGATACTGATATAGAGTTGATAAATAGAGGTCTAGTGTTCAACTGCTGCCAAACAAATCTTAAAACAAAAGCAATATACTATATTACTGTATCAGAGGGGTAGCCGTGTTAGTCTGAATCTGCAAAAGCGGCGAGGAGTCCTGTGGCACCTTATAGACAACTGCAGTGTAGGAGCATAAGCTTTCGTAGGCAAAGACCCACTTCGTCAGATGCATGTAGTGGAAATATCCAGAGGCAGGTATAAATATGCAGGCCAGAATCTGGCTGGAGATGACGAGGTGGATCCAATCAAGGAGGATGAGGCCCACTTCTAGTAGCTGATCTGCAGGTGTGAATTCCAAGAGAGCAGAAGCTGCTTTTGTAGTTAGCGAGCCATTCACAGTCTGTGTTTAATACAGAGTTGATTGTGTCAAACTTGAAGATGAACTGTAGCTCAGCAGTTTCTCTTTGAAGTCTGGTCCTGAAGTTTTTTTGCTGCAGGATGGTTACCTTTAGATCTGCAATTGTGTGTCCAGGAAGATTGAAGTGTTCCCCTACAGGTTTTTGTATGTTGCCATTCCTAATATCAGATTTGTGTCCATTGATTCTTTTACGTAGGGACTGTCCAGTTTGGCCAATGTATATAGCAGTGGGGCATTGTTGGCATATGATGGCATATATTACGTTAGTAGATGTGCAGGAGAATGTACCAGTGACAGTATAGCTGATCTGGTTAGGTCCTGTGATGGTGTTGCTGGTGTATGTAGGCAGAGTTGGCACCGAGGTTTGTTGTAAGGATTGGTTCCTTGATTGAACTCGAACTTAGGAACCAATCCTTGCAACAAACCTCGGTGCCAATCAACTCTGTATTAAACAAAGACTGTGAATGGCTCGCTAACTACAAAAGCAGCTTCTACTCTCTTGGAATTCACACCTCCAGATTAGCTACTAGAAGTGGGCCTCATCCTCCTTGATTGGATCCACCTCGTCATCTCCAGCCTGATTCTGGCCTGCATATTTATACCTGCCTCTGGAAATTTCCACTACATGCATCTGACGAAGTGGGTCTTTGCCTATGAAAGCTTATGTTCCTACACTTCAGTTAGTCTATAAGGTGCCACAGGGCTCCTTGCCTATATTACTGTAGTGTTTCCATCTCTTCCCCCTCAGGTTAAACATCTCTTAGTGGAAGATCTAGTTTATAAGTCATAACATGTTGCAAAAATTAACTTTCTGACATTGCCATAAGGCAAACAGGATAAAGGTGGTGGTGGTGGTGTGTTTGGGGGGAGCTATTATAAATAAAGAGGTAGAGAAACTTGATGTGAATGTTGATGCTATGAAAGCATGTCCTAAGTTCTATGGGAATCTAGCAGCCAGATCAGGAGAGATAGCTAGTCTTATCAATGTAATTGCACAACTTTTCAATCTGGCTAGGAGCTGGGCAAGTAACATGATTCAAATGAAATAAAATAACCAAAACTACAGTGATTCAAATGAGCATACTTATGTGGAGTTTGAAAGGAGACCTAAATGTATGGAATTGCCTGATATTAATGTTATTTATGTAAAGGTCTCCATGAAATGTGGGCTCCATTTTACTGAGCACTATATAAATGTGTAGGATCAAATATTCAAAGGTGCTTAATACTGACAATTAGGGACCAGTTTTAAAGAGATTTGGGTGCCTAAATAGGAACAAAACAAGTGGTCAGACTTTCCAAAGAACTCAACACATTGGGTGCTGAATGATTTGTAAAAAGTTGTTTAATCTGTGGGTACATGGCCTGCCTTGATAACCTTTTCCTAAGCTATAATTTTGTTCATATCTGGGACATCATAAATGACGTTCCCAGCCTCAGTGACCCTACAAACCTAACAAGATATCACCGAGTGGTGGTATAACAAGAGCGATGAGGTTGCTACATCTGAGAGCATGTCTACACAGCATGACTAAAGCCAAAATAAGCTACACAGCTTTAGCTACGTCAATTGCGTAGCTTAAGTCAAAATGGTTTAATTTGGCTTTTGTCTCTGGGTACATAGCAGAAAGTCCAAGAAAGAGCATTCTTCCTCCAACTTCCCTTACTCCTCCTATAATGAGGGTTTCAGCAGTCAGAATAAGAAGTCCTCCAGCTTGACATTATTTCAACAATATGTCAAAGTAACAGTTTGCTGTGTAGACGCGGACTATGTTATTTCGAAATAACAGCAGTGTAGACTTAGCAGCTGTGTAGATATAGCCTGAATGTAATGCCAGGCTGATTAAGCCTGAGAGAATATGAGCAATCTGAGAAATGATAACATTGAGTTTTAAAACCAAGCTAATGTTCTTACCTTAAGAACATTTATGGAATGAAGGTGGGAATAAAACAACAGTGCAGAACAAATATGTATTATATGCTTTATACGTTCTATAAAATTACTGTTTTTGATGAATACCAATATAGATGGCAAAACTTAAATAGTCATTTCCTTAACTCACCTAAATATGTCATCCAACAGGTTCCAATTAATTAGAGAATTAATTGAGAATTGTATTTCTCATACAGAGATTAAATGAATGTGCAAGAGACAGCAAAACCTTTGGTGAATTAATAAATAGAAAGTGTTTAGAATGAGCACTCTTGCTAACTGGTGGAAATGTGTACAAGCAGTCCCCGAGTTACGCGGATCCGACTTATGTCGGATCCGCAGTTACAAAAGGGGCTTTTCTCGCCCCGGAGGACGGGAGCGGCGGGACGCCCAGATGCGCCGCGGTCCGCCGCTCCCGTCCTCCGGGGCAAGAAAAGCTGCTCCCCGTCTCCCTGGTCTGCAGGGAGACGGGGAGCAAAGCCTTAGAGCACGCCTGCAGCAGGACAGCCCGGGCGCGCTTGAGCTGTCCCCCTGCGGGCGTGCTCCACGGCTTTGCTCCCCGTCTCCCGACCAGCAGACCAGGGAGACAGGGAGCAAAGCCTTGGAGCATGCCCGCAGGGGGACAGCCCAAGTGCGCCTGGTGCGGGCTGTCCCGCTGCGGGCATGCTCCAAGGCTTTGCTCCCCGTCTCCCTGCAGTGGGACAGCCCGCTGGCAGCTAGTGCCCCCCCCAGCAGACCAGGCTTTTCTTGCCTACCTCTGGGGTAGAGCAGGTGGGGGCTGCCTGGTTGGTCCCGCAGCGCCGCTCCGGACCAACCCGGCAGCACCCCAGCTGCTCTGTCCCAGGCGTCCTGATTCAGCCACTGCTGGTCAGTTTCAGCAGCGGCTGAATCAGGACTCCTGGGGCAGAGCAGCTGGGGTGCTGCTGGGTTGCTCCAGTAGCACCAAGGAGCCATGCTACTGGAGCAACCCAGCAGCACCCCAGCTGCCCTGCCCCAGGCGTCCCCAAGTCAGCTGCTGCTGAAACTGACCAGCGGCTGACTACAGGAAGCCCAAGACAGAGTTGCTCTGCCCCAGGCTTCCTGGAATCAGCAGCTGATCAGTTTCAGCAGCAGCTGACTTGGGGATGCCTGGGTTTCTTAAGTTGAATCTGTATGTAAGTCAGAACTAGCGTCCAGATTCAGCCGCGGTTGAAACTGATCAGTTTCAGCAGCGGCTGACGCCAGTTCCGACTTACATACAGATTCAACTTAAGAACAAACCTATAGTCCCTATCTTGTACGTAACCCGGGGACTGCCTGTATTTTACAAATGAGCAGTTTAAAATGGGTGCATCAGTGCTCTGTAAATGATAACATTAATTGAATAATTTTCATTTATCTCTAAACTAGTAACAGCCAGCAGCTATTCAGCTGCCCTTGAACACAGGAAATGAAATGCATTCAATAGGCTTGTGCTCTTTAGATATATTTGGGCACCTTTCAGTCTACTTACCTAGATGTGAGATCATATTACATCTCATAAGTTAAAAGGAGGGTTGGACTCAAGATAAACCCAGTGTGTTGCAGGAAGATTAAGTAAGTGGAACTCTTGCATTCAGCAGCATCTTTGTCACTGCAGATGCTAGGCTCCCTAGACCATTCTGTGATTATTCTGGAGTGCTTCAAAGTCCACTCGTTCTGTTCCTTCCAGGAATGGTACAATTACTTTTAAGTTCCATATATGAAGAGCTTCTGGAAAGCTAAGGGTTGGGGTTAGTTGTATGTTCTTTCCCTTGCATATCAAATTGTGGAATAGAGGTTGCCAGAAGGGGAAAAAACCCACTAAACCTCTTGGTTTTCCTCCACTTCTCCTGGCCCATTTAAAACATACTTCATGGCTTTCAAGAGTAAAGTGGCCTGAAAGTCAAGATATTTTTATAAAGTGTAAACCAAGGCTACTATACCTGTATTTAGGAATTTGCTTGAGTAATCTTCAAAGCAACTTCCACTGAATTCAGATCAAATTCCGATGGGAGGACTTAGGAAATCATGCCTTATATTCTGTTTTCCTGAAGCCTGTATATTCATAGTGCCAGTGTAAAATTGGATGTAAACTGCTAGTAAATGAAATTTGAATGCCCTCTCTGCTGTGGTGTCTTTGTCTAAACAAGGTACACAGGGAATTAATTAGGACCAATTTCTGATATTCACACCGTATTTGAGATGGCAAATAGACATACTTCTCATTCTCAGCCATCAAGCATGTGCATTTGAGTAATATAAATATGAACAATGGGGAACAATATAATAACTTGCAGACTTGTGTGCACAATTCTGTGTCTCTTTTGTGTGTGAAAAGCTCCCACATACTCATATTGGTGTGGTCACTTATGAGGTGGTATAAGCAGAGTGTGTGTCATCAATCAGGCACGGATTGGAGAGACACAACAAATGATACTGGGCATCCTGCAGGTTTGTATCCAAATATAAATTATTGTAAACTACCTCAGAGCACCCCACCCCAGCCCTCTGGCAACAGCTGACTTCCCTCAGAGAGGCCTGCACCTGAGACTTTAATGAGGAGGCTGGAGAGCAAGAAGTGTAATTAATGCAGTTCAGAACATCAGTGACTCACATGACTATTTCGTTGTCCATTGAATATTAGGGTGCATCTACACTGCACCCTTAGCTGGAAATAAGCTACGGAATTTGAACTACACAAATTGCATAACTTATTTTGAGTTAATTTCAAAATAGCTTATTTAGTAATTTAATTTCAAAATATACCGCTATTCCAAAACTTCCCTTAATCCTCATGGAATGGGGGCTACAAGGACGTTAGAACAGTGAGCCCGCTATATTTTGAAATAATGGGCTTGTTTCAAAGACACAGAATAGCACTTCAGTATAGACATACCCTCAAAGAGTAATTGTTCCCAAGCATTGTCAGTTTCTTCAGGTCCTTTTTTTTTACGCTTACATAAATAGTCTGCTGAATGGAGGGGCTAATGGCAGCTTTACTGAATACTAAAAATGTGCTTGGCTTCTCAAAGCAATCTGTTTTCCTTTACATCATTTCTTTTTCCTTCATTTCACAGTACTATTCTGTGTGAATTTTACCTTTGTGCTCTCCTCTGCACAGTGCAGGGGTGGGGAGCAAATAGACCATAGATTTAGTTGTTCAAAAAATGCTTGCTGAAATGAAGATTTCAGTGCTCAGACTTTCATGCCCTCTAACAAGCTTGTGCTAGGAGATGACTGCTGAAGCATGACCTGCATGTTCCTTTTAGGTCATCATAGCGGAATGATCTCTGCATAGACTATTCAACATTCAGGTTATGCATTGGTCAAGTGAACACTGACTTTGAAACCATGTCAGTTAAAAAGGTTAAAAGTAGCCATATTTAACTAAGATTCATCAGTCCCTAGATTTAGATTTCTACCAGTACAATCAAGTATTCTAATTTAATCACAAGGAATTTAAGATTTTTAATAAAATTTGGAAACAGTCTTTCAAAAATAATCTTTTCTCTCATCATAATATAATTTTTCCTTTTTTTTTTTACTACTGCTTCTAAGGCTTTTGGTATGAAGGTTCTATGCAAACACATCATTGATAATACTGTAATGCAGTGCCAACTATTTTGATACTCATAGAAGATTAGAGTTGGAAGAGATCTCAGGAGGTAATCTAATCCAACCGCCTGCTCAAAGTGGGACACACCCCAACTAAATCACCCTAACCTAAATCACCCTAACCAGGGCTTTGTCAAGCCAGGTCTTAAAAACCTCTAAGGATGGAGATTCCACCACTTGGCTAGGTAAACTTGAACACCTTGTATTGTCATTTATATTAACTGAATACCAGTGTAAAACTCTGAGGGATAGCCATTCTTTTGTGGTAGCACTTTGCACTTGTTGCAATGACAGTACAAGGTGCAGGGCAGTGGAGAAGTAGAGTTTTAAATCGTTATTGCTAGCACACCATCTAGAAGGCTGTCTGGCTCAGTGTATGGGAGATAGGGACCTCAGGAGAACTGGATTCTGTTCCTTGCTCTGCAACTGACCTGGTGGGTGACCATGGGCAGGCAAGTCCCTGCCTTGCTCTGTACCTCAGTTTCTCCATCTGTAAATGGAGAAATGTTATTACCCCTTCTTTGAAAAGTGATTTGACGTTACGTTAATGAAAATTGCTATATAATAGCTTTCTAGGGATACGAATGATTAAACCCTAAGCTTTAAACAAAGTTCTATTAAGGATCCAGATGAGCCCATAATGGAGGTAGATTTTTCCTCTTCTGCCTACTATGGAGTTCTACAGTTTTCTTTAAAACTGCTGGGGCTGAGCACTGAAATTTTTATGTTCACTTTCAACTATCTAAAATATGCCTACACATCCCAGTTAATTTTCACAGGCTTGCACAATTCCTATCCTGATGAAACAGTGCACTTAGAGATGATAACATCAGCTGTTTTTCTACACAGTAGTTAAGAGAAGCACATAATAAAACTGAACATATTTATATATTTCACCATTTATGTGTCCACATAAAGTTCCCTTAGACTCCTTTGGTCCATTGTAGTGGTAAATGACAAATGAAATTTTATGACACCCTTTTTCCATTGGTGCATGTTAACCAGGCTAGTACTAAAGCTCTAAATTTATCTGCTACATCTCACTAAACAGTTCTTTGAAAAAAAAGGGAGAGAGCTAAGATACATTATTAATGTTTTATTTTATGATGATAATAAAAATCATTAAATAATAAACTGATACTTATTTATATTTCCCCCTCCCCAGCCTATAAAACAGTTCCTTGGTTTATTTGCAATTAAAAAAAAAGTATTTTTAAGGCTGCTCTGTGTGGTAATCTTGCAGTCTCAGCATAATGTAGTATTTAGATATGTCAGTACATTTACAACTGCCTTTAAGTTGGGCATTAACAGAGCTCCATTTATGTACATTAAGATAAATAACCATAAGAAGTGGTTACAAAAATAGTAGAAGTACAGTAGATTGTGTGTTTGGCAAGAAATGGAATATACTTAAATATAATGGACTCCACTTAGTGGCTTTTATATGTCCATCAAATGGTTTTGCATCATTAGCCACTTGAGACAATATGGGGTTTAGGAAAGCTTGCTAGCATTTGTGCTTTGAGTTCAGGAAGAATGGCTACCCTAAAAGCTACCCTATAGCATTCTTTCAATATTGCACATATGTATACCTAATAGTACAAATAGTACATAAATGTTTCGCTTTAGTTGATTTCTCCAGAACTGAAAGGAGTCTTTGTGAATCATTAACAGGAAAAAAAAGGACATTTACATGTAGGTGCTTTTGTCGTCTTGTTATTGCTATAGATTTTTCAATAGTCTTGCAGATTCTAATGTCTAAAAGAAAGACAAGAGGAAGCTAGCTTGCCAGATAGATTGCTCTCCAATACTGATGATTATAAACCAAATAGGATGTGATGTTTTAATGGGATATAGCACCTTTTGTCTTCACATCATTAGTTTGAATTTAGGTGAGGATGGTAGTGACCCAAAGTAATTTTCATAAGATGATTGCCCAGTGACCTTTAAGTTGGTGTTTTCAGTCCATTTTCTTACAGGCAAGGCTCTAATTCAAGATGGTCAGTAAGTGCTGTACTTGATGGCAGTTTCAAAAAGGCTAAGATTTAAGTGGGCATGGAGTTAGAGCTGCCCTCTCACCCCTAAGGCACGTTCCTCAAGGTCACATTGAAGTGCATGGGCTAAGCAGTGATTGTGTACCTTGCACTGCCACTGTAATCTTTGTGTGTGTGGTTGGAGGATTTCAAATTATAATCTTGTCTTTCTAACACTATTCCTTCCCTTCCATCACACCACACCGCCTAAATAAATTCAGTTAAAACTTCTAAAAATTCAACTGAGCCCAATCTATATTAAATAAATTGGTTAGTTTCAGTCCAACTTGTAATGGACAGTTATCCATGTCAGAAAGTCGCTATCAAATTTGGCATTAATTATTGCTTTTTTTCAAATGACTTTGAAAATTGACTTGTGCTGTCTGTCCTGCATTTGAGCTGACACATTAATGGAGTCCTGGGAGGAAGCTTGCCCAGTAGGTAGAAATGATGAATAAGGGTCAGATTCTATTACAAGGACATCGATGGGACTACATGCAGATTAAAGTAAAACTCAGTGTAAGAATGACTGGCCAAATCTGAATGAGTAAATTGCACTTGATGTTCATTTTGTTTTATACGTACTTAATTCATTAACATACACTATATTGAGCCTTATTATTGAAACAATCAAAAGAAAAAATTCAATACAAGATTGACAAGTATCAACCTACTAAACTGAACAAATGAGACATTTATAAACCCAAGAGGCCAATTTCTGATGTCCTTATTTTGATAAATGCCTTATTTCCCTGGTAGTCCTTTTGAATTCAGCTGTATTACCAATGCACTAAGTCAATAAAGGTGTCAAAATCTCTCACTATGTACACAACAATTTCATTTTTAATGTATTTAGAAATGGTAGTGACTTTGGATTCCGTTGCTTGGAGAGAAAGGGAGATAATCTCTCAGCAAGTTTAAGAAATGTTAATAGTTAGCTCTTTGTTAGACAGCAACATGGGTTGCATATCCTTAAAATAGACCAATAGTACCAACAGCAAACATCTCCACTGCTATAATAGTGGGATATGATTTTATTAGACATACCTCTATTAGAACAGCGTACATAGAATATTTAGATGTTCAATTAGGTTTTATTAAATTTAAAACCCGTGTCTGATTCACCAAGCTGATTCAAGCAATCCCATATGGTTCTGAACCAAAACAGTATAATTTCAGACAGAACTTATAAAAATGCATGTCTTAATTATGAAGACAGGCAGAAAAATAAACACAAATAAGAAGTTTGTAAGAGAACTCATGTTGGCTGTCTACCAATTTATTTGTGCTCCTTAGAAAAGTATAATTTGAATGCTGATGAATCTCTTGAACTCACACTGGTGATTAATATACTCTTGTGAAGACCAGTGGCCCAAAATGACTTTCTACAGAAGAACAAGATTAATTCTCTACACAGGGTGGAAGACTGCATACAGTAAACATGTGGTGGTGATGAGGCACGAGTAAGGGAAGAACTGAGAGATTATCTTTCTCATCAGTGTTGACAACCCATCCATGTACGTCTTAAAAATAGATTTAAAGCTATAGCCAGCATTTAGGTAACCAAAGTTGCTGCTCAAAAGTTTGTATTATATTGAAATGGTCCCCATACACATCTTACAGCTGATTATTTTGTGGATGGTCCACATCAAAGTTTCCCCTATTCTGTGCAGCAACATGGGTCTGCAGCTGCTTAATTAGCCCCGCCCAGTCCGGCAGCTCCATGCATGGAGCTCTGAGCCCTTGGCAGGGTGGTGCTGATTAAGTAGCTATGAGGCTGCACTGTCACAGAGTTTGGAGAGAACCTTGGTCTGCATCTGTTTTTCTCTCTTATTTTTCTGCAACCCAGAATCTTTGGAAAATATGCATTAGAGCAGTGTTTGGCCTTTATATTGTTCAAACTTAGCCAGCACTTGCGGAGATTATGCCCATTGAATCACTATAATTAGAGATGGAGAATGTAATTGATCATTTTTGCAAACTCATTTTCAGGAGAGGGAAGAATTCCTTTTGAATTATGCTCCATAGGCTGCATTGCAACAAGAGGAGCGATCAATATGTGAAAAATAACTATTACATGCAAAATGTGCTCCAAAGGCCACTATCCATTTAAATGAAATGTTGCTTTTTTAAAAAATGAAGGGCTTGATCCAGGGGCCACTGAAGCCAAAGCATGTTTTGCCATTGATTTCAGTAGGCTTTGGATCAGGCCCTTAGGAACTAAAAAAAGAGTTAAGACTCCACTCCAATTCATCTGATAAAGTGGGGTTTCCCCACAAAAGCTCATGATTCTACATATTTAGTCTGTAAAGGTACATCTACAAAGCAGAGCTAAACTCAAAATAACTAAGCTACTTAAGCTATGCAAATTGCGTAGCTTATTTTGAGTGTATTTCAAAATAGCTTATTTTGTAATTTGGTGCTGTCTACACAGAACCAAATTTCAAAATAAACCACTATTCCAAAATACTCCTTAATCCTTCCGGAACAAGGTTTACAGGGATGTCAGAACAGTGCACTGCACGGAGTCCGCACTAGCGGACATTTAAAAATGGCGGCGCCCGGCGAGATGCAAATGAAGCCCGGGAAATTCAAATCCCAGGCTTCATTTGCAACTCCGGTTGCCTACATTACCACCCTAGTTCGAACTAGGGTGGTAGTGTAGACATACCCTCAGGGACTCTCTTTTTGCTCCACCACTCCCCACAAACATGATACAGTTCTGCAGTGATCTGGAAGCCTACTTTTGCCATCTCTGACTCAAGGAATACTTTCAACACAACACTGAACAGTGTACTGACACACTGATACCCTCCCACCAACAGTACAAGAAGAAGAATTCTTCATGGACTCCTCCTGAGGGTAGAAATGACAGACTGGACCTATACATAGAATGCTTCCATCGACATGCACAGGCAGAGATTGTGGAAAAACAGCATCACTTGCCCCATAACCTCAGCTGTGCGGAACGCAATACCACCCATAGCCTCAGAAACAAGTCTGACATCATAATCAAAGATGCTGACAAGGGAGGTGCTGTTGTCATCATGAATAGGTCAGACTACCTAAAGGAGGGTGCCAGACAACTCTCCGATACCACATTCTACCAGCCACTTTCCTCAGATCCCACTGAGGAGTACACTAAAAAACTGCACCATCTGTGTACTCCCTACACAAGCACAGGAACAAATCTACACAGACACACCCCTACAGCCCTGACCAGGGTTATTCTATCTACTACGCAAGATCCATACCCCTGGACATCCTGGACCCCCATCATCTCGGGCATTGGCACTCTCACTGCAGGACTTTCTGGATATGTGGACTCTCTACTCAGACCCTACGCCACCAGTACCCCCAGCTATCTCCGAGATGCCACAGACTTCCTGAGAAAACTACAATGCATTGGTGATCTCCCAGAAAACACTATCTTAGCCACCATGGATGTAGAGGCTCTCTACATCAACACCCCACATGTAGATGGAAAACAAGCTGGCAGGAACAGTATCCCTGACGATGCCATGGCACAACTGGTGGCCAAGCTCTGTGACTTGATCCTCACACACAACTATTTCAGATTTGGGGACAATTTATACCTCCAAACCAGTGGCACTGCTATAGGAACCTGCTTGGCCCCACAATATGCCAACATTTTTATGGCCGACCTGGAACAACGCTTCCTCAGCTCTCGTCCACTAACGCCCCTCCTCAGAGTAACAGTTAATTCAAGGGAAGGCTTTTAAATCGGACTACCACATCTACACACAGCAAGTTAAATCAGGCGACCGGTATTTTAAAATGGCGACCGGCCACGAACATGCTAATTAAGTGCGGGATATTTAAATCCCATGCTTGATTTGCAACTTCGGTATGCTTCATTTTCCTGCCTAGTTTGAACTAGGGGAAAAGTGTAGACATACCCCTATCATCCCCAGCTAAAACCTCTCCAACGCATCATCAGAGATCTACAACCCATCCTGGACAATGATCCCTCACTCTCGCAGACCTTGGGAGGTAGGCCAGACCTTGCCCACAGACAACCTGCCAGCCTGAAGCAAATTCTCACCAGCAACTATACACCACACCACAGTAACTCTAACTCTGGAACCAATCCCTGCAATAAACCTTGGTGCCAACTCTGCCCACATATCTACACCAGCGACACCATCACAGGACCTAACCACATCAGCCACATCATTACGGGCTCATTCACCTGCACATCTACCAATGTAATATATGCCATCATGTGCCAGCAATGCCCCTCTGCCATATATATTGGCCAAACTGGACAGTGCATATGTAAAAGAATAAATGGACACAAATCAGATATCAGGAATGGCAATACACAAAAACCTGTAGGAGAACACTTCAGTCTCCCTGGACACATAGTAGCAAATTTAAAAGTAGCCATCCTGAAACAAAAAAAACTTCAAGAACAGACTCCAAAGAGAAACTGCAGAGCTACAATTCATCTGCAAATTTGATACTATCAGCATAGGTTTAAACAAAGACTGTGAATGGCTAGCCAACTACAAAAGCAGTTTCTCGTCTCTTGGTGTTCATACCTCTACTTCAGCTGCCAGGGGCGGCCCGTGACCATAGGCAGATTTGGCGGTCGCCTAGGGCGCTGTTGACCTGGGGCACCCGATGATGATGTCACGGAGCGCCCAGGTGCCCGATGATTACATCACGGCCATTGACTGCCGTGCAGGTGGGGGCACCGATTGTGCCTTCCACCTGGGGCGCCAGCTGCCGCAGCCGGCCTCAAGATGCTCCTGTCAGCTGCTAGAAATGGGCCTCATCCTCCCTGACTGAATTGACCTCATTATCTCTAGCCTTACTCTTGATTGGAACTCTTTTCTTATGCCTTTATGTTTATACCTGCCTCTGGAATTTCCACTACATGCATCTGACGAAGTGGGTCTTTGCCCACGAGAGGTTCTGTGCCAATAAATCTGTTAGTCTATAAGGTGCCACAGGACTTCTCGTTGTTCATTTAGAACTTGTTTGATTTCTTTATACTGAAGTTAATGTATGTACAAATATTAATGAATGATAAAATGTACTGTGTTGGGTTATGGATTTCATTTTCTACTTTATTTTCTACTTTCATGCTTTACTTCTTGGATATGAAGCAAAATGCTGGCATAAAGATAAAATAAATATCAGTATGAGCCATGGTGTATGTTTCTCATATAGGGCTTAATCCTGTGAGGTAGTGCCCAGTTCCCTAAAGTCTGTGACACAGCAGAAGATGCTCAGTACTTTGCATATTCATTGCCATAGGGCATATCATAACATTTTCAAAGTATGGGTAAACTGATTCACGTTAAAATAATATTCAACTCAAACCTTGAGCAGAACTCAAATGGTGTCAGGAATCAGGACATGCAACAGAGCCATTCTCTAGGCAACTTAACAAGTGCCTCTGGCTAGTGGTATCTACCTGACTGGCAATTCATCACCCACAGCTGTGGGTCCTGCCTTGGACCCAGGCCTGCTCCTGCCTTGCCTCATTCTAGATAACTCTGTTTCATGCCTTTGGCTCTGACCCTTTGCTCTGTCATTTGGCCTCAAATTCTGACTATGACTCATGACTCTGATTCCCGAATCTTGGCTCCTACCCTAACCAGTGGACACAACTGCCCGTGTCCTGACAAATGGAACCTTCCATGAAGGTTCAAAATATTCAGAGTATTTTTCCATATTGTTTTCAGGCATATCCAGATTTATTCCACTTTTGGTAAAGATATTAGTCATTTCTATAGTTGTTCCACAGAAATGCTCAGGAAGCATGCTCGCTGGGAATGAGCCCCTATCCACGAGGAAGCTCTGAGATAGCTGATAACGAGATACGCACTTATCAGTCTATGGGTCCGATTTACCCTAATGGGTCCCATTTCATTTGTACCTTACTGTGAGAAACACACGGATGTCCTATGCCTTATGGCAAGAAGGAGAAATGGTACCCTGCCATCCCATACAGTTTGGCTCGAAGTTATCAAACAGGGGGTCACAGTCAAATTACTTGCCTTATAAAAAAGTGCTTCTGGCAGCCTACACAGCACTAAGAGAAACAGAGGAGCTAACCCAAGCTCAAGCCATAACACTTCACACTCCTCTCCCTATCATTAAGCCCATATTGGAAGGAAAGGAGTTGCCACTGGGAATAGCCCAAAAGAAAATGACTGTCCAAAGATGAGCACTCTATTTACACCACAGACTCTGCTGCAGCATAGATGTTATGAAAACCCTATACTGTAAAGTTTAAAATTAGTAATAGCTGACTGCAATAATAAAGTCAGATTTACCTACTGAAAGGAATCAGGTGTGTGTGGAGCTAATTGGAAAGCCCACCCTCCTCACCAAATTGATACTAGATAAACCTGTGTCATTGAGAAAAGTCATTTAGCAGAAATCAGGATGTATCATAAGAGGAAAAAGCATGTGAAGGTAAAAAGTGAACTCCGAGGGAGTGTGGAAGGAATTAAGTGATTGTTGTAATATGTGAAGGGAAACCTGCTTTAAAAATGATACCTCGTTTCTTTGCAGCCTCTTTCTTAAGCACTGTGCAAACCATCTAGGCAAAGAAACAATCAAATGTAAACATTTGTCTACGGACACTTTGTTAAATCTGCAAAAGAAAATTAGGTATTCTACTGAAACTTAATTGGTTAACTGCATAAAAGAATGAGCTCTATATATTGTAACTTTATTTTGTGGGTTTCAAATGAACTAATTTTAATTTGTTTTGGACAATGTCCTCTTGCTTAAAGTTACAGACAAAGCACAAATTAGTTAGTGCTTCTGTTAGGCATTCAACTTTTAAAGTTAAATTTGCTCTCTAAGAAAACCAAGTTATTGTTTTAAGAATCCAAACTCTGAAACTTCACTGTGTCTCTGTTCAAGGCTGAGTTGATAACACTTTTTGCTTGCTCTCAGATCCAATGTTGTAAGTGAGTGCAGACTGCCTTTCTGTTCTGAAGAAGTGTGAAACCAACTATCCTTCATAAGTAAGCCTGTAACATTGTACATATGATTCTTTTTAGGAAAATAAAAGCTTTTTGCTTGCAGGAACAGTAACTGGCCAACCAAAACCTTGTGCTAAGGAAAAGCATTATAGCTTCACACATTAAGCCTAATCTGTGGTACAAGAGGGAAACTGAGGCATGCCACTGTTGGGGAAGGCTAGCAACTCAGAGGTAATTCGAGGGAGTGGAAGGTCACGAGTACCGATAAAGCGCCCTTGTTCTCGTAAAGTTGTAGCTCACTCGCCCATAGAAGTGTTAAGGAACTAGCTGTAACAGGTTCCCCTAACAGATCTTAGGCAGTATTTTAAGTTATAATAGACCACCCCGATGGGGGTAGAGATGTTTTCTTGTCTTTCAGATCATCAGAAAGCGCTGGTGCCAGCTGAAGAAAAACAACAAACAACAACAACAAAAACCATGGTTCTGTGTCATGACACAATAAGTTTGTGTTCTGTCCAAGTTTGTCTTGTGTGTCTTAATTGTAATACAAATTGCAAATATTGTTGTGTGTAAGATATTGTTTTAATGAAAGGATACTTTGAGTAAAGCAGAAGCATGAATTTAAACCAACAAAATTAATAATTGGGCCCAAATCAATTGGCAACTTTAAAATTCAGTGAAAGGATGATAGTTTAGTAATTGTTTAGGCTAGGAGAATGTTAACAATGTCTCCACAGGTAAATAAAGAAGAAACTGGAAAGAAGCAAGGCGTGCATCACGTGAACAGAAGGACTGGGAGTGAGGTACCAGCCCTCTCCCCCACCGGATTGGTTTTGCTTTAATAGCTCTAGAGCGCCAGAGATAATAAGAAATCTATAAGAAACAACACGGGCAAGTGGGACATCAGCATATTTAAGTAAAGATGCCCACAACAATGAGGAAACTAGTAACCTCACCATTGCAATAACAGCTACTTGACCTGCTACTCATTGGTGCCTGATGCCTTAAAAGGCCTCAAGAATTATAGAATTGCATAAGTTATTAATTAAACATTTGTGAACCATGCTTGGTCCTATAAGAAAACAGTGACTCTAGTCAATGTAACCTCCTTCAAGTCACATACATAGGAAAAATACACACTAATAGCAATAGGGAAAAATACACGGCCTTGGGCTGCTCCTCATTCACACTGCATTATTTTGTTTATTGTAATAACATGAACGCTACAAGGACAAAGAATACACAGTCCTCTGAGTTAAAGTTTGTGTGGAATATTGTGGGAAAGAAATTAAACACTAACATTAGGCCACTGAAGTTGGACCTACTGACTCCCACTGGGGCTTACCACTTAAAGCCCAGACAAAGGTAACCCCTGAGGCATGGCTGTCATTTGTTAAACAATGGCCATTGCTAACTTGCCATATTATTAACCAGGACCTTAAAGACAAAATAAAGCCTCCCAATTGTGCATCATGCCCTGAACAGACCCCTGTCCCAGAACCAGGACAATTGTCACTGGTCCTTACCTTGGTGATGTTCCACACTGGTATAGACCATCTGTGTGCTAGACTGGCTAATCAAATTGGCAAGTGCCTAATTAGGCAATGACGGGCCTTAGCAGATTCCATCGCAGATTGGTTTAGGCCTGGAAACCCTGTCAGCAACCCTTATGTCATAGGCCAGAAATTGTGTAGAATCCAGGCTGGTAGATGCAGTAATATTCAGTGCCCATGGAGGCCTAGACACCAGCCAAGCCAACTGACTGATCCTGAATAGTTTGAAGGATCTGTCCAGCTCTGTGTCCACTTCACTAGATCTAACCAGATATTTGGACCAGAGACTAATTAGATTGTTAATTAATGGAACTAAATTAAAAGAATTAGAAGGCCCACAGATGGCAAATGAGAAAACAGATTAAATACCGTGGAGCAAAGATTAAACAATCAGCAGACCCCTACAGGCAGTCCGATCAGTAAGGGATTCTTCCCTACAGAAAGAACCTCTCCAACACACTGTGCTACTCAAAGATTCTAAATATGCACCTGAAGACACTGTGGTAATCAAACACCCCAGTTTGGAAATGCAAACCCGCGTACTGCACTCCTACAAGGGAAAAGGAGTCTGGACCACTGCAGACGTTGGGCTAACACCAATAACCATTACTGAGGCTTGGATTGTTTCCAAGACCGGCAAACCTTATGTTTTATTACAGGAAACTGAGGCAATGGCAATGAACAGTGCTCCAGTGGGATGGATCTCTCCCAACGCTGGTGTGGATCCGGAAAACCACCATAAACTTTTTGTATATATACCGCTTGTTGTTGCAGCGCTTGCAATCGCTGTTGTTATAGACTGAACTATAGGAAAGAAACCTAAGCTGACGCAAGACATGGTCTTCTTCCTCATCCCAACTGCTACTGCTGTACCAGAACACCTTACTTAACTCCTCTACTGGACTGGGAATCGAGTTTGTCCCTCTCAGCCCAAAACAACTGATGGAACAAGAGTGACATCTTCCAATGGGGACCGGTATGGTTCGATGACAGCGACCACCGCAATCCTCAAAATAACTTTGGGGGGAGGCAAGGGAAGTGGCAACGGATGGTATGGGGTAAGACATGCTGTAACTAAGAATGTAAACATCTCGTGGCTAAATTGGTTAGCCTAAGAGCTAGAAATTTCCCTAACTCCTTTTCTACACTCTATTATAACCACTGCTCTAACCACTTTAATTTTTGTAATCATTTTCTGCATAACTCTATGTATTGTGCAATGCCTAGTTAATGAAGCTACCTTTTTTGTGCACATTCGATATACAGCACTAGGAAAGGACCTTAGCCAATTCCTAGATCCTGAACCTTCTATTCTGGCCATTGGGCACTTCTAGATTCCCCCAAGGTGGGCAAGAGGTGCTGGTATCACCGCCATCTTGTATCCTGGGACGTGGTGTGTCGTATCAGGGGGTGGAATGTAGCCAGACAGGAACCCCCCTTGTAATATCCATTTTTGCTTGCCTGGAGCATGCAGGGCACACAGAGCAGAAGGCCCAGGCTCTGTGACCGTGAATTGCTGTAAACAGAGATACGCCAATTGCTGACCAAGAGGCTGCCAAGGAGTGTCCTTGACCTAACCCATATTGATACGAACACACATCTGTCCGTGGGGGGAGGAATCTCTCGCCCAGTAAAAAAAATGTCTAGTACTCACAATTTAGTTATCTCTCTTGCAAATGTAAATTAACTTGAAACTTGCTTGTACGAACTGGCGCCACAAAACGGACCAGTAGAATTTGGCCTCTTAGATAAGAAAGAGGATACGGGCCCCCAGGGGTATACAGATGGGTCCAGCAGCACATTTTCTCTGAGTGTCAATCTACCATCTATCTGCTGTCCGGGTTAGGTGTTTGATCTTCCGAGGTTCCAAGGGGACACCCACCTCGTATTCGTCTTTCCTAGGAATTGAGAGACCGGCCCTGGCCTGACACGCTGGAGTCGAGAAGCACAGAAAGGGGTAAAAATTGTACCTGGATGTGGTCCTTTGCTTAAGTATATATATATACATAGTGTTAGCGCTCTTTAAAGATTAAGCTGTCACTTGGTACCATTATTTCTATTTTCTATCTTTACCTTTTTCCTGTAATCATTTTTAAGACCTATATATATATATATATATATTTGCTAGCATTTAAGAAATAGAGCAATAGCCATTGTAACCATATGATTTATAAGTTTCTTTAATAAACCTGTAACTGTTTAAGCTTTAACCTGACTCCTTCAGTTGCTGTAATAGAACCAAGCACAATTTAAAAGAACTTCAGCCCGTCATAAAGGGACAGATATAGGGAGAGCTTGGGCGTTTGGATCTGTGTCACTCCCAGGTGACAGATCCGTAGGGGCACTTTTCAGCCTTCCCTATGAAGGAACTGCTGTGTTCTAGCAGCTAAAATCTAAGGTGTAATAAGCTCTTCCTATATAACGGGGCGTCTGTTGGCCTGCTGGCCACCCTCTGCGACAGGACCCCGGTCCTAGCAGTAAAGACACGGACGTTAAACCTTTTCTCGGAAACATACACACACACACTGCCCTGACCGTCGGCTGACACCAGTGTAGACAGCTGTCAAGTTTTTCTGGAAAAGCAGCTGATTTTCTGGAAAATCATGCCAGTCTAGACGTAGCCTAAGAGTTTAATGGCATGCCTGGGATTAGTAGTAAGAAGACAATGTAGCTATCAATAACATTAAAATGAGCATGGATGGATCATTGATGAGGGCTATAATTCACCAACTAAAACTTTGTCAATGGTGATGAAAGGCAAGTCTGAAACTATTTTACTTCAGATTGTGTACCATAAAGTGTTGATAGATTTACTGGGATGAAAAAAAACTGGGATGAAAAAACAGAGAGAGAGATTCAGAATATGAGGGAAATTACTTTTAGAATAATTTGTTATATTTTCAATGAGTTATGCAGATTCAGTAGTAGACTAGGACAGATATATGCAGGCACATTGGAACAATTTTTATAGTAGGAGGTTCTGTGATCCATGGAATCAAATTGCAAATCTTATATATAAAGAGAATCACTTCAAGATGCTGCATCCCGAGTTCCAGTACTCATGGATATGTGGAATTTGGAAATACTTCATGACCTTCCTAAAAGTTTTTATTGGTTTTGGTTTGCAAAACATTTCAGTTGTGTGTAGACAAGCTTTTAAAAATGAAATCCTGTTTGACCTGTACAAATGCTAAAGATCTCACTTTTGATAAGAATAGGATTTTCTTATTTTGTATTATTTCATATTATTTGTTTTATATCTCCTTAGTTAAAGTTTCCCTTCCTCTCTTGCCTTGGTGTGCAGTGTGTTGTCTGCCTTTTGGTTTACAATTACATCACTTATCATAATGGTGCTCGTATTGCAACTGGGATATAAAAGTGATCAGAAACCTTTAGATGACATGAATTACACAAATTAAATATCATATTATTTGAATGTTGCTTTAAAACTCTGTTCTCTTAATACAGAATTACTTCAAACCAAGTAAAACTGTAACATTTGTATTACTTTGATTTATGTTTGTAGCATAATATAAAATTTAGAATTTTGTTGATCACAGATCCTGAATCTTAATATCTTAGCTGGCAAATACATATTTTTTGTCAGTAGTTGTGGTCTGTCTCAGGTCTGTCTCTCCGTGCGCATATTTATTTGCCTGCGTGCCTTCCACTCCACGTTGGCATGTCTTCTGTGTTGCCAGCAGCCTTCCTTGTATAAGCCCCCTTTCCTTCTGTATTTTTGTTGTTACATTCACATACATTTTTCTTCCTTGAGAATGAATTGTAATGTGAGAGCTGTCAGAGTTACATTGGACACAGAAGTTCTCTTTGATGTTTTTGAGAACAACCTGAAACAATATAAGAATTCCTACTAAGCTCAGTATATGAAGGGTACAATAATACTCCAAGTTACCTATGAATCATATCCTCTCCTCCTTAGCTCATTTGTTATACTTTATGGTACTATTGATATACAAGTGTAAGTGGATAAGCATAAAGTAGATAAGTATATACATGAGGATATGAAAGAATAAAATTGGACTATAAATAGGTTGTTCAGAATAGCATATCTTTCATCATAAAAAGATCTCTTGAACTGTACCATAACAGAGGTATAAAGCAGTGACATTCCAACAGGAATCTGAGAGGCACTCACAAGCCATGATAATGGGTACCAGCAACAAAATCTTGGTAAGTAAGTAAAGCGGAGAAGACTTATGCATTCACCCTGTATGTGGGAGCTTTCCAGCATTCCACGTTCCATGGTAGCCTCTAAGAATCCTTACAACTAAATGGTATATGCCTACAAGCCTGCCCGCCAACGCGGGGAAGGGAGCAGTTACCTTGGAACCTGGTGATTCTAAGAGGTCTCGGGCTCCTAGCAACCACTGCTGCTGCTACAGCAGTGGGCGGTGGCTGGAGCCATGGGCCATTTAAACTGTCACACTGCACGCTCTGGGTAGCTCTAAGGGCTGGGAAGGATGGCGTGATGTGCTCCAAGCATCACTGAGAGCTGGCTTCTCCTGGCCCTGTTCCTTCCCCCTGAGGCTTCATCCCTTCTGGGAGGGTGGAGGTGCCCTCCCCAACCCCACTTGGCCTACGGGCCTGTGGAGGCTGTTAGAACCCCCACCTACAAGCCTTTGAACTGAATACATAAAAGCCCTTTGCCATCTACTTGTATGTGCTGCGTACAATACACCAAACACAAAGCAAACTGGATTTGGCTTTTAAAAAGCTCAAGCATGACAGCTGCATCTTGTACAGGGATCTGTATGCTTGCAAAGACTTTACATCGGATCCTGCTTGGAAGCTGGCATTTTCAAAGGTCATGAAGCTCCTCAGCACTAGTCAATTACTGAACAAAGGGTACCACTGACAGTTTTAACAGTGTGGCTGAATTAGCTGAACATTTGCTGGGAAAATCAAACCTTTTGACCAAAAGCAGCCTGACAAACTGGATATTTTCTATGAAACGTTTCAAAAATCAGATCAACATCACCCACAAAAACTTTTTGTTGCTAAATTTGCAAAGTTTTTTTTTTT
Source organism: Pelodiscus sinensis (assembly GCF_049634645.1). Lineage (NCBI taxonomy): Eukaryota > Metazoa > Chordata > Testudines > Trionychidae > Pelodiscus > Pelodiscus sinensis. The sequence continues at coordinate 123,587,007 of NC_134712.1, read as the reverse complement.
TTAAGGGTTAGGTTAAAACCCTACGGTACTAGGGTCAATCAATGATGAGAAAAACAACAGAGGTTTGCCGCTTGTAAAGTTACGTACAGCTGTGTGATCATTCTGACCTGGCAGTATTTTATCAGTTCCATGCACTCTAAAGCCTGAGTCCTGATGAAAACATCCAACATTTCCAGTGCCATGCACTCAATTATGCTTTTGAAGGCTTTCCAGTTAGTCAACCTCGTGGAGCCCCTGGAGATGTCTCGCGGAGCCCTGGGGCTCCGCGGAGCACAGTTTGAGAGACACTGGCCTAGAAGATTATTATTTGTTGGCTTCTTCAGACAGTGGATGATGTAAAAACTTCAGGCTCTAGTTAGATAACCAATTTTACATATATTCCCTATTTAAGTACAGAGAATATCTCTAAAAGTAGAATGAGCTTCTGAAGTCCACCCACAATGTTCATTTATCCACTAAAAGATCTACTTGGCATTGGTTGGGTCCTTAACACAATTAATTTTTTTCATTTAAATCATTACTCTGGGATGGGGCTGGGAATGAGGGGTTCAATATGCAGGCTGGCTCAGGGAGAGAGGACTATCCCAGCCCTCTCTCACCACAACAGCTTAGAGCCAGGTAAGAAACTATTCTCCATGGCTGCTGCATCTGTAGCAGGCACAGCTGGGGGCAGGGTTGCATGTCCCCCATCTTGGGGACAGATAGACACTGAGAGACAGACAGACACAAGCTATGTGTAGACGGCAAGCTTCTTTCAGAAGAAGATTTCTGGAAGAGATCTTCTGGAAAAACTTTTTTTGAAAGAGAGCATCTAGACAGGAAAAGTGCAATGAAAAAATGATCTTTTTTTTTTTTTGAAAGATAGTGTCCACATAGGTTGGATGCTATCTCACATTTAATTTGTGATTACTGTGGACAGAGTGGCCACCAGGGCACCTGTGCTTTTTCCTGGAGGCCTTTTTCGAAAGATCCTGTAAACCTCATTCAAATCCTGGCTTCATTTGCAATTTTGATCTGTCTAATTTACATCCCTCTTTTGAAAGAAGGATGTAGTTTAGACATAGCTTTATAGTAAACCAATATTTCACATTTGGTAATGCTTTTCTCCTGACTGTGTGGTTCCAGTTTCGTAGCAAATACTATAATAGTTACGCAGCAAACATTTTAATATTACTTTATAACATGGGATCAGATCTGATAAGTGGGATAAGTACTTGCAGATACTCATGAGCATTTTCATAAAATCCAAACACTAAATGCATTCACTCACACTTAACATTTATTTTAACAATGCTAATGTACTGGTGTGCCAGACTAGTTCCCAGCTCTACACTTGTCTGTGTTCAGTGAGACCTAGGGGCCTTGACATGACCTGATGCTTAGTCTGTTAGCTTCACACAAGAGTCTACCCTCCTCCCATGCAATGTTCCTGAGCCTCTTGCTCACTACTACTTGTTCTTTGGGGGCAATGGGATGAAAATAATGGACATTTTCTTACAGGTTCTGTTGTATTTTTCCCCTTGGGGGCACTCTGGGCAAGAGACAGGGGGCTGTGATTTGAGAGTACCTATAAGAAATGTAAGTGTGGGGTGGAGCACAAAGGGCAAGGGTGGGAATATAAGGGTACAGAAATCAGGACTGGGTGTGTGTGTGGGAGGGGAGGTGTACCGGTAGTTTGGAATAGGAAGCCTAGTCTGAACTACCTAGTTCGAGCCCTGTGTAGCCGCGCTGCACGGGGTTCAAACCAGCGGGGTTTTAAAAATGGCGGCTCCCCGCTTATGCAAATGAAGCCCGGAAAATTCAAATCCCGGGCTTCATTTGCAAGTGCGGTATGCCTACATTACCCTCCTAGTTCGAACTAGGAGGGTAGTGTAGACATAGCCTGAGTCCTAATCTGATGCCCTGCCAGCACTGCTTCTGGCCATCCTTAACCTCAGTTCAGGGTCCACTCAGTGTGGACATGCTAGTTCGAATTAGCAAAACGCTAATTCAAACTAATTTTTAAGTCTAGATGCACTATTTTGAATTAGCTTAGTTCGAATTAACTAATTTGAACTAAGTTAGTTCGAATTAGTGCTGTAATGTAGACATACCCTCACTCCTTGACAGTGATGGAAGGGAACAGCAAGCAACAAGCAGTGCTGGTAGGGACGAGGGATCTTCGGCCCTCTCTGCCCTGCCTAAAAGGCATTCAATGGGAGAAGCTGGCGCTGGGACAGACCTGTGCTAGTGAGGGGACACAGCCCCAGACAGCCCCTTTCACTTGCCTGCTTCTTAGCTCTGCACCCTGCAGGGAACCCTGGGATCCCGGCAGCAAGCACATCCCACCTCCTCCTGCAGTAGAGCATCCCAGACAATTCTTACTATAGTGGAGCACCAGGGCATGCCACCTTACTTTCACCTCTGAATGGGATAATATGCCTTTCAGGGTCTTTGGAAAACAACTGGTTATCTAGTATTGCTCCCAGTTCTTGCAGTATCTTTGGAAGAGGGTCACATTGTGCGCCCCTTCTACCACCAACCCTCTTACAGGGCAGCATAAAAACAGGGCATATTTCATATCATACTATTAGCTGATGATGATTGAGCCCTGACTATGGCAGAGATGCCGCATAAGCCTCAGTGCACAATTGCTAGAGAACATATCCCTTCGGAGACATTAATTGTTAAGGATAGTGGAATTCAAGATGAGGAAGAAGGCAGGAGCTGAGGTTGAAGTGGTTTTACTAGTGTTTTGAGTTCATGCATTGGCTGGGTTAACTCATTTGTTTATTGCACAAATGGATTTTGTTTATTGCAAAATGGATTTTGAATTTGGTTATTAAAATGAATAGGGATTGAAATGAGCCATTAAAAATGATATTTGAGGATTTAGTAATTTGAATCAAAACCCAAATCACTATTTTTTGGTGGTTAGGTGTGATTTTTTTCCGAACTTATTAGTGATCAGTTGTCACTTTATCTTACCTTGGCTTCTCAGTTTCTTAGGTGTCTTCTGAAGGCAATCAGCCCAATCTGCACCTCAGTTGCAGCTACCATTCCAAATGCAAAGCAGCCAATGGATTCTGCTCCCACTCAACCAAACAGCAAAATTCACATTGATGTATATGCTCTTCATTACACTCGGAACAAAAACCTTATGCACTTATCTCATTTTGAATTGTTGGCTCTTGTATCTTGGGTCTGACTCTGCTGATCCATAAGAAATGAACTGAAACACCCTTCACTGACATTGTATGGAAACAGACATCAGGATGACATCCTAAATATCTGTCATCATATAATGACCTTTTAATGAAACCAGAAGTTATTGGCATTGCCTACAGTTCAGGATACTGACTTTAGGGTTACCGAGTGCCACAGAGTGTTCAAATTTCTGACAGCTTTCACTTCACACTTGTAATTGCAGGTTGAGTCTCTCTCATCCAGGACTCTTTGGTCTGGCAACATCTGTGGTCCATCAGGACCACAGATGTTGCTAAACCAGAGAGCCCCAGACTCAGAGGTTGAGAGTGGCTGGGAATAGAGCCGAACTGATCTGCAGCAACCTTCAGGACCCACGTGACCTATGGGTAGACAGCCCAGGGAGCAGGTACTGCTGCGTGGGGGATAGCATCAGGAAGAGCTGAGAGCAGCTGCTGCTGCATGGGGCACAGGGTCAGGGAACCCCTAGAGTATCTGTCACCACACGAGAATGGGGGCAGGGAGCAGAGCCTCAAGGGGCAGAAGAGCCAGGCAGGTGGGCTGGAGGAGGTCAGGGCAGCAGCCAGGAGGGAAGACCTGGAGATCCCGGACACCTGATCTCCCCTGGTCTGGCAAATTCCTTTGTTTGGGATCACTTGGGTCTAAAGAGTGACAGACCAAGGAGGTTCAACCTGTACAGGATAGACATACATAGCCGTTCTCCACTGACACATTTATTCAGGATCACACCAGATCAATCGACCATGTTTTATACAAATCTGTGTCTCATTACTCAGCAAGCATATGGATTTTTATTCAAATTGGTGATGAGCAAGCTATCTCACACTCAGTTGATTGTTCAATTGGCAGTTGTCACAGACACAAGTAAAAAGTACAGCGTCCATGATGGAGAAATGATCCCTGAAGCTCCATTCAGTAATCATCCAGGTGGTGTCCAGCAGGAAATATGCATTTCTACTTTGCCTTCTCAAGGGTGATGACATTCAGTATTAGGGCATTCTCATGAGTAAAGTGGAAAATTGAGTGCTTGAAATGAGTCATACTGAATAAATAACTGAGACAACAGCTCTTTGTGCACCATTATGTCAGGGCTCTAGACAATGTGGAAGATGCTTTGAAGTAGTGGATGATACATCAAAGAACAGTAGTCATGTCTAATACTGGACTTGAAGACTGGAAAACAAGTAAGGGTGAGAGATATCTCAATTCAAGTCCTTTGTTCAAAAGAAGAAAAAGAAAACAGCGTATTTTTTCCTGGCACTCTCGCAGTCTGATACGTCCATGTAAAAATGCAGTCTGTTTGGAAAGAGCAATGCATCCTAATGGCATATAACATTAAACCAGTGGCATCTGAAAAGGAATATGGGAACTGGAAGGATGGCAAATTCCAGAAAGCAAGGGTGCTGTTGCAGTGGGATAAGAAATATACCATCTCCCAACTAGTAATACACAAAGAAGCATAAAACATTAGACTCACTTGAGTGAATCATCAGTTTTTCCAGTGCAGGGAAAGATGTCAACATCTCTAGAATATCTTTAAGATCAACCTCTGTGCATGAGTGGTCAGCCACAATACGTCTTAATTCTAATGGGAGTACAACCAAAATGCAACAATAGCTCATGCCTACTATCTTAAGAGGGGTCCAAAAGCAGCTTTCTATATTTGCGGGAGTAGAGTTTGTCCAGTGCCTCTTTTCTCTGGCTAACAATAGTGTGAGAAGTTGTCTCATGCTGCTATAACCATGATGGAGTGTTTTAGCCAGTGAGAACGTATTTCCATCCACCCATCCCTTATGTCTCAGAGGGTATATCTACATTGCATGCTTATTTTGAAATAAGCTATTTTGGATTAAAAGCTCTGAAAGGGTAAGTCTATACTACAAAGTTAATTCGAACTAATGGACGTTAGTTTGAATTAACTTTGATAGGCACTACATTAGCGCTTCGCTAGTTCGAACTTAATTCGAACTAGCGGAGCGCTTAGTTCGAACTAGGTAAACCTCATTCTATGAGGACTAAGCCTAGTTTGAACTTACTAGTTCGAATTAAGGGGTGTGTAACCCCTTAATTCGAACTAGTGGGAGGCTAGCCCTCCCCAGCTTTCCCTGGTGGCCATTCTAGACAACACCAGGGAAACTCTATTGCCCCCCTCCCAGCCCCGGACCCCTTAAAGGGGCACGGGCTGGCTACGGTGCCTGTGCCAGGTGCAAGCCCGCCAGCACCCAGCCAGCAGACCCTGCACCTGGCATGGCTTGAGCCAGCCACCTGATGCCCCCCAGCCCTCCTCCTCTTCCCGGGACCAGGCTGGCGGCTCCCGGGAGCTTGCCCTGGACCGCAAGAGGCGGGCACCTGCCTGGTCCAGTGCAGACATCGTGGACCTCGTCCACAACCTCCACACTAGGCACAGGAAAGCGGCCGTCTAGGGCAGGAGAGCTGCTAGCCTGGCCACCCAGGAGCAGGTTAGCATGAAAATCAAGGTGGTAGAGACCCCCGACCCTGAGCCCTGAGCTTAGAATGGCTGTACTGGGTCAGACCAAAGGTCCATCTAGCCCAGTAGCCTGTCTGCCGACAGCGGCCAACCCTAGGGACCCTGGAGGGGATGGACCAAAGACAGTGACCAAGCCATTTGTCTCGTGCCATCCCTCTCCAGCCTTCTACAAACTTCGGGCAGGGACAACACTCCTATCCCCTGGCTAATACCACTCCATGGACCCAACCTCCATGAACTGATCTCACTTCTCTTTAAACTCTGTTCTAGTTCTAGCCTTCACAGCCTCCTGCAGCAAGAAGTTCCACAGGTTGACTATTTGCTTTTTGAAGAAGAACTTTCTGTTATTAGTTTGAAGCCTGCTACCCATTCCTTTCCTTTGGTGTCCTCTAGTCCTTCCGTTATGGGAACTAATGAAGAACTTTTCTGCATGCACCCTCTCCACCCCACTCATGCTTTTATAGACCTCTATCATATCCCCCCTCCATCTGCTCTTTTATAAGCTGAAAAGTCCCAGTCTCTTTAGCCTCTCTTCATATGGGACCTTTTCCAAACCCCTCATCATTGTAGTTGCCCTCCCATCTCCCACCTCCTTTTCCCAGTCTCCCCCAGTTTTGTTCAATAAAGAGAGATTCTATTTTTGACCTCACGTTTTCTTTATTTTGTACATCAGGAAGGGGGGCTAGGAAGGGGTAAATAGAAGGAGGTGAGGGAGGAATGGGGTACGAGCCCCCAATGGGGAGGACTTGGCTGGCTCTGCGGGCTTCTGGGGGTGGAAGCTCTCCTGCAGCCCCCCAATTGCCCCCTCTCCCCAGATGGCAGCCTGCGGCAAGTGCAGCCGGGCTGATGGCCGAGTGCTGTGATGTGCCCAGTGTGGGTACTCCGGACAATCCAAGCCAGGACTGCTTTGCAAGCAGGGCACCCCTGAGAACTGTCTGTCTGGGGTGGGGGTCGGGTCCCTTTAAGCACAGCCTTCGGCTAGCCTGAGGCAGCAGCTCCACGCTCTAAGTCCTCATCTGATGCCCTGCCGGCACTGCTTCCGGCCATCCTTAACCCCGGTTCAGGGTCCACTCTGTGTGGACATGCTAGTTGGAATTAGCAAAACGCTAATTCGAACTAGTTTTTTAGTCTGGATGCGTTAGTTTGAATTAGCTTAGTTCGAATTAGCGCTGTAGTGTAGACATACCCAAATAGCTTATTTCAAAATAGCCCGTCATACTACACATGCCCATTGAAATAGCTCTCAGCTATTTTGAAATAGAGCATCTATGCTCATTGAACATAAATAGCATTCAAAGCCCCCCAGAAGCACTTTGGGCAAGGCGTCAGGACAGCACTCACTTCCTGCTTCCTAAGGCTAGCTGAGGCTCGTGCCTAAAGGGAACCCCCTGTAAAGTAGTGTCTTGGATTCTTCTCCATTCTCTGCCTCTTGAGGGCCTGCAAATTCTTCCTTATACCTGCTTTGGTTGCCCTTGAGGACACCACAGGACTTCAGCCATGGAGCAGGACTTGCTGGAAAACAGTCACCAGCTCTTAGTCTTGCTGCACCTCCTGGTGCAGTTTCTGCAGGGTGCCCTTGTGGCTCTGCAGAACAGGAGCTGCTGCTCCCTGTGGGGCACCTCCTCACCTCATGACATGTGCTGTTTATACAGCACAGCTCCTCCCACTCTCCCCTGCGTACTGTGCACTGTGGCTTCTGGTGACGGGACACTAGTTCTGGCTGGTGGGATCAGATCGTCATGGAGTGGTGAGATGACCAGCAGTGGCTCCAGAACTTCCGCATGCAGGAGGACACTTTTCTGGAGCTGTGTGAATGGCTCACTCCTACTCTCATGTGACAGGACACCCACATGCAACCTGTCATCCCCCTCCAGAAGCAGGTCACCATTGCTATTTGAAAACTCACCATACCACACAGCTACCGCTCCATTGGAAACCAGTTTGGCATAGGGTGCTCAACCGTTGGGGCCCTGGTCATGAAAGTATGGTTCTCTCATGCTATTGTACTAGAAGGTCAGTGAACTTCTGGAATGGGGTTCCCTGGGGGGGGGGGGGAGGATGGGTTTAAAGGCTCCCTGGAAGGTTTTTCAGTCTCACCTTCACAGAGCTCTGCCAGGAGATGGGGTAAGTTGGGGTGTGTCTAGACTACATGGCTCCATTGACAGAGCCATGTAGATGAGTTTACTTGGCAAAGGGAAATGTAGCAGTGATTTAAATAATTGTCACTTCATTTACACCAAAATGGCTGCCATGCTGTGCTGATGAGCTATTTGTTGGCAGAGCGCAGCAGTCTAGACGGGGATCTGCCGACCCCACAACCCTTTGTCGGCAGATTCTGTATGCCTCGTGAAAATTGAATTTTATGCTTTGCAGTGGGGTGCAGCTGCAAGTGAAGTGCTCCCAAACACATACTGAGGTTCTCCTTGAGCATCTGAAGGTCTTGTTCTTGCAGGACCAGGAGGGCAGCCTGCAAACTGCTGCAGAAACTGAGGCATGGCAGTCTGGGGCCATAGAGTGCCCAGAGGCAGCTCTGGCTCCATAGCTGTGTATGCTGTGGTGTCCAGAAGCAGAGCAACCAAAGCACACAGTGGAAGTGCTTTGCTGAGATACAACTGTTCAAGGGAGGGTCTCTTTAAGCATGTGTCTCAGCTAGCCTTAGGCAGCAGCTCCAGGAAGCAACTGCTGACCTAATGCCCTGCCTGAACTGGATCTGTGTGACCTTAAATGCGAGATAGCGTCCAATCATATATCAAGAGTTTTATATCTTGAAAAATGCTAAAATGTAAGGTGTTTTAATGAGGTGGGTAGGTGTGATGACATTTAAATCTCAACCTGAACAAAGTGGCAAAATTTGGGACAGTTCTGTTTAGCAACCTCTCTAGTTTTAATATGTTATTTATGTAACAGACAATTAAGGAATCAAGTTTGCAACTGAATGTCTATCATGTGTTATATCTGTAGGCACTTAACCATATAAAAATGAGATTGTGTAATGTAAAATGAAAGGAAAAAACTTCACCTAAATAAAAGTGCCATAATATAGCTCTAAGGTTTGACTTCAAAACAATCAACACATTTAATTTAATATCTATGTAATATGTCTGACTTAAAGCAAGAAAAAATACACTTTAGAATTGTAGATGAAACCCTAAATTTCTTTATTTTTGAAGCTCACTAGCTTGACTTGATGCTGAACAGTCAGCTCAGATTTTCTGTCTTTTGTGCATTTTTCAGTCTAAAGAAGCCTTTACATTTTTGAAATTCCTGGTAATTGATAAAATAACAACCATTTAAATGCAAATTAATACTATATGTAAAACCACAGGTAGAACTGTGAAGGATGAATATTTTTTCTTTGTACTTCATATCAGTAAATGCCAATGGAATATTCTTAACTGCAGAACCAAATAGTGTAACATCTAGGATTAAGGTTCAGCTGCATTTAGAGAAAAAATGTTACTTTGAACATCTTCCTCCTTTTGAAACCCTGTGTTATGGGATGGCTGACAATTCATACAGCCATACCCCACTGTTTAAGCCAAACAGAGGAAGTATTTTACTCTAATGATCAAGGAGAGCAGGAAGGTGAATTGCCACCATATCTTCTGGGGGCATGAATATTTGTTCATTTTTTGTATTGCTATTTCATTCAAACATAGAATTTGTCTGCTTTTGCTATTTTGTTTTTTCACCATTCCTGTCATGTAGTTGTTGACCCACATGTCATCCTGTAAAATGCGCACTCAACAAGGTCCCTTAACTACTACTGCCTTTAATCTCATGGGCTTTATCCTTTAACAATTTGATGTGTGGTAGTATTCCTGGACCTTTCTCTCCATAGTCTTTTTTTAAAACATTCAGTTTTTTCTGTCTGGGTCCACTTACAGCACTACCAACTGTAAGGTAGAAATGTTACAATGTAGTTTATTGGAATACAAATGTAAAATCTGATATAATGTTACCCTGTAAACATCTGTAAAATACAAAGGACTGTGTTATATATGTATATCAATTTTCGTAGTAAAATGCCTGTATATCTGAAATATTTGGAAATTTGCAATGTCTCAAAATGGAGTCTAAAACTCCATTTTGAATTTGGAATGCCTCTGGTACCATCCATCAAGGTCCAACATTCTGCCACATCCACAGGTGACTGTTAAAGTTTAAAACATCATTCACCTGTCGGTTGCCATTTACATAAATATATGAATATTCAGTAGTATTCCCACCACCCAATCAGTTTGTACCACTCTCAAGGTGCATCATTTGGCAGCCAATCATTTTAAACCATTGCAGTCTATGCATATTCATGAGGCCAGGCTATAAAAGTTCTGACCGAACGATGGTTCGTTCTGGTCATCGGGCTTAACCCAGGATCAGTGCGTCGCTTGTCCGTCGGGTCCTAGGCTTAGGATTAGGTTAGGAGTGAATGCCAGAATGAGAAAGGTCCTGTAAAGATCTTATCTTCAGAGAATTGGACGGAAGGTCTTTTTCTCATTTAGGGTTAAGTTAGTTAGTTTAGTGATTAGATAGGTAGATCTCGTCATCATGTCTGTACATCAGACTGCGTCGGTCCACGTATGTCGGCCGTCGTCAAGTCTGTACGTCGGATGCGTCGAGATTAGTATAGGGTTTTATTTTAGGTTAAGGTTAGGATAGGTTTAGGATAGAGTCTAGCTTCCATCGCCTGTTCTGGTCGCTACCGAAGTGCGAGAAGAGGATCCGGAGACCAGAGGTTTCACGGAAGGTGAACCGACCGTCACCCAACTCAACCTGTACTTCAAGGGATCACCTTGGTTGTTCCTCTCCTGCGGCTTCCAATTAGCCAAAGGATTGTAGGTCGCCAAGTGACAGGATCATCTGACCAGGGACGCCTGGTAGTTCCTCCCTGAAGGCTTTCAATTAGTCCGAGGGTCGTAGGTCGCCAGCATCACATCAATCGCCCCTTCTCGCTGCAGACTCTGTTGTAGGTATAGGGACCTTAAGGGACTTCCCCTTCTGGTCTATTGTTAGTGTAAAATGGGGACTGCCCCCGATGTTATCTCGAGGTATCACTGTTTGTAAATTTTATTTTTGTTTAATATAGTCTTGTGGTTGTCAGTTTTAAAACCCAGACTGAAGTTTTTATTTCAACGCGCCACACACTCTACCCAGTGATTAGATACAGGAAGAGAGGGTCCCAACCTTGATATACCATCCCTAAGCGGATCGGTCAGGATATTAAATTATCTCTTTGGGAAAAGTCCTTAAACACCCTTGACATTTCCTTATTCTGTTCGACAAACAGGTAACACAACAGACCAGTAAAATGTCTAGCAAAGTAGTAAATAACCTAACAGTATCATTTGTGAAATTTTTTAGGAGTTCTGATATATTCATAGTTTTCTTTTTATAAGAGACTTTCTTAGCTCTTCAAAAATAAGAGTAGAGGAGATATGTTTGAACTTCTAAGATTTCCTCTGAGATAGTTTCAGCACTAATGATAAATGGCTTTGCTGCTTGCAATAATGCTAGTGAATGCAGACACCCAGATGTTTGCTTAGTTCGGAAGGAAAAAAAATCTTCTTGCTATAATTAGTACTTAATTTTAAGTGAATTTAATCTTGGTGAAAAGTTCCTGATTGATCTTTCCAGAAACTGGAGTTCTCCATTATAATATTTGTATTTATATTTATTACATTAGCACCTAAAGATGTATCAAGTTACATAAGGGCCTAATTGTACAAGGCACTTTATATACATAGTAAGAACCAGATTCTGCCTGGATAAGATTGTTATCTCACTCTTGTTTGAGGCAGAAAATCATTTAGAATTTGTTTGATTTCTTTATATTGAAGTAAATGTATGTACAAATATGAATGAATGATAAAATGTACTGTGTTGGGTTATGGATTTCATTTTCTACTTGAACACCTTTTCTAGTAGAGGATGTTAATATTTGTCCCAAAACATTATCATAAATGTTATTGCTTTACTTCTTGGATATGAAGCAAAATGCTGGCATAAAGATAAAATAAATATCAAGATAAGCCATGGTCTATGTATCTTATATAGAACTTTATCCTGTGAGGTAGTGCCTAGTTCCCTAAAGTCTGTGAAACAGCAGACATAGCAGAAGTGCGGACTTGCTCTCACTTCCCTGCCAGCATGCTTCAGAACTGTGGTCTGGAGTAATATATAAGGGTAATTATAGGCCAGGTCATAAGTAATTTGATATAAGTAAGTTGCTTACTTTCCTCATGGGCATGACTGGCAAGGTAGATAGATCAGTAGGCTAGAGTCAGGTGTCTGTATTAGCTGAGATATCCTGGTGATATTTTCAATGGGTAAGATAAGTCTGGAATGCAAGATGAGGTAAAGAGGAGGTTGTGCAGGCACAGTGTATGGATGGGGCATGCTGTATTGGGATTGGTTTCTGCAGAGTGACCATGCCACCCTCAAGGTGTGTAATGTGGTATATAATTAAGAATGTATGTGATGGGTGTTAGTAAAATGTAGATAAGGAAAAGCTGGGCAGTGTAATTTTAGATGTGTAGTATGCCACATATAGCCAACCACTGTGCTTGACTCTAATCGACTCTCTACAGCAAAGCTGTATACCAAATAAATGAATCTGATGTACAGAGACTAGAGTCAAACTGAGTTTTTTGGGAAACCAAACAGAAGAGGACTTGGGGAACCCCAGCAATAATATGTACAAATGACAACTCTAATGGAGCCACCCATGTGTGCATACTTACTGTAAGAATGTAACTGAATTATTGTTATGGGGGTGATACAGCCGCATGGCTGGGAAGAGTTGCCAATACTGAGTTCTGGCAACTAGGAGCAGCAGCACCACATTTCTCTCCTTTGGCCACATTTCTCTCCTTTGGAGTAGATCCCTATGGATCAGCCAAAACAGATTTCTATCTATGAGTAGCCACACTCACAGACAGAAATTTGTATCCAGGTAGGGCTCTACAAGTGAGTGCCCTTGCCATTGGTTAATCTGTAATTTAGTCTGTTAATTTTGCATGCTTTGTTTTGTGTAAAATATTTTGAAAGGTCTCAGTTTAACCCTGATTCAAAATGGAATATTTTTCAGAAAAAAAAAAGTTTCCTGGGTGGGAAAACTTTTTCTCATTCACCTCTACTTTTATATTATATTTATATTTCCCTATTGCAGTGCTTCGTGGAACCCCAGGGTTCTGCGAAGTGAAAGTAAGAGTTCTGCAAGAACCTGAACACTGCCTCCGCTCCCCCTCCCCCACCCCCCGAGCTGATCTTAGGGGCAAGCTGGTGGTTTTTTTCACTTTTTTTTTTGGTGGACCAGTTCCCACAACGTTTTTTTTTTCTTTAAAAGGGTTCTGTGGCCAAACAAAATTGGGAAACAATGCCCTATAATAATGTGGGACCATTGTGCTTTTTATAGCCATTTCTAGTTCTAATTGTAGGGGCTTTTGTAAATGGAAAGATATGCACTATGATATAGAAAAATACCTATGTTTACAATGCTAATGTGTGAGCCAAGAAACAAAACTAAAATCCAAATCTTCCAGCTGGTTATTCTCTTCTTTGATCTCTTAAGTCCATTTGATCTTCTTTTTTGTCTTCTGAACTCAAAGCATTCAGACAGACTGTCTTAAATTTGTGTCTTGCACTGTGCTAAATAAATTAGCACAGCTTAACAAATAATGCAAAATAACATACGTGCAAAATATTATGACATAATTAATCAAATTATTTGATGGACATTATTCGACTAGGACTTAATGACGGGCGACATTCATTAGTTAAGTCCTAATTATATCAAAGGTAGAAGAAGCTAAGTTTCCCATGGCAACAGTTATAAAAGTCTCTCATGATCTGGCATCTGCTAGTTTTTGAGATTCAAGGACAAAGACAAAAACTTGTACTGACAGGTAAGAGAGGTTGCTGCTTTCCACTAATTTGGCACAGATAGAAAGATCTGACAGTTGGTTCAAATAACAGATTGTACAAATACAGTAAGCATACAAGAGCATGTCCTCAAGCTGATCATGTATCTGTGGCAAAGAGCAATACAGTTTCTAACTTTGTATTAAGCAAAAGTAATTTCTTTAATCAAAATAAGTTTAAACAGAGAAAACAAACTGGTTCCAGCAGGCACACAGATATCTTCAAGCCCAGCATTCTGCTGATATCGATTTAAAGCGATAGGCATTTTACAACAAAAATGCAACAGGTACTCAAGGTTTTTGTTCACATCTATTGCTTTCTGAACCAATGCAACTATGATACTTCCTCTTATACTTCCTCCAAAAATAGTACCGCATTGTGATACATTGTGGAGGCATCCAAGCAGTGAGTGGGAGTGTCCTGAACAAGGAAGAGTCACAGTATTAGTATACTCAGTGGGGTGCAAACTGTCCCAAAAGGAGCAAGTAGAGAAAGCCTTAGCCACCTGTATACTGCTCAAAGAAACAGCTGAGCTAAGTGGAATGAACTAATTATACAGCCTTCCTATACACCAGCGAATTCAAGGAAGAATTCTGTTTTTCAGAAACACAAGTCCGCCTAGGGTTCCCTTTACCCCTCATCCGGGCTATGCCTTTCTGGAACAATCTAGGCAAATGACTGCTCTAACTATTGGCTGTGTACCTTGTAAACAATCTCCTTACATTTTTCTGAAGCACCTAACCTAGGAGAAAAGTATATCAATTTGCCACAAAGGCATATTAATTTTGGTTTCCAAAGCTAAAAATATTCTTGTCCTTATGGCCCATTGATTAGGGTTAGTAGATATTTTTCATGGTATAGTTCCCCAGAGGAAAACTTGTTTTTTGATTAGATCAAAACTTTGGGGGTCATTGTCTGCTTTGATTGAATTTTTTCTGTGTTTTGCATTTTTTTGGCTATAAGTCCTTTTTCTCCTGTTTTTTTTTTTTTTTTTTGTATACGATTTTTTGTCCCAGCTCCAACATTCATTCTCAAAAGCAGGCATATTGAAGCAAGCTTCAGAGCCTAAGCTAAGAAAACTCAGCCTTCCTGCATCTATGAATTCCATTCTAGCAGTAGTTTCTGTGAAAAATGAAGTAGTTACAGCAGTCCCTGGTGTCAGAGAAAAAAGGCAGTCTAAAGCAATCGCAGAAAATTGAATTTTATGCAGTATTCAGTGAATAAGCAGTGCAGTATGCAGAGTACCAGAATGATATGCAACACATCATCTAGAGTTGCTCAGCTGAACAGATGGGCTGCTACTTTTGAACCAGTTGGAACTTTTTCACTGGTGCTGTCATTCATAGAAAAAATGCACTATAAGAGCCAAGTCTGGCTGTCACAAACCTGATCACAGTGGCCACATCATGATCCAGTGAGATGTATTGTTGTCTCCTGGCCAGTTACAGACAGAAGAAAGCCAACCCAGCAGCTGTTGCTATTTGTGAATCCAACTTCAATGTAGAGTCTAGAAGGAGCTTCTGGGCTGTGCACTACGTTGACAGGCAGGAGACAAGCTCCCTCAGCTGTAGGTGGTGACATGTTTTTCTGTTTGATGTTCAAATTGTTTGCTTCTTCCTCCTAGTGCAGTTTCCATTGTTTCTAGTTTCAGGTTCAGCTAGCAGGTTTTCATCTGAATGCATATCCCCACTGGCAGGATAACTTCTTGGGAGGTGGGGATCTTATGCAAAGGTGGGTGTTATATTCCTGTTATGCACATTTTAAAAATTAAAGCATCTTTCAGACTTTCCAAAGTGTTTTACATATTCAGTGAAGGGAGGGGGAAAGAATATTACATACATTTTGTGTTCTCCACAAATGTGGACCATGGGAGAAAAGGTGTGGGGGTCCCATTTTGACTTCCTGGGATTATCCAAACTGGGCCTCTATGTGCTTTTCATGATGAGATCTTTGAAGAGAGGGACAGGATCTGTTCTTTCCCTGATCAGTTTGAAGAAGTAATACCCTTACATAGTCCTGCATGCATTATGTCCAGCCCCTATCTATAGAAAAGTGTATACAAAACAGCTGGGAGCTAGATGTATTTTCTTAACTAATTTACATGAAGAGTCATCTGGCATTCTGGCTTTTGTAAATCCCATACTGAGTTGCCTGTCTCTCCTCATTCTTTGTGCAGGAAACCTAGATGTCTAACACAGACTTTGTGACTCTAGGGATTTGCTTGGCACTTAAAAGTTAGATATGACAATGCTCAGTGTCACTGTGCATAAGTTCCTTTGTGAATCTAGCCATTAGTATTTCCGTGCCTCAGTTCCTGATCTGTAAAATGGGAATAATGGCACTTCCTTACTTAAGTGATCGTGAAACTAAATACACTGAAGATTATGAGATGCCTCAGTAATCTGGTGGTGATGCCAAATAAGTATCTAAGGTAGACAGGAATCACACAGTGTCCTTTCATTAAGATTTGACTTTTATTTTTTCTTGCTATTTTTCTTACTCTAAAATAATTCATTAATACAGTTTGTATATAGAAAAGTCATAGATTAGTATATGGTTGGGGTGAGGCAGAAAAAACAGGAGGATAACGAAAGATTATCCCCTTGCTTCATGTGCCTAAAATAAAATAATAGCACATGAACTTTAGGACCTAGACTGATATATTGGAATGACATCAGATTATTTCCCAGTAAAACCATTAGCCTCATATCACTGCTGTAAATACCTGTAAATTTAAAAAAGCAACTTTAAACTCAAGGAAATGACAACATAAAGCACAGCCCAAGCACATTTTATTAAAAACTTTCCTATGTAGCATGTCCTATCTGGACTTACTATACTCCGGTCATCTGAAGAAATGACTTGTGCCCATGAAAGCTCATGATACCACCTACATGTTTTGTTAGTCTTTGCTACTAGAAAATTTGTTGTTTTTTAAGTTTTTCTTCTTACAGACTAACTTGAATACCCCTCTGAAGCTATGTAGCACAGTTTGGTTTACACCAAAAAAATGTTTTCAGTTGAAAAGATCACTAATATGCCACAGCACCAAATAATAGCACCAAATTTCAGCACAGCTTGCTTTACATTATATTCATCTTAAGGAGTGCCTAGTCTGTTGTACTCCTTCCTTATAGCTTACTTTATCATTAATCTTCATCTTAATCTTGGATGCGGGATGATCTCAGTGCTGATGGAGGCAAGCCCCCAGCTTTGCCTTTGCCTCCCAAGGCCTCCCGTAGGACCCAAACTCTCCCCACAGTAGGCACAGACACCTACCCACTCACTTGAGTGGGTGACACATGGCCCCAGCATCCCCAGCCCTGGAGCATGGGGAGGGCAGGAGATGCCAGTCTCAGTTCAGCTGAAGCCCAGGTAGTCTGGGAAACCAGAGGATCTGTGCTGAAGCAAAGCAAAGCTGGGGGCAGTGTGGGTGGGGCCATGATACCCCTGCCTCTGATACCCACCAACCATGACAACAACAATGTGTTATTACCCATACTTTGGTAAATGTGTTATTACCTAATACTTTGGCTGACATTGATATTTATGCATAGTGTAACAGTCTATTTTGCTTTGAAAATCTTAAAAAAATTTTAAAAATCTGCACCAACCAGTGCTTTGTAATACTTTCACTAATAAAGCCAGCATTATGGTGAAACAGAAAAGAGACTTTAATACTAAAAGGCAGACTTAAAATATCAGTGATAGAAATGTAGCCGTGTTAGTCTGGGGTAGTTGAAGCAAAATGCAGGACAATGTAGCACTATAAAGACTAACAAGAATCTAATAAACCATCTTGTTAGTCTTTAAAGTGCTACATTGTCCTGCATTTTACTTAAAATATCAAGGATCTGATTCTTCTGAATAGTCCCATGAGGCAATTATCACATCTGGGGCACAGTTTATATTTGACAAAAGATTTGTAAGTTATATCCAGTCACCTTTCCTTATACCAAAAAGATGTTCCTATATAGTCTGGGAGCGATAATGTCATGCACAAGGCCTAATTACTTTTTGGGTGCAGTTTGGCCAAGATCACTCCAAAAAGATGTGGCTAAGTTCAAATCCCATACATTATCCCTTTCAAAGGCCAGCATAGTGAAAAAAATTCTGTTACAGCTTGTCAAGGCAGACTTATCTTGAAACTTAGTTATTCTGTACATAGGACTGATAATACTGCATTGTTAGACATTGTGCACAGTAGCACAGTTGTACTTTTGCATTTTGTGTGATCCTACAGTTTTGTCACAAGTCTACTTTTTTATCACAGCATTTTTCATACTATAAGTGACTGGACGTAAGCCAAGAATGACAGTTTTCTGTGAAGTATAAATAGTTACATTTTACATGCTTTAATTTGAATCAATTCATGAAAACTGAATGCTAGTTAGATAACTATTTAAATTTCTTTGGGATCAGATTTGCAGAATCACTAATTACTGGCCTTTATGCTTCCATTTTATGCCAGTATTCTTTGATTCCTCATGCAACTTCCATTACAAAACCCATTGGCAGTGACACTACCCAGAGAGGTGTCATTCATTATGGCATCAGCTCTTGATCTCCAGTAGGCTGGAGAGTTAAAAAAGTTGACTTTGCAATGAATCTTTTAAAACCTTTGTGTTTCAGGGTCCCAGTACTTCTCAGAACTCATAAGTTCCTCTTAAAAAGTGCTGTGGCTTTGCAGTCTATTCTGCAACATGTCGAACACATGAACATCCATTGATTTTTATGAGATCTATAATTATCATAGCCATTACTGAGAGACCACTAGCCAAGGTTTTATATTTCAGAGAATATGTCCAGTCCTGTAAGGTAAAAGCACACTTAGTTTTATTAAAATTAATGCCTTTACATTAGCTGAATGACTGACACTTTTCCCTCCCTAACTTGTAGAAGTCTGCTTGGGCTTCTATGGCCAGTGGTTGACAGAAGGCCTCCCATTAAAAGTGACCTCCATCTTAAGGCAGATGAGGGTATGTGAAGAGAAAATACATGAATACATGAATTATACAGTTGTAAAAGGTAGAGAAGGGAAGAGCCTACTATGCTTTCTATACAATCTCACTTCCAAATCTAAATTGACCCCCAGCGTATGTATATTTTCAAGTGCTTTCTCTAACCCACTTCTTAATTAATTCTGAATAGGGCATCTTCTGAGACCAAATTCTTCTCCAAATGCAGATCATTGAAAAGAAAATGCTCTTGACATTCAAACAGAGGGCGTGTCTACACAGCACAGTTATTTCGAAATAATGGCAGTTATTTCAAAATAACAATGTGAGCATCTACACAGCAATTCCGTTGTTTTGAAACGATTTCAAAATAACGGCCAGCTTATTCAAAAATCTGTAAACCTCATTCCATGAGGAATAAAGCTTATTCCACAATAGTTTATTTCGAAATAAGCATGCTGTGTAGACGTACCCTAAATTTACCATTGCTAAATTTCATACTGCATAATTTTCATTTGTTTTTTTAGAAATTAAGGACATGTCTAATGATCACATCCCTTTAACATCAAATTGTACTGAATGTCCATAGTGATCATTTCTAGTTTTCACTCACAAAACATCCACAGAAAAGACAGAAATAGAACTAGATGCTCTGACATGCTATTTTCTGTACTTTTTTAAAAAAGCTGCATTTTGTTAAAGAAAAAGAGAATACCTGTGTTTCCAGCATCTGATTGGGGTTGGATCAGATGCTGTATTAAGAGCAGATTTAAAAAAAAAATTGAACACAAAGGATTTTCTCCTCTATGAGCAAAGT
The DNA here is from genome assembly GCF_049634645.1 of Pelodiscus sinensis. NCBI lineage: Eukaryota > Metazoa > Chordata > Testudines > Trionychidae > Pelodiscus > Pelodiscus sinensis. The sequence goes on along the minus strand of NC_134712.1, from coordinate 123,567,620 downwards.
AAGAAATGGTGCTAGTGTTATAATGAAACCTTTAGACTCTGCATAAGTCTCATTGATTTTTAGTGGGAGTTATTTCACCTATTGAGGAGAAGATAGGCACCTTTGTATGTTCAGCAACAAAAAAGAAGCCTCCATTTCTGTTACTAGTGACAAATGATCATTGGTTTCATGGTACAAAAGAAGAGAACACTTTTAATAGAAGCTGTTTATACTCTCAATCCTGATGCTGTCAAGTTTGATGAGCTAAAATCTACACCTCCACTTTCTCTATTGCCGGTGTCATTGCAAGATTACAGAAAATGAAGCAATGGATAAATTGTGAATCTCAGTATACAAAGGAGACAAAATCAAAGATGGACAGCAATTCAAAAGAGCACTGCAAATGTTACCATTTTGAGTCCTAACCTATTTAAGACAAATCCTAAAGAAATGAGAGATGACAAAGGGGACATCCTTTACAGTATCAGCATCAACATCCCTTGATATTACAAGCCAGCATGCACTGGAATTTCTCAAACAAATGTAAAGGGTGCAACTTTCTTCATACTGTCCATAATAAATGTTATTAAGAAATAAAAGGTAAAGAAAAGCAATGCAAAAACTGTCATCTTATGTTAAAAGACTAGTGATTTATTTGGTCTGGCATGCTGAATCCTAGAAGAACCCAAAGCATGAACTCACATATGTGACAAAAGGAACAGGCAAACGCTTCCATTACAGTTATTGGCTCTATATTGACAACAATATGCACACTCTCACATGGCATTACAAATATGGAAACACTCATCTCCTGTTATGACACAGCTCTGCTGTGAGGAGATGGCTCTAAGAAATGCCGAATGCCAATGCAGAAGCATTCACTGTTCTGCAACAGCAACTTTCATCAGGCCTGACAAACTCACTACGATGAGCACACTGCTTTCATAGTATTTACCTATGAAAGATCATGTGAGTTATCTAATGGAAATGTACATCATACTGATTCTCAGTCAATATATGATGCACATATGGGGGATATTTAAGAAGTTATATGTACATATTGAAAATATAGTTTAGGTTCTGTGTCACAGGCAAGTTGACAAACCAATATTTTTCCAAAAGGAATGCTGATTTATATGCCTGCCAGATGAATTAAGCATTGTAAACCAGCACATTAGAAATACCATTTACAGAGGATGCCACGAGTGGAATATGAACTCAGCAGAGGACAGCACAAGGGAATCTGAACTCTAGGGAGTCTTCCTGTCTGTAGTAACAAAGGAAATGATAAGCAGAAGCAAAAGGCCATTTTGGTAACTATTTGACTGAGGATCACTCTTGGCTGAAGGGGACGACTAGTGAAAATTTTGGATCCTGGTTTGACTGAAAACTAGCAAACTCTGTAGAATAAGTTTAGATGAAGCAGTTATAATGAAAAGATTGTAGTTGGTGAGTTAGGTTTTAGTCTAGTATAAGCATGTTATGCTTTTGCTTTATTTGTAACCTGTTATTCTTATTACACCTGCTCTCTTTCTTTTAAAATCTTTATCTTTATTTTCAGTATAGGTAGGTTACTGAGCTGCGTTATCTTAGAGCTAAAACTCAGTTTAATCAAACAAGGGAGTATGTGTTGCCATTCTTTTGTGAGTGGCAAACCAGGTAAATACTGTTTGCTGTACATGACAGGGATGCTTCTGAGGGATGCAGGGACTAGGGATATACCAAACATTTATCTGCAGGCAAATTGGGGGCTGGCGGATCCCACAGGAAAACGGCTGGAGGGCTGGCAGTGTTAGGGAGCTGACAATGAGTTCCCAAAAGAAAGGTAGCTAAATTTTGCTAGAGACAGGAGGCTAGCACAGTAACCTATAGTCCTGGGTACCCCAAGAGAGTGCTGGAAAATGTAAGGGCATATGTGACCTATAATCCCCTATCGTTTCCTTACCAGTTCCTTGCCACTAATTCTAGGAATTAAAGGTTTTTCCAGCTTAGTGGCTCTGGTACATCTCTGAGCTCCTGTGCTTAGCAGATAGCTGACAGATTGTATGGGGCTGGCAATGTTCCCCGACTCCTGCTGTTGCATGTTGGAGCAGTGCATCCTGTTTCTATTATTGGTAGAATTAGGGTAGGACTGAAGCTGACGGTGAGTAGTCAATTGACACTTCAGGAAAACTAGGGGAGGAAGCAGCTGAGTTAAAGGAAGAGGTGGTCCCAGGATTCATACATAGGAAGTTGATTAAAGGAAGACAGCAGCACCCATTAATGGGCGTGTCTACACTACGAGGTAAGATCAAATCTAATACAGTCTATTTTCTACCACCCAAATTTGCAAAGTTGAAGGTCCATGTCTTCACTGCAGGGAAAAATCAAATATAGGCTAAAGGGAGCTGCCAATTCAGACAGAAAGGCACCGGAGGCAGCTTTGCATTTTGGACTATGCTCACATTGTCCACTGGGTCCAAAAGGCTCATGTTGATAGTGTCCCAGAATGCACCCTAACCCTCCCCTCTTTTGGTGCCCTGGTTGCCCATGCAAATGCCATAGCAGAATGAGCATGGAGCCCGGTGTGCAGAAAAGCATTGTCCTGCTCATGCGCATCATGGTGTGCCTCATGGCATTGTGCTTTGAGAACATAGAAATGTTGCTTCACCAGGAAGAGGAGGAGGATGAAACATGGTGTGACATGGAGGCAATTGCTCAGGCAAGGCCTGGTGCTCATTTTAGCACACCCACAAGTCAATTCATTTGACACAGTGGCATGCCAATGCAGGTGCAGTGAGATGAGCTCAGATTGGTGGGACAGCATTGTGATGCAGACATGAGACACTCAGCAGTGGCTGCAAAACTTCCAAATGCACAAGGCCACATTCCTGGAACTTTGTGAATGGCTTTCCCCTGCCCAGAGGCACCAGAATACTTGATGGGACCTACTCTGTATTCCCCTACTCACGAGGCATACCGGCTTCCCTTGTCTACCACGCTGCGTCTAGACTGCCGTGCTGTGCTGGGTCAGCTGATTGTCGGCACAGCACAGAGGTCGTTTTTATTTTAATGAAGCAGGGATTATTTAAATCCCTGCTTCTTTGACTATGCCGATTAAACTATTTTACATGGCTCTGTTGATGGAGCCATGTAGTCTAGATGTACCCCTACTGTAGACCAGGCCATTGAAAGGACAGAAATATGGTGGATGTTTGGAAAATGATCAGTTAATCCATTCTTGCAAATCATTCATAGGATTCAAGACCAGAAAGGATCATTATAATACTGAAATCAGCCCACCCGTATAACACAGACAACAGAACTATCCATATCTATTTTATATGAGAATACACTTAAACTCAATAACTTGTAGTTGAAGAGGAACATATATTTGAGAAAGAGATTCAGTAATCACAATATTGCTCTAAGGGATGGAGAATGTATCCCATCTTTTGATGATGTGTTCAAATGATTAATTACTGTTTAATGATTAATTACCTCACTGTTGAGAATTTATCTTTTTTTCCAAATGGAATTAACTTTCCAAGCATTTGATTTAGTAAATACCTGATATCTTCTCCCTGTACAAATACTGATAGTTCACAATCAAGTCAATTCTTACTCTATCCCCTGATAAGCTAAATTGCCTTGGGGGAGAGTGTATTCATAATCCGGGCTGGTGTTTGCTTATACAAAATTCTTGAATCCACCTGCTTTTCAGGTGGATTTTTGGTTCTTTGAAAATGTAGTGTTACCCAGAGGCATAACTTTAGTGCTTCTAACAAGGTATTCTCGAGACACTGCAATACTGATATAATGGCTTTTAATTTTCCCCTTCAGTGAGTTTTTATCTAGTTTCTTCATTCTCCCTTTTCATGTTTAATACCACATCATCATCTCTTCACCTCCAAGAGGGTGATGGCGAAACATGAAAACATGTCATGCTCTAAACCAGTTTCACTGGTTCAAATTCATTTCACTTCATTGAAGCTGATGAAGTTACATCATGGTTGCATTAGATTTAACATAAGGTCAGATACATTGGAGAGACAGTTTTCAAACGGTCCATTATCAGGAAAATGTTACCCATAATATTTACATTCTTCCACTTTTCCATAAAGAAAGGAGGCGGGGGGAGGGTTGTAAGAAAACTTTTCATGATAGAGTGCTTCTTTTAGGCTAAGAGCAGAGTGGATAAATGTGAGACCAATAGTCCCACACCTTAGTGGATGCTGTAGGGCAGGGGTGGGAAACCTTTTTAGGGTCAGGATCCACTGACCCCACTGAAAAATCAGCCGGTCCCAGGCTAGTAGATTTTATGTGCTCCAGCCCCACAGGGGGAAGAGCAGGGGAGCTAGAGTGCCAGAGCGAGCTTCTCAATGCTGAGGAGGAGCCTGGAGTCTCAGGTGCCAGATCCATGCAAGCCTTAGGTTCCCCACCCCTGCTGCAGGGTGTTTCTAGTGAGCTGGCACTCAGGCCTATACTCAAGGCTCTCAAATGTCTTATCTCCTCTTGGAGTTCCGGGGATTACCAAAAAACAGGATGCAGTCAGCAAATGGGGTTAAATAAAAGAAAGGTAAAGGAAAAATTGCAAACAGCTCTCTATGAGAAATGGGCCTTTCTTGTTTCAGAGGAACCCTAGAAATATCATTCCAGTTTCAGAAACCACTGCTCTTCCAGTTCAAGCCTTTTTTGAAATCTGGGATACTGCATCCTCTTTCTGTTAGGATGTTCTGAATGGAGTTCCAGCTTTTTAAAGCCCCCTGCCAGTCTAGCCTAATATGTGGTCTCAGTGGGGGCACAGCCACCCCATCTCAAATTAGCTCCTTAATCTCTTCAATACTAACACAAAGTTTATAAACCCATCATAAACCTTCTTCCTCAGGACAGAGGCAAAGGTATTGTCTTCGGGACTGGGGGCTACTGTTTCCTGTGAAAAGAAATGGTCCATCTAGTGTTTCTTTCCAGCACAGTGAAACACCTGGAAACTATAATGACAGGTCCCAGCACATTGTCTGCTGGTTATTGTCTTTCATAGACTAAAGGAATGAGATTGCCCTGTAAATAATACTGTAGTGAGTCCACTGCTCATTTAAACACCAGCTTTTCCTTCTCTATGACAGAGTATATCTGTTCTCCAGAAAATAACTTCTGGCATATATCAAGTAACCAAATGTTTTTCTCACTCAGTCTCCTGAGAGAGGACTGCCTCAAGTCCTTTATCAGTTTGAGGATAAATTATTTTGGAAGGTACAGATTTAAAAAGGCAGAATCCAGATATAAACACTCCCACAATGTGTAGAAGGCCTTATGACAGGCTTCCATCCACTGAACAGTTCTAGGACATCTATTCTTCAGTCAATGGGTTTGCATTCTTCAGTGAATGGGGGCAAATTCAGGCCAATAGAATCCTGACACTCCAGAGAAGCAGTGAACCTATTTCTTCATCATGGTCTCTGCAGGATGGTCTTGCCACATTTGGACCTTGTTGTCTAGTAATTGCAAATGGCTCTCTCCCATCATATAGTCCAATTATGAGATGTTGTGGTTCCTTATTTTACATATCACTAAAATAGCTGTTCAGCTCACATCTGCAGGTGTTCGGAAAAACACGGCAAGCTGCTTTACATGGCTGCCCCATTTTGGACTGCAGTTCTCATTGTCATCCTGATAGGCAGTTGCGGGCTGTCCAAATAGTTGTGGTCATATAGTCCATTGGCTTTTGGAAAGTTGCTGCTGCCTGATGGAGACAAAAAAGCATAGGCTATGTCCACACTACTAAGGAAAGTCGGAAAAGGATACGTAAATTGTGAACCACAATTTGCGTATCTTTTTCTACTTTTCTTCCGAAAAAGGCTTTTCCAACATTTGGCCCATCCATTAGGGGAAAAAAAACCCCTTTCAGAACATCCCTTGTTCCTTATAAACGAGGTTTACAGGGATGCCAAAAAATGTGTCTACTTTTCCGAAAAAAATTTCCGGTATCCCAGAAAAGCTCTGTAGTATAGACTTACCCATAGTGTCCAGCACTGTTACAAGCCAAAGGGCACTGAAAACTCTCTCTTCTCCTAGGGTTCCAAACTCAATTATATTTACCAGGATCTTTTTATGAAGTCTAAGGTGAATATATATCTGGTTACTCATAACTTCTCTAATCATTTATCCAACCCAGCATTGGTGGGCATCAAATTTTCATATTGAAATAATTTTTTCAGTAATCAATACAGAAATGGATCTTACAGTTCCACTTCAGAGCTAATGCAATAGCAATTCAGCATTCCTTTTGTAATTCTTCAAACATCTCCAGATGTAAAATGGACCAGACTCAGTCTGTCCCACATTTTGCCTGACCTGTTGTTTTGCTGCTGTTTCAATACGGCAATATATTAGGTGGGTCTGCTTGGGTGGAGGTGAGAACACAGTGGTAAGGGAGCAACCAACTGCTGCACCTGGATCTTCTGTTCTTTTTGTAGTCCTTCATGAATATGTATGGAGCCAGCCAGTGTTATTGGCATCTGGGGCCTTAATTCAGGTTTGAGGAGATACAAGATTGTAAGGATTTCCTGGTCTGACCAGGCTTTTAACATATTCAAGTGATAGATCTGGGTCTTCTTTTTCTTCTTCTTTAGGTGTCAGACCTCATAGTCAATGGGGTCCATGTGCTTCATTATCCAAAAAGTTCCCTGCCATTGGGCCAGTAATTTGGACTCTGTGCCTATTTACCCCGTGCCAGTGAGTACTATGGAATATCTTTCCTGTGGGCCAGCTCTTAACCCTCTGGCTGAGGTCTATCAACTGTTTTATCCCCTCTCTGGGTCTCACAGAAATGCTCACAGTCAGCAAACATAATTAGACAAAGAATAATTAAAGAAAAGCCTGTAAGCTGCTCCTTCCAGAATGTCAGCTCTCTCTTCAGAGGATCCTTGGGACATCATTGCCTCTCCTTAGAGTTTAGTGGGTTTCTGTGCAAGCCTCAGTCCTTTTTGCATTTCATCTCAAGGGTTCTACAACCTCATTCTGGAGGACAGGTGCTCTGTAAGCTATCAGTCCTCTGTCCAGGGTTGGAGAAGCTCAACAGGGTTTCGTCCTCCAAGTGGTATTCTTTCTTTTTAACTCCTTGTGCGGTCCTGGCATGAGTTAAAGGTGTGTCAGCATGGGTCCATGCCAAACCAAAGTATCTTCTTAATTCCATCCATATTAGTGTGGGGATTATATGCACCATTACAAGGTCACTGTGACCCCTTTCACTTGATGAACCTTTTTGGAGGATGCAACTTACAGGATGAGAATCATTCCCATTATATCAGCCAAACATCTGTTAGCCTGGTGTTAAAAGCATGGTGGGAAGTTTGAATTTAGGAATATGCATACTTTGTAATAATATTTTAATTTCTCCACATATTGCATTTCAGGATTAAATGAATCTGAATGCCTCTGTATTGCACATTACATATGAAAGTTACTTTAAGCATTTTACACTTAAAAGTCAACCCTACCAATGGGACATGAATCTTTTTGAATATAGTCCCTAATTGGTTTTTTGTAACTAAAGGCACTTACATGTATAATTCAAATGCAAGTAGGTGGCTATATTAAGAGAGCAATTCCATCATAATTATTCTATGTTAGCATGTTAATGCCACTATCTTTTCACATTTCCCAGAATTTTCTTCATTGCTCCATCCATTAACATCTATCTAAAAGCCATAAATATTCTTCAAGAAAGCAGAATGTCATCCAGAAGCCTGTAATTGCTATCATAAAAATAAAAACAATCCATACAGCATTATCAGCTAATGTTCTTAAAATCAAAATGTTTGACATGAAGTGTACTTCCCAGTGGCAATGTATTCAAGGTGTTCTTTATTAAACAAAGGCTTATATCTGCTGATACAAGAAGTATGTGATTTCAGGAGGGTGATGCTAAGTAAAGAGACATTTGACATGGTTTTCATAATATTCTTGAAGAGATGTGAGAATGTGAGCCTTGTAAATACAAAAATTTAAAACCATTTTATATTTTAGAAAACCCTTAAAATATTACAATTTTAAAAAAAATATAAAACACAGAGAGAGATTTTTAAAAGATTTGAAGACCATTTGAAACCATCAAAGCCAATGTTGATTTTTTTCATATGGAGGGAAAGGAACTAAAGCAGGGAAGCAAATACATAGTTTGACTTAACATGTAAATAGCAGCAAGGGAAGAATGGACCAACGTGTGTTTTCAGTTGTCCATCTCATTCATGTTGTTATTCATTTCCACATTTATTTTATTGCTAGTTGGAAAGTAGCCTGTGGGGGGCAGATGTTTAATTAAGCCACAATATCCTCAGACAAATGTACCAGCTTTAGTGCTCAGATGAATCTAATTATCATATTATAGGTGAAAGTGCTGAAAGCTTAACATTTCAATGAAGTGTGGTAGGATTATGTGGTATAAGAACTTGATAGGTACCCATAATTTGGACTTGATTGATTGTGACATTAAAAGCAACAGCAGCACACCTCTTGCCTTTAGGCAAGAATTGTATGTGATTTTCACGCATGTTCCAAAGGGACTTAAAAATATTGCATACAATATGTCACAAGAGGCTCATTCAGCAGCACTTGACAGTTCAAAGTATTCCTCCAATTTGTATTAATACGAATGTGCTTCTGAATTTAAGATCCAAATATTTTTCCACTTCTTAAGCATTACCAACAAAGTTAGGGACCTTTTAACTGAGCATGTTGCCTTCTTTCATTTTGCTTTAAGGAGTGTTGTCAGATTAAATTTGTTCTAGATTTTAATTTTGATCTTTTTTTTCATAATGAATGAATAGCAATTTTCCCATACTTTAAAACAAAAACAAATTGTAAAATGAAATCTACTTTTTGTTTGGAAGAGGGTTGTGCCCATGTAAGCTCATGACACCATCTACATATGCTACATGAAGAAAAACTTCCTCTTGTTTGTTTTAAACCTACTATCTATTAATTTCATTTGGTGACCACTAGTTCTTATGCTTCAGAGGGGTAGCCAAGTTAGTAACAGGAAAAACTTAAAACCTAACAAATAGTCTAATAGCACCTTAAGGACTTAATAGTTACAAGAGGCTGATAAGAATCATTAGTTTGCATTTAGAAAGTAAGATGACCAATATCAGATTCTACACAGAATTCAAGAACCATTAGCAACTTCATTTCTGGTTGGTTGGTTAAGTCATTAATATACGGGAGATAATGTGCAAGCCATCCGACATACTGGTTTTTACCATTTGCATAAGAATTAAACTTGTGAATGAAGTTAAGTTCCAATCCTTCTCTGTTCTCCTACTAGTTCTTATGTTATGGAAACAAATAAATAACTTTTCCGTATTCGCTTTCTCCATACTTGTCATGATTTTATAGACCTGTATCATATCCTTCCATAGTTTCCTCTTTTCTAAGCTGAAAAGTCCCAGTCTTTTTAATCTGTCTTCACATGGCACCTGTTTCAAATCCCTAATCATTTTTGTTGCTCTTTTCTGAAACTTTTCCCATGCCAATATGTCTTATTTGAGATGGGGCGACCACATCTGTACACAGTATTCAAGATGTGAGCGTACCATGGTTTTAATGACTCCTAACATTCTATTTGCTTTTTTGACTGCCACTGCACATTCAGTGGATATTTTTAGAGAACTATCCATAATTAATCCAAGTTCTCTATTTCTCTTGAGTGGTTATAGATAAATTAATCCCCATCATTTTATATGTGTAGTTGGGATTATTTTTTCCAATATACATTATTTTGCATTTATCAACATTAAACTTCATTTTCCATTTTGTTGCCCAATCACCTAGTTTTGTGAGATTGTTTTGAAGCTACTCAGAGTCTGCTTCATTCTTAACTATCTTGAGCAGTTTAGTATCATCGGTAAAATTTGCCATCTCACTGTTTATCCCTTCTGTCAGAACATTTATAAATAGGCTAAATAGGATTGGTCCCAGTATGAACCCTTGGTGGGGTCACTTCTCTCCATTCTGAACACTAACCCTTTATTCCTAACATTCGTTTTCTTTCTTTTAACCTTTCAGTTATCAATCCAAGAAAGGACTTACCCTCTTATCCTATGACAACTTTATTTAAGAGCCTTTGGTGAGGCTCTTAGATTTCACTTTCTGGAAATCTAAATATACTATAGTCACTGGAACCTTCTTGTGCACATGCTTGTTGACAGCCAGTTCTCAGGTTTTCCTGCTTGCTTGTCTACCTCAATGAGGGACAGCAAAGCATTTTGTCTCTACGTGCTCTGGTTGCCCTCACTCGGGACACCACAGCACTCTGCAACATGCACTTTCTGCAAGCTGTCATTCGGGAGGTCCATCAGGGTTCTGACAGTATCCAGGAGGCCCTGCGGGAGAGCTTCCACCCTGAGGAGCACTAAGAGCCTCCCTGGTCTGCCCCACTGGGGGCTTGTGCTTCATTCCTCCCTCACATCCTTCCACTTACCCCTTCCTAACCCCCCTTCCTGATGTCAAATAAAATACATGTATTTTCATGAGCACAAACTCTCTTTATTTAACAAAATGGGGGGAGGGGCGGGGAATGAAACTCTAGTGAGACTGGGGAAAGGAGAGGGGAGGGGGAGAAGAGAGGGAAGGGGGAAACCTGAGAGAAGGGAGCTGGAAGGGGGAAGCAAGAGGAAGAAAGGGGAGGGGAAGCTCAGGGCTCAGGGTTGGGGGTCTCGCCGGACCAACTCGACTTTCATGCAAACTTGTTCTTGGGTTCGCATGTGGCCTTTGGTGGCCAGGCTGGCAGCTATCCTGCCATAAATGGTGGCATTCCTTCATGTAGTGTGGAGATCATGGACATTGGGGGCATCCCCCCAAAACCTGAATAAGGTCATGATCTCCACCCTGGACCAGGAAGGTGCCCGCCTTCTCCGGGCCCTGGCAGGCTCCTGGGAGCTGGCAGACTGCTCCTGAGGAGCAGTGGAGGGCTTCCTGCCATGGCTCAGGGGCAGTGACTGCTGGCTCTAGGCTGGCAGGCTTGGAGCTGTCACAGGCACTGTGGCCAGAGTCTACCCCTTTAAGGGCTCCGGGGAGGGGGGAGGGAGAGGAGTGTTCTTGGTTGAGGCCGGAGTGGCCTACACAGCTCTTATTTCGAAATAGCTATTTTGAATTTGGCTTTATTCCTCATAGAATAAGGTTTACCAAATTGGAAATAAGCGAAATGTCTGTGTAGACGCTAGGAAAGTTATTTCGAAATAAGGGCTGTTATTTCAAAATAACTTTGCTGTGTAGACATACCCTTAGACTTTTTGACTAGCAGTTCTTCACATTCCTTTTTGACTTTTCTTATTATATTTCTACACTTAATTTGACAGATTTTTTGCTCCTTTTTATTTTTCTCACTGGGATTTCACTTCCACTTTTTAAAATAATGCTTTTTTATTACTCACTGATTCTTTTACTTGGTTCTTAAGCCACAGTGTCACTTTCTTGTTTCTTTTACTGTGTTTTTTTAATTTGGGGTATACATTTATGTTGGGCCTCTATTATGGTATCTTTGAAAAGCCTCCATGCAGCTTGCAGGGATTGTACTTTCATCACGGTATCTTTTAATTTCTGTTTAACTAACCTCCTGATTTTTGTGTTGTTCCCCTTTCTGAAATTAAATGCCACAGTGTCAGGCTGTGGCAGTGATGTATTTTCCCCATCACCAGGCATGTTAAATTGTATTACATTGTGATCACTATTTCCAAGTAGTCCAGTTATACTCACCTCTTGGATCTAATCCTGTGCTCCACTTAGGACCAAATCAAAAATTGCCTCTCCTCTTGTTGGTCCCAGAACCAACTGCTCCAATAAGCAGTCATTTAGGGTGTCAAGAGACTTTATCTCTGCATCGCATCCTGATGTGTAGCCAGTCAATCTGGGGCTTGTTGAAATACCCTGTATTATTGAGTTTTTTTTTATTTTGATAGCCTCCCTAATCTCCTTTAGCATTTCATAGTCACAGTCACGGGTGGTTGATAATATATCCCTACTGCTATAGTCTTATTATTAGAGCATAGAGTGACTATCCATAGAGATTCAATGGAACATTTTAGTTCATTTAAGATTTTTAGTTCATTTGATAATACATTTTTCTTTCACATATCGTGCCAGTCTCCTACCAGCACGACCTGTTGTGTCCTTCCGATATATTTTGTACATTGGTATGACTGGGTCCCATTCATTGTCCTCATTCCACCAAGTTTTTGTAATGCCTATTGCATCAATATCCTCCTTAAATATGAGGCATTCTTGTTCACCTACGTTATTTTTTAGACTTCTAGCATTTGTGTATAAGCACTTTAAAAATTTGTCACTGTTTAGCTTTTTGGCATTTCCTGATGTGTTTGAATGATACTCTTTTTCATTTGACTTTTTTTTCATCTGATCCATTAAAAGCATTTGCGGAAAAGAGCATCTAGATTGGCACGCAAAGAGGTTTTGCGGAAAAGCGTCCGTGCCAATCTAGACGTGGTTTTGCGCAAGAAAGCCCCGATCACCATTTTCATGATTGGGGCTTTTTTGCACAAAACAATACCGCGTTGTCTACAGTGGCCCTCTTGTGCAAAACCATTTGCGCAAGAGGGATTTTGCCCAAACAGGAGCAGCATAGCATTTCTGCATGAGATCTTACATGAGATCGTCAGTGTTCTTGTGGAAATTCAAGTAGCCAGTGTAGACAGCTGGCAAATTTTGCGGAAAAACTTGCCAGTCTAGATGCAGCCTGAGGGTCTATTGGAAAAAGATAAGCAAACTGCACTCCACAATTTGCATATCTTTTTCTGATATTTTTGTTGGAAGAAGCTTTTCCTAAATTTGGCCCGTCTAGACTGGGCCAAATTTTGGAAAAAAGAAACCCTCTTTCAAAAGCCCCCTTCTTCCTTGTGGAATGAGGAATACAGGGCCTTCTGAAAGAGAGAGTTTGCTTTTCTGCTAAAAAGAAAAGCAGAAGAGCAAACGCATTCCCTGGTTTGGCCTTTTGTATTATGCTAAATTTAATCCTCAGTGCATCTATAGAAATAACAGATAGGTTTTCCATAATTAGGATTCAATCTATAATGACAAACAGGGACACATTGATTGAATTATTTGGAACAAATCATTTGACCAACTTTCCTGTGTCCGTTGTTTTATGTAATAAGGATTGGTGATATTTTATTCTATTTTGAAATATAGCTTTGACTATCGCAAACATTGGAAGTAGGAGGATGAAAACATCCTTTTTATAAAGGATGAATTGTTAAGAGAAAATAAACTATTATTTATTTATGATAGGATGGTATAATACAATGAAATGATGTTAAACAATTCCATTCAGATCCTCAAAGAAGGATGATCTAGTGGTAAGGCACTGGTGTAGGAGCTGTGGAACTTATGTTCCTGCCATGAGGGCAGGCAACTGGACTTGATGACCTCTCAAGGTCCCTTCCAGTTCCAGGGTTCTATGACTCTGCAATTCTCTATAAAGCTCTTCTTCCCCATCATGTCCTATATTATCGTGGACAAATCACTTCACTTCTCTGTTTCTCAGGAAATAATAGTTATTTCCTATGATACACAGAAGATTAGGAGGTGTTCAAATTCTGCATTAATGGGGTCCAAATAAGACAGAATTAGCTGAACGTGAGGAAATACGCTGTAAGTGCCCATAGCAAAAGCAAACTCCATCTAAAGGACATGCTGCCATGACCTAGTTATTGCTATAGTTTATTATTACTATATAAGTCATATCTGGAATAGTATTGGCTACATGGTCAGCATTCATTTGATCATTGGCAATGCTTATAGATTTGCCAGTCATTGTCAGTCTATGTTAACAAAGATTAGTTATGGAAAGATATCAGAAGTAACAAAGCATTTTACTTCTCATGTTGGCAATTTCTTCCTCAATGAAACAAATCCTCAGGAAAAGAAGTGGATAGGAAAAAACAATGTATGTGCTGATAGTAATCTCTAACATCATTGTGGCACCACCCATCTCTAATGTGCAAAATAAGGCATTGTACATTACTAAAACATTGTTTTTATTGGGCAATGTATAAAACAAACTCAGAAACTCTCATGTTCATCATTTTTGTACTGGAGAGTGTTTCTTTTTCCTTATCTCTTGTGTATTTTTTTAAACAACCCCCACAAACACACATACTACTTTCATTTTCTCAACTAAGCATATGATATGTTGCACTTACCAGTGTTTTCTCAATAATATATCTTTGACTGCTTTTTGGCAAAATACATTATTAGTTCAGTTGAATGACAGTGTGACAAAAACAAATGTGTGCCAATTTAGTGGATTGAGACATAGCTGGAGATTACTTAAGAAACATAGTAACTGACAAATGTATTTATACAATATAATGGAAATATGGGTTGAGATTCATTCTTTTGTCTTGTCAGCCTTCTACAAATCATTTTATTTAAAAGTGTATGTTAAGTTGTATAGGGTGGGGTAGTGTCTTGTGGTGTGTCCTGAGTTGCATGTTGTGTCAATAAATTCTGGTTTATATTTTTCTATCACTGTGTTATAGAGTATATTGGGTATAAAAGGAGCACATAAGGACTATATCAATGTATCTGTTTCCTTACCTCTAAAATTAAAACAGCGTAATTCATTAAAACAGGACCAACTAACATCATAACATTATATATGTGCTTCATAGATTAAGCTGTTCTCTCTAATATGATCATGATTTACCAGAAACACATCTGTAAAATTGCTGCCAGTGGGATGCTTTACAGATAGTCCGCAAAATGTGGCCCTGTTCTTAAATATATGTCTTATTAAAATTTTGGTGCCTGCATTCAGTCTTTTATCCATGGCTTCAATAGTTTGGCAGATTTTTTACTGTAATTTTTTTTATCTAACCAGTAATAATTCTAATTTAATAGAAGTCTTTATATCATGATTGACATTAAGTAAATACTAAATGCATAATTTAAGTGAGGAAAAGTAATTATGTTCTTACAATATTTGAAAGCATTCCCATGATATTTTACCAGTGATCCTGCATTTCTTATATTCTAGTGTCTTATTAAGGCTATAATGAACCTACTTGAATGTGATACCTAAGGCATGTTTTTGACATCTCAGCTTTGAACTTCTGAGGCCTTTTTGAAAGTAAATATTAAATTTTCTATGCATTAATATTTTACAACAGTATGCTAATTATAGGCTAAAATTCAAATTAGATATTCTTTAACTATCTATATTGACTCATAAATTGCCAGTATCCATTAATGTCCACATTTCTAGTGACCTAGAGTAATTTGACATCATAAAACTACTACCATCACATGACTACTATGGCAAATGTTATCATTATAATCACAGGTAAAAACCCAGTTTATACTTTTTCTTCTTTTCCAAATACTGATGATCCTCACTTCCTCTTCCATACATACAATTTGTCTTTATTGGCCAAGCATATAATGTCCTTACAGTGCATATGATTGCTTCTACTTACGATTTCTCTAATGTAGAATGACTTTTCATCCACCAACAATTTTCCTGAGGTACATCCACTGCTCCTTTCTTCTTCATTTTCCTTGCCCTGCTATGAAATTCCTTATATCCTCTAAAATAATATAATTACCTCTTCTCTTGACATCCATCACTCTCGTTGTTTTGTCCTAGCTACCCACTCTTGCTTCCTAAACATGTGGTCACCATTCTCCACCCAGCTGATTCTCTCTAGCACTCATCCAGTTCCGTAAAATCAGCTTTTCTTTATCACATACTGAAAGGGTTTTTTTCGATATTGAAACACTGTTTGGCTATACTGAAAGAAGGAAGACAGAAGACACATGATATGGATTTAATCAGGCTTCAACTTTATTATTAGATGTCTTGGACTATCTGTGGCATAAAATATACTGTGCAGGCAACACCATGTTCATTCAAAGAACTACTGCAATGACGACAACAGGTCCTAACACAACCTGATATTCACACCTCGAGAGGAGGAAGGGTGCGTGCTCCCTTGCTTGCTTCCTGGAGAAAGGTCTTCTAACACCAGACCATGTATCTTTTAAAACTTTTGCCTTTATATTTCAAGGGGATGAAACAGAATCACCAAGCTGACCCTTATTCAGCTTTTTTTTCAGTAATTCCTGACCTTCTCCCTAGCAATAAAGAACTGTTACCCTGCTCTGGCAAGCTCATTGTCCCATCCTCCACCTAGCCCCCACTCCACTTAAGGTTTGGTACAATAAATGTTATCTTTTCCTTTCCTTTTGAAGAGAAACTAGCTATTCTAATGTGTCCAATCACTTCTCAAAAGGATATTCTTGACCTAGCTGTGTTTGGTATTTGCTGTGGCTATCATGGAAATCTCCCCAATGTGGATAATGACCTCTCACTTTTTGCTAAGGAAGACTCTTTGACCACTTTTAATTGTTTGACTCATCTTCGTGCGTTGCCTGCATAGCAATCCTGGATATCACATGAATACCTTTGGGTTTGTCTACACTACAAAGTTAATTTGAACTAACAAACGTTAGTTCGAATTAACTTTAATAGGTGCTACACATACAAACCGCTAGTTCGAACTTAATTCAAACTAGCGGAGCGCTTAATTTGAACTAGGTAAACCTCATTCTATGAGGACTAATGCCTAGTTCGAATGAAGTAGTTCGAATTAAGGGCTGTATAGCCACTTAATTCGAACTAGTGGGAGGCTAGCCCTCCCCAGCTTGCCCTGGTGGCCACTCTGACCACCACTAGGGAAACTTGTCTGCCCCCCTCCCAGCCCCGGAGCCCTTAAAGGGGCATGATCTCGCTATGGTGCCCGTACCAGGTGCAAGCCTGCCAGCACCCAGCCAGCAGACCCTGCACCTGGCACGGCATGAGCCAGCCACCCGCTGCCACCCAGCCCTCCACCTCTTCCCAGGACCAGGTTGGCGGCTCCCAAGAGCCTGCCCAGGGCCGCAAGAGGCGGGTGTCCACCTGGTCTAGTGTGGACATAGTGGACCTCATCCATGACCTCCGCACTAGGCACAGGAATGTGGCCGTCTAGGGCAGGATAGCTGCCAGCCTGGCCACCCAGGAGCAGGTTTGCATGAAAATCAAGGTGGTCCAGTGAGACCCCCGACCCTGAGCCCTGAGCTTAGAACATAAAAACATAAGAACGGCCGTACCTGGGTCAGGCCAAAGGTCCATCTAGCCCAGTAGCCTGTCTGCCGACAGCGGCCCACACTAGGTACCCTGGAGGGGATGGACCAAAGACAATGACCAAGCCATTTCTCTCATGCCATCCATCCCCAGCCTTCCACAAACAGAGGCCAGGGACACCATTTCTACCCCCTGGTTAATAGCACTCCATGGACCCAACCTCCATGACTTTATCTAACTTCTCTTTAAACTCTGTTGTAGTTCTAGCCTTCACAGCCTCCTGCGGCAAGGAGTTCCACAGGTTGACTATTTGCTTTGTGAAGAAGAACTTTCTGTTATTAGTTTGAAGCCTGCTACCCATTCATTTCATCTGGTGTCCTCTAGTCCTTATATTATGGGAACTAATGAAGAACTTTTCTTTATGCACCCTCTCCACACCACTCATGATTTTATAGACCTCTATTATATTCCCCCCTCAGTCTCATCTTTTCTAAGCTGAAAAATCCCAGTCTCTTTAGCCTCTCTTCATATGGGACCTGTCCCAAACCCCTGATCATTTTAGTTGCCCTCTTCTGAACCTTTTCCAAGGCCAAAACATCTTTTCTGAGGTAAGGAGAACACATCTGTACACAGTACTGAAGATATGGTGTACCATAGTTTGATACTTCCCCTCCTCCTTCTTCCCCTGGCTTCCCCCTTCCAGCTCCCTCCTCCCAGGTTTCCCCTTCCCCTCTCTCACCTCCTTTTTCCAGTCTCCCCAGAGGTTAATCCCCCGCCCAGTTTTGTTAAATAAAGAGAGTTTCTAATTTTGAACACGTGTCCTTTATTTTTTACATCAGGAAGGGGGGCTAGGAAGGTGTAAGTGGAAGGAGGTGAGGGAGGAATGGGGTACGAGCCCCCGATGGGGAGGACTGGGGTGGCTCTGAGGGCTCCTTGGGGTGGAAGCACTCCTGCAGCCCCCCGATCGACCCTCCCTCCCCCCCGGGTGGAAGCCTGCGGCAAGTGCAGCCGGGCTGATGGCCGAGTGCTGTGATGTGCCGAGTGTGGGCAGTCAGGGCACTCCAAGCCAGGACTGCTTTGCTGTCCCTCATCGAGTTAGACAAGTGAGCAGGGAACCCCTGAGAACTGTCTGTCCGGGTGGGAGTCGGGTCCCTTTAAGCACAGCCCTCGGCTAGCCTGAGAAAGCAGCTCCACGCTCTAAGTCCTAATCTGATGCCCTGACGGCACTGCTTCCGGCCATCCTTAACCTCGGTTCAGGGTCCACTCAATGTGGACATGCTAGTTCGAATTAGCAAAATTCTAATTCAAAATAGTTTTTATGTCTAGATGCACTAGTTCAAATTAGCTTAGTTCGAATTAACTAATTCGAATTAAGTTAGTTCGAATTAGTGCTGTAGTGTAGACATACCCTCCGTTAGTAATCTAAGCCTTTATTCTTAATTTTGTTTTGCAATTTCCTTTTGTGCTCAGATAACTCCTCTCTGGCATAAGCAAACTTTTATTCATGTTCTTCCATGTTTCCATGTCTTTTTTCTTTTCACCATCTTTCCTCAGCTTTAAAAACTTAGAATCATAGAATCATAGAATCATAGGACTGGAAGGGACCTCGAGAGGTCATTGAGTCCAGCCCCCCTGCCCTCAAGGCAGGACCAAGCTCCGTCTACACCATCCCTGAC
Source organism: Pelodiscus sinensis (assembly GCF_049634645.1). Lineage (NCBI taxonomy): Eukaryota > Metazoa > Chordata > Testudines > Trionychidae > Pelodiscus > Pelodiscus sinensis. The sequence goes on along the minus strand of NC_134712.1, from coordinate 123,548,849 downwards.
AGATGTCTGTCTAACCTGTTCTTAAATATCTCCAGAGAGTGAGATTCCACCACCACCCTTGGCAATTTATTCCAATATTTGACCACCCTGACAGTTAGGAATTTTTTCCTAATGTCCAATCTAAACCTCCCTTGCTGCACTTTTAGCCCATTACTCCTTGTCCTGTCCTCAGAAACCAAGAGGAACAAATTTTCTCCTTCTTCCTTGTGACACCCTTTTAGATATTTGAAAACCGCTATCATGTTCCCCCTTAATCTTCTTTTTTCCAAACTAAACAAGCCCAGTTCATGAAGCCTGGCTTCATAGGTCATGTTCTCTAGACCTTTAATCATTCTTGTCGCTCTTCTCTGTACCCTTTCCAATTTCTCCACATCTTTCTTGAAATGTGGCGCCCAGAACTGGACACAGTACTCCAGCTGAGGCCTAACTAGTGCAGAGTAGAGCGGCAGAATGACTTCACGAGTTTTGCTTACAACACACCTGTTGATACAACCTAGAATCATATTTGCTTTTTTTGCAACAGCATCACACTGTTGACTCATATTCAACTTGTGGTCCACAATGACCCCTAGATCCCTTTCCGCCATGCTCCTTCCTAGACAGTCGCTTCCCATCTTGTAGGTATGGAACTGATTGTTCCGTCCTAAGTGGAGCACTTTGCATTTCTCTTTATTAAACTTCATCCTGTTTACCTCTGACCATTTCTCTAACTTGCTAAGGTCATTTTTAATTATGTCCCTATCCTCCAAAGAAGTTGTAACCCCACCCAGTTTGGTATCATCTGCAAACTTAATAAGCGTACTCTCTATCCCAATATCTACATCATTGATGAAGATATTGAACAGTACGGGTCCCAAAACAGACCCTTGCGGAACTCCACTTGTTATCCCTTTCCAGCAGGATTTAGCACCATTAACAACAACTCTCTGACTACAGTTATCCAGCCAATTATGCACCCACCTTATCGTGGCCCTATCTAAGTTATATTTGACTAGTTTATCAATAAGAATATCATGCGAGACCTCCTTGTTAAGCCAAGCTGGTCTTTTGCCATATTTTCTATCTTTCCTACACAGCGGAATTGTTTGCTTTTGGGCCCTTAACAACGTCCCTTTGAAATACTTCCAACTCTCCTCAGTTGTTTTTCCCTTCAGTCTTGCTTCCCATGGGACCTTACCTACAAGTTCTCTGAGCTTATCAAAATCTGCCTTTCTGAAATCCATTACCTCAATTGTGCTGGTCTCCCTTCTACCTTTCCTTAAGATCATGAACTCTATTATTTCATGATCACTGTCCCCCATACTGTCTTCCACTTTCAAGTTCTCAACTAGTTCCTCCCTATTTGTTAAAATCAAATCCAGAACAGCTTTTCCTCTGGTAGCTTTTTCAACCTTCTGAAACAGAAAGTTGTCTCCAATGCAGTCCAGAAACTTATTGGATAGCCTGTTCCCCGCTGTGTTAGTTTCCCAACATATGTCTGGATAGTTGAAGTCCCCCATCACCACCACTTGCACATTTATATTGCTGTTACTCAATTTTATAAAACTTCACAGCTTTTAGTGACTCCTTTCCTTCTCTGTGTGGTGCACTATTATTGTGTTATAATAGCAAATCAGATAGGTTGTCATATTTTTAATGAAGAGAAAGGATGTCACAGTTATGAAATAGATTGTTAAAGTAAGCATACAAAAGGGATTAAATATCCTGGTAAGTGAGCATATAGTAGTTGTAGAGTGCTTTTTTTAAAAAAATAACCATTTTGTTAAGACTGCAATAACTGCAAAAGATAGTTTTACTCTTAGCTATATGGAACTAACAGTTGTAAATGCCTACCCATATGTATTTCTTCTATATACATTATCGATGGCTACACTGATGTGCCATGACACATACAACATATTTACTGGAAATACTGTCTCTAGAATGAACTATAGCTGAGAGTGACATTGCACTGGTTCAGAATCATTATTTTTAATGGTTTAATGAACAACCTTTGGCAGTGATTCAGCACCACCAAAAAGGATGAAAGAATTATGATCATGCCTAAAATTCTAACAAAATTACTGTTTCACAATGCAGCCTACATCCAGAGGTACCAGGATCTGTTTCACAGAATGCTTTAATTTAGATTTCTCTATGATTACTTGATATTAATATAAACATTGACCTTTATTACATAGCATTTTAACATTGAAGAACACATGTATGAAAGAAGATTTTCAGTAACACATTTACGTTCATCTCAAATGACTGTATGATGACTTCACAAAACACTTATTCTATAGGGTCATTTATAAAAGTCCAGGGCTGATTTTTATCTTTTATCTTCTTAAAGCGGGCCTTCCCCTTGCTGCATTCTTTAGCTGTTCCTCCTTTGCCTATGAATCCCCAAATTCATAATGTCCCTGCCTTCCATAGAGTAGGAAGGAGCAGAAAAATTTATGGCCCTGTGTTGTTTTCTGATCAGGGCAGAAAATGTTTTCCACACCGCATGAGTGGCTCGGGAGGGGAACAAGTATGGCCAGACAATCATTAGAGAAAAAAAATGAGGGCAGACTAGCACAGACATGTGATGTCCCTTTCCTGCCACAAAAAATGGGTTCAGAGAAGACAATTTCCTGCAGTTTTCTATTCCAACCCACCTAAGGCAGAGCTCAACTGTATCCGAACCCTCCTGCTCACTCAAGAAGAGGGTTTGATCAGGCTCTGGACACACAAGTAGCATTCAGTGTAAATGTTGTCAATGCCCATGATTTTATTAGAAAACTCAGGATACTTTTTTTTTTTTTAAAACTCATCTCTGTAGAGATGTGATTATGTCATAGCTTTATGTGTATGTGTTATAAAGAGAGAGTGAAAAAGAGGTTAATTTTTTGATGTTCATACAAAACCACAGTGAAACATACAAAAAGGTAATTGACTTACAGTGTGTATATATTTCCAAATACTTAGTTCATACTACAAAAAAGTGATGTTCTACCATTATAGTTCCTGCACTATAGAGAGTTGACAGAGGATATGAATCGGATACAGTTCTACTTAGAAAGCTTGACTATTTGCCTCAAGCTATGACGTTTACACTTTTAGCTCTGGAGGACCTCAATTGGGCAAGATGGCAGATGACACACTCAGCAAGCCAGGGCAGGCAAGGGTGCTAGAACCAGCCATAAGGGACAACTCTCTAATAGCTCTTTGTCTACACAGAACAAAGAACTATTTCTTCATATTATTTTTTGTTATTGTCTCAGTTTCCTGGTACAATAATAGCAATATGTAAACATTTCATTATACAGAAAAATTCAGAATGAATAAAATGAAGGTCCACCAGGGAATTCTAATAGTGACATATGTGTACATAATACATATTATGTACACTGTTGAGATTTAAATTTCTGTATCTGAAATATCAGTGATTTGTTCAATTACATCCAGAGAAACAGCACATTAAATGTATACTGTTAACAGTTGATTCATTGAAAGCTGTGTTTGATAATGGGGAATGGTAATCAAATTGTTTTTATATTTTCTTGTAATTTCCACTGCATAATGCTGAAATTAGGGCGTATGAAATACCATATTTTTATGTTTCTTGGAAATGTAGGGAAACATACAAATACCACATGCTGGGCTGATTCAAGCATTTCACGATATTAGCATAAACATTTGTTTTTGCAAACAAATGCATAAAAGGCACAGCAGGATTGTAAATCTGGCATTACTATGCGACACAAGACTTTTGCTTATGTAGTATTGGTAGTAAACTTGTGTTGTCTAAACAAAAGTTCACTGTGGCTTCATATACAGATATAAGGGCCTTGTCCCTCAATTAGCATTTCCCTAAAAGAATCTGTTTTTAGAACCATTTGGTATAATTAATATTAGTCTTTTAAAAGACCATCTGGGATCTATGTATTTCCCTCCTGCCCTATCAGAACTGTTTTGTATTATGGGGTTGCTAATGCTCTGTCCAATTTAATTTTAAGATTATTAGGGATTTCCTAATTTAATAGTAATGGGATTTCCAGCCCTCCTCCTGGGAGACTATTATACTGTCTAGATGATCTCACTGACATTTTTTCCTTTATACTCCATCCAAGTTTTCCCTTTCTTAATTTCATTGTATTCACACCTAAGCCTACATCTGTGATAATTTTGACGGGATATCGCTTGAAGACCTCTTTTATTTTAAGTCTCATTTTCTCTGATCTTTTGTAATTTTCCTAGTACACTTTAGAATACAGTTCTACTGTGAAAAGTAACTATTTAAAAATGACACTTTTCTTTACTGCTCTTAGCATTTCAGAGTCTGAATGGGGAACATGAACTAGATTATTTTCCAGTTCATACAATGATATAAGGAGCTCTATTTTTTAACTTTTTAAATACATTGAAATTTAAAAAATAATGAAACTAATTCTAATTTCAGAAATCCTACTGACAATATACAAGCAACAACAACAACAAGAAAATCAAATAATAACCCTCCCTAGCTCCCCCCCCCTACCAAAAAACATCGACAATACATCTCTACTTTCTGATTCCATGCTGCCTTTCCATACTGGTAAGAATAAAAATAATCTTTTTATTAATAAACTGAATGGGTTTAAACTTGAAGTTACTGACAAATAAGAAATATAAAACCACCATTAAAAAAACCAACAGGGAGTCCAGTGGCACTCTCAAAACTAACACATTTTTCAGGGTATTAGAGCAAAATTTTTCATGAGTGACAACTCGCTCCCTCAGATGCTTCAGCGTTCCAGTAGTAACAACAGTATAAGAAAATCAAAATTGAAGGAGAAAGAATTATACAAAAAAATTAGCTTATTGTGATACTAATGAGGAATTTTAGAAAAACACATTAACTAGTGAAAAACAAGTGTTTCGATTCTTACATCTTGGAATGAAATAGAATAATATTTTGTCTATCGGTGATAAGATCTTACAGTTTTATGATACTTCTACCATCTTGTGAACCATTAAACCAGATTTGGAAATTTATCCCTTCCAATGTTGGTTCCCAAATGGAACCAAATCATTGGGAGAGATTCAAATACCAGAATCAGCTTTTCATATTTGGACAGACAGTTGTCTATCTTTATCCTTTTCCTCAGTCAGATCATCCTTTCTTTTCAGAAGGCCAAAATATCCCTTTACTGTTTGATAAATGTCTCATTTCTTCTATTTTTTTGTTACCAGATTGTTACATTATATTTCCATCCTATTCAATATCTAGCACATTTGATCCTTCCATTTTTGTCTTGATGTATTATTCTTCATTTGTGTTTTTTTCCAGTGGTTCCTAATGTGTGGTCTACAGAGCAGTTATAAGTACTTTTTGGAGTTTTGTTAGTACTGGCATGTGATATGAATCTGATTCTTTTCTAGCTGCTTCTGCAAGTGCCTAGTTATTGTATAAAAACATTTAAAGTGATATATAGTCTTCTAATATTACTTTTAGATATAATCAATTAGCGGTTGCAAGGATACTTTATTATCCAAAATAGGATTATGAAGGTTTTTAGGAACCTGAAATACATTGAACAAATCATCCAGTCAGAAACAATGCCATTTGTTTTATGGAAAGTTCCCATCGCAGCACAAAATTAAAAGTTCAAATATCAAATATTTGTAACTAAGTACTCATAAGCTATTTATTCAGGAAATGATTGCATGAAGAAATTTGCAAATCGAGTAAGAATTTTTCAATCTGCTTACGTAAATTTGGGGGGGAGAAGGAAAAAGGCAGGATGATCACTCAGATATACTGTGGTTTATCCTGCACTTTTCTATGTCTCATTTTGGGTGTTTTCCTGGCAATTCTTTCTGCTCCAAGTCTTTCTTGGCTAGGATTGATCAGCTGTGGCTTTTATAATCTGTCTCAGCTCCATCACTTCATTAGCTCTCACTCACAAACCACCACCCTTCCTTCTCCCCATCTTCCCAAGAAAACTTCTAAGCAGATTTTCACCTCCCTGTCAAAATAATCAGCTCACCAAAGTGTACTTAATAGTAATTTGCCAACTGCTCAATGGTTCAGAATTTATAATTGTCTCTAAAACTGCTCTAGAAAATATTAATCATGAAATTTGCCTCTGCTGTTAGCTAATAATTAGGTTCAGACACAATCCAGAGTTAAGGAAAAGCACCCCTGAGTTCCCTTACATTTAGGTTATGTCTACGCTATGCAGAAGATCAACACTTCTGCAATCAATCTTCCTGCTAAATTGAACTCAGAGGGCACCCCTGTCAGTGCCAGTACTCCTGCTCCTCATGAGGAGTAAGGGAAGCAGATGAGAGCATTTTCTTCCGTTGGCCTCCTGCTAAATGGATGGAATAGAAACGTGATATAAGATATGTTGACTCCAGGCCATGTGGTGAGCTTGTCTCAGTAGAACTGCTTTTTTAGGTAGAAGTCACTGCAGCTTCAACCCTTCCTCCACCCCGCCCTGCGCATTAGTTCTGCTTTGTGTGTCTGTACAGAGAGCAGAGAAGGGAAATCATCCTGCTTCCTACCCAACACTTTGAGGTTGGCTAGGTCCATGTAACAGACATATAAATTTTGAACTTCCTCAAGTGTAGGGCCTGCCGTTTTGCTTGGAAATTTAGCAGGCATTGAAAGGGAGTGTGTTGGAGGCCTTCAGCACCCTGGCCTGCAGCAGGAGCAGCAGAGATGTCCTCTGAGCAGGGTAGAGGGGCAGCCTTCAGTGCAGCCAATCAGGGGGCAACAGGCTGCTATATAAGGAGCTGCTAGCTAAGGCCAGACAGTTCGGGTATGTCTACACTACCCCGCTAGTTCGAACTAGCGGGGTAATGTAGGCATACCGCACTTGCAAATGAAGCCCGGGATTTGAATTTCCCGGGCTTCATTTGCATAAGCGGGGAGCCGCCATTTTTAAAACCCCGCTGGTTCGAACCCCGTGCAGCGCGGCTACACGGGGCACGAACTAGGTAGTTTGAACTAGGCTTCCTAGTTTGAACTACCTAGTTCGTGCCCCGTGTAGCCGCGCTGCATGGGGTTCGAACCAGCGGGGTTTTAAAAATGGCGGCTCCCCGCTTATGCAAATGAAGCCCGGGAAATTCAAATCCCGGGCTTCATTTGCAAGTGCGGTATGCCTACATTACCCTCCTAGTTCGAACTAGGAGGGTAGTGTAGACATACCCTTCCTTCCTGGAGCTCAACCCAGGCAGACCTCTGGGCTGACTTAGGAACATCAAAACTGTGGACAGCTCCGAGTGGGAGCTGAGCCCTCAGAACTGAGCAAAGCTGGATCCTCCAGCTAAACACTATCCAGCAACAACTCTGTGGAACCCCAGACAAGGGGAATGTAGCAAAAAGGCCATAGAGAAGGGCTGGATGAAATGGCATCCCAGGGAAGTGGCCCAGGGATGTGACCATGAATACTGACCTTGAAACTTGGCAGGTACCTGCTATTTATAGGGTTGCTGGACTGGGACCCAGAGGTGGGGTGGGCCTGCCCCCCCCCCCTCAACCCTTTGCAAACCACACCTGAGTGAGGGGGTAAAAGAAGAGGTCAGAAACTTGGCCAAGGACTGGACTTTGACTCGCCTACAGACAGGCAAGTTAAATACTGAGAGACCCCTTCAGCCACGAAGGGGTGCTCACACACAGGACTGAACATGTTACAGGAAGATAAAAGGAAGGTGTTTCTTTCCATCTTCACAGCTTCACCTTCCATCTGCCCACATGCATATACACTGCAGTTATGCAAGGATCAGGAAGAATTTGACCCCACGGAAATGTCCTACACACAAGTCCTGGAGCTAGTAGATAGTCCAAGCAGGCAGGTTACATACTTGCGTACTATTTTATTAGATTCCCAATAATTCCCTCCTCCGCTCATCTCATCTCATTCATATGCAATATCAACACCAATATTAACAACATTAACTTACTAATATGTTAGTGTATTCTGATTTATATATCTTCTACATAAATCAGATATACCTACTGGATTACTTTACATAAGTTTAGCAAGATCAGTGAGAGTTATGAGGTTAAAATGCACCCCCTAATTAATTCAGTAAAAGTTACCCTTTGGTTGAAACATTCACATCTCAGACCACCCAGGTAAGGGACAAAATATAAATACACAAGAAGAAGGCATCCATATCAGGGAAAAAAAACCTGTGTTTTTTTTTCTCTAGATTTTGGGGTCAAAAGGGAAAATTAGGCCATTTTGTCTGAACTATGTTTGATTAAAGCATATCTTCCAAAATGACACACATTTTGTTTTAAAGGAAGGCTTCAACAGATAGAGAATCCATCACTTCCCTTGATAGTCCTTGAAAGTAATGAGGGAATACTGTTTACTGAGCCAACCTTTCTGCTGATACTGTAAGAGTGTATACTGTGCAAGACCTACCCTTAGTTAATCCTTTATTTCCATTAGCTTTTTATATAAAACATGCCACCTTGTTCTATTTCTTCTTCATCGTCATCATATTTATTCTATCTTAAAATTATAAAGAAAAACTGTAAATAAAGGAAAGGAGAAGGCTTTCTAGCCCATTTTCATAGCACCAATCAATAACTAGATTCCCCAACCAGCTCCTCAACTATGCCTTTCCTGTCTAATGTTTTCTGTTCCACACACACTAATCCCTAGGCTCCTTAGACATATGAAATTCACTGGAGGGAATCCTGATCTGTTTACCTGGGAAGATGGGAGCAGTTCCACCAGCTGGAGAAAGAGCCTCCCTAGAGGAGCAAAGTGTTCTGTTTCCTGGGAACATCTGTTGCAAGACACATTGCTCTTTCCTCTTCCATGCCAGCCTTTTCTGAGCTCAGAGAAGGAAAACTAGCCCGTAAATTCCAAAAGCAAACTCTCAGTGTGTTTGAATTATAAAAATGTGGTAGTATGGATATGTATTAAAAAGTATTGGGCTTGGTACTCTTCTCACATATATTTACATGCTAGCCTGGACTTTAGTGGAGTAAAACTCTTAAAGGTTTTACAAAGAATTAAATCAGATTCAATTTCTCTTATAAGAACAGCAGCAATAAATAGGACTGTCAGGGTGTGTCTACACAGCAAAGTTATTTCGGAATAATGGTTCTTATTCCGAAATAACTATGCCAGTGGCTACACAACAACTCCTTTATTTCGAAATAATGGACAGCTTATTCCGACTTCTGTATACCTCATTCTATGAAGAATGACTCCTATTCCAAAATAACTGTGTAGCTGCTCCACTTCTGCTATTTCAAAATAGTCCCTCACCAGGGCCATTCTAAGTTATTCCTCCTGGGGCTCTAAATTGAGATAGCATGTTTACATTAGAGAAGCCTGCCTCAGATTAATTTTGAGTCTCCTTTGCAGTGTAGATGTGCTATTTCAAAATAAGCTATTTTGGAATAACTATTCTGGAATAGCTTATTCCAAAATAACTGTGCAGTGTAGACGAAGCCTTACACATCAAGGGTATGTCTACACTACCCCCTAGTTCAAACTAAGGGGGGTAATGTAGTCATACAGAGTTGCAAATGAAGCCCGGGATTTGAATTTCCCAGGCTTCATTTGCATAAAGCCGGCTGGTGCCATTTTTAAATGCTGGCTAGGTCGGACCCCGTGCCGCGCGGCTACACGCGGTACGGACTAGCTAGTTCGGATTAGGCTTCCTTTCCAAACTAGCTGTACGCCTCGTGGAATTCAAATCCTGGGCTTCATTTGCAACTCCGTATGACTACATTACCCCCCCTAGTTCGAACTAGCGGAGGTAATGTAGGCATACCGCACTTGCAAATGAAGCCCGGGATTTGAATTTCCTGGGCTTCATTTGCATAAGCGGGGCCCCGCCATTTTTAATTCCCCGCTCGTTCGAACCCTGTGCCGCGCGGCTACACAGGGCACAAACTAGGTAGATCGAACTAGGCTTCCTAGTCCAAACTACCGTTACTTCTCATTCCACGAGGAGTAACGGTAGTTCGAACTAGGCCTAGTTCGAACTACCTAGTTCGTGCCGCGTGTAGCCGCGTGGCACAGGGTTCGAACGAGCGGGGATTTAAAAATGGCTGAGCCCTGCTTACGCAAATGAAGCCCGGGAAATTCAAATCCCGGGCTTCATTTGCAAGTGCGGTATGCCTACATTACCCCGCTAGTTCGAACTAGCGGGGTAGTGTAGACATACCCTTAGTGAGTACAGTGTTACCTTCTGTAGTATAATCTAATGAGATAATGTAATGATCACACAGTATCCTATGGTGATATTTTATGTAGCATAGTCTATCCTGGTTTCTAAGCAGGGCAGAAAAGTTTTGATGGCTGGAGTACGCTATTTCCATGTCAGGAAAGAAATGAGAGGACCTTTTCTTGCAGGAATAATTGCCAGCTTTGGAAGGCAGGGAGCAAAGAGGTGACGCTATTGCTCAGATGTGATAGTGTATGCTTCTTTAATACAACATAAGGTTCTTAAATGCTTTAGATACAATATCATGTTGACCTTTTCAAAATAAAATTGGATTATTTATCTTAGGTAATCATGTGGCCTCAGAGTATCTGAGCACCTTACAATTGTTAATGTATTTTTCTTCAACCAGCCCCAGTAAGGTTGTCCAGTGCTATTAACTTAACTTTACAGATGGGGAACTGAGGCAGAGAGAGGTAAAACGACTTGTCCAAAGTCTTATACAATCTCTGAGGTGGATCAGGACATTGAAAGTGGGTGTCCCAAGTGTCAGGCTAGTACCTAACCACTGGATCATCACTTAGGGTTATTATTATTATTATTATTATTATTATTATTATTATTATTATAACTAAACAGACTGTCAGGGAAATTTTGTTTGGGAAAAATCATATACATATTAGTATAGATCAGTTGTGTCTTGTAATCCTAAAGAACTATATTGCTATTGAATGCAGCTTCAGAGAGTTCTGTGATCATTATAGCAAGATTTTTTGGCATGACTGTAATTGAAATTTGACCACTCCAAAACTCCAAATATGAGCATCCATGAACTTTCAAAAAAAAAAAAAAATCATGAGCCTGAATTCAGATCCAAACTTTTCTGATGGCTGGATAAAAATCCTAGGTCAATATTAAACCTATCATTGGACCTGCATAGATACAGGCTCAAACCCTGCTGTTTAGGAATTTCTATAATGATGAAAGTTGCACCTTAGTTTTGCCTTAGTGGGGATATGTTTCATCTTCTTTCCTATATCTTACTGGTTGCAGAGTGGAAGGCTCTTGCCCCCTCCCTTTCTCTTTGGATTCAGTGATGAGAGTTTCGGTGTTAAGTCCCATAGGGTATGTCTACACTACAGCACTAATTTGAACTAACTTAATTGGAATTAGTTAATTCAAAATAAGTTAATTCAAATTAGCAAATCTAGACCTAAAAAGTAATTTGAATGAGTGTTTTTCTAATTCGAAATAGCATGTCCACATTGAGTGGACCCTGAACCAAAGTTAAGGCTGGCCAGAACCAGTGCTGGCAGGGCATCAGGTAAGGACTTAGGATGTGGAGCTACTGCCTCAGGCTAGCCGAGGGCTGTGATTAAAGGGACCCGATCCCCGCCCCTGGACAGACAGTTCTCAGGGTTCCCCGCTAGCTTATGTAACTCGATGAGGGACAGCAAAGCAGTCCTGTCTTGGAGTGCCCTGACTGCCCACACTTGGCACATCACAGCACTTGGTCATCAGCCCGGCTGCACTTGCCACAGGCTGCCATCTGCGGGGGGGGGGGGGTCAATTGGAGGGCTGTCAGGATCCAGGAGGCCCTGCAGGAGAGCTTCCACCCCTCAGAGCCCTCAGAGCCACCCCAGTCCTCCCCATAGGGGCTCATGCCCCATTCCTCCCTCACCTCCTTCCACTTACACCTCCCTAGTCCCCCTTCCTGATGTAAAAAATAAAGGACACGTGTTCAAAAATAGAAACTCTCCTTATTTAACAAAATTGGGGGGGGGGATTAACTTCTGGGGAGACTGGAAAAAGGAGGTGGGAGAGGGGAAGAGAGGGAGTGGGACAGGGGAGGTGGAAACCTGGGAGGAGGGAACTGGAAGGGGGAAGCCAGGGAAAAAAGGAGGAGGGGAAGTATAAAACTATGGTACGCCATATCTTCAGGTCTGTGTACAGATGTGGTCTCCTCTCCTCAAAAAAGATATTTTGGCCTTGGAAAGGGTTCAGAAAAGGGAAACTAAAATGATTAGGGGTTTGGAACAGGTCCCATATGAAGAGAGACTAAAGAGACTGGGACTTTTCAGCTTAGAAAAGAGGAGACTGATGGGGGGTATGATAGAGGTATATAAAATCATGAGTGGTGTGGAGAGGGTGAATAAAGAAAAGTTCTTCATTAGTTCCCATAATAGAAGGACTAGAGGACACCAAATGAAATGAATGGACAGAGGTTTAAAACTAATAAGCAAAAGTTCTTCTTCACACAGCACATAATCAACCTGTGGAACTCCTTGCTACAGGAGGCTGTGAAGGCTAGAACTATAACAGAGTTTAAAGAGAAGTTAGATAAATTCATGGAGGTTGGGTCCATGGAGTGCTATTAGCCAGGGGGTAGGAACAGTGTCCCTGGCCTCTCTTTGTGGAAGGCTAGAGATGGATGGCATGAGACAAATCGCTTGGTCATTGTTTTCGATCCATCCCCTCCGGGGTACTTGGTGGTGGCTGCTGTCGGCAGACAGGCTACTGGGCTAGATGGATCTTTGGTCTGACCCAGTACGGCCATTCTTATGTTTTTATGTTCTAAGCTCAGGGCTCAGGGTCGGGGGTCTCACTGGACCAACTTAATTTTCATGCAAACCTGCTCCTGGGTTCGCATGTGGCCTTTGGTGGCCAGGCTGGCAGCTATCCTGCCCTAGACGGCTGCATTCCTGTGTCTAGTGCGGAAGTCGTGGACATTGGAGGCCTGCCCCCAAACCTCGATGAAGTCCACAATCTCCGCACTGGACCAGGTGGGCGCCTGCCTCTTGCGGCCCCGGGCAGGCTCCTGGGAGCTGCCAGCCTGGTCCTGGGAAGAGGTGGAGGGCTGGGTGGCAGCGTGTGGCTGGCTCATAAGAACATAAGAATGGCCGTACTGGGTCAGACCAAAGGTCCATCTAGCCCAGTATGCTATCTACCTACAGTGGCCAGCACCAGGTGCCCCAGAGAGGGTGGACCGAAGACAATGATCAAGCGATTTGTTTCCTGCCATCCCTCTCCAGCCTCTGACAAACAGAGGCCAAGGACATCATTTTATCCCCTGGCTAATAGCCTTTTATGGACCTAACCTCCATGAAATTATCTAGCTTCTCTTTAAACTCTATTATAGTCCTAGCCTTCACAGCCTCCTCTGGCAAGGAGTTCCACAGGTTGACTACATGCTGTGTGAAGAAGAACTTTCTTTTATTAGTTTTAAACCTTCTCCCCATTAATTTCATTTGGTGTCCTCTAGTTCTTCTATTTAGGGAACTAATAAATGCCATGCCATGTGGTGTATGAAGGCACGGACTCCGGCCAGTGCAAGCACGAAATCCTTTTATTGCAAGATTACAACTATCTTTTTACCCTCTCAAACATCCCAAAAGTCCACAAACTGCTTTTTTACAAACTGCTTTTTCCCAGTCCAAAACACAGCATTCTCGAAGGTCATTGACTCAGGCAGATGTTGTTATTGTTGGCTCAGGACTCTTGCTTGGTTTCGTCCTTGGGACGCTCTGTCACGTGGCCAAAGCACTATACTTGCCGATTCTCTACATTGCCATGCCTGGTGCAGGGTCTTCTGGCTGGGTGCTGGCAGGCTTGCAAGTGGCACAAGCACTGTAGCCAGACTGTGCTCCTTTAAGGGCTCCGAGGCTGGGAAGGGGGCAGAAGAGTTTGCCTGGTTTGGTCCAGAGTGGCTACCAGGGCAACCTGGGAAGGGCTAGCCTCCAACTAGTTCGAATTAAGTGGCTACACAGCACTTAATTCGAACTAGGCGTTACTCCTCGTAGAATGATGTTTACCTAGGTCGAATTAAGTGCTCCGCTAATTCGATTTAAATTAGCTAACGGCTGTTAGTTTGAATTAACTTTGTAGTGTAGACATACCCATAGTTATGCTCAAACTTACTGAGTTCACAAGATCTCCAGGTGGTGCTTCAAAGATCTGTGTGAGACTTCATTGCCACAGGCTGAGTATCACTTAATCAAATAGTGAATATGTATTTAGAATAGATATATATTTTAAGAATAATAACCATGTATTAGTCTCTCTTTGGTGTGAAATATCTTATGTTTTCATTTAGCAGTAACAACTATGATTAGATTTCATTATTTCTAATTTTGATTTGCTTTTTTGGTATATACCATCATACTTTGTTGCACCTTCTTGTCCCTGAGGGTATGTCTACACTACCCTCCTAATTCGAACTAGCGGGGTAATGTAGGCATACCGCACTTGCAAATGAAGCCCGGGATTTGAATTTCCCGGGCTTCATTTGCGTAAGCCGGGTGCCGCCATTTTTAAATCCCGGCTCATTCGAACCCCGTGCCGCGCGGCTACACGCGGCACGGACTAGGTAGTTCGGACTAGGCTTCCTAGTCCGAACTACCGTTACTCCTCGTGGACTGAGGAGTAACGGTAGTTCGAACTAGGAAGCCTAGTCCGAATTACCTCGTCCGTGCCGTGTGTAGCCGTGCGGTACGGGGTTCGAACGAGCCGCGATTTAAAAATGGCGGTGCCCGGCTTACGCCAATGAAGCCCGGGAAATTCAAATCCCGGGCTTCATTTGCAAGTGCGGTATGCCTACATTACCCTCCTAGTTCGAACTAGCGGGGTAGTGTAGACATACCCTGAGGCTTTTGAATGAGATTGGTTTAAAATCAGGAGTGTTCACTCCTAAATGTAATTTTATTCTCTGATGACTTATGTAGTAAAGATGAATGAGAAAGATACAGCTTGTAAATGAAGATTCATATCATTTTTCAGCATGTTAAATGTTTATAATATATTAGATTGTATTATTTTATATTAAATATCAAAACCTTTTGGAATTATAACAACATTTGAAACTAAAAGCACATTACATGCTGTATGAAAAATACCAAGAGTACTCTGTAGAAATGCTTTGAATTAGCTTATATAATTTAATATAGAATCCCCATACTCTGGTACAATTACTTAAAAATATAGAAAAAATCTCTTGCTTAAATTTAGAAAAAAAAATCTATAAACTACTATGATGTGGCCTGCACTGGACAGGGGGTCAGACTAGATGATTATAATGGTCCCTTCTGACCTTAAAGTCTATGGCTACGTCTACACTGGCCCCTTTTCCGGAAGGGGCATGTTAATTTCAGCTATCGTAATAGGGAAATCCATGGGGGATTTAAATATCCCCCGCGGCATTTAAATAAAAATGTCCGCCGCTTTTTTCCGGCTTTTAGAAAAGCCGGAAAAGAGCGTCTACACTGGCCCCGATCCTCCGGAAAAAGCGCCCTTTTCCGGAGGATATTATTCCTACTTCAAAGTAGGAATAAGATCCTCCAGAAAAGGACGCTTTTTCCGGAGGATCGGGGCCAGTGTAGACGCTCTTTTCCGACTTTTCTAAAAGCCAGAAAAAAGCGGCGGACATTTTTATTTAAATGCCGCGGGGGATATTTAAATCCCCCGCGGATTTCCCTATTACGATAGCTGAAATTAACATGCCCCTTCCGGAAAAGGGGCCAGTGTAGACGTAGCCTATGAGTCTATGAGTCTAAGGGTATGTCTACACTACCCCGCTAGTTCGAACTAGCGGGGTAATGTAGGCATACCGCACTTGCAAATGAAGCCCGGGATTTGAATTTCCCGGGCTTCATTTGCATAAGCCGGGCGCCACCATTTTTAAATCCCCGCTTGTTCGAACCCTGTGCTGCGCGGCTACACGTGGCACGAACTAGGTAGTTCGAACTAGGCTTCCTATTTCGAACTACCGTTACTCCTCGTGGAATGCCGTATGCCTACATTACCCTCCTAGTTCGAATTAGGAGGGTAGTGTAGACATACCCTAAGAGGAGAGGGAGAAACCTGGGAGGAGGGAGCTGGAAGGAGGAAGCAAAGGGAAGAAGGGGGAGGGGAAGCTCAGGGCTCAGGGCTCAGGGTTGGGGGTCTCGCCGGACCAACTTGACTTTCATGCAAACCTGCTCCTGGGTTCGCATGTGGTCTTTGGTGGCCAGGCTGGCAGCTATCCTGCCATACACGGCCTCATTCCTCCAGCTAGTGTGGAGATCATGGACGTTGGGGACATCAAACCTGAATAAGATCCGTGATCTCCACCCTGGACCAGGAAAGTGTCCACCTTCTCCAGCCCCTGGCAGGCTCCTGGGAGCTGGCAGACTGCTCATGGGGAGAGGTGGAGGGCTGGCTGCCAGTGGCCTGCTGGCTCATGTTTTGGGGCTGCTGGGTCAGGGGCCCCGGTGGCCACTGCTGACTCTGGGCTGGCAGGCTTGTAGCTGGCACAGGCACTGTGGTCAGGGTCTACCCCTTTAATGTCTCCGGGGCTGGGGGAGAGGAGAGTAAGTTTTCCTGGTTGTGCCCAGAGTGGCCACCAGGGCTCCCTGGAAAGGGCTGGAGGCCCCCTATTTTGAATTAAGTGTCTACACAACACTTATTTTGAAATAGCTATTTCGAATTCGGTTTTACTCCTCGTAGAATGAGGTTTACCAAATTCAAAATAAGGGCTCCACTATTTCGAATTTATGTTGAAATAGCGGTTTTCCTGTGTAAACACTATTAAAGTTAATTCGAAATAACTGCTGTTATTTTGAATTAACTTTGTAGTGTAGACATACCCTTAATCTATGAGGTACCACAGGACTCCTTGTTGCTTTTGCAGATCCAGACTAACACGGCTACCCCTCTGGTACTTGACATGTGAAGGAGAGTTATAGGAGAGGGGGCAAAGTCTGGGAGGGGATTGTGACCTTGGGCCAGAGGTTGGAATGCAGGGTATTGTAGGGGTTAGGGGTTCAGGAGCAGGGATGGAGAGGATTTGGGTTATGTGGGGCAGGGGTGAAGGAAGGAGAGCAGAGAGTTGGGGGAAGGAAGGAGTTAGGGTGCCAGGTGTAGGTTCTGTCTGGGAGACACTTACCCATGGACTGCGTCTAGACTGGCATGATTTTCTGGAAATGCTTTTAATGGAAAAGTTTTCCGTTAAAAGCATTTTCGGAAAAGAGCGTCTAAATTGGCACGGACGCATTTCCACAAAAGCACTTTCTATGGAAAAGCCTCTGTGGCCAATCTAGACGCGCTTTTGAGCAAAAAAGCCCCGATCGCCATTTTTGTGATCGGGGTTTTTTGCGCAAAACAAATCTCAGCTGTCTACACTGGCCATCTTGCGCAAAAATTTTGCGCAAAAGGGACTTTTACCTGAACGGGGGCAGCATAGTATTTCCGTAAGAGCACTGATAATCTTACATGAGATCGTCACTGCTTTTGCGGAAATTCAAGTGGCCAGTGTAGACAGCTGGCAAGTTTTTCCGGAAAAGTGGCTGATTTTCCGGAAAAACTGGCCAGTCTAGACACAGCCATGTGGTTCCTAACCAACACCCCAGCAGGACCCAGGCTGCCACATGCCACTCAAAGCTCTCTGTACATCATGAGTCCTTCAGTGGAGTGGGTGTCATGTACTGCATGCAGAACAAACACAGCCCAGGCAACCAACCAATAGGAGATTGTGCTGGCATTAGGAGCAGTGCACAAAGTCCTCCACAGGTACTCTTGGTGCACGGAGCACATGGCACTCTCAGCCCAGCCACTTTGAGTGGGCTGCGGAGGTACAAAAAGTAGGGTGCCTGCCTGAGGCTCCCATTGATCCCATGGTGGCAGCGGGCCAGATGCAGTGGCTTGGTGGGCCAGATGTGGTGATCTGGCAGGCTGGATGCAGTTTGTAGGCCACATTTTGCCAACTCCTGGGTTAGTTGGAAGTTGTTGTTTGTTTCCTGTAACACATTCCACTGCAAGATTTTAATTACAAAATCATGTATAATGATTTCTGTTGGTTTTATGGGCTACATCAGCAAGTCAGTGAACTTGGAAGTGAATTATTGTAGATAATTATCTCACCCATACTGGCAGTGCTACATAAAGGTTGGCTGTAAAACAGTGCAGTGCCGGCCACACACCAATGACAAATATTCTGGCACCACAGGATAGCATGGCTTAGGGCAGTCAGCCACACCATGCAGAAGAAAGTACATTGCTGTTCCTTTTGGAAGAGATCAAAGTCCCTTGTGGGTATCTTGTAGATGACAGCATATATACTAGCAGATGAAGAAGCTTGTTCTGCCAATTAGCTAGAAGCCCAGCCTAGCCCCTTCAGGACAAGCAGAGATGCCCATTCCATATTCACTCTTGTGTTTGAGTTGAGAGAGTGCCTTTTAGCTGTCTGAGAGAAGTGAGGGAGAAGCCTCTTTGGGCATGTCTACACATAGCTGAAGTCAAAATAACTTTACTTGGCTTTTGGTGCTGTCTACACAGCAGGATGTCGAAGGAAGAACACTCTTCCTTTGACTTCCCCGACTCTTCGTGAAATGGTGGGTTATAGGAGGCACAGTAAGAAGTTCTCCATCTCACCACTATTTCAGAATAAAGGCTTGTAGTTTAGATGCACACTATGTTATTTTTTAATAATGTCAGTTATTCTGAAATAACACTTCTGTGTGGACAAACTCTTGGTGCACCGTTTTCTCTCAGCCCATCCCTGCAACAGTGGCTGGAATGTAGTCCTGTAGGTTTGTTACGTAATTGCCAACCTGGCACCATTGGGAACTTGTTATTTTTTCTCCAATGAGAAGATAATTTCTGTTCTGGATGATAAATAAAAAGACAGGGAAGAAATCGTAACAAAAATGGCTGTTTATACAAGGACTGAGGACAAGATGATGTGGGGTTCCACTATCTGGTATTGTTCCACTATGTTCCCTTTCTGCCCCAATGTCATTCTCTGAAGGAGTAACTCAGCACAAAGCTGCCTCTGTGTGAGTTGCAGCACAGGGTTTCATTATTGCTGCTGAATTGCTATATTCTGTGATGTATCTGAAAAAAATATGCAGCTCTCTCTTTCTCTCTCACTCTCTGGATACGTCTAGACTGTGGGATCTATCCGGAGATGTATACCGGAGGTTTACTGAAAAAATGCTGCCGCATACAGGGAACGTGTTTGCTCTTCCACTTTTTTTTGCGGAAGAGCAGAGACACTCTTTTGGAAGCCCTGTCTTCCTCGTTCCATGAGGAAGAAGGGATCTTCTGAAAGAGCAGGTTTTTCTGAAATTTGGCCCAGTGAAGACAGGCAAAATTTCGGAAAAGCCTCTTTCAACAAAAGTATCTGAAAAAGGTATGCAAATCCCAGAACGCAATTTGCATACCTTTTTCTGAAAAACCATCCTAGTGTAGACATAGCCTCTCCTTCTGTCTCTGTATCCCTCTCTATCTGGCTGTGTCCAGACTCAGGGGTTTTTTCGAAAAAAGTAGCCTTTTTTCGAAAAAAACTTCACCTGTGTCTAGACTGCAGCCGCGTTCTTTCGAAATTAAATCGAAAGAATGCGGCTTTTCTTTCGACGGTGGTAAACCTCATTTCACGAGGAAGAACGCCTTCTTTCGAAAGTGCTCTTTCGAAAGAAGGCGTTCTTGAATGTAAATAGGGCTTCTTCGAAAGAGAGCATCCAGACTCACTGGGTGCTTTCTTTCGAAAAAGCGGCTTGCTTTTTCGAAAGTTCCGCATGCAGTCTAGACGCTCTCTTTCGAAAGAGGCTCTTTCGAAAGTATCTTTCGAAAGAGCCTCTTTCGAAAGAGGCTTGCAGTCTAGATATAGCCTCTATGGGGAATTAAAAACTCCTGAAGGGGCCCAGAACACACATAAGTTCAGGTGCAAGGCTAAACTCAGAAGCATTGTTGGATTGACAATAGTGGGAGGTGTAGGTGTCGGATGTTTGAAAGCTGTTGGACAACTAGAAATTGCCTGGAAATAAAGTTAGTAGTCAGGGGAAGAAGGGATTGTACAAGGAGTGGGCATCCCCAAAGTAACATTTTCCCAGATGTACTTGGTCTTAGCAATAAGCAGTATGTGTTCTCTCTCCCAACATCTTGAATAATGTTTCATGTTTCTCAGTGACAAAAAACCTTAATATGAACCCCCATGCATTACCTTTCAATATGCATCAAATTCTACACTGCATTCTTTTCTAGTATTAAGTGCCTCGGACGCCTTTCTGCTAGCTACCAAACCCATTGACTACACTCGAACAAAAATCCTTTTAGTTCCTATTTCTCCTCTAACCTTATTTTTGGTTGTGATCCTTGACACATTTTTTTTTTAAATAATTGGATCTTGTACTTGTTAAGGACAATTCTTGTTCTACTGAAAGGGATAACTAGGGCTATGGCTACACTGCAGGCTTCTTTCAGAAGAAGCTTACCTGGAAAAGATCTTCCGAAAAAACTTCTTCTGAAAGACAGTGTGTACACAGCAAAACTGTATTGAAAAAGCGATCTGCTTTTTCGAAAGACAGTGTCTACACTGAATGGATGCTATCTCTCATTTAAGTTGTGATTACTATGGACGGAGTGGCCATCAGGGCACCTGTGTTTTTTTCCTCTTTCCTCTTCTTTAGAAAGAACTCTCTCTTCCCCATCCACACATTCCTTTTTACAAAAGAACACTTTCAGAAAAAGGCTTCTTCCTCTGAGAAAGAGGTTTACCAATGTCAGAAAACCCCCTGTTCTTTCATTTGTTTGTTTTTTTCTGAAAGAACTCAATTGTAGTGTGGATGTAAGTGAAGTTTTTTCGGAAAAACAGCCATTTTTCTGAAAAAACGCTGCAGTGTAGACATATCCAAACTGATTCTAATGCTGTTTTAAGTGGCTGCCAGTAAATCAAATAGAAAGTTTGAAGGACAAATACCTAAGTAATGAACAATGATATTATAATTTTATACTCCCAGAAAATCTGGAAATAGGGTTTATGCAGGCTCACTTTACACAGCTTGTCCTTCTGCTAATATTAACTTCTTCCATTGATTTCAGTGGTACAGGATTTCACCATACAATCAAGTCCTGTGTTAGTTAGAACTCATCCTGAAGTTGGAGGTAAAAATAAGATAAATCTTTCTCTTCTACCAACTCCCTTTCTCTCCATTTAAATAAGTGATACTAAGATCTATAGCTACATCCATGTAGGGATGTGGGTACTAATACCTGGTTCTTCAGACCTGAGACCAGCTGTCATTTCCTGAAGCAGGAAGCACTTCCTCAGGGACCCAGAGTAACAGTACCCTGATGCCAACCATCCTATTTAATCCTTGAGGATGTCCCAGGAAGTTGTCTTGTCACAATATAGACTTTGTATCTGCTGTAATTACAAACTTCACCTCACACCCTAATTACTAAGCCCATCCTAAGCCTTTTCTTGCTCTGGACTCTTGCCTGGTGCTATATTTGACCTCCAGTTTCTGTCTCAGAACTGAGTCTGGTCCTAATTCCAGCATGGTACTACCTCTTATCTTGGGTATCTGATTCTGTCTTATTTAATCCAGCAATTCCTCAGACCCCTGCTCAAAGACAACTGTTGCAGAAATTTGGACCCTTATCCAGCTGTGACTGCTAGGCCAGACTGTCCAAACCTTTATAATGTGTGAAGATCCATTTCTCATTCTCTCTTCAGGAACATCTTAACAGGGATATGGAAAAGAAATCTACCAACATTCCATCATTCATTGGATCCAATGGTGTACTAGGTCTGTAGGACTGGATTCACAACTCTAAACCAAGACCCATCTGCTGAGATCTCAACTGTCACATCTCCTAATGGTTAAACAGATATTGAGATTCAATTACTATGATCCTAGTAAGAGAATTCAAGGTTCCAGAGTTTGGTTGGGTCCCTGCCCTCTGAACAGGGCCTCACAGTACCCTAACAATCTGAATGTTTTGATGAGAACTACCTGAAGTTCAGGAGGTTCTTGAACCAATACCATTTCCTTTTTCTGTTCTGTCCTCAAATGTAGCCTACTGATCAAGCCTTATGGTGTAACTAGAGATCATTTTACTAGCTGGAGAAGAACTTGGATTTTGCTTCCCCCATGCTGGATTAGGAAAGTGCAGTAATACTTGGAATGTCTTCCTGAATGCATTTTCCACAATTTTATGGCCCTCGTTGTGGTTGTTCAGTGGAAGCCACGCTACAAAGGTTCTAGTCAGACCAGTACCAGGGCACTACCCTATGGACCTACCCACTGGGTCTGGAAAGAAATTCATCTAGGATATATAGATTCTTTCAGATTTCCAAATATGAAAAAGTTATGTTGCATGGGGCCAAGACAATTTCCCCTCAGTGGGCTCTGATCAATTCCAGGACAACAGATAACCTCATAGATGCTAAAGTTCCTCAAATACTACAAATATACCTTCATTGAAACCATTCTTCAGTTATCATGGAAACAATATGTGGACCCTCCTGATTTTTGTGGCCAGTAATGCAGGAAAGAGTACCTGAGCCATTGAAAAGTACAACGGTTCCATGCGATCCATTTGCTACCTTATCCCATAATTCTTGGCATCACCTGACTGGAGCAGCATGACTCTTTCATCTCCTAGTGAAAAAAGAGGATCATCTTCCCTTCTGAACTCTGCCAGTGTGTCTGCCTATTTGCACTGGGTCCTAACTCTCTGGTGCTGGCTCCTACAGCTCATCAGAAACAACAACATGTTTGTACTGGGATATACTAGCCAAAAGGAGTCACTCTCAAGCTTGGGTTCCCATCTACCTGAAAAATATTGGAAATATGCAGACATTTTTAAAAGAAAAATGCAAACACTCTACCATGACTACGACTGTTCATAGACCAGCAACCCGGAGTGAAGGTCTGTATGGATGGATTTAGGCAGTGTCTGAGCTGTAGCTAGCAGTCCTTTATCCATGGAACTCAAAGCAATGGTTTCATTCATTGCTCCACCTCCCCATCTTAGGATCTGATCCTTTTCATTAAGGACATCTGAAAATTTCACTTTTGTGTAGACTATCAGGCATAAACCAGGTGTTGGTCCACATCAATATCATCCCACCTCAAAATTCAGCATTACTAGATTGTACACAGTCTGCCAGATGTATCGATCAAACGGGATTCATGGAAGTTACAGCTGGATCATGGAAGGGGAGGGACATAAGACAGCCATTTGAAGCTGTTAAGGGCATTTTGAATATTGAATAATGCTTTGTAGGCTGATCAAAGCTCTTTGGACCTTTCAACACTTTGTAAATAACATATTTAGAGATCCTAGACCAGTGTTTCTCAAGCTTTTTTTTTTATAAAGTACCCCTTTAAAAAAAAAAAAGTACCCCAATGCACCCACCCTTTCCCCAGAGCCAGGCACCCCCAGCCACCCCACTCTAACCTAATCCACCTCCGCTCCCCCAGAGCCAGACACCTTCAGCCCCTCCTCTCTAACCCAATGCCCCTATCCACCCCCACAGCCAGTCACTGGACATATGGTAACCCTACCTTTGAAGTGCCCGCTCCAATTGCCCGGCCCTGCCTTGGTGGCTTGACTGTAGGGAGCAAGTGGCCCACCAGCACTGGGCTCACCATGTGGGGCTGTGCACTCCCATCCCATCCTGGAACCCTGGTATCATGGTGCTATGGGGCAATTGTGTCCCTGCCCCCACTCACTATGCCACTGATGCAGGGGGTGGGGAGAGGGAGAGGGGCGAGGTCCTTTGGAGCAAAGCTTTTTGTGCTGCTTCACTTCCTTTTAGCTCCTCTCCGCAGCGCCATGGGGAAGGGGTGATGGGGATGCCTTTTACTGAGCTGCTGGCTGGGATAGAGGTAATGCACATCTCCAGGCTTAGTTGTTCTCCTCGATGGAGCACCCCGGGGAGGCTGCCAGAGAGGAAACTAACTAGGACAGGGGGCCACGGAAGTGATTTTTTTTCTCCCCACCCAAACCCACTCCCCCAACTTGGAACTGCCATGGATATCACTGGAGCCAAAGCCGCAGCCACACGCTTTTCTCACCAGCACTAGGGCCTGTGCACAGAGCACCTGTTAATGTCTGGGCACACAGTTCCGAACATTCAATTTGACGGCCATGTGCCACCACCTCCTCCCCGATCCTCTTTGCAGGGCAAAATCCCAGACATTTTTTGCCAGATTTTACTTGTGTTGACGTACTGCCCAGACTTCTCTCTAAGAGTATGCGTACCACTGGTTGAGAAACACTGTCCTAGACCAGTGTGTAGTTATCTAACTTCATGACATACTTAAGCTTTCAGATAATTCTGGACACCATTGTTTCAACATTTTTTTATTCTGAATAAAATAATGGAAGCATGGTGTGTTTGTGAAATTGGAAAAATGTGTCTTTGACCTGTCCTCCACAAAATTCGTATGTTCTATTCTTTCCCCATAGGTTGTCAGAAGGCACCTTTCCCAGAAAGCCATTTATAGCTGGGCAGTGCCTAGGACCGTCTGGAAGTTAGGGTATCTCTACTTCAAAGTAGGGAGGCAAATGAAGGATACCGAAGTTGCAAATAAAGCCCGGGATTTAAATATCCCGTGCTTGATTTGCTTTTCCTGGCCGATCGCCATTTTAGAAATTCACTAGCCTGGAGTAACTGCCCATGTCTACACGAGGCAGTGAAATGGGAGTCCAATTTAAAGCCCCTAATTCGAATAAGCTGGTAAACCTCATTGCAAAGCTCATCACCTAATAAACCATCATGTTAGTCTTTAAAGTGCTACATAGTTCTGTCTACTGACTATTAAATCAGTCTTTGAAGAGTGGCACCATTGTCAAGAGGGAACCTGGTACCCAAGAGCTTAAAACATGAAATATATGTAGTATGCAGACTGGCAGTGCCAGGAACTCTCATCTCTTTTGGTAGGTCAAAAGGTTTAGCTTGCAGCAAAATACCTGAATACATACGGGCTATGCTCCAAGCTAGATGACAAGTTATTTGCACCATTCCAGATTTGTCAGCAAATCAATCCTGTCATCTTTAAATTGCAGCTCCCTTGACCCCTTAATGTACATCCTGTTTTCCATGTATCCCTCCTGAAGCCTTATATAGAGGACCCCTTTTCTTAGGTGTTCCAATAGTCTCCTTTGCCAGTCCAAGGGTATAGGGTGGATATGTAGTCCTTGCTATCCCGTATTCTAAACTGCAGAGTTGGAGACTCTACTGTCTAATTGAGTGGGAAGGTTATAGACTTAAAGAAAGCTCCTGGGAACTCCTTGATAAGTTCCATGTCCATGCTCTTGATCTGGTAAAAACGTTTCATCAAGACCACCCAGATAAACAAGGCCCAACACCTTTCAGGAGAAAGGGTGTTCCTGGAGAGGCTGGCAATGTAAGAATCAGGGATTAGAAAGTTGTCTGCAGAGTTTGGAATGGTTGGCAGTCCCACAGTGCCACCAGGAGGCCACGTGGAGCCACAGTCAGGCAGAATAAGCAACATAGGAAGTTATTATCCAAGGAACCCAGACTGACGGTGCTCTGCAGCTTCCTGATTGGCCAACAATCCTATTTAACTGTGGAGGCTGCCCCTGGAAGTTGATTGGGCAACAACAGAAACTTTGCACCTATTGCCACACCAGATCTCACCTCATCCCCAGATCTCTGCTTGCCAATCCCAGCATGACACTGTCTTACCTCCTATTTCTAGCCTGTTGCTACTGGTGGTCCCTGACAGCTTATTGAACCTAGCTGTAGCAATTCCTTCAATCCCTGCACAAAGACTTCTGTTGCTGACATATGGAATCCTGTTCACTTGTGACTGCTACACAATACTGTATACGCCCCACCAAACAGATGAGCTTTCCCTCTTTTTTCCTCCCCTACTTGATCTACTTTAATCACCGGCATCATAGCACAGGTAAGATCTCCTTCAAAGACAATAGGAGCTTTCCCAGGGCAAAGTGTTCAGACTTGATACAAACACTGTTGCTACGTCTACACTGGCACGATCTTGCGCAAGAACACTTTTGCGGAAGAGTTCTTGTGCAAAAACTCTTCCAGAAGAATGTCTACACTGGCATGTGCATTTGCGCAAGAGTATCTATGCCAGTGTAGATGCTCTCTTGCGCAAGAAAGCTCTGATGGCCATTTTAACCATAGGGTTTTCTTGCGCAAGAAATTCATGTTGCCTGTCTACACTGGCCTCTAGCACAAGAACAGTTGCACAAGAGGGCTTATTCCTTCAGCAAGAGCGTCAGAGTTCTTGCGCAAGAAGCACTGATTTCATACATTAGAACGTCAGTGTACTTGCACAAGAACTCCCTGCCAGTGTAGACAGGCAGCAAGTTTTTGCACAAAAGTGGCTGCGACAATGTAGACACAGCCACCTTTGTTTAGTGACTTAAATTTGCTTTGCAATACATAATACCATCACAAAATCTTTAAAATCATGGAAATCAGAAGTTAATGGAGAAATATCTTGCATTCCTTGCAAATACCCCATTGCTTTAAAGCTTTAACATTGCTTTTCAGTAGAAAAATAATGTCTATCTCAGCTTCATCCAATTCACATTGAAACTTAATACTGGAGTCTTATGCCAACAGATCAGATTTTCTCTTATTAGTTGCTTTTGAGAAGTTATTCTGCCTTAATATTTCTGAGGTTGCCATTACAATTTTACATCTGAATGTAAGTTAGATTAATTTGGCATAAATAGTGATATTATATGCAATTATAACATTCCCTTCATATAAGTCATCAGTAGGATTGTAACACAGTAACTTCTTAACCACTGAGTCCATCTTTAGCATTGAAACTACAGGAGTAGTTTCAAAGTAGAACAGTCACTTGCATGCACTAGACACATACCCCACTAGCGTTCTTCAGTTCCTTGCTGAGTAGAGGCATAAAAATGAATATTAGAGATCCTGGATTTTATCCCTCATTTGGGAAAGGGAGGATAGACTATGCTGTAGTGGTAGAGATAAAACCAAATCACACAGATTAAGTAAATAAAATGTGGGTCAAGATTTTTTTCCCAGCTGTTTCTGAAGTCACCCTGTGCAATCTTATTGTTAACATACTTGTGCAAGAGGTTGGGAGATGCAGCAGTGGTATATACCTGAGTGCCTTGTAGGTTGGTGTTCATGGTCTTGGTCAATATAAGGGTGGCAATGTGCTTGGAAATACAGATGGGAGAAGAAAGATTTGAACTTGTGGCTTGACATCCCAGAGAACTTCCCTGAAGTGTCAGCAGTATTTGGTGAGGTTCTCTCTTATGTCAAAGTTCCAGATGTTAATCTGTGTGACACCAGCAGTTCTGTCTTCAGTACAAAATACAGTTGGTTTGTCTTGGTACTTATATTTGCAGCTATTTTCAAATGTTCAGAGTTAACTCTGTGCAAAACCTCAGTCCACCTACATCTAATATTTTAGAAACTGTTGAATGTGGAGAAAAGTTTAAAGTGCTTCATATTTCTTGCAAAAAGAAGCCCTTCCACCTCAAAAAAGAGGCAGTCCTCTGCAAATTTAAAAACACAGTGAGTTTAGAACTATTAGTACCTTCTCTTTATGTACTCACCATCAAATCTCGTGGAAAAATTCAAATGCCATATAGAGTTTATATTCTGGGAGTGTTTTGTCTTCCAATTAACTGTCCTTATTATTAAAAAAACCCCCACAATATTTAGCAATTGCCTTAAAAAGACAGAAAAAAAAAGAGAGGAAAAGAAAGTGAAAGGACAGAAAAAATAACTTGCAGAGACTATCTTGGATTGCTGACATTGCTTTCTTATCAAAATGTAAAAAAAAATATAGCAATTCTTTTTTTCTGAATTGTATACCTACTGGAACAAACCTTCATGGTTTCTTCAATCCTCTGTAAGTCATGCATTTAATCCTTTTTATTGGCCAAATAAAAGTATATTAGAGTATAAAAAGGGGAATCAAGCCTGAAAAACTACATGTTGATGCTTTTGAATAGTCCAAAGTTTGAATCAGACTAAATTTACTTATAATTACCTAAGTTTGGATTAACAGAAAAAAATGTTCTTTATTTTTTTATACTGGATCTTTTTAGAAAAGAAAAACCCATTCATTGGGCTTTTTGTTCAGTTTACAGTAAAGCCATTATTCTGATCTAAAGATGTTATTTTGAAAAAACAATCCATACCGCATATCATTCCTCCTGTTCAGTAATTGATGAGTAGCAAAGTAAATGAACTAATGTTTTTATAAATACTAATTTATTTAATAAAATTACAAAAATATAAATATACAAATATAAAAATATCATGATGAATCAACACAGACATTCTTTAACTCAATAAATATGGCAGTAATATTAATTTCTTTTTTTAAGGTATACTTTTTCCGATTATGTTACAACACGGGTGCACAATGTCCCAGCTAGTCATAAATGTGATGCAAAGCAATTAAAAAAAAAGTAAAATTTTTCCATTTCTTTAGTATTAGAGGCACAAAAAGCCTTTTTTTTAAATGTCTCCTCATTGTCAGGGAGAATCTTCCATCAGGGATTTTTAGGCAGAGAGGGTGAAGTACAGATTTTATTTTTTATCTAAATCAATCATATTCATTTACGTTGACTTATTGAATAAGCAAACCCTTACTAAGACAACACCTATTTTTGTATTTTTTCCAAGTAAGAGAGTGTAGGCCACTTTATCTAGTAACATAGACATTACCTCCACTAACACTGACCAAGTCACAAATTACTTTCTCAGTCTCGGTCACTGTCATCTCCGCCGTACATATCTGCTAGCTTTTTGAATCGAGGTCCCCAGTCACTGAGGTAATCATAATCTTGGTTGCCATCCATAGTAAGTGATTCCAAAGAGCTGAGTGAATTTGCTATAGAATCATTCCCTTCATAAGCATACGTTGCTAGTGAATCATAAGGGGGCGCAGTTGGGTCTAAATCATTTTCCTTTAGCCTTCGTTGAATAAAATCTTGGACATCAATGTTTTCCCACAGAGGTGCAGTCCTCCTAATCTGAAATATAGTTTCTGGGATAACATCTCTTCTAATCTTACTTTCTTCCCTAGCTTCTGGATTCCTTAGTGTGCCAATGTCAAAAGCTTGGGTATCTTCTTCCCCACCTCCTTCATCGTTGTAAGTCACAATATTGTCCCGGACATCATCCTTTGAGATGATCAAGGGTTCTTTCTTTCTCTGCCTCTTCAGTGCTGCAAACAGCACAACTAAAACTGAAAATAAATAGATAATGAGCTGCAATGTAGCCTAAATATATAGATGGTCAAGGTGGTTAGAACTGAAATGAAGTTAAGACACATTTGCAATGATCAAAGAATTTTATAATGGAGACAGGATGCTTTGAAAATAGAGGAAAAAACTCTTGTGGTACAATAATAATGTAATGTATAAAAATTACACAGGTCTAATTTTAAAGTTAATTTAAAGAGAAGGAATTGTATTTATGATTAGGATTTGCATTTTCAGTATCAAGCAAAATATTTAATTTTGTGGTGTCACAATGGGGAGAAAATTTTTTTGGTCATAGTCACTATTAACATTCAGCTTCATTCATTTCAGTGCTGTGTTGCTTACCATGCAGACATTAGAGGTAACATTTGCGTAAGTGAGGTTATGAATATACCTGTGCTGCTGTAGCACTATAAAATAGACATCTGCAACAACAAAGGAAGGGGGTTTGTCTTCACTTTAGTAAATCCCCTTCTGTGAGAGGTAGAAGTTGATAGAAGAACAAATGGATGTAAACCAGCCATAAATTCAGGATGAAAATTAGTCAGGAGAATGAAGTTCTGGAGCCTCCAACAGAAGTTTTGGTTGCAAACAATCCAATTTAGTTTTAGGAGAGATATGGTCAACCATGAATTAAATTGTATAATGGATTGCTTGTGATGATAAGGGTCTAGTCACCGGTTCCCCAGTCCACCCGGTTCCACTTCCAAAGGTTTTAAAGTTATTGTAGGTATAGCCTCCTTCGTTTTAGTTTCTATCCAGATATTTTTCACACATAAAAATGATAAATTACTTAATTACTGGTGTAACTGTTCATTTGTAATTATTAGGAGCCAGATTCTGTCATCTGTATTCTTGTTGAGTGGTACATTAGCCAATGTCATTAAATGGGGGACTGCTTGTCAAGTAAGATGATGTCCTCCCTGAGTAAGGGGAGCAGTATATAATTCTATATTACTATGTGCCTCATGTCACATTTAGTAAAAGAGTGACATGCACATCCCAGTTTTCAGCTTTCTCTTGAGTAGCTGTAATAATTTATAGTTCACATTCAAACCCCTCTATTAACAGACAGTTAGTGTGGAAAATGATCAGATTAGGTGCTCTTCTCTAGTGGTCTGAATCAATGGCTTTGTGGAGTCACAGTCAATAAAGCAGTGACTAGCACATGTGTATTCAATTACATAGAGGTCACACGGATCACTTACCTAGCAGTATAATGATGCAGAGGAGAATGGCAATCAAAGCACCTGTGCTGAGGCCAGCTGAAAGGAGCAAAGCCTCAGTATTACAGGACTGCATATTCCCCCGGTTATCACAGGCACACACTCGAATCGTCAAAGTGCCGGTGCTGCTCTGGATTGGATAGTCATTGTCGAATATTATGATTGGCAGAAAATAGGTACTCATTTTACTGCGGCTATATCCATTTCTTCTAGTCAGAATCCCTGCTGTGTTATCTGAAATGAAAGAGCAGAATAACTCTGTGTGACAGAAGTGAGTGTGAGTCTGTATCTTTAAAAAAAACTAGTAGTCCCATAGCACCTTAGAGAATAACAAATATATATCTATATCTCTACTGAGCTTTTTGGGCAGTGTGATGTGATCTGTGGCATTAGGGAAAACACTAGGGTTATCAATCCTACAGAATTATCCTGGAGTTTCCTGGCACGAAAAATTATTTTTTAATTAAAGATAATATCATGTGAAGAAATCTCCTTTAATTCAACCCACCAGAGTTGGCAACCCTATGACATGCAGGAACCGAGCTGTTTACCTTTGTTATCGACAACAGAGAAGTTGGGATGAACTGCAAATTCTGGCACCAATTCAAAGAAGAATTTGTGGCCTCGAGGAGGCTCATCTTTGTCCACAGCACTAACGGTCTGAACCAGCTAAAAGGAAAACAAGATGTCATGTTCTTAAAGGGTTTTTTTGTTGTCTCCTAAGAATACAGCTTTTTCTTATAATACATTGTAAAAATCCCTATGCAATTATATTTGAAAACGACATCCAGTGCCCAAGTATTAGTGTGCTGTGTGGTGGTCTTAAGTTAACCTAAGGAGACCGTGTGTTAAACAAATTAGCTCTTTCATTTTTAATTTCACATCCACCTAACAGCATAAAAACACGGGCTGTTCCTGGCTGCAGCAGCCAGCTATCTGTTCTGATTATTTCTCAGTGCTTTGCATTGCTCTGTGAAGAGTGCTTGCCCTCCAACCAAAATAGCCTCCTCCTATGCCCTTAGATAATATTAGCAACTACTTCACACTCTGTGCTCTTCAAGAAGGAAACAGGGGTTCAGTTCCTAAACCTGTTTTTTTTTTCCTGCTGGAGATAACGTTAGAATATTACAGAGCAGAATTCTCAGCTGTTGGGAAGTAGAGGAGGAGAGGATGGAAGATGGACCCAAAATGGACACCTTTGTGGAGTGGCACTAGTGGATAATGGAAGGCAGTTGCATCCAGTTGTGAGAAAAAGACAGTAGCCCTGTCATGGGGCCATGGGAGCCAGCATGCATGAAGAGGAGGAAAACATTAAGGGTTCCCTACAGAAGACTCCCTTGTGGAGCCCATGCTAGCATACTAAAGGCACTACATAGAAATATATTGTCCCTCCCTCACAGTATTAAACAGGAAAGTTCTTATTAAAAATGAATAGGAGCCCCCTGGATGTGCAAGGGGCTCTAAGCAATTGCTTAGTGTGTTTATACCTAACATGGGCTCTGCTTCCTTGCAACATTACAAATAATTAAAAAATCCAAAACAAGTGCTCTGGTATTTTTCAGATTAATCTAAGAGGCTGATTGCATTTATATGGCTAAAGATGATGAAGTTGCCAAAGCAGAGAAAATAAATACGGTATGGAAGAATAAGTTCATTGCCCATATTACAGTGAACACTTCAGTTATAAAGTGACCATTAAATTTCCTATGCTATAAACAGTGATAATTCATATGTACAGTAGAAGGACTACTGGATTGCTCACAAAAAAAAAGCTTTCACAATCCTCTTCTTCAGAGGATATTTACTTGCTATTTTAACACCGTAGCAATGCAGCTTGCCTTGCACTGTCCTGCTGCAGCAGTTGTGGTTCTATCCAAAAGCAGCAGCTCTGGTTTTAATTAGGTGTCCATGTAGCTCAATGACATGAGTGAGTGGGTGGATTTCTCAGAGGAAGTATTTGCAGCTGGGATTCAAAGTAATATTCATCATAGAGCTTTCTTTATTGTTTACTCATGGACAGAAGCCGCTATGAAGATGGCCCTGCTCTTTGTGACACTGGGGTGTCCCGAGTGTCTCATTTTTGAGTACTAAGTGTCTCCAACATGTTGAGCTCCCACTACTTCAACTGATTTCAAAAGGGTTTCTTATCACAAGTTTAAGCGTGCAGGTTGTTTCACTGAAATTTCAAGAACACATGCGTAGTATTAACTGTCCAAGCAAAGCAGCAATCCAAATAACAATGCAATTTTAGGTTTTGTAGCAATTATGTTAGGGACAATTCCCTTAAAACACCTTTCCGGATATTAATTTAAATGAGAATTGAAGACTCTCTTTCCACTTTCTAGTATTGTTCAGCACCTCTCATATTTGGGACCCATATTAGATACTACTGACAATACAGCAACAAATATAGGAAAAATAGATAAATATTTGTCTCTGGAGTAATTAAATTATAGTCACTAGGGTAACATCTTTGTAAATCAATTGTAAATAAGAATTTGGCTGATCAGCTTCCTTGGCATTATTTCTAATTTACATCAGTATTGGGGATTTCAGAATCATGGTCTTTCTGTTTTCCTGTCATCAGAACACAATTTATGATGGAATTCATGAATCTCATCCTCCTACATGACTAGAATACAGTTAAATCTGGTTTATGCAGTATTTCTTAAATTAATGAGGCTCTTGGTACAAATTAAGATTTCTACATTCTGAAAGCAATTATGATCCTGACATTTGAGGAGCTTTACAAATGCTGTTAGACAAGTTCACACTCTGTGTAAAAGAGCTCTGTTGGCATTACACTGAACCAGTAATTCCTCTAACACTTTCTTCTCTACATAATTCCAGTGTTGCTATCCCTGCCATAGGCAGCAGCAATGGTGGAGGTGGTAGTAAAGTCATGAGTTTAGTTAGCCACACTATTTTAAGCCCCATGTTGCCTAAGCCTACCATTACAAAGCCATTATAGCAGAAATGCCTTATGGTACAAAACTAGCAGAGTAGCATAAGGCATGTCTACGCTACGTGAAAGATTGACACTGTCATGTTGATCTTCTGGGGTTTGATTTAGTATAACCAACAAGATGGAACTCAAAGGGTGCCCCCAGCCACCCCAGTACTCCTACTCTTAGGGAAGAGTAAGGGAAACCTATGGAAGTATTTGCTCCCATTTTCCTCCCACTGTGTGGACAGAGATTTAAGATATGTTGACTCCAGCTACGTAATTTACATAGATGGATCTGTATATTTTATTTGAACCTTTCCATGTAGTTTAGACCAGGCCATATTGACTGGAGAAAATTTTCCTCTTGCATTTTTAAAAGTCTGCAAGACAAAGAGTGAAAACATCAGGCAGAAGAGAGATAATTGGAATACGTGCTGGTATTTGTCCAAGTATTGTTAGGAAACACCCAGGGAGAAAATATCCAGCTAGAAAAGCTACTGAAGCACTGTAGCTGAGTGTCCCATGGCTTTTCAAGATGTACACAGTTATGTGTTTGTAAGATCCACATATGATTCCCTTCTTGTGCAAAGAGTATGAAGAGTAGACAATTGTGGCAGAATAGAGGAAATTAAAACCTCTTATAACTGATTATGAGGATAAGACTGCAGCTATGGAAAACAATCAAGCAGATACCTTATTACCTGTTAAAGACATTGGGGCTGTGTCTACACTGGGCCACTTATTCCAGAAAATCATCCGCTTTTCCGGAATAAGCTGCGAGCCGTCTACGCTGGCCCTTGAATTTCCAGAAAAGCAACGATGCTCTACTGTACAAAATCAGCCGCTATTCCAGAAAAACTATTCTGCTCCCGCGCAGGTGTAAGTCCTTATTCCGGAACACTATTCCGGAAAAGGGCCAGTGTAGACAGCCCAGTAGTCTTTTCCGGAAAAAAGCCCTGATCGCGAAAATGGCGATCGGGGCTCTTTTCTGGAAAAGCGCGTCTACATTGGCCACAGACGCTTTTACCGAAAAAGGGCTTTTCCGGAAAAGCAGCCTGCCAATGTAGACGCTCCTTTTCCGGAAAAACTGAAAACAGAATAGTATTCCGTTTTAAGCATTTCCGGAAATTCATACCAGTGTAGACACAGCCTGGCTGTGTTGAAAAGATGGAAGTACAAAAGAAAAAAAGGGGGGGAAAGATTGCAGGCAATATCTTCCAACTGGTGAATAGACCAAAACAAAAGATTAGACAGATTACGAGAATAACTTTTGTAGAGCTAAAAATCATGAATAAAACAGACTAAAGTTAGTCCTAGAAATTAAAGAGTTGGCCATTCTTATTTTTGGTATGGTAGCAATATTGTGAAAAGCTAGGGCACAGTGTTTCTCTATTTAAAGTTTTTAGTGACAGATGAAATACATGCTTTCTCATTGTGAGTTGTACTCATGCTTCACAGAGAGTTCAGAGAGATGCCTGACATTATAAGATTTATGAGAGTTTTTCTTTCAAGAAAGTGACTTTTACTTGAATCAAGTGTGATTTCAAGCATATCAGACCAATTGAAAAAGTACATTTCTTTTTGTTTTGCTGCCCATGTGAATGAACTCAGATTGAAAAATTCAGCATTGCTGTCACTGTTTCTACCTTTCTAAGAGAATCAGTATGAGACAGCTTATTGGGATTTATTCGATAATTTCCCATTCGTGGGGATCTCTCAGTTTTTCAAGTGCTGATAAACCTGCAGTGTCCATACACACACTTTACTTTTTCTATCCAGCACAGAGTAGTTTTATAGCTGTTTAAACCATGTAAATGAAGTAGAACTATCTTTCTTTGGGCTGATAAACAGTTAGGCCAAGAACCATGAAGATGCCTGTGTGGTTTCATAACTTGGTTCTTATGGTCTCCCCATGAGTGAGAGCTCAGAGACATGAGTTGGGTTCCACACCTATGTAGGTGCTGGAACTCCAGATAGTGGAGGTGTTGGTTTGAAATTGTTCCTATCCTATTCAGGGTTTATTGTTTGGGTTCAATGACTCTTAGCACCCCCACTATACACTTTCTTTCATTTGGCTCTTGTTTATATAATCTTTCACTGAGGGCTATCTCTTTTTCAGATACCGCAGATCTTTTGAATGCCAAGGTGTTTTCTCCTCATTGCTCCAGACTGCTGTAATTTTAAGTCATGTGGCATGCTTTAAAAGACTTTCTTAAAGGCAGAATTGAAAGTCTCTATAAAAATCCAAATAAGTCTTTTCTATGAATCTGTATGGAGGGAAGAGACCAGGGGGGAAGTTGGAGCGGAATGTTTGGGGAAAATTTATTTTCTGTTATAGTTTAACAAAAGTTTTAAACAATCAATATATCTGTGAGATACTTGGCTGTCTGTCCCATGCACTCCTTTTCAATACATCAGTATATATATTCTTTATCATTATTAAACATGACACACACCTTTCTATGAAAACAGTAGTTTTAATTCCCTTTATGGAAGGTAGCTATGATGTCACTCACTATAAGGTTCCTGAGGCATTCAAAGAGGCTAATTTGTTTAAATTGACTCTTCGGAGTTTACAGATTACACACTGTATTTTTAACTTGGGAATAAACTGTCATGGTTATAGAATTGTGCTCTTTTTCTGCTGCAGATTAAAAATTGTTTGGAGTGTATCATTGAATTCACCTGAATTATTTGAGCATTAGGTTCTATTCATTTATAACTTGGCTAAAACAAGCATAGTTATTGCATAACAGTAGATAGCTTCTTGAATGTCTACACTATTGTTTGTTTCTCTCATTGACTGCATTTGAGACATCAAACATCAAAAATGTTACTAATTATTGGTTATGGGATAAGCAATTTTTTTTTTACTTTAGTTTAGGTTTATGTCTATCCTTATGGAGGCCTATTAAGTACACACTCTACATTTTCTTGTAGTCTGGGTATAAATAGCACTGTAGATTGTGAGACACTGCTTAGGTGAGTAAAGATATGCCAGAACCATAGGGTATATACTCAACATGACTCTCTATTTGCCCAGGCTGGGCCTCCCACATCTACCCTGCTACTTTAGCAGTGTATGATACCAACATCTCCCTTTTGCCAAAGACTTTTCCCGCCATCCCCTCAGAGCCTTTCACTGGCATGTTGTCAATACTGACTGGAATGTGAACACAAACTGCTTTTCATTGTGGCATGTAGCTACACTTATCCTGCATGCCACTAGAATAGATTGAATTTTTCAATCCTTGCTTCATGTTTCATTAAGGTCAAATTCTTGAGCTTCCATAGAAAGAATTACCTGACTCTTTTCCTAAGTCAGATCAGGATCATGCACTGCTCTTAATTAGCTCATAGAATAAGGTTGAGAATGACCCTTGCACAAGAGCTTTCCACAATCGTGGTCCTTGTGCTTCTCGAGCTCCATCCCAGAGAAAGCAATGCTTAGAAAAGGGCATGGATGAGATGGGGCCAGGACTCTGCTTCTCCAGACTTTACCCGCATACCTGTCTGAGATACATCATAATGGATGAGGCAGAAGGTGTATTTCCATTCGAAAAAAATAGAGGGTACATCTACACTTGCTCCCTAGTTCAAGCTAGGGATGCAAATGTAGGTGACCGAAATTGCTAATGAAGTGGGGATTTAAATATCTCATGCTTCATTAGCATAATCTCGCCGGCGCATTGCTCCACTCAACAGCTGATTCGAACCAGGAAGTGCATGCCGGTATGTGTTAGTTTGAACCAAACCCCTTCCTCAAAAAATGAAGAGTAACATTAGTTCAAACCAAGGGGTTTGGTTCAAACTAATGCGTCCCGGCGCACTCTTCCTGGTTCGAATCAGCTGTTGAATGGAGCAATGCGCCGGCGAGATTATGCTAATGAAGCATGGGATATTTAAATCCCCACTTCATTAGCAATTTCAGTCACCTACATTTGCATCCTTAGCTCGAACTAGGGAGCAAGTGTAGACATACCCAGAGATTATACACTTCCTCAATGGATTTTTTTCATCACTGATGCCCCTGAGGTATTGCAACTCTGTTCTGCTTTCCCTCTCCCTACCTGCCCAGCTGTTTCATAAATGCCACACTTTACCCTATAATATTGGCTGACATTGAGCATAAGTATAGTATGTTGGCATTGGGGAGGAATAATTGATATTTCTGGCTGCTTCCTGATGTGAATGAGATTTAGAAAGTGGTATGATTAATAGCAAAGCTCAATGAAAAAAGTCTCTTAAAATTAACTAAGTATATTTATCTTCTCTGTCTAGGTCTCATGCTGTGATCATCAGCATAAAATTCACTGACGTGACGCATCAGGAAGCAATTATGATTTTAACAGGTTGGCTGCTTTAAGTGAGCTCTAAAATAAGGTGGAATAGTATGAAATGAATAAGTGTATATTATAATATACACAATGTACAATAATAGTATAGTACAATACATTAAAATAGCAATAAAAGCTGAAGAATAACTGAAATATAAACAGTGTGGCCAAATGTCCGTGTATGTGCATATAAATCCATAATAATATTCAGACATCTAATTAAAAGTGACTTGATTTTTAAAGTTATTGAGCACATCTGGTGCCCAATAAAACCAACTTTACTTAAGTGCTTAAATATGAATTTAGGTCACCAACTTTAAATATCCAGATATGAAATTTTTTACTTGAATCCTCTAGTTTCCTTTAGCTACGGATACCTGAAAATATCATATCTCTTCATAGTTAATGAGTATGAGACAGTACTTCAAGAATGAAATTGGATACAGATAATGCCTGTAGCATTAGTACTGGATTTGTCATTTGGGGACAGTAATTTCTGGAATTACATCAAATAATTTCATCATATAATTACATCATATAATTTGGAAGGGACGTGTACTAATAGGTCTCTGGGACAACTACTTTTTTGGAAATGCATACATTTTCTCTAAGCCTGTTCTGTTTATTTATACCAAAGTATAATTTAGTGGGGATGTGTTGGGAAGAATGCTGACAAACTAGAATCCACAAAAACCAAGCAAAATGTTTGAGCACTTAAATATGAATAACCCAGAAATTCTGAGGGCAAAAACAAAACAGAAGAAACAATAAAATGATAAAATAAAATATACACTATGGATAAAATATGTATGTAGATACACCTTTAGGCCGTGTCCAGACTCAGGGGTTTTTTCGGGAAAAGTAGCCTTTTCCCGAAAAAACTTCCCCTGCGTCCAGACTCAAGCCGCGTTCTTTCGAAATTATTTCGAAAGAACGCAGCTTTTCTTTCGATGGCGGTAAACCTCGTTTCACGAGGAAGAACGCCTTCTTTCGAAAGTTCCTCTTTCGAAAGAAGGCGTTCTACAATGTAAAGAGGCCATCTTCGAAAGAGAGCATCCAGACTCACTGGGTGCTCTCTTTCAAAAAAGCGGATTTCTCTATCGAAAGATCCGCCTGCAGTCTAGACGCGATCTTTCGAAAGAGGCTCTTTCGAAAGATGCTTTCGAAAGAGCCTCTTTCGAAAGAAGCCTTCAGTCTAGACATAGCCTTAGTGAGGCTGCTGTAGTCCTTAGTGCTTTTTGAGAATCACATTGTCTCAACATTTCTTACTATTTTCAATCATGTGATGCAGGTTAAGATTGTTTCAGTAATCTTTAATGAGTTTACCTGTACTTTCTAAAACATTGCATATATTATACTGGGGGCAAAATCAGTAGTGCCTCAGAATAGAATATCTACCTTTTTAATGTTTATGTTTGTGGACAAAACAGCAACTTGAAGCAGCCTTCTCTTTGAAGGCATAAACTTTTCGATAAATTGTGTTAAACCTTAACTTCAGATTATCAAAGATTTCTGAAGAGTTATAATCAAGTAGATAAATCAACAGCAAAATGCAAAATATTTGTTTCTAAAACATTAGGTCAGAACATGAACATGAAGAATCAAAAGGCAAATAAAATTGTAGACAGTCAATTAACTGCCATGGAAATTCAGTAGGAATTGGATACCTAACTCCCATAGGTCATTTGGAAGATCCCAGCTTTAATTTACATCCAACGTATGAGATGACGTTGTGAATTACACATAGAGAGTTAGCTGGAAAGCCAAATTGTGGTTTATGCATTATTGAGTGTTTCATATACTGAATATGTACACAGAATTTGGAAAGACATCATTTAAGAGATGACAAGTCCCCAGTCTGGGTAAAATTTGATGTTATCATCATACTCCAAACCTGAGTTCCCTAATATTGCATATGAATAATATTGCTTTGCTTTGCACAATTCTATTAAAGCTTCTGCCATGTTTTAGATTGATACCAATCACTGAATTGAGATTCTAAACATTATTTATCCACGATCTTATACTATTCAAAGACATTTCGTCACACAGATAGTAATCTGGCTATATTCCAGTCATTCAGATTTGCTGAATAGAAATATCTCAATATATTTCTTTTGAAAAAATAATTTAAAATTGTAAAATAAAACTACCAAAGTACAACAAACAGTAATTGGGTAAAATTTCTAAGCTCATTGCATAGGTCCTTAAACCTTAGTCACATATTAAAATTCATGTCACAGCGGTGAAGATACTGTATCCTAATTATGAACACATTATTTTGTGACAAGGTACATCATTAGGCCTAGAGTTTCATCTGCTTATTTCATTATCTGTTATTCCTACCATTATTTTCATTTTGTTTAGTATTGCTGTAACTGTATATATTATTTGACTATATTATGTGAATCAGAAATAATGAAAAGATTTGTATATTGGGGCAGTGAGAGCCCTTTATACAAACCAAAGCAATTCCAGACAAAGCATGTCATATTATCCTTCCAACTCATAGGCCAGATCATAAAATTGATGACAATCAAATGAACAGAATGTGACTCAGTTGAGCCATTGACTGCACATCTTCTGACTCCTTTTTTTTTTTTTTTACTTTCCTTTTTTGAAATAACATTTGAATGTGCT
The DNA here is from genome assembly GCF_049634645.1 of Pelodiscus sinensis. Classification (NCBI taxonomy): domain Eukaryota; kingdom Metazoa; phylum Chordata; order Testudines; family Trionychidae; genus Pelodiscus; species Pelodiscus sinensis. Next base: position 123,508,527 of record NC_134712.1, on the reverse strand, counting down.
TCATATTTAAATTGCATTCTATTCATACTTTCTGGAGTTCCCTATTTTGTAAAGGGAAACCTACACATACACAGCTTCCCCAAGAGGCTCTACAATTTTTCCTATCATGATTTACTGCCTCTGGTTACAATCTTTACTTTTAATTCCTTAGAAATCTATTCCACACTGAGATACTTTTAATGCAACATTTCCACCGAGTGAAAGTTTATAGTGGAGACATGACTCTGTGAACAAAGTTATTACAACTTATCCCATGATAAATAGAGAGACAAGATAGGTGAGGTAATATATTTTATTGGATCATTTTCTGTTTTGATAATTGTTTTGATTTCCTTGCATCATCATGAAATATGTTTCCTGATTTTATTTTCTTTCCAGTATGTGGAAGTATGTGATGAAATTGGTTCAATGAAAGAATATTATCCTACTCTCCGTGTCTCGTAATGTCTTGGGAGCAACACAACTACAACAACACTGAAAACTGCAATGGAAAACAACAATTTTTGCCACCTGAAACAATATCCACTACATGAGGAAAAAGCAAAACTTAGCAGTGACATCTATTTTGTGAGTAAATGCAAGAAACAAATTATTATCCTCAAAGGACTTACATGTATCACTTTTTAATAAGTACATAAACGTAGAAATTGGTTCAATAAAAGGTACATCACCCACATTGTGTCTCTAATATTTTGGGACCACCATGCCTACAACAAAACTGCAAACATCCATAATAAACAGAAGATTATAACAGTTTCAATAGTAATAGAATATTTCTGTATATTCACAATTTATGTGTTTTGTTGCAGAATCTACTTGGGATTTTTCTTCTCTTTTCTCTGAGTTTATAAATTGCTTTCACTGCAAATCTGTTTTTGTTTATCATTAACAAGCTTTTGAACCAGTTTATATAAAGCAAGAGCCCCCATGGACCTTTGCACAAATTCAAATCAAACCAAAATTGACTCTTAACCAAGGTCTAAAAAACTTGACATTTCCATATTTAATATTATTGTTCTATATCACAACTTCTTGATTCTGGACAAGCCTAGAAAATGAGATTTCCAAAATGGGGTTTTTACATAGGTCAAGTTATCAATAGATCTTAAAATAATTTGGTAAGCATGCAAACAAGAGGAATCATCAAAACAAATGACATTTTACTGGCTTATCTGTTACTCCTTCTTTAAAATTATTCTGTGATGAAGGCTACTGAATCATTACCTAAAAAGAAAATATTGTGTATGTATTATATTATGGACAAATCCTTCACTCCTTGCCCACCTAAAACTTCTGTTGAATTAAAAAACACAGTAGGAGGATTTATTAATTATTTTCATCCATGCAAATCCAGATTGTTATGGAAGTATTAGTCTATTTTGTGCATAACTCTAGAAATGAATAAAAATAGCAAGAGAAGACCCCAGTGCTTATTTTGTGGTAGAGTAAATGTGTATTTACCTGTCCTGCTTTTGCATTTTCACAAACAAAAGTTTCATAGTATTTGGCAAATTCTGGTGCATGGTCATTTATGTCTAAAATCTTGATGAAGATAGGTATCTGACTACTTTGTTTAGGATTATCTGGAAAAAGAAAATAATTTTCTCAGGAATATAAGAATTGGAAATATTTACAATTCATGTAAGAAAATGAAAACTATATTATTAAGCGTATTTCATCTATTTCCATCCAAAACACATAAGAAATGCTCATATTTTTACAATTTATGCTCAATTTTTGACTTGAGTTAAAAACAATTTAAATTATTTAAGGTATCAGGTTTGTCAGTATATCCCAAACAGCTGTGAATGTGTGTGTACTTATTTTCTGGAATCTGTGCTTAAACGGAGTTGCACAGGGTAATCTGGAGTGTGCAGATAAATGTTCTGGATCAATTCAAAGCCCTGTCTAACTACAAAGGCAGGAAAAATATATCTGATACAAGTAGCCTCCTAGGCCAAACCATAGCCAATGGGATGAATAAACAAAAGCAAATATTGGCAGTTGTGCCAGTGTTTGGAGAAAATAGCTTGCTTAAAGAAAAAATGGTGAGTCTGTTTTTGAAAGGTGGACTGTGAATCTGCTGTACTCAGCACAGCCCATACTATGTCAGTCGCACTACTTCCAAAGGAAAAGAAAAAGTAGCAAGGAAAAGAAAAATGGTGTCATAGAGCCCATTGCTTAATTGATAGTGATGTACCCCTATGGAATGTACGAGGACAAATTTTCTGTTCTGCCCTGGGTAGGAAGGGTAATATACTAACTTTATAGGCCTCTGGTTGTGACTAGGATTAGCTTGGTCCTTGGCACAAGTTAGAGGAGCCTGAAGACCAATCTAATGTCTACCCATGGCTCCAAAGGATCATTCAAAGTCTAAAGTCCAGATTGCTAGCATGCTTTAAGCACGTCCTCACTTTCTTACAAATGTTCTCTCTCCTAAAGGTTGAGGGATGCAATGTGTAGAAGCACTATACTGGCTCTTTACGAATTTATGCAAGGCAAATCCTCAGGAAGCCGGTTATGTTGTCTTTGTGCTGCTCTACACTGCTGAAATGGACCTTGGATTTTTTTTCTCCAGGGGAAAAAATAAGTAAATCATGAAATCATTGTTTTGTTTTTCTTTTCTTTTTGTTAAAAGTTACCCCTATTGAATGTGTATGGCTTGAGGTTAGCAAATGATGTTCATGGTTGTAATTTTTTAAAGAAAGGGAAGGGTGACTCTAGCAAAAAATATCTACAACACAAATTTGTTATAGAACATGTCAATTTGAAAATTCTAACATTCTCTTCAGATAAGAACTCACTGATTTCAGTTGCTATAACAGTGATATTGTGCCAGGGGGTTTCTTCCCGATCGAGTGTCTTTGAGATGAATAGAGACCCATTTCCTGAGTGGATGTTGAATATTCTGTCGAGGTCAGTGTGTCGATCCACAGAATATCTGTCAAGATATAATATAAGTGTGTTGTATCACCCTCTTCTATTATATTTTCTAGTTTTGCTTACTAACTATCATTAAATGCTTCCAATTTTTACCTTAAGTAAAGCTACCTTAATATTTTCAGTACTACATTACCTAACCTTCCCTCTACTTACTATAGGGAATAACTAGTGCAGACTGTAAATACTGAGCCTTTTCTACACTTGAAAGTTTAAATCCTTGCCAGTGTTTTAACGCAGCAGTGTAGTCATTCAAGAGTGCTATAGAGTGCTCTCCCAACACTCAATATATAACCCCTCCCTAAGGGGAGTAGCCAGCCTGGTTAGCATTGGTGCTTTACAGCACTGTAACTTGCTGTACTTGAGGGTGTGTATTATCACAGTGCTGAGCCAGAAAGTTGCAGCACCAGAAATTGGCAATGTTGACTTAGTCCGAATTAAAGTTATTTAAGATATTGTGCTCCATGTGCTTAGCATAGCACACAAAATGCCAGTCACTTGACATTGCTCTTAAATAAGATAGAAAGGTAAAACACTTGTATAGGTAGTTATTTAACATGAGTCATTTCAAAAAAGTGTATTTTAGCCTAGAAGTATAACAAATTGTGGAATGATAGCGAGTGAACTCAGACTGAATTATCTTTTCCAAGGTTTTCACAAATAATAGTGATTTTGGGGTGCTTCAGTCTGTTGGATGATTAACCTCAAACACCATCACAGGGACTTCATTTCAGTAACTGTTGAGCATCCACTCTTTGAAGACCAGACACCTTTGATTAGTCTCAAGATGGCCAGAAAAATCATGGGCAGAAAAATTCCACTTGAAAATATTTTGAAAGCAATGGCTTTTGGGTCTGAAACTGCAACAAGATTTTCACCCAGTATTAATGATGCATTGCATTTGTTGAGCTCTCTTTTCCTTCTGAAAAAAGTAACTTACATTCATAGGATATCTTGTGATCTAGTGACCATTAACCACAAATGATGAGCTCATACACAATTGGCTTGACATTACTTTCCCCCAAAATGTGCACTTTCAGAAAGTAGCTCATTCAGAGTTCTGCACTTCCAACTAGAAATGCAGCTGAAGCAGGTTTCACAATCAGCTGCATGACCGATGCACTAATGTACAAATGGCCAGTTTTATTCACATCACTTTAGACAATAATAGTATATGTGCTAACAGTATGGCAATAACCCAACTCCATACATTTACCTACAACACCGATATGACTTTCTTACAGTAGTTTATGTATATGCTGCACAAATGCTGGAAGAGGAAATAAATTGAGCACTCACATATTTGTGGAGAACCGGTAATGGCAAGCATCACAATATAGATTGCCAAATGGAAAAGAATGGGGGGAGGGAAGGCAAAAAGTATAAATCTTCTTGTAACAAACACATTTCGCTTTGCAGTACTGTCATTCATAGCATTGGCAAGGCAAAATACCATTTTACCTTATTCATCCTTATTGGAAAACTTCTGAGAGATATTCAAGGCAGCATATTTCTACTGGATGAATCTATAAATGCTGATCATTATATACTTAGGAAATAAAACATGGCAGACAATGGGTGTATCTCTGGGGGGTTGTTTCATGCATTGGACCTGTTGCAAATTGTGATGGAGAATGCCAACTGCCATCAACCATTGGAATGCACATTCATCTAGTGCTCAATTTATTTCTACTTAATCACTGCAGGCCTGGTTCTGTTCGGTGCCCTCAACTATCAGTAAAGTTATTTGGAATCATAAAGCTGTTATTTCTTGCTCAGGATCAGATCATATGTCATTTGTTTTGTTACATTTTAAAAGAGAGATTAAACAAGTATCTACATCTCATGCATTTTACACCACGCAGGAGCGGATATTTACTTTATTGCATTCTTGGTGGCATCTGGATCTTGAGCTGCCACCTGCCCGATGATAGTTCCCTCCTTGGCATCTTCATCTACTTCTATTATATAAGAACTCCTGCTGAACACGGGAGGTTCATCTATGTCTTCCACAAAAACCTTGACTAGAGCTGTGTCTTTAAATGGCCCCAGGTGAAAAAATCGTGGATCAGGATGAGTGTTGGCTGCCTCTACTCTTAAAGAGTACAGCATCTTGTTCTCAAAATCCAACTGCTAGGGAGCAAATAATAAAAAAGTAGGCTCAGTTTACAAGAAATATAAATGGATTTCACAGCACTAAAATAGTGGGGACAGGAATTATTTCAGATGTTATTCTGAAATAACAGTGCAAGTGTCTACATAGCAATTCCATTATTTTGAAATAAATTCAAAATAATGGACAGCTTATTCTGACTTCTATAAACATCATTTCACAAGGAATAATGTCCTATCCCTATAGATATTTTGGAATAGCAGTAGCATGGATGCTCCTCTGCTGCTATTTTGAAATAGCTCCTCCCAAGGGCCATTCAAAGTAATTACTCCTCAGTGCCTCCTGGGGATCTAAATTGAGGTAGGGCATCAACATTAGGAGAGCCTGCCTCAGACTAATTTTGAAGCTTTCCTGTGAGTAGATCTGCTATTTTGAAATAAGCTATTTCAGAGTATTTCTTCGGGAATAGCTTATTTCAAAATAAGCGCGCTGTGTAGACGTACCCTGAGAGACCTATAGGATTCCTAAACGTTCATTTGTGACTCCTCCATCAGCAATAAAGAGCCAATTTTAGATGACTAAGGTATGGGACAGTGCACTCTTCATCTTATTATGCTATTATGTAGCTTGGTAAAGTCACTTTTTTCTTTTATATAATCTTTATAAGAAATTAAAATCTGCAATACTCTGCACACACATACAATAGTGAACACATTCCATACTGAACTTTTGTAAAGAGCGCTAATATCAGTGGTAAGACAATCACAAAAGTATCATCATTTGGGATTAACTTCCCAAGGCTTGGTTGTTTAGCCTAAATTTATATAAAATTATTTTTGGAACAGTCATTCCAGAACATTAACGCTCTCTTGTGAGTTTATTTTTTAATTTCCTTATTAAGAGCAGTGTTAGGACTACCATGGGATAAAAAGCTTTTCTAATGGCATTCTGGTACACTAAATTCCAGATGAAAACTGGAAGAATTGCAGAAAAAAGAAGAAAAAAGGTTTAAATAAGAACACTGTGAGTTTCTTAAAAGATTTTGTTTCTTTTCCAAACATTAGATTGGTTTAGCTATGAGAATAACTAATGTGCCCATAAATAATTACATGATTATTGCAGTTGTTAGCTTGGTTTTCCATTTATAGTCTATGCTGAATTTCATCTTTTACAGTTAAATATATAATTGTATAGGATTGTTATTCAACTATCCTCCTTAAACAAGATTTATAAAATAGTATTTATAATGTACTGCTACATCAAAATGGAATAAAATGAACTATGTAGGTATGAGATACTTATATGTCTTAGCTATCATTTCCATCACATTATTGTATTAAATTTGAATCACATATTTATGTGATATACAAAAAATTACACTAAAATAAGTTAAAGTTGCAATGTCAAGCACTCAAAAATTTGGGAAGGCCAATATTAAGGTGCCTCAGGCAACATTCGTTCAATCCAAATTTGCATAACAAGAAGAAAAACATTTCCCCGCTTTTTTCAATGTATTTTATTTTCAAAATTAAATTGCCAGGGTTTTTTTTACAAGAACCAGTTTGCAAACGAGTCTCAGCTGATGAAGCTCTAGTGTGTTTTGATCTGCGTTCATGTTTAATTATGTATGTGTATGCAAGGTTTGCATTTTACAGTTTTATTCATATTTGCATGATTTCACATGTTCATTAGAAAATGAATTAAGGCTAATGGGTAATGAAAACTATTATGGGCTGTCCCATATGATCTGTCTCAACTGTCCAAGTACAAAGCCATAATAGTAAGAACTGTAGCCTAAAATGGATATTCAGATAACATCAAAACAGTTTTCAGTTTGCTTAGCTGGCCAATTTTAAGCCTTAAAGAGTCACAGATCATCTATGAATTCAAGTTCTATATAGTCTTTTTATTTGAGGACACCTATTGACATGTCATATAGGAGTCAAGGCATGTTGGAAACAGCAGAGATTTTAAGTAGATGTTTGAGTTGAACCCTTCTTGCAGCTCTAGATAAGAGACTCCCTGGTGGAGGAACAGGAAAACTACTAAAGGATAGGCTTTCTATGTTGGATTAGTTCTCTTTAGAAGAGTGAATTTATCAAACTCAGGCCTTCAGGCAAACCAACAACATTTTGTTCACCTCTGACCCCTGGGAACCGCACTGCAGAGTTCAGATGTCCAAGTTCTCATGGATTGACTTCAAAATTATTGTTTATGAGACTCTATCTTTGATTGACAACAGCCATTGAGAATATCGTTTTATATGAAATGACATGCCAAGAAAATTCCTCCAAGACTTGAGAATAACAATAACCGATAAAGAAAGAGGACAACAAAATTAATACAGCTTCTCGGCAGGTGACCCCATATGAAACATTCCTTTATCCTCTCTCTTGAGGAAAGAAAAAACCCACCCGGAGTGCTAAGTATAATAAAAAGAGAGGGAGGAAAAATAAACCTTTTTGATGGTTATAATCCCTTCCTGTGTGTCTTTGTCAGTGATGATATCAAACATGTCTGATCCATCCCCGTTGGAAATGCTGTATTCAATCTCTGCATTTTCACCCACATCGAGGTCATTGGCTTTTATTCTTCCGAGAGGGGTCCCAAGTGGAGCAGACTCAGGAGAGCTGAATTGGTAAGTACCTGGAAAAGTTAAATCAAATATTTTTTTTGCCTTTCATCTCTCTAAATAATAAATGCTTTTGTTTCCTCTAGATTTTTTTTAAAATTGTCTTGAAAGTTTAAACATTCTAACAAAAGTACTCTTAGTCATCAGGAATAAACTTTAAAACAAAGATAACTTGCCTGTCAATGAAAAGTTTGTATGTTTTTTTTAATGGAAGTGTGACACTTCAAAAGAATTTAGTACTGTATTCTTTATACACTTTCTCTTTTGTACTTCAGATGAAAAGAACACAGATAGAAGCACAATAATACAGCAGTGATTATGACCCTGAGTAGTTAATGGCTTTATTTATTTTGTCTATCTTCTAGAGATATTTTCAATGAGATCTAAAGTTATTATTTTCGCTCCAGCCTCCACAGTTTTCAAAACAAAATGGATCTGAGGGAGAAACTAAAATACAATAGACAAGGTTTTCTATTTTGAAATTGCCTTGAACAGTTTTAAGTGTGCTTTATGTGAGATAGAAATTTTTCATGGTAACACATATTAAAGATATATTGTAAAAAGATGTGTAATATGTAATATTCCTGCTAACTGCCTGAACTATAGAAAAGTTGTACAAATGTGTCCAGTTTTTTGAATTAATTCCCTTTGGACACATTTGTTTTCATACCTTCTTGTGCTTGATTTCTGTTAATGCTTCTAGACTCAGATATTATACTAGCATGGATGCTATTGACAAAGGAATTTTAACCTTGCACATCTTGGTACAAAAGGTAAATTTTAAATTGATCTTTCCCCAGCATTTGCTCTAAAAATCTAACTGTAACATTATGATCATAGATAATATCACACGAGCCTCTTCACCAATCGCAATCGGGAAATTTAATTTGAATGTTAACTAGCCATATATGGAGATAAATAATTATTAAAATGAGTTTTGGAAAATATTGAAAACAACAAGTAGGTGTGAGAAATTTGCAGTATGTTAGCAGACATTTTGCATGCCAGTTTGCTGAATATTATCTATCATTTGCGCAGCCCAGTTCGTTATTAGCACCCTGTCACTTGTAACTATTATAAAGTAGCAGTCACATAGGGTATTTTGTAAAGCCATGCCTGACCAAGACAAGCTCAGGGAAGGCACTGTGCCTGAAGAAGGTAAACCCCCCTATTGCGTGGCTTAATGAGCAAAGAGACTGTAAAATCTATAGCAGTCTCTAGCAGGTATAACTTTGTCACTTGATGTTTCCCTGACATATTCATCCCCCTTATCCACCTGCTCATCTTTTTTGGTTCACAATGAAAAAACAGTTTCTGAATTTTCTCAAGTATACTGATTATAGCAGATCCTTGCGTGGGCTACAGAAGGCTGAGTGAATCTCTGTCCCCAATGTCATGCACCTGAGTCACAGTCTGACTCATTGGAAGTGTCTTATCCTTAGAAATTTCTGAGTAAAAAGGGCAATGTAAGTATGATGCTAAATTGGATTTTCTGTTAGAAAGTCAACCCTGTGGTTGAAAAATTACCAGTGGGCTGCAAAACTCATGTTCCTCTCCTAGACCTAATGACAACCAACCTTCAAAAGGACAATCTTTTCCGTTCGCAGGCGTATCTAAACTTTTCATTCTGACAGTTGAGCCAGAAATTCTATAAGCACAAACTTAGTGATGATACTTCAAATTTTCCCAGTGTGGAAGGTCCAGAAATACCAAAAGAACTCCTCCTTTGGATGAGCTTGATTCTGTAAGCCGTCACTGTAACTGAGATGATGCCAGTGAATGCATATTGTTGGCATATGAGCTAACCAGGTTGGTTTTGGGTACAATTCTGATGTGTCTATTTTTTGTAATCCTTGGTTATGTCTACAATGCAGGTATTTGCTGGCAGACAGTATGCTAATGAGCACTTATTAGCATTTGATGCACTGTCATTTGCATATTCTCTGCCGATGCTTTTTGCACCAGAGGTTTTTGTGCAAAAACAAGCAATGGAGACGGTCCATTTTGCACAAATTTCCCCTTTTGCACAAGATACTTTAGGCCTCAGAAAAGAAGGTATACAGGATCTTGCACAAAATGGACCTATCTACACTACTTGTTTTTGCGCAAAAACTTCTTGTGCAAAAAGCATCGTCAGAGAATATGCAAATGACAGCGCTACAAATGTTAATGAGCGCTTCCTTAGCATACTTTCTGCCGACAAATACCTGCAGTGTAGACATAGCCATATTGTACAATTCTGCAAAGCTGTTGCATTTCCTATAATTTATATTTTGCATGGTTTAAGTGTTTTATGGGGGGGGATGTTTGGGACTGGATGACTACTGTATTTATCACCATGATACCTGAGTGCCTTACAAGTTTCCATAAATCCAGAAAGCCTGGATATTTGTACAGTCTTTGGTGTGTCTGATAAGTGTGCTGGCAAGGATCCCAATCATAGTCAAAGGTAGTAAAGATTTTATAATGTGGATATTTTCCCACCAAATACTGAACTGAAAATGTGATTCCTTTTCATATTACCTACCAAGTAGTCATCACATGCTGATTTAAACAACTTTTCATTGTCAATCAGCTTGGGATCAAGTCTATACTAGCAGTCTTGAATTAAAGGTTCTATATCACATTGCACATGCCCTATCCATCTTGCTTGCTTGTCAGTTGTGCTGCAATAGTTTTCCATTAAAAAATGTAATAATCATGACAAGATTATCAAAAATACTCAGCAGGCACAACTACACACATATTTTAGACACTCAATTAAATCGTGAGATAGTCAAAGGTTTTTAACCATCTACTAATGCCCATTATAATGGGTTTAGAAAACCTGGCTACTTATTTAGGTGCCCAAGTGGTTTGAGCTATTCTGAAAAGTTCACCTTAAATTTGCTATAACTATTAAGTGTTTCAAATATACCAATCGCAATTGTCTTTGTTACTGTTGTACTTATTTTAAGGATTTGGGAAGTAAGTTTATTTTGTAAGGAACAATTAGTTTCTCTTTTTTTTAAGTGGACTCCCATGTGCTTTAAAGAAGCTGCAGTATAAGTAGAAACAGCTGCAACAGTGAAAAAGTATCCCAGATACTGATAGCTAAACAATCTGAAAGACGCTTTTTGAAACACAGCAGAACTATTAAAGGATCCATACTCTGGGGGAACCGTGGTGGATTGTCATTGACATCAGTCAGGGTGATGTTCACCAGAGTGGTCCCTGATAATCCTCCCATCTGGCCTCCCATGTCCTTGGCCTGGATGACCACTTGGTACTGCTCCCTGTTTTCTCTGCTCATGTCTGGCAAAGCAGTTTTGATTATTCCTTGGAGAAAAGAATAAAAAGGGAGGGGGGAAACACTTTAATCCCTGAGTTTTAAAATGGATTTATGTAAGATATACTGTACAGATGTTAATCCACAGCAAATAAATACAATTAAAGGTGTTTTGAAATAAGGCTTTCAATCCATGACAGTTTTAATGTGATTGCAAGAAAAGAGAAATATAGTAGTGCAATGATTCAATATTTTGACTATACTAAATCCATTTAATTATCCTTTTAATGACAAAAAATATTATGTTTGTCACATTAATGAAAGCTTTTCAGCTGGTTCCCCTGGCTATTATTTTGATAAGGTTATTAGCTCCAACCTTGGAATGGTATGCATTATAACACTTTTTCATTACAGGGGCAGAATTCAGTGTTATCGTGGATTCAATAGATTCATAGATTTTCATGTCAGAAGGGACCACTGGGGTTATCTAGCTTGACCTCCTGCATAACACAGGTCACTGGATTTCTATAAATTATTTCCCATTTTAGGTCCAACAACTGTAGCTGAACTAGAGCATAGATTCCAGAAAACATCTAATCTTGACTAAAGGATGTTTTTGAGGGAGAGACCACAATACTCAATAAATAGTTCTGTTAATCACCCTCCCTATTAATTTTGTTGTGCCATATTTCCATCTAAATTTGTTCAGCTTCAACTTTTAGCCACCTGATCCTATTATGTTATTGTCTGCTACACGGACAAGCTGCTCAGTATCAGATTTCTGATCCCATGTAGACTCTGATCAAGTCACCTCTTAATCATCACTCTGTTACTATAAATACCAGGCCTGTCAACTGCAATTTCAGGCTCCAGGGTAAAACAGTTAGTGGGCCCCCATTCACACACAAGCTGGGCCTGTATGGATCTGGTCCACCTGACATTCGGGTGGTGCTGCACCTGTACTCACTGATGCCCGCTAAACTGCTGGCTGCACTGCTGGGCACACTTTTCTGACAAGGCAGATTATTCATGTGTCCTCCTAATATGGTTGCCATCAGTCTAATCAGGCAAACCCAAAGACCTTTGCCCTGCCGCCTGTCTGCCCCTTCTCTCAGGCCCCAGCCTCTGCTCACTCCATCCTTTCTCCCTCTCTTCATCCCTCACCTTTACCAGGCTATGGTAGAAGGTTGGGGTGCAGGCTATGATAGGTCATTTGATTGCAGGAGAGAGTGCAGGCTCTGAGAGGTTGTTTGAGGGTGGGAACAGATGTAGGCTCTGGGAAGGCATTTGGGTACAGGCTCTGGGCTGGAGCAGGCAGTTAGGGTACAGGAGAGGGTCAGGTGGGTGATATTTACCTTGGGTGCCTCCCAAAAGTGACTGGCACGTTCCTATGCCAGCAGCTCCCATGTGGGGGAGGGAGCAGAGGATCTTTGAGAGCCACTGCCTTCAGGCAACACCGCCACTGCTCCTACTGGCTGCAGTTCTAGGTCAGTGAAAGCTGCTAGGTCTGTGTGTGGGGCAAGGACAGCACACAGAGTCTCCCACCCAGGGGCCTCAGGCACATGCCTGCCGCTTCCAGGAGCGGTGTGGAGAGAAGTGGGAAAGAAACTCGGCTTAGCCCCTCTGCTTTGCTGGCAGCAGTGGCCAAGGCCCCCAGACCATTTTAAATAGCTCAGGCCCTAGGCAGTTGCTCTCTTTAGCCATTCCTGTTGACAGTCATGCGACATCCATTGAGCTCCTTGAGTCTTTCACTTTAAGTTATGTTTTCCAGTCTTTCAGTCATTAGCAGGGATCGTCTCTAAACTCTCAAATGTGTCACCATCCTTATATAAACATGGATCCCAGAACCAGATGTAGTATTCCTGTAGTGGCACTAGCCCAACACCAGTATAATATAACCTCCCTGGTCATACTACTTTAAGAAAATAAAACTTACATTTTATGGTGCTGCAGGTTCACTGCCTTAATAATATGGGGCCATACCACGCCATCCGTTTTCAAGCAGAAATCAAGGGGGTCTTCTGCTTAAAACCAGATAGATAGTCCATGTTCATGCTGAGGTTTGGACAAATCATAACAGTACTTGAACGATTTATATAGCATGTTTATCAAACTGAGTGTAAATACTTGAGTGAGAAGGATCTTGATCCCTGCCTGAGTATCTGTAAATATGACAAAGATAAAGAAAGTGTTGCTGACCTGTCTCTGGGTCCACTGAGAAATATGGCTGTCCCTGGAGGATGCTGTACACTACTTTGGCGCTGTTTCCATAGTTGGCATCATCAGCATCTGTAGCTGTCACTTGGATAACAGATGTTCCTGAATAGGAACACAACAAAGAATTCATCATATGAAATGAGATAATGTCGATCATGATGCTGATGTACACTTGGGGTTTTTTTTATTATAAAATATATTTAATGGCAAGATGCATAGAACAATCAAAACCTGCATAGAATATATCAAGCTGACTCAGTGGGTTTCCCACCTTTTCAGTCAGCTCTAATCAGAAGCCACAGGCAAAACATAAGCAATTGCTGTACAATACAAAGCCTACCTCCCCTCACAAAAGCAACCCTCTTTCCACCCCTCAAAAAACCTAGTGTATTCTAATAGCATACGTTTCCCACCATTAATTATGGAGGCATGCTGTGATTAGATACATGTATTTTGTAGATGTAGAGATGACACAATTCTCTTCCTTTCTACCATATGCTAGGTGTGTTCATTTTTCTTCTCTCCAAAGAGTGTTTTTTTTCCAAGTATGGTGAAATGAAATCCAATTATGGATTCCATTACTAGGACTTGTACGTAGATAGATGCAATATGACTAAACTACTGTGTATATAATCTGTCTGAAATACTGTGTGGAGGAAAATACTCCTGCTTCTAAATATAATGCATTTACAATGGTAAAATAATGCTGTGAAGTCTGAGAGAGAATGGTTAAAGCTAAATAACACGCCTAACTAACTTTTGTCTCTTGGGCTGTTTCTACACTGGGCCACTTATTCCGGAAAATCAGCCGCTTTTCCGGAATAAGCTGCGAGCTGTCTACACTGGTCCTTGAATTTCCGGAAAAGCAACGATGCTCTACTGTACAATATCAGCTGCTGTTTCGGAAAAACTATTCTGCTCCCGCTCGGGCATAAGTCCTTATTTCGGAAAAGGGCCAGTGTAGACAGCCCAGTAGTCTTTTCCGGAAAAAAGCCCCAATCGCGAAAATGGCTATCGGGGCTCTTTTCCGGAAAAGCGCGTCTACATTGGCCACAGACACTTTTCCGGAAAAAGGGCTTTTCCGGAAATGCAGCCTGCCAATGTAGACGCTCCTTTTCTGGAAAAACTGAAAATGGAATAGTATTCCGTTTTAAGCATTTCTGTAAATTCATGCCTGTGTAGACACAGCCCTCATGTTTAGTACTTTGGTACAATAACTTAAAGATTTGGGGGAGTGGTTGGTAATCATTGTAGATGTGATGCCAGGCTTTAGAATTTGGAAAGGATTACAAAGGGAACAAAGTACTGGAAAAGACAGAGGTATAGTTGGAAATGTTGATGTGTGTACATGTTAATTTGTTTTTATCCTTCCTGGACACTGGCTCTGCATTCTGTCCTTGGCAACATTTCTGTTGTATTTTTCTATTAGCTGAAAAGCTTCATTTTGGGGATACCTCAAACATTTTTTTCAGTGTTCTGGGAACTGCGAGCAAAATAAAAAATCTGTTCTAATTTTAACCTCTTCTCTTTCCACACCAGTATATAGAATGGAATAGATCCAATGGGGGAATTTGGGAAATAATTGTTCCTTTTTTACTATTCTTGGTGAGATGCATTTGACTGCACCATACCTAAAGTGGGAGAAATGTTGTCTGAGCTTGACAGAGGAAGGCTGCAGTACTTTATGGTGGAGGAGATCAGAAACTGCTGCAAAAGGTTAGTGTTGGTCAGCTTTGTGGCACTGACTCATTCTCCCTCCTCTCCACTCTGTGACATTGGAAGGTTATAAATGTGGCCGTTACAATCCCTTTTTTAATGCATCAGGCAAAATCTAATAAAAAAAAACCAGCCCGTGTGTGTGAAATTATTGTTTTCAAGAAAATGCTTACATCAGCAGCAGCAATTATAGCTGTGTTATTTCATGAACTCCTTTTTTGGGGGGGCATGGGGAAGGAGTCATTGGCAGAGCCCTGCGGCTTTCTCTTTTTTACATAGTTGCTTCTCTTCATCTTCAAAGCTCCACTTTGTAGCCATTTCTTCTGGCCAACAAATGATATATAGAAGCGTTTAGGGGACCCTTGCTCCTTAACTTATATCAACAAGAAAGTTCACTGAGACTATGTCTACACAGCAGCGTTATTTTGGAATAACTGACGTTATTCTGAAATAACAAAGTCCGCATCTACGCTACAAACAGTTAATTTTGACAATGTCAAAATACTGTCAAGCTGGAGGACTTCTTCCTCTGACTTCTTTAACCCTCATTTTATGAGGAGTTAGAGAAGTTCAAGGAAGAGTGCTTTACCTCGGACTTCCTGCTGTGCAGACAGCTCCAAAAGCCGAAATAAGCTATTTCGACTTAAGCTATGCAATTGACGAAGCTCAAATTACATAGTTTATTTTGGCTTTAGCCCTGCTGTGTAGACATGCCTTGAGAGACATAGGTTACAGAAAACCCCTTCCATTAGTTTGGAAAAAAGAAGATTAAGGGGGGACATGATAGCGGTTTTCAAATATCTAAAAGGGTGTCACAAGGAGGAAGGAGAAAATTTGTTCTTCTTGGTTTCTGAGGACAGGACAAGGAGTAATGGGCTTAAAGTGCAGCAGGGGAGGTTTAGATTGGACATTAGGAAAAAATTCCTAACTGTCAGGGTGGTCAAATATTGGAATAAATTGCCAAGGGAGGTGGTGGAATCTCCCTCTCTGGAGATATTTAAGAACAGGTTAGATAGACATCTGTCAGGGATGGTGTAGACGGAGCTTGGTCCTGCCTTGAGGGCGGGGGGCTAGACTCGATGACCTCTCGAGGTCCCTTCCAGTCCTATTATTCTATGATTCTATGATTCCACATTGGATGCTTAGTCCCTGAGAAGGAAGGCAGCATAGTCTAATGAATAAGGCCCTAGGCTGTGACTGTATTCTCCTCCTCACTCCACCATGATCCTGTAGCATGATGTTGGGCAAGACGATTTCCCCCTCTATGTCTGTTGTTTCTCTTATCCTTTGTCTTTTTCCTCTATTTTAACCATAAAGGCAATTTTTCTACTCTTACAATTTGTTTGAAATACATATAGTCCAATAGGTACTCAATTTCCACTGTAGCCTTTAGATCAGGAGTGGGCAATATTTTTTGATGATTTTCTATGCTATTAATGAAAGGGATGTGGGGTCTGGGATGAAGCTTGGGTTCAGAAGGAAGCTCGGGATAGGAGATTGGGGTGCAGGAGAGGTCATGGGTCTGATAGGAAGTTCAGGTGAAGGAGTGAGTTGTGACCTGGGTCAGGGGATTGTGGTGCAGGGTTTGAGTGTAGGAGAGGATTCTGACCTGGCGCGGGGGGGGGGGGGTGTAGAAGGAGCTGCAGGGTCTGGTAGGGAGTTTGGATTCAGGAAGGGGTTGTAACCTGGGTCAAGGGTGCAGGAGGGCGTAAAGAGGGTTTGGGTGCAGGAGAAAACTGGGGTATGGGAAGTGAATGGGATGCCAGGTGCAGGCTCTGGTTGGGAGCAGGCTCCCTATCTGCTGTAGCCCCACATGCTACTCAAAGCGTTTGGGTGCTGAGGCCAGTATTTGTGTCTCTGTATGACTAGGCCCTTGGGGGAAAGCGGCTTCCTGTACCCACAAGCACCCTATAGTTACAATTGGTCACTTTCTGTCTAATGAAAGCAGTGTGCTAGGGCAGGGGCAGGAGAATGTGCCCTCAAGGGGCATGCCACACAGAAACACACACACTGGTGCCAGCAGCCAGCCATTTTGAGTGGCACATGGGGCATGAGAGACAGGGATCTGCCCAAGGCAGATCAGATCTAAATGTCTGGTTGCCTGAATTTAGCCTGTGAGCCATATATGCCCACTCCCGCTCCACTATAATAAGAATACTGAATGATTTCTGCTGTACCCTCAGCCTTTACCAACTGTAATCAGAAATCAGTCCCAAATATCTAACAAAATAGTAAAAATATAGTGAACTATTATTAGTACACCAGACTGACCTTATATTTGATGTGCGGCTATCTTTAGAAAGTTACAGGACCTTCTGTTTGTGTGCTGATAAAACCTGCTTCTGTAAGCATTAATATAACTATGGCAAATAGTCATTTTTCTACGTGACCACTGTTTATAAGGAGGCTATTGGTAACTAAAATTTACATTAATTTAATGTGTAATTCATGAAAGCATTCTGCTGCTGTACTGGTTAGATATTGTGGACTTTGTCTGTGGCAGAGATAACAAAGAGCTGTAATTTGAAAGAGAAATCCAAAGTCTAAAGCACAAATTCCAGGGGTTATCCTGGTCATACACATTATAAAATTATACCAGTCACATTATGGTTTGTTTTTAAGACAACAAAATAGTTAGCTGCTATTTATCCTTGAAGATTAGAATAGCATTTTTAAATAAACAATCATTCTAAGAACTCATTCTACTATTAGGTTTAGACATTCTATCATCATCATCAAAAGTCTTTACAAACTTTGGGTTCAATTCTGCCGATTGTCCACATATATAATTTTCCACTCTAAGCTACCAATTGATTGCTGCATAGTCTTTCATCTCTGTTTTCCATCCCAACATTTACTTGTCTTGTTTATTTAAGCTATGAGCTCTTTGAAGCAAAGACCATTCTCCTTTTGTGCTTTTCCAGTGTCCAGCACAATAGGGACCTAGTCTTGTTTGTGACCTCTAAACACTACCATATTATAAATAATGAAAATCTTGTTTAGGTACTAACATTTGAAAGTGTTAGTCTAAGGCTATGTATACACTACAGAGTTTTTTTGGAAAAAACGACCAAAAAAAGTCATGTCCACGCTGCAATCATGTTCTTTCGAAAAAAATTGAAAGAACAGAAGGGTTTTTCTGACATTGGTAAACCTCTTTCTCAGAGGAAGAAATCTTTTTCCAAAAGAACTTTTACAGAAAAAAGCGTGTGTAGACGAGGAAGAGAGTTCTTTTGAAAGATGAGGGAAGAGGAAAAAGCAGGTGACCTGGTGGCTACTCCATCCATAGCAATCACAGCTTAAATGCAAGACAGCATCGATTCAATGTGGATGCTATCTTTCGAAAAAGCAGATCGCTTTTTTTTATGGCAAGAAGAGCATAAATCTCATAGACTTTCAATGAAACTTACTGTGTGTCTACACAGGAAGTGTTGGTGAAATTTCAAATTTGGGTAGGCAGTAAGTCTTATTGAAAGTCTATGAGATTTATGTTCTTGTTGCCTTAATAACTTTGAAAATGGGACTTAGTCTCTTACATTACGTAGGCACATTTGAATTCTGTAGTTTCTGTTTTTCCAGTTCTGTGCTTAAACTATAAGGGTATGTCTACACTACCCTCCTAGTTCGAACTAGGAGGGTAATGTAGGCATACCGCACTTGCAAATGAGGTGGAATGAGGTGTACCGGTAGGTCGGAATAGGAATCCTAGTCCGAACTACCTAGTTCGAGCCCCGTGTAGCTGCGCTACACGGGGTTCAAACCAGCGGGGATTTAAAAATGGCGGCTCCCCGCTTATGCAAGTGAAGCCCGGGAAATTCAAATCCCGGGCTTCATTTGCAAGTGCGGTATGCCTACATTACCCCGCTAGTTCGAACTAGCGGGGTAGTGTAGACATAACCTCAGGCTCTTTCCTGGTGCTGCTCTGCCTCAAACAATCCAAAAAGGTTTTAAGGGTATTATAAGGGTGATTTTCACAATCATCACACATTTTGGCCCTCTGAAGCAATAACTTTCTGATTTTTTGTTGTGTATAACTCATACAGTACATTGTTCTATTTGTCATTCACTATTTAACATTTATCATTGGGACAGTCTTCTGACAAAGTCATGAAAATCTGTAAATTATTGGCAACAGTGATATTTTATGCTCTGCATTTGAATGCATCCACAAATGCATCAATGAACATGTTTTTAGGTATTTTGAGAACACTAATTAGATGTGGGCATATGTGAAGCAGGTGTTTTAATACACAGACAGCTATTGTACAAAGAGCAATATTCTTATTTCCTGAAGACACAATTTCCTCAAGACATATTAATACTTGGTCTTAATCTCAAAGCACCTTTTAAATATATAGCTAGTTGGTTAATAGAGACAGCTGTCTGAAAAGCAGTTAGAGAAATATTTTGATATGAGGTTACATAGTAAACTTAATATAAACATGGAGATTGTTATAGTTGTGGGAAAAGCCACTACTATTCTTGGATTCATAATTAGGGAGAGAAAGTAAAAGCCAGCAGTGTCACACTTCGAGTTGTATGGGAACTGGAGTTTCCATTCTGAAGGAAATTCCACAATTTTGAAATTTGTGTTCATTCTGAATTGGAACAAAATGAAAGAATTTTGAAAAATTGAAAATTTTGATTTTTCTGTGTGTTTTGTTTTGAGTCAAGTGGATAGTTAGTTTTGACACAATCAAGTTGTTCTGATTAGGATTGTTTTAAAAATTTTCAATAATAATGTATAATATATAAATAATATAATCTAAATTTTGACACAATGTATTTCAATGCAAAAGAATTAAATATTTTGTTACAATAAGTGGCTCTAAGAAGAACAAAGAATGGAACATTTAGATCTTATCAAAATAGTTTGGTTAAATTGCTTCAAATGAAGTTTAATCAAAATCAACATGTTCCATGTAATGTTTTGATTTCAATGAAGCAACCTTTTCTGACAGAGAAAAAAAATTTAATTGGAAAATTTTCACACAAACTGTCATAATAATGCTGCTCTAAATAATCTATATGCAATCTCAGTAGGAATTTGGGTCTTATAGCGCTGTTATATAATTTGAATCAGTCTGGATCTCTATTATATGAAAATATAGAAAAAAATTAAAGACAGTAAATATTCTTTCATCAAAGCAGATACAAGGATGAGACTGTAAACACTAATTATAAAAGACTTGGGATAAATTTGATACATGGTTACAAAAAGAGAAAATGTAAGGGGGAACAAGTTTGTAGAATGTAAACAATATGAATGAAAGAACACAATTTATTGAAAGCTCTAAGATCTGAGGGTATTAAACTATGCAAAGAAGAGCTTCTGGGGTCAAATCCTGAGACATTAAGAGTAGAGATCAGATTTTCCAGGTTGTTGAACTTCCCTCTCCTCCCCCCCCTTCCCAAAAAATCAATCCTCTGTTGACCTCTGAAATTTCTTTTTCAAATTTTTGGCAAACCTGGAAAAATGCATTTCAGATTGACTGAAATGATCTGTTTGACTCAAACCAAAAATGTTTTACTTTTATTTTTAAGATACTTGTGTAGCAACATTTAGAAAGAAACGTTATTTTAAGTAGGAAAATTCAATGTTTTGTTCTGAAAAGATCAAAACAAGAAGTGTAGGAGTTTTTGTTTCTTTCTTGTATTTTGGCTAGGACTTTTTTTTAATTGTAAAATTCAGCAAAAATGACTCGAATTTGCTAACTGTTCCACAAGTCTCAAAACTGGGCTTTTTGGGGAAAAATGTTTTAGAAAAAAAAATTTGTTCTGATTTATCACTGACTGCTTGACTTCCGTATAATTTTTGTTGGGAGTTTCAGATGCCCAATATCTTTGAGTCTGCTCTGTTAAATGTGAAAGCTATAGGCCTCTTGAATGAACTATCATTGGAGATGGTGGCACTCAAGAACAGAATAGATAAAATATCAAAGGGTATGTCTACACATCAAAGTTAATTCAAAATAACAGCTGTTATTTCGAATTAATTTAATAGCATCTACACAGGAAACCGCTATTTTGAATAAAATTGAAATAGAGGGGCACTTATTGAGAATTTGGTAAACCTCATTCTACGAGGAATAATGCCTAATTCGAAATAGCTACATCGAAATAAGCGCTGTTTAGACACTTATTTCGAAATAGGAGGCCTCCAGCTCTTCCCAGGGTGCCCTGGTGGCCACTCTGGGCCAAACCAGGAAAACTCTTCTCCTCCTCCTCCCCCCACCGCAGACTCAGAGCCCTTAAAGGGGTAGAGTCTGTTTGGCCATAGGGCCTGTGCCAGCTCCAGGTCTGCCAGCCCAGAGCTTGCAGGCGCTGCCCCGATCCAGTTGCAAGCATAAGCGAGCCAAACAGTGCCAGCCAGCCCCCTACTGTTCCCCAGGAGCAGGCTGGCATCTCCCAGGAGCCTGTCAAGGGCCAGAAAAGGTGTATGCCTTCCTGGTCCAATGCGGAGCTCATGGACCTCATTGAGGTTTGTGGGGAATCCTCCAAAGTCCATGATCTCCACACTATATGCAGGAACGCGGCCATCTACAGACGGATGGCTGACAGCCTGGCCACCAAAGGCCACATGCGCACCCAGGAGCATGAAGACGAAAGAGCTGAGGCAGGCCTATGTCAGGGCCACAGGGGGCAGCTCCCAACCAGGGGCAGATCCAGACCCATTTCCTACTTTGAGGCCCTGGACTGCATCTTGGGACCACAGGTGGTCATCGACCCTAGGGCAGAGGGCCCTGACCAGAGCATGGAGCAGGAGGAGGAGGAGAAGGACAATGGCCAGGAATTGCAGGAGCCTGGAGGGAGTGTGGCACTCACCTTGGACCCGTGAGGCATACCAGCAGCAATTTCACTGCTGTATTCTGATGCCAGGAAGGCCTTGACATGTGAGTGACATCACTGTCTCCTTATGCAGGGCGGGGTGGGGGGGAGGGAAAGGGGAAGGGAGCCTAGGGACTGTGCATGTGGGCCTTGCTGACCATGGATCACTCAGCAACCTGTGCATGTCACACATATATGTATGAAGGCACATGGCATGCTCCGTACCCTGGGGAGGGACACTGCATGATGCCCTCCCTCCACAAGCCCCCTCTATGCGGAGGCAGGTCACATCCTCCCCACCCATACTATATACAGCACAGGGGCATGGGTACACTCCCGGGCCAGCTCACAATCTTGGGGATAGCAGGACATGATGGTGCAGAGACCTGCTGTCCTCACCTTGCAGAGGGGGGCTGGGCTTCACCCAGGGATAACTGACCCCAGGGATAACTGACCACCACTCTGGTTTCTCCACAGCTGCACCAACTGCAAGTGCAGGGTGCACCACCCTGCTGGGGACATCCTTCCGCACCAGAGCCAGGAGGCGCACATGGAACCAGGTGGGATACCAGCTGCAGCACCTGAGGTTACTGCAAAGGCAGGTCCACAGCCAGGAGCACTGGGTGCAGGAAGACCTCCAGCTGCAGCGGGAGAGCTTGCGGGAGTTGCGTGACCAGGGCTGTGGCATCCACAACCACCTGCAGACCATGGCACAGAGATTGCTACCTGCTGCCGCTCCAGCTATCACTCCTCTTCCCATTCCTTCCTCCCCCTGTCTCCCCTCCATACCTGTTCCCCCCCCCCAGGGACACTGAGGCCCCTGTACCCACAGTGCTGGGAGACAGGTGGGCTGGAAAGACCCCCCAACCCTGAGCTTCTCCTCCCTCTTCCTCTCCTTGCCTTCCCCTTCCAGCTCCCTGCTCCCAGGTTTCTCCCTCCTCCTCCCACCCTCATCCCTGCCCCCCACCCCAGTTATGGTCAATAAATAGAGGTTTTTTGGCAACACATGTGTTTTTATTTGACATCAGAAAGGGGGGTTAGGGAGGGGAAAGTGGAAGGATGTGAGGGTGGAATAAGGCACAAGGCCCCAGTGGGGCATGCCATGGAGACTTTACTCTTCCTCTGTCTGGATACCAGTAGCCCCCCGATGGGCCTCTCGGCTGGCAGCCTTATGGAGCTGTACGTACAGGCCAGCCAAGTGGATGGCCTCTGCCATCTAGCCTGGCATGAAAGCTTCCCCACAAATTTTGCAGCACACAGCACACTGGCACCATGTGTGGAATATTCCTCTCGGAGCGGTCGAGGCAGGTTAGGAGGCATCGAAATTGGGCCTTCAGCTGGCCAAAGGGCCCCTCCACCACAATGTGGGCCCCGATGAGCCTGACATTAAAGGCCTGCCTGGAGGGGTTGAGGTGTCCCGTGTAGGGCTTCATGAGCCTGGGTTGTAGCGGGTAGGCCACATTGCCCACCAGGCACACAAGCATGTTGACGTCCCCAATCCTGATGTGGTGGTCAGGGAAGAAGTTTTCGGCATGCAGCCTCTGGCACATGGAGGAGTTGCAGTACACCTGTGCGTCATGTGATTTGCTGGACCATCCCACATTGATGTCCAGGAAGCGGCCCCAGTGGTCAGACACGGCCTGCAGGATGACCGAGAAGTACCCCTTCTGGTTAATGTAGAGGGAGGCCTAGTGTTCCGGGGCACAGATGGGGATGTGCGTCCCGTCTATTGTCCCTCCCTCCCCGTAGTTGGGGAAGCCCAGGGCACCAAACCCCTCAATGACCACGTCCACATCGATGAGGCGGATGACTCTGCGGAGCAGCACTCTGTTGATGGCCTTGACCACCTGCAGATGGACACACAAAACCACTGAGAGTCACTGGGGTGCCAGGGTGGCTGAGAGTGCACCTTCCCCACCACTGCCCCATGCCTCCTCCCCAGGAGCAACCCCACTGCAATCCTGGCCACTACAGGCAGTCTGTAGTGTGGCTGGGACAGAACAAACCCTCCCGGGGAGGGGACTTGCACCCCCCCTTTTCCCTAGGGCAGCCCATCCCCTCCTCGCACTCCTCCTCCCCCACCACAGTGGCTGGAGATTGCCATACCTGCATGAGGACTGCTCCGACGGTGGAACTCCCCGCGCCAAACTGGTTCGCCATGGATCGGTAGCTATCTGGTGTGGAAAGCTTCCAGAAGGCAATGGCCATACACTTGTGGAAAGGAATGATGGGCCTCATGTGCGTGTCCAATCGCCGCAGAGCAGGGGCGAGCCACTCACAGAGCTCGAGGAAAGTGTCCTTCTTCATCCTGAAGTTCTGGGTCCACTGTTGGTCTCCTCAGTGCTCCAGGACAATATGGTTCCACCAGTCGCTGCTGGTGTCCAAACGCTAGATGCGGCAGGGCATGCTGGCATCCGGCCACTGCTCCTCCATGACCCCCAGAGGGATCCATAAGAGGACCTGGGGGCTGGGCTGCCGCAGAAGCTTTCAGGAAGTCTCCAGCACTTGCTTCCAGATGTGCAGCAAGACATTCAAAATGAGCACCAGAGTGCTGAGTGCTGTGGTGTCCCAAGTGAGAGTGACCAAAGCAATCAGAGAAAAAATGCTTTGCTGTCCCTCAGTGAGATAGACAACAAAGCAGGAAAACCCAGCTGTCCAGGGGTGTCCCTTTAAGCACAAGCCTCAGATAGCCTCAGGCAGCAGCCACACAAAACAACTACTGACCTGATGCCCTGCTGGAACCAGTTTCAGCTGTCCTTAAATGCGATTCAGCAGAGTAGACGTGCTATTTCGAAATAGCAAAATGCTATTTTGAAATGCATTTTATGTGTAGATGCGTTATTTTGAAATAACTTATTTAGATTTAACTATTTTGAAACAAGATATTTCAAAATAACGGTGTAGTGTAGACATACCCTTTGAGAATAATATAGTTGGTGGTCCTTCTAATGAGCTGCGGACAAGACCAGAAGATACAAGTCACCCCCCTTTTTTTTCCTTTCTGTGTCTGATTCTGTGAAGACAGTTTTCTATACCATAGACAAGGGGGAAATATCACTGTCATATGGAACTCATGCTGAATCACTGCCACTAACAGACCAGAGATGCATATTTTTGAATAATGATTTTGCTATATCCCTAAAATGCATTTATTGCATTTACTGTAAAACACATATTATTAGTTTTGTCTCCATTTGCTTATTTGTGCTAAAGTACTATATTAACCAAACTAAACCGTGTAGTAAACTCCAGCTATTTTAAAACAAAAGCAGGTTAATCTAGCAATAGCAAACCCAGTATTGTACAGACTTTCAGATTTCTTCCCTTACTTTCAAAGTCATTTTAATGGCTGCATTAGAAAAAAAAAATAGCAGATGGACTGTGGGGGGCAGAGGTTCCATTCTGTTGCTTCCTAATGTTATATCAGCATGGCTGTGCTGCAGCAGAGCTGATGTCAGATTCTGACACAAAACGCAGAGCACTAAAACATGTAGCAACTTTACTAACTGAGTAGCAATCCATTGGACTACTAATGAAAAAAGCTTCTACGCAGCTTAAGTGAGGATGTCAGAATTTTGGCTCTTTATTTCTTTACTGTGATTAGTCTATTTGATTTGTCCTTTATCATCACTGAACACTGAAAATTGTTTTCAAAGCATATTTGTCTATGCTGCGTTGTATGTGATGCTTAATTATGTTAATATATATTGTATTAAAATAAGTTGCAGCATATTGTTTTGCTCTGCACTAAAAATGGATTTTATTTGCACACTTTCGAAACACTCGATAATTGTAGGGGAAGTCTGGTGGAAGGAGATTGTCTTTGTATTCTGCTTACAAAACAGACATATTTGATATACTTTATCTTAACATGCTGTTAGACAATAGGCCTGACATTTTGAAACTTAGATACCAAAAGTTAGTCACTGAAATTCATATTCAGCACCCAAAATAAATGGCAGTATTTTTCAAAAGGGCAAGGCAACTTTACTTTCCATTTGACTCTAGTGGAAGATTTGTCTATGAAAGGACTACCGGGTTTTCCCCAGGCTTTGAAGGATAGAGAATAAAAGGTGAAATATAATATAATTAATTAATGTATACATGTGTCAATACATAATATAAATGTGTTCTATCTTCTTTTAGAATTAGTTTTTGTATTCAAATATATTTAAAATTGTATTAGTCAATTCCAGTTTGTGCCAGAAATCTACCGCCAACTTCAGTTGAGCCAAGTTGCATGGAGTTCCATGCACAAAATAATTTTTCCATAGTAGACTCTGATGCAGGTTAGAATTTAGTTTCATAAAAATGTTTTTGTCTGCAGGAGCTATGAATTTGTGTCATGGAGCACTGGAAAAGGGGAGGATTCTGTGATCTAATACAGCACAGAGGGAGACATTATTGTTACCAGTATAATAGCTGGACAGTCCAATGAATTTGTCCCATACTATTTTCAGAGTGCCAGTGGGATTTTTAACATCCACCTGTGCATCAATCAGAAAAGGAAAGAAAGAACTTTAACTTAATATGTTATCCAAAGAACTGCATTGCTAAGAGTGCAGAACATATCCCCTAGTATTCCCCTGCAGTGTCAGCATTAGATGTGAACGAAAAGTGCTGGTGTGTGAGCTTCAAGCCCATTGTATTTTTATCCAGGGGTTAGTGCTATATTTGAACAAATACTCAAGTAAAAAAGAGGAAAATGAATACATCAAACAATTTCAGAGTATAAGTATGATAAAAGCACTTTTAACATGAATGTGAAAGTCTGCACTAGTCAGCTAACAAAACACTTTCTCTTCTATGTGCAGAAATAATGGGAAATAAAATGGACACAATAAGATATATACACATTTGCCATCAGTCATGTTTGGAAATCTGCACACTTGCTAGGATTGTATCTATCTTATGAATTTATATGTCACTTAGGGTATGTCTACACTACCACCCTAGTTCGAACTAGAGTGGTAGTGTGGACATACCCTTATTGTGAATACCTCACAGTCTTCAAATGTATTAATCTTCACAACATTCACATGAGTTTTGCTGGTGGGAAACTGAGACATGGAGAGGGTAAGTAACTTACCCAAGGTTAGAGAGAACATCTGTGGTGCAATAGGGACTTAAACTGCAGATTCTCAATTTATAATTCCTGACCTATGCAATAGATTATAAATGTAAACACACTGGAAAGGAAGGGTAAGAAAGTTAAATTTTTCCTGCAACTTTCTGGTTATATGGAGTAAGTAATTAGGGGAGTGTTTTCATCATGGTTTAAAGTGATATATTTAAGTGCCTATCACTTGTATCAGCTGGCAAATATTGATGAGTGCCTAACTCGTCCCTGGGTGCATCTTTGAAATCTACCCCCAATTTTTAGGAATGACATCTAGTTATTCATTGCCATACTTCAACTGCTGTGCCCCATATCTGTTAAGCTGTTAGCATCCCTCCTATGGAAGGATGGCTTAGAGATTCTAAGTTTCATGTCTGGATGACTTGGATTAGTTAGAACTAGTTATTTGACTCTCAGGAGTATAGACTTGGCTCTTTATCCTTCTGAGGGACATAGACTGGGTACTGAATGTATTATGTGTACCTATTCTTTCAAATAAGGCAGGATAAAAACTAATGTCCCATTCTCTGTGTGCACATTAAAGTTCCCATATTATTTTGGGGGAGACCAGGGTTTATATTAGTATTACTAGCCAAGTTCCATCCCCTGTTCTCTGCTGTACTAGTTTTCCATATGGTTGCTGTTCTTCTTCCATCAGAGATGCTTATCATTCAATGATAGGCGAAGTTTCATGTTTCCTCACTGACTCTCTCTCTTTCTATTTATTTATCCTCTTGTAGACTAGACAGATAGATAGTCAGTCAATGAGGAAAAGTGATGAGAAAACTACATACACAGTCAATTTTCCTCAAAGAAAATCGGTTTTCATACAGAAAATAAGAAACAGACTTTTTTTTTCACTTTCTAACATTCCTATCTGACTGTCTATCAATAGTAGTTGGAAATAAAGGTCAGATCTGAAATACTATAACTTTTTCTGCCAGTCAGTTGAAATCTTACAGAGAGATTTTTACTGAAATGGAGAATAGCTGGCAAAAGAGGTAGTGTCTCTTGCACAGTGGTGGAAAAGGGTAATCAAATAAAACAGCAAATATATTAAGTAAATATCAAAGATGTACACAAAAAACAAAGAAAATCAGCATTAATTATCACTGTAAGCTAAATTCTCCAGTTTCTTTTGCTGCATGTAAATACTAGTCAAAAGGGCAAGTCCAAGAAAGGGTTGCAGAAATGCATACTATATAATTCTCTACTCCTCCGCTCCCCCACTCCCACCCAACACACATCTTCAGAATTTCCTTTATGTGAAAAACGTATAGTCACTGTTTAACCAATTTGGTCTTCTCTGGCTTCTCATGCTGTGGAGATATGTCCAAAGAATTATGTGATTTGCTAGTGAATGTATATTTTATATCACTTGAGAACCATGATCTCTGGCCCTTCCATGTGTCAGTAGTTCCCTGGGTTGTGATAATTTGGTATTTTGTTGTTGTAAATCAGACTTCTCATGGCTTTCCTATATATGGCATGATCTGTCTCCTAAGGTCCCTTAATCCTCCATTTTATATGCTTTAGTATATCTAATTATTGTAACTCAGAAGCCCTTTGGGTGTTCACGAGGTGCATAAAAGGTGTGCTTAAGTGGACATAAAATCTATACAGAGAATTAAGATCTTGTCTGTACAATCAAATCCATGAAGAAGGAACTTGGTGCCTGCACAAAGTCTTACTGATTTCCATGCAAGAGAGTCTTTTCACACAGAACCTGAAGGACCAATGCCCAAGGCTACCAGCTCCTTATAGCAGAGACCTGTAATTTTTTTAGTAAAGTGCTATTCATATCAGATATCACGTTGTATAACTTACTGAAAATAATAACAATTCAGGAAGAATTAAGCTCAATTTTAGAATTCAAATGAGACTAGAAAGGTGAAGAATGTGACCTCAATGTATTTTTCCCAATGAACATAAATTTTAAAAAATGGAGATTTCCCCAACCAAAAATATCCATCAGCTATTGTTGTACACAATATTAACAAGGAATCCCCTATGAATTATTGATGAATATGAAGTATTAGGTCATTCTCTAGAAAGAGCTTCTCCTAGAGCTGTATCAATACCAAAAAGTACTCAAACCCCCTGAATAAACATATTTAAATTGTTTTGTGCATTTATGAAAATGGAAATATTTTTAAAAAATATTGAGCACTGATGTCATTTTGCTTCAGTTTTTCTGTGAAAATCTCAAAATTTCTCTCTAAAAATATTCATAGAATGGATATTAACAAATCTTTAATTAAAAACCGAAAACTGTAAATATTCATAAATTGAATACACACAATTGACAAAACTACAGATTTTGTCAATATATAGTGGATTTGGAACTCTTAATTTACAATAAATGAGTCACAGAGCTGTACAAAATATTCCAACTATGGTATCTATTCTATGCAGTGTGGGTGTCTGGATTGCCAAAGCTGTATCTGACAACAGAATGTGGCATATGACTGTATGTAAAAATAATGTTTGTCTGCACTTTGGCTGCTTTTCTTTTCATGCCAACTCAAAGCTAGGCACACTTCCCTCCCGCCCCCAATTTAACCAGAGCATATTTTATAAACTAACGCTACCTTATTCTTTATCTAATAGAACTGAGTTTTGTGTGAGGGTATGTCTACACTACAGAGTTAGTTCGAACTAACTTGCGGTCCTGGGCAAGCTCCCGGGAGCCGCCAGCCTGGTCCCGGGAAGAGGGAGAGGGCTGGGGGGCATCGGGTGGCTGGCTCGAGCCGTGCCAGGTGCAGGGTCTGCTGGCTGGGTGCTGGCAGGCTTGCACCTGGCACGGGCACCGTAGCCAGCCCGTGCCCCTTTAAGGGCTCCGGGGCTGGGAGGGGAGCATACGAGTTTCCCTGGTGTTGGCCAGAGTGGCCACCAGGGAAACCTGGGGTGGGCTAGCCTCCCACTAGTTCAAATTAAGGGTCTACACAGCCCTTAATTCGAACTAGCTAGTTCGAACTAGTCTTAATCCTTGTAAAATGAGGTTTACCTAGTTCGAACTAAGCGCTCCGCTAGTTCGAATTAAATTCGAACTAGCGGAGCGCTAGTGTAGCGCCTATTAAAGTTAGTTCGAACTAACGTCCGTTAGTTTGAACTAACTTTGTAGTGTAGACATACCCTGAGATAGCAAGGCCATGGGGATCATCATTATTCATGCTATCTTGTATCAGATACTGGGGGGAAAGTATTCTATGTAGCATAAAAATAAATATTCCTTGATTGAATTTCAAAGATGAGTTGTATTCCTTTGTTAAATTTTACACTCATCCTTAATTCTTATTGATGTTTAAGCAAACTTAGAAATAGAATATATGAGGTTTCTCAAATGCAAAGTTGATTCTCTGCAACTTTTCCCTATAAGACTTTATGGTCCCTGTATGCGTGTCAGAAGTGAAATAATCAATGTCCCCTTACTTATTGGTATCTATGATGACACAATGTAGAAAAAAGGTGATGAGAAAATTCTGAAGCAAATATTTCAGTGCAGTCTCATTTAAAGTCATTAGGATGTATGATACTTTGAGTTTCCAAGGAGTTTATGCAAGTAGTGAGCAAAATATTACTTTTAAAACAGTCACTCCTCTTTAACTGTGGGTATGTCTACACTTGCACTCTCTTTCAAGAGATGGATGCAAATGAAGACACGTGAAATTGCAAATGAAGCTGGGATTTAAACATCCCAAGCTTCATTTGCATATTCACATTCTGGTGCTATATCGAAATAGCTCTTTTTCGAAATAACAGATGATGTTAAGACAGTTATTTTGAGAGAAAACCCTCCTCTCGAAATAACCCATATTCCTCATACAAAGAGGTTTAACGGTTATTTCGAGAGAAGGGTTTTCTCTTGAAATAACAGCATCTTAACAGCGTCTGTTATTTTGAAATAGCACTATTTCGATATAGCACCAGAATGTGAATATGCAAATGAAGCATGGGATATCAAAGATGGATGAAGTAGATGAGGATTTCTTCAGACAACTGAGAGAAGTTTCCAGATTACAGGCCCTGATTCTCATGGGGGACTTTAATCGCCTTGACATCTGTTGGGAGACCAATACAGAGGTACACAGACAATCCAGGAAGTTTTGGGAGAATGTTGGGGATAACTTCTTGGTACAAGTGCTGCAGGATCCAACTAGAGGCAGTGCGCAGTTTGACCTGCTGCTCACAAACAGGGAGGCACTAATAGGGGAAGTAGGAGTGGGTGACAACCTGGGACGCAGTGATCATGAGATGGTAGATTTCAGGATCCTGACCAAAGGAAGAAAAAAGAGTAGTAAAACACACATCTTGGACTTCAGAAAGGCATGTTAGCAAGAAGAAGGTGATCAGAGGGAGTGTAGGGCCCCTACTAGATATGGGCGGTAACCTAGTGACAGATGATGTGGGGAAAGCTGAAGTACTTAATGCTTTCTTTGCCTCTGTCTTCACAGACCAGCTCCCAGACTAATGCACTAAGTGATGCAATGTGGGACGACGGTGGAAAGCCCTGGGTGGAGAAATCTAAAAGTACATAATCTATGGGTCCGGATTAATACATCCGAGGGTACTGAGGGAGTTGGCAAATGTCATTGAGGAGCCTTTGGCCATTATCTTTGAAAAGACATGGAGATCAGGAGAGATCCTGGGTGATTGGAAAAAGGCAAATGTAGTACTCATCTTTAAGAAAGGGAAGAAGGACGATCCAGGGAACTATAGGCTGGTCAGTCTTATCTCATTCCCTGGAAAAATCATGGAGGGGAGCCTCAAACAATCCATTTTGAAGCACTTGGAAGAGAGAAAAGTGATCAGGAATAGTCAATATGGATTCATGAAGAGCAAGTCATGCCTGACCAATCTGATTAGCTTCTATGATGAGGTAACTGGCTCTGTGGATATGGGGAAGTCAGTGGATGTGATATACCTTGACTTTAGCAAGGCTTTTGATAGGGTCTCCCACAATATTCTTGCCAGCAAGTTAAGGGAATATGGATTGGATAAATGGACTGTCAGATGGACAGAAAGCTGGCTGGGAGGTCGGGCCCAGCGGGTAGTGATCAACAGCTCGATGTCAGGATGGCTGTCAGTTTCTAGCAGAGTGCCCCAAGGTTTGGTTATGGGACCTGTTTTGTTCACCATCTTTATTAATGACCTGGAGGAGAGAATGGATTGCATCCTCAGCAAGTTTGGGTATGACACTATGCTAGAGGGAGAGGTAGATACAGTAGACGGCAGGGATAGAGTCCAGAGTGACTTAGACAAGTTGGAGGATTGGGCCACAAGAAATCTGATGAGGTTCAACAAGGACAAGTGTAGAGTCCTGCACTTGGGACGGATGAATCCCAAGCATTGTTACAGGCTGGTGACCGACTGGCTAAGTAGCAATTCTGTAGAAAAGGACCTGGGGATTACAGCGGATGAGAAGCTGGATATGAGTCAACAGTGTGGCCTTGTAACCAAGAAGGCTAATGGCATATTAGGTTGCATTAAAAGTAGCATTGCCAGTCGATCCAGAGATGTGATTATTCCTCTTTATTCGGCTCTGGTGAGGCCACATCGGGAGCATTGTGTCCAGTTCTGGGCCCCCAATTACAGGAAGGATGTGGATGCTTTGGAGAGGGTACAGCAGAGGACAACCAAAATGATTAGGGGGCTGGAGCATATGACCTATGAGGAGAGGCTGAGGGAGTTGGGTCTATTTAGTCTGCAGAAGAGAAGAGTGAGGGGGGATTTGATAGAAGCCTTAAGCTTCCTGAAGGGAGGTTCCAAAGAGGCTGGAGAAAGGCTGTTCACAGTAGAGATGGATGGCAGAACAAGGAACAATGGTCTCATGTTGTGGTGAGAGAGGTCCAGGTTGGATATTAGGAAAAACTATTTCACTAGGAGGGTGGTGAAACACTGGAATGGGTTACCTAGGGAAGTAGTGGAGTCTCCATCCCTAGAGGTGTTTAAGTCTCGGCTTGACAAAGCCCTGGCTGGGTTGATTTAATTGGGATTGGTCCTGCCTTGGGCAGGGGGCTGGACTTGATGGATTTCTAAGGTCTCTTCCAGCTCTATGGTTCTATGATTCTATGATATTTAAATCCCAGCTTCATTTGCAGTTTTGAATGTCTTCATTTGCATCCCTCTCTTGAAACAGGGTGCAAGCATAGACATACCCTCCTTGTGCGTGTGGGGTATGTGTATAAAGATAGAAAGCACACAGCCCTCAGTTTCATCAGTTCAATTTGACCTAAACAAATGGAGTTGAATGATAAATGAATAGAGCCTGACTTAATATTACACCTTTTCTTATTAGGAAAATGAAGTCAATTCAAAGGTTAAAACTATATTGCAAAGGATGTTTACCAGCTTCCTATTGGGGTTTGTTTAATAAGGAAGAATAGAAAACTTTTCCTGCTGAGATTAAGATGGCAGGTAGAGAAGTGAGTAATATTGACCATGGTCAAAACACAGTTTATTTCCAACCATTTTACTGTCTCTACTGCTAACTTGCTTTTTCACAACTTCCTTCAAATCAACACTTTTTTAAAAAAGCTCAGAAAAGTCACTTTCATTTTGACCTTTTCTTTGATAAACATAACTTATATCTGTGATCTTGAAAGGCAAGAAGACCATAGAATAGTTACAAAAACCCGTATAATCTATTTTACCTTTTCCTTTAAAGGTTGTTCTTGAAAAACCTTAGCTGAAATTATGTTGCTGAATTTATTTTCAATTTCCAGCATGTATTTAAGAAACCTTTTGATAATGCAGGTTGGAAAGTACTACATGTTTTTTTAAAAGAGAATTTTTTTCTTGTCATATTTCCGATTTCTAATGTAGTACAAATAATAATCACCTCCTTCTATGTAGGAGCAGAATAGTTTATTCATAAAAGGACAACATCAGTCTTTTGTGTCCTTTGGAATATAGAAATTGCCATTCTAGTTCTGGCAATTGTTTCTTCCAGTATGGTGTACTATGTCTGACAGCAGCTAAGTAATCAAAGGTTCAGAGTAAGATGCAAAAATCCCCAGAAAGGCAATAATGAAATACATGTCCTTAGGGGAAATTTCTTTTTAGCCCCTGTAAGCTACTGGTGCCCAGTAGAGAATTCCCAGTTTAACTGTACTCTGTTCAAATACATATGTAACTCTCTTATTCTTTAAGTTTCATCCTTTCAATTTGTTTCCTTTTGCTTTGGTATTATGAGAAAGGTTAAATACCATTACTCAACGTGTCTCCTCTGAGTCATTCATTATTTCAACTACATTCACTGTCTACTATAGAAACTGAGCTATCCTTGTGTGAAGTACTGGCCCCATTGGAGATACACTCTTTTCATTTTCTCTGCCTGTAGAATTTTCCCCAAGTCTTTGCTCATTTCCATCTCCCATCTCTGAATTCTTTTTCTGCAGTAGTCTCTAAGGAGACTGACTGACCAGAACAGAGAATTCCAGGGATGAAACAAGAGCTACATTGAAATCAATAGAAAAACTCTGTGACTTTCTAGGCGACAAAATTTAATCCTCATTGCTTTGACAACCATTGATTTATAGTGTGATTATAATAATTTTTTCAGAACTTCAGTTTTCATTTTCTGTCCCATTACTTACACATCCAAGCATTTTGTTTTGATTTGCCTTTACTAAAACTGTAAGCTTGTCCCTATTGTGTCATGTTAGTTTACGTTTTTTTTAAACCCTTCTACATTTGTATTTGAATGAGTTTGCATAGTATTGAGAGAAGACTCACTGGTTTGTAATTCCTATATTCCACCCTAATCTTATTTTATCTTACTATACCTCTAAAAAAGTTTTTCCAGTGGGACAACAGAGTGACATCACTCTGCATCCCGCAGCCCCTCCCCCCCAACCACACAGCCTCCTCCCTCTCTCCTCCAACATGGGCTCATTCACCTGCACATCTACTAATGTATTATATGCCATCATGTGCCAGCAATGCCCCTCTGCCATGTACCTTGGCCAAACTGAACAGTTCCTACGTAAAAGAATAAACTGACACAAATCAGATATCAGGAATGGTAACATACAAAAACCTGTAGGAGAACACTTCAATGTCTCAGGACAGCAGCAGATTTAAAAGTAGCCATCCTGCAACAAAAAAACTTCAAAACAGACTCCAAAGGGAAACTGCAGAGCTACAATTCATTTGTGAATTTGGCACTATCAATTTAGGGTTAAACAAAGCTAGCCAACTACAAAAGCAGTTTCTCCTCTGTTGGTGTTCACACCTCCACATCAGCTGCTAGAAGTGGGCCACATCCTCCTTGACTGAATTTACCCTGTTATCTCTGACCTTCCTCTTGATTGGTACTCCTTTCTTTTCATGTGCCTGTATATTTAGATCTGCCTCTGGAATTTCCACTACATGCATCTGACGAAGTGGGTCTTTGCCCACAAAAGCTTATGCTCCAATAAATCTGTTAGTCTATAAGGTGCCACAGGACTTCTCATTGTTTATGCAGATTCAGACTAACACGGCTACCCCTCTGACACTATGTATAAAAGGTTCCATAGAATGTAATGAGATATTTCTAAGGCTGTGTCTAGACTACACCTCTCTGTCGACTGAGAGATGTAGATTAGGCACGTTGAAATTCCTAATGAAGCAGGGGTTTAAATATCCTGCCCTTCATTAGCATAAACATGGCCACCACTTTTTTTTGAAACAGAGCTTTTTCGAAAAAAAAGGCAGTCTAGAGTTGGATCTGTCAAAAATAAACCCTGTTTCGAAAGATCCTGTATTCCTCAAAAAAGTGGTTTAAGGATCTGTTGAAAAAGGGTTTATTTTCGACAGATCTGCGTCTAGACTGACGTTTTTCAAAAAAGCTCAATTTCAAAAAAAGCACTAGCCATGTTTATGCTAATGAAGCGCAGGATATTTAAATCCCTGCTTCATTGGCAATTTCAACTTGCTTGATTTGCAACAGAGGGATGCAGTCTAGATGTAGCCTAAGTGGAAAATACAGTAGTATCTATGTGGATCTCATGTAGCAGGAATACAAGCAAAGGAGCAAGATAAAAACAGGGAGAAACCCTGACCCTTTGTTTCTGTTCAAAAAGATATTTCAGCAGAGAATTGCCAGGTATGATAATCATACTAGTTGGATATTACAGACAGCAAAGAAAGATGAGATGCCCAATACTAAAGGAGATGGAAGCATAAAAAAAGTCTAATCTGCTATCAGTAGTGGGTGATTTACAGTATTTTAACATCAGCGTGTCAAATATCATGTCAGGATATAGCATTTCTTGATACCTTAAATGCTGATTCTTGGATCAGCTAAGTCTTAAGCTCCAGACAGGAGATGTTGATTTTAACTTAGCTCTAGGTAGCAAAAGGAAGTTAACTCAAGAGGTAACCATAGCTGAACTACTAAGTAATGCTGACTATAATATACTCCCCTGCTGGCCCCGGGCTCCCTGCAGGGCTTCCCCGGGCTCCCTGCCAGGGCTCTTATACATTTCAAAGGCTCAGGCATGACAGGGAACATGGGACCAGTTCCTCACTGGTCCCGAGTTCCCTGCAGGGCTTCCACTTTTCAATTGTAGCAAGAGCCTGGCAGGACTCTTGCTACAGTTCAAAGGCAGAGGTGCCCTTATTGACTAATTGAATAGTCAATGGAAATCCCATTGACTATTTGATTAGTTAACATCCCTATAATGATAACATTAGTGTGTTCTCTAAACCTTAATATGAATAGATAAGGTCCAAGATGTCAGAGAGTATCACTCTGCACAATAAACTTTGTATATTTTCAACTGATTTTACTTAGTTCCACAAACAATTAATTAGGTGGGCTATAACCTTTACTGCCAAACTCCCCTGTGCTCATTCTGCCATAGCCATTCTTAGGGTATGTCTAGACTACATGGCTCCATCGATGGATCCATGTAGATGAGTTTACTAGACATAGCAAAATGAAGCGGCGATTTAAATAATCGCTGCTTCATTTACAACAAAATGGCCGCCGCACTGTGCCGACGATCAGCTGATCGGCACAGCGGGGCAGTCTAGACATGCCACGGTTGACAAGGGAAGCCTTTGTCCACTGCTCTGGTAAATCTCGTTTCAGCTGATTGTAGGCACACTGCGGCAGCCATTTTGATGTAAATGAAGCAGCGATTATTTAAATCACCGCTTCATTTTGCTATGTCTAGTAAACTCATCTACATGGCTACGTCGATGGAGCCATGCAGTCTAGAGATACCCTTAGAGTCCTAGCTACTGTAGTCACATGAATTTATATTTATATTACTACCATCACCATAGTCTCTGGATATTTTATAGGCAGCAGCTTCCACTGCCAAGAAACCGGATCCATTTCTGATCTCTAACATTTCCTACTGATTTTAATGGGGTTGTACTGATGTATATGAGATCAGAACTTGGCACTTTGTTTTTTGATGTCTTAGAATCCTAGGAAATATTTTTCTTTTCAAATAAACTTTAAATGAGAAACTATAGAGATGTTGTCAAAACCTTTTTCATTACAAAATGTTATCAAAATAAATCTGACCACACAGTTGGAAGTAATTCTATTTATTTCCTATTGTTTATCTATTATTGGTATTCATTATAGCTCATTAAATAATTCAAGAATTTCCCCTTCATGTCAACAAAATGAGATTTGGTTTAATGCTGTCCTACTTGTACTACTACTGCCAATTCCAGCAGTAAGGTTCTTGATGTTATTTTGAGAACATATGTATTTGTCAGAAATGCTTATTGGTACTTTATTGTCACTCTTAGCAATGCCATTTTTCAGAGCTGATCCTACAGATCATGATTTTAAATGATGGTGATTAAGCACCAGATAAATCCACAACAATTAGTTGCCCTACTTCATATGTGTGCTTTATATCTGCCCATCTCTGTTGGAGAGATTATCTCTATCTGAGAAACAATGAGACTCTTAGGCAATTATGACAGCTTCTGATGGATGCTTATTGTAGCATGCTGTTAGATAATGGCTAAAGCATTACATTACATAAACAAAGAACAGAGAATTATTTTCTTTTGAGAATATATTCCTCACCCTGCTACTTACAAGCACTTCATGTTTTGGTTTTCAATGCTGCCATTGGAAAGAGCTGTAAAACATTTACTGCATTTAAAAAAATCTGAGACTGAAATGGTAATTTTCTCTTCTACCCCCTCTGCCATGTATCTTTACATCTAGACAGAGAGAGCCAGGTGGAATGTTTTTGTGGAGGAGAAAATGAGCAAAATGAGCTTGAGGTATTACTATGAACACTTTGATACATAAATTATTTATTTACTTACAGATTTACAGATTATTATGTGTAAAGATGCAGAGATGTCCAATTGATTGGAATATTTATTCCTGTACAACATTAGTTGAACATGTGATAGAAGTGCAAATGGAAGACCATTGTTTATACATTCCCATTTGGCTGTGATAAATTTAAAACAGATATACAGAAGCCCATGGTGTGAAAAAAGGCATAAAAAGTGGATGAAGATGAAACAAATAAGCAAAGCTAGGTTTCTGCTCAGTAATGATACATTCCTGAACACAGGAGTTATTGAATGGATAGTCACAGCATCATGTATTACTGTTTAAATACGCCATATAATAACCTTTCAGTACTCCTCAGGAGGAGTGACTTTTATCCTTGAATCCCCAAAAGCTCTTTTATATTTTATGTAAGGATAAGTTATACGTACCAACTCCAGACATTTCAGGAACACTGGCGATGTACATGTCCTTTGTAAATTTTGGTTCATTGTCATTGATATCATGGATTTTAATAATAAATTCAGATTCGGGCTCCACTTGTCTTCCAGTCTTTCTATCTATAGCCTTGGCACGTAGCACATACAGAGACTTTTCTTCTCGGTCCAATTTCTTTGCAGCATGAATATCTCCTGTATTTTCATCTATAATGAACAGACTGCCAGCCCCATCTCCTGTTAATATGTATTTTAAATTTCCATCTCCTTTATCTTGGTCAGTGTGTAGCTTCAGGGAGGTAGAAAAGAAGAATTCTATAAATATATGTATTGTTATTACAGACCAAATCATTCAGCATATATGAATAAGTCTGTACAAATCTTGACTGTAATTGGGGTCAGCAGTGGTTATCTTCTGTCTCACTGTTGGAAAAATTACAAATTTGAGACTCAATCACACACACAAAATATCTCTAAAAAAATTCATAAGGACACGAGGGGATATAGAAGATAATAGAGTAACATTTATAATAACCCAATGATAACAAAAATGATGTGTCTTTCAGCAGTCTGTCCAGAAACCCAGAAAAGTCTCTTTATTGAAGATAAGAGAAATCTAAAACTCTCAAGTTTCTTATTGTAAGATAAAACTAGTATTTGTGTGTAGAATAGAACCAGTTGCTTTATACAAGTGATAAACAGATTGGTTTTAAGGATTAGAGCTTTCTGAAAATCTTAACAGCACATGTAAAAGTTCAAACTGAAAAACCTTAGTGTTCTATTTCATTTTTTCTTGAGATTCATCTGAGTTAATGATTTCCTGCCCCACTTCCAGGTCCCCACTATATATAATACAATTTTTAAGAACAGTAGATAGTGATAAACTATTGTCTTCCTCTATGTTTTCAAAAAGCTCAACACATTGTTCACACTAAATCCATAAATCAAATAAATAGATTTGTTTGGGAATTTCCACTGGAGTGTTTTTCTTTTGGAAAAATGCCAATTTGCCAAACTGAAACTGATGAACACCTGCATGGATTCCAGTCCACTGGTCCTCTTATCTAGTGTATTGGCAGATCCTGTGGTGAGGAAGTTGGGAGCTATTGATTCTTGTGCTTCCAGGCTCCATATCTCCTCAATTACCTTCTTGAGAGGAGAAGTTGATAACCCTGGAAGTTCAAATTCCTAAGCTCCCGAGAAACCTGGAAGCCAGAGCGCATGTGTCGTTTTAGAAACATAAAAATGGTTCCACTGTGGGAAGACTTATTGTTCATAAAACAAAATATTATAGACTTACAGGTACACAAGAGATTGTATAGATTTGTACCACTTTGAAGAAAAAAATTCCAAAATTATGATTTTTTGTGGATTTGGGTGTCTTTTCCCCAGGCAGCTCTACAAATATAGTATTGCTCTGAGACTATAGGGAGATGTTTAAATAGAGATAATGCAATTACCCAATTGCAGCTTTTAATGATTTAATATTCCTCTTCTTGTAAAAAGAGTCTTAGAGCTTTTTAAATAGCCTGAAGTTATCTGAATCTCAGCCTTACACCTTGCCTAGAATACAGCAAACACAGTACTCTGCAACAGTTTTCATGGTCATTAGTTCAATACTGAGTCAGACAATCACTATCACTACATCCTGGAGCAACAAAGTGTTTTAGGTACCTTCCAGCCAACTCTTCTTAGTAGGTAAAATCTAAAGAAGGTCATAGCAGAAGGCAATATGCAGGCAAAACATTAGTTTCATGATCTTCAGGTACTTTGTAGTACTTTCAGATATATTATTGTGAAAATGCTTATAAAGAAGGAAGAGATTTAAATAGCTTGCATATACTATATATAAAAATTCATGGGCAATTGCATGATTACACTATACCTCTACTAAGAACCATTTTAAGGAATGCCCATCAATTCTTTAAACTTTTCTTATGAAGCATAGAATTTTCATGTAAAGATTCAGAAACGTATTAAAATACTTATAAGAAGCACTAAGACAGTTTTGTTTTCATTACAAAGCCCCAAAAGCAAAACAATTTTACCTGGTTGTACATTTTATTTTGTAAGATTCTTATAGCTATTATTATGAGTGGTTGTATTATTTTTATAGTTGTTCCATAATTTTCTAACAGGCTACTTTTCCATTGGAAAATGCCATTCTCTTAAAAGTTGTTTTTTTTAGAGAG
This sequence comes from Pelodiscus sinensis, assembly GCF_049634645.1. Lineage (NCBI taxonomy): Eukaryota > Metazoa > Chordata > Testudines > Trionychidae > Pelodiscus > Pelodiscus sinensis. The sequence continues at coordinate 123,467,799 of NC_134712.1, read as the reverse complement.
GGGAGATGTGATAACTTCAATAATTTTGTCTAGAAATATCATTTGAATAAGATCAAAATGTTCACTTGGACTTTTTTGATTTTTCATTTCAAATGACATTTTTTGAAATGTTTATTGAAATGTTGCATTTCAATACAATGAAAATGTTACATTCTAATTTTTAATATTTTAAACTTTTATTAAGTGATAGCATAATATAAAATAAAAAGTATCTGAAGTTTGAATGAAACATTTTGATTTTACTAAAATAAAATGTTTTGACTTGAAACACAAAATGGAAAAATACATTTTACAGGACCTTTTTTTGATTTGTTTTTTATTCTAAATCCAAAGGAAAACAAATTTTGAATTGTCATAATTTCCCCAGAATAGAAATTTCATATTTTAACCCATTCTATTTTATGACTCAGGTATTGTAAGCATCACATGAAGCATTTACACCAAACTAAAATTTTCAATAGTCAAATATATATAATATAAGTAAAGATAAAATTACATTAACTAGTCCTTTGCATGAAACCTATGTTAAAACAACAACTGAAGCAAGCTACTTTCTCCCTTCTTAAAGTTAACTCTAAGTTTATAAAATGTGTGCCCAACCATAAGGATAAAGTCCTATATCCATTTTTTTTAAAATCGGGTACAGCATTGACAGAAACTTTTTACATTCACTCGTACTGCCTTCTCGGTGTCCTTTGACCCCCACAATAACAGAACAGTTTCCTTGCCCTTTTTCTCTGAAACCACACATATAGCTGTTAATCCGTTTCAATAGTGATTTTGGTTTTAGAACCTACCTGCACACTAAGAATTGTAAGGTGAGAAATTGCTCATTTCATGTAGACTACGAGGCAGTATTTGATGCCCAGACATTACTGATTTGGGGCTATGTTTGAACTTGCAGACTGTGATAAAAGGTTCCATATTGTATTGGCATTGGCCTGACAGTAAACCTACTAGGAAAGAAATCTGCATCACCATCACCATGTGCATCTTTGTTTTTTCACAAATATTAAACATCTTTCTACTTTCTAAATGCTGGAAAATTAATCTGCTTGTGATATAATACACAGGAAACTTGAAGTACAATACTTTTAGATATTGCCATTGTGTTGTTTTTATTGAACAGTTTTCTGGTTTCCTTACTGAGATAAAATACAGATTTTGTAAAATGGAGCAGTGGAACCATTATCATCTAAATGCAAAATTTACTGCAATACTTTTTGTTATAGTGGTTGCAGTGGTGGTAGTATTGTACATCTTCATAGCCAAATGAACCTAGTTATAAATTAAATTATACCAATGTACTCTAATTTAATTTTCACTAATACACATGATTTTTGCATGAATATCAGATTATGGTGTATTTTCCACAAAAATATTTAGCTGTTTGAAAATCGAAATTGAAAATACTTCACCAACATATAAGATTCAGTTGTGCCAAAGGAAATACACACTGGGTCACATACAAATAGGGTTTGAAATATGTATCAGTTACAAACACAAGGAATTGTCAAGCTACTATTCAGACATACTTTTTTACTAAAACCAAGTAATAATAACAAGAAAATAATTAGCCAAATCCTGTTCCCTTTGATGTCAACAGGAATAGTGTTAAGCCCAATGTAAATGTCATCCCTGATATATAAGTGTATAATGCAGAAATTTTTGCAGATTTGGTGTGCTCTGTTTGTGTATGTTCACCTGTGTACATGGTTTGTGTGTGTCCATAAAAACAAACACAAAAGATTCCCAATGCATTAAAATTGGTATAATTTAGCTGAAGTAACTAAAGTTTGATTAAAATATTCAGCTCTGACATTTATCAGTAGAACAAATTCATCCCTGTAAGAATATACAGCTTTATTTTCTTCTACATTATTCTTTTTCACTAGTCAATGTTTTCAGTCATTGAAAACACCATAGGGACTAAAAGATTAATTTCCAGGTGTCTAACTTTTAATGTCATAAATTGTAGGTTTTAAAATCTCTGTGACTAACTTTAGTTCTGCAAGGCGCTTCAACATCTTCAAAAAAGAAAACAGGTAAGTAGAACTGAAGGGGAGATAGCATTCACTCCTGATACCAAATGATTTTACCAATTCATTTAACATGCAATGCACTCTCATTTGAAATATGTCTGAATATAAGACATAGCCAAGACACTACACTTTAAGGACTCTATTCTGTTTTTATTAATATTATTCTGATTATTATGCACATTTTTTCTAAAGGTCTCCTAAGTGGCTACTTAGATGCATACTCAGTGTGACTTTCTCTTAATGATTGTTAGTCAGAAAGTCATTTATGGTAGGGGGAATTAGCTGATAGTATAATTGAGCATGCTTTGAAAATATGGAAATTCCTCCTGAAACTATACCCCATCCACATTTAAATGGGAGAAGCACACATTTCAAATTATATTTTGTAGTTTGTCTCTTTCTGCAATATGGGAAATTCATATGCCACGATAATATAAAAAAGTTGCTGCTTTCGGAAAAAAATCTGTCTGTAGTTGACCCCAGTCACTATTATCTTACTAGGAATATTACTATTTCCAATATAAATGAGAGCAAAAAGTTCTCAGCAGTTGGCCTCATATTAATGTCATATTCTTTCTACATCAGCTACTGTTGCTTTAGCTATAGCTTTACCATTATCTCCATACTGATAAGCCAATAGTAGTCACATAGTTGTAAGAATCTGGACAACAGCAATATAAGTTATTTTCTCCCTATGTATTGTTACTGTGCAAGAATTTTTTAAAAGTACTTTGCTTACAATGGGTGAAGGGAAAAAAAGGTGTTGATATTGCTGAAGGAGGAAAAGTAAGTCTAGCACACTGAAGGAGAAATCAGGGTATAGAAAGAAAAAGACAGCAATATGACCACAGAAGGTTGGTGTTGAAGAAGGAGACAGACCAAATACAGAGGGGCAAGGAAGTATTCACCTGTTTTTCTTTCCTTACTCAAACTGTAAGGACCTGATTTTCAGCTGATTTATGCCTGTTTACCTGAGGAGTAACTCATAGGGCTCGTCTACATTGGCCCCTTTTCCGGAAGGGGCATGTTAATTTCAGAGGTCGTAATAGGGAAATCCACGGGGGATTTAAATATCCCCCGCGGCATTTAAATAAAAATGTCCGCCGCTTTTTTCCGGCTTTTAGAAAAGCCGGAAAAGAGCGTCTACACTGGCCCCGATCCTCCAGAAAAAAAGCCCTTTTCCGGAGGATCTTATTCCTACTTTAAAGGGCCAATGTAGACGTAGCCATAGAGTTATGCTGGCATCATGCAAATGACAGGAGAACCAGTACCTAGACTTCCAGTAGACACAAATTATCTAACTAAATTTACAGATATTTACCCAAATCCAAAATGCCAAGCTTCACCTGAATCTGAACATGTCATCTGCAATTCACTTCTGTTCCACTCCTATCACAGCTGAAAAGGGAAAGAAGAACCTAACTCTTCTAGAGAAGCCACTTGTAGATAAAAAGTTGTCATGGACAAATAGAGAATCTTGATTTAGTCATGGAAGTTTAGAAGGTAGACCTGCTCTTTTGCGAAATGGGATGAAAAGCAGATATCTTGATGCTGCTGAAGGAAAGAGAAAAGGGTGCGGGGGCATTAGAGAGAATGCAAAGGGAGCATTAAACATATCCTGCATGGTGGCAGATACAACTTGGTTCTAAAAGCTTTTTACTTTGCCTGTATATACTTCAATTTCACTGTCTTCATCCCAGATCCTAATTTTGGATCCGCCAGGTCTGACTTCCTCTGACCCCACCCCATACAGCTTTCCTTCCCGCCCCTTAGACTGTCCCACTCCATTTGCCCACTGCCTCTATTCACTATTAGATGCTTTTTGAAAAGTTTTATGGTTGTCTTCACTCTCCATGTTCCTAGGCTCTGTGGGATTTCCTGAGACCATACAGTTTCATCAGAAAACAGTTGAGAGAAGACTCTGTTATGTTCGGGAGAAAAAAGAAGCCTCTTGTCAGCTATGGTTGGGGAGGAAGATGATCCCTTTTCTTTCTCTGACAGACCACAGGGAGAAGCTGCAAAAGACCTGGGAGAGGGGAAGAGAGACTGAAAATTGCCCTGATTCCTTTTCCAAAGATGCTGAATAGCGAGTGGGTTAGGGGATTTTTGCTGGCAGGAAGGGAAGAGGGCTGGCTTGCTGCATATAGGTGCTGAAACTAGGGGTTCAAGGGGTGCTGCAATACCCCCTGATCTGAAGTGGAATCCACATTATACACAGAATTTATAGTCTGGTTCAATGGCTCACAGCAGCCTCACTAAAAATTTTTCCAGCACCCCTGTTGCTGCTGCTCTTTTTCTGACAGTTCTGGGTGTGTTTCATTGTGTGCTCTCATAAAATCATTTGTGAGAAGGAGCTTGGGACTTGCAATCAGTTTATTTTATTCTCTCCCTGGTCATGGAAGCAAAGCAATAAATAATTAAAGCGTAAAAGCAGATTATTATTTTGGGTGGAAGCTATCACACATCAGTAAGGGAATAATGGATACTGAAAAAAATATTCTATGGAAAATGAAGCTAATGCCCAAACCAAGGATGGATATGGTTTTGTCTTTACATACCAAGAATACTAGTAATTAAGGTATTGCTGAACCCTCAGCTCAGTCATCTCAGCACCTCTCTGCTCATTTATACTTCATGCACAATTTATATATTTGAACAAGGTCAGTCTATTCAGATGGATTTTTTTTCCCCCAAGCACATTACATTCAGTCTCCTGGTTCACAGTACATTTAAGGTCAAGTGCTAATCCACCTTTTAGCATATACACATTTCTGCAGTGCGGTTGAGGGAGTTTTAGACTTGGCCTACTCTGAACAATTATATTGGTTTAGCCATGTCAGTAAAAACAAATGTGAAAAACAGCCTCACCACTGGTGAGTCACCAGTATAATGTCATGATTGTGACTGGCTCCCAGCAGGACTCATGAGAAACTTTGCTGGCCTGGTGGGGAGCTGGCTCTGGTGGGTCCTCAGGCAGAGGGGATAGGTGGGGGGGGGGGACCTAGCCTTCTCCAAGTAGCCCTTCAAGTAGCCTTCTCCAAGGTATGCACCACTGAAAGCTCTGGGGATGACTTAAAGGGCCTGGGAGTCTAGCTGCTGCCAAGGTCAAGGTAGCACCAGCAGTGGCCTAGAGTCCTGGGACCTTTCAGATCACTGAACAGAGGGGTAGCTACCTCACTGATTGTCCCACGTCCTCTTCTAATCACATATTTCCTGCCTCTCTCTGTGTTACATGTAACTAATATCAACATAAGTCACAGTGTAGATGCAGCTATGTCAACTGAAGAGAGTTTCCTTTGTCATAGCTAATTTCATATTGGGAGGTGGTGATCCTGTAAACGTGGGTGGGTGGTGGGGCGGAATCATCTACAGTGGCTATGATGATATAGCAGTACAAATAGAGCTATATCAATATAGTCTCCATGGAGTAGACATACTCTTCATTTACCTTTATAATGCTGGTTTTCTCATGATTTAGGACAAAAGAGTTGTGATAGGTATACACTTCCACATTTAACACTTTAGTTAATACAGTGAAGATATAGAAATTCACTTTACATGGAATTATATTAGATCATCAGAAAGCCAAGAAATTTAGTGAAATGGATGTTGGCCAAAAATGCAGCTAAGTAGAGTGTCTTTGGTGTTCACCCATCCATGGTATCCTTAAAGCCACAGACTCCATAGAGAATTCATATTCAAACCACAAAGGGGTTATTTAGAGTTTAGTGTGGATGCTCCGTAGCATAGATTTTTCAAACAAGTTTGTATACTTTTTCACTGATAGAGAGACTAGGTGGTTACTAATCTCAGTCCTGTGACATAACCACTACCCAATACTCCCTTCTGGTTGTTCACATTCTTCTTTTCAGGGTAAATCTGCCCAGGAAAATCATAGAGGACAGAGACATGGTCTACAAATGATGAGAAATTAATTAAAATCCCAACACAAATAAAGATAACAAACAATTTAAATAACAGTTTATGATACAATAGCTAATCCAGAAGCCTCACAGAAAATATCTTGACATCTAGTGACAGGTAGGAAATAAGCAAATATTCCTACTGTAAGATTTTATATCTGTCCTTGAAATTTAAAGCAGGCAATGATACTGTAACAGCAGCCAATATTCCACTGCATTAACATTTTAACTAATTTAAAAGTCTAAAGACAGCTTAATAAGTGCAGTATGTCTTCAGTCTGGATAGCAGTGGCAGTATCTGGTTTGCTTTAATTTCCTATTCCTATGTATTTAAGCCAAAGTTTTATGTATGCAGTAAATAGTAATATATTTACTTGACCTGATTTGTGACATCAGTACTAACTTTTTAATTAAATACCTCCAATCCATGTGTGATGGTAACCTAAGTGACTGTATATTAAAGAAAGGAAATGACATTTACTTTTCTTATCTTCTGTTTTCCAGCATATGGTTCTTGTGTACAGCATACCAATGTTATAAATTCTCTAGAGTACTGTTTTGTGAAATATGCTGGTAATTCCTGCTTCAAGGTGCCTGTGGTAGTTGTGCTGCTAGGCGAGAGATAAATTTCCATTCTATTAGGAGTAGCTGAAGGGCTTCCTCAGGAATTTCTGAATTCTTCTGATGACCATAACATTTAGTGAATTCACTTGCTTATGCTACTTTCTCCTTTCTACATTCTAAGGATGGGACTCTAGAGATCAGTTTTCTCCTTGGCTTCCAGCTTCCTCATTCAGCTGGCTCTCTTTTTCACCTGCACTCAAAATTGTAGGATCTCTAGGACAAGCCTGGTGATGTGGCTGGTTCATTTCTTTTCCCTACTCTCTGGCTGTGTCTACACTGGCATGAATTTCCAGAACTGCTTAAAACGGAATACTATTCCGTTTTCAGTTTTTCTGGAAAAGGAGCATCTACATTGGCAGGCTGCTTTTCCGGAAAAGCCCTTTTTCCAGAAAAGCGTCTGTGGCCAATGTAGACGCGCTTTTCCAGAAAAGAGCCCCGATCGCGAAAATGGCGATCGGGGCTTTTTTCCGGAAAAGACTACTGGGCTGTCTACACTGGCCCTTTTCCGGAACAGTGTTCCGGAATAAGGACTTATGCCCGAGCGGGAGCAGAATAGTTTTTCCGGAATAGCAGCTGATTTTGTACAGTAGAGCATCGTTGCTATTCCGGAAATTCAAGGGCCAGTGTAGACAGCTCGCAGCTTATTCCGGAAAAGCGGCTGATTTTCCAGAATAAGTGGCCCAGTGTAGACACAGCCTCTGAGAATTGCATCCTAGAGCACTGGGTTTTCTCTTCTTTAACAGGTTCTATGAATATGTCCCTGAACCTACTGTACTAACACATCAGTGTTTCATAAAATGGTCTAAATTTTGATTTGACTGTCCCAAGTCTTAGAATCCAGGCTTACTAGACATTAGAACAATCCCTGCATTTCTTCACCATTTTGAAATGATCAAATCATGTCACAGTATCAAACAGTTACTTTAATCAGCGACAGGAATAAGGCACTATGGGAAGTGGTAAATTCATCATCACATAGAAATTGTAAATTTAAAGTGTCTCTCTAAAAGATTCCTTTAGTGCAGAAATTTAGTGAGTGAAATTCTACAGACTGTTATACAGGAGGCCAGACTAACAGTGCATCTATACAGCACGCTTATTCTGGAATAACGACTGTTATTCCAGAAAAGTAATACTAGCGTCCACACAGCAATTGTGTTATTTCAAAAGAAAATCAAAATAATGGAGGGCTTTTTCTCATGTTGGTAAACCTTATTCCATGAGGAATAATGCCTCTTCCAAAAAAGCTATTTCAGAAGAGGGTGTGTGTGGATGCTCTGCTGCTGCTATATTTAATAGCCCCTCTCCAGGGCCATTCCAAGTTATTCCTTCCCAGAGCCTCCTGTGGCTCTAAATTGAGATATCCTTAATGTGGATGCTCTATATCTCCACTAAAGAGTTTTTTCAGAAAAAAAGACAGTTTTTCTAAACATAGTTCAATTACGTCCACACTACAATTGTGTACTTTCAAAAGAAAATTGAAAGAACAGAGGGGTTTTTCCGGCATTGGTAATCCTCTTTCTATAAGGAAGAAGCCTTTTTCCCAAAGAGCTCTTTTGGAAAAAGGTGTGTGTGGATGGGGAAGAGGGAGTTCTTTCAGAAGAAGAGGAAAGAGGAAAAAGCACAGATGCTCTGGTGCCCATTCCATCCATAATAATCACAGCTTAAATGCGAGATAGCATCCATTCAGTGTGGGTGCTATCTTTTGAAAAAGCAGATAGGTTTTTTGATGTGCTTTGGCAGTGTGGACACGCTCTTTTGGAAGAAGTTTTTTTGGAAGATCTCTTCTGGAAAAGCTTCTTCTGAAAGAAGCCTACAGTCTAGATGTAGCCTAAGGGAGCCTGCCTCAGACTAATTTTGAGGCTTCCCTATAGTGTGGATGCTCTACTTTGAAATAAGCTATTCTGGAAAATAACTTTTGGAATAGTTTTTTTCCAAAATAAGCTTGCAGTGTAGACGTACCCTAAATGTTCATAGGTGCCCTTAGTGGCATTCTAATACATGAATCATAAGGGTTCTATGACGGACTTCCTTCCTGAGGGCAAACTGTGAATGTGAGTATGAGGGGGTAACTTTAAGTCTACAAAGCAACAGTAGATATCTTTCTGGAAGACTGGGTTAGTCTGGAGAGGGTCAGGGTTGGCGCTTACTTTGGGAGGCTCCCAAAAGTAACTGGCAGCAGCTCTTAGGTAGGGGGCCTGGAGAACTCTGAGAGCCACTGCTCACAGGCACTGCCCCTGCAGCTCCCATTGGATGAAATTCCTGGACAATGGGATCTGTAGAATCAGTACGTGGGCCTGGAACAGCATGTGGAGCCCCTTCTCCCATCCTGTGGGGCACAAGGGCATGCCTGACACTTCCGGACGTGGCACAGAGTGAAGGCGGCAGGAAGCCTGTCTTAGTTGCACTGTGCTGCTCTGTTGTGGTGGCCAGGTACTGCCAGGCCCTTTTACTCTACTTGGGCCCATGGGAAATATCCCTCTTTGCTCTTCACAGTCCCTATGGGTTTGTCTAGACTACATGTCTCTGTCGCCAGAGCCATGTAGATTAGTTTACCAGACATGCCCAAATGAAGAGGCGATTTAAATAATCGCTGCTTCATTTAAATTAAAATGGCTGCCGCGCTGAGCCGATCAGCTGTTTGTCGGCTCAGCGTGCTAGTCTGGACTCTCCACAGTCGACATCAAAGACATTTGTCGACCACCCCGTTATGCCTCGTGGGATGAGGTTTACCAGGGCGGTTGACAAATGCCTTTGATGTCGACCGTGGAGCGTCCAGACTAGCGCGCTGAGCCGACAAACAGCTATTCAGCTCAGCGCAGCAGCCATTTTAATTTAAATTAAGCGGCGATTATTTAAATCGCCGCTTCATTTGGATATGTCCAGTAAACTAATCTACATGGCTCTGGTGACAGAGCCATGTAGTCTAGACATACCCTATCAGTGGGTCTGATTCTCAATGATTTCCATATCAAACATGCTCAATTGACAAATAAGTTCTTTTTCCTGATGAACTGTTCTCTCTGATCTGAAAATAAGTTTTTAATGTAATTTAATGCTGTTAGCCCTGCAGAGCCAAAATACCTAAGAGAATGAAATGAATTCTGTTCTTTCTTGTGCATCACCAGCATGTCTGTTTACTATATCTCAATCAGTTATACTTGTCAAACTGATTACTGACACTAAAGGCCTAACCAAAGTCAGTTATTTTCTTCCTGTACTTCATAACAAGTACAAAAGCAGGGCTGGGTAATAATTTTTGATGGAAGGCCACTCCAAGAATTTGTAAATTGTCAAGGTCTGCATTCTTCCATAATAATAATGGAGGAGGTGTGGGGTTTGGGATGGAAGTTGGCTGCAGAAGGGAGCTTAGGAGATTGTCATGCAGGACCAGGGTGTGGGGTTTGGGGTGTGACTTTGGGCAAGAGGATGTTGTGACCTGGGGCAAGGGATTGGGGTGTAGGGTATGGGAGAGGGTATAGGTACAGGAGGGGACAGGGGTTTTGCATTATGTGGGGTATAGTGGGAGGAATGAGAGGAACAGAGGGTTGGGGGAAGGAAGGGGATAGGGTACAGGGAAGGCTTTGGCTGGGAGATGCTTACTAGGGTGACTCTCATCCAGCATCCCAGCAAGTTCCCCTGTCTTCCATGCCTTGGAAGACCTTTCAGAGCAGCCAGCCATGGGGTCATGTGTGTCTGAATAGCTGCAAACCCGAGGGCTAGGGAAGAGGTATACTTTGCATACTGCCTGTTATTCCAACAAGCAGCTGGAAACTGGCCAGGGTAACTGCAAAATGGTGCTGGGGGAAGGGGCAGCATGCAAAGCTTCTCCCCCCACTCTCTCCGGGCTTGCAGGTGTTCACAGACAAACAGGGCCCCACAGCTGGCTTTTCTGAGCAGCATGAAGGGGTTGGGTAGGCATGGACCCTCACTGAGGCTCCCAATGTGCCTGCAGGCCAGATCCAGTGGCTTGGCAAACTGTATCTGACCCATGGGCCATATTTTTCTGGCCCTGTACTAAAGGTTCTGATGATCATATCTGGTCTTCAGTGACACTCATGTAAGCTGATTGCCAATAGTAGGTTTGCATCAATGTTACTGACTGGAATTTAGTAAGCAGTTCTGTCAAAGACACCCAAGCAGGAGTAGAATCTAGACTAAACTGCATTAAAATGTATTCCAATAGCAGCAGACCAGCTGGTTAAGAATGTGCCATTTTTTATGTAGTCCCAGTTAACAGAACAACATATATTGTAGAAAAGTGTCTGAATGACAAAACATCATTCCATTATAAAGTCTGAGACAGCTTAACAGTGCTCATGGAGGGGAAGAGAGAGTACTTGTTGTGTGTTTTGGATTTTTTTATTGAACCCTCTACTAATTGACTATAACGATATAATAAATAACCAATGGAAAGTAATCATTGTCCAAAAGAGACGCACGCATCAGTGAACAGGCTGTCAACTAAATGAACAAAACAGAGAAAGCATTAGTAAAAACAGTTTCCCTGTTACTCTCCATTGAGCCCAGAATAAGGGTGTCATTTTTTGCTGTTGATAAAACCTCCAAACATTTTGAAGTGTTGTTTATGAAAGATTTTTAAAATAGTGCTTTAAAAAAACCCAACATACAAGGAACAGATTTGCTCTTATGACTGCCTACTTTTTTCTCAGTGCTCTTTGCACACCAGTGAGGTAATCAGAAACTGCAGTCACACCATCTCAGATTTGGAGGCTGACTTGCCCTATTCTCCTCCTAGAACTCCTCCCTGTCTGTACTATCCTTAGTAGCTTGGAAAAGACAGACCACTAAATTGAAAGCCATGAACATATCATGGAGACTGGTGTGTTGAATTTGAAGGCTTTCAAACATTTACTGTGTTCTCAGGGATTTTCCAGCTGAAGCGAGTCTCAGACTCTTTCAGTCATAACTGTGTGCTAATTATAACTTTTGCCTGGGATTCAGTTTCTTTAACATTTTATGTTAGTTGACTTTGCCTTTTGCATAGCAGTGTTAATGAATGGAACAACTGAAGAATTCTTTGACAGCCTGATATTTAGGGGTATATGGTCTCAGAGTATTTCAGAAAGATATGCTACCCAGGAGAAAATTAATGCTTTATAGGCATATCTTGCTGCCTATATTAGCAGAAATACAATATGGGCAAACTGGGGGGCCCAAATCCCCACTTGGACCCTGAGTGGAGCTAGAAATTTGGCCTAGCCAAAATGCCATCATGGACATTATGAGCCCATGTGTTTGTTTCCTCCCCATACTTTCTACACCTCTGCTGTCCTTCTGATGACCCTGGATACAGAACATCCCCAGCCTCTAGGGAGAAGCAGAGCAGGAGGGCAATGGAAAACCCCAGTCCCATGAAAATTTGGCATCAACCTTTTGATGCTTTCAATGGAAGTGGGCATGCATGAGGAAGATGGGGTTTGGGACTCCAAAAACTGCTGGACCCATGGTGGAGATGCTGCTGTTCTGCTTGGCCACCTCTCTGGATCAGAGCTTGGTGTGTGTGTGTGTGTGTGTGTGTGTGTGTGTGTGTGTGTGTGTGTAAAAATTATGGCAGGAATATGGAGAAAAGAGTACATCATCTTGAGACACCTAAAGCCTAATTTTTAGGGTACTTGCATTTTGTAGGTACACACATCATTACTACTCCAATGAGTTGGATAAATAAGTAGTAGTATCCTCAGTTCACTGGTAGGAAACTGAGATAGAGAGAGCATGACTTGTCTCGTGCCAGACAGAGAATCAGGAGTAGAGCTAGAACTAGAACACTGGACGTCTTGGCTCCCAAGACAGAGCACATTTATCATTGACTTACTGAGGGAATTGCTGAGCATCCATTGCTGTCATTCGCTTCAACTGCTGTTACATGTGTGCATGGCTTCTAAAACTGAAGACCCACTTGGGAATCCTGAAAATGAGTTGCACCCAATTTATGGTGAAAACGTTGGAAGCTTGTCAAGCATCCACAGGAATAGTGTGACAGAGTTAGGAATAGAGTTATCTTTGGTGGCATTCACATATCTTTTACCACCAAGACCATCCCTACTGGTGCTGCAATCTCTTGCTTTACAGAGACCTCAATTTCTAGTGTGAATAAGGAATTGATCCTCCAGATAACAGCTTCATTCACTGCACAAACTTCATTCATTTCCTGAGGATGTTATAGAAAGAGTTGTTTGTGGTCATGCATCATAAAGCATATGCACAAAGAGACGAATGTAAGGTTCACAGACACCCTTAAACACTTCATTTCCCAACTTTTGAGTGCTTAGTTTTGCAACTTGCATAATTTTTTAATACAGTTTTTGTATGTAATTTCTTAGGGTTCTTCTTTTAGAAAAAATCAAAACCAATTTGGTTAATTGGAACAATAGCACACCACTCCTTTCCAATCAATATGGGTCAAGAACAGGGTCTGAATTTTAAACCTGAAGCTACAGCATAAGTCCTTGCTTGAGCTAAAGGACTAACTTTATGAAATGCAACTCTAATAGAAAGGATGTATATAAGGCCAGCAAAAGGCACCTCTCTGACCTCATGACTATGCTGATGGAAAACTTCAAAGTCCTGCTGAAAGTCATGGATGTGTAAGAACTTTTCCAAATAAAAAGCAGGAAGAACACTGTTGCTCGTAAATAAACACAACTATTACAAAGGATGAATATAAGCAAACAATACAGATATGCAGGGGCAAGATTAGAAAGTCAAAGGCACAAAATGAGCTCAAACTAGCTACAGACATAATGAGTAACAGGAAGACTTCCTATAAATATATAAGAAGCAAGAGGAAGACCAAGGACAGGGTAGGCCCATTGCTCCTTGAGGCAGGAGAAACAATAACAGGAAACTTGGAAATGGCAGAGGTGCTTAAAGACTTCTTTGTTTTGGTCTTCACCAAGAAGTCTGATGATATAGGAAGGCCTAACATAGTGAATGCTAGGGGGAATGCGGTAGGTTCAGAAGATAAAATAAACAAAGAACAAGTTAACAATTACTTAGAAAAGTTAAATGTCTGAGTAAATGCATCCTAGAATACACAAGGAACTAATAGAAGAGGTATCTGAGACTTTAGCTATCATCTTTAAAAAATCATGGGAGACAAAAAAGATTCCAGAAGACTGGAAAAGGGCAAATGTAGTGCCCATCTATAAAAAGGGAAATAAGAAAAACCCAGGAAACTATAAACCAGTCAGTTTAACTTCTCTACCAGGAAAGATAATGGAGCAAATAATTAAGGAATTCATTTGCAAATATCTGGAAGAAAATAAGGTGATAGGTAACAGCCAGCATGGATTTGTAAAGAACAAAGCATGTCAAACTAATCTGATAACTTTCTTTGATAGGATAGAAAGTTTTATCGATAAGAGAGAAGCAATGGATGTAGTATACTTAGACTTTAGTAAGACAATTGATACGGTCTCGCATTATTCTAGGATGAATTAACAGGAGTGTTGTGAGCAAGACACGAGAAGTCATTCGTCCACTCTACTCTGTGTTGATTAAGCCTCAGTTGGAGTATTGTGTGCAGTTCTGGGCATCACATTTCAAGAAAGATGTGGAGAAATTGGAGAAGGTCCAGAGAAGAGTAACAAGAATGATTAAAGGTCTACCGAACATGAGCTGAAAGAAGACTCATTAGGGAAGACTGAAAGAATTGGGCTTGTTTAGTTTGGAAAGGAGAAGACTGAGGGGGGACATGATAGTGGTTTTCAAGTATCTAAAAGGGTGTCACAAGGTGGAGGGAGACAAATTGTTCTCCTTGGCCTCTGAGGATAGCACAAGAAGCAATGGGCTTAAACTGCAGCAAAGGAGGTTTAGGTTGGACATTAGGAAAAACTGTCAAGGTGGTTAAACACTGGAATAAATTGCATAGGGAGATTTTGGAACCTCCACTTCTGGAGCTATTGAAGAGCAGGTTGGATAGACAACTATCAGGGATGGTCTAGACCAGGGCTACTCAACTTTGGAATCCCCAGGGGGCCAGGATGATACTCATAACACATGCCGAGGGCTGCAACTTAAGTGTGGTTGTATATGCAAATATATGCAAATAGCTTCTTTCACACTGATGGGTATAATACAATGATTAAGGCAAGACTACACAATACACATGCCCCATTTAAGTCAATTCTGCTGATATTAATAAAATGCAATATTTACCCGATTTCCACCCATATGACAGCACTTTTAATGAGTAATGACAGTCGAGGAATTTTACTACTAAAATGAATATCAACAGAAGACCATTATATTGACTACTTTTTTGTTTTGGTTCCCACCCACAGGCTGTGTGTCGAGCCCTGCATAAACCCAAACCACTCCATGGGCTGCAAACAAATGCACTGTGGGGGCTGCGTGTTGAGTAGCTCTGGTCTAGGTGATGCTTGGTACTGCCGTGGGGCAGAGGACTGGACTCGATGACCTCTCAAGGTCCCTTCCAGTTCTAGTGTTCTATTATTCTGTGATTCTATGACATAGTAGGAATCACAGAGACTTGGTAAGATAATATGCATGACTAGATAATAGGTAGAGAAGGAAAGGATAGGCAGGGAAAAAGGAACGATATGTGGCTTCATATATTAAAATGTGTACACTTGGAATGATGTTGAGATGAAAATAGGAGACAGACTTTTTGAGAGTCTCTCAAGAATGATAAAAAGGGTAAGAAACAAGGGTGATGTCATTGTAAGATTCTAATACAGAACACCTTACCAGGAGATGAATGAGGCTTTTCAATTGGAAAATCCTGGACTGAAAAAATAATTCAAAACATAAGACTTGCTGGTGATGGGGGACCTCAGTTACTCAGATATCTGTTGAGAAAATAACACATCTGGGCACAGATTACCCATTTTTAAATTTATTGGAGAAAGATTTTTTTTTTAATTTCAGAAGGTGGAGAAAACTACTAGAGAGAGGCTGGTCTAGATTTAGGAGGAACTGGTTGGGAATTTGCAAGTGAAAAGCAGCTAAGGTGAAAGTGATCATGAAATGATAAAAGTTCATGATTCTAAGGAATGCTAGGAAGGAAAAAAGCAAAATGTAGACAATCGATTTCAAGAAGGCAGATGTTAGCAAACTCAGGGAGTTT
Organism: Pelodiscus sinensis; assembly: GCF_049634645.1. Lineage (NCBI taxonomy): Eukaryota > Metazoa > Chordata > Testudines > Trionychidae > Pelodiscus > Pelodiscus sinensis. Next base: position 123,452,098 of record NC_134712.1, on the reverse strand, counting down.
ATAGCTAAGATCCCATGAGAAGTAAGTCTAAGAGTAAAAACAGTTGAAGACATTTGGCAGTTTTTCAGAGAGACATTATTAAGGACACAAGAACAAACTATTCCACTAGACTGGAAAGATAGGACATATGTCAAGAGTCCTACAAAAATGGAAACTAGGTCAAATTACAAAGAAAGAATATAAACAAATAATACTAGTCATAGGGGAAAAATGGAAATGCCAACACATAAATGTGCTCAAACTAGCAGAGAAATAAAGGATAACAAGAAAACATTCTACAAATGCATTAAAAGCAAGAGCAAGATCCAGGACAAGGCAGACCCATTACTTAATGAAGAGGGAATAACAATAACAGAAAATGTGGCAATGTCAGAAGTACTTAATCATTTATTTGTTTTATTTTTCACAAAGAGGTTTAGTGGTGATTGGATGACTAACATACTGAATGCCAGGGCCGATGTGATAGGTTCAGAAGTTAAAATATGAAAATAATAATTGAATAATTACTTAGACAAGTTAGATGTCTTCAAGTCACCAGGGGCTGATGAAATGCATCTTAGAATACTCAAGGAGCTGATTGAAGAGGTATCTGAGTCATTAGCTATTATCTTTGAAAAGTAATGGAAAACAGGAGAGATTCCAGAAGACTGCAAATATAATGCCCATCTCTAAAAAGGAGTATCAGGACAATCCAGGGAATTATAGACCAATCAGTTTAACATCTGTACCAGGAAAGATAATGGAGCCAATCATCTAGAAGATAATAAGATGGTGAGCAACAGTCTGCATGGATTTGTCAATAACAAATCATGTCAAAGAAACTTAACAACTTTATTTGACTGGGTAACAAGCCTTTGGATGAGCAGATGTGTTATAGTGAGACTTTAAAAAGGGTTTAGATATAGTCTTGCAAGACCTTCTCATTAACAAACAAGGAAAATACAACTTAGATATAACAACTATAAGGTAGGTGCATAACTGGTTAGATAACAATTCTGGAAAGAGTCATTATCACTGGTTCACAGTCATGCTGGATGGGCATACTGTGTGGGATTCCATCAGGATCAGTTCTGGTCTGGTTCTGTTCAGTTTCTTCTTCAAAGATTTAGATAATGGCATAAAGATTACATGTATAAAGTTTGCAAATGATACCGAGCTGGAAGCGTTGGCCAATGCTTTTGGGGATAGGATTATAATTCAAAATGATCTGGAGAAATGATCTCTGGTAAATAGGATGAAATTCAATAATGACAAATGCAAAATATTCACTTAGGAAGGAACAGTCAAGACTTCTAGAGGTCACAGTGGACTGAAACTTAAATATGAGTAATCAGTGTAATACTGTTTCAGAAAAAGCAAACACAATTCTGGGATGTATTAGCAGCAGTATTGTAAGCAGGACACAAGAAGTATTTCTTCCGTTCTACTCCATGTTAATTAGTCCTCAACTAGGGTATTGTGTCCAGTTGTGTGTGCCACATTTCAGGAAAGATGTGGGCAAACTGGAAAGAATGCAGGGAAAAGCAATAAAAAGGATTAAAGGTCTAGAAAACATGATCTGTAAGGGAAGTTAGAAAGAATTGAATTGTTTATTCTAGAATAGGGAAGATGGAGAGCAGACATAACAGCTTTCAATTACCTAAAGGTTATTACAAGGAGGATGGAGAAAATATTCTCCTTAACCTCTGATGATAGGATTGCAGCAAGGAAGATTTAGGTTAGACATTAGGAAAAACTTCTTGTCAAGCTGCAAGGGAGGTTGTGTAATCTCCTCCATTAGAAACTTTTATGAGCACATTAGACAAACACCTGTTATGGGTGGAGTAGATGCGGTTTGGCCCTGCCATGAGTGCAGATGATGACTAGACTTCACTTTTTAATATTACTTCCAATTCTATGATTCTATTCTGATTTAATTATCAGCTTTCTTTCTTTCTTTCTTTCTTTCTTTCTTTCTTTCTTTCTTTCTTTCTTTCTTTCTTTCTTTCTTTCTTTCTTTCTTTCTTTCTTTCTTTCTTTCTTTCTTTCTTTCTTTCTTTCATCTGAAGAAATGAATTGTAGTTCACAACATTTATGCTTTAATACCCTTTAAAGTGCCACCAGACTCCTTGTTGTTTTTATTAAAAATATAGATGTACATCAGAATTCTAAGAGTTGTCTAGCACTCTTTTGCCACTGTGTACTATGAAAACAGAAAGGAGAGACTTTAGCAGAGTTTCTTCATGTTTCTCCATATATGACAGTACAATATTGCTCACTGTAAAATTGTTTAACATTGCAATGCATATGTAGTCCCCTTACTAAAGGGGCCTCTGGTTTATTCTGAAAAGATCCTGTGTGCTACAATCCAAACTACAATTCCCGTGAGCCCTTGGGAAAAAACAGGAAGGGAGGACTCTGGGGGGAGAGAGGACTGCTCTCCCCATGTGCTTGAAGAAAGAGGCCTAGCAGTCTGGGACTCTGCCTTGCAGTTTGGAACCAAAGGGGGAGCCAGGCTGCTGCCAAGGACATTGACCCAGTGTAGAGGCTGTTGGATGCAGCTACTGGATGCCTGTTGGAACTGGGAGTTAGCAGGCTGCTTCCTATAGGCACAGCATGAGGCAGTAAGTTTGGGCCTTGCTGGAAGAGGCTGCCTGGGACAGAGCTGCTGTTTAGCCTGGACCAAATCCTCACTACAGCTGCAACATCAGCGCACCAACACAAGCAAGTGTCTGGGACTGAGTCTAAGGGTGTGCACACTCTAGGGTGGAGTAACTGTTGTCTAGCTGTATAAGCTTCAGTTATTGTTATGTGTTTTGTTAATGCTATTCCTTGCTAATCTGTTAATCCCTGTTTAGTTAAGTTAAGTAAAGATTGTTTATTTTAAAGTATTCTATTAGATGTACAGGCAGTCCCCGGGTTACGTACAAGATAGGGACTGTAGGTTTGTTCTTAAGTTGAATCTGTATGTAAGTCGGAACTGGCATCCAGATTCAGACACTGCTGAAACTGACCGCCAGTTCTGACTTACATACAGAATCAACTTAAGAACCCCAAGCGTCCCCAAGTCAGCTGCTGCTGAAACTGATCAGCAGCTGATTCCAGGAAGCCTGGGGCAGAGCAACTCTGCCTCAGGCTTCCTGTAGTCAGCGCTGGTCAGTTTCAGCTGAAGCTGACTTGGGGACGCCTGGGGCAGAGCAGCCGGGGTGCTGCTGGGTTGCTCCAGTAGCGCCGCTCCTCGGCACTACTGGAGCAACCCAGCAGTACCCCATCTGCTCTGCCCCAGGTGTCCTGATTCAGCCGCTGCTGAAACTGACCAGCAGCGGCTGAATCAGGACCAGAGCAACTGGGGTGCTGCTGGGTTGCACCAGTAGCGCCCAGAGCGGCGCTGCGGGACCAACCGGCAGCACCCCAGCTGCTCTGCCACAGGCGTCCGGAGAAAAGCCTAGTCTGAAGGGGGGGGGGCGTACTAGCTGTGCCCCCCCCCACCCCAGCAGACCAGGAAGACTCGGGCGGCGGACCAAGATGCACCGTGGTCCCGCCGCCTGGGTCCTCCGTGGCTTTGCTCCCAGTCTCCCTGGTCTGCAAAGCGCGGGGAAGCCGGCGGCGGGGCAGTCCAGGCGCGCCTGGGGTGCCTCGCTGCCCGAAACCCCCCGCGGCTTTGCTCTGCGTCTTCCTGGTCTGCAGACCAGGGAGACGCAGAGCAAAGCTCCAGAGTACACAGGCGGCAGGACTGCGAGGTCCCGCAGTCCGTGTACTCTGGGGCAGCCCCGTTCGTAACTGCGGATCCGAAGTAAGTCGGATCCGCGTAA